>NC_139142.1:55155317-56589736 GCF_964270905.1 Leucopleurus acutus
GTCTTATTAGGAAAAATGGATATTTAGATCCTCTGCCCATTTTTTAATTGGATTGTTTTTTGATATTGAGTTGTATGAGTTCTTTATAAATTTTGAGTAATAAACCATTATCAAACATATCATTTGCAAGTATTTTCTCCAATTCAGTAGGTTACCTTTTTCTTTTGATGATGGTCTTCTATGCTGTGCAAAAGCTTTATAGTTTGATTAGATCCTATTTTTTTGTCTTTGCTTTTGTTGCCCTTGCCTGAGGAGACAGATCCAAAAAAATATTGCTAAGATCGTTGTCAAAGAGTGTACTGCCTATGTTTTCTTCTAGGGGTTTTATGGTTTTAGATACCTTAAAAACATTTGTCTTTAATACGTTTTAGGATTTTTTTTATATATGGTGTGAGAAAATGTTCTAGTTTCATTCTTTTACATATAGCTGTTCAGTTTTCTCAGCACCATTTTTTTGAAGAGATTGTCATTTTCCCATTCTGTATTCTTGCCTCCTTTGTTATAGATTAATTGAACATATGTGCATGGATTTACTTCTGGGCTCTCTATGATCTATGTGTCTGTTTTTGTACCAATATCATATTGTTTTGATTACTATAGTTCGTAGTATAGTCTGAAGTCAGGGAGCATGATACCTCCACCTTTATTCTTTTTCAATATTGCTTTGGCTATTCAGGGTATTTTGTCATTCCATGCAGATTTTAGGATTATTTGTTCTTGTTCTGTGAAAAATGTCACGGATATTTTGATAGGAATTGCGTGAAATCTGTAGGTTGACTTGTATAGTATGGACATTTTAATAATATTAATATTTGAATCCATAATCATGGGTTATCTTTCCATTTATTCGAATCACTTTTAATTTCCTTCATCAATATCTTATAGTTTTCAGAGTACAGGTCTTTGCCTCCTTGTTTAGATTTATGCCTAGGTATTCTATTCTTTTTGATGCAATTGTAAATGCATAGTTCATTTTTAGTATATAGAAATGAAACAACTTCTGTATATTAATTTTGTATCCTGCAAGTTTACTGAATTCATTTCTTCTAATAGTATTTTTTGTAGAGCCTTTAGTGTCTTCTGTATATAGTACTATAGCATCTATACAGAGGGGCAGTTTTACTTCTTCCTTCAAATTTAGATTCCTTTATTTCTTTTTATTGTCTGATTGCTATGGCTAGGACATTCAACACTATGTTAAATAGAAGTGATGAGAGTAGACATTCTTGTCTTGTTCCTGACCTTGGAGGGAAAGCTTTCAGCTTTTCACCATTGAGTATAATGTTAGCCTTGGGCTTGTCATAAAGGCCTTTATTATATTGAGGTGTGCTTCCCTCTATACAAAATTTCTTGATAAGTTTTAATCATGAATGGATGTTCAATTTTGTCAATGCTTTTTCTGCATCTATTGAGATGATTATGTGATTTTTGTTCATGTGGTGTATAATGTTGCTTGATTTGCGAATGTTGAACCATCTTTGTATCCCTAGAATAAATCCCACTTGACCATAATGTATGAACCTTTTAACATATTGTTGAACTTGGTTTACTAATATTTTGTTGAGGATTTTTGCATCTATGCTCATCAGGGATATTGGCTTGTAATTTTCTTCTTTTTTTAGTGTCTGTCTGATTTTGGTATCAGAACAATGATGGCCTTGTAGAATAAGTTGTAAGTGTTCCCTCTCCTTCAATTTTTTGAAATAAGTTGAGAGGGATAGGTATTAACTCTTCTAAATATTTGGTAGAATTGCCCTGTGAAGCCATCTGTCCTGTGCTTTTATTTTTGGGAGTTTTTTGACTACTGATTCAATTTCATTACCAGTTACCAGTCTGTTCAGATTTTCTTTTTCTTTCTGAATCAGTCTTGGAAAATTGTATGTTTCTAGAATTTACTTATTCTAGGTTGTCCAATTTGTTAGTGTATAACTGTTCATAGTATTCTTTTATGATTATTTGTACTACTGTGAAATTGGTTGTAATGTCTCTTTCTATTTTTATTTATTTGGACTCTTTTTTTTTTTTCTTTGAGTCTGGCTAAGGTTTATCAATTTTTAAAATCTTTTTTTTTTTTTTTTTTTTTTTGCGATATGCGGGCTTCTCACTGTTGTGGCCTCTCCCGTTGCGGAGCACAGGCTCCAGACACACAGGCTCAGCGGCTCACAGGCCCAGCCGCTCTGCAGCATGTGGGATTTTCCCGGACCAGGGCATGAACCCGTGTCCCCTGCATCAGCAGGCGGACTCTCAACCACTGCACCACCAGAGAAGCCCTAAAATCTTTTTTTAAAACAGCTCTTAGTTTCATTGATATTTTTTATTACTTCCTTGATCTATATTTTATTTATTTCTGCTTTGATCTTTATCATTTTCTTTCTTCTATTAACTTTGGCTTTGTTCTTTTTCTCATTCTTTTAGGAAGAAATTTAGGTTATTTGAGAATTTTCTTTTTTTTTGAGGCAGGCCTGTATCACTATAACTTCATTCTTTAGAACAGTTTTTACTGTGTCCATAGATTTTGGAAAGTTGTGTTTCTATTTTCATTTATCTCCAGGTATTTTTTGATTTCCTTCTTGATTTCTTTGTTGACTCTCTCTCTCTTTTTTGTTTTTTTTAGTAGCATGTTGTTTATTCACTATGTGTTTTTGTGTCTTGTAGTTTTCTTCCTGTAGATGATTTCTAGTTTTATACCATTCTGGTCAGAAAAGATGCTTAATATGAGTTCAGTCTTCTTAAATTTATTGAGACTTGTTTTGTGGCCTAGCATATGATCTATCATAGAGAATGTCCTATGTGTACTTTAAAAGAATGTGTATTCTGCTGCTTTTGTATAGAATGTTCTCTCTCTCTCTCTCTCTCTCTCTCTATATATATATATATATATATATGAATATATATATATTCATCTGATCTAATGTGTCATTTAAGCCACTGGTTCCTTATTGATTTTCTTTCTGGATGATCTATACATTGATGTAAGTGGGGTATTAAAGTCCCTTACTATTATTGTATTATTGTTTGTTTCTCCCATTATGTCTATTAATATTTGCTTATATATTTAGGAACTCCTATGTTAGGTCCATATATGTTTACAAATGTTACATCCTTTCCTTGGATTGATGCCTTTATCATTATATAATGCTCTTCTTTGTCTTTTGTTGTAGACTTTGTTTTAAAGTCTATTTTGTCTGATATGAGTATTGTTACCCCAGCTTTATTTTCATTTCCACTTGCATGCAATATCTTTGTTCATCCCCTCACTTTCAGTCTGTGTGTTGTTTTAGCTCTGAAGTGAATCTCTTGTAGGCAGCATATATATAGGTCTTGTTGTGAAATCCATTCAGCCACCCTGTGTCTTTCGATTGGAGCCCATAGTCCGTTTACATTTAAATAGATTATTGATAGATACATACTTACTGCCATTTTCTTCCTTGTTTTCTGGTTGTTTTTGTGGTTCTGTTCTGCTCTTTTATTGCCTTGGTGGGGGTATTGCCTTGTTGGGGGTATCCTAAAGTTGGAGGTTGCTAGAGGCCAACTCTAGGACAAACCAGGGTTTCTCCTGGGGTGTGCTGGGGACCACCACATTGGTGGGGTGGACTGGAACCAGAGAAGCTAGAGCCAGAGTCTGGTGTGAACTACAGTTTCTCCCAAGGTGTGGTGACAGTGACCACCTTGGTAGGGCTGTAGCTAGAGGGGCTGGAGCCAGAGCCTGGTGCATGCTAGGGGGAGTGTTGGGGCAGTCTTGGCAAGCCAGCCAGATCACCAAGCACTTTTCAATCTGCTGCTTCTGTGATGAGACTATGAATTAGCACAACTTTGCATGTACCCTTTAAGAGTAGAGTCTTGCTTTCCTACAGCTCTCGTAAGGGCTTGTTTTCAAAACAGCTGAGAGAGTCATCCTCCCAGTGCCAGACCTCACTATTGGGGTGGCCAATATGGGCCTCAAACCCTCACCATTTAGGGAGGATCCCCTAGTTTGTGATGTCCCCCTCTTGTGTTTCACCTGCTGGTGGTACGAGTCCAGACTAGACAGCTTCTCTTCCTCTCCTTCCAAGCTTTGTGTGTGTGTGTGTGTGTGTGTGTGTGTGTTTTCCTTTATATTATTGGTTGTAGAAGAGCCATTCTTCTCATCTTCCAGTCATTCTCAGAGAGAGTTTTTCTATATGTGGTTGTAGTTTTGGTGTGTTTGTGGGAGGAGGTGAGCTCTGGGTCTTCCTATTCCACCTTCTTGATCCTGCCTCCCAGACTATCAGGTTTAATTGACATAATCAAGGAGACACTGAGTCATCACACTTTATTGTATCATCATAATCCTGTCCTTTTAGGAAATTATATAGCAGAATATTTAGGATATACTGTTTCATTATATCGCTTTTTTCCTGGTTACTCTATTATAATTTGAAACTATGTATACTAGTTCAAAGCAACATTTTAGTGCTCACAATTTAGACTAAGATTAAAAATACTAATCATCCTTTCAAAGATAAACTGATATGAGAGACTAAACTTAGATAAGGAATAATATTTCTATTCCTTTCACAAATAAGTCCAAGGATTTTCTACTTTATAGAAGAATGTGTGGTTTCTTAGCCCCACAACTCTAGAAGTTAATATCAATATTAAGTTCTGGGCATTGGCATAGATGTTAAATGTGTAACCAAACGATCAGATGGCTTTGAGTCAAATCCAGTCTTGATTACTTTTGCTTTTTTTTTTTTTCATTCTTGATTACTTTTCACTTGGACAAATTAATCACCTGAGGCCTTAGGTATCTTACTGGCAAAATATTGGTAAAGTCCCTATCTCAGAGGGTTGCAGTCAAGGTTGAATGAACTGAAAATTGTAGCATATGACTTGGAAGTCAATGGCCTGGAAGGGAAAAAGACCTTGCAAAAAGTAATTTGGGGTATAACGTGGTAGGATAAAAGGATTCATAAAAGAATCAAGGAGTTCTTGGAAAACTAAAAACTTAGGCTAACTAGGCTTTGTAAAGAAAATAATGTGCTGAGCTAATACTTTTTGAAGGATGGATATTGTCTTATCTGCTCAAGGAAGGTTAGCAAAATGTAAATAACATGGGAAAGGCACTAATGTATGAGAATTAAAGTATGCAAATTAATTACTATAAAACAAGGTACAAAGTATAGGACAAGTAAAGAGACTGCTATGGTTTGTAGAAGTATAAATTATGCTACGTTGGGTTTCCCAAGTCAGGGTTCTTGGAAGCAGTCATATTTGGGCTGCGTCTTAAAGATAAGGTGGTCTCAGTATACCCATGGTTACTGGTCCCTCTATGTATTTTTTCTTTTTAGTACTCCTTTTGCCTGTGAATCAACTTGCCTAATCCTTTTTTCTTGCCACTGTACAAAAGCTTGTATATTTTTAAAAAATCAATTCATTGGGCTACCCTGGTGGCGCAGTGGTTGAGAGTCCACCTGCCAATGCAGGGGACACGGGTTTGTGCCCCGGTCCGGGAAGATCCCACATGCCGCGGAGCGGCTGGGCCCGTGAGCCATAGCCGCTGAGCCTGTGCATCCGGAGCCTGTGCTCCGCAACGGGAGAGGCCACAACTGTGAGAGGCCCACATACAGCAAAAAAAAAAAAAAAAAGCTAAGAAAGAATATACAATAGAAACTACATTTTTTCTCAAATTTTGTTTCTCAATGATTATTGTGAGTTTTCTGTATATTATTTCACAAATAGACTATACATTTCAAGTATATTTACTCATTTTTAATATAAATGAATATAATATGTATTTGAGCATATATATACACACACACTGTTTTGTGTTTTTTTTTCACTCAGTAATAATGCCTTACAGCAGTATATAAAGGAATGCATTTTAATTGTATTAACTAATCAATACTGCATTGTATGAATGTGCCATAATTTAGTTACAAGAGCTCCACTGGTGGACATTAATGCATTTCTGATAGAAATTCTGCATTCTGATAGACATTTACTGCTTTCCCATTTTTTAACTGTTACAGTTTTATAATAAAGGTTTTTTAAGTTATATATATATTGAAATATATATTCCTTGTCTTAGGAATATAATGAAATATACTAAAATATTTCAAATAGTGAACCATCCTGAGACTTCTGAAAAATCTAATTTTGGTTGTATTTATTATTTGGTTGCTGTATTCTATAGACTAATATTGGTAGAGTTTTCATATCTGTATTCATGAATATTATTTTTCTGTGTTTTTTCTCCCCATGGCTATCTTTTGGGTAGTATATTCAGGCATATCTCATTTTACTGTGCTTCACAGATATTGCATTTTTGACAAATTGAAGGTTTGTGGCAATTCTGTGTCCAGCAAGTCTATCAGTGCCATTTTCTAACAGCATTTGCTCACTTCGTGTCTCTGTATCACATTTTAGTAATTCTTGCAATATTTCAAAACTTTTCTTTATTATTATATTTGTGATGTGATTTGTGATTAGTGATGTCTGTTACCACTACAACTCACTTAAGGCTCAGATGATGGTTAGCATTTTTAGCAATAAAGTAAGCTTAAATTTATGTACATTGTTTTTTTAGACATAATGTATTGCACACAATAAACTACAATATAGTATAAATATAATTTTATATGTGCTGGGAAACCAAAATATTGTGTGAGTTTACTGTGATATTCACTTTATTGTGGTGGTCCAAAATCAAACCCACAAGGTCTCTGAGGTAAACCTGTATTAACATTATTAATGAAAGTTTCCCTTTTTTCTTTCCCAGTGCTTTGAAACAGCATTAAATGTGTCAGCTTCTTAAAGGAATTTTTTTTTTTTTTGCGGTATGCGGGCCTCTCACTGTTGTGGCCTCTCCCGTTGCGGAGCACAGGCTCCGGACACACAGGCTCAGTGGCCATGTCTCAGCGGCATGTGGGATCTTCCCAGACTGGGGCACGAACCCATGTCCCCTGCATCGGCAGGCGGACTCTCAACCACTGCGCCACCAGGGAAGCCCTTAAAGGAATTTTTTAACATTACCCTGTGAATGTTTTTGTGCCTAGCAGAATTTATTTTTGGAAGGAGAGGTAGGTTGTCTTTGACAAATTTCTCCTTGATTTGTTTTTTAAATTAAGGTACTTGGCCCACAGCAGGCAGAGCACCCTGTCCACCTCTCTGCACAAGCTCTACTTTGGGAATAGCTTCATACTCCACAGGCTGTGTCTGGGACCTGCAAATGAAGGTGTCCATTCTTGACAGGATCCCACTGGTCCATTAATCTTCATCGCGTTTGGCAGCTCTTCTTTATTTTTTTGTGTAGGAGTTATAGATATTTCCTATATCCATTAGGGGTGAGATCTATGTTTCCATGTTAATTTCTCTGCCTTGTTTTGGGGCATAGTTCTAAGTATGAAGAAATCAAGTGCCTTCTCTTTGAAATCAGATACAGATTGTTATGGACTGAATTATGTCCCCAAATTTGATATCTTCATATGTTGAACTCTAACCCCCAGTGTGACTGTATTTGGAGAAAGGGCTTTTAGGGAGGTAATTGAGGTTAAAAGAGGTGATTAGATAGAACTGATATCCTTATAAAAAGAGGAACAGAAACCAGACCTCTTCCTAGCCCTCCCAGAAAGGCCATGCAAGGATACAGTGAGAAGGTGGCTGTCTTCAAATCAGGAAAATAGGCTTCCCCCAAAACTAACCTTGACAGCACTTTGATCTTCCATTTCCCAGTGTCAAGAACTGTGAGAAAATAAATTTCTGTTTCTTAAGCCATCCAGTCTGTGGTGTTTTTTTATGGTACCCTCCACAGACTAATAATTAGATTATGTAAAAGAACCATAATTGCCAAATTAACAAGAAGTGTTAAGTTCCCTATACTTATCTAAATCATAGTTGTCATATTTTCTTTCTTTCTTTTAGAAGTGAAATAATAATCAAAAAGTTGATGTTTGCCCTTAAAGGGAAGATAGGATGAACATAGATACACAGTTATGTGCTGACTTTTAATGTCTGATAATGTATAAATGATCCCATTTCTGAAGACATTCTTTTATGTATGACTTAAGCTTCTCATATACAACTGCATTCTATATGAATGTCTGGTGTAATATAGCAGCAAATAATGAGATGGCATGTTAAAGTAGCCTGTGTAGAAGCAAGAGTTCTACCTTTCTATCATTTTAAATTACGTTTAACTAATGAATACTTAGCACTGTTATTTATGTATTTAAAATAGTTTAACTTGTTTATGTAGCTGATTTCAATATGTGACTTAAATATTCTCAAAATATTATCATAAAACCTCTGTGAATAGTAACACATATACAGCTTAAAGAAGCTTGTGTGTGTGTGTGCATGTGTGTGTATGTGTGTGTGTGACAGAGGGAGAGAGAAAGGGAAAGAGAGAGCAAGAGCAAGATGGAGTGAAATATGGTTTGGATTTTTAAAACATTTTAATATTTGGTCTTCTCTTCTTGGAAACAGTATTTTTCTGCTATTTATTACCAATCCTCTACTTTAGATCTGACTATGTATCTAATTCCAGAAAATATATGGTTTATTAACTTATGACCCCTTTTTCATGACTTTTAATTCTTAATATTGATGCCTCTTTTCTTTATTTTACTTATTTAGATTTTACCCATTAATCAAGTTTCAGATACTGTTATAGATTGAATTGTGTTCTCCCCAGATTCATATGTTAAAGTCCTAATCTTCAATATTTAGCATTAGGGTGTTTAGCGTTAGGGTCTGTATTTAGCATTAGGATCTTTAGGGTCTTTAAAGAGGTAACTAAGGTTAAATGAGGTCATAAGAATAGGACTCTAATCTTATGGAACTGGTGTCCTTAGAGGAAGAGGAACAGACACCAGTGAGCTTGCTTGCACTCTCTCTCTCTCTCTCTCTCTCTCTGCTCTTCACCCCACCCCCCACCTGTGTGCACACAAAGAAGAGTCCATGTGAGCACACAGATGATGGCTACCTACAAGCCAAAAGAAGCCTCAGAATAAAACCTGCTTTTCCAGCACCTGATCTTGCACTTCCCAGTCTCTAGAACTGTAAGAAAATAAATTTCTGTAGGTTAAGTCACCGAGTCTATGGTATTTTGTTATGGCAGCCCAAGCAGACTAAGACAGATACTAGCCCAGCAATCAATTATACATGGCAGTTCTGTAACTTTGATATCTTTTTCGAAACTCCATTTTGGCTCTAATTAATATAGACATTTATTCATATTTTATTTTTCTCATTTCTTTAAATTTTAAACTCTGAGGGCAATTTTCATGTCATGTTATTTTTAAAAACAATATCACCTGTCAAAGGGGTGAATACAAAAACAAAACACTTGTAATTTGATTACGTAGGCATTTTGAATGCTCCAAAAGCTAGAAAAATTTATCTGGAAAATTTTTAGTTTCTTTTTTACTCCTGAGTGTGAAATATTATGTTTGGATGACTGGATGAACATCTCAAAATTTTTAAAGATAATTATTCTTAATTTAGCAGGTTTTCTGACTTTGATTGAATTTATAAAGGATGAATAATTAAATGAAGGGTTTTTAAAAATCTTATTGTGATCATCACAGTTAATATAGTATTGTAGCAATAAAACAAGATGAAATAAATGCATTTGAACCTTTTAAAATGAAGATTTTGTCAATGAACAGAACATAAATTTCAATTAATATCCTATTTTTTGAAGGAAATTTATACATAGATATTCAGTGTACTAGAAGAAATATTTAGAAAGGATTGCCTATGTATTTCAAATAATTGTTTCCAATTAATAATCTTCAGCATATAAGCATAAGACCTGTATTTTTGTCAAAAGTATATACAAACAGAATTAGAATGTGAAAATAAAGAAATTTCAGATTTAGAAGAAATTTAATTTTCCATGGGTAAAATGATGAAAGAATTTCCATAAGTTATTACAACTTTACATCAAACCTGCTGGTTTTAATGCACAGGACTTAATTTTTAGCTGCTGAGCTGAAAATTGGTGTTGGCAGACAAAAGGAAGCTGGTTTCATTTCAAGGATACAACTAACTGCTAATTATAAAAATGAATTTAAAGTTACTAGAAGGAACATTTTTAACAAGCCTTATGAAAAGAACTGCTAGACAATACTCAATTAATTAAGAAACCAAGAGAGTTCTTTTATTCCTACATTCTATTAGTGCAATATTACTCATAGAAGAGATAAAAGGAGGAAGTTAAACTTTTGATTGCCTGCATTTTAATTTCTGCGTTTTTAAAGCAGTCAATCCTGCCTTTCCATACTTCTTATTGGTGTTTTGAGTATGTTTTCCCCAGCTTTGAAAATGAAGCATTATAGGAGAAAATAGAGGAAGAATGTTTAGGTGGATAGGTTAAAGAAGATATTGCTATTAATAAGGAAACACGTATGTTTTGCTTTCATTGGCATAAACATTATAGACAGAATGAAACCAAAACTCAAACACAAATAGGTTTTTATTCATATTTCATTTCTACTGTATTCCATTGAATGGTGAATTGTATTATTAAAAATGTTTGTGAAGAATATAAAGAAATGACTGGTCAAGAAGAGTAATAGTCTTAAAGGTCTCATGTTCATTTATTCATTAATTTAATTTGATATGCAGTCCTTTATTACCATTGCTGTCCATTAATCTTTCATTTAAATCACCAAGTTCTAACTCTCTCAATTCCCCACCCTATCTTTTCCCCAACTTGTTATTAAAATTATAGACATATGCAAAATAAGTTAGTCCAACTTTATGTAGTCATTTATTAATGTTGCTTGGAGCTTTCAACATTTCAGGAAATGAAGTTAAAAAGCCTTGATAAAAAATGTTTTTTTAGAGATTAATTTTTCATGACATTTTCCAAGGAGTATATGGTGAAAAAAATACAAAAAAGGCACAAATAAAAGTGAACCAATGAACCAACTGCTGGGTTTTTAAAAACATATGTATTTCTAATTCAATCACAGTCTTTGAATTTTAAACATGAATCTTTCTCAGCCTGTTGCAATAGAAATGGAGAATGGAGTCCTGCTACTTTCTTTTGCTTAGGAAGAGGTCAGTTGGTAGTAAAACTTATGCAGTTTTCAGTGATTTACTTAGGACAAAACCTATTGAAGAAACTTTAAATTAATATTATAGCCACTTAGAAAAATTTTGGAGAAAAGAAATTAGATTGAATAGCATAGTGGTACTTTATCAAAGTCAAGAAGAAAAGATCCCTAGGGGATTATGTATTTGGGAACAGCCTACCTTTAGCTTTCAACATTAAGTGTTAAAACACAAATGGGAACAGGTCTGAAATAAATGTTCACAGAATATAAAATTGCTTATTTTAGGTAAAGTAAAAGAAATAAGAAAGGATACAGCATTATTAACATCTCAAACATGAAAAAATTGTGAGATAAAAAGTTTAGGAATTGACATTATAGTTGTCATTCACTAAGTGATTAAACTGTTAATGAAATTTTACAAGATAAAATTGTGGCAATATTTTGAAGCTGGAGGGGGACAGTATATTTAGTCTTCATACAAATGATAATGGAAGTGGCTGGCTCCCCATTTGCAAAGTTACCTACCTTCCTCCATCAGCAGGACTGAGCAGTCAGGGTAGAAAGCAATATTTGCCTACCTGAGGATTCTCTGCAAGGTTCAATGAATATACGCTCCATTGTGCCAAGAAAAGTGTCAGGAGTTAAAGAGGAGTATGTCTAAATATGCTTTCAAAATAGTAGAGAATGGGATTAGTTAATTGTGCATCCAACTTGAGTGAAGCAGGTAGAATCTTTAGAAATCTATTTATTCAACTAATATGTACTAAGTGCCTACAATGTGCATTCACTTTTTTAAATTAATTTTTATTGGAGTATAGTTGCTTTACAATGTTGTGTTAGCTTCTACTGCACAGCAAAATGAACAGGCCATACATATACATATCTCTCCTCCCTTTTGGATTTCCTTCCCATTTAGGTCACCACAGTGCATTAAGTAGAGTTCCCTGTACTATACAGTATAATCCCATCAGTTGTCTATTTTATACATAGTATGAATAGTGTATATGTGTCAATCCCAATCTCCCAATTCCTCCCACCCCACTTCTTTCCCCCTTAGAATCCATACATTTGTTCTGTACATCTGTGTCTCTATTTCTGCTTTGCAAATAAGGTCATCTATACCATTTTTCTAGAGTCCACATATATGCATTAATATATGATATTTGTTTTTCTCTTCCTGACTTACTTCACTCTGTATGACACTCTCTAGGTCCATCCACATCGCTAGAAATGACCTAATTTTGTTCCTTTTTATGGCTGAGTAATATTCCATTGTATATATGTACCACATCTTCTTTATCCATTCCTTTGTTGATGGACATTTACATTGCTTCCATGTCCTGGTTATTGTAAATAGTGCTTCAATGATCACTGGGGTGAATGTGTCTTTTTGAATTATGGTTTTCTCTGGGTATATGCTCAGTAGTGGGATTGCTGGTCATATGGTAATTCTATTTTTAGTTTTTTAAGGAACCTCCATACTGTTCTTCATAGTGGCAGTATCAGTTTACATTCCCACCAACAGTGTAAGAGGGTTCCCTTTTCTTCACACCCTCTCCAGCATTTATTGTTTGTGAATTTTTTGTTGATGGCCATTCTGACTGGTGTGAGGAGATACCTCATTCTAGTTTTGATTTGCATTTCTCTACTAATTAGTGATGTTGAGCATTTTTTCATGTGTTTGTTGGCCATCTGTATGTCTTCTTTGGAGAAATGTCTATTAAGATCTTCCACCCATTTTTTGATTGGATTGTTTGTTTTTTTGATATTGAGCTTCATGAGCTGCTTGTGTATTTTGGAGTTTAATTCTTTTTCAGTTGCTTCGTTTGCAAATATTTTCTCCCATTCTAAGGGTTGTCTCTTTGTCTTGTTTATGGTTTCCTTTGCTGTGTAAAGGCTTTTAAGTTTCATTAGGTGCCATTTGTTTATTTTTGTTTTTATTTTCATTAGGAGGTGGGTCAAAAAGGACCTTGCTGTGATTTATGTCAAAGAGTGTTCTTCCTATGTTTTCCTCTAAGAGTTTTATAGTGTCTGGCCTTACATTTAGGTCTTTAATCCATTTTGGGTTTATTTTTGTGTATGGTGTTAAGGAGTGTTCTAATTTCATTCTTTTAGATGTAGCTGTCCAGTTTTCCCAACACCACGTATTGAAGAGGCTGTCTTTTCTCCTTTGTCCTTTTTTGCCTCCTTTGTCATATATTAGGTGACCATAGGTTTGTGGGTTTCTATCCTCTTGGCTTTCTATCCCATTCCTTTGATCTATATTTCTATTTTTGTGCCAGTACTTTACTGTCTTGATTATTGTAGCTTTGTAGTGTAGTCTGAAGTCAAGGAGCCTGATTCCTCCAGCTCCATTTTTCTTTCTCAAAATTCCTTTGGCTATTCGAGGTCTTTTGTATTTCCATACATATTGTGAAATTTTTTGTTCTAGTTCTGTGGAAAATGCCATTGGTAGTTTGCTAGTTATTGCATTGAATCTGTAGATTGCTTTGGGTAGTATAGTCATTTTCGCAGTGTTGATTCTTCCAATCCAAGAACATAGTATATCTCTCCATCTGCTTGTGTCGCCTTTGATTTCTTTCATCAGTACCTTATAATTTTCTGCGTACAGGTTTTTTGCCTCCTTAGGTAGGTGTATTCCTAGGTATTTTATTCTTCACAATCATATTTCAAGAAACAAGAAAAATCCCAAATAAACTACCTAAACTTACACCTAAAACAACTAAAGAAGAACAAACAAAACAAAGTTAGTAAAAGGAAAGAAATCATAAAGAGCAGAGCAGAAATAAATGGAATAGAAACAAAGAAAAGTAATCAATAAAACTAAAAGCTGGTTATTTGAGAAGATAAACAAAATTGATGAACCTTTAGCCAGACTCATCATGTAAAAAAAAGGGAGAGGACTCAAATCAATTAAATCAAAAATGAAAAAGGAGAAATTACAGCTGACACCACAGAAATACAAAGGATCATAAGAGAGAAGTACAAGCAACTATATGCCAATAAAATGGACAACATGGAACAAATGGACAAATTCTTAGAAAAGTACCACCTTCCAAGACTGAACCAGGAAGAAAGAGAAAATATGAGCAGACCAAACACAAATAATGAAATTGTGATTAAAAATCTTCCAACAAATAAAAAAGTCCAGGACCAGATAGCTTCACAGGTTAATTCTATCAAACATTTAGAGAAGAACTAACACCTATCATTCTCAGACTCTTCCAAAAAATTGCAAAGGGTGGAACACTCCCAAACTCATTCTACGAAGCCACCATCACCCTGATACCCAAACCAGACAAAGATATCACAAAAAAAGAAAATTACAGGCCGATATCACTGATGAACATAGATGCAAAAATCAACAAAATACTAGCAAACAGAATCCAACAACACATTAAAATGATCATATACCATGATAAAGTGGGATTTATTCCAGGGATGCAAGGATTCTTCAATGTATGAAAAACAGTCAATGTGGTACACTATATTAACAAATTGAAGAATAAAAACCATATGATCATCTCAATAGATGCAGAAAAATATTGCAAAAAATTCAACATCGATTTATGATAAACACTCTACAGAAGGTGAGCATAGAGGGAACCTATTTCAACATAATAAAGGCCACATATGACAAACCCACAGCAAACATTATTCTCAGTGGTGAAAAACTGAAAGCATTTCCACTAAGATCAGGAACAAGACAAGGATGTCCACCCTCACCACTATTATTCAACCTAGTTTTGGAAGTCCTAGCCAGAGCAATCAGAGAAGAAAAAGAAGTAAAAGGAATCCAAATTGGAGAAGAAGTAAAACTGTTACTGTTTGTAGATGACATGATACTATACATAGAAAATCCTAAAGATGCTACCAGAAAATTACTTGAGCTAATCAATGACTTTTGCAGAGTTGCAGGGTACAAAATTAATACACAGAAATCTCTTGCATTCCTCTACACTAACAACAAATCTCAGAAAGAGAAATTAAGGAAACACTCCCATTTACCATTGTGCCATTCACTTTGATAAGTACTGGAATATAGTGGTGAATGAGGAAAATACTGTTGCTGGTCTCATGAAAATTATGTCAGCGAAAATATCTGCATCGTGAGTTTTCCTAGAATCAAAGTTTATTTTAAAATTTTGTTTTATTAAAGCTTGATGGATTTTTTTACAGTGAGATTACATTATTAGATAGCTATTTTTTGTGTGTGTTACCACTGCAGTAATTATAATAAAGAGCATAATCATCTTGCCCAAAAGAGCCTTATTGTGACTACTTCCTTCTGCAACCACTACGTAGCTTCTCTGGAAACTCTCCATTGGTCATACCTGAATTAAAATCTGGAGATTTTAATTGAACTAATCCTGTGAGAAATATTACGCTTTCTCTAAAGAAAGCAAAAAGACCTTCAGTTTTCCCTTGGTTTTTAATTCTTTTGACAGCAATTTTTCATTTCAATGAGACTATCTGGCCAGAGTGAAAGTCATTTGAGACTCCAACACTGACCAGGTCATCATCTAATTTTGTAGGCTAATTACATTTTAATCTCCATGCTCATTCAGTTTCTTTTCTAAGATGATTTAAAAACCTGTGACCTCATTTTCTCTGATATGCTGAGGTGTTATCAAATGTATAATAGATTCCTCCATCTCTTTGTAAAATACACCCATTTTTTTAGGGATTATGATATATGGGTTTACATCTACTATTGATTACTGATACCTAATGACCTTTTGGACAGTCTCCTGCATTTCTTGATGATTTTGATCTTGGCTTCTCAATCTTATAGCCCTCTAATTTCTACAATCATACTGAGGGATGTTGATGTCTTTATTGATAATCCTTCCAACAATCTGGCATTTTGGTTCCTTGACCTCTTCTTCTCTAACCACCATTTTGCCTAGCCTACCTCAACCACCCACTCCCACAGTCATGCTCCAGGACCTTTTATTTTTTTTTCCTTTTTCTCCTTCATATAAATTGCATTGTAAAACTGTACATGTGAAAAAAATTACTTTGTGTTCCTAACCCCTTTCTGGTGAGATAGAAAAGCCAGCATGTCACAGGTTAGAGCTGGTCCTTGATAGAATCAGACAGTTTTGTCATCAAAAATGTGAAGTTATAGAATAATTAATACAGAAATGTCTTCCTCTGATGATCTTATTACATTTTATTAGTCCAACAATTCCCACTCTGACTGAGGTCCTTTGACCTCAAGAAGACTTTTAGCCCACAGACCCAATTATTCTTTCCCTATTCATGATTTTTTTTCCTTAGTTTCCTCTGTTTCTACCTAACATGCTATGACTTGTCTTTTAATTACATTTTTGTCATTACTATTATCATTTGCCTATTTCTGCTTTTGTCATTTTTCTTGGGAAAATCAAAACAAACAAACAAAATGTTTAAGCAAACTGTTTTCTCTCTATGTCTATATTTAAGCAACTAAACCAGGCTTTAGAAAACCACCCAGCTGAGCATGCTGGTGACATCATTCATGAAATATAAACCACCTATATCCTAGGAGCACTAAATACAATTCAGTATTGAATACATTTCCTTAGTTAACTTGCTCCCCTCTTGTCTGCAATGCTGGAAGAATAGATCCAGAAAAACTAAATAAAATTATGAGTTCCACATGGCAGATAAATACATAGTAGAGAGGAACACAGAAAATAGATGGGTGCTATTGCTGGTTAAAGGTTGTGTACATTTATAATTTTGATAGCACCTTCCAGATTATTTTCCCTAGAGGTGAAGCTATTATATTCCCACCAGCAACTGATGACACTACTCATTTCCTCTATGCTTGCCTCTGTTGGATGTTACTAACTCGTTTTGTGTTTCCCAATCTGATGGGTATAAATGGGTATTTCATTCTTATTTTTATTTATATTTTTCCGAGTTATAGTGAGATGAATTGCCTATTAATATAATTTATTCATCTTTTTATTCCTTTTCAATTTTTCAATGATTTTTCTGAAAACAATTATCAGATTATAAAAACGGTAAAAGCTTATACTTTTACATTTTATTTGGAAAATTAGTAAAGAAGCAGAAAAACTGCCTATAGTTATATAACATGGAAATAAATACTTCAGTGTAATTTCTTCCCATCTTTATTATTAAAATAAATGGTTTTTATGAAAAAAATTTATTGCAGTTGATGAACCTACATCATTATCTCTCAGAGTCCATAGTTTATATTAGGTTTCACTCCTGGTGTTTTTACATTCTATAGGTTTTGACAAATGTATAGTGACAAGTATCCACCATTATGATATCATATAGAATAATTTTATTCTAAAAATCCTCTGTTTTTCACCCATTCATCCCACCCTACCCCCACCCACAGGCAACCACTGATCTTTTTTTTATACTTTCCATAATTTTGCCTTTTCCAGAATGTCATTAGTTGGAATCATATAGTACATAGTCTTTTCAGAATGGCCTATTTCATTTAGTAATGTGCATTTAAAGTTTCTCCAAGTTTTTCCATGGTTTGATGGTTAATCTCTTTTTAATGCTGAATAATATTCCACTGTCTGTATGTACCATAGTTTCTTAATCCTTCCAACCAAGTTCATCTTGGTTGTTTGCAACTATGTATAAAGCTGCTATAAAACATCCATGTGCAGGTTTTTGAGTGGACATAGTTTACAAATTATTTGTGTAAATACAAAGGCATGATTTCTGGATCAAATGTTGAGTACATTTAGTTTAATAAATTACCAAACTATCTTCCAAAGTGGCTGTACCACTTTACATTCTCAACAGCAATGAATGAGAGTTCCTGTTGCTCCACATCCTCACCAGCATTAGGTGGGGCTAGTGTTATGAATTTTGGACATTCTAATAAATTTATTTTTCGGTATCTCATTGTTTTAATTTGCATTTCCCTGTTGATATATGATGTGGAGCATCTTTTCCTGTTCTCATTTGCCATTGTTTATCTCTTTAGTGAGGTATCTGTTCAGGTGTTTAGGCCATTATTAATCAGGTTCTTTGTATTTTTGATTTTTAAGAGTTCTTTGTATTCAATTTTTTCCTCATTCATTCATTCATTCATTTATTCATTTATTCAACACCGAACTTCCCCTCCCTCCCTGGAGCTGATTTATATTGGCTGTAACTGCATTTGTGCTCATGGGCTGTGATGAGGAGTTGCTGCCTTTTCTTGATGCGTGAACTCTGTCAAAATATTCCTAGCATTCCCAACCCGGAGCAGCAGAAAGTCAGGAAAATACATTTATTGTTTGGATTGTAGACAAGGTCCTAACAGCAGGGTGGTTTGTCATGCAACGGACAGATGAGGCCCAGGGTCCACAAAAAAAAGAAAAAAATAATAAAAGTTACTTGTACATATTGGGTAATAGTCCTTTATCATATATGTGTTTTGCAGATACTTCCTCCTGGTCTGTGGTTTGTTTTCTCATTATCTTGACAGTGTCTTTCCTAGAACAAAATAAAAAAAATTTTTTTTAATGAAGTCTAGCTTATAAGTTATTTATTTCGTAGAATGTATGCTTGGTGTTCTATCTAAAAAGTCATCACAATACTCAAGGTCATGTAGGTTTTCTCTGTTATCTTCTAGTTTCATAGTTTTGCACGTTATGTTTAGGTCTATAATCCATTTTGAGTTAATTTTTATGAAGGACATAGGTCTCTGTCTAGATTCATTTTATTTTGAATGAAGATGTCCAGTTGTCCCAGCACCATTTATTGAAAAGTCTGTCTTTTCTTTCTTGTATGGCCTTTGTTCCCTTGTCAAAGATTAATTGGACTATTTATGTGGCTGTATTTCTGGATGTAATTTTTTGGTTAAAGTTTAATTTCTTCTATTGGGTCTGCCTAAGTTTATGGACATTTTATGTCCTTTGACCTTCCTAAATGTTCAGCTAATTCCTACTTATTCTCATGTCTTAGATTAAATGCCAGATTGGATTATATGGCTGATGGTTTCAGTAGTTTCTTTTTATATAATTTATTATAATTATAATTAATTTATTTCTTTAGAAAATTTGTCTTTTTTTTTACTATTACCTGAGACTTTTTTCCTTCTAGTTTTATTGAAATATAATTGATTTACAGCACTGTACAAATTTGTTATATAGCATAATGATTTGACCTACATCATGATGATTACCACAATAAATTTAGTGAGCATCCATCATCTCATATAGATAAAAAAAGAAAAAAAAGAAAAAATTTTTTTTCTTTGTGACAAGAATTCTTAGGATTACTCTCTTAACAACTTTCATGTATAATACACAGTAGTGTTAATTATATTAATCATGTTGTACATTACATTCCTAGTACTTATTGTCTTCTACTTGGAAGTTTGTACATTTTAATCACCTTCATCCATCGTGTCACATTTCTAAAATTCTTTAACTGGGGAATGCTATATAGATGTAAAGGAATACCTCTCAGCTATAAATACATGAACTACTGATACCTACAATAATGTCTATGAATCTCAAATGCGTATGCTCAGTGAAAGAAGTCAGACTCAAAAGACTACATATTATATTAATGTATATGGCGTTTTGGAAAAGGCAAAATGATAGGGACAAGAATCAGAACAGTGTCTATAAAAGATTAGGGTAATGGAGTTGTTGACTGAAAGGGGCACAGGAGAAATTT
Source organism: Leucopleurus acutus (assembly GCF_964270905.1). Taxonomy (NCBI): domain Eukaryota; kingdom Metazoa; phylum Chordata; class Mammalia; order Artiodactyla; family Delphinidae; genus Leucopleurus; species Leucopleurus acutus. The sequence continues at coordinate 55,174,994 of NC_139142.1, forward strand.
TGGAGGGTGAAGATTCTATTCTATATGTTGATTACATGCATTTGTCAAAACTAGCAGAATTATACATGAGTACATTGTACATTAAGATATATGTATATTTATGAGAATTTTATTGTTTTGTCATAATTTTTTCAATGTAATATTTTTTTCTAATTCCTAGTCTACATTTTTTTTCTTGAATAGGTAAAACTTATAACTGGCCACTTTAACAATTCCCTTAGTAATTAAAAATTAATATTAGACCCTTTTTAGGTCTCTGTATATGCAGTCCTATCACCAGCAAAAGGAGATAATTTTAGTTCTTCTTTTAAATTCTTTTTCTGCCAGATTTTCATTATCTGTCCTTTCTGCATTTTCTAGATACTCCAAGAAATATTACATAGTAATAGTGATAGTAACATCCCTGTGTAGTTCCTGTTTCATTTAAAATTATTTGGTTTTTACTTGAAATAATGTGTGGTTGGTTTTTGATTAAACCATCTTTATCATACATAAAGAATTTGTTTTAAAATATTTTACTTAAAACAGCATCATTTATATGGAATGTATGGGATATAGGAAATACATTACAAGATTTTTAGCATCATTTTTTATAATTTTTATGATATTTTGCTACAGTGACTCATAGCTATTTAAAGAATATATTTGAGAAGATAAAGAAGGTACTCTTAATTGTATAAAATAATAACCAGTGACAACTTTGTTTAAAATAGGGGGAATTTATCATCCAGTAATATTTATGTTCCCACTACTTCCTTACTTGTTTAAAATAACCATTGAACCTCTGCGCTAGAGATGGCATCAAGCTCGTGTGTGTACTGTATAACAGTTTTAATTTGAACAGTCTTTGGAAGAGGTTATTTTTATATCCAACTTCAAGTTCAGCACATTTTTCTCCCAGGGTATAACTTGTTGTTATGTACTCCAATAACAACAAGCATAACTGCTTGGCTTATGCTGATGAGTTTTGTCATACTGGCTAATTCAGTTTTTATACTTTCTGATTACTTGTATGGTTTATCACACTCCTCTGTTGATTATTCAATTATATAGTTTAATTATTAACAACAGACAGTTCTACTCTGAGGAATTTAATGTTTCTTCTTCTATCAAATCCACCTGAATTTATAACATCTTCACAGTTGTCAATCTATTCATGTCACTCTGTCCAAATCTACTTGAACTTCTTATGAAATAGACTCCAATTCTTTAATTACAAGAAAGAAACATTCCTTAGTTTGGTTATATTCTTCCAAATATCAACTCTTTTCGATGTAAATTATGCCCCAGTGGTAGATAAAGTATGCTTAGAAGAAAATTTTTATTTAAAATATTTCTCATTAAGAGAAAAAAGGAAATTGAGGCTATTTCAATAGACAGTATATTTAAATCATAAAAATAATGAGCCTTGGAGCCAGATACATCTGACTATAAATCCTACTCACCATGTGAACAAAATAAATAAGTTCCATGAACCTCAGTTTCCACAATTGTAAACAGAGGTATTAAACGTTGTTATGATGAATAAGATAATTTATACAGCAAACTAAAAAAATATTATTTACTTGGTTCATAGCAAAATAACAAATATAGAGGTAATTGTTTTTATTAGTAGTAGTATTTTCTGTTTAAACAGGCAATGACATACTGAGTAAAGAGACATCCTGAGTCCTCTTGGTAGATCTCCAGCATATATTTTAGTGAATAGTAAATATCTTCTCTCATTCTGTAAAATTAATAATTAACCTGTTGGTGTCAACTTTAAGATTCTTATTTTATTTATTTATTTACTTATTGCGGTATGCGGGCCTCTCACTGTTGTAGTTTCTCCCATTGCGGAGCACAGGCTCCGGACGCGCAGGCTTCGCGGCCATGGCTCACGGGCCTAGCCGCTTCGCGGTATGTGGGATTTTCCCGGACCGGGGCACGAACCCGTGTCCCCTGCATCGGCAGGCGGACTCTCAGCCACTGCGCCACCAGGGAAGCCCACAACTTTAAGATTCTTGTCCACACCTTGCTTAAACTCATCTGAAATAAATCCATATCCAATGCCAATAAAACTGTCTGGTAATCTGTATACTGGAAATACAGGGACTTGAGCTATGCTTGTTAACAAACTTGGAAAAATTTAAGTACTTGAAGATACCTTCGCATTAGCAATAGCAGTAATTAAGTTGATTGACATTAGACTAATGATATGGATGCTATTTTTTACTGCCTTTTCACAGTACACTGATGTTATTTATAGAGCTCCATTTTAATATTTGAGTGCCAGGAGAATTGGTCTCAGCAAAATGAATCTATCCTTTGAATATTATTGCTAGGTCAGCATAAACCATGTGATTGAATGTTCAAACTCAATTATTTTTGTAGCAGAACAAAAACTTAGTTTCAGGTGATAAGGTTTTGTTGTGGTTGGATCCATATGGAATAATACGGTAGCATATCAAAGGAACTTCTAACATAGTGCAAAGAGCCATCACTAGACAATGTTATCATTGCAGAGGACTGTATGTGAAAAGGTGTGGGAGATTAGATTGAATATGCACTGATCCTAAGACATACACTGATGTTATACTCTCATGTCTTTTATCATTTCCACTCAAAAGCAAAGTACACAAAAAAGTAAATTCTATTTATTAAGGTTTATTCTGCCATTGATAATAAAATAATGAAAGATCATTGACATATTTAACTTTATTTCATCTTAAACATTATCCATATACATTTATTTCTCTGGTCCTTGAAAACGAGCAAAAGATCAAAGAAGATTTGTGTAACTGGAGAATAATTGTTACTGGAAAAAGTCAACTTGAAGAGAAAAATGAAAATTGAAACTCAATATTATGGAAATATTTTTTGAACTGTTATAAAATTTAGATGGGAATATGAACTATAACTTAAAGAATATATTAGATACTTTTTTGGAAGTTTTGGTCATTTTGTAAGTAAATATTTTTGTGTAATAAGGACTTTTACCTCCCCAAGAAACCTCATTACAGCCAGGAGTCTAATACTGATAGGATAATGAGGACCATATATTTATACACATTTTACATACATGCATTTCTCTTACATGAATGCAGAAACACAGTTTTTTAAATATAGACAATACCATAATAAAATAAAATTAAAATGTAAGTAACATTCAGTGAGCATTTAAATGGGCCAGGCAATATTGTAAGCATTTTGCACATGAAATGTGTCATTACAACCATTTTGCTAAATAGTTTGCTTACTTGCCCAAGCTTTCAGAGCTAAAAAGTAGTCAGCTGGGATTCATATCCATTTACATGACATTATGTATAGGTACAATACAATCAACAAATTAATGAGTTAAACAGGAATTTATTGTACATCACCTGTGTGCCATGCACTTCTAAGTCCTGAGATACACCAAAGAGGCAAAATCTCTGCTCTCCTGAGATTTACATTTTATTTGGGGATGGAAATATTAGACAAATAAATATACACATTATTGCCAGTTAGAGGTAAATGTTGTGAAGAAAATTAAAGTAACCCAAAGGATGGAGAATTGATGGTCTAAAATGAGCTCTGTGAGGAGGTGACATTTAAATAGAGACCTGAATGCTGTGTGGAATGACCAGAGTAGATACATGGATCAAGGGAGTTCCAGCAATAAGATGAACAAGTCTACATGCTTTAGGTAGGCATATGGGTGACATGGTCAAGGAATAGCAAAATGACCAAAGCATGGATCATAGCAAGTAAGAGGAGGAGAAGTAGGATAATTGAGGATGATTGTAAGAGTGAGCTAGGGACCAGATGGTGTATGCCACAGGAGGAACTTGGTATTTTATTCTAAAGTTGTAGAAAAGCAGTCAGAGGGTTGACACGAAGAGAGTGGCTCAGTCTGATTTCTGTTTTATAAGGATGGCTCTGAGTTCTGTGTGGAGGATAGTCAGTATAGCAAGAGTAGGATCAAGGCTTTTTCTACTTTCTTCATTGGTCATTGGAAAAGATGATAGGGGTTAAACTATGTGGTACCAGTGGTGGAAGCAACTCTGAATATATTGACTGATAGGTTGATTGGGCTCCTAATTAATGAACTTAAAGTGCTTATTTCTGAAATAATTGCAGTTAAATGAATCTCCTATATTTTCAGTTTATTTATTTATTTTTTCTGTAGAACCAGATGCTGCTATCCTTTGAAAAGCAGAGACAACTGAATAAATGTCTGTTGAATAAATAAATGACAGAAATGTAACTCTTTTCTATTTCTTAGATCTATTTTCACATGCAGTGTTGAATAATTTATTATCACATCATACTCTGGTAAGTTTAGCATGCTTCATAGCTTCAAAGTCTTTAAAAAATTTTTTTTTGCTGTAGTTATCTAAGTAATCCTAAAATGTGGCATGGAGTGTTGGACTTAAAACTACATAATCTTATGTAATTCTCTACTGAATATCATCTTTTAAATATCACCAATACTAACCTTTATTGTTGTATACTGATCAAACACACTGCAGATAAATTGTTACATCAGTTTTAACTTTCTTTATGAGATCCGGGATAAAGTACATAGAATTATAAAAAAAAAATTGTATTAAATGAAAATGGTTTCTAATGCTGCTATTATCTTTACCCTTTCATGTTTTTGAAGGAGAAATAGTAATAACTTCATGTTCTATATATATAATTATATATATATATATATATATATAGGAAATGAATGAAAATAATGAATAATACATTTTCTTAAGAGACTGTTAAATTGGCTTTGAAAACTATACTGAACATACAGCTTTTCTGGTGCTTTCCCTCTTCCTTGTTATTCTGAGAACTGTTTTTTCTCTGAATCATAGAAGCCATTAGATGTAAAGATGTAGAATTGTTGGTGAATATACTTTCTGCCATGTGGATAAAGGTGGCTTGCAGTGAAAGGGGAAAATGTAGAGGACATATATGCAGACTCTAAGGCAGGAAACACAAATGAGCCTTCAGTGCTCAAGCCCTGAGAATGCTGTCATAAGATTCTTTTAGACACCACAAGTATCTTATCAAGTCCCTTCTTAGCATGAGCTGTATTTGTAACTTAAATAATAAAACTGTTTAAAAGACAAGTTCAAAAATACTTCGACTAAATGTATGGCTCTGCATTGTGAATACTTTAGCAAGAACAATTAAAAGGTTCTATAGTTTTGCTTAAAAACAATTTATATTTTCTATATTATTAATCTATAGATTATATAATCATTTTTTTGAGAAGTTCAGCTATCCCAAAACACTACAAATAAGCAAGGAATAGAAAACTATGTATATATGGTGATTCCCAAATTTATGTCTATAGGTCAGACCTTTCCACTTGAATTCATACTTATATAGCTTATGCTCATATACCCAATATCTCCACTTAAATATCTTAATAAATTTTGAAACTCAATGTATTCTTTTCTCGTTTAACGCGTGTGATTCATCCTCAAATCCTGTTAGCTTTACCATCATAACCTGCCCATGACCTGACCACCCCTCATCACCACCACTGCTACTTTCCTGCCACAACCATTTGTTCTGCCAAAATGTTTCACTACCTTCTAAATCTGTCTTCCTACTTCTGCTGTTGTCCCTTTCAAGAAAGAATGGATATGTTAAGACAAAAATGAAATCATCTCACTCTGCAGTTAAAAAGCCTTTAATAACTTTCCGTCTCTTTTAGAGTAAAACTCAAAAATCAGAGAGATGACCTACTAGATCCTGGAAGATGTGCTTCATCCTCAATCCCTTCTTTTCTCTGACCCATTTTTTACCATCTCTGAACTCACCTCCTCCCTGTCAGTGGCAGCCACACTGTACTCTTTGCTGTGTCATGAGCACTGCTGGCAGCTCTCTCCCAGATAGCTGGACTTGCTGTTCCCATGGTCTAGGATGATCTTTACCTATATGGCTATGAATCTTGCTTTCTCACCTCTGTAGTATCAGGGTCTAAATATTATTTGTAAACTGTTTTGGTTTTTTTTATAAATTTATTTTATTGATTTATTTTTGGCTGTGTTGGGTCTTTGTTGCTGCTCAGGGGCTTTCTCTTGTGAGCAGGGGCTACTCTTCATTGCGGTGCACGGGCTTCTCATTGTGGTGGCTTGTTGCACAGCACAGGCTCTAGGTGCACGGGCTTCAGCAGTTGTGGCTCGTGGCTCTAGAGTGCAGGCTCAGTAGTTGTGGTGAACTGGCTTGGTTGCTCCACAGCATGTGGGATCTTCCCAGACCAGGGCTCAAACCCATGTCCCCTGCATCGGCAGACGGATTCTTAACCACTGCATCAAAAATAGGGAAGCTCTATTTGTAAACTCTTAAAAAGTATTTAAGAAGAAGATTTAACACATGGAATTGGTTTTACAAGTGATGGGAGTGCTAAGAACCCACGGGTTAGCAACAGGAAGAAACCATCTAGCCCTGGGCAAGAGAGAGCGAGGAAAGAGTCAGTGTTATCAGAACTTATGTCCTGGAGTCAACCAGAAGAATCCTGAACTACAGTTAGCCTACCCAGTGGGAGTTAGAGCCACAGAAGCAAGGCAGCTGCTGGAGGCACTGCCCAAAGCAGAGAGTGGGGAAATGGGAAACATGGTCTTCTTCCTTCCATCTACTCTTGATTTCTGCCCATTAGCCAGAACCAGCTAAGTTACTACTAGCCTAGGTCAGAATCCCTGAAATACCAAGCAGACTAGGGGAAGACTGAGCAGTGGATCTGAGGACCAACTCTTTTTGCCTACCTTTATTTAGTTATTTTCTCAGATAACCCTCTTCAGTCTGGCCTTTGAACTTTCCATCTAAAATTGCATCCCCTCCCTGCCAAACATTCCCTATCCTTCTTTCTTAGGCAATTTTTCTCCATACTATTTAGCATCGTTAAATGTTATACATTTTATTTTTTAATATTTTTCATTGCCTGTTTCTCCCAATAGAATATGAGCTTTTAAAGCTCTAAACCTTTTCCTGTTCACTGCTGATTTCCCAGCCCCTAGGACTGTTTCTGGCACATCATAATTGCTCATTAAATATCTGCGAATGAATGATTGAAGGTGTAAATAAATGGACTATGAAAGTGGTCTTGCACTGAAGAGCATACCTTGAACTGAAGAAGTTTCATTTAAGAGATGTTTAGGCCCTCACACAGGGCTAATTAATTTATACTTCAGATGCAGTTTAAAGTTCTAGCTGAAATCATGTTCCTGCATACTGCAAATTCCAAGTAACCAGTTGGACGTACAAAAATGAAGCATCTCAGCAAGCAGGCACACTCACAACCAAAATAAACAGCCAATGAGCCATCGATAAAGTATTAAAAAATATCAGAAACAAACGTAATAGTCCAGGTTCCATTAAAGTGAGGATAACTAGACCATCAATATCACTTAATGCATGACAACATTACTGTTCCCTATAAAATCTCATGATCATGTTGAAGCATCAGAAAAAATTCATGAATAAAATATAACAAAGTGTCTTCAAAAATTGCATGATTTTAGTCAGAGAACATAATTTCAAGTTATGTCACAAGTTGTTTGACTTTGGGCAAGTTATTCAACTGCTTTGAAATTGAGGTTTTTCATACAAGCTTACTGCAAGGATTAAATGAAAGAACATCGATCTTTTCAATTACCTAGCACACTGCCTGACACACTGAGAATGTCCTTTTAAGTCTTTTGAAATGCAATTAAATACATCCAAGTACAGTTGAATAAGTATGTAAATAAGAAAATTGCATTTAGTTATGATTTTCAGTATTTTAGGTTAGATTGAAATAGAATCTGAAGTACAACTCAAATTTATTTAAGTTTGAGTTTAATTATTCCATTTCTGCCAAAATAGAAATGGAATAATTCTGGTATATGTCACCATCTAGGTATATTATTAATCATTTTTTGAAAACTTATCATTTTAGAATACTTTCTATAAAATTAAATTTAAAGTTAAATTAGTATTTGGGCTATAAATAGTCATAATGTCAAATGAAAATTCTCATTTTTTAATGTTTAATTTTCATGGATTTATAGTATAGTTCAGTTGCATCTTTTCTTTCAGTTTTTTGATATACCTGATATAGATTTGATTAAAAAAAGAAAACTAATCACTCTATATCATGATGACCATTTCAACCTAATTGCCTGGAGCAAAATCAATCAGCTGATTATGTGTTATACTTTAAAGGTATGCACTTCAGGAATACATAATTCATTGGTCCATTTATTTTCTCCAAACGCAAGCAATAAAATAATGAAGATGCATTTTTGATTTAAGACATTAAAATTTCTTTTTGTGAAGACTTAAGTACATTTTCCATAGTATCTGATTTTATTATTTGGGATTCTATTACATTAAAGTGTGAAATATAATTACCAATCCCTAGTAATTTACAGAAATACAGTGGAAATCAGTCAAATACCATAGATTTTGGGGTTGATGTGATAAAGAGTGTATGCTTAAGAAAAGTTTAACTCTGCTACTAAAATTTAATCACAGAAGTGCATCAAAATACTGACCAAGAAATAGAAATAATGTGGGTAAAATGAACTGGAGTGATATTTTTCTGAGTATTAAATCTAAATAGACATGATAAATAATTTCTATAGATGACAGTATTAGAGGTTAAAGAGGAGTTATGGAGGAATTGAATAGACATTGTTACACATACTAGGTAAATAGATAGATATTTTATAGTGGTAATTGTCCATTTATTTATTTAAAAAGGTTTACTGAGCTTATCCTACATACATAGCATTATGCTTTGTGGGAAACCTAAAAGAAAGAGAAATTTTATTTGCCTTTATAACTTACACAATAGTAGTGATAAAATATGCACCATAAGTGAGCTATATACTCAATCCCTGCCTGCCCTACTCCACCCACATGCAAGTAATAATAAGTGTGTGTGTGTAGTTCTGTCCTACTTTTCTTCTAGAGAAGCAGGCTTAGGAGAATGGCAAGAATTTCCATTTACTAGTGAGACAAAGAAATAAATAAGCTGTGCTCATGGTTTGGGATGCCCCTGGGTGCCTCATCCATACCTGGCTTTAGACTGCTTTCCCTAGACTATGTGCAGTGACCCAGCTAACAGGCCCAGAGCTGAGGTTTCTCGTTCTGAATTTTTACTACCAGGGTGAGACAAGTCCTTATGTTAATCCACACACCAGAATGTCTCCCTGCCTTGATTGATTTCTGCTACTCATCAATAGATTTCAACCTGCCACTTAACCAATGCCACAGTATTCATCCTACTGCAAAATGCTGAGAGAATTTAGTAGTGGAAGAGACTCTAGTTGGGCAGATCAGCTAACACTTTGTGGAAGAATTTACTATTGAACTTGGCTTTGATTAATATACAGGATTTTGGTAGACAAAGCCACAAAGGGAGTGCTTTCTAAACAAAGAACAGTGTTAATAAAAATGAATGAATGAATGAACAAATGCTAGCATCTGGAAAGTATATGTAATACTCAAGGAGTCATAAAAATTCTTGTCTGACTGGAGAGTAGGGTAGAAACTGAACTGCTTATATAGGAGAATGAATGTCAGATTCAGCCTACCACATATCAGGCCCCATTCCAGCTTTTCAGATTGAATACCCAGCCACTTTCTGTTTGTAATCTCTCGGTTGGAAACAAGGAGTGAAACTGCTTAGCATATCAAGAACCTTCTTCCTGAGACCAGTAAGTTTCAGGAACACCTTTTCTAAGTCTCAGTCTGAAATCGTCAACCTTCACATCACACAGTCTCTTGCCATTCTCCAACTTCTCACTATTCTGGAACAGCCAGGTCCCCTATATGACTTGTTTGGCTTAGAACTCTCAAAGTCAGGGTTACTTTATCCCTATGCAGGAAACTAATCAGTAAACTGTGAGGAAACAGCAAAAAAAAAATCTATCCAAGACAACTTCCTTGTTAATGTCAGCCCGTTTTGAGGGCTCTGGTCTTGTTTCTGGCTTCTTCTGCCTTTTTTCAGAAAAAATGTCTGGAATGACCCCAACTCTAACACACCCCGCCATCACTGCTCTGCACTTAGAAAATGATATCCCAGCTATATTTCCAAGAATGAGCTCCCGCATGGCACTTCCAACACCTAAAATAGACTGCAATGAATATGCAAAATTTGTACTTGAAATTTGAACTAATAATTTTTGGTGACATGTTACAAAAGTGAGAGTGACTAACTTAAACCGAAAAGATAATTTATTAGAAAGATTTCAGAGATATCACAGATTAACAACAACAATATGTAAAAAATCAGGTTTGGGAGAAGGAAGAAGGCAGTGGAGACAGAACATATCAGAATGCTGCTGTCACTTCTCCCTGTCCCTGGAGCCTTACACAGGCCTCTATGCTGGATACAGTAGATGTTGCTACTGCCACTGGGTACAACTTCTGTTCAACCCTCTGCCTTGAGTCTAATCACCCTGTCCATTTTTCTTTACATTATTTGCTTCAGACTCAAACTTCTACAAAGCAGAAAATGGTTAACAATAGGTTATGCCCTCGTCCTCAATACTGAGTGAGAAATTGCATCCTACCTATCACCAAGATTTAGAAAAGGGAGCATTCCTCCAAAATATAAGGGTTCAGATCCAGAACAAATGTCCACTAGGTCTACCTTTTGACTACTATCCAATATCCACATACATTTTTCTTCCACACATACATTTATAAAATTAAAATGCCCCAGAAATTTTTGAATTCTTCATATTATGCCATATACTCTCAATTGTGTTTAGTATACACTACTCTTGAGTCCAGGTTTCCATAAAGTAGTAAGCAAACAATTTTAATTATTCCTATATTTGTAAATGAGTATATCTAATGCAGAGTCACTGGTAAATGTATCCCTAAAAATTCATCCCATTCTAAAGTTATGTTCCATATACCTTTGGAATCTATTCTCAGATAAAAGACCCAGATTTTTGCTGCTGGAGATTAGCAAAGTCCTGCAGTTCTTTTATGTGGCCTTGTCTTCCATGTTTTGACTTTGCAGTTGGCCACATATAGGTATGCTGGAATGTGATTCCAGATATATGTCTGTAGACTAAAATAGGTCATGAGGAACACTGACTTCCTAAAATAAAAAAGAATTGGTGTTATTATGCCTCATAGATATGGGAATATTACTAGTCTGACCAGGGAAGTTCACTGGGCATTGGGAGTTTGGGTTATTCTTGGACTCTGAATTTTCATGTATATCTCCATTGCAGTGTTTGTGTTTTCTCTACTTCCTGGAGAATGCTCTAAATTTCTCATAAGGAATATGGAGATATGATTCAATAGATGTTGTAATCTCACAACTTGAAGAATCAAACTTTGGTTTTGGCTACTGTGGAGAAGGAATAAATTCTGTTAGAAAGTCAATATGACCCATCATTAGGAGTTATTCCATTCCATGTCCATGAAATTCACATGCCCTTCCTACCATTCATACTTTCTTATTGCAGGGTCCTCCCAGACTCCCTAAATATTTTGTTTAATTCATTTTCAGGTGACTATAGGTGATTAATTATTTGTTTCCCCTCTGCTGCTACATTCCAGTCCTTGAATACCAATAAGATCTTCTGCCTTCTGATACCCATGGGTCAACTAATTGGCTTACCCTAAGTTATTTGCCTTTCCTCTGGCTTGTAGGGTATAAGGAGGAGAAAATCTCTCTCTTGGGCTGTCATGGAGGGTAAATGCTCTGCCTCTTCCAGAGACTCATGTTGTGAAGAATTGATAGGTGATTTCAAGCTCTCAAAAGAACATGAGATGAGATGGTGAAAGGCACTGAGCATATGAATTAATGATCATAAACCAGCAATGGATTGCTTACCTCTCTGATATAGAATCTAGAAAACAGATTTCTGAAGTTTTAAAACCACTTGCTGAATAGTAAGTAGGAAAAAAACAAAAATATAAAAGCATGTGATTTATGAAGCTTATTAAACAACTCTAAATCCTCTAAAAAATTCTACACCTCATTAAGATGAAAAAGTGCTGAAAAAACAAACATTCATAGAAATGACCAATGTAATAAGAAAATAGTATCTTATAAATTTTTATTTTTTAATAAAAACTTAAAGTTAAGGTAATTGTTTAATTTAATTAATTGGGCTTATTAGAAGTGACTTTTAAGGAAATGTTTTTGGTAATTTTCAAAATAAGCAACTGAATTATGGCAATTGGTACATAATCTGTGGAATTTGCCAGCTATTGCAATTTACATAAACTGGTCATAGTTAAAAGTGATCTCAGATGGCCTTGGCCTGCAGCGGCTTGAAGCAGGATTTTGGTTCCCAGCCAGAGACTGAAGTCAGGCCACGGCAGCAAGAGGGCTGAATCCTAACCAATAGACCACAAGGGACTAGTGGCCAGTGACAAGGCCCTGGCCCATCAGCTGTGTAGAAATGAATTTCCACATAGAGATGGAAAGTAGCAAAACAAGTTTATTAGGAGGAAAAAGGGTACATGTAGAAAGACACATGGGCAGGCTCGGAGAGAGAGTCGCGTCATTGTGGTAGTTTGAATCACTTATGTGAGGCATTTCTTCCGGGTTTCCTCTGGCCAGTCATCTTGCTTTGCCTGGCTCTCCACCGTATTTAGTATATCTCAGTGTCATCCCATGTGTGCATGTACATTTCTTAGCCAAGATGGATTCTAGTGAAGAAGCCTGTGGGTAGATTGACATCACTTACTAGGGGTAGTACCCCCTCCCTTTGTGACCTCCAAGGAGCCTTTCTGTGCATGTGTAGTCAGGAAGTTCTCCTTGACCTCGAGAATGAGAAATATTTGGTCTCTTATCTGGGCAGGGCTTAGCTCCTCCTCCTCTTCATCTTGGAGTATCTGTCCACAGGGCAAAAACTCTGGCTGTTCAGCCTGGGGCCCATCTATCTCCTGCCTCAAATGGAACATTATTTTTATGATCTTTATAAGGCTATCAAAAATCCATAAATTTATTTAAATACTTTTTCTTTAGACCACTTTCTTATAGCAGAACTGCTAACAGCACAGGCCTGCTAACAGAAACAATTGCTCTAACAGAAAACGTTTTCAATATCAAGGTACTTCCATTTGCATTCATTAAAAGCCTGGTAAATACTTCTTTAGGGAGTTCATAACAATCATCTTTGCTGTGATTTGACAAATAATTCTGATTTATTAAAAGAAAAAACTTGATAATGAGATAATCTAATGGTCCTGTGATCTTCCATTAAGACAACTATCCAAATTGATGCATAATTAAACACAATTCCAGCTTATTTGATTTCACTTTTGTGTAGCCTTAGACTTCTGTGATTCAAGTTTCTCCTTTTTCTAACGTTATGACCAGTAATTTGTGAGACAAATTCAAAGCACAGTGTTATCTTTTATTCATCTCTGTGTTGGGGTCTCCTTAATAGTTTGAACAAATTAAAGCTATTTATTATAATTCATCTTTTAATGTAATTCCAACATCTTCTAACAGAATATTTTTGCTAAAATTTGTGTTTAATTAGACCCAACATTAGGAAAGAATTTTCCAGTTTATGGATCTTCGGCTATATACATTCTTCGTTAAGATTCATAGTAAACTTTTAAGAACAATTATTAGCTAACAAGTTTCAGAGTGGATGAGTAATCTATATGATGGAGAAGCAAATTCAGATTTTATGATTATAAATCACAAACATGCTGTTTTCACCATTAAACTATTATTTTGAGTGATGCCACATTTTAAAAGTTATTTCCTGTTTATTTGCTTAAAAAGGTGGAAGAGGTTCTACAAAGGAACATGATTGGTCAAATACACTTATTTATTCAACAGTGAATGATACTTTAGTGGATAACATATTCCAGTTTTCTTTCTAGTCAATGATGACAGTACTAAAATTAAAATAAAATTCTTGCCCTGATAGAGCTTATATTCTATCAAAAATGTGTAAAGAGTGAATAGGTGTATTATGTAATGTTAGGTGATAGGTGCTTTGAGAAAAAATACAAAATGACATTGAGATACAATATAATTTCTGAAACAAAAATGTTGGGGGTGGGGAGGGAGTGTGTGTAGCCCTGTTACTTTAGAGAGAGAGAATAAGCCACTTTAAGATAGAGCAACAGGACCCACACAGTTATCTGCAGGGTAGTGTTTCCAAAAAAGGGTTTCAAAAATGGGGGAATTTGAAAACTTAGATGAAACTAACACAAACACAGATAATTTAGCAAATATTGGGTTGGCCAAAAAGTTCGTTCGGGTCTTATGGCAAAACCTAAATGAACTTTTTGGCCAACCCAATAGATAAATATTGAACTTGAACTGACACAGAAGAAGAAACACATAAGACCAATAAATGTATGAAAATATACTCAAACTCAGTAATAAATGTAGAAATAGAAATTAAATTTCCATGAGTTTTTTTAAAGCTACAAGCTTATTTAAAAATCCTGGTAATTCTAAGTTCTAGGAGTAATGTAATACAACAGTGCAATTTACACACTACTAGAAGAGTACAGTTTGGTACATCTATTTTTGAAAATAATTTATCATTTTTGATGGAGTTGAACAAATACAAATGCACCCTAGAAAAATTAACACATAGGCTCAAGAAGAGATGTTTAAGAATAAACCCTAGTGGCACTGCATGGGATAGAAAAAGCTAGAAACAATCCAAATTTTTTCTGAGAGGTGGGCAGTTAAGTAATTTCCTGGTTATTCATGCAGTGGAATGCTATGCACATGTTAAAGTATATGAGCTATAGCTACCGGCATCACTTAAGATGAAAAGTTGAAAAAAAAAGTCACAATACACAATTTGATATAATTCAATTTACATGAGATTTCAATCTATGCAAAAGTAAGTAATATATTGATGATGCCTACATTTATGGTAAAGCTATAAATAAACAAGGGAGTGATAAATTCAAAATTCTATCACCTCACACCAGTCAAAATGGCTATCATCAAAAAATCCACAAACAATAAATGCTGGATGGGGTGTGGAGAGAAGGGAACCCTCCTACACTGTTTGTGGGAATGTAAATTGGTATAGCCACTATGGAGAACAGTATGGAGGTTCCTTAAAAAGCTGAAAATAGATCTACCATATGATCCTGCAATCTCACTCCTGAGTGTATACCCGGAGAAAAACATGGTCCTAAAGGATACGTGCACCTGAACATTCATTGCAGCACTGTTTACAATAGCCAAGACATGGAAGCAACCTAAGTGACCTCAACAGAGGAATGGATAAAGAAGATGTGATATATACAATGGAATATTACTCAGTCATTTAAAAGAACGAAATAATGCTATTTGCAGCAACATGGACTGACCTAGAGATTGTCATAGTGAAGTAAGTCAGAGAAAGAGAAGTATCATATAATATCACTTATAAGCAGAATCTAAAAAGAAATGATACAAATGAACTTACTTACAAAACAAACAGACTCATAGACTTAGAGAACGAACTTATGGTTACTAGGGGGAAAGAGTTGGGGGGAAGGGATAGTTAGGGAGTTTGGGATTGACACATACACACTGCTATATTTAAAATGGATAACCAACAAGAACCTACTGTATAGCACAGGGAACTCTGCTCAACATTATATAACAACCTAAATGGGAAAAGAACTTGAAAAAGAATAGATACATGTATATGTATAACTGAATCACTTTGCTGTACAGCTGAAACTATCACAACATTGTTAATCAATTATATTCCAATATAAAATAAAAAATTAAAAAAAAAATAAAGAGGTCAGCAAACTTGACATGAATAAAAAAATTCTAGAAAGAATTTATCTCTGGGGAGGAGATGGGATAGGGAGAGAACATTTAGGACTTCAAGGATACATTAGTATTTCATATTTTTATCCATCATGGATGCATGCAGGTGTTTTTTTGTAAATTGAAAAAAGTAAGATATAATTGACATATAACATTAGTTTCAGGTGTACAATATAATGATTCAATATTTGCATATACTGGGAAATGACCACCGAAATAAATCGTTAAACATCCATCACCAACATAGTTATAAAATTTTTAAAAATATGGTAACCATGATCTACATTACATCCCCATGACTCATTTATTTTATAATTAGAAATTTGTACATTTTGACCACTTTCACCTATTTCTCCTACCACAAACACCCTGCCTCTGGTAAACACCAAACTCTTCTCTGTACTTATGTACTTCTTGTTTGCTTGTTTTGTTTTGTTTTAGATTCCACATATAAGTGAGATCATGCAGTATTTGTCTTTCTCTGTCTTGCTTATTTCACTTAGTGTAATACTCTCTAGGTCCATGCACATTGTCACAAATGACCATTTTTATGGCTGAGTAATATGCCTGTGTGTGGGTATCACCTTTTCTCTATTCATTCACCTATTAATGGACACCTAGTTTGCCTACATGTCTTGATTATTGTAAATAATTCTTCAGTGAACATGGGAGTACAGATATCTTTTTGAACTATTGTTTTTATTTTCTTCAGATAAAAACCCAGAAGTGGAATTGCCAGGTCATATGTTAGTTCTATTTTTAATTTTTTGAGGAACCTTCATCCTGTTTTCCATAGTGGCTGCACCAATTTGTATTCCCACCAAGAGTACACAAGGGCTCCCCTCTCTCCACATCCTCACCAACAATTGTTATTTATCTTTTTGATAATAGCCATTCTGATAGGTGTGAGGTGATATTTCATTGTGATTTTGATTTGCATTTCCCTGATGATAAGTGATGTTGAGTGCCTTTCATGTACCTATTGGTCATCTGTATGTCTTCCTTGAGAAAATGTCTACTCAGATCCTCTTCCCAATTTTTAATTGAATTCTTTGATTTTTTTTGCTGTTGAGTTATATTAGCTTTTATGTATTTTGGATTAATTCCTTATCAGATACATGATTACAGATATTTTCTCCCATTCAGTAGGTTGTCTTTTAATTTTGCTGTGCAGAAGCTTTTTATTTGATGTAGTCTCACTTGCTTATTTTTGCCTTTGTCTTTGCTTTTGGTGTCAAATCCAAGAAATCACCAAGACTGATGTGAAATAGTTACTATGGTTTATTTAGGAGTTTTATGCTTTCAGGTCTTATGTTTCAAGTCTTTAATTCATTTTGAGTTTATTTTCATGTATGATCTAAGATATTGGTCCAGTTTCATTCTTTTTCATGTGACTGTCTAGTTTTCCCAACATCATTTATAGAAGAGACTGTCCTTTCCCCACTGTATATTCTTGGATCCTTTGTTGTAAATTGACCATATATGAGATGGTTTATTCATGGGCTCTATTCTGTTCCATTGATCTATGTGTCTGATTTTATACCAACACCATACTCTTGATTACTATAGCTTTGAAATCAGGAAGTGTGAGCAATTTGTCTCAAGATTGTTTTGGCTATTCAGGGTCTTTTTTGGTTCCATACAAATTTTAGGATTGTTCTATTTCTGTGAAAAAATGCTATTGGACTTTCGATAGAATTTGCATTAAATCCATAGATTGCTTTGGGTAGTATGGATGTTTTCACATATTAATTCTTCCAGTCCATTCCAAAAATGGATTACCTTTCCATTTTTTTGTGTTTTTTTCAATTTCTGTTATCGGTGTCTTATAGTTTTCAGTGTAAAGATCTTTCAACTTCTTGGGTAAATTTATTCCTGGTATTTTATTTTTTGATACAATTTTAAATCAGATTGTTTTCCTAATTTCTCTTCTAATAGTTCATTTTTACTGTATAGAAATGCAACAGATTTTTGTATATTGATCTTTGTGTCCTACAACTTTACTGAATTAGTCTAACATTTTTTTTTGTGGAGGCTTTAGGTTTTCCTATGTATAATATCATGCCATCTGCACATAGTGACATGTTTACTTCTTCCTTTTTCATTTAAAAAGTTTTTATTTCCTTTTCTTGCCTAATTGCTCTGCCTAGGACTTGCAGTAACTATGTTGAAAAAAGTGGTAAAAGTGGGCATTATTATCTTGGTTATGACGTTAGAAGAAAAACTTTCAGCTTTTTACCATTAAGTATAGTGTTAACTGTGGGCTTGTCATATATGGCCTTTATTATGTTGAGGTACGTTCTTTTTCTACCTACTTTGTTGAAAGTTTTTATCATAAATGGATATGGAATTTTGTCAGATGCTTCTCCTGCATCTATTAATAAAATTATATGATCTTTATGATTCAGTTTTACTAACATGATACAGCACATTGATTGATTCGTAGTTGTTGAATCATCCTTGCCTCCCTGAAATAAATCCCAGTAGATCATGGTGTGTGATTGTTTTAATGTACTGTTGAATTTGGCTTGCTAATATTTTGTTGAGCATTTTTGCATCTATGATCATCAAGGATATGGGCCTGTAATTTTCTTTTCCTGTGGTTTCCTTGTCTGGTTTTGTTATTAGGATAATCTGGCCTCATGAAATGAGTTTGGAAGTGTTCTTTCCTCTTGCATTTATGGAAGAGGTTGAGGATTGGTATTAATTCTTTCAGTGCTTGGTAGAGTTTGCCAGTGAAGGTTTCTAATCCTGGGAAGTTGGGAAGTTTTTGATCATTGATTCAATCTCCTTACTAGTAATTAGTCTATTCAAATTTTCTATTTCTTCATGATTTAGTCTTGGAAGGTTGTAAGCGTCTAGAAATATATCAGTTTCTTCTGTGTTGTCCAATTTGTTAGGGTACAGTTGTTCATAGTAGTCTCTTATCCTTCTGTGATATCAGATGTAACATCTCTTTAATTTATGATTTTATTTATTTGAGTACTGTGTTTTTTTTAATTGATGAGTCTAGCTAAAGTTCTTTCAATTTTGTTTATCCTTTCAAAAAAACAGCTCATAGTTTAATTCATGTTTTTATTGTGTTTTTAATCTCTATTTCATTTATTTCCACTCTGATCTTTGTTATTTACATCCATCTATTAACTTTGGACTTTGTTCTTTTTCTTGTTCCTTGGAGTGTAAAGTTAGATTGTTTGATATCTTTTTTGCTTCTTGATGTAGACACTTACTGCTATGAACTTCCCTCTTAGAAATGTTTTTTGTTTCATACCAGAAGTTTTGGTATATTGTATTTCCATTTGTCTCAAGGCATTTGATTTCTCTTTTAATTTCTTCTTTGACCCATTGATTGTTGAGCAGCAGATTGTTTAATCTCCACATATTTGTGAAATTTCCAGTTTTCTTCTTGTATTTGACTTCTAGTTTCATACCACAGTGGTCAGAAAAAATTCTTGATATGATTCTAATCCTCTTAAACTCATTAAGACTTGTTTTGTGGTCTAACATCTGTTGTTTTCTGGGGAATGTCTCATGTGATCTTGAGAAGATTGTGTATTTTGTTACTTTTGGATGGAATATTCTGTGTATGTCTGTTAAGTCCATCTGGTTTAACATATCATCTAAGGTTAATGTTTCCTTACTGATTTTCTGTCTGAGTGATCTATCCATTGGTGAAAGTAGGGTATCAAAGTCCACAACAATTATCATATTGTTATTTCTTTCTTTAGTTTCATTAATATTTGCTTTTACATATTTAGATGCTTCTGTAATTGGTACATAAATATTTACAAATGTTATATCGTCTTGTTGGATTGACCCCTTTATCATTAGGTGATGACCTTCTTTGTTATTGCAGTCTTTTTTTTAACATCTATTTTGACTCATATAAGTACAGTCATGCCTCATTTCATTGTGCTTCACTTTATTGTGCTTCAAAGATACTGATTTTTTTTTTTTTTTTTTTTTACAAATTGAAGGTTTGTGGCACCTCCGCGTAGAGAAAGTCTTTGGTCCCATATTTCCAACAGCATTTGCTTACTTCATGTCTCTGTGTAACATTTTGGTAATTCTCACAATATTTTAAACTTTTTCATTATTATTATATTTGTTATGGTGATCTGTGACCAGTGAGTGATCTTTGATGTTACTGTTGTAATTGTTTTGGGGTGCCATGAATTGTGCCCATATGAGATAGCAAACTTAACTGATAAGTGTGTGTGCCCTGACTGCTCTACCAATGGCCATTTCCCCATCTCTCTCCCTCTCCTCAGGCATTCCTATTCCCTAAGACAAAATGCTATTGAAATTAGGTCAGTTAGTAACTTTATAATGACATGTAAGTGTTCAACTGAAAAGTTATTTATGATTAGGCTTAATGAGGAAGTCATGTCAAAAGCCAAGATAGGCTGAAAGCTAGGTCTCTTGTGCCAAACAGTTAGCCAAGTTGTGTATGCAAAGAAAAATTTCTTGAAGGAAATGAATAGTGCTACACCAGTAAACACACAAATGATAAGAAAGTGAAAAAGCCTATTGTTGATATGGAGAAAGTTTTAGTGGTCTTAATAGAAGATCAAACTAATTACAACTTTCCCTGGAGCCAAAGCCCAATCCAAAGCAAGACAAAGCAAATTATTTAATTCTGCGAATACTGAGAGAGGTGAGGAAGCTACAGAAGAAAAGTTTTGAAACTAGCAGAGGTAGGTTCATGAGATTGAAGGAAAAAAGCCATCCCCATAATGGAAAAGTGCAAGGCGAAACAAATTCTGGTGTAGAAGCTGCAACAAGTTATTTAGAAGATCTAACTAAGGCCATTAATGAAGGTGGCTAACTAAACAACAGATTTGCAGTGTAGGCAAAGCAGCCTTATATTAGAAGATGCCATGTAGGACTTTCATAGCTAGAGAGAAGTCAATGCCTGGCTTTAAAGCTTCAAAGGACAGGCTGACTCTCTTGTTAGGGGCTAAAGCAGCTGGTAACTTGAAGTTGCAGCCAATGCTCCTTTACCATTCTGAAAAATCTTAGGGCCCTTAAGAATTACACTAAATCTAATCTGGTTATGCTCTATAAATGGAAGAATAAAGCCTGGATGAGAGCATGTCTGTCTGTAAACATGGTTTACTGAATATTTTAAATGCACTGTTGAGACCTATTGCTCAGAAGAAAGATTCCTTTCAAAACACTACTGCTCATTGACAATGTACGTAGTCAACCAAGAGCTCTGATAAAGATGTACAGTGAGATTAATGTTGTTTTCATACCTGCTGGAACAACATCCTTTCTGAAGCCCATGAATCGAGGAGTGATTTTGACTCTCAAGTCTTATCATTTAAGAAATACTTTTTGTAAGGCTATAACTGCCATAGATAGGAATTCCTCTGATGGATCTGGACAAAGTAAATTGAAAACCTTATGGAAAAGAATCATCATTCTAGGTGCCATTAAGAACATTTATGATTCATGGGAAGAGACCAAAATATCAACATTAACAGGAGTTTGGAAGAAGTTGATTTCAACCCTCTTGGATGACTTCAAGGGGTTCAAGACTTCAGTGGAGGAAGTCACTGCAGATGTGCTGGAACTAGCAAGAATACTAGAAGAATACTATAACTAGAAGAATACTGAAGATATGACTTGTTGCAATCTCTTGATAAAACTTGAATTAATGAGAAGTTTCTTCTTGTGGCTGAACAATCTTGATAAAACTTGAATTAATGAGAAGTTTCTTCTTGTGGCTGAACAAAGAAAGCGATTTCTTGAGATGGAATCTACTCCTGGTGTATATGCTATGAAGATTATTGAAAAGACAACGAAGGTTTAGAATATTGCATAAACTTAGTTTTAAAGCAGTGCCAGTGTTTGAGAGGACTGACTCCAGCTTTGAGAGAAGTTCTGCTGTGGGTAAAATGTTATCAGAAAGTATTGCATACTACAGAGAAATTACTTGTGAAAGGGAGAGTCAGTCAATGTAGCAAACTTCATTGTTGTCTTATTTTAAGAAATTGCCAGAGCTACTCCAGCCTTCAGCAACCACCATGCTTATCAGTCAGCAGCCATCAACATGAACACCAGCAAAAAGATTACAGTTAGCTGAACACTCAGATGATGGTTAGTATGTTTTAGCAATAAAATATTTTTAATTAAGATGTTTAATTAAGCATTTTTAACACAAATGCTATTGCACACTTAACAGACTACAGTATAGTGTAAACATAACTTTTATATGTACTGGGAAACAAAAAAATTTGTGTGACTTGATTTTTTGTGATATTCAATTCATTGTTGTTTTCTGAACCTGAACCTGCAATATCTCTGAGGTATGCTGTAGCTACCCCAGTTTTCTTTGGGTTTTCATTTGCACAGAATATCTTTTTCCATTTTTTCACTTTCAGTCTGTGTGTGTCCTTACATCCAAAGTGGAAGTGAGTCCTTTGTAGGCAGCATATAGATGGGTCTTGCTTTTTATACATTCAGCCACTCTGTCTTTTGATGGGAAGATTTAGTCCTTTTAAATTTAAAGTGATTACTGATAGTTATGTACTTATTGCCATTTTGTTAATTGTTTTCTGGCTGTTGTGTGGTTTCTTTGATTTTTTCTTCTTCTCTTGATCGCTTTCTTTGTGAGTTGATGAGTTTTTGCAGTGGTATGCTTAGATTCCTTGCTCTTTATTTTTTGTGTATCTACTGTTTTAATTTGTGGTTACCATGAGGCTTACATAAAACAACTTACATTTACACAAAAGTCTATTTTAAGTTGATAACAACTTAAGTCTGAATGCATTTTAAAGCTCTATATTTTTACCCCTCACCCACTTTGCATGTTTTTGATGTCACAATTTACATCTTTTTATCTTGTGTATTCCCTAACAAATTATTGTAGTTATAGTTATTTTTACACTTTTGTCTTTTAACCTTCTTACTAGTTTTATAAGTAACTAACCCATCAAATTTGTGACATTAGATTACTCTGAATTTTACTATATATTTTCCTTTAGTGGTGAGACTTATACTTTCACATGTTTTCCTGTTACTAATTAGTGTGATTTTGCTTCAGCTTAAACAAGTCCCTTTAACATTTCTTGTAAGTATGATCTAGTGGTGAGGAAATCCTTTACATTTTACTTATCTGAAAATCTTTTTCTCTTTCTCAATTCTGAATGACAACTTTGCTAGATAGAGTATTCTTTGTTGGAAGTTCTTTTAGCACTTCGAGTATATAGTGCCACTCTCTTCTGGCCTGCAAAGTTTCTGCTGAAAAATATTCTGATAATATTATGGGGGTTCCCTTGGACCTAACAAGTTGTTTTTCTCTTGCTGTTGTTAAGATTCTCTCCTTGTGTTTAAGTTTTTGCACGTTAATTGTAATGTATCTTGGTGTGGGTCTCTTTGGCTTCCTCTTATTTGGAACTCTCTGGGATTCCTCGATCTGAATGTCTGTTTCCTTCCCCAGGTTATGGAAGTTTTTAGCCATTATTTCCTCAAAAAAACTGTTCTCTTCCTTTCTCTCTTTTCTTCTGCTACTCCTATAATGCAAATGTTAGGATGCTTGAAGTTGTACTATAATGATCTTAAGCCATCTTCACTTTTTTCTGTTCTAATTGAGTGAGTTCTTCTGCCCATCTTCAAGTTCATTGATCCTTACTTCTTACTTCTACTCCATAGAGTCTACTGTTGAACCCCTCTAGTGTATTTCTCAGCTAAGTTATTGTTTCTTCAGTTCTGTGACTTCTGTTTGGTACTTTCTTATATTTTCTCTCTCTTAAAGTTCTCACTTTGGTCATTTATACTTTTGCCAAGCCCAGTGAGCACTTTTATGACTGTTATTTTGAACTCTTTATCAGATAAATCCCTTATCTCCATTTCATTAATGTCTTTTTCTAAGGTTTTATCATTTTCTTTTGTTGGGAATATTTTCCTCTGTTTCTTCATTTTCCTTGAGTCTCTGTGTTGGTTTCTATGCATTAGATGAAAGAAAGATCCACCTCTCCCAGTCTTGAAGAAGAGGCCGCATGGAGGATATAAACTTTATTGTTCAATCTTGCCCTAGTTCTTGGTTGTCTTTCAAACCTTTGTGATTATCCATGCAGCCCATTTTATTTTAGTTGTTCCTGGTATTTGAGGCTGTACCAAGACCTGTCAGTGTTCCAAAGGGGGAAGAACCTTGGTCCGTACCTAGATTCAGGCTGATTGGATGTCAGACCCACAGGCAGCAGCTTTTAAACTATGCAAATATATACAGTCCTGTAGGACCACAGGTGTAAGTTCCACTGGCTTCCAGTACCAGGTGATCTAGAAGTATCCCCTGGGTGGCAACGATGAAAATTGGGGTGCCAGACAAGGGTACAAACTTCTTTCTGGTAGATACCAGTAATCTGGAGTGAGGCAGAGGGAGCGTACAAAGATGACATCAACTGGCCTCTGTCCCTGGAGTGCATCTAAGCAAGCCCTTAGATGTGCGCCAAGCCAGAAGCCTGCCCCTCAGGGTGAAGTTGCAGGAGAGCAAATCAGCCTCTGGAAGAGAAAGATTGGGGATGTGTTTTAGTCTGTCTGTCGTCTGTGCTGTGCCCTGGGAATGGTAGCTGGCCAATTACCATCTCTCTGTTACAGTCCCACGGGGCCTAGGAATTCAAACTCTGCTGGCCACCAGGCCAAGTAGTCAAGGGATGTCCCCTGAGGCACCGGGCACCGGTTGTATGAACAAGCTCCACTCTGGGAGATTCAAGTGCTCTGGAGCTCAGCAGAGGAAGAGCACAAAGGTGGCACCTGTCCTCCAAGGTCTCTGGATAGGATTGCAATTGGCCCTTATATGTGTACTTAATTAAAAGCCTTCCCCTTAGGACACAGCTATAAAGATGAGTAAATAGGCCTCTTTCACAGAAAGACTGGGTGCCTTAGTTTGTAACCTTTCTGCTGTGCCCTGTGGGTGGTAGCTGATTAAGAACTTTGTCCTTTGGTTATAGTCCTGTGAGACCCACAAGTATAAGCCCTACTGGCCACCAGAGCCAGGCAACTAAGATGTGTAGCCTGGGTGGCAACTGCAAAAATCAGGGTGCCAGACAAGGCTATTAGCTCCTTCTGGGGAGATACCAGCAAGCTGAGGCAAAGATGG
The DNA here is from genome assembly GCF_964270905.1 of Leucopleurus acutus. Lineage (NCBI taxonomy): Eukaryota > Metazoa > Chordata > Mammalia > Artiodactyla > Delphinidae > Leucopleurus > Leucopleurus acutus. The sequence goes on from NC_139142.1 coordinate 55,199,839, forward strand.
CACCCGCTGGTCTCTGTCCCCAGAGAGTATTTCAGTAGGTCCCTAGAGGTGTGTTAAATTAGATGCCTGCTCCTCAGGTCAGTGCTTTAAGATAAGCAAGTCTTTTGGTCTTGTTTATGGTTTCCTTTGCTGTGCAAAAGCTTTGAAGTTTCATTAGGTCCCATTTGTTTATTTTTATTCCCATTTCTCTAGGAGTTGAGTCAAAAAGGATCTTGCTGTGATTTATGTCATAGAGTGTTCTGCCTATGTTTTCCTCCAAGAGTTTGATAGTTTCTGGCCTTACATTTAGGTCTTTAATCCATTTTGAGCCTATTTTTGTGGATAGACCTAGAGTCTGTCATACAGAGTGAAGTAAGTCGGAAAGAGAAAGACGTATACTGTATGCTAACACATATATATGGAATTTAAGGAAAAAATGTCATGAAGAAACTAGGGGTAAGACAGGAATAAAGACACAGACCTACTGGAGAATGGACTTGAGGACACGGGGAGGGGGAAGGGTGAGCTGGGACAAAGCGAGAAAGTGGCATGGACATATATACACTACCAAATGTAAAATAGATAGCTAGTGGGAAGCAGCCACATAGCACAGGGAGATCAGCTCAGTGCTTTGTGACCACCTAGAGGAGTGGGATAGGGAGGGTGGGAGGGAGGGAGACGCAAGAAGGAAGAGATATGGGAACATATGTATATGTATAACTGATTCACTTTGTTATAAAGCAGAAACTAACACACCATTGTAAAGCAATTATACTCCAATAAAGATGTAAAAAAAAAAAAAGATAAGCAAGTGAGCCTCTTTCACACAGAAAGTCTGAGTGCTTTTTTTGCCTCCACTCTGGTCTCTGAGGATGAGGTGGATGGGTCTACACTTTCAAGCCCTTTAAGAACTGTTTCTCAGTTTGCTATAGACTTGTGGGGCTTGTTGACAGGAGCTGTACTGGCTTTCAGAACTAGATGTTTTGAGGGCTTATCTCTCAGGTGGAGGTCCTGAGGTTATCCCCAGCTTTTTAAGAGGTTCAAACCCTTTGCTCCTCAGAGAGAAGCTTGGAGTTTTGAATTCCTTCTCACTTGTGAGTTGTAGCACCAGGGATGGGGTTTATATCAGGATTGTATCTTAGCCTCTTTTACCTACTTTGATGTGGGTTTTTTTTTTATCATTTGTTTGATGTATAGCAGTCCCTCAGCTAGTTTTTGACTTTTTTTTTCAGAGGAAGTTATTCCATATGTAGCTGTAGATTTGGTATGTCGGTGAAGGAATGTGAGTTCAGGATCTTCCTATGTTGCCACTTTGAACTGGAACCCATGTAGGTGTTCTTTTATTTTTATTATGTGTATATTATACAGAAAATTTATTTATACATATTCTTTTGGTTTTTAAGCAATTTACATTAAACACAATTTTCAAGAACAAGAATTAGGTGTAACTAGTGGAAATAAGTATATCCAGCCCTTTCAAATAGTTTTGCTGTAAAAACAGAAGAGAGATAGGTGGTAGATGGAGCGAATAATGTGGCCAAGGACAGGGTTTTGTATGTTTATCTATATTGAGGATTTTTTTTTTGTGGTCAGCATTTTTGGATTGGTTATTTTGCTTTGTTTGTAAATTAATGAAAGTGATCTAGTAGAGAGGAAAAATTGAAGTAGCATGAAGAGATGACAATTACTTGGACAAAGTCCTCGAGTGGAAGAGATCCACTGATTAACAGGCACTTTGTGCTCCAGCCACACTGAATATTGGCAGTTCTACAGAATTACTGTGTCTTTCACAGCACCAGGGCTGAACACTCTTTACTCTATCTTTAATTCTCCTTCCCCACTCTCCACATGTGAAAGTTTTCTCATCTTTCAAGAATTCAGCTCAAATGTCACTTCATTAATCAACCTTTTCTTACCAACCCAGATGGAATGAGTCATCCCTCCACCAGATTCCACAGTATCTCTACATATGTCTATTGAAATCACATTTATCATTCTGCATTCTGACTTCCTCACTTGTCTTCTCATTTGTGTATATTTCTACTGTCTAGTACTAAGCCCGACATATCAATTCATTATAAAATATTTAAATAAATGAGTAAAAAATAGAGATTTCACTTAAAAATATTGTATCATACAAAATGTTTTGAGGGCATAATTAGTTTCCCCATCTGTTTACATCCCAAAGTATGTGAAAGTCTGCAATTTAAAGAAGGTGAAGTAAAGATATTTTAACACACTTTCCTCCAAAAATCTGTAATAACCTACAAAGAATGAAAAATCGAGAGGGTATAAACCTTCCATACTCAATGAAAAATAAAAATCATACGGAAAAAAATGTATACTTGATGCTACTACCAAATCTTGTTCATAATTACACACATTTTCTATTACCTAAAGCAGAAAACAAATTTCCCTAAAAGGTAGGCTCATGGTTCTGAAGATGCCTTGATTAGAACCATATTTTAAAATTTGTGGCTGGGTCATAGGATTAAAGGACAGTATGGAGACCTAAGTCAATAACATAGATTAGTAGGAAAGGTGATGTTAAAAGGGAACCCAGGGCTTCCCTGGTGGCGCAGTGGTTGAGGGTCCGCCTGCCAATGCAGGGGACATGGGTTCGTGCCCCGGTCCGGGAGGATCCCACATGCCGCAGAGCAGCTGGGCCCGTGAGCCATGGCCGCTGAGCCTGCATGTCCAGAGCCTGTGCTCCGCAACGGGAGAGGCCACAGCAGTGAGAGGCCCGCGTACTGCAAAAAAAACCCAAAAAACAAAAAAAAAAAACAAAAGAAAGGGAAACCATGCTGACACGCCATCTAAACTAGTTCTCTAGCCAGGAGGACTTTAATCAGGAGATATGTTCTAAGTTCTAGGAAAATGATTACTTTTATTAGACAGTAACTGATTGTAAGCTTAATAAAACACAAAGCTAATTCAGATTACTTTCCTGCCCCTTTTAAAACTATTCCTCAACAAATATCTAGCCCTAAACAAAAAAGAATAATAATCTGAAAAGAACCACTATAAAACACTGATACTGTAAAAGAATAGAAACATACTTTTAAACTGACAGGAATTTAAAGAAATTATTAAAACTTTTAAAGAAAATACTTTGTAAAAGATAATATAACAAAATGTAATCTGAAAAAGATCAGGGAACTAACAAGAATAGAAAATGAAAACATAAATAAATTAAAACTGTATTACAAATGACATTCATAGAATGTATACTACTGAAAACATACTTGGGGAAATCAAACAGAACAGAATGGAAATAACAAAGACAATAACATCTATTTTTACCATCAATATTTAAGACAAAAGGATCCAATACACACACACATATATAATTTCTTTATCATGTGACAACTTTAGATGCCCATAATATCAATAGCAAACAATGTGGAGGAACAGTGACTACCATGTGTGCCTGCTTGAAGAAATTTGCCTTTCCAGTTGGATAAATTTACTGAGAAAAGGATAAATCTTCACTTACCATGTGTGTGCCACTTCGAAAGGAAGGCATGCTTAACAACTTTTTGCTCTCTTACAGAAGAAGAGATTGATAATTTAGTTAATACAATTTTATGAGTGGTGGGTATGAGACTAATTATGATGGGCTCAGGTGAGTGTACTGTAAAGCAGGACATTGTTACTTGAATAAGCAAAATTGCATTTAAATGACAATCCACACAATGAATAGCTACTGGCCATAAAACGTCTTCCCTAATCTTAACCATGCTGAAGGATGTAACAAGAAAAATCAATTTGATCAAATGGTGGTCACTAAGTAATTTCTTTTCACAGTGATTTTGAAAAGAAGTATTGATTAAAAGCTTCCTTTTGTTTGTCCCTGTGAAGTAAGTTGGTCTGTGAAGGCAATAGGTGCTTGTTGGGGTTTTTTAATTGAGGAATGAGATAAAAACCATTCCTTCATAACACAGAGAATGCCAGTGAAGACCAATCCTAGGATTTCAAGTGGTTTTCTCTAAGGACCTATCTCAGGTCAAATCTAGGATGTGTCACATTTCCTCAAATTTCATTGCTCAATCAAGTCATAAGGCCAAGCCAAATACATGTCAGAAGAGAAAGTAAGCTTCTTTTGGGGGAGGGGTTGGAGGAGTGAATATTGTGAACAGTAACACAATATATCACACAAACCAAACACTTTCATTATGATTTTTAATATGAAAAAACTACTTTAGAAAACTAAAAATGTCTTATTTATGTAAGTAAAATTCATATACAGAAATTTGGGGGATATTAGTCTATATGCAATTCTCAGATAATCACTCCTAACATACAACATTAAATAAAATTATTCTACTGATAGGTATTTTTTCCTAATATACATGTATTTGAATTGTTATTAGGCAAAAGCTTGCCTGAAACTGAATATTTTTCCCAATAAACACATCCATTTTAATCAGAAGTTTGTTTTTTTTTTTTTTTTTTGCGGTACGCAAGCCTCTCACTGTTGTGGTCTCTCCCGTTGCGGAGCACAGGTTCCGGACACGCAGGCTCAGCGGCCATGGCTCACGGGCCCAGCCGCTCCGCGGCATGTGGGATCCTCCTGGACCGGGGCACGAACCCGTGTCCCCTGCATCGGCAGGCGGACTTTCAACCACTGTGCCACCAGGGAAGCCCTAATCAGAACTTTTAATAAAAGGCATAGTTAAAGTAATTGGAGATATTTCAGCAAAGATTAGACTTGTGACATAGGTGGAATAGAGAATAGCCTAATGCATATTATTAAAATATTGTTAGTATATAAGACAATTTTAATCTGTGTGGTTCAAGGAACGATGTTTAGAAAACACAGAAGACAGATGTTATGGACTGAACTGTGACCCCCCCAAAATTTATATTCTGAAGCCCTCACCCGCAGCGTGATAGTATTTTGAGATAGGGAGATAATTTTAGGGAGATAGTTAAGGTTAAATGAAGTCATAAGGGTGGGTGCCTAATCCAGTAGGACTATTATCCTTATTACCAGAGCACTCTCTCTGTCTGCCATGTGAGGACACAGTGAGAAGATGACTAAAAGTCATGAAGAAAGCTCCGACCATAAACTGAATTTGCCAGCACCTTGATCATGTACTTGCAGCCTTCAGAACTGAGACAATACCTATTGTTTAAGCCACCCAGTCTGTGGTATTTTGTTTTGGCAGCTCAAGGAGACCAATACAATAGATTAAGCCTCAATTTGGCGAATACCTTTCTTATAATTAGAGTTTTAAAAAATGAAATACAGCCCGTATAGTAAACATTTATTTGTGGGAAAGAAACAGTAGCTTATACACTTGGACAGGTATTAAACTGAAATAGTTATTTTTGCTATTTTATATTTGTTTTGCATAATACATTAGTAAGTTGTTCATATTTGGATACTGACAGAATTTAATAAAACTGCTACAGAAGTAATTGTGCATTTGAAAATGATTAAATCATCATATATTTCTTTCATCTTGGAGAGTTCTTTAGTGAAGATTCAAGGGCAAATTTGTCAGAATAAAAGGTAACAAGATGACCCCAAAAAACTGACAGAATTTCTGATGCTCTTGAGAGCAACAAAACAAAACCCATGACCTTGTGTGAATTTTGCCAAATACTCTTCAGTTTCTGCATTTAATTTGCCATATGTTTTCAAAATAGCAGTGCCTTAAGTTTCTTTATCTGCGATATAATATGGTAGCCGTGCTCTGTCTATATATCTATGTTCTCTCTCCTAGAGTGGTGGAAAATGTCTGAAAGAGAACTGAGAGCAGTTGCATTAGACATATGGCAAAACAGTGAACTAATCTGACATAAAAAGAGCAATTCCTCAGTCACCAAGGTGCATGTGTCTGTCCAATTCTGGTTTTGCAGTTTAAAAAAAATCACTGAGATATGATTTAATACCATCTTTCCTAGAAACACAAAAAGAATCCAATTAAACAGAGTTCTTGCATCTTTTATAAACGTGTAGTTTAAATTGTCCACCATGATAGCTAATATCTCTTTTACTTGGGTCTGTAAGATATATTTATATGTGAGTGTATTCTCAGAAAAAAATATCTAAACATTATTTATAATTTTAGGAAATGAAAGCAGACTATAACATCACATTTCTCCTCTTTGCAGTTAATTGATTTACAGGCATTAATATTTGTAAATTATAGAAGTTAAGTCATCTATGACAGGGGTCCCCAGCTCCCAGGCTGTGGACCGATAGCGGTCCTGTTAGTCTCAGCGGCAGGCGAGCAAGCAAAGCTTCACCTGCTGCTCCCCATCGCTCTCATTACCACCTGAACCAACCCCCATCCGCCCCCACCCCGCCCCTGTCCGTGGAAAAATTGTCTTCCACGAAACCAGTCCCTCATGCCCAAAAGGTTGGGGACCACTGATCTATGAAACTTACTAGTAACTATTCCTTTTATTTTTTATTTATTTGTTTTTTATTGACGTATAGTTGATTTAGAATATTAGTTTCAGGTATACAGCATAGTGACTGAGTATTTTTACAGATTATACTCCATTCAACATTACTACAAAATAATGTCTATAATTCACTGTGCTGTTCAATGTATGCTTGTTGCTTATCTATTTTATATGTAGTAGTTTGAATCTCTTAATCGCATACTCCTATCTTGTCCCTCCCTGCTTCCCTCTCCCCACAGGCAACCACTAGTATGTTTTTTATATCTATGAGTCTGGTTCTGCTTTGTTATGTAGATTAGTTTTATATATTAGTTTATGTAGATTGTTTTATGTTTAGATTCCACATATAAATGATAACATATAGTACTTGTCTTTCTCTGTCTGACTTATTTCATTAAGCATAATACCCTCTAGGTCCATCCACATTCCTGCAAATGGCAGGATTTTTTCTTTTTTATGGATGAGTAATATTCCATCGTGTGTGTGTGTGTGTGTGTGTGTGTGCGTGCGTGTGTGCGCACGTGTGTGTATACATCTTTATCCATTCATCTGTTGATAGACACTTGGTTTGCATTCATATCTTGGCTATTGTAAATAATGCTGCTATGATATTACAGTGCGTGTTATTGTTTTGGATTAGTGTTTTTTTGTTTTGTTTTGGTTTTTTTTGGACAAGTAACCAGGAAAGGAATTGCTGGATTATACGGTAGTTCTATTTTTAATTTTTTGAGCAACCTCCATACTGTTTTCTACAGTGCCTTCACCAATTTACATTCCCATCAACAGTATATGAGGGTTTCCTTTTCTCCACATCCTCTCCAGCATTTGTTATTTGTAGACATTTTGATGACAGCCATTCTGACAGGTATAAGGTAATATCTCATTGTGGTTTTGACTTGTTTTCCTCTAATGATTAGTGATATTGAGCATCTTTTTATGTGCCTGTTTCATTTCTTTTAGGGTAGGTTTAGTACTGATGAACTCTTTCAGTTTTTGTTTTTCTGAGAAGTTTTTCATCTGTCCTTCAACTCTGAACGATAATTTTGCTGGGGAGAGTATCCTAGCTTGCTGTTTTTTCCATTTCAGTGCTTTGAATATATCATGCCACTCCCTTCTTTTCTGCAAAGTCTCCACAGAAAAATCAGCTGTTAGCTTTACAGGGGTTTCCCTGTATAATACTCTTTGTTTTGCTCTTGCTGCCATTAGAATTTTCTCTTTACCTTTAACTTTTAACATTTTAATTTTAAGTCTTGGTGCGGGCTGTTTGGATTCATCTTATTTGGGACTCTCTGTGCTTTCTGTACCTGGTTATCTGTTTCTTTCTTCAGATTTGGGAAGTTTTCAGCCATAATTTCATCAAATACATTTTTGACCCCCCTTCTCTCTTTCTTCTCCTCTGGGACCACTAAAATGCAAAGTACACTTGAAGTTATCCCAGAGATCTCTTAAACTGTTCTCATATTTTAAAATTTGTTTTTCTTTTTGCTGTTCTAATTGTGTGATTTCCATTACACTGTCTTCCACATCACTTGTGTGTTCTTCTGTATCGTTTAGTCTTCTGTTAATTCCTTCTAGTGTGTTTTTCATTTCAGCTATTATATTCCTCAGTTCTGACTGGTTCTTTTTTATATTTTCCATTGCCTTGTTAAAATTCTCACTGTGTTCAACTATTCATTTCCTTAATTCATTAGCATCCTTATTACTAATTCTTTGAATTCTTTATCTGGTAAATTGTTTATTTCTATGTAATTTTTTTTTCAGAGGTTTTCCCTTGCTCTTTCAATTGAGATCAGTTCCAGTCTCTCCTCATTTTGCTTAAGTTTCTCTGTCTGTATGAGTTTAGGTGAAACAATTACCTATTGCAGCCGTAAAGTGTTGTCCTTATGTGGGAGCATCCCTATATAGTCTGCATGTGTCCAGTGGCTTTGGTAGTAGAGCTGAATTTGATGTGAACACAAGTCACGTCTTTACTCAGGGTGTCCTGACAGCTATCATGTTGGTAGGAGGTAGGGCTGGAGATGGAGGGGCTATGGCTGGAGCCAGGTGTGAGCCAGGGCTTCCCCTCTGTTCAGTGGCCTTCATCACCCTACTGAGGGTGGGGTTGAATCCCAAGTTGCTGGAGCAGAAGCCCTGAGGGTAGGGTCTGACCTGGCTGTGTTTCCCTTGAGTGTGTACTCTTGCCTCTCCCAGCACCTGCACCCTTTACCTATAGGGAGCAATGCTGTAGCAAGAGCAAAAGCTGTGTGGGCTCTCAGCTTTTGACGGAGCACAGACTGCAGCAGTCCACCCACAAACGGCGGTCCACACTGCTTCTGATGCTGCCTGTGCAAGCTCTATCAATAGCTGCCTCTTCAGGTCTGAGCCTCCTTTGTCCCTCATGGTCGATCTCTCCCCTCAGCCTCTGCCCCCCCCACCCTGGTGTAGCACCCCCCCCCCCCATAAGGCTGGCAGGCCTGCACGGGCTCTTGGCATGTGTCAGGGCACAGGCTGTAGTGGTCCAGCTGCCATTAGCTCAGAGCTATTTCTGATGTGCTGCCTGTGTAAGAACCGGTAATGGCTGTCCCCACCCTACTCAGAGACTGCTTCAGGTCTGAGTTGTCTCTGTGTATAAGAGCTGAGCCTCTTTCCTCGGTGTGGGGTCAGGGCAGCACTCACTCTAGCATGTGCAACTGCAATGTGAAGTAAGTGAGGCTGGAGCATTCGCTCTGTTCAGGCTGGGGCATGTGCCGGGGGTGGGGGGTGGGGGTAATTGCATGGAAAATGGGCAGCTATTCAAGGAGTTTTTCAATCCACCTTCTCTGCCCTGTTTCAGGAGCCAGCCAGAGCACTCAAGCTCTTCATGAGCAGAGTCCAGGCTTCCCACAGCCCTCCTGTTAGTCTCACCAGCCCTCCAACCAGCCAAGGGCACTTGTCTTTCCTGTGTCAGACCCCAGGATTGGAGTGCACAGTATGTGGCTTGAACAGCTCATTCCCCAGGACAGGTCTCCACCAGTGAAATCTCCCTTCTCCTCTAAGTCCCCTCCCAGGGGCACAGGTTCCAACCTGATGGTTTCTCTTCTTTTCCTACCTAATTCTGTGTAGATCTTACTTATAGCCTTGGTTGTACAGGAGTCTTTCTGCAAGTTTCCAGGTAGTTTTCAGTGAGAATTGTTCCACATGTAGATGTATTTTTGATGAGTTCATGGGGGGAGATGAGTTCTGCATCTTCCTACTCTGCCATCTTGATTGATCTCTTGATTCCATTTAATAATGCAGGTGATCTTTCCATCCATCAAGGTCCTTGCAAGAGCAAGACGCACTCTTAAAACTATTTAATTGAGAATAGTTTTAAAAATTCTGCCAAGGTTTTGGCAGAAGTTAGGAAAATCAATAAGATAATGTGTTATTCAGGGGCTAGCAAAAATAGGAAGCCTTTATTATCCCTAGGCTCCCTACCTAACCTAATTCTCTTCCTAAATTGGGTTCTTCTACCCTCTGATCCTCATATCTAATAAGGAAACAAGAGGGAAAGAACGCTTTCATGAAGTCTATGCAAGTCAGCCTACAGACATCAGAGAGGAGGATGGTGAATAATAGTAGCTATAAAAGCACAAATAGAGTAAATCCAGCATGATATCTATTTTTGTTATCAATAATACTTTACATTTAATTTACATGTAAAATCATTTAAGAAAAGTTCCTATAAAGTAAATAAAATACTAAAAAATTAATTAACCAAATAAACACTAATATTTATTTTATATTCAAATCATGTATTATGTAATCTACTTCATTAAAATATGAGTATTTATTACAGTTATAATGAAGCTATTTCTAATAACTTGAAGATGGCTAGTAATAATACTTTATCACTAATTACCTCATAGAAATTTCTATTATAATCCTTTTAGTTTTAACTGTTTTATATTTTACAAAGAAGCTTTACAACTATTATCTTATTACTAAGAATAACTAAATAGAATGAATGCTAATTTTCTAGATAATACTCATTTACTTGAATGAAAAAAATCAAAAATCTAACTGAGTTTCATAGTATGCAAGCCAAATATAAATAAAATAGTTAATTGCAGAAAACTGATTTTATATCTCAGGCTTACCAGGGAAATAAGAAAGTAAAGCCATTCATTTAAGAATCAAAAATAAATATTTTGAGTAATAAAATATAAGATTAATCACATTATTCTATAATAATATTATTTCTGTATAATTTATCAACTTGGGACTTGTAATAATATCTTTGATCATAACCAATTGAAGTATATAGAAGACATAAAATCCATTTAAATGACTTAAATGTTCATTTTCTGGCCACAGTACTATCTTCCTCTAACACGATCCTGTTGATGAAGAACCATTTTTCCCCCCCACATTATCTAAAAGCTGCATGGAGTGGCATAAGGAAATCAGAATTTTATACATCAACAAGACAAGTGCTTTTTTGTTTATATGTTGGAAAAATATTTTATTTATTCTGCTAAGGGCTTTAAATGTTTTTTTAATTTTAGTTGTTTTTTTGTTTTTTTTAAATAAATTTATTTATGGCTGCATTGGGTCTTCATTGCTGCGTGAGGGCTTTCTCTAGTTGCGATGAGTGGGGCCACTCTTCATTGCGGTGCTCAGGCCTCTCGCTGCTGTGGCTTCTCTTGTTGCAGAGCATGGGCTCTAGGTGCACAGGCTTCAATAGTGGCGCATGTGGGCTTAGTTGCTCTGCGGCACGTGGGATCTTCCCAGACCAGGGATCGAACCCATGTACCCTGCATTGGCAGGCAGATTCTTAACCACTGCGCCACCAGGGAAGCCCAATTTTAGTTGTTTCTTAATGAAAATAATTTTAGTGATTTTATAGTTGAGTCCTTCCAAATTAAATAGGTATAAGAATTGGAAATTTACTCTATGCCAACATTTTTGTGTCATTTATCTATGTAAAGTATACTTGTTTAAAAAATTATTGAAAAACTTACCTCCAATAAACACACTTGCCCATTCTCACATGAATCATATGTATCTAGAAACTTGTTCTTAAAAAATGCTTCATTTTATTTAGATTATTACTTTTCAAAAAGTCCTCAAAGTAGAAGCTTTTTAAATATGGGCCTTTAGAGTTGATTTGAAATCATATCTAAATTATGGCTTTTAAGCTCTCTTCTGCTTATGAAATTTTTTGACAGGAGTATATGCTAGTTAATTTTTTAAATGTGCTTCCACATGATTAAAGGCTAAATACAATCTATTAAAAAGTTTATGTAAAATAGATACTTTGGTGAGTAAAGAGTTTTTTGTTTGTGTTCAATAAGGCAATGGTTTTAAAAAATATTGCAAATGATTTTAAAAACAGTGTATCTGTTACCTGCGATGAATTTGTTTGAGCTGTGTTCAAGTGTCACACTTAATAAATAATACAGGTTGAATTCATGGTATCACTGCTTCTGTCCTATAACATCCTTGTGATTTAAGGACCAGGAATTGGGAGTCAGTTAATTATGGAAAATTATCATCTTGGTTTTCTTGCTGTTGACCATAGTTTAGATTTCAAGATGTGGTGTGATAAGTAAGACAGTCTGTTGTATTTCATCACATTCCTATGTATTCCTATGTTTACTCATGTAATTTTTCCTGCATCTGGAAGCTGTCCTTCATGCATTTTTCATAGTCACTCTGTTTTGTTAGTAAGCATAGAGAATAGCAATTCAGGAGGAGAAGAATAATTTTGGAAGTCTTTCCTTCTTTAGCAAGATGAAAATGAATATTAGATATAACTTTATTCAGTCAGTATCTTTTTAATAGACAGATTTTCAAAACCCTGTGACCAGCACGTTTGAAGATAAAAGGCAATGTCAGTGGATAGGAGGAAAGGTACTGGATTAAAAACTACCTTCATGTCTGCCAAATTATTAAACAATTAACCCAAAGCATTTCTTTGTAAAATAGCTATTGTAATCCGTTCTCAGGTATCTTCTACACAACAGTGCTCATCAAATACTTGTTCCTTGCTGAATGTCATTAGAATATTCTGGTTAACAGTGTTTATCAGTGTACCTTCATCAAAATTAATCAATGGGTAGGAAAATTATCAAAACACTCATCTGTATACCTCAGATGGAAAAGAAACAATCAGAAGTATAGTGCCTGTTACTAAGGTATAGGTAGCTGAGTGAAAGTTTATGGGAGTTTTATTGTCAAAAAAATCTAGATTTAAAGGAGAGACTATTTCAAAAGACTAATACTTAGGGAAAACACTCTGACCACAAGATTTGCAAACACCTCAGAGGGCAAGTAAATGCAATTTTCTTTTATAAGGAGGAGTAAATAAGGCTAGAAAAAATTGGGTTTGGGGAAGTAGGACGAGTGGATGGTAATTTAACTTGAGCAGGAAGTATCCGACCACAAATCTTCTTTGTTAGGAATTAGCTAATCAATGTATTCCAAAAATACAAAATTTAATATTTTAAAACTATCTGTATAGTTCTAACTCCTCTCATACTTCAAATCATGTGTTTATGAACAATGACAGACAACAATTTATTAACTATTACCCTCATCTGTAAGTAAATATGAATGTGGGTAATAACAAAATATTTTAGTTTTTTGAAGCAATTGATTTGCCACTATGAAAGATGGAGAATTTAACTCACTAATACTAATTGTACCCTACCCACCTCCATGTTTTGGTTTTATACATATTTTAACGTTTAAGTTTTTATACATTTTTATTATTATTTTATTTAATATTATTTTCACCATTGGAGTTCTCAAACTTTAGTGTCTGTAAGAAGCAATTGAGGACCTCTTTAAAATGTAGAGGCCTGAGTCCCTCTCCAGACATTTGATTGGGCAGGACGTGACATCTGCATTTTAAACTAGCACTCCATCTTCACCATAGCCATGAAAGGGAATTCAAAAGATAGTCAAATAAGGACAAATAAATTGGTAACAAAATTATGGAGGGGCATTGAAGACCTAAGTTGATTTGAAGAACATGGAAAAATGAAGATTTGAAGGGCTATCAACCCAAACCTCCTATTTTTCTTTCTCCTTACCATTTCTTTGTGGACCACTCAAGAAAAAGAAAGAAGCTGCTTTTTAGAATTGATCCAGAGATAGGTGTTGGTTGAGTGTGACAGAACAAAATAGGTTTGGAGTAAGGACAATGAGCCCATGGAGAGAGTGCTTCAGAGGCTATTTACAGTGAAGGAAGAAGGGCCTAATGAGCTGGGAAAACATGAACTGATGTATGGAAAGGACTTGTAGTATCAATACTGAAGCCAAAGGAACATGTAGGTAGAATACAAAAGAGAGGCCTTGAATTTAAAATTCAGTGTTCAGCATGTAACCTTTTTTAAATACAAGGAAACAGATGTTTGTAATTATCTAGAATTTACAAGAAAATATGTATATAATACATAAATATTAAGATATGTTTAGACTTTGGTAGTAGTGCATATGTATCCATTTAGAAGTTCGAATCAAGGAGAGACTTTCTGTTTACCGTAGTTCCAAGATGATTATTATCTCCTGTGTAACTGAAATAATGGGAAAACCAAGCTTACAGAAATAGTTTTCTCAATCCTTATGAGACTATATGCCAGTTCTACCTACTGAAATAATACAGCTTAAATAAATTTGGCATAAATATCATGAGATTTTCCCTGAATATTCTAGAAATAATTACAGATGATCCAACCTGACAATATATAAATTACATTTTTATTGTATACTCTTTAAATTCAATAAATATTCTTTTAATCTATCACTGAAGAAAATAGTCATCATTCATCATTTTTGAATGATGAATGTCTGAAAGATGAGAGTACATAATTAACGTACAATGAGGTAGATAACATGACTCTCATTATTCTCAGTAGAATTCGGATTTCTACTGGAAACAAACCCCAAAACTTTGGTTCTTATGCCTGGAAAGCATAGAAATGAAGAACAAGTTTCTATGCAGCAAACTTACTTTGAAAAATAAAAAAGTAAGTAAGGGGCTTGTTACTGCTTAGAGAAAATAAATTAGTAGCACAGAGAAACAGGGACTAGGAAGAATAATAAATATCAAATATATGGGGCCATATATATCTCAAATAAAGGCTAGAAAATTATAATCTTCATATAAATGCATTTGTATCAAAAGTTCAGTTCTGTTTATTCCTTTACAAGAGGCTTAAAGAGAGTCTGATATCTGGTTAGAAAAAAAGTGGAATCCTGAATGGTGTTATGTAATAGATACTTCCATCTGGAAAGAAAATGTTCATAAATAAATGGTAATTTTTTTTCCTGGAAAAAAGAAAATAACTCCAGTAAGGTATATCTATGGCTAACAACTCTTGGCTCATATTGTTAATTGCAAGTAAAAAAAAAATTTACTCTTTATTAAACATTTAATGAATTTAATGTTGAAGAGACTATTGGGCCATTTGAATCTATTTTATATTCAGTTGAAATTTATAATAGTTTGATCAGATGATTTTATTAATTTTGTGTTTGTGTTTGGGATTATATCACAACTAGACATCTACACTTTTTGTGGTTAAAAAGGAGATAATGATGCTTTATTTATAGGTATTTTCTGAGGTGTGATTCTTTTCCATTGAATTCATAAATTGTTACAAAAGAAAATATGTATTTCTGACTTGATAAATGTGACTTTATTTTTAAGCTCATGATTCCAAATTTTTATTTAAGAGATAAAATAGTATAAAGATAATACTGCTGAATATAAAACTTATGCCCAGTTAGAATTTTTCTCTATAAAAGTCAAGATGAAAGTGGTTTATGTAAAAGCAAAACTGTGGTCCATTGATAGAAAAGGAAAAATCTTTTAAGATCTCTCCCTCATCACTTAAATTCATTTGGTTTCTAAATCCAACCAGTTTTCATCAACATGTCTTTTCAATATATATACCTCTCTAAATGCCCTCGGCCTAGGTCTGGAATGTCGCCATCTTTGCTAGACTTACTGCAACCCATTCTCTCTCCCCCTCTGCTATTCTCATTTCCTCTAGACACATAGTTCTAAAAACAACAATGACAACAAGAACAAAAACACAAAAGTATCCAATCAGTTATTTATCACCTTACTTTAGTGTTGGATTAACTGACAGGGTGATTCTGTCTCCTCGACTTTGCTCTTTCCTTAATTTCTTCCTTTTCTTATTTTTCTTTCATGTTCTCGACACACAGTAAACCACTTTTATTTAAGGTGTACAATTTGATGAGTTTAGATATATGTCTACATTTGTGGAAATCATCACCACAATCAAGATAATGAGCATTTCTCACTAAAGTCTTCTTATGTACCTTTGTAATCCCTCCCTCTTGCCCATCCACAGTGCCTGCTGCCACCCCTCTGGTCTGATCTGGTTTCAGATGCTATAGGTGAAGCTTAATGGTAGTCACACTGCAACTATCTCCAAAGAAGATTTCCTTAAATTATCTTCTTAAAATCCATGCCATCTATTTATTCTTGTGAAGGAGAGGTTTTTGAGCTATAATATCAGTTCTCAGAGTTCCTTTGGAAAATATGTATCCTAATCTGTGTCAAAGAAAAATTGTACCAGATGGGTTAAATAGACAAGGAAGATATGTTATTCAAGACAGCAATATATTATTGCAATAGAGGACAAGACTAATGCTCTAGGGCTGAGAGACTGAACTCTGCAGAAACAAAAGGCAGGAGAGTGCCTGAGCTTTTGTATGAACTAGTGGAAAAGTATTGGAGGACATTAGGACAGATGTTGGTCAATGTGATTAGGCCAATTATGTTTGCTAATGCAAGAAGTTTCACCCTTAAAATCCCACAGAGACTAGGAGACTGGGGTGGCACTATCTTTTTTTAAAAAATTTTATTGGAATATAGTTGATTTACAATGTTGTGTTAGTTTCAGCTACAGCACAGTGAATCAGTTATACATATACATATATCCACTCTTTTTTAGATTCTTTTCCCATATAGGCCATTACAGAGTATTGAGTAGAGTTCCCTGTGCTATACAGTAGGTCCTTATTAGTTATCTATTTTATATATAGTAGTGTGTAATGTCAATCCCAATCTTCCAGTTTATTCACCCCATTCCCTTACCTCCTGGTAACATAAGTTTGTTTTCTACATCTGTAACTCTATTTCTGTTTTGTAGATAAGTTCATTTGTACCCTTTTTTAGATTCCACATATAAGCAATATCATATGATATTTCAGTATTACAATCTCTGGGTCCATCCATGTCACTGCAAATGGCATTATTTCATTCTTTTTTTATGGCTGAGTAATATTCCATTGTATATATGTACAACATCTTCTTTATCCATTCTTCTGTTGATGGACATTTAGGTTGCTTCCATGTCCTAGCCATTGTAAATAGTGCTGCAATGGACTTTGGGGTACATGTATCTTTTTGAATTATAGTTTTATCCAGATATATGCCCAGGAGTGGGATTGCTGGATCATATGATAGCTCTATTTTTAGTTTTTTAAGGCACCTCCATACTGTTCTCCATAGTGGCAGTACCAAGTTACATTCCCACCGACAGTGTGGGAGGGTTCCCTTTTCTCCACACCCTCTCCAGCATTTATTGTTTGTAGACTTTTTGGTGGTGGTCATTCTGATCCATGTGAGGTGATACTTCATTGTAGTTTTGATTTGCATTTCTCTAATAATTAGTGATGTTGAGCATCTTTTCATGTGCCTATTGGCCATCTGTATGACTTCTTTGGAGAGATGTCTATTTAGATCTTCGGCCCATTTTTTGATTAGGTTTGTTTTTTTGATATTGAGCTACATGAGCTGTTTGTATATTTTGGAAATTAATCCCTGTAAGTTGATTCATTTGCAAATATTTTCTCCCATCTGAAGGTTGTCTTTTCATTTTGTTTATGGTTTCCTTTGCTGTGCAAAGCTTTTAGGTTTAATTAGGTCCCATTTCAAAGGGCTGGCTCCCAGGTCCTTGAGAAAGTTAGTCCTGGGTTAACTAGCAAGAGGCTGGAAGAAGATTTACATCTTAAAGGGAAAGAGAAAATGTTTACAATGGCAAGTTTTCTAAAGTAAATGCTTTAATAAAAGGGAGATCAGGGGCCTATAGTTGGGAAGAAACCTGTCTGAAGTCTACTCAAGCTGAGGGGAATATTAAGGATGTCTTAGTCACCTGACATCTCACCTTAGTGTTTCATTTCTACATATCTTAGTGCCTCAGTCAAAATTGCAAAAGGTTTTAAGTACACTGATGGGTAACAAATGAAGACAAAACATAAATGGCCATAGGTTCATAAAAAAAATGCTCAAATTCACTAGTGATCAAGGAATTGCCAAACAAGCCTGCCTGAAGATACCATTTCACTCATAGTCATAGAAAAATATTTCAAAACCTGAAAATACCACATGCTTAAGAAGATGCGGAAGAATAAGCTATCATACACAGCTGGTGGGAACAAAACTTAATTTGGAGTTTCTTGAAAAGTTAAAGAAATCATTCCAAAGAAGCACTCTTCTATTCCTATAGATATAAATAAGGAAATGTCCACTCACGCAAGGAGCTATCAACAGGAATAGTCACAGAAACACTATCTGTAATAGCAGGAAAAAAGAAAGCAACTAAGAGCTTAAATATCAACCAAAATAATAAGTAATGTTACATTCAGTCAAAGACTAAACAGGAGTAAAAATAGATGATCTAAGAAAACCCTATCAATATGGTTAAATCTTCATACATTACATTAAGTGAAAATGAGTTTCAGAAGAATATATACAGGATGACACAGTTTATGCAAATGTTACAAATGGAAAATAACATTATAAACTATTTACAGAAACATAAAAGCATGCATGCAAATAATAAACTCTAAAATCAGGATATAATACACTTCTATAAAAGAAGAGATAGAGATGGATTTCAGGAGGTATATTTAGGGGGCATCAAGAGTATGCTGCTGGCTTATAGGTACATGAATGTTTCTTACTTTATACCTCTTGATTTGACTGGAATACTTCATAATGAATTAGAGTTAAGAAAATGTGTGTGTGTGCGCGCGTGTGCGCGCATATGAAATCATTGTTTATACATATACATATATATAATCATTGTTTATTTAAAAGTAAAACAAAATATAATGAAATGAATGATTTTCAGTGTCTATCAAAATATCAATCATTTATAATGTAGGTCATAAGATTATTGAACTTTCAGTAAACTTGAATTGGATTTTGTTTTAATTTGATATAAATTCGCATCTTAAGTGGAAAAATAAGCAGCTTTAGAGTATCAAAGAACATTCTCAAAAAGAAAATTAATAAGACATGAATCTACTGTTGATCTTCCAAACAAAAATTAAGGGAGGGAGTCAAAGTCCAGGATCCACAGGACAGAGCTGTTCCTAGGAAAATTCCTGACCCTAAGACATGAAAACAAGATAAATAACAAAAAATGCACTTGATTACCCATAGAGAAATGATCAATGTTACTTAGAGTTAACATTGGATATTGAGACTGCAATATCATATTATTTAGGTTGATTAAATAGCATATTTTCCCCCTAGTGAGAATGCTGAAGGTTTTTCATGAAGATGTTATACTTCTACATTGTTGTAGGACAGTAGGTCAATATGGCCCTCTGAAAATTAGATACAAATATAAAAACATGTATAAACTCATAATTGTTTTCTCTTTGATTTAATTTTAGTTTTTATTCTAAGGAAATAATCTAAATGAAGAATAAAGCCTATGTGTATATATGTGAGTATGTAGATATATGTAATATTTCATATATGTATATATGTGTATATTTAGACACATATATAGACATCAAAATATGTAATAGTGATGACATTTCATTGTGCTGGGCTTGTTTCCAGAAATAATACATATAGATACTTGAAGAGTTACTTGTAAACTAATAGTCAAATATGTTGTCTTGAATTTCTTCTAATACCTGATAGTTAAGTGTACATTATTGCTGTAAATGCACAATAAATATTTGGAGGTGCATTTTCAGATAATGACGATTCATTTACCCTTATGAATCTTTTGTTTCTAGTCTACCTCCCCGATAAACATTATCATGAATTGGCTATACTCATAAATAAAAGGGGTATAGTCTGCTGTCATTGAAGAGAAAAACATTGATTTACTGACATCAATAAGTAGTTTTTAACAGATATTGTCTTCTGATAATATAACAACTTAGGCCATCTTAACTTCATACCACATATATTTTCAATAGATTAGTTAAAAAAACCCCTAATGCTTAAAGTGCTATTATAGCAATGATAACATTAAGAGTAATGTTTTTGATTACATGATACTGATAATATAATAATACTGTGATAGCTAATATATATTGAGTAAGTATAGTGGGTCAGGCACTATTCTGACACCTTACATGAATTATCTGACCTAATCTTCACCACAGCCCTCTACGATGGGTGCTTTTATCATCTATCTGGAGTTTAATATGGAGTCTGGGGCACAGAGCAGTTGTTTAATTTGCCCAAGTGGCACAAACTGCTAGTGACAGAGCTGGGATTTGAATCCAGTTGACACAGTGCATTGTTTACTAGGTATTTGCAAAGCGAGTCTTTGTCATTTTCTTCCACTGAAGAATATTTGAGAATTTCTAAAACTAAGGAGAAAAGTTGACTTTGACTCTTCAACAAAATTCTTTTTATGTGAAGGACTAAAACAATAACACTTCAGCCAGGAACCCGTTTTCCAAGTTAATAGCTTTTCTATTTTTTCCTTAATGTTTTGTTCTTTTTTTCCTACTGTGGAACTTGATTGGAGAAAAATCTCAGTGTGGTAGTCTGCTCTGAAAAGAATACCTACCAAAGACAAAGAACTTTTAAAAGAATAAATCCTTTTGTTCCCTGTCTGACAAAATATAGAAACATGGTACAATGAAACCCTTCAAGTGAATACTTGGCAAAGAGGGAAAAGAAATCTGTTAAAAAGTAATGGCTATTTGAATTTTTTTCAAGATAAATTAAGTATATTTCATTTAAAGTGGAACTCTCAGGGGAGTTGTTGGAAGACAGATTGAGCAATTGAGTAATTGTAAACTTCCTGCAACATACAGGTAGTTCCATATACATGATCATATGGAAGTCTCTATATACATGATCAATCCAGTCTGTCCTTCACTGAAGCAGTTTGAGAATATAATTCAGAATAAAAATATATTTTATTTAAATAAAATGCAGACGTTACTTGTTAAATGTTTAGAGAAAAGTATCATACAAGCAAAGAAGAAAAATGGAAAACATTCCAAATTCAATTCCCCAAAATAACTACACTAATATCTCCATGTATATTCTTCTTCACTTTGTATATGTTGTGCACACAGACATAAAAAGAACAAGATGAAATTGTACTATATTTCAGCTATATTTATCATTTAAAACTTATGTTTCCACTTAGTTGTACATGGTGCACAGCAGTAATTATTTCACTATAGGATGACTGCTAATGACTAAATAAAATGTCCTTGTACTATGTGTCTTATTCTAAATAACTGAAATGCTATCATTATCCATTCAGCTTGTTCACTTAAATGAACAATTACAAATTAATGCTGTTATAGCTAAATCATTTAAACAGTCTTCATTAATATAAGCATATATTGTAACATTTTAAAGATACCACAGAACACTAGCTGCAACAATGATATACGCCTAGGACTTAATGAATTAGTTATTGATGCCAAAAATACTTTTAGCACGTATTATATGTCAAGCAACAAATGGCTCAATAAAAATGACTTCAGAAATGTAGCTATTTGGAAATACTCATTAATCTAAGCTAAATGCTAATAGTAAATGTGAGGATAGCCTTCTTCACTTTTTTCAATTTGATAAACATTTTGTTGAAATGTTTTTATTCCTTTTGCAGATTTTTATATTCTGTTACCAGATGTGTTAGTAGATGTAGATGTAAGTTAGCAGGTATATTTCATGCATGTAAAATTGAACTCTGAGATCACCTAAACAAGTCTGACTATATCATCTCTATTCATTCCTTTAGTCATTCATACATTCAATCATATTCAGAATTTCACTCACAGACTATATATTCTTTTCTCTGTCCTATAAATATCCTCAGTAACATACACTTTCACCTTCAGTCTAAGTAGCTTGAGATAGACCTATTGACTCATGTCACCAGATAAAGTGTCCTTTTAGTATAACAACTGATAATAGTTCCTCAGGAACTTCTTTACACAACTATTATACAGATAATATAATAACACATAATAAAAGAAGGAAGAAGACTAAAATTCTTTGCTGGAGTAAAATGCACAACTTGTTCATCAGGATTTCATTGATTCCCCTGGGGGTCAGAACGTGTTATGGACAGTGATAGCATTACCAGATTTACACACCTTCTAATCCTTTCTGTAAGTGTACAACTTCTGACATGTGCACAGATTAATAATATTTCAACTATACAGAAGTATTTTTGATTTAGAAACATTTTTTCCTGCAGTTCCTATAAAAGTGTTGAGTTAATTAAGAATTGTAGAACATACTACACACCTAGTAAACACAATTTTAGAAGATTTAATTCAATAATATATAAAAAGAAAAATACATCACGACCAGTGACATTTATCCTAGGAATACAATGTTTGGTTAACGATTGAAAATCAGTTAATACAGTTAAACAGATCAACAAAATATAAAGAAAACCATATGCTCAAAGTAATAGATAAAGAACAGGCATTTGCCAAAATCGAACATCCATTCTTGATAAATCTTTCAGCAAAGTGCAGTTATATAAAAATTCCTCAAGCTGATAAAGCATATTAGTTTCCTGGGGCTGCCAGAACAAAGTACCACAAGCTGGGTGCCTTAAACAACAGAAATTTATTGTCTCATTATTCTGGAGGCTAGAAGTATGAAATCAGGGTGTCAGCAGGCTTGTTTCCTTCCAAGGGCTGTGAGGGAGAAACTGTTCCATGCCTCTCTCTTAAGCTTCTGTTAGCTTCGGGCATTCCATGGCTTGTAGATGGTATTCTCTCTGTGTCTTCACATCATCTTCCCTCTGTGCATGTCTGTCTTTGTGTCTATAACAGGCATCTAAATTGAAAAAAAGAAGTAAAACTGTCCTTGTTATAACATGATCATCCACGTTGAAATTCAATGGAATCTATGAAAATACTGTAAGAACTAACAAGCGTGTTTAGCAAGGTTGGAGGATATAAGATTGATATACAAAAATCAATTGTATTTAAATATACCAGCCACAAACAATTGGAAATCAAAATTAAACAATCACTGCCATTCACAATAGCTTTAAAAATCTAAAATACTTAGGACTAAATCTGAAAAAGTGTGTGTATGACCCAAACACTGAAAACTAAAAAACATTAGTTGAAGAACTAATTGAAGAAGACCTAAATAAAGAGAAAGTTATACTGTATTCATTGATTAAAAAATCAAATGGAAGATGTCAATCTCTCCAAATTTGATATATAGATTCAATGCAATCCTAACCAAAATCCCATGAGGCTTTCTCATAGTAACTGAAAAGCTAATTTTAAAATTCATAAAAAATGCAAAGGACCTAGAATAGCCAACAAAATTTTTTAAAGTAAAAGTAATGATATAATACCAGTATTATCTGGTTTCAACTAGTGTTTCTTCTTTATTCTTTTCTCTTTTGTATATATTTTATGTATCTTGAACAGCTCAATGATTCTCTGATCTTTTTTTTGTATATTTCTTTCATTTTGGATTAACTCTATTATGTCTTCATGTTTGTTATTTTTCTTCTGTGATATATAATTTGCAGTTAATTCCATCCAGTGTATTTTTCATCTATGGCTTTGTAGTTTTCATCTGTAGAGGCTCTATTTGAGTCTCTTTTCTAATTCCCATGACTATACTTGTTCAATATTTTTACTAATTTTTAAACATATGGAATATATTTTAATAATTGTTTTAATGTCCTTTGTTGCTAATTCTAGCAGTTATGTCAGTTCTGGATTGTTTAAATTAGTTGATTCTTCTCATTGTTGTTCATATTTTCCTGCATCCTTTGCTGACTGGAAATTTGGTTCCAATGTCATACATTTTGAATTTTACCTTTTGGTGGTTGGATATTTTTATATTCCTATAAGTATATTTGCGCTTTGTTCTTAAATGCAATTAAATTACTTGGAAACAGTTTGATCCTTTCAGTTTTTTAATTTTAAAATGTGTTAGACAGGACTAGAGCAGCATTTAGACTAAAGCTAATTGTGTCCTAATAATGAGTCCAGATGCTTTATCCAATGCCATGTCAGTTTTGATGGTTTTTTTTCAGTTTGGTTGGCCCTGTGGGAACATCCACTATTGTTTCCTCAACTCCTTTTAGGTGATTCTTTTCTCGGTCTTTGGTAGTTTACTCAATGCATGTGTTGATCAGTATAAATGCCCATGGGAGACCCACTCCAGATCTTTGCAATTCTTTCTGTTCAGTTCTTTGCTCTGTGGTTCTCTGCCCTGGTCTTGGATTCTCAACTCAGGAAGTCCATCCCTTTCACATGGGTTTTCCTCATCTATGCCATGACCTGGAAACTCTCTTAAAGCAGTAAGCTGCAGAGTCACTGGGCAGCTTTCTTTTGTCCTTTCTCTCAAGGATCACTGTCCTTTGTTGTATGATGACCAGTGTCTTGAAAACCATTGTTTCATATGTTTCAACTAATTTTTTTGGTTGTTTAAGATAGAATAAATCATATCCCTGTTCCAACATCCTGCCTTGAAGCAGAAGTGATCCTTTACTATTTTAGAAGTGAATAATACTTTTTTCATGAACTTACTAAAAAAGTTGACTTCTTCTTAGTTGACACATATTTTGGGGTAAGGAATCAAATCCAATGACTTGCTGGCTGACAATAAGTTATTTGAGATTTAAAAGTAATAAGTTAAAATCTATATCCAAACAATTAAAATTGTGCTATGCCAACAAAGAGTGACTTTTGAGGTTTTGAAAATGCTGTTAACAAATCTTATCCCAATCTTGGACTTCAGAGGAGTAAAATGTTAAAAGCTAGAAATATTTTTGTCATTGAATGTTTGTTCAAATTTCACCTTAAAAGAAACTTTTTAAACAACTCTGTAGGATATACTGTTATGATAGATTAAAGTCCTCAAAGAAATATATATATATACATATATATATACACACATGTAAACATGTGTACATTACATATTTGTGTATATATGTATACATACATATGTACATATACATACAAATATTATTTGTGAACACATTTTAGATCAAAACTTAGCTGACAAAGTGCTAATGTCAGTTGAGATGTGTGTTTGTTTAAAAGAAATCACTGATTTGCATCATTGCTGCTTTTGTCTTTCATTAGCAAAAGAACATTTGGAGACATACATTAAATATAAAACAGGACTGATTTTTAATATCTTTAAAGAGAACATATGGCTCTTTCTTTCTTGTTCTTAGTAAAGGGGAGCCAGAGATTTGCATATATAACTAGATAATCCATAAAACTCACCCTGAAAATTTAACAAAAATTAAGTTCGAAAGATCTCTGAGTAAGTACTATGTGTTAGTACTTATTCAATATTCAAAAATACATAAATTACAGTCCCTGATTTTGAGGAGTTTAGGTTTTGGAGAGGAGGGAAATGTTTGAATCATCTGTTGAGTAACGTGCAATAACTGCTTCGGTAGAAGAGGAAAAAGCTTTGGCAGTCTGGGAGGAAGTCCAAGAGGGAAATAATCCCTGAGCTCTTTCTTTAAAAGCACAGGCAAAGGAAATAGGAGGGGATGGGCATACAGAAGGTTTCAAAAGGAGAGGACCTTATGTATAACATCCTTGACTCTCATTAGGAACAAGTCATGTTTAGTTTTCTGATAATTCTTATATCGGAATGATTTTTAAAACATTTTTCATATTCAAAATTTTAGATTAGTTAAATGAAACTATATAAATCCCACCTAAGTCTCCAATCCATTATCCATATTGTAGGTAAGATATGTTTGCACACACTGCAATCTATCCATGGCAATCTTCTGCTTAAATCTCTGTAATAGCTATTCTCCCAGTTCCATTAGGAAAAAGCCCAAGGTGTTTAAAATGAGTTCCAAGTTCCTTCATGTTCTATTCATATATTGTCACTTTATCTCAATTTCATGTCACTTTCCTCATTGAGAATTAGGACCAGCCATATGTGTTTCTGTGTTGTATTTCCTTTTAGGTTTTAGGCTGTCTCTTGCCAGCAAACATTCCTGTAATCCTTGAAATCTCTCCCTGGCATTTATGTCTCCATCAGAAGGAATTTACAGAGATTGCTGCAAGCTGGAAATATGATTTTCTCATCTTACACCTCTAAACTTCTGTCATCAGCTCTTAAGAGAAATCTACACCATCTCACACACAGGCCAAACCTGGATTCGCCCAGCTCAGTTTCCAGATCTTTACTTGACAAGGTGGAAGAGACAGCAGGCCCCCACACATATATCCCAACATTTACTGCCTTCAACCATCACCACTGCTCTCACTGTGCACTTGACTCATGTTTGTTAATCACTACAAGAAGCACAGACCTCCAGGTCATTCCTCATTTCCCCTCTACTAAGCCGAAACTTCTGCTTGTTTTTTATATCCCATCACTTTTCTTTTATTCAAGGACATTCCTTCAGTAAATCTCCTCACTATCAAGCTAATCACTGATTTTTCTTTATTATTGAGTATTCTCATCTGCCATCAAACTTGGCCACATTTACCCCTGTAGCTACTTCCCAGTTATCTGTTTCCCTTTGCATCAAATCTCCCTGCAGAAAAGCTGCCTCAGTTTCTTCCTTTCACATCTTATTTTGTTCCCCACCTCTTCACTAAACCCAACCTTTTCTAAGTTACCAGTGATCTCCACGCTGCTGCATTCAATGGTCAATCCTCATATAAAATTATGTTGACCTTTTGGTAGAATTCATCAAAACTGTCATTTCTTCTCTTTGAAACATGTTCTTTATTGGCTTTTAGAAAAATTTATTTCCCTTGTTTTCCTCCTATCTCATCATTCTGTCAGTCTCCTTTGTAGGATGTTTCTTATCTCTGAGAGTATTAACAAAGAAATGTTCCAGACTTAGTCCTTGGTTGTCTCTTCTTCTATGTACATATTCTCAATCTGTTGGTGATCTCACTCTCATACATAGATTTAAATTCACATCTCCATTTGATCCACATTATTTGACTCCTTGTTTCTTCCCTTGACTCATTTCCAGTATTCTTCTTGACCTCTCTTTATCTCTCCACTAGATTCCTTGCTGGTGCTTGAGGTCTGTTAGGAATACTTCTACTTTTGGAGTTTTGCATTTGCTGTTCCTTCTGCGTGGAATGTCTTTCCCCCAGATATATTTAGGACTCTTTCCCTCACCTCCTTTAAATACACTACCAAATACAACCTCCTATTGAACAGTTTCCTAACCAATCTTTTTTAAATTGCCCATTGCTCTTACCCTGGCACCGACTGAACACTTTCCCTAGTTTATTTTTATCCATAACATTTATCACCTAACTTATTATATATTTACTTATTTTTAATTTCTGTGTCTACCCAATAGAATGTAAAGTCTATAAGACAAAGGATTCTTTCTTTCTCTTTTGTTCAGTGATCTCTCTCTACTGCTTAGAAAAGTTCACAGTAAATGGTAGGTATTTATAAATACTTGTTGAATAAATAAATTAATGAATGGAACCCTTGTTCAGTTTATCTACATCTTAATTTTCCTTTAGAAGTCAGTATAGTTATCACTTTTTCCAGCAAGTTTTACCTAATCAGGTCTCATGATGTGCTTTCCTTATAATAAGAATTATTGTGCTGCATGCATTGTTATTGCTTTTCTAATTGTGTGTCTTCCTCCCTGAACCTGAATTGTAGGCTAAAAGAGGTGAGGGACTAAGTCTTATTTGTTGACCATATTTTACTAAGTATTTAGAAGAGTTCCTATGAAAATTAGGTATTCTACTCAACAGATTGTTGATATATGTCTTGTGACTGCTTTAAAAAGTACATGAAAAATACTTTCAAAAGTTGTTGAAATAGTTTGTAGTTTATATAACTTCTCACAAAGTATTTGTTGTGGTTGTTAAAACTAGTGCTTACAAATATAGGATTTTTTGTATCCCCTATTTTCCTGAACCTCCCAAGCAAGCATTAGGAAAGCCAGGTCTCATATCTTACAGAACAGTGGGAAGAACCACTGCCTGCGGTCACGTGCAGAGTTTGAGTGTGGGCAACAGAGCTGTCGTGAATCCTGCCATGGAGGCCCACGGAGGCCAGGCTGAAGCCTGGCCTTACCACAGGTGATATGGGGCCAGCTGCCTTTGTGGCCTCATCTACTAAGCAAATAGCCAACACGTGAGGAGTGGGTGGAGCTGAGCCAATCCCAGGGAGGCACATGAACTGAGTCAGAAGTGTGCAAACATTAAACATCTTTGTCAACATTATACAGACTCTCAGAAGGATAATGAGACATACATTTTTCACCCATAGAACAAAATAAAGGATAATTGTAGGGGCAAAGTCTTAGGCTTCTTTGTTAAGAGTATTTAAATTGAAAATTAGGGAATGCAGTCATGCAAAAGAAGTTGATGTTTACAGTTATGAATACTTAAAAGACTGCTCTGCCAATCTACACAGTTCTTAGTATATAGCTCTGGAAATGAAGTTAAGGAGGGATGTTTTATTGAAGTCTTTTGACAGTATAGTCCACTCTCAATCGAACTATTATAATTGGGATTTGTTATCAAAGAATTTACTAATACATCAGTTGGTCCAATTTTAACAGTTTTGGAAAGTAATTAGTCACAGTATTAATGCTAAAATTATATCATTTCCGTCACTAGATTCAAGTTATTTTATTTTATTTTATTTATTTTGGCCATGCCACACAGCATGAGGGATCTTAGTTCCCTGACCACACCCCCTGCAGTGGAAGCACGGAGTCTTAACCACTGGACTGCCAGGGAAGTCCCAAGTAATTTTTTTTTAAAAAAAGAACAAACCAAAAATGATTTAATATTTAAAATAAAATTACTATTGAAAAAAATTGATTAAAATTCAGGATGCTCACTTACGGGTTCTAACATTTTGTGCCTAAGTGGAAATGGAGATTTTATTAAAAATATAAATTATAGGGCTTCTGTGGTGGCGCAGTGGTTGAGAGTCCTCCTGCGATGCAGGGGACGCGGGTTCATGCCCACATGCTGCAGAGCGGCTGGGCCCGTGGGCCATGGCCGCTGAGCCTGCGCCTCCGGAGCCTGTGCTCCTCCGCGGGAGAGGCCACAGCAGTGAGAAGCTCGCGTACCGCAAAAAAAAAAAAGAAAAATAATCATAATCTGTTTATAATATCTTAATTTTCACACATTATAACCAAGATAATACTAATATAATATAATATTCTCCATAAATATTAAGTAACACTGTGGTTAAAAAAAGGTATATTATTTTTGCATCATAACTAAAAAAAGACTTTTGTGACCATTCTCTTATTAGGTAATTTTAATATAATCTATAGGAACTATTTTTCAGACACTTGACCTAATTCAGAATTGGTGCTTTGGAAAAGAGTTCCACTATAAATGTGGATATACTTGAATACTTTCATGATGTGAAGAATGAGAAATATTAAAAGTTTTTCCCATCATTTGGACTTTTATAATATTCTAACATTTATCCATATCAGTCAAGGAGTACTTATGCCCCACTTGTGTTTTAGATTGTGTAATACAAAAGTTTCTAATATTGTCAAACAATATTTTCCTGAACTTAAGATTATTTTATTTCAGTCCTTTAGTAAATGTAAAAGTAATCAAGAGAAATGATTGCATCATACTGGATTTCATTTAAAGCTATTAATAATTTACCTGAAGGTTATCATCATTAAATAAAACCTTAATGGGCATAGACATATTCCTATGCTGGAGTAAACTTTTATTTTGAAATCTTTATGCCTTAGATTAAACCAATTTATGTGCCTAGATAATAATATTCAAATTAATATCTAAAATAAAAAATGTAGTCATTTTCAGGGCAAACTTAATTGTATTAAATTTTTTAATGTCATTATTAACTGAGTCCAATCTATAAATTATACATTCAGCTTCCATTTTGCCTTCTTTATTTCCAACATAAGCTATAGTAGAAATTAATTTGATGAGACAAAATGGAAGTTATGCCATTTAATTCTCCTTTAACTTGGAAATTTCCTGAGTAGGGGCAAAGGATGAGAATATTGACCAGAGAAGCTACCTTTGGTTATACAGTTTGCCCACTATTCAAGCACTGTCTTATAAAGTAAATACCAGTTAAAACGTTAAACATAATTAGAAATATAACCTTTCCTCAATTAAACCAGAACTTCTTTCTGTACCAGCACCCTGTCATGTTCATATTATTGTGATGGGAATGTTTATAAGTGGTTGAACATTCTCTGTTCATCACAGGTTCTTTTTCTCCCCTAAAATTCAGAAGATTTAAAAAGCTGTATTGATCTAAAAGCACTTTCTTGCAGCACATGTTGCTCTCTCTGTAAGTGTTACTGCCCACTAATTGCTCTTGTACTGTAGCCATTACAAGTAACTCCTACTGTGGTCAATTATCATACAGTATAATTTAGAACAGTGGGGACTATCTGTTAATACGATTCTTTGATCAACTCAAAAAATATGAAGACTTTTGAGAATGACACCTAATACATGTGGATTTCATTCTGTACACAAAATAAAGCCCGATGTAAAATGCCGACAATTCATGAGGACCATGATACTAAGAAAAATAAGTGCAGCAAGGCATTTAGCATGCAGAAAGAGACAACATATTTTATTATACTTTGTCAAGGCAATGCAGTCTAGTAGATATTTTTCCTAGAGCTTTCTGGCTGTCTACAAATCATAACATTATTTAGTGTGATATGAAGGGCTACTAAAAAAGTCCCTGACTTCACAGATTCTCATAATATATAGACCCCTGAGTTAAACCTTGGTAATTCTAGTTAAAATTAAAGTATGATTTCAGCAAAGGATAACACATCGTACCTTAAGGCAATTTATGACAAACTAATCATCAGATTATGATAGTGGATGCCAATGAGGCAAAGAGAGGGATTTTTGTTTTGTCTCCTGGTAGAAAAGATAAGAACTGTACATTGTGAATGTCTGCACTATCCTTACTCATTTTCCACATTCCTCCTTTTGCTTACCAATCTACCATTGCATTTGACAGTAATTGTGTATAACACAAAAGATCAAGTGTAACCTATGGCTAGGCATATGAACAGCTTCATTGTTCCTCAAGAAGACAGAATCAGAAAGAAACTTGCATAGGCCCTAGAAATGAACATAGTCAATTTGAGCAGGTATTCCAGTGTCTTAGAATCCAGAGCATGGCCTAGACTAGGTAAAAGGCTTAATGTGGGCACATCCCATTGGCTGCATTGACTCCTCACCCAGTGGGGAGAGGCATGGCCAGGGTAAGGTCAGAACTGGAAACTCTAAAGACGGGGTCCAGAACAGGAGCCCCTGTTTTCCTAGGTCTACAGTAGAGCTGTTCTTTTTCTTTAAAATGTTCTGCTAATCTATACATATTTCCCTTAATTTACTGATTTGTTTTTTTACTACTAAACTAACAAGAATATTTTAACAGCTAATATTTTTCTTCTTGAATATAATAAAATTACTTTCTTATCAATATTATATATATTTATTTATATATGATAATTATATATAAATATATAGCATCAGTAAAATATTTTCTTTTTTAAATGTATGTGTTTTAAAATTAAGCCTATAAGTTTCACATGATAGTATTATATACCTATTGATGAGTATTTCATAAAAAAATTATAATGAGATTAATTGAGCAAATACATCTCCAAGCATTGCATAGTAGTCAAGATGTGATTGTCAATGGAGTAATACTTTATTTTTATCATTGTAATGGTTGTGAGAAAATACATATATTTCATTTCTTGAAATTCCTTCAATTACACCATTATGATTCTGAGTTCTTTGATTTCATTTTGAGTTTGACTTTCATTAACCTAAATTTTGCTCACCTTTTGCTTCACCTAAATATCTAGAAATATTAGCTCTTTCCTGCTGCATAATTGTCTTGATAATTTTAGATTTTTTGTAGCTAAATCTAGAGACTTCAGTATTGAGACAAATTAGATTGGTAAAAAAGGAGCTTAATTATTCATAAGATGAGGAATCTAATTCCATGATGCTTTGCTGTTATATGGTATTAAAAGGTAAAGATGTCTGGCTATCAAATGCCATCAACAATATTTCTCATAATCCTAGAGGAAATTAATTTTAAATAAAAAATATATATGGCTTAATTTTGAGAGAAGATCAAACGAAGTTCATGTTTATTATAAAGTCCCAGTAGTTTACCTAGATGGTAATAATTCATTAACCTAAATGGCACGAAGACTACTCAACACAGGAAAATGTTCCCAAATAGGAAGACATGTGCCTTCTCATATGACAGAGCATGGTAACTCTGTGCTGCCCCATGTTAACGTAGTTAATTGTGGAGCAAGATTCTCAGCTGGGTCATAAGGTGAGACTGTTGCAATAGAAAGGTTGATGATCTACCTTCTCTACTAAATAAAGACTATGATTAATTCTTTCTTGACTTAAAAAGAGAGAATTAAGTAATTTCAAAGGGCATCTCATGCTCCCCTATCCTTGTCAATCAGATTGAACCTCCTATATTAACAGTAGCATTAAAAAAATAAAAAGTCTACTGATACCAAAGCAATGTGTAAGGTTTGACCTTATTTAAACTGATAACAACAGAAAGCCTTTTAAAATATGAAATACTTTCATTGAACTATAGACTACTATTAGTCCAAATTTTGTTCTGAATTTTTTACCCAGTGTAATGCTGATAAAATTGTGTACTTTTGAGAGTCATGAAAAAAAATCTCATTGTTAATAATTTTAAATTATTGTTGAGAAATAGCATATAGTATCATAAAATAGCCTGTTAGAAAACATTGTTTTTATTATTTTTGCAAGAGAATTTGGGCTTGGAATCAAGAGATGTGAGATTAAATTCCAAGTCTTTCAATAATTAATTGTGTAACATTTACCTTTTCTACCTGATATCTTCATGTGTTAAACTGTAAGACCTAGTAATATCTAGGCCTCTTTCAGCCCTAATATTCTGTGATACTTATTTGCAAGATAATAAGGAAAGAATTCCCTTTTAACTATAAACTATACACATTTATGATATTATACATAGATTTTTCATGTATGAAGCATTAACATTTGTAATAAATTTGAAAGGTACTAATATGTTTTCCAAAACATTCCATTCAATGGTAATCTTCCTAACCTAAATGTTCTTTGTGGATCGTACTCATGGGAATACATATGGTTTGGTAGATAACAGACTCAGTACATTTTTGTTGAATGAATGAACTCTACAGTTCATAAATCTTTATATACTTTATCTGTTTTAATCATTTGGGAGAAAATCACATTGAGCTGTATCCATTCATTTACTCAACACATTCCCTAAGATGACAGAATAAAGGTACCTTGGTCTGTCAAACAGGAAAATATCTGGGCCTTCCCAGAGTGCTGCCAAGTGAGGAAATTGCTAGGGAGCAAGAAGGAGTAAGAAATGCTTGAAAGATACAAAGTCACCAAGGCAGAAGATAGAGCCCAATATAGAAGAGAAATTGTTCTTCCCAGTTTGTTGAAAGACAAGCTCAAGATATGTATTTCAAACAAAGTTATTAAATGGTGGGAGATGTATTTTTGTTTTCATGACTTCTATTTTAGAAATCAGGTAGAAATGGTAATTTCCTTTGTCAGCTTAAAAAATTCACGTGCTTGGTGTCACTGTATATTGGTGTATATGCCTGTAATGAAAGGCCTATTCTGGGTCTTTGTATTCTGGCACTATAAATTGAAACTATATATACAATAAACTATTTTTTAAGTATTTATTGAGCCCTTAGTTCTGATATACTTACAATCTACTGATTGCACTTGTCACATCCTTGTCTGGGAAACTTGTCTAATTCCAGTACATTTTAGAAAACTGGACATGGGATGGAAAGAATCAAGGATCTGGTATCAGGGTAAAGCAAATCAAGGAAATTTTATTCATTTCTGAGACAATTTGAGAAATTTAGGTAATTTCAAAAACATTACAGAGATTTAAGACACCTAGATCCATTGCAAAGTGAACTTGAATATCAAAATTTATCCTCAGGCTAGTCCAGCTGCCTACAGATTGTATGTAAGCCAGGCTGGTCCCTTGGGTCCTGATCAGACATATTGTTTCTGAATGTTGAGAATCTAGAGCCCTGGGCATTACCTGGAAGCTAAATGTCTTGATTAGACTAGACTTGTTTTTAGGAAATGTCATAAACTGTTGGTAATCTCTTTCTTTTTCTTTGCTTCCATAAAAAATGGAAAAGGTGTTTCTTAAAATGTTCTTTTCATTGCTTTCTATAATGAGGTGGGGTATAAGAGTTAAAATCGGGTAAGAACAAAGAGGGGGAAAAAGCATTCAAAATATGTTTATAGATTAACCCATTCCTGTGGGATGAGATGTCTTCAACTAGCTGGACCTCAAACACAAAAACAAAATAAAACACCCGTAAATCTTCTAAAAGAAAAATCTGCCTTCACTCCTAAGTCAGTATGCAGTGGAAAAGTGTGAAATCAGAAGATGAATGAGAAAGTGTCCAGGGGATTGCTGTCAAAATATGAATATTGGGCCTACTAAAATAAAACAAACAGATGCCTAGGTAATTGTTTTATTTCATCTAAGTATCTAATAAAATACTCTAGGAGGGTGGTGATTGTCTCCATCTCAGTAACAAACAAGAAGCTAAAAGTTTAAAGTACAGCAGAAAGAATTTGTGTAAGTCATAACAATTATTTTTTCTGACTTGTATTGTAAACCACTGGAAAGATTAAGCAAGAGTAATTTTTGAAATTTCTAGTTTTTTGCTAGAAGGAAAATTATAATGTATCACTTTTGGGTCTTAAGGAAGACTTGAGGCTAGAAAATTTTTTGACATTTGTAATCTGTAATTATAGCCATATCTATATAAATTATTTTTATGCTTTTTCATAAAATTTCAAGACCAAGATTTAACAAGAGTTCATTTGTTTTAGTGCACTCACTGGTACAAATAATTTTTAGAGTCTCTTTTATTCTCTTGTCACTTTTCAGGATAAAGTATATGGAAAGTATAGAAGATGGAATATGGAAGAAAATGTATCTGTTCCAGGAAAACTTTTAACGTTTTCTACATTGGCACATGTCTTTAGAGAATAATTTAAATTATTTTCATCTTAACAAACAAGTGGAGAAAGGCTTAACTTGCAGCAAAAATAATATGAGTTAGACATGAAATGCCTTTTAGTTCCTACTTTGCTACCCAAACATAAATCTATTGTAAGGTGTTCCCTCCCACCAACCTTCTCACTTTGTTTTCTAAATGCCTCAGAGAAATAAAAATAAACTGTTGAAAACATGAAAGTTAAATATACATGAAATGAGCTACAAAAATATACCAAATATGTTGTGATTCCATTAATTTTTAGTGAAAATATGAACTAAAAACTAAAGAATACATGTACACCAACTTTAGAAAAGATTCACTAGCTTATGTACTTGCCCCCGTAACTACTTTAGTAACAGTATATCATAGTGAAACAAAAGGATTGACAAAATGAGATATTGACTTTTTAGGGGAACATTAGTTGTTCCCTTATTTGGTGTGTGTATGTATCAGAGGTGAAAGGGGAAGGAGGCACAGGTATGGTAAAGAAATTTCTTGGTATGGATGATAGAACGAACACTGTAAGTCATTTCTACCAACTAGGCTAGTGGAAACTGCATGCAGGTATATAATAGTCCTTATTAAAAGGTATTACATTGAAATGAAAAGTCAAAAATTAGAAAATGGAAAGTAGCAATAGGAGATTGATTATTCACAGTTCCCTTAGACATTTATAACAGGGAGCTGGGAAACTCAGAGATTGGAAACAAATGAAGAATCAATGAGAAAGAAAAGATAGAGCACTTTTTAATGAATTACCCTATTCTGTCTTAGAACCAAATAAATAAGAAGCTGAGGATATACTGGCTAGAATAGGAACTGTGTATTGCATTTATGGACTTTAGTTCAAAAGTGAGTTCTAATCTTTGATGCAGTGAATATCTTTAAAGAGAGGTGGAAAGTAAGCCTGTAATGGATATGAGGTTGCCATGTTCTTTCTCTTTATGGAGCTAAAAGAGCAATTTTGCCCTAAAGTTGGAATAATTCTTATAGTTTTCAGTGAATCTTTATACATAAAATATGTGAAAATATAAAAGCAAAATGGGAGTTATAGGAAGGTCATCTTGAAAAGAAAGCATAATGAGATTTACAGATTTCTTGCAAATTGACATCACTGCACTAACAAAGTTTGACTTCAAGTTACTTGATCTTGCCCTTGGATGACCTATTCAGCAGGAAGTCAAGAAAAAAGCAGTATTACAATGCAAAAAAAATTATGTTTCTTTTCCTTTCCAGTAGAAAGGTCATTACAGTATTTATTCCACTATTGAAAGTAAATTATACCATTCTGAATTATTAAAGTAGTTTGAGGGTGAAATATAAAAGTATAAAAATTGGGCTTAGTACTAGCATATAGCTCTCATCTTAAAGAGAAGAACTTAGTTCTGCATTTCTCTTCTTTGTGCTTGCAATTGTTTATCTTTTCCTGAGAGAATAAACTCATTAGGTTTAATATACATAAAAGAGTTATTTGTACACTCTTGAATGGATATAAATTTTCAATATGGTTACTCATCCAGTATTTGTGGCCTCCTCTTAAATTTCTTTATTTGGCACTATTATTATGGAAAGGCACTCAGCTAGGCTCCCATTATAGATTTACAAAGTGAATAAGTCAGAAACACTATCATAACACATTTAGAAGTAAGCATAATTAAAGTCTTCCTATGGTAGCTGTCATTAGGGGTATACTTTAATTATTGTTATCCTGAGGAGAAGGCAGCCTTTAATTGTAACTATAGGATTCTGGGAAGGCTTAAGAGCAGAGCTGGTGTTGTAGCTGATTCACAAAAGATGAGTTAAAGGTAGATTGTGGAAAAACTAAAAAGTAATCTAAGAGAAATCTTATGAGCAAACATTGAGAAATAAGAAAATTCATAGCATAGTTTAATTTCACTCAGTTCAAGAAATATTTTCTTTCTTGATCCCATGCATGAGGAATGGTTAGAAGCTGGAAATTTGTAATTCAAGGTGAATTTCAGACATTCAGCTGATACACAACGATACATTCTGGGTGTTAAAATATTGAAATGCTGTGATTTCATCTGATAAATAGTCACAGCCCTAGACCTTCAGATATGTCACTCTGCTTCATCCAGCTTGGGACAGTTCTTGGGATTCAGTGTACCTCTCAGGATCTAACAGTGAAAGGAAAACTTGCCTGGCATAGCAGAGCATCTCAAAGAGCCTGGTTCAGACCAAAGATGTCTAGGATCAATTTTTAAATTTACCATAGCTGTTATATATTTTGGGTTTAACCCCTGGGTACATAGATTAGAATGGAAGATATATCTGGAAAGAAAAATTAAAAACATATTGTGAAAAGCCTTGACCATGCTACTCAGGATTTGGGGGGAATTTATTCTTTTTATGAGAAGTAGGTGACATGATCAAATACTGTAATTATTACTTTTTTAAAAAGTAACTCTAATGTTAAAGTAGTGCATGGATTCATTATTTGATGTAAGTGTCCAAAATGGCTAGGGGAAAATTATGATTATAATAGAACAAATGAAATCACATGGATACTATCTAATCTTTGAAATCTATTATTGTTCCTCTTATATCTAAACTATATGATTTCTAATTCCATTAAGTGGAACTTCTTTTCACAATACTTATAAATTTATGTAAAACACAGGGATAACTGAGGGAGATTGTGTTCAAGTGAAATAAATGCAAGTTAAGTCGCCATGTCTAAGTTCATTTGCACTCTCTATGGTTATAGAAGGACCAAGACAGAAAAGAAGAGGAAAGAAAGAAGAGTGTTCCATAGTGAATTCCTCCTCTCTGTTCCTTTACTAATAGATCCATGTCCAGTATCCAAGATTTTACCAGTTAAAATTCCAAGTGAAGCCCATCCTTGTAAAGATTCCCACCATTTTCAAGATTTAGTGCTTCCTGAAGAATTACTTTTCACAGTTCACGAACTACAGTAACCTAAGTTAAGATAGCATTAATTTCATTTGATTGCTTCACTTCATATTACTGTACCCTCTATTGGCTCTACATTACTTGAAATTATAATGCACTTTGCAATTATGCTTTTGCAGATTCAGTTCTTCCTCCTTTTAACAGTCCATCTGGGAGTTATTTGCCTATCTTCAGCAACTACTTGCAACTATTAGAGCAGTGATCATCTTTGCTTTAAGCTGGTGGATTGACAAGCCTTTGGAGAATAACTCCTGCCCAATCTATTTCATACTTATTATGTCTTTTGGGGTAGGCTGATTAATTTAAGGAGCTGACACTGCCATCTATGTGATGAACAAATCTCAGAGTGATGTTATGTTGACATATTGAAAGTAATATTGCATGCTGAAAGGGAACATTGCCAGGGCAATTTTAGTTAACTAGCTGGATTCCAAGATACTTCACAGGATATTACTATGTCAGTGAATTTAACTAAGTCTGGTCTAAAATTCCACCTTATAGGTCTAGGAACAAGATTTTATCAGTGCACCCAGATGCCAAATACAAAGAAGAATGCTTCTTGGTGAGCAAGGTATTAGTCTCTTGAATGATAGTCTTGAGAAATATTTTGATTAGGCCAGTGGTTTTTAAAGTGTATTCTGTGAAACTCGAGAACTTCATTGTCCAATATGACAGCTTCTAGCCATACATAAATATTGAACAATTAAAATGTGGTGGGTGAAACTATGGAACAGAATTTTTTATTTTACATAAAATTTTAATTTTGTTAGAATTTTAACATTACTTAATTTAAGTCAAAAGTTAAAAATGGCTAGTCAATTTAATTTCAAAAACTTATGTTTAGAAGAACATGGATATGTAGAAGATGGCAGAGTTGAAGGCTGTGCACTCTCTCCCTCTTATGAGAGCACTAGAATCACAACTAACTGCTGAAAAATCATCAACAGGAAGACACTGAAACTCACCAAGATGGTGGTTCCTAGGCGATTTGAAATAACACATATAGCTCACATATTGGTTTTATTGGACAGAGCTGTCCTAGAATATGGGTGTGTGCACAGAAAGTCCGCAGTGTTATCCTTCCCATATCAAACTTCCCTTACACAAGTGCAGCTCTTCTGTTATACATTCTTATGTTTTACAGTTGAGTTTCCATCAGATTTAATCTCAAGAAGGCACTCTGTTTGAAAATGTTTAGAAACCTCTTTTTAGACCAGAATGAGGATTAATACAGTAGTGTGATGCTATTTGTTTTTGGTTTTCTTCTATTTGAATATGATATGCCTAGATGTAGATTTTTAAAATATTTATCTTGCTTGGTACTTTCTGAGCTTTCTGGATGAATGGTCTACTATTAATTTTAGAAAAAAATTGTCCATTTTTACTTCATTGATTTCTTTAACTCTGTTATGTGCTCCTTCTCTTTCTGGTATTCCAACCATGTGTATGCTACACCTTTTGCAATTTTCCCATAGTTCTTGAATGTTCTGTTTCTGTCATTGTTTTTCTGTTTGCATTTCAGTTTGGGAAATTTCTATTAATTATCTTTAAGATCACTGATTCTCTTTTCTGTATATTGTTTTCAAACTGTTAACATAGCATCACGCTGAGATTTGTTACATACCAACTCTTTAGGTATGTATATCATTTTATTCCATTCCAATTAAGAGATATTAGGCCTCCTTTCATAGGTGCTAATTAAATTAAATCTCATTTGGCTACCTTTCTCCTCATATAGAGCAACTTAAGAAAAGCTAATATTCATGTCTTTTTTTTTTTTTTTAACAAATCATAGACTACTGAATTTTGTGCTGTTAGAGTTACAAAGAATGATCAAACAGAATTTAAGCCCAAGTGAAGCTTATCGTGTTTATGCAGAGACAAAGCTGATCTTCTTGGGACAACTAAAAAAACATTAGCTACTGATGATATTTGGAGAGTAAAGAATGGCTTCTAAAGACACTTCAGTATAAGAAATGGTATACTTCAGAGTCTAGATAAGCATGCAGAGCATGTGACCAGGGCAAAAAATGAAGGCATTTAATTAAATTGTCCTATTTTATAAATGAAAAAACACTGACAAAAAACACCTTATAGTTACCAGTGTAACTGAGAATAGCTTCTAAGTTTTCTAACAGTTTATTGATTTATTTAACAAATGTTTTAGGATTAAAAAATTAGTCATTGTTACACCACTTGCATGCATGCTAGCATTTTCAGATGGTTTTTCTCAGCTAAATGACCACAATTTAGCAGTATCATTCAGTACTAAATATTTAGCAGTGACTCTAGTTAATAATGGGAGTTCAGATTACAGCCCCAGTCTTCATCAGGCTGAGTGACATCATTCTGAAGTGTGTGATACTGACTCTGGAAATGAATAGTTTCTTACATATGCACTTCCAAATAACAGCTGTTAGCAAATAGTAGATCCTAAATTATATTTACAGTAATTTTTTTTCTCTGGCAATAGCATAATCTGTTACTCTTAATTTTTTTTCTTGTGGGAAATTGCAAAATTTCAAGTAAGATTTAAATACTAGGTGTCTTTTTTTTTTTTTTTTTTGGCGGTACGCGGGCCTCTCACTGTTGTGGCCTCTCCTGTTGTGGAGCACAGGCTCCAGACGTGTAGGCTCAGCGGCCATGGCTCACGGGCCTAGCTGCTCCGCGGCATGTGGGATCTTCCCGGACTGGGGCACGAACCCGTGTCCCCTGAATCAGCAGGCAGACTCTCAAACACCGTGCCACCAGGGAAGCCCTAGAAGTCTTTTTAATGGAAGATATGTTCAAGATAGTTATTTCATGCTATTGTAATAAAGTAATAAAATATGTAACATTTAAAATCTCAGCAGTAATTATCTTTAATTTCTTTTAAAATTTATATTTATGGGTTGGAATAAACTTCCTGTAACCCTGAGTCAAGCATTAATAGATGAGGAATTTAAATGTGGGGAATTTTATGTTATGTCCTAGTGTGAAAATATAATTTATCAAACCTTACCTTTTACTACTTGCTAATATGCAGCTTCTGCTCATTTATACCTCCTCTTCTTATAGTTCCATCCTCGAAACGCAGTGTAAAGGAGTCATTAAAAATGTAGACTCTGAAGCCTACATATAAATCTGAATTATAAGTCTTATTAGCTATTGACTGTGGTAAAGGCATTTAATATTTCTGTGTACAGTTTCCTCTTAGCACAATGGGGAATGCTACCTATCTCATAAGGTTTTGAAAGAATTAAAGAAATGTTTATTCACTTAATATTTGTAAACTAACCACTGTGTGCCAAATCCCATTGTAGATTCTGGACATACAGCAATGAAGAAAATATAGACAAAATCCCTGCTCTTATAGAGATGAAATTCTAGTGAGAAGAGATAAATAATAAAAAAATACATAGCATTAGAGGCAGTAATAAATTCTCTAAAGGAGAATAAGGCAAGGTAAAGGCATTGAGAGTAAATGGAACTGCTATATTAGATGTAGATATCATGGAAGATACCTCTCAGGAGGTGGTATTTGAGAGAGAAGTTGAGACCCAATAAAGTGAAACTAGCCAAGTGGTTATCATATGGAGAAGAGTGGTGTTTTTTTTAGAGAGACCAATAAGTGAGTACAAAAGCCCTAAGGCAGGCGTGTGCTTGACAGGTTTAAAGAATAGCAAGGAGGCAACCGTGTCTGGATCAAAGTTGGCAAAAGGACAGTGGTCAGTGATTAGATTAGAGAGGTAGCTGAGGGGATGGGGGGAGTGCCAAGCCTTGTGAAGCCATAGGAAAGATTTTGGATTTTACTCTTAATCAGGAAGAGAAGCCATTAGAGAGTTTTGTGTGGAACAGTAACGCAATGTGCCTTGGGATTTTAAGAAATTGTTCTTCTGGTTTCTTGTGGAAGAAGAAACTATAGGAGAGTAAGGGAGGGTGCAGTAATACCGACTGGGAGACTGTAGCAGTTGTCCAGGAGGGACATGATTGTGGGTTAGAAGAGACTACTTGTGGTAGATGTGATAGAGAGTGCTAGACTCAGGATATATATTGAAAGTAGAGCCCATAAGATTTATAGATAGCTAGCCCTCCCAAATTTTTACCTGAGCACCTATAAGAATAAATTTGACAATTTTTGAAATGAGAGAGGCTAAGACAAAGGGTAGGACTTCAGTTGCAGAGGGGCATGGACTGGGTATGACCAAGGATATAACCTGTCTCATCCAAAGAGCACAGTACATATTAGCTCTCCTTTTCCACCACACATGCTAATCTCTTCCTGTGTACCTTTAACTTTGCTCTTGCCTTTGAATTTGCCCTTGCAAATTCTTCCTTTCCTTTGAAAGCCAGTTTGAAATTTATCTCTAATCTCACCCCAATAATCCTTCCCTTCTTTCAAATCTTAAATGTGAGTAACCTGCATAGATTTTCTCACACAGATCTATGTTGCTTTGTGTTTTTCTATAATTCAAGGAAATATAACATTGTAAGTGTGTGTGTGGAGGTGCACTAAGGCATCACATCTCATATTTCTAAAACTTTCAGAGATTTTCTGTCAGGCATGCCAAAAATTAATGTCTTCATCAGAAAAAGGGAACAGGTGCTCTGAAATAGTCATTACAGGATTTTCTTTCCCTTTGAGAACATGTATAGACATTTAGGTGTTGAGTGTGCCTATAATTACAGGTTCAAATGTCTACCAAACAAGGCTCTAAGTTCTATTGGAAAAGCATACTCTTCTTTGTGGGGACATGTTTGTTATGTATTTCTGATATATGTTCTTATGCACTGGTTGTTTATTGTCTCTTCTACTCTAGATGTTTTCTTGTTGGAATTCACATATGCTTAAAGATCTTCACATTTACCCACTCCCATCCATCCATCCATAATGTCTCTTTCCCAGAACTCCTTGCCCTCCATCTTCTGATCTTTCTTCTTTAGGTCGCTGGACAAGTGACCAGTCTGTTTGCTACTATTAGGGACACTCCTAAAACCAGCTATTTCCAAATGAGAGAATAGACCTTGTGTGCAGGAAATTTGCTGGTTACAAACAAGAAGGGGATCTAGAAAGAATGACACAGGGAAGGAGAGAAAGCTATTCAAGAATACACCATTCAGCTGGTTACCACTGAGGGTGATTGGGCCTCAACCCAACCCGAGGCCCTCTATTCAGCATTACATCTCTGCCTGAGACATGAATGAGGGACTATTTGTATTGGCGCCATTCAGTTCCCCCATTTGTCAGGGGTTACTCTATGGAGCATAAACACCTCATACCTCCAGCTTTGTCTTATGCATGGGCTAGAATGTTTAATTGAGCTACTGAATCCTGTATGATGGTGGTGGATATGCCCCAGGGCAGAAAACAAGAGGTCCAATCATATTAGCTCAAGCTAGGTGAGATTGGGTTGCATTTGTGTACAACTGGGTTCCACAGCAATGGCTGAAGCAAAAAAGATGAGCCTAACTGATGTGAGAAGAGGCATAAGAAATGTTCTACACACAGAAAGTATATTTTCAATGATAAATACATGGTTCTTCTATTAAAAGAGTTCATTGACCAC
This sequence comes from Leucopleurus acutus, assembly GCF_964270905.1. Classification (NCBI taxonomy): domain Eukaryota; kingdom Metazoa; phylum Chordata; class Mammalia; order Artiodactyla; family Delphinidae; genus Leucopleurus; species Leucopleurus acutus. Next base: position 55,243,037 of record NC_139142.1, read on the forward strand.
TGTTCATGGGTCGTAAAATAGATTTCATATGTTGTCCTACATATGGTTTATTTTCAGCTAACTTCTATCAAGCTTTTCTTAGTTTTTAAAATTAAAGTTGTGTTTCTGTTATCAGTGTTCTGATGAGGCAGCTGTCTCCTAAAGCTCATTTCCTAGTGTTTTACTGATTATCTGGATGGCTTGTGAGGAAGTGGATTAAGGTTTTAAAAGTATAATTATTGTAGTTGACTTAGTGTTCTGTGTGTCAGCAAAGTTTCTTCTAGCAGGAATAGCCTATGTCAACACTTTGAAATCACCAGGGCTTCATTTACTTTTAAGGGATATAATTGTCTGCATAGTTTGGCGACTTTAGAGGGAATAAAAAGATATCCATGACTTTACTCTCTATACTGCATTTCGTTTCCCAAAAGAGCTCTCCCTATCTTTCCAAGGTCTAAATTCCATAATTTAAATCCTTTTCTGAGGCCTAGGCTTTTTACCTTCTATTAAAATGCATATAATACATTCTTTATACATTAATGTATTTGTGTATTAGATCCTCACCTGAAATCCCATTTCGATGTTGATAGTTAAGGATGACAGGGTGAATGGGAAGACACTTGTATTGTAAATTATGAGTTGGACTTGATGGAAAAATGTCTGCCTATGTCTTAATGTTTTCTAGAGTTCTCTTTCAAAGAAATAAGTATTACCTCAGTTGAAGAAAAGTTAGAATAAATTGCCCTTAAGAGGGTGGAGGAAAATGGGAAAAATCTTCTGATGCAGTTTAGTAATGAACCTGAAAAAACGGGGGTAAGGAGAAAGATCCAATTCTTGCTTTGCTGATTTATCCACCCAAAATAATTGAGTGTATTATTGAGCAGTGGATTTAAATAGTAGTCACGTTTGGAGTAAGAAGGAGCAACAATGTTGTGCGTTTGCCAGCCTGAGACTGGATAACACAGGTTCTCTTTCAGATTGGAAATATCTTCCTGAACTAAATCCAATATACTATGAAGAGTGCAAGTCTATTCCTGTTTGTAATTTTAAACAGTTTCACAGATGGTTTTAATAACAGTGAGTCTTTGCTTTGAAGGCCCAATAAACTGATATTTTGAATGAAGTTGCTAAGTCTTAAAATTAACATGTCTTTGATAAAAATTTTGATACATAACTCTTCTTATAAACGTTAGCACTGTTTGGAGACAGAACCATTTTGAAACCACAGCTCTGCCCACCCCCCCTTATTAACTTGGATAATTTACCCAGGTTCTGGGAACCTCATTTTCTGTATCTGTAAAATGGAACAAAAAGCACTCATTGCTTTAAAGTTATTATGAGTAATATATTTTAGCAACTTTTATTATAATTTTCATAGCAAGAATAGGAATTTTATAAAACCCTAACATATTTATAGCAGTACAGAATATATTATTTATAGCTCAATAATTACAGTAGTACACTTGAATGTCAGTGTTCATATCAGATAAACCAAAGGAATGAAAATATATTTTACCAAGTTTATCTAAACTGATTAGCATGCCTCACCATATTCTCTTAAGACCTGGGTGCTATCTGAAAATAAAGATAAATATTTCAGATAATATCTTTTTTTTTTTCCTTTAATATATTAAAAGGTTATATCTTGGTATTCTGGGAAAGTTAACAATTTGCAAAATCCCTAGCTCTCATATTGTTTTGTTTTGTATGTTTACTTGTTCAGAATCTGGCTATAAAATTCAGTCATTATTTTGTATTCCTATTCAGTAGAAAGACATTTCTTGTCTTGGGGGTAATATGAACGAAAGATATTCCAGGGCTCTCTCACCAGGATTGTTTTAATCGTCTCACTGTGTCCAGTTTCACTTTACTTCAGTCCTTTTTAGCCTTTTCCATGCATGCTGCTTCCTTTGGGTTCCTAAAGACTAATTATAATCTTGTCTTTTCTTTAAAAGTTTTCAGTAATTCGACTTGTTTCCTAGGTTTTGAGTTCACTGTTTTCCATGCCACTATCATCTGGCAAAGCAGAATTATTCACTGCTTCCTTGTAATTCTCACAACTTTCTGATTTTATATGTGGGTGCTCATGTTTTTCACCTTCGAGGAATGCTAATCCTGCTCCATTTCTATAGCCCATCTTTTTTTTTTTTTTTTTTTTGTGGTACGCGGGCCTCTCACTGTTGTGGCCTCTCCCGTTGCGGAGCACAGGCTCCGGACGCGCAGGCTCAGCGGCCATGGCTCACGGGCCCAGCCGCTCCGCGGCATGTGGGATCTTCCCGGACCGGGGCATGAACCCGTGTCCCCTGCATCGGCAGGCGGATTCTCAACCACTGCACCACCAGGGAAGCCCCTATAGCCCATCTTTGACATCAGCTCATAAGGCAACTGTAAAGAGAAGAACAGGCTACCCCTTCTCCACTGCCATCTTATACCAGAGCAGGACTGTCTGCAAAGGGAGAAGCTTTTGAGGTTAATCTTTATATTAAGTGGACCTCATGACTTTAGAAAAAGGGCCAGTTGATTTGTTAACTGATGAAACAAAAAATTTTAATAAGGATGTAAACTGTATCATCCGTGAAAATTAATATTTATACTTGGAAATGTGCGTGCATAACTGAACAGAAATTTTAAGGGAACTGGCATATCTTTACCTGACATGGCTGGGAGAATAGAGATCCTGACCAGATGATCCATAAAGACCTTACAGAAGGGACTCTAGAGTCCCTTACTCATTTGTAAACTTGGGGAGCAACAGACATCATTGCTGAAATTCAGTGATTCCTTCTGATAGACCAACTCAAATCTAGTGCAGGAAGAGAACAAGATTTCCTCTTACAGGAGAAGAAGCTGTGTTTCCAAGAGTGTAGGTAGAGATTTGGATGAAGAGACTTGAAGAAGGGAAAGAGAGAATAAAGCCGAGGAAGGCGAACCTAGGTAGAGAGGAGCAGATGGATTAGAAGAACTCTCAAAGATTCCTTTCCTTTGAGACCTAAGGTGTAGGCTACAGTAGGGAGAGACTAATTTCTTACTTCTCCATTGTACTTTCCCTTTGAAATTGTTCCATTTTTCTGTACAACATGGTTTGATAATCTCAGAGGAGACAGAAGGGTCAGAGAAATATAGAATTGGAGGTCCTTCTCACTTCATCTCCTCACCGACTCCAGTAGAATAGTAGTTAATCATGAATCTGGGTTCTATCTGGTGACCAGACATACAGGAATGTTGTTGATGAAAAATTTGGTATCACTGGCAAAAGACTATCAGTGCTAAGAAGGATTCTGAACTAGATGAACACAAGAAAAGCTGTCCAATCTTATTTCCCTGCTGTATGTCAAAGGGAACTTCCCTTGGGCAGGAGGAAAGAAAAGTTGGAGATGTGAGTTATGGCTTCTGTACTATATTCTTCTATCTTCCAGCGAAGTATCCTCTCTCCCTCTTTCTCTCTCACTTTGAACTGACATGGCTTTTTATCTGACTTATGGAATGTATCCCTTTCTAAGTTATATAATAAAAATATTTATATAGTAGTGGTCTATTTACAAAGCACTGTCATTTAAATCACACCATTGGATTCAGTCATATCATGATTTATAACCAGCTATCTGGGAGAGGATAAAAGATGGTATTTGCATTGATCATATAGTCTTCGTTTATCGGAACTTAGCTTTTTTAAATAAATGGAAGGCACTTAACATATGTATAGCAAATTGCTGAGGATTGATTACAACTGATAAAAATAAGAGGCTGAAAATTTCAAAAGTACTTATTTTATTGCTTGAGCCATTGATCATTCATCCATCTATTATCTAGCTATCTACCATACAAATTTTTCTCCCCCTCAAAACAAAGCAAATAAGTATACTCATAATAAAGCAAAGGAACATAAATTAACAACAGAGAGTTAAAGTTACTGTTTTTTATGCCTGTCACACATTCTCATGCCACATAACTTTCTCTCTCTGCCCACTTCTCTCTTTCTCTGTTTCATTTGGCTAATTTTTATTTGATGAAGGAAGGTGATGACTATGGCTATAAAAGGGTAGCACAAGGGATTCTTGTGATGGAATTGTTCTGAATCTTATGTGATGGTGATCCCATAAATCTACATATATGATAAAATTGCATAGAGCTAAATACACTCACACCCATAAATGAATGTAAAACTGGTGATATCCGAATAAGGTCAATGAATTTTTTGCAATGTCAATTTCCTGGTTATGTATTTTACTACAGTTATGCAAGATGTTAACACTGGAGAAAACTGAGTGAAGTAGAATAGGATCTCTCTATATCATTTCTTACAACTGCATGTGAATCTATAATTATGTTAAAATAAAAAGGTTTAAAAAATAACCTTCCCAGATGGCCATAAATATCTGTATTATTTGTGTGGCATTAGCACTGTTTATTAAAGAGATTGCTTCTTCACATATACATAAATAAGTTATAGACAGTGGTATAGATTATTAATCTCTCAACATAAATCTCTACTAGTCGTAGGTCTAGTTAAGTTCCTTAACTAGTTCCTAAAACTTGCTGAATCCAGTGGTCAATTATCTTTCCAAACAGTTGACATCAGAACAAAAATTTCATCCTATTTGAAATATATATCTTAAATATAGGATTCCATGAAAAAAAGTAAAATAAATTCTTGTTTGTTTTGATATGACTGGCTATTCCTTCTTATTTTCCTTTCCTGGATTCTCAATCTCTCTTGACCTGTACATGTTGGCTAGTTCAAGATGTTACTCTTTTTCTCTTCTTTATATTTTTAAAAACTGTGAAGACTCTGAAGTTTTACCTTAATTGCAAGCTAACAAATTGGCTTGCCAAAATTCTATAGATGCTGGCAAAAGACACCAAACTCCTGAGTCATAGACAAAGGACTTTATTGCTCATGATATAACAGGTAGCAGGAGCTTCATGTTTCCATTATTTTCCCCTTTCCTCCAAGGCCCACAGGGATAATGCAGAAGTGACCCAGGTGGATGCTATTGTAAAAATCCACCACATGTTCAGAAAACCCCTGAACTGATGTTTTAAAGGCTACTAGCCAATATGCCCAACTTCTGTCTGGGGTAGAGTCATTCTTTTTATTATCTGGGTCAGGAAGCAAATTTAATCTCTGCTCCAGGTTGATACACTACCTCTATCTTCCAAGGCAATTTACTTCACAAACATCCTTGAAAAAGTTACAAACAAAAAACTAAAGAACTGTCTTGGAGAATTATTTCCCAGCACTTTGTTTCCCTGGTGATCTCATCTGGTTCCATGGTTTTAAATATCATTATATGAATGACTCTCAATTTGTAAACCAAATCTTAACCTCTCTCTTAAATTTATACCAACTTTTAAAAACACATATATAAGCACTGCAAACTTAATAATATCAAAACAAAAATTATGGGTTTTCTCTCTGACCCAAAATTTGATTTTTCCTTCTCAATTTTAATGTTATTTATAGACACCCATTTTCTCAGGTCCAAAACCTGGAAGTTACCCTAATTCCTTGATTTCTTCAATTCTCATATGCACATCACTACTAAGTTTTGCTGACCCTGCCCCTAAAACATTCTGATTCCAAACTACATTGCCAAGATGATGACTACTACTACTACTGTTACTATTACTTCACTTGTAATTAGAAGTGCCTGTATAATATGTAAATAGAAGTATTGTGTGGTAATTTCAGAAAGGCTATTTAAGGGCGCTGACTCAAAAAGAAATAAGGCTTTTGAGGATTCTTTTTTCTTTCATCCTCCTTCCTCTTTACTGGAATACACAATAGGAAGCCTGAATTTCTAGAAATGTTAAGCCACTTGCAATGCCAAGGATTGAAGAAAGCTGAGGACCTGAAACTCTATTTATCAGCCTATTTATCAGAAGACTAGAGAGAGTCTGTCTGGAATTGTCTTCAATCTCATAAACTTGAGGAATTGGCCAATCTTAAATTGTTTCCTCTCTCTAATTATGAGAAACTGGCCAGTGAGGATAAAGCTTAGGAGGATGGATGATGGAATCATATAGAATCTAAACTTTATAGCATCTAAGAAATTCGTGCTCATTGATAGCTTACTTTCTGTCCTGATATCAAAGAGCTTTTTCCTTTATTTCATTCACTTGTTCCTCATCAGAAGGACACATATGCCTGATTTCTTCTTTCCTATTATGTCCTCTGGGTCTAAAACTAAGAGGGTAATAAAGGGGCAGTAACTCCTCATCCATCTTTCAATACCAAAAATGGACCTTGTTAAGAGCTAAGTGCTTATTTTAATTGACCCAGCAAATGAAGATGATAAGGGAAAATTTTACTGAGTGCCAAAAGCAATGACTTTACTTTAGGGACTGGATACTAGCTTGAGGGTATTGTATCACAACTACTCAGTTCAAATGGTACTACCTCTGGGAAGCTTTTCCAGATAAAAGACTGAGACTGAATTAAATGCACCTTCCTTGTGTTCTAATTAGAATCGAGTGTGTGCCACTATTACAGCATTTATCTCCCTGCATTGCAATTAGACTTTTAAATTGTCTCTTCCAATACATTGGAGTCTTTTAAGGCAGGATTTGCCTCTTATACTTCTAGATCTTGAGAGCAAGGACTAGGCTAAATAGATACTGTATGCTCAATAAATATTGATTGATTGAATAAATGAATCAATGAATAATATAGGGAAGAAAGAATGGGTAAATGAATTATAATTTTCTTAGGACAGGTACAATAGCACAGAGTAGTTGTGAATTGCTTAAGGCTATACAATGACTGATCATAGAAGCAAGACCTTGATTATTATTTGACTGTTAAATCAGGAAGCCTGTGCATTTTATGAAGCTCTGCAAAAGCCCTAGAAACGGAGTAACGAAAGCTTGTCCAGTAACCCTAGCTTTCTAAGCTATAAAATTGTCATTATTTTATCTATATTAGAGAATCGTTATTGAAATAAATAAATAAAATTATTTTTAATCCTTCAATTGTAGTAAGTGATTAATAGTTATTTATATTAAAAAATCATATTCACATACCTTAAGTAGTCGCTCTTTTTAGGTTACATAGGATTAAATAAACATTTGATATAATTTATTCCTGATTCATAGGCTTATGTATAAATGTATTCTAATATCTGATCTTAGTTTTGACAATGGCGAATACGAAACGTGATGAATAACTTGTATACAAATTGGTTTTAGACAATAGGTGCTATCTTCCTTTGCAGAAATTATGTCAAAAGTTTTAAGCAATTTAAACCGTCTGCCTACTTCATTTGATTTTCTTTCTGTTAAAGGATGGTAACATATTTAAAAGGTGAGGCACACAAGCATCAAGCATCAATATTACATTTTATCCATTTGGCGGGTTAAGTGCAGGTCAATTATTTGCTCATTTAGTAGGAAGAATGTATTAAAACTCTAAGAATTCTATAGTAAAAGATATACTCTAACAATGAAAATTGTAAGAATAAGTAAGAAAGCTGTGCTTCCAAATGCATTCTCCGAACTCTAGTAAATTCATGCTCTCAGTGTCCTGTGGACCGTGGATGGTTGGATAGATAGTTTGGAAGAAAAAAATGTAGAAAAAAGCTGGAAGTGGAAATGAAACTTTATTGATTCCTAGCAGGTTTATTCTTATTACAAACTTTTCAGCTGGTCTGAAAATCTGAGCCAATTGAAGTGAATTCAGAAATGACACATCTGGTGGGTTTGCTTTATTCAGTAAGAATAACAAATGAGAGCATTTCTCCTAACCTGAGTTATAGAATGACATGTTGCTTTTTGTTGATACTGTATTTTTAGTTAATGTTGGAGATAAGCATCGTCTTATACTTTATGGGATATAATGGGAAAAGTATATTCTGTATGTGAACGAATAAAAAGACCATCATGTTCATTCAACAAAATTTATTGAACTTCTATTATGTGTATCACTTTATGATTCACAAGTCTATGGGGATAGAAAGCTGTGAAATCATGATCCTCAGCTTCAAGAGCTTACATCAAATTAGAAGAGACAAGGAACAGTAGAAAAGTAACAGGAAAAAGCTACTGAAAAAATGTTTGTAGAAACAGAGAGAGGTTATTGTCTGAGAGATCTATTGATTAATTGGTAGAGAAATATATAGATACAGGTAGATATAAAATTTTAAAACGTACCTTAATAAATATTTAGTTGCATGTTGCTATAGGATTTTACTGCTTCAAAATATTTTCAATATGTTATTTAAGTAAAATAACAACTGTGCCTGCAGGATTGGTATTTTTGTTTGTTTCACTTTTATAGATAAGGAAATGAAGCTCATTGAGGTCATGTTCACAAATTAAGAAAAAGCATACATGTCTCTTTATTCCAAATCCTATAACAGAACTGCTTTCAAATGTAAATCATTATTTTGACATGCATGTTTAATTACATGTATAGTAGTATGAGAGGCTGTATAGCCCTGTATTTAATAGGTTGGGAACTGGAATCAGACATAGTTTGCCTTTGATACTTACCAGCTATGTGACCTTAGTCAAGTTGCCAATTCCTTTTATGACTACATTAAAAAAAAAATCTGGATGATAGAAATAACAACAGTAATTGCCTCACAAGGCAGTGTATCAGTTAAGATACTTTCAACTACAAATGCCAAATGGTGGCTTCTATAACATAGACACTGATTTTTTTTTAAGACTTTATTTTTTTTAAGAGCAGTTTAAGGTTCAAAGCAAAATTGAGGGGAAGGTATAGAGATTTCCCATATAAGCCCCTGCTCACGCAGGCTTAGTCTCCCCTATTATCAATATCCTCTACCAGAACACTGCATTTGATATCATTGATAAATCTACAGTACATATTGTAATCACCCAAAGTCCCATAATTTACATTACAGTTCAGCCTTAGCTTTGTGCGTTCTGTGGGTTTGGACAGACGTATAATGACATATATCTATCATCACGGTATAATATTTTCACTGCATTAAAAATCCTCTTTGCCTATTCATCCCTCCCTCCCCTTCAACTCCTTGGCAACCACTGGTCATTTTACTGCCTCCATATTTTGCCTTTTCTAGAATTTCATATAGGTGGAATCATACAGTATGTAGCCTTTTATGATTGGATTCTTTCACTTAGTAACATGCATTTGTTTCTTCCATGTCTTTTCATGGCTTGAAGACTCATTTCTTTTTAGTGCTGAATAATATTCCATTGTCTAGATGTACCACAGTTTATCCATTCACCTACTGAAGGACATCTTGTTTGCTTCCAAGTTTTGCAATCATATCATGAGTAACATTATATATATATATATATATATATATTAGTAACATTATATATATATATATATATAACATTATATATCTATAACATTATATATATATAACATTATATATATATAACATATATATATAACATATATATATATATAACATATATATATAACATTATACATTATATACATTATATATATATACATTATATATATATACATTATATATACATTATATATATAACATTATATATATAACATTATATATATATATAACATTATATATATATATAACATATATATATAACATTATACATTATATACATTATATATATATACATTATATATATATATACATTATATATACATTATATATATAACATTATATATATATAACATTATATATAACATATACATATATATATATAACATAATATATATAACATTATATATATATATATATAATATATATATATATATAATGTTATATATATATATATATATATCACTATGCAGGTTTTTTTGTGTGGACATGTTTTTGACAACTATGGGTAAATACCAAGGAGAATAATTGCTGGATCATATAGAAGAGTATATTTAATTTTGTAAGAAGCCAACAAACTGTCTTCCAAAGTGGCTGTATCATTTTACTTTATCACAAGCAATGAGTGAGTTTCTGTTGCTCCAAATCCTTGCTAGCATTTGGAGTTGTCAGTGTTCTGGATTTTGTCCATTCTAATATGTGTATACTGGTACTTCATCATTGCTTTAATTTGCATTCCCCTAGTACATATGATGTGGAACACCTTTTCCTATGCTTGTCTTCCATCTGTTTATCTTCTATAGTGAGGTATCTGTTAAGATTTTGGGCCCTTTTAAATTGGATTGTTTTCTTATTATTGAGTTTTAAGGTTTCTTTGTACATTTTGGGTAACAGTCCTTTATCAGATGTGTCTTTTGCAAATATTTTACTTCAGTCTGTTGCTTATCTTCTAATTCTCTTGACATTACCTTTCCAGAATAGAAATTTTAATTTTAATTTAATTTTAAAAGTCCAGTTTGTCAATTATTTCTTTCATTGATCATACCTTTTTTAAATTGAATCTAAAAAGTCATTGACATATCCAAGGTCATCTAGGTTTTCTCTTATGGTCTTTTCTAGGAGACATTGATTATTTTCATGCAGATAATTTGTAGGTAGGTGGTTCCAGTTTTGGTTCTGCAGCTCAGCATTGTCCCCAATATCCCAGGGTTATTTTATCTGCTTTCCGTGCCACTATTAGGGTTTTTGTGACATCTTTCCTTCTGGTCTAATATTTGTATGATGCTGGTTTCCTTCTTGTCTGATGTTTTTATGTGCAAACATCATGCCCACATAGAACTGTGTGGAAGGGGTTGTCCTGCACATCTCTCACTTGCCCTTTCAACTCCCTTCTCAACCCTCGTCTAGCCATTCTATGGTACAGGAGGCTAGCAAGAATGGGCTTCTTCAATCAACTCTGATTTCTGGTTTATTTCAGCTCATGAAACCAGGAGGTTGAAAGTAGGAAGGAGAGTGATGTTGGGGTATTCATTTCCCGTTGCTCCCTCACTGCCAGGTCAGTGTGGGTTGTTTATCTATGACATTGATATTCTTCTCAACAGAGCTACTCTCACATAACAACTACTTACCACACCAGTGGTTTTGTGCCTACATATACTGGACTGTTAGTGATCTGTATGTGTATGATCTTACAAGTTATTACATAGGCAATTTCGTTTCAAAATGTTATACAATTTAGCAGACTTCTAACTTTTTTTTTTTTTTTTTTTTTTTGCGGTACGCGGATCTCTCACTGTTGTGGCCTCTCCTGTTGCGGAGCACAGGCTCCAGACGCGCAGGCTCAGCGGCCATGGCTCATGGGCCTAGCTGCTCCGTGGCATGTGGGATCTTCCCGGACCGGGGCACAAACCTGTGTCCCCTGCATCGGCAGGCAGACTCTCAACCACTGCGCCACCAGGGAAGCCCTAACTTTTTATAAGATACCCATAAATAGACATATAAAAAGAAAACTCTCTACAACAATAAAAGCAGTAACAGACAACTTGTGATATTGTGATTTATAACAAGAAATAATATGTTTTGTCTTTGTGTCTATTCCTGGCACAGAGCTCCTAAAACCCTTGGAATTTCCTAAGAGATAAGAGCAATAAAGTTGTCTATTGTATTGTAATGAGGTGACTTTTGGAAAGTTCTTAGGCAACCTAAGGATGGGGCCTGGTTGCTAGGGGAAGCAACCATGTGATTAGGGGATTGGAACGTTCAGTCCCACCCCTTGACCAACTCCAGGAGGGGAGAGGGACTGTAGGAGATTGAGTTCAATCATCAGTAACCAATGAGTTAATCAATTATGCCTATGTCATGAAGCCTTAATAAAAAATCCAAAGGGACAGGGTTTTGAGAGCTTGGTTCACCAGGCTGGTGAACCAGAACACATCTTATTGCTGGGAGGGTGGTGTACCCCAAACTCCACAAGGACAGAGTTCCTTGTTATAGGCCCAATGGGACCTCATCTATGTATCTTTTCATCTGGCTGTTTATTCGTATCCGTTAATATCCTTTGTAATAAACCTGTAATCTAGTAAGTAAACAGATTTCCTGTGTCCTGTGAACCACTCTAGCAAATTAATTGAACCTGAGGGAGGGGGTCATGGGAACCTCTGATTTTTGGCCAGTTAGTTAGAAGCATAGGTTACCAATCTGTACTTGTGATTGGCATCTGAAATGGAGGTATTCTTGTAAGACTGAGCACTTAACCTGTGGGATGTGACACTATCTCCAGCTAGATGGTGTGAGAATGCAGTTAGATTTGTAGGACACCCTATCAGTATCTGCTAAAAATTGGAAAGTTTCTTGTTGGTATTAAAAAAACACATCAGACCACCTAATTATAGAATCAGGAATAATTCATAACTATGATATAAAATAGGTTTAAAAGATCTTTTTTTTAACATCTTTATTGGAGTATAATTGCTTTACAATGGTGTGTTAGTTTCTGCTGCATAACAATGTGAATCAGCTATACATATACATATATCACCATATCTCCTCCCTCTCTTATCTCCCTCCCATCCTCCCTATCCCACCCCTCTAGGTGGTCACAAAGCACCGAGATGATCTCCCTGTACTATACGGCTACTTCCCACTAGCTATCTATTTTACATTTGATAGTGTATATATGTCCATGCCACTCTCTCATATTTTAACTCCTGGAATTGATACTTTACAATATGAAATAAACCTGACCTAAGAACACAAAACGTGCCTTGTAACTTTCCATCATGGTCTCTGTGATTCAGACTTTTAGGGCCTAAACAAACTTAAAACTGCATTGCCCACTCACTTTTCTGAAGAGTTGCTTTATAAAGTAAGCAGAATGCTGTTTTCTCTATTCTATTTGCCTTGAGAACTGATAGCAACATAATTTCCTGTCCCTCAACTAAATACTACTGTGACCTGGCAAAAACAATTTAGCAATTTGCCCTAAAAAGTTCTTGTTTCTAGAATATAAGATTGGGAGAAGAACTAAAATACCTTACTTTTCAAAACTTTTTTCTGATCATCAAGGCTCACTTAAAGACACATCACCATGAGTCTTAAGCTAAAACTATTACGGTGTAAACTTCCTAACTGTGAGTTTTCCACCTTGCAAAATCCACCTTAAAAATCATTCAACCTAGTGCCTAAGATCATTTAAGTATACTCCTGTGACTTCACACTTCTGAGATACTACTAAGATTCAGTCAAAATAGCATCCCCCATACTGCAGTAAGCCTACTACACAGCTTTTCTTGGTCAGCAGTCTTTTCTAGTGATCTTTTGGAGACATTTGGCATCTGACAGCTGCCACCTTACCTTCAGCTGTGCTAAAATCTTACTGCACCCAGATGGAGACCGCAAATCCTAGACTATAAGTGAACATGAAGAAAGGATTGTGAGGGAGATGGATTGATACAATCTACGGTTTTAGATTTTGTGAGTCAAGTTCGGTTGGGATTGTCAGATAGAAAGAGAACAGGGTAACAGTTATACCTGAAAGCAGTTTTCAATGTATTACATTGTCTTGGAGCATCAGACCACCAGGAGGTTAGGGATAGGAAGAAGATGCTACCATATTTTACTGTAAAAGGAGACTAGGACTAAGACATGTATACCTCAACTGGACGTCCAATTCCAGATCTAAGAAGAATATTCACTTCCTCACAGACTGGAGAGTGAGTGATCAGAGCAATCTGCAATTCCCTCACACTTTTGCCACACAAACTAATTGAGTTTAGGTACCTATTACTTGCGAATGAATAGAGAGGGGAGAAAATCAACCAGTGGATTTTTTTTAAGACTTTTTACTAGCATAGATTAGAATCTCAATACTGAAATCACCTAGGAAACTTCTAAAATATAACGAAGACTAGGAGACCCTATTAATGGGGATTATGATTTAATTGATGTTTAGGCCCTAGTTCCAATATGCAACTAGGATTGAGGAGTACAGATCTAGAACAGAGGCTGGAAAACTGCTATGGGCAAAATCTGGCTCACTGCCTGTTTTTGCACAGCTCACAGCTAAGCCTTGTTTTTACAATTTTAAAGAATTGAAGGAAAAACAAAGACTATTTCAGGACACATACAAATTAATTATAGAATTAAATTCAAATTATAGTGTTCATACATAAAGGTTCATGAGAACACAGTCACTCTTGTTAATTCAGGTATTGTCTGTGGTGGCTTTTGTATTACACAAGCAGAGTTAAGTTGTTGGGATAGAAACTGTATGGCATGAAAAGCCTAGAAATTTTAATATCTGCACCTTCACAGAAAAAGTTTATTGATTCTTAATCTAGAAGATTCAGAGGAAAAGTATATCTCTAAGAAGGGTCTACTGCACAATTCAGAATAAAATTTTAGGCAATTTTATATATTAATACACCATAACTTAATGATTAAAAATTTGATAACATAATTATGTAGAGATAACATAATTATATGGAGAAAACATAATCAGTATCAAAAGGCAGAAGAAAAAATGAAAATAGATGAAGTCAATAAGGAAGTCAGGTAAGTGAAATGCAAGAGCAATGCTGGACCTATTCCTTTCCATGCCTTTATGAGGGCAAATCAAAATTTTACTCTTCTTCACAATGGTTTCCATTTTACAACAGCAGAAGTATAGAATTGGAAAGCCCAAATAACAAAACAACACACGTCCAGCTGGCAAACAAGCCTGTATTCTCTGATGTAATTGCTTCTGTGAAGGGTCTAATTTTCAGAAAGCTGAAGCCATTGTCTGTGCTGAAATTCCTTGAGTTGTAACTTGCCTTATCCAACTAAACTCATATGTATTCTCCATGATCTGCGTTAAAGAAATGCACACCATTGCATTTCTATCATTATTGTAGCAGTGGACAAGAGTGCATTAGGCTGCACTGGACCAGTTTTCACCAGCAACTCTATGTGGATGAACAAAAGCAATGGCAATGAACAACAGTTCATGCTATATAGATTAGGTATCTTTCTTCTTGACATTTAGCAAGGGATTTTTCACTTTGGTGATAAGGCTGAAGTACATGAACAATTAGAGGTGGGTGAGAAGCAAGAAACTTTATGAAGGAATAGTAGATCTACTGTTATTATATAGAAGTATAATTTTAAATATTTTTTAATGAAAAAATCATACAGGTCAAAATCTACAAAATTTAATAGTATGCCATTTGGGGACTGAAAAGGAACATGGAAATTATTAACAAAATTTCAGAATAGCAGACATTTCTGGGCAGAGGGAGAACAATGCTTTTCTGAAGGTACATTCATGGAGTTCAAAGTTAATGCTATTCACTTGATTTTAGTGGGTACATGATTGTTTTATTATTTTTTATATATAAACTGTCCATATTACTTTATATAAGTGTATGGTTATGAAAACTGCAGTATAAAATAGTTGGATATAAATAATGTATGATTGAACTTTGGCAGCTTTAATAGATAAAATAAAATTAAATTAAAATCATGGACCTTTTATTTACTTGTATTTGAGGTTTTGTGCCAATATATTTCAGAAATATAAATCTTTTGTTATGTCAAAACTATCAGAATAACAAAAACATTCACCATAGCCTGAGAATCTGACTTAACTATTTAGTATTAAAAATAGTAGATGGCTATCTATGTATGTAAAAACATGAGTTTTAAACTTAAGGTACATTATAATAATAGAAAGATAACCCTCTAAACTAAAATCAGAAAACATGAATATTTTTCAGCCAAATTTCAGTATTTAAATCTCAATGTATGGAGTGAATTCATGTACTAATTTATTTTGTGGGGAAAAATTTTCACATTCTATTTCCAAGACAATCTTGTAAGTGAGGCATTTGTCTTTCACAGCTTTTGCTGACCTTATTCTTTCCATTTGTGAGAGAGTGAGTATAAATATTTCATAATACCAAAGTATAAAATATGTAAATGCTACATTTCATACTACTATATGTATATATATTTTTTAAAAGATGGTTCAGAAATGCTCTAGTGATAATGTTTCCTGGAATGTTTAATATATATATAGGAATAGTGCTTTTAGGATTATTGACAATTCCCTTTGATCATGTAAGTTTTACACATTTCATAATATAATATTAAGTTAGATGTTTGGGAAATGAATGACTTCTGAATGGAATCATGATATCAATTGTAAAATAGATTTTTACTACACACTTTAAAACATTTCCTATATTTACCATATTTCATGAAATGTTATTTGCAGTTTATAATAACACAAGCCATTATTTTATGTACCACCAAGAAATAAAGAATGCATCCAATTATCAATGAATTGTGAACTATAAGAAACCAAATGTTTTCAGAGATGTTAAAATATAAAAACAAACACCTAGTTCTTAAAATTCATGACAATAATATAAAGTATTTTATCAATTTTTTAGGCCATGATCTACTGCCCAAAATTCTTGACACTTGTTTAGCACCCTTTATTTTTGAATTTATTTTCTTTTTTATTTTCCTCTGATATTCTGATTAGCATTATATATTGCATCTTATACCTCAAAGCAGGATCTTATATTTTCTTCAGCTCCACATGATAGTTTCCTTCAACAAGCTTTCTTGTTGAGAGAAATGAAGGGTTTATCCTTTAGTTACAATTGTATTTTAACATGCCTGATACATTTTACTGGATGGTAAACAGAGAGTTTTTCTATAAGACACATTATATGAAAACTGTAAGCATGACTGGCTTCAAGATAGAGCAGATGCTTTCCTTTTTCTAGATTATTAGTGTTGAAAGATATTCTTTAAAAACTCATTCTATAAAAAGGTATTCTGTAAAAGATCTCTGTACCTTCCTTTCAATTTTGCCATGAACCTAAAATTGTTCTAAAAAATAATGTGTGTATGTACATATATATCCATACATATATGATATTCTGAATGATAGTTTTGAATTTGACTCTGAAACAACTAAACAAAAAAATGTAAAGTTCTGAGAAAAGGACAGAATAGATCACATAGAAAAAGCATTTAATCTAATTTATAAATTAAGTAACATCCAGGAGTGTTTTAACCATTGCACCAGTAGCATAATGACTATGCCATTTCTGCATGATACCCATAGGGGCAATTCATACTCTGAAATTAGATAAAGTAAGATTTAGAGCTTCTGGGTATTCTGTATAGAGAGATCTAATCATATATGTACTGAACATCAGTGACCTATAAAACGTTCTGCTGGCAAATCTAGACTTCCTAACATCAGGGAGTTTACAGGTTTGTAAAATGGAGAGGATTTTGAGTGGATGTTGGGAGAAGGAAACTGAAATTCTCTGTAAAGGAAAATTCATTGTGAAAAGTGATAGGCTATGATTTTCTAGTGTTAGAAGGGATGGGGGAAGAGATTCCAAGTGGGTTTTATCTTACAGTAATTATTAGAAATAATTCAATATGGAATTGAAATTTAAAAGATGTTTAGGTAGATAGGAATGTTTCACTAGGAAGATTAAGGAGACAGTGAACACTTTCTGTGTTCCAGATCTAAGATAAAAGGGGCAGGAAAAAGGAGGTAGAGATGAGCATGAAAAGAAAGAGATAAATGTAAGAGATATTTGTTTTAAAAAATTGTAGGATTTTAAGACCAATAAAATTATAGTGACATTGTAATATAATTGAAAGGGTAGTCAAAGAATACTTTTAGAAACATTCCTGTTTTACCATGCTTCCTTCACATTACACAGCAAAATCCTCATTAAGAAATACAAGCTATCTATTGGTGTTATTGAGGTGAAGAACAATTACAATATGTCCTGGATATATATATATATATATATATATATATATATATATATAATGTGGATTTCTAAACTATCTTAATATTAATTTTAATTATACTACAGTTTTGAAGATACAAATATTATTCAGTGATGAATTCATGACCAAACAACCTGTGACTTGTGATACAAATTTAGAGTAGGCATAAGACAGAATTGTGTCTGGTCTGAGAGCTCAAGATGCCACTTGTGTAACACAAAGTTGAGAAAGTAAGCTCAGACATATAATGTCCTTAATGGTGAAATGAGATTGAGTCAATAAAAAAGACTAGCACTTATATAAAAAAAAGCCTGCTTCAATATTATTTCAAAAGTGAATTCACAAAAAATTTCAATTATGGGTAATTCATTAGAAATCACATCCTCTCAGTAAAATGCAAATATAATTTTCATGAACAAATGACCAAATCAGAATTAGGAGCAAAATTCATTTGCAGTGTTCTAGTCAGGTTTGGCTAATTTATGCTGTGACAATAAACAACCCCCAAATCTTTGTAAATTAAAACAAGGATGAACTTATTGCTCACATTGTAGATTCATCTTGGCTTAGTTGGTGTTCTGTTCTCTGTTGAGCTCACTCATGGAAGCAGACTGAGTCTTCATCTTGAACACTGACTAGCATCATGGCAATGGAAAGAGCAAAAATCATGCACTGGCTCCTAAAACCTTTTGTCTGGAAATAACACCTATCAAATCCACACACAACTCCTGACAAAATCAGAGCAGGGTCAAGGGCACAGTAGGATTTCCTCTCCACTCGCCATTAATAGAAAACCACTGGTACTCATATAGGTCCCAGAGGGCAGATAGCTTTCTCTGGCTTTTTTATATATGGGCTAATTGGTCCATGCATATTGATATCTATATTGTTTACTTCTTCATAGCAGGCCAGGACTGTTAGCTCAAAGCCCACCAGCACCAAACTCAAATCCTACACATCAAGCTGCTTTAAAAATAGCTCAATTAGAATATTTTTAAATCAATTTAGAGCTTGCCTGCTTTTCATGCCCCATGAAACTGCACCCAACATCTGCTAGCCATAGATTAGATAAATTCTGTACCTTTAAAATACCCCAAACCACTGTTGTCCTTTAGCACTCTTCTCACCTTGCTGGCAGGTGACATTGCCTAGACAGGTAAGCTCCATCTCATAGTCCTCTTTCCTCAGGGGGTTTTCTTCCCCACTTCTCCTTTTAGCAGTTAGTGGAAGACTATGTAAAAGAGTTGGCAAGCAGGTATGTACAGAGTTACCTTGTTTCTGGGTTTCCCAGAGATTTTAAACTTTCATACTAGCTTCCACTTGGCCTTTCAGAATTTTTTAAAAATTCAGCTGTTTTCCTACGAGCCTCTATTATGGCTACCCCTTCTTTTCATGCTCTGCCAAGATGAAATAATCCATATGAACCATATCTGCATAGAGGGGTATGTCACTCTTTGGATTTTAGTTCAAGTGACCTTGCATTCTAAGCTCTCTGATGGACGAAAAAAAAATACGATTTTATAGATTATCCAGGTGGTTCTTGTTGTTAGATTGTTCTTTGTTAGTGACTTTTTCTTGAGGCTTAATACTACCAAAGTAGAAGTAGATGATGCTAGGTTTTGAATTTGATTTAGTTGATGTGACTTTGTGTTTTCTATTGATTGGAAGGGGATGAGTTTCTGTTGTTTGAGGGTGACTTTTGATTCATCCTGTAAATTTCTGATATTCAAATATAATTGATATTACGTTGAAGGAAGAAGCCATGGCTATTTGAGTTAGTAAACTATTTTAAAGCTAACATTTACTGAGTATTTACTTTGTGCTCAGAAATGATTATAAAAACAAACTTACAATTTTATGGTTGATGTAGCCTAAATATGTTATATAACTTTTCCAATGTCAACATTGCTGGTAATTAATGTAAATTTGACTCCAAACTAGGGCTCTCAAACTCCAAAACCTAGTCTTTTATTAATGTGTTATCCTCCTTCAAATCATGATTTAAAAAAGAGGCTGAAATTATAATGAGTTGCAATGTAATAGCTTATTAAGATTCAAACAAAAATGTAATTCCTTTTTAAATGACAGAAGGAAACTAA
The DNA here is from genome assembly GCF_964270905.1 of Leucopleurus acutus. Taxonomy (NCBI): domain Eukaryota; kingdom Metazoa; phylum Chordata; class Mammalia; order Artiodactyla; family Delphinidae; genus Leucopleurus; species Leucopleurus acutus. Next base: position 55,262,709 of record NC_139142.1, read on the forward strand.
AAATTCAAGTATAAATTAATGATTGGTCATTATTGTCATTCACGAGACATATTTTAGTCATGAATATATATATATTCATATTATTATATTATATGAATTTTGAATTTTATGTAATTTTTATTACCCCAAGTATATAAAGCTCCAAATTGAACATATTTATTTGAAAGAATAATAGCTAAATATGAGATTGCATTACAACATCAGTGATTTAGAAAAATCATACTTAGAGATGTGTTAAACTGCTCAGTTTTCACTAGACAGTCATCACTGTACACTTTCATGGTACTGCTGCTAAAGCCAATCTCTGTAGAGTTGGAAGTGGTTAGTGTATCACTAGGAAATAGCATTATGCTTTAAACTCAGGCAATTATTTGTTATGTGTGTCCTGGGTCCTAAAGTCAGCATTTCCAATCAGCATGACTGTAAAGCCATCCAAATTTTAAAATTTTACTGGAAAAGTAGAAATTATTGAGCTCACAGAAGAGCAACTAATTTTTAGAAGTTTGACATTAAACTTGAAGACCAAAATTGATCTTGGAGTCAATCTTACCAGATTATTATTTTTTAAAAATTTTAATAATTTTAGTGTATGGATATGGGAATTTTTCCAAAACTGAAAACAGATGGTGTCTTACACCATAGTCATATGTTAACATCAGAATTATTAAAATGATGAAAGTCAAAAACCAAAAGCTATTCACTCTAATGATTATTTCTGTATTGATCTACTGTTTGATAATTATATTTATATAAATAAAAGAAAAAATATAGATAGAACAGAGTCTATGTAGATATCCCATGCCTTGTTTCTTGTGTTATATACTTACAAATTGATACTCACTTAGAAATTTCAGTGTGAAATTCTAAAGTCACAGATGCTTGAAGTACTCTCATTTCTTTTTTTTCCATATGTAAAGTGTGGGGTTTTTTTTAATTTTTGTTGGAATATAGTTGATTTACAGTGTTGTGTTAGTAAAACATCAACTCCTCCTTCAAGCCGGAATCGAACTGGTGACCTAAAGATGACTATACTGGGAAGTACTACAGTCCTCCACAGTACCAGCTGAGCTGTCGAAGGGAGTGCTCTCGTTTCTTGATTAGCAACTAGATTCCAAAGTTATCTATAATTTTACACCATTTCAAATTAATACAATTTATTTATTTTAAAATGCTCTCTTTGGCAAAATCTTATTTACTTTGATACCAGCCTGCCAGATGATTTTAGCTATTCTCATAGGACACTGCACATACACAATACTTAGACTTATTCTACTATATTATCAGTTGGAAATTCTGGCCTGTGCCTGCCACTGAGACAGTGGCTCTCTGACAATAAAACTTTGATTTTCTGTGATCTTCAGCCCATGATGTAATGTTCATCACGTGACAGATATTAAATAAGTATTTGTTAGGTATTGAATGAATATAAATCCAGAGAAACAAAGCCAGGTCCAACTGAATTATATATCTATATTTTCTTTTTACAATTTTTTGGAATAATTTTTCAAAGTGCTTCATCTTAGCTATTTGATCTTTGCAGGATAACTCCTACCAATAGCATAAGTTTATGTTCACTTACCCAAATATTCCAACTAACTTTAGAAATATGAATCTATTTAATTTATGTGCTTAAGAAAAGAAACAAACTGGTGTTTTGAGGATAAGAATTTGATTCTAAGGTGGAAGTGTTGTCTGAAAATAGACATTATAATTATACAGTATCATTATTATACTGTCATTAGAGATTAATTTAGAATATAATTAACCAGAAGGATGATGCATATAATGCATGAAGCATCACTGTAGTTGGTACATTTATACAAAGGAAATAGAAAGTTAATAAGTACTTTAAGTTAATGAGAATTTCCATGAATTCCACTACTCTTTCTCTGACTCATTTAAATTTCAGTTGAGTCAGTCATCTTTTCATTTTGTAGAAATCCTCAGTTTGTGACATTTCTGAATTAAAAAGGAGATGAGAATTTTAGACCATCTAGTGCAATATTTTAAAACATGTTAAATTGACCTTCAGTTTCTTAAAAACAATAATTGTCACTCTCTACTGCTTAATATGCATACAATTTTATAATATTCAATTGATATGCAGATTGAATGCAGAGGTTTTTAAATAAAATAAATCCTAATTAATTAAAATTGAAATGTTGAATTAGGAGCAACTAAGTAGTAGAATGCAATATGGAGATCACAGTAGCAAATTCAGAAATTACTTGAGTTACTAGGTACTATATAAAAAGTGTTAAGAAAGCAGATCCTATAGAGTTGAATGACAGTTTACTTCACTCCTTCAGTTTCCACATCCATAAAGTAGATTAAACAAAGAATACCTATACATTACTTTGCAGCTTTAAAAATTGTATTCAATATGTGGGAAAATGAACTCCTATAGTGTTCCAAAACATAGATTATTAACAAACATTCAAAAAACCTCTAAAAACCCACATTATCTTTTAAGGAAGAAGGACCCCATTTTGTTTACTCTTTCTGTTTTGTAGAAGTTAAAAAAGTGCATTGCTAGGATGGGAGTCCTCATCTATAGAATGCTTTGAACAGGATGTACTTGGTTTAGGGATTGCTTATGGTAAGCAAACCCAAGATCTATGAATTAAGGGGGCATAGCTCCCTGACAACTGTCACATAAACTAGGTGAACATGTAGAGGTAAAATGGACATGTTTCACATGCTAAATACTCTCCACTTTGTGAAATGACATGCAAATCTCATTTAAGATGTCATCTATGACTCTGGGCCATAGACAGTGATCTGAGGAGCCATGTGTCTTAACGCCTCTCTCTGCTTCATCTGTGCCTCTTGATTTCTTATATCCTTGAACTTTTTATAAAGCTTGATACTGTCAAAGTCTGAGTTAACAATTCATAGTTTGTGTTCACTCACACATACTAAAGGAAACTGAGACAACTTAAAGTATGACTGAAGATGTCAATCCTACACAGGTCTCCAAGATAGGATAAATAGGAGTCATTTTCCCTGCATCTGTTAGACGAGTGGAAAGGGAAAGAATGTTCATCCCTATGGCTGGGATGAAGATATGTAATTTTCTGACTATCTGAAGGAGTTTTGCATTTGGAAACCTATGGTTACTTTTCAGATATGAGGTCTGCTACTTGTGATTTTGATCCTTGGATGGCATAATCATGCTAATGCTGATGGAACTGTGAGGGTATGGGGTGAGCCCGAGCTACTGATGTATTATGTATTACTTCCAATCTATATGCCTCAGAAATAGGACCATTTGAAAGACCTTTCTTTTTTTTTTTTTTTTACATCTTTATTGGAGTATAATTGCTTTGCAATGGTGTGTTGGTTTCTGCTTTATAACAAAGTGAATCAGTTATACATATACATATGTTCCCATATCTCTTCCCTCTTGCGTCTCCCTCCTAGGCTGTATACTTTAGATAAACTCACTCTGAGCCTCCATTGGCTGAACCCAACTTTAAGGTTTGAATTCTAAGAGCCAATGGAGTTACCCATCCTGATTCTATACCACACATCAGTATTTCCTGCCCAAATGACCTTGGACCCATTTCAGGGTCCTGTGTTGCGTCAGGGGCCTATATTTCTGGGTCTGTCCTCCAAAATATGGGCTACATGGCTGGTGTGCACACCCAAGGAAGTTTATAGGGCTATGAAAAAATCATGGACCTGCAGGCTGGACTGGGCCTCAGCAAGGATGAGGCTTCTCAACACTCAGAATAGCACTAGATCCAAAAGTAAAAAGAGTAGAGAAGCCAGGGACCAGGCATTGGTGGTAGAGCTGCAGAGAGCTACAAAACTCTACATGTAATATGGGTGCTTATTTCTCTTTGTCAAAATTAGGAGAAGGAGGCATATATTTACTTTCTTTTTGAAGATACAGAGATTTCCCTTATAATCCCTGTTTCCATATATGCATAGCATTATCAACATCCGCAACCAGAGTGGCACATTTGTTACAGCTGATAAACTTTAATTGATACATCATTATCAACCCAGAGTCCATAGCTTAAATTAGGACTCAGTCTTGGTGTTGTACATTCTATAGACTTTTGCAAATATATAATGACATGTATCCACCATTACAGTATTATACAGAGTGGTTTCAGTGCCCTAAAAATTCTCTGTGCTCCATCTATTCTCTTCCTTCCAACCTCAACCCATGGCAACTACTGATTATTTTACTGTCTCCATACTTTTGCCTCTCCAGAATGACATATAGTTGGAATCATACAGTATTTAGCCTTTTCTGATTGACTTCTCTCACTTAGCAATATACATTTAATTTTCCTGCACCTCTTTTCATGGCTTGATAGCTTATTTATTTTCAGTGCTGAGTAATATTACATTGTCTAGATGTACTACAATTTATTTATCCACTCACCTACTGAAAAACATCTTGGTTGCTTCCAAGTTTTGGCAATTATGAATAAAACCTGCTGTACACATAAGTGTGCAGGTTTTTATGTGAATATAATTTTCAACTTCTTTGTGTAGATACCAAGGAAAACAGTTGCCGGATTGTATGGTAAAAGTACATTTAGTTTTGTAAGAAACTGCCAAGCTGTCTTCCAAAGTGACTGTATGTATATATTTATTCCCAATTTTGTGTAGTATTCCACAATGTGAGCATAATGGGAATTATTCATTTATTCTATATCTGATGAGCTTTGGAGTGGTTTCCAGACTGGGGATGTTAAAATATGAGTTTTAGGAACATATACATGAAATTTTTGTTTTAAGCATATTAGTTGGTTATATTTATAGAAGTAGAATTTGGGGTATAGAGTATGCATATATTCAGTTCTAGTAGATACTGACAAACATTTGTCTAAAATGTTTGTCAAATTAAGTACCCACCACCAGCAACAGTATATGAAAGTTTTCATTAACCCCAGTGCTCCCCAGCACTTGGTATTCTCCATCATTTTTCCCTTTAACCATTCTTGTGATTGGTGGTGGTGTATAATTGTGGTTTTAATTTACATTTATCTGATGCTTAATGTATTATTTGTTGTTGTTTCTAAGTTATGAACTTTTTCTCTTGGATATTTTCTCATAAAACCCTTTTTGAAGAGTTTGCCAGTTATTTCATCTCTTAGTTTCCTAGTGTGTAAAATAAGGTGATCACAGAGAAGGACCTTTGAGTTACATTCAGTTTTAAATACCTTATTCAACCTATATGAACAAATGAATTTCTATAAGTACATAAAACTATAAAAACATAGTGTTACTAACCAAATTGACATGTAGAATTAGCTAATTAGCAGTTGACTTAGGAAAAGATTCTCTTCAAAATTGAATTCAGTGGGTTGTTTTTAGTGTTAAGAATTTGGAGGATGACAATTCCATTTATCATTCAAGTCAGAAAGAAAAATATAAGAGGAAGTCATATGTTTGAAGAGGATCTTTCTGTTTAAGCCCATATTGAAGTTCAATACTGAGAGACTTAAAAATACACTTAATTGATTTTTCCCAATTCTATTTATACACACAATGTGAGATATATTTTTATATATCAATATACCTGATGAATTTGAAAGGGAATCTTTTTATGTAAAAAGATTAAGTTAGCTAATTAATGCCAAAAAGAGTGAAGAAGATGTGAAATAGAGTTTTTAGATAAAAAAGAGATACAAAACTGAGAGTTTAAAATGAAATGGGGACAAATATGATTGAAAGAATGATCTGACAAAAAAAATTATCTGAAGAAAAACACAGTTGGTATCAATATGAAAACCAGATTATAAATGTGCAGTAAAGGGTTAATTCAGCAGGCCTGTGTTACTCAAATCTTGTACATTTCAAGGAAAAGAAGTAGAACTTGATAGAGCTCTGAGCCTTGGGATATTCTGCCTGATAAATGCTTTTGTATGTCTGAGGACTTGGGCCAAGCCTGAGAGTTTATGCTAATAATATGGTTAATGGTGAATGCCTGTTTTTGTATGCTTGAGGTTTTGTGCCAAGCTGTATCAGCTTGACCCTTCCACTCACAGTTAAGGGGTCAATCAGCTTGAACATCTAAGAGAATGGTCCAGTATTCTTCCCTGATTGGTAATACCTGTTGTCATACATTGCTGCTCAGAGAAATAAACACCATCTCTTTGACTCCATAAATTTGTTCTTGATTACCCATAATTTCACTCAATGCTTTTTTCCTTTTCTGACTTTAATGAATTTTTTTGTGCAATAGTAAACCATATCTGTGAATGTAACAGCTTTTCTGATTTCTGTGAGTTAATGTGGTTTTGGAGACCCCTGACACAATATATATCTAACCATTACACTACCTAAATAACCTACCTATTTTTTCTACCTAAACAGACCTACACATTGAAATATTTTAAAATATTGAATGTGATATAAATGAAAAATATAAGAAAATTTTATTTACAGTAAAAATTATTTAGCATGCTATAACTGAGCAGAAATGTAGGTCCTTTAGAGTTGGTTTGTAGATAACTTAAAAATTATATCATGTAATAGTCATATGCAAATAAGAGTGGAGCTCTTCTTATACCTGTTGCTTCAATACCTGTGGTAGCACCCTATTTGCTACCAATACCTTTCTGCTATTGCAAAAGCATCTCAAGGGCTCTGAAAAAGCAGATTCTGAAAATGAGTCATTCATGTTAAGGTAGGAAAAATAATATCAAGTCAATAGTTTGGTTTTTGATAATTGATGTGATGAGAAGCAAGTGCTGCACAAAAGTCAATGTCGAATCTGAAATAAGGGTGATAGTGTCCAATCTGATTCCAAAATTTGAGAAGTCCTACGGCGCCCAACAATTGCTTGCATACATCCCAGTAAGTAACAGATGTTAGTTAACAATGATATAAAAGATTACTTTTATCTCGATTTGTATTCTTTTTTTTAAATGGTTATTAAGTTTTTAGGACTTAAATACTTATTAAGTAGTTTAGACCTAACCACTCAATAAACAAGTGGTTATGTATTTCTTTTGGCCTGAAGGTGCTGTGGAATAAAACAAAACAAAACACTAAGGGTGCTGAGAATAGAGAAAGTTAGGGAATATCTTATTTATGGCATTTTAATAATTAATCCCAGGATTTCCTTATCTCAGATTTATTGAACCAGAACATATGTCTTATAGCGACTAATCAGAAGTTTAATAAGCCTTTAATTCTGATGATTTACAGCTACATTTTCAGAATCATTCTTTTTTTTTTCAAATTTTTATTGAGAACCTGTTATTGACCAGACACCATTTATTTATAATGAACATTAAAGAACACTATTTGGTTAATCAAGTATGATTTTTTTCTTACAGATACTGGTAAGAACACTTCAAAGACGTGAATGGGATTAATTCAGGGCTGTTGTTCCTGACAGATAAGCCAGTCTACCTGCTGTTGAATGATGTGCAAAAAAGAAATTGGGTAAGAAGAAAGTTATTTGAATAAATTTTTTTTTGCATTTGTAGAGTGCTTTTGTTTCTCAGGTTTTTTTTTTTTTCATCTTTATTGGAGTATAATTGCTTTACAATGGTATGTTAGTTTCAGCTTCACAACAAAATGAATCAGTTATATATATACATATGTTCCCATATCTCTCCCGGCTTGCATCTCCCTCCCTCCCACCCTCCCTATCCCACCCCTCCAGGTGGTCACAAAGCACCGAGCTGATCTCCCTGTGCTATGCGGCTGCTTCCCACTAGCTATCTACCTTACGTTTGGTAGTATATATGTATATATACTACCATATATATATGTATATATACAGTATATAGGTATATATGTCCATGCCTCTCTCTCGCTTTGTCACAGTTTACCCTTCCCCCTCCCCATAGCCTCAAGTCCATTCTCTAGTAAGTCTGTGTCTTTATTCCTGTTTCACCCCTAGGTTTTTCATGACATTTTTTTTTTCTTAAATTCCATATATCTGTGTTAGCATACGAATCATTCTTTGTTACTGCCTGTGATTGTTATTTGCCTTGTGATTGACTATAGATCTTGCAAAGTTCAGTTTAATGATATTGTTCATATTCATTATGGTCCATTGATAAAGTGTTTTATATTAATGTTTTTGTTATTATTTTTATTATTGTATGTATACGGACATTATTTGCAGCAGCCCACAAGTTTCAAAGAAACTGTAATCTTAAGACCTCCCATTGGAACCAATTATCACTTAAAGTGTTTATCATGAAAACTCTAATTGTTCCTTAATACATGCACTCTCAGTTAAATTTTAATGAGGTTATTTATTTAGTTCTTTTCACAATAGACCTTTATATTCTACATGTGCCTTTGATGGTGAGTATTAATGAGCTAGTATAAAATAGTTCTGGAAAAAGACTTCCATGTGATTCTTTGATCTATGGAAGTGTTACAATTTTGTCACTCATTAACCTACAAATGTTGAGAGTAAAGTGCCTTATTAACTCTTGCAGGAAGGCTTACCTCTAGCCCAACTGTGGAGAAATAAAAAGATTGTAGAAGACTGTTGACTAAAATTAGCTATACTGATTAATCATTATAAGAGATGCTATGAGAAAGAAAGTTTATACAATAAAATCATTTGGAGAAAGAGGATACTGTGTTTTCATGATCCATGGTTCACATTTTCATATTAAGTGCTCTGAGTAAGCACTTCTATAGTAAATAAATAGTTGAACATTGTTAAATTCAATGATTAGCTACCAAACTTTTTTTTCAAGATAACACCCATTATTAGTCCAAATAATTAGTGTTCCTAGCAAGATATTTTCAGAAGTGCTATATAAGAAATGTGTTATAATATTCAACAATACTCAATGAGTGTTTATGAAATGTCCATTATATATCAGTCACTGCTACATGCTGATGTTGAGGAGGAAGAAATTTTCCTCTACCTTTTAGGTTCTTCTGGCTGGTCTAAAAATTGACATGAGACAAATTAACAGAAAATCAAACAGAAGTTTAATAGCATGTATACAAGTGAGAGACCCAGGAAAATTGAGTAACTTGCCAGAATGCCTGAAAACCTTACCTTAAATATCATATTCAGCTAAAGGCAAAAGATGTTAGGTGTAGTGGTTTGGGACTTCAAAGGGGAGGAAAACAATTGAAATTGACATGGAGACTGAAAAGCAAATGTTTAGTAAATAAATGTTTGCTTGGCCATACAGAAACAGTGGGATGCAGAGAGGAATTTTAACAGACTTTGCTAGGTTCCTCCCTATCTACATGCCTAGTTCATATTGTAGTTATCCAGGGTGATAGCTCCCTTCATGGAAAAGGCCCTCCATTTGCATTCTTTAGGCAGTTAGGGGGAAGGTCAAAGGTTCTTCCTAATTCTTTTGGACCTCAGTTGTTTTCAGCTCAAAACAATCTGTATGTCAAAGAGACATTTTGGGATGGCAAATTATGCTCTCCTGCACTGGGCATGCAATGATGCAGACAGGTCTACATCATTTCTATCTTCCTGGAGACAGTCAATTCAATAAGCTGCTGAAATAAATCGTGAGCATGTTTTATTGCCATAGTGTGATTTGACATCATGTGCCAGGTGCAAACTGATTCAGTCTGAAGTGACCAGAAAAGGATTTTTAGAAGAGAGCTAAAGTAAGCTCTGAAATATGAGTAGGTAGGGGTGTGTGTGTGTGTGTGTGTGTGTGTGTGTGTGTGTGTGTGTGTGTTTGCAAGTGAGAGGCAGAAAGAGAGACACACACATGTACACAGAGGGGGAGAGAGAGAGAGAGAATGACTGGCTCAGGGGAGGTAAAGAGGTAGAGGGTATTCCAGCTTGGAAATATCTTTAGAGACATTGCTTTTAGTTATTTATTTACTGTCTTTTCCCACCAGAATGAAAGCTTTATGAAAACAGAAACAGTGTTTGCTTTCCCTTCAGATGTTGCTCCATATAATGAGAATGTTGTCTAGAACATTGTAGCTGCTCCAAAAAACAAACAAACAAAAAAACTCGTGGAATAAAAGGAACATGAAAATATTTACTCAAGTTGAGCATAGATTGAAAAAGTTTAGCATAGAGAGAAAGACTGTACAGCAGAAACCAGCTCTTGATTCATTACTATGTATTATGGACTGAACATGTCTCCTTAAAACTTACATTTTGAGGCCCTAATCCCCTGTGTGGCTTTATTATGAAGTAATTAAGGTTAAACGAGGTCATAAGAGTGGGACACTGATCCAATAATATTAGTGTACATATTAGAAGAGGTACCAGAGAGCTGATCTTTCTCTGGTAGACATGCATGGAGAAAAGTCCATGTGAGGATATAGTGAGAAGGTGGCCATCTATATACTGGGAAGAGAGCTCTCACAAGAAACCAAAATTTCTAGTACTTTGATCATGGATTTCTAGCCTCCAAAACTGTGAGAAAATACATTTCTGTTGTTTAAGCCGCCCAGTCAGTTTTATTTCCTTATAGAAGCCCAAACAGACTAAGACACCATGCTTTATTATTTAGTATATATTCTATGCTAAATGGGGAAACATTTAAAGAATTTAAGCAAGAGTGTTAGAAAATTATTCTGGCTGCAAAGTGGAAGATGGTGGTAGGCTATTGTATTAAAGTGTCAGTGAGAAGGTTAATTATATTTAAAGATGTAGATTAACAGAATTTGATATCTAGTTATATAACAGAATGAATGAATTCTTGTCTTAAATTTATAGATTAAATTTATTGTGACATTCAAATTAGGGAAGTCTGAATGGCTCATTGTTGTCATGTTGAGTTTGATGTTGTGAGATATTCAATAAAGACATCCAAGAAAGAGGTGGATACTATGTCTGGAACTTGGATGGAAGGGTGACCTAGAGATATAGAATTGCTCTTCATTGAGATTTATGTGTGAATTCAAGCCATGGGGAGAATTTATAAAAGAAGTGGAGAAGACCTAGAAGAGAGGTCTAAGGAATAAAGCAATTTAAAAAATTAGAAGAGACAAAGAGCTTGCAATAAAATATGTCCACTCACATAGTGGAAAGATAAATCGAGGAGATTTTTGAGGAAGAATTAGTGGAAAGAAATTTTTAACAAAGGGAATATGATAAATGATTTCAATTGGACATAGTATATTTCTTCCAAATATAAAGTATATTTCTTCCTCCTGAATCTCTTATGAAGAGCAAGTTTTGGGTGAAGGTGGTCAAAAAGCACAAACTTACAGTTATAAGATAAATAAGTTCCAGGGATATAAAGTACAGCATGATGACTAAAGTTAACAATACTGTTTTGTTAATTTGAAAGTTGCTAAGAGCATAGATCTGGAAAGTTCTTATCAGAAGGGAAAACAAATTTTGTAACTATGTGAGGTGATAGATATTAACTAAACTTACTCTGGTAATCATTTCATAAAATAGACAGATATTGAATTATTTTTTGTACACCTTAAACTTATACAATGTAGCATGCCAATTCTATCTCAATAAAATTGGGAAAAAATGATACTTATTCTACATATCACTATTTAATTTCAAAGACAGAAAATAAAGCCTCTATAAGTACCCATCTAGCTCCCTCTATGTAGAAATCCTTCTAAGATGAGACATTATTTTACTTCTCAGGGTGCATTCTTCATCCAAAGCCTTCTTAGCTTACAATATTGACACCCTTGCTAAGCATAGCTTTACTAGCCCTATACAAGTCATTTACAAGAAGTCATTTATTTACAAAGAATAATGTGTATTATATAAAATATTGTTGTGTTTGACAAAATGTTTCCCTATTGCAAAAATATAAAGATACAAGAAATAGTTCTTTGTATAGATATTAGAGTGGGAATGAAAGAGCATTTAATTAAAATAAATGGTGAGCTAAGCATTGATCCTAAGATCCCTGTCATGTAATTAAACTAGTGAAGAGAGAAAAATGACAGACTTTCTAATAACAGTATGGTGTTTAGAATATTAAATTTTAAACTTCTGATTATTTTAATGCATTTTATTTTATAGTTAAATAATTTAATGCATTTCATTTTATAGTTAAATAATTTATATAGACTATTTTTAAATGCTTTCCTGTGAAATTCAAGTGTATCTTAAGTCATACCCCTGAGATGATGAAAGAAAATACAGAGAAATCCTCCTATTTCCATTTAAAATGAGATTTCTCATTGTCACATATCTCTGGAGATGAAAGCAAAACAATAATATAGGCAATGAACAGCATTTTCTCATATGAACTCTATAGTAAACAAAAGAAAAAGTTTCAATGGAACACAAGAACTTTGAGCAAAAGAGAGGAAGACTTACAGAGCAGTAATGTTTTTAAGCACTATTATTGTCTAACTAGAGTCAACCTATTTGGGGACATTTAAAAAATTCTACCCATTTTTTGTAGAGTGGCTTACTATTTAAAGGTACTTTTTTGTATTATATAAACCATATGAGTTTACGATTTCTTATGTAATAGGATTTGTATTTATTATGTAGTACTCAAAATGATAGCAAGAGAAACAACTTTTTACAAAAATTGAATGATATCCCTACATTTGTTAAATTATCTTTCATAAATATTCTGCTAAACTTATTTTTCAATCCACACAATTGCACAGAAATTTAGAGTTCTTTTTTCCCCTAACCCACCTAGCTTCTTGGGAAGCTCTGCTTGCTACAAGCAATATGTGAGTTTTTTTTACATAGTGGACTCTCCGCGGGACAAATGAGAAACTTAGTAATGCAATTTCCCAGACATTTATGTTTAGGAGAATGGCAATAGACTTGCTTTGGAAAAATTCATAATTTCTAAAAATATTGATCTAATTGTTCAAATATGAAGATTAATTTTTTAATAAGGACAAACCAGGTGTTTTGGAGCCTAAAATTTTTATAATTTTAATATCTCTTTTAAAAACAGGATATACAATTATAAATAATAAATTTGGTAATTTGTTTCCTTATTGTTATTACACTGAGAAATAAAATGGCAACAAATTACAAACTGTAAAATATTTATTATATTTATTTTACCACAAACATCATATAATCCAGAAAAAATATTAATCTCCTGACACAACTCTAACGATTCCCATATTTTTAGCTTACACATTCAGATTTCCTCTTCATGTGACTACAATTCTGTAATAAAATTTTCCATAGAGAAAATTAAAAGGTAATTCAGTGTTTCCTCCATTATAGTTGATCAAAATTTGTTTATTATTAAGATTTGACTCCACACATGGGCTTGTCCATTGTTTGTAGCACCACTACGGATGTGTGTTATACAAAGTGGAAATTCTGATAATTTATTTTGCATGATTCCTATCAGATAAGATAAACAAAATTCTGTGTATGCATAATTCCATATACATTATCAAGTATATGACTGATAGGAGAATTTGACTAGGAATTGATTAGAATTGAATCCTCCACTTTAATTTTGCATGTTTGGAAAGATTTCTATAACTTCTTACTCTGTTCATTTCAAACCTTTTTTCTCTTCCACTCTGTAAATACATACATCCCATACAGTGGATTTACCATGGGGCACATTGTAACAGCATCTGTATCTTTGTGTTGTTATGCTAGGTAAGTTGGCAGAGTGGAACTTATCTCTATGGTGGATGGCTACCAATAAACTATCTAGACACTGAAATCACTGTAATTTACATAAAGACACTCCTCTACAACCCAACTAAATATAACACAGATTAACCTTTCCCTTTCCTAGATCCCCAAAATTCTCACAACCATTCCAGCAACATATGACTGTTTATAAAATATAGGACTTCTATTGATTGAAGTTAAAATATTACTCTTGCCATTTCTTTTAAACATAGGATCACATGAACACAGTGCTAGTGTTTCTTCCAGGGTCCAAGAAGGGGCCCATGAAAGTGAACAGCCCTGAAAGTTAAGCTTCATTAGCTTCACATTTATCTACTTATAGGTTTCTATTCTTGATCACACATTTTATAACTACTAAAAATGGCATCCCAGTATTAAAAATAATATGATATATTTCAGTGACTGGGAAGGTGATTAATTATAGGATGAAATCTAGGTTCTTCTTCATAAGGAAATAATTGCTACAATTATCTTTAGACCTGATATGCATTTAAATTAAGTGCTTTTAAAGGAATGGTCTAATTGTCTTGATTTTGTAAAATTTCCAAATCTCATTCTTCTTATGGAAATCAGTTCTTGTAATACATGAGCTCTTAAGATAAATCATTTTAGTGATGACTAATTAATAGAATGTCAAAGATATTTGCACTTTATAAATAACATTTATAAATAACATTCCCTTTTTTCTAATAAACAAAATTATTATGAAATGTTAAAACTATCATAAAAATCATAAAACACCCATGAGTTTTATTAAAAAATGGAAAGTATTAGCCTTCATTTTTTATAAAAATGACTTTATGTGAAATGATGAAGGCTCAGCTGGCTATAATAGATAAATAAAGTTTAAAAAGAGAAGTTATTTTGCTTGAAAATAAAGTCGCTGACAGTTTCAATGCAACAAAACCTATTTGTCTATTACCACTTTCATGCACTTACTTTTATAAATAAGTAATGGGAAATGAATCCATACAGGTTACAAAAGGACTTTTGATAGCACTAACATGTAAATGGATTTTTAGAATTGGCACCTTTTGGATGTAGCAAACCGAAATAAATCTTTAGTGACTTGGCAAACACTTTCACTTCAGCATTGAATTCAGTGAAGTTTTCTCCTCTGATAAGCTTTGAGTTTGGGCTTAGTTGTTCATTTATTTCTATTCCACAGTGAATACTTAGAGCCATTTTCAGAAATCAGACTTGCATTCTCCAAGGAGAAACATTCTAAATAAACACAAGAAGACTTCCAAGGAAATCTGTGGGCTCTTAACAGCTAGTCATATAAAAGCAGACACTATTAAACCAAAACTCACTTCTATTGAAGATTTTTCTTTGAATCTCTGACGACCTTCTCATTGTGATTTATAGTTTCAAAATATGTCTAAAAATGGAACAGAATATATTACACAGGATAATTCTTTTTTGAAATTCAACAACAGTGTCCGGGCTTTCTCCATAGTGAAGGCTGTGGCACTAGGACATGATTTCTTTGATATGAAGAATTCCTAATATAATTCCAGAGATATGCAGTTATATCTAAACACTATATGAATCTAAAGTAATCCACATTCTAGGAAATGCACAACAGGCATTAAAATTGATTCATATTTACAAGTACTCAAAAGGTATAGAAAACTGTTAATAAGAAATGCATAGCATCCAAGAGTTTTCTTTAATAATTTATTTATTCCTTTTTTAAAGCTAAAGTTGGTCTTATGTTAGAAAACTCTTCCACTAAAAGAAGTTGACCCCAATGTCTTTATTTTATAAAATATCTGTGTTTACATCAACTGATTCCTAACTTCATAAAGTAGAAACTTAGATCATTAATTTTAAATATAATTTTCTTTTCCTAATATATGCATTTAAACTTATACATTTCCATTTAAACAGTCCTTTAAGTGCATCTCTTAGATTTTGACATGTTTTTATTTTCAGTGAGTTCAAAATATTTTCTCACTTTCTCATTTTTTTTCACCCATAGATCATTTAAATTTTTGCTATTTAACTTTAAAATGGAGATTATTTTCATATATCTTTTGTTATTGACCTCTTATTTCAGTGATCAGAGCAAAGCCTCTCTATGATTTCAAACATTTTAAATTTTGACACTGGTTTATGTCTATTCCCTCCATGATAGTGTATTTTAGTGAAAGTTTGATGTGTTCTCCTCTCCACCCCTAGGTTTATTAAGATATCATTGACATAACATTGTGTAAGTTTAAGGATGTGTTCTTAAAAATATGCATTTGACTATTATGAGGATAGTGCTCTATAAATATCAATTAGATCATTGATTTAATAATGTTCAAGTCTTCTATATTCTTTCTGATTACCAAATAGAGAGAGAAGAGTGTTGAAAACTTTAACTCTAATTGTAGATTTGTCTATCCACTGAGTCCATTGGTCTTTCTTCAGATATTCTTAAACACTGTTATCCTCCACATACATATTTAGTATTGCTGTCTTCTTGAAGAATTGACCCCTTTATAATTGAGAAAACCAAAGGCAATCATTCTTATTAACAAGACAGAAGAATTCTCAACAAAATATTAGCAATCAAATCCAACAATGTATAAAAAGAATAATATGTTGATATAGTCTGAATGTTTTGTCTCCCCTAAAATTCGAATGTTCAAATGGATCTGATAGCTTAAGGCAATCCCGTGGGTAACTGAAGCTGGGGCCATCCTTCAGAACTGCCTGGAAATGAAGCAAACAGGTTAGGTCTTTATATCCCTGGAAAGACCAGTTAAGAGATGTGGACTGCTTCTGGGAAAGGGACAAGACCTCAGACAAAGCAGTTTTCTTCATCCAAAGTCAATTCTCACAGAGGTACTTAGTTTAGAGCTGTCCTCCAACACTCCCAGCATTGGAGGAATTAGTGTAGTGTCATTGTCCTGAAAGCATAGGATCTGGGTGGCACACCACAGTATCCACTACTGAAAGTAAGAGAAAATTTTTTCACTATTTGTAGATGAAGTGATCATGTACAACAAAATGTAAGAGAGACAAAAAAAAAAGAAAAGAAACTTTTAAATAGAATTTAGCAAGTTTTTCAGATATGCGATCAACACTCAAAAGTCAATAACATTCTTAAATCTCATTAGTAGCCAAGTAGAAAATATTCTGGGAATTTACTATTTATAATGGAAGTAAAAGCTATGTATCTACATACTGTCATAACAAAAGTGCACAACGTTATAAATCCATAAACCAAGAAATAATTGATAGTGATGGACTAAAATTTTTAAAATATCAATGATCCCAGGGTTTATCTACCAATTAAATATAGTTCTACTTGAAATTTGAGTACCATTTTGTAGAGAACTTGACAAAGATACTAATATATTTAAAGAAAAATACAAATTGAGAGATATTTAAAATAACTTTTAAAATAGAGCAAAACTGTAATGAGGATATAGGTGGATTTGTCAGTGCATACAAATAGTCCAATTAAACCAATATGTGTAGAAATCAAAATATGAGAGAAGCAACATATAGATGAGTAAAAGAAGTATTGTTTATTATTGGTGTTGGGAAAGTTTCCTTAATAGTTAAAACACTGCCTCATACTATGAACAAATAAAAACAGGAAAGTTTAATGTAAATGTTCAAATAATAAAACTAACATAGTTTGGGAAAATTTTCTTCTGAGTTTTATTTGCACAAGGATTTTTTAAATAGACCACCAAGAAGTCCAAATTATAAAAAGGAGAAGAAATTAATAATTGATTTCAGTGCCTTCCATGGACAAAATTATATATTTTTTAAAAAGCAGACTATGCATTGTTTGCATAGCTTAAACTGATTAGAGCTTAGTAACTTGGTTGCAGAAAGCATTACTAAAGTTCAATAACAGAAACAGAAAATACAATAAAAATTAAAAGATGGAAATTGGGTAAACCTGAATAGTTAAGAAATATAGTTAGAAATTATTAACTTTATTAATAGTTATAGAGTAGAAATTAGAAGCTATAAGGACTATTTGTAAACATCAGGTTGTTAAAAAATAGAACATCAGGTTGTTAAAAAATAGAACATCACATACAATGAAATGCCAGTAGGAATCTACATGCACTACTGACAGGAGTGTGGACCGGTGCCAGAGTTCTGTCATTCCTCAACAAAATTGAGTGTCCTTCTTTTATTTCTTTGTAGAAACATGGATAATCTTATTTATTATATCAGGGTGACAAAGGTCTTTCTCATCAAGATATACACCCCAGAAACCATCATGGAAATTTTGATAAATATGATTACAAACAAATTATAAATTTATCCGTGACCACAAAGTCAAAAGAAAAGGCAATTTTGAAACTCCATTTGTAGCAAGTGGTAATTTCCTTCTTTCAATAAGCTCCTACAAATTTGGGTGTTTGTTCAGTAGAGGAAAACCAGTTTATAATTTCCATTCTTTTTTTTTATTGAGATTGCATTGTTGACATATAAGATTATATTAGTTTCATGTGTACCACATAATGAGTATTTTTCAATCTTCTCATTGCACTCCTGAGTATGGAAATGCTTGGATTTCTTTCCTTAAGGTAAATGTATCAGAGTT
This sequence comes from Leucopleurus acutus, assembly GCF_964270905.1. NCBI lineage: Eukaryota > Metazoa > Chordata > Mammalia > Artiodactyla > Delphinidae > Leucopleurus > Leucopleurus acutus. The sequence continues at coordinate 55,280,822 of NC_139142.1, forward strand.
CTCATTTCAGTAGTGATGGTAGTAGCAAAGAGTTGGAAGCAAACTATACTTATTGATAATCTGAATAACTAAATTATAGCATATGCGTACAAATGGTGATTATAGGTTGGTGCAAATAAGAAGGCAATGGTATTGTCAATGTATTCCAGCCAAAGACTACCAGGAACACACCTATGCTGACTGACAATGTAATGTGCCATGAACCCAGGAGTCTGATTAAACTTTAGCTCTGTCTTACCATTCACACACATAATGTTTATTTAAAGAAAAGAAATTGAAATTAAACTGTCTGGAACAGAAGAATCTAACAAACTGCTAAATGTAAAATCTAAGTTGTCCTTAGAGTTGGTCTTAGAGCTGTCCAGCACAGGTGGTCTCAGGAGGGAAAAACACAATTTAATATAAAAATTTTACATTTTCCTTCTAGTTTGAGCAGTTTCTCCTTTGCTTTTAGTATTCATTATTCCTGAAGAAAAATCTAATGTCAGTCTGACCTGTGTTTTACTATAGGCAACAAATTTTTATTCTCATGTTGCTAATGTTACATTTGTCTCTTTTCCTTTGTTTGTAAAATGTCACCCTGATAAATAAGTGGCCTTCCCTTTCTTCATAAACCTGCTGGAAGGTGGCAGTGTGTGTCTTTCTAATTTTCACTCTCATTTTGTCAAGGGATAACTCAATGGGTCATTTCAATCTGGAAATGCATATACTCCATTTCTGTGAAATTTTCTTGCATCATATAAAAAATTCTTTCTACCTTTCATCTTTTCATTTCCTCCTTTATAATTTCTATTAGTCAGATGCTGAACCCTCTAAATTAAGTAACTAGGTTTTCTTAACTACTTTCCAATCTTTCTACAAGTTTTTAGATTTTAGCAAGCGTTTTTAAAAATTTTCTGGTCTTTTTCTTCCCACTTTATGAATTGTCTTCTCTTGCTCTGAGGTTAGTATTTGAAGTTTTGTGAGGTGTTATATTTTCTGTAAAGGTTTGTTTGTGTTCCCTTATTTATGCTTTCTTTCTTTCATGATACATATTTTTATTTGCTCATTTTCTATTTCACATGAGAGTATTTCTCAAATATGTGGACAATGGTCCTTGATTGTCCATCTATGGTTTAATAATTAAAAAAGCAAAACAAGAAAGCATGGTTTGGGGCTCTTAGTTTGTGTGCATCTTATTAACAGATAGACTGAAGATTGAAATGATGAAGGAGTTATACTGAGTTAACCCTAAACATCAGTGTACACTATGTATTGAAATCATTCTCTAGCACAGAATACTCTTTTTTTCTTTTGCTTTCCTTTATTTTTTTTTAAATTTGGTAACTACCAGGAGTTCTGTTTAAGAGGCATTAGGAGGTAAGGAGTGTTGACTTCTTTACATAAATATTTAAACATATTACACTATTTTTAACCCTATTATCATGTCCAACCACTATACAAACTGGTATTTCTAATTCCTAATCTTCTCAGGGATTCTTTTGGCAGATCTGCATTGAATGGATATCAAGTTTACATATTTATAGTTTTCAAAATCCATGTATTTTCACTCTTAAAAAGTTGGAACAACTTTTCATAGTCTCCAGTTTTCATCAGCTCTTGCTCATTCTATAATTTCTCAAAGATTATCAGTCCTATAGTTTTTATTTTCTGGAGCAGTCAGTACCACAAATTAAAATATATGTAGACCAAGAGCTTTTAAGTTAAATTAAATAAATTCAATTTGTTCAGATCTTTTTACAATTCCTCTACCTTTCACTGGTTTCTGCTATGTATTATTATTTTCACTGTTCAGTTAGTACATTTTAGATTGAAAAGAGAAGGCAGATTTTGGCATCCATCAGACTTACACTATTGACCTTCTTCTTTTGTTTCTCTTTCTTCTTTTATGATAGTAGTATGTTTACAAGCTTTATTAGAGTTTTTAGCATTCACATCATTTCTTTAGCTCCATGGTGCCCACTTTCATCAGTATTTTATCATGTTTCTTTTTGTCTATTGTATAAGTGTCTCAGGTCTGAAATAATTCAAGTTTTCCATGTAAATCAGTCAATTTCTCCAGGGATCCCCTTTTTTCTCATAGAGCTCATTTGAGATTATGCTGTCAGAATTGCTTATTGGAGACACTTTCAGCTCTCTTGACTCATATTTTAGTTTTTAATCTCAGAAGTTCTATAATTGTATGAGTTTCTCTCTAACTTTACGACAAAAAGAGTATCATACTGTAATGAAAATGTTATAGATTCTTTTGTTTGTTTCAGAGGGAACATGATATAAATTTCAACTCTACTACTTACAAATTTACTTCTTTGAGTTTAAATGTCCTCTCCTATAAAATAAAGGTGACAATATCTGGGATTGCTAGAGAAAATTTCTATGGATGAAAACATCATATACACTTCTAGATTTTAGTGCCCAGTAAAAGTCAGGTAGCATTTCACCTGTGTAAACTTAAGACCATACCTTTATCACAGTAATGTAGGTACAAAATAAATATGGGGATGGGGAATTACATTAATTAATATACAAAGTGTGACTTATTTGGAGTAAAAAAAAAATAAGTAAACTATTGATAAATTATCAAGGAAGTAACTATTTGGCCTAGATATAAATCTGTTACTAATTGGTAAATAGTATAGTACTGTAAGTTATACTAATGAGAAATCTCAGTGGGAAGATTTTAATGACACAATTATTCTCTCCAGTAAAATAGCAATTAGTTTGTCCAGTATTGTACTAATTGTTATTAACATAGAGTATTGACAATGTTTAAATGCTAAGTATTGAGTCACTTCAGAAAAAAAATCTTATATTATAAAACTATTTCACACATACAGAACTGATTATCTTGCTAATGCTAAAAAGAAATATTAATTAAAAATTTCAAAACTTTTAAAATTAATAGACATTTGTTTTGAACAGTTTTAGATTTACAGAAATTTTGAAAGATGATATAGAGAGTTTCTATTTGTCCTCCCTGCTTTCCTACAGCTTCCCCTGTTATTTACATCTTACCTTCATGTGATACATTCATTAAAATTGATGAATCAATTTTGATATACACTATTGACTAAAGACCATAGTTTACATTAAGGGTAACTCTTCATATTGTATGGTTCTGTTGGTTTTGATGAGTGTATAGTGTAATATGTTCATCATTACCGTATCATACAGAATAGTTTCATCACCCTAAAAGTCTCCTGGATTCAACCTATTCATCCCTCTTCCCCTCGCCCTGAAACCTTGTCAGCCATCATTCTTTTTACCGTCTCTATAGTTTTGCCTTTCCCAGAATGCCATATAGTTGAAATAATAATGCTATTCAGACTGTTTTCTTTCACTTATAAATATACATTTAAGATTTCACCGTGTATTTTTTTGTGACATGATAGACCATTTATTTTTATCATGGAATAATATTCCATTGTATAAATGTACCAAAGTTTATCCATCTACCCACTGAAGGCCATCTTAAATGCTTCCAGTTTTTCACAGTTATGAATAAAGCTGCAATAAATATTCATGTGCATGGCTTTTTATAAATAATTTTTCAATTCATTTGGGAAAATGCCATAGGAGAGAGATTGCTGGATTGTATGGTAAGAAAACTTTTAACTTTGTAAGAAACTGCCATACCATATTCCAAAGTGGCTGTGCCATTTGCATTTCCAGTAGCAATGAATTTGTTGCTTTACATTTTCACCATCATTTGGTATTGTCCAGTTTTGCTCTTGCCATTCTGATGTATGTATGTGATATCTCGTTGTTTTAATTTGCATTTTTCTAATGAATATCTTTTCATATGATTATTGGACATCTGTATATCTTCTTTGGTGAGGTGTCTGTTAGAATCTTCTGCCCATATTTTAATTGTGTTATTTGTTTTCTTATTGTTGATTTTTAAGTGTTGTCATATATTTTGGATATAAGTCCTTTATTAGATACGTGTTTTACAAATACTTTATCTCAGTTTGTAGCTTGTTTTTTTCACTTTCTTAAAAGTGTCTTTGCAGGGCACACATCTTTAATTTTAATAAAGCCTAACTTATCAACTTATTTTTTTCATGGATTATTCTTTGGTGTTGTATCTTAAAACTATTTATCAAACCCAAGGTCACCTATATTGACTTCTATTTTATCTTCTAGTTCAGTAGCTTTGTGTTTTACATGTAGATCTATGATCCATTTTGAGTTAATTTTTGGGAAAGGTGTAAGGTCTGCATTTAGGTTAATATTTTTTGGGAGGATTTGGGCATCTAAATTTTTTAGTACCACTTAATTAAGCCTATTTTTTTCCCATTGAGTTGTCTTTGCTTCTTTGTAAAAGATCAGTTGATTATATTTGTGTGAGTCTATTTCTGGACTCTATTCCATTTCACACACACACACACACACACACACACACACATATTTATATATATATTTGATAATATATTTTATTTTTTCCAGTTTTACTGATAAACAAGAGACATACAGCACTATGTAAGTTTAAGGTATACAGCATAATGATTTGATTTACATATATTGTGAGACCTATATGTTTATACTTTATAAACATTATATTGTACTTATTACTGTACTTTTATAATAAGCCTCGTGATTGGCATTGTCAGCCCATGAAATTTAGTCCTTTTCTCTAGCACTGTGTAGCTGTTTTGGGTTTCTTGCCTTTAGATGTAAACTTTAGAATCAATTTGTTGATATCCACATAACAACTTGTTGGGCATATGATTAAGATTGCATTGGATCTACAGATCAAGTTGGGAAAAACTGACATTTTAAAAATATTGAGTCTTTCTAACCATGAACATAGAATGTCTCTCCATTTATTTAGACTTTCTTACATTTCTTTCATCAGAGTTTTGTAGTTTTCTTCATATAGATCCTAGAGATATTTTGTTCCATTTATACCTAAGTATTTTATTTTCTTGATACTAATACAAATGTTATTGTGTTTTTAATATTGAATTCCAATTGTTAATTGTTGGTATTTATGAAAGAAATTGACTTTTCTAGATTTGTGATAACTGCTTATAAGTTAAAGGAGAATTTGTCAATTCATTGTGATTTTCTTTATAGATAATCATGTTATCTATGAACAAAGACAGTATTGTTTCTTTCTTTCCAACCTGTAGACTCTTTGCTAGCTTATTTCCTTTCCTGTCTTATGCATTAGCTAGACCTCCAGTACAACATTAAATAGGAGATTTATGGTGTCTGGGCTTGCATTTAGGTTTTTAATCCATTTTGAGTTTATTTTTGTTTATGGCATCAGGGAGTGTTCTAATTTCATTCTTTTACATGTAGCTGTCCAGTTTTCCCAGCAACACTTATTGAAGAGTCTGTCTTTTCTCCATTGAATATTTTTGCCTCCTTTGTCATAGATTAGGTAACAATAGGGGCATGGATTTATCTCTGGGCCTTCTATCCTATTCCATTAATCTATATTACTGTTTTTGTGCCACTACCATACTGTCTTGATTACTGTAGCTTTGTAGTATAGTCTGAAGTCAGGGAGCCTGATATCCCAGCTCCATTTTTCTTTCTCAAGATTGCTTTGCCTATTAGGGGTCTTTTGTGTTTCCATACAAATTGTAAATTTTTTTGTTCTACTTCTGTGAAAAATGCCAGTGGTGATTTGATAGGGTTTGCATTGAATCCATAGATTGCTTTGGGTAGCATAGTCATTATAAACTCTTAGAGGAAAACATAGGCAGAACACTCTTGGACATAAATTGCAGCAAGATCCTTTATGACCCACCTCCTAGAGTAATGAAAATAAAAACAAAAAATAAACAAATGGAACCTAATTAAACTTAAAAACTTTTGTACAGCAAAGGAAACCATAAATAAGACAGAGAGATAACCCTCAGAATGGGAGAAAATACTTGCAAATGAAGCAACTGACAAAGGATTAATCTCCAAAATATACAAGCAGCTTATGAGATAAAAAAAAAAACAAAAACAACCCAATAAAATAAATGGGCAGAAAACCTAAATAGACATTTCTCCAAAGAGGACATTCAGATGGCCAACAAACACATGAAAAGTTGCTCAACATCACTAATTATTAGAGAAATGCATATCAAAACTACAATGAGGTATCACCTTATACCGGTCAGAATGGCCATCATCAAAAAATGTACAAACAATAAATTTTGGAGAGGGTGTGGAGAAAGGGGAACCCTCTTACACTGTTGGTGGGAATGTAAATTGATACAGTCTCTATGGAGAACAATATGGAGGTTCCTTAAAAATCTAAAAATAGAATTACCATATGATCCAACCATCCCACTACTGGGCATATATCCAGAGAAAACCATAATTCAAAAAGATACATTCAGGGCTTCCCTGGTGGCACAGTGGTTGAGAGTCTGCCTGCTAATTCAGGGGACACGGGTTCGAGCCCTCGTCTGGGAGGATCCCACATGCCGCAGAGCAACTAGGCCCATGAGCCACAACTGCTGATCCTGTGTGTCTGGAGCCTGTGCTCTGCAACAAGAGAGGCCACGATAGTGAGAGGCCTGCGCACCATGATGAAGAGTGGACCCCACTTGCCACAACAAGCCCTCGCACAGAAACGAAGACCCAACACAGCAAAAATAAATAAATTAATTAATAAACCCCCAACATCTAAAAAAAAAAAAAGATACATGCACCCCAGTATTCATAGCAGCACTATTTACAGTAGCCAAGACACTGTAACAACCTAAATGTCCATCAACAGAGGAATGGATAAAGAAGATGTGGTACATATATACAATGGAATATTACTCAGCCATAAATAGGAATGAAATTGTGTTATTTGTAGAGACCTGGATGGACCTAGAGAGTGTCATACAGAGTGAAGTAAATCAGAAGGAGAACAACAATTATCGTATATTAATGCATGTATATGGGATCTAGAAAAATGGCATAGATGACCTTATTTGCAAAGCAGAAATAGAGATACAGATGTAGAGAATAAACGTATGGATACCAAGAGGGAAACGGGAGGGGTGGGAGGAATTGGGAGATCAGGATTGACACATATACACTATTGACACTATGTATAAAATAGACAACTGAGTAGGAACATACTGTATAGCACAAGGAACTCTATTTAATGCACTGTGGTGTCCTAAATGGGAGGGAAATCCAAAAGGGAGGGGATATATGTATATGTATGGCTGATTCATTTTGCTGTGCAGTAGAAGCTAACACAACATTGTAAAGCAACTATAATCCAAAAAAAAAAAAAAAGAAAAAAAACATTAAATAGGAGAGGTGAAAGGAGATATCCTTGCTTCATTCCCTATAATTAGTGAAAATTATTCAATTTCTCACTATTGATATGATGTCAGCTCAGGCCTGTGTAGATTTTTTTTTTTAAATCAATTGTGGAAATGTCCCTGTATCCTATATTCCTAATTTACTAGAGTTTTTATCCTGAAAGAGTGTTGCATTTTGTCACATGATTTTTCTGTACCTATTAATAAGATCATATGATTTTTCTTCTTTAGCCCATTAATGTGATAGATTACATTTATTGATAATCAAAGGTTGAACCAATTTTGCATACCCAGAATAAATTTTACTGGGCTGTGGTGTATAAATTTTTTCATATATCATTAGATTTAAGTCACTGATATTTTGTTGAAGAGCTTTTTCTATGTTAATTAGATAATGATTATTTTCTTTTCTTGAAGGTTTGTATCTGGTTTTGGTATTAGGGTAATGTTGGACTGATAGGATGAGTTGGGAAGTCTTCACTTTTATTTTATGAAGAGGATTGTAGAGAATTGGTGTAATTTCTTCCTAAAATGTTAGATAGAATTCACTAGTGAAACTATATGGGTTTGGTGTTTTCTTTATTGATAGCTTATTAATTAATTATTGATTCAAATTATTTGATTGAGTTGGGCCTACTGATATAATCTGTTTTTCCTGTGTGAGTTTTTGCAGTTTGTGTCTTTCAAGGAATTGGTCTATTTAATCTAGTTATCAAATTTGTGGACACAGATTTGTTCATAATGTTCCTTTATTATCATTTTACTATCCATGGATTTAATAGTGATGATTCCTCTTTCATTCTCAGTATTGGTGACTTGTGTCTTCTCTTTTTTTTTCATGGTTATTCTGAATAGTGTCTTGTCAATTTTTACCTTTTCAAAGAAGCTCTTTATATTTTCATTAATTTCTCTATTGTTTTCCTGATTTCAATGTATTGATATCTGATCTAATTTTTATTTTTTCTTTTATATTGCTTACTTAGACTTATATTGCCCTTTCTCTAGTTTTTTGTGGTAGAAGCTGCAGTTATTGATTTTATACTTTTCTTCTTTTCTAATACATGCATTCAATGCTATAAATTTCCCTCCAAGCACTACTTTTGCTGCATTCCACAACTTCTGTTAGTTGTATTTTCATTTTCATTAAGTTCAAAATAGGTTTTAATTTATCCTGAGATATCTTCTTTAACCCATGTATTATTTAGTATTATGTTGTTTATTCTGAAATATTTTGGGGTTTTTCAACTATGTTTCTGTTATTGATATCTTGTTTAATTCCATTATACTTTAAGAGTATATATTACATGATTTCTATTTTTTTAATTTGCTAAAATTTATTTTATGGCTTAGAATATGGTCTGTTTTGGAGAATTCTCCATCTGAGCTTAAGAATAATATACATTCTGTTATTGTATGTAGTATTCTACAACTATCAATTAGATTCAGTTGATTGATGGTGATTTTCAGATCAACTGTGCCCTTTCTGATATTCTGTCTGCTGAGTCTCCAATTCCTGATATAAGGGTGTTGAAGTCTCCACCTATAATAGTGGATTTGTCTATTTTTCCTTACAGTTTTAACAGTTTTTGCCTAATATATTTTGATATTGTGTTGTTAGATGAACACATGTTAAGAAATGTTATATATTCTTGGAAAATTAGGTCCTTTTACATTGTGTAATTCTCCTTTTTATCCTTGATAATATCTCTTGTTCTAAAGTTTGCTTTTTTTTAAATTAAAATGACTTCTTCAGCTTTCTTTTGATTAATATTAGTGAGGTATATCTTTCTCCATTTCTGTATTTTTAATCAATCTGTGTCTTTATATTTAAACTAGGTTTCTTGTAGACAATATATTGTTACTGTCTTTTCTTTTTTCTAATCAGGTAGTATTTGTCTTTTAGTTGATGTATTGACAGGCATATTACAGGAAGAAATTGACAGATCTATCAATAAATAGAATATTCAAAAAAGCTATGTAAGGTAAAAAAAGTTCTCAAAATGCTTGATTTAATTGACATATATAGACCTGCAACTAATAATTCTTTTATTTAGGAAATAACTTGTTTTCCTTAAGTAGATATATAATATTTTTAAAAATGACTTCACCTAGACATAAAATGAGTTTTTCTAAATAAAACCAGAATTAGATAGGTATTTCAAAAAATGTATATAAAACAGACCATGTCATCTGACTAAATATAATTAAATTAGAAATAAATAAATAAAGAATAAATTTTTAACACTCAAGAATTAGGAATAACACATAGTCTTATGTAACTCATGGTTCAGTAAAAATATTAATGTAAAGGAAAAATACTAGTAAGTGAATAAAAACATTAGTTATCAAAGCTTGTGTAACAAATTGAAGTAGACTCTTTAAGGGAAATCTGTACCCTTAAATACTTATAAAAAAAAAAGGGCTAAAAATAAATGATTTAAAAATTTAAATTAAAAAGTCAAAAGTAAAATGAGTGATAATTCCAAAAAGAAATGGAATAAGTACAAAAGTAAGACTATAATAACCATAAGGCATTGTTAATAAAACTGAAAACAAAAATACAAGACAGAGAGGAAACAAAACAAAAAGTTGGTATTTTAGAATATAAATAGATGAAAGTCTTAACGAGATAGATATAAGGAAAAAAGGCAGAAATGAAAAATTTTGCTGAGAAAAATGAAGCAGAAAAAGCTATTAATAGTAAGATCAAAAGTTTGAAATTTAGACAAAAGTGTAAAATTGCTGGAAAAATTAAATTTGACAATCAACTCAAGGGAAAATAGCCCACCAGAGAGAAAAGTTTTTAAATACATTTTCAGTAAATTGATGTCTTAAGTCTCAAAAATTTTTTCTGGAGGATAGAAAATGAACACTTTCCCCCAAATTGTTGCATGAAATTCAATTCAAAATACTAAATTCAGAATATTAAGAAAATAAAATTATATGACAAACCTTAAATTATAGGCCACAATTCAGCAACCTTTAAAGAAGATATATCATATCCAATTAGATTTACCCTACAGAAACAAGGGTAGTACCCTTAGAAAATCAATTTAATACATTACCAGATTAAAAGGGAAAAGCCTAGTGTAATTTCAATAGATGAAGGAAAAAAAAGATTGAAAAGTATCATCACCCATTTATTTTTTTAAAACTTAGGAAACAGAATAGAAAGGAATATCCTTAATTGGAAAAGCTAAAAATAAAAGCAAGTTTAGCATCATCCTATATGCTGATCCTTTTAACTTAAAATCAAACTCTACAAGCATGCCAATTATATCACCCCTTTTAGTCAACATTGTACAGTGGTCCTAATCAGGGCAGTAGGTAAGCAAAAGACATAAAGGATATAAAGATCAAAAAGAAAGAAACAAAATTTTTATTATCTACAAATAATGCAGTTGTCTACATACAAATACTCATCAGGAAAACAGTATTTTAAAAGGGTAAAATGTCATCTGGATATACAAAATAAATAGTATTTCTATACACAAGCAATAAAAATTATATTTATGCTGAAATACCTTACATCTTTATTGCTAGTGTTATATATTTCAAATTAATATTTTTAAGAAAAAGATGTAAAAACTTTACCAGAAAAATTTTAAAATTTCATGGAAAACATTGAAGATAACATGTACATGGGTAAGAAGAGTCAATATTTTAATAATATCAATTCTCCTGAATCAGGTCTTTATATTATTATTTGCAATAAAAATACCAGCAGGGTATTTTCCTGAGATATGATAAAATACATGTAGATGTGAAAGACCTAAAATTCACCTGAAAAAGAATAGGGAAGTTGAATTTTCCTAAGATACCAAGACTTATTACCAATATATGATGATTCACATAGTAAGTTGTTTGTGTTGTAAATATATAAATGTATATACATGTATATAAATATATCATTATATGTATTTATATATTTACATTAGTATATATATTATATATGTTAAACAATATATAAATTTACATAAGAATAGATAAATTGAAAAATGGACCAGAGGAGAGAGTTCAAACCAAGTGTGTGTGTGTGTGTGTGTGTGTGTGTGTGTGTGTGTGTATATATATATATATGTATATCACAAATGAGTTTGTCTTAATGTAAAATAAGTTCTTTATAATTTGGGAACTTGACTTTTAAAATTAATAAATTTACCATAAAACACAATAATGAAATATAAAATCATAATCCTACTAGCAAGAGATTTATATCTGAATGTGAGACAACCACTGTGTCTATTCTTTGAATAGAAGTCAACCATGAATTTCTGTGCAACACATGACAGAAAACTTGTATTTTCTATTATATAAGAGAAAAGCCATTCTATTCAATCATTATCTAGGTCTGAGGTTATACTTATTTTTTTTAATTGATGATATAAACAATTTACCAACCTAAAAAACATAAAATACATTGTATCAAATATAATTTCTGGAACTAAACAAAAAATATTCGTCAATGTTGTAGCAAAAAAAGCAAGTTAACATTGATTAATATCAGTATTGTAAATAATTTACACAAATGTTTGGGAAATGCATTCCAATGTCTTTATATAAAGTCATTGGAAGATTAGTACTGACTTAAATTTTACCTGGCTTTCTGATATTGTTAACAGGAAAATAGAATTATTTGAACCAGATATGCTTAAAATCCTTTTCCAAAAGATATTTTAAAATAGATAAGTGATATATTTACATACATTACAGTTATATGTAACACTGTCAGTTTACATGTTTATTTATTTGCTAACTAGTATTTTTGGGTGTGAGATGTGGGAATTTATATTTTTACAAAACTTGCCATGTGATGTTAGTATGTAACTATAACAGTGAAGAGTGGGCAAAATGTTTGGAGAACAAATCCTGACAATATCTTTTCTTTTTTTTCCCAAATGGATTAATCCCACTAGTTTAGAAAATTAAACCTCTTTTTGAATGTTTAGTAAGGTGTGTAGGAGTTTGGGCAAATAAATGCAGACTTGCAAATCCCTTTAATGAACCAGCACGGTTTTATTAGTTCGAGACTGGAGAGTGCCTATAGGAGGGGAAGCATGATGATTAGAGAGAAACCAGGCCCTCTGAACCCTTGAAACTTAGTAGGAGATAAGGATGATTTGGTACCATGAACCCTGTGGTACCAGGAGCTTCTTAATTCCTCTCACTATGTTCATTACATATTTTGAGGCTTTTTATTTTTTTTCATATTGATGATAAGAGATAAACTGTCATGTAAGGACAATGAAAGAAAAAAGGAGTAAAAGCCTTTCACTTTCTTTCGTGGAGATCTGTACCATTCTGGCTGTAGATTAACGTCTCACCCATGAAAAACTAGATTCTCCCAAGCAGTTTAGTGCTCACTTCTGAGCTCAGATGCTAATTTTCTTTCTTTCTTAGGCTATCCTCATATGATATTGAAACTGTCTGAATGATGGGTTTCATGGAATTTGGGATTCTAAAAATGTGGATATATGACAGAAAGTTTGAAGCTGCTGAGTCAATCAAACATGTGGTCCCTGCAAATACTGGCACCAATTAGGAATGAAGGTTTGGAAAAAAATGCACAGTGGGATTATGCAGCACTAAGAAAGAGAGCAGAGAATCTCCAGAGCAGAGAATCAAACTTTCCTTCAGTGGAGCTAAAACTAAATCAAATCTGCTTCGGTGGGCATTGCAATGCCCAGTAAAAGGACAGCAGTCACACATGGTTTTGTCCTGAGAGTGCAATACTGAAAGTCTTAATTATGTGCTTTTCACCATCTTGGGCAGAGGAAAAATAATCTAGAACAAATGAAGTGTACTTCTTTGTTTTTTGTTTTTTCCCTAAGATAGCCATCAATCTCAAGTACAAATGTGAATTTTGTTTTCCAAATACCAAGGGCCAAATGTCTATACAAGCAGATAATCATAATGTTGGTTGAGAAAATCTGAGTCTTCCAATCAGGACTCTGGTCCCTACTTTGATTAAAAGATGTCTATCACACAGATTCTGAGATGTCCAGTTATGGAGGTCTGTTATTCTTTGCAGGTTGGTGTAGAGAGAGGGCTAGTTTATTTATATTTTTCAAAGTATTTATATTGAAATTATATTCCCAAAATGTCAAATAGACATTAACAGAACAGCTGCATTTCTGGTCTCCTTTTATGACAAGATCATGACAATATTTTATTCTGTCAAACATAACTGTTGACCTTCATTCATGAAATCAAAATGGAATTTTACAATACAGAATGGCCAAAACATTAACTTGTGCTCTACTTTTGTTCCTATACCAATTTTCAGACTTTTTCATACTTTTCTACTCAGCCTCTGATAGTCTTCATCTGTCTAACCTGCTCTTTCTAAAACAAAAATAGGATTCCAGCAGACAACATGGCCTCAACCTTTTTGTCAAACTCTGGCCACAGAAAATATAACTGAGTGTTATGGACCGAATGTTTGTGTCCTTTCAAAATTCCTATGCTAAAATCCTAACACCCACTGTGAGGATATTAGGAGTTGGGGCCTTTAGGAAGTAACTAGGCCACGAGGGTGGAGCCCTGATGAATGGGATTAGTGCCCTTATAAAAAAAGACCTTAAAGAATTTCCTAGCCCTCTTTCTGCCATGTGAGGGTACAAGGAGAAGTTGGAAGTCTGCAGCCTGGAAGAGGGTTCTCACCAGAATCCAACCAATATAGCACCCTGATCTTGGACATCCAGCCTCCTGAACTATGAGAAAGAAATTTTTTTTTAATTTTTTTTTTTTTTTTTTTTTTTTTGCGGTACATGGGCCTCTCACTGTTGTGGCCTCTCCTATTGCAGAGCAAGGCTCCGGATGCGCAGGCTCAGCATCCATGGCTCATGGGCCCAGCCGCTCTGTGGCATGTGGGATCCTCCCGGACCAGGGCACGAACCCGTATCTCCTGAAACGGCAGGTGGACTCTCAACCACTGCGCCACCAGGGAAGCCCGAAATTTTTGTTTTTTATAAGCCACTCAGTCTAAGGCAATTTGTTATAGCAGCCCAAAGTGAGTAAAATACTGGGTAACATGGATCACTTAGTATTGCTGTACCCTTATAGCAGCTGTCAAGAATTCTGTTTCTTTAGCATTCATGGTAAAAATACAATCGAATTCTCAGGCCTAGGTCTAGGAAGATGGTCTAGGAAGATATATGGCCAATGAAGGGCAAAGCTGCTCAATTTCTACTACCCATTGACTCTGCCAAGCAGGTATATTTACTTGGCACTGAGGTTATTAAGAGACAAACTGCTTATTCATTGTTCTGCATCCAATCCTTATTCAAACATGAGGATAGTTACGGTTAAAGTCCAAGTGGCTGGAGTTCTACACATTGTAGATAGTGCCTTCTTATGAAAGAGCAAGGAGAATAGATTCTTGTTGTATGGGTTACACCAGAAAATTCTATTTCTTGGTATCAATAAGTTTAGTGCCACTAATTACTCTTCCTTGCAGTATTATTATGTTAAGAAATAGTTAATTACTTTGCTAATGAACTGGATTCTTTCCCAAGGTTTCCAATTTCTAAATGCCAATCTACCATCTTATTCAGCACTCATTGCTTAAGTAATGGCAAGGGAAAAACAAAAGTAGTGAAATTTGGAAAGGATATAGTATGGTAGTTTCCCACACCATCACCTACAAAATTTTTTTTTTTTTTCCTTTCAATCACCACTCACCATTACAGCAGTTAAGTCTTAAGGCATTCACAATAAATTCTCATCCAGAGAGCTCTCCTTATTAATTTTCTGAAGAAACCAAGATGTCTGTGTTGATCAGTATTTTACCTTGTCTAGACTATTTATTAATATCAATACAAAAGTTCATGAGCTGTAAAATCCTGAGGTTAAGATTAAGCAGCTATTACAAATGTACCTTCTGCCCTAAGTGAAAGGCTCAGAGAGTAAATTACGCTCCTGCATATCACTGCTTAGTGATTCCAGAGTGATTATTTTTTACTATTTAATAAGATCTCATGGAAGCCTCTTCATATTTCTTATTACTTACTGTGGGGGGAAAAATAAAAACAAGAACAAAAACTTCACTCTGAATAGAATCTGTTAATTTTTATCCTCTGAAGATTTATACTTCTATTGAAGTTTTTCTTTCAGTACAGGAGAAAAGATGCACTTCATATTTCACAGCATTCTCTTTACTGTTATTCTAAGCACCGCTTTTTTGGAGGAATAAAAATAAGATGAGGGATACTTTGTCTCTTTGTATTTTTCCTTGATGTAGTCAGTTTTCTTTGCCGTTGGCCAAAGAATTATATGCAAACTGTAGTTTCAATATGCAGGACAAAGAATGTCAACATAAAAAGTACTCCCTTGATAAAGGTCATAAAGCTTTCCTAATAAGTAATCAAGACCCTTTTCTCAGTCCTTGCATCAATTTAATGTTCTTACTGTTCTCAGTGAGTATTTAGCTATTTTCTTCCTTAACCTTTCATAGATTTGTGAGTGTAAATCTGCTATTGCTTGCTGTCTTGAAGAAATTATATAGTCTTAATTTCTGTTTGTCCTTGAATTGGCTAGCAGCCAGTAGATGAGCAGCTTCCCGTATTTACTAATGAGAATCTCTTGTCCTGTGTAATGGAAATGGTGTTGGTTTTAAAATAAACCCATTTTCCACATGTACTGAAACTTGGAACTGCCTTGACTTCCTTGATATCAGTTCCACCTGAATGCTGAAGTTACACTTGCTTACAAATGACTAAGTGTCTACCTGAGCATCAGGTTTTCTGTCGTAGAAATTAAATATCATCCTGCTCGCCTGACGCCAGTTCTCTGCTTATGTCTGGTAATGTGCTGCTATCTTTTGGGTTAATTGGAACTCCATTTTCTATAAATATATCATACTTATTGTACTAGTTAGGGTAACTAGCAGCTGTAGCAACATAAGGCCCAAACTGAAGAATGTCTCAAACAGTGCAAGTTGATTTTTTGCTCACAGAATAGTCACAAGTAGATGGCACTGGCTTTTGTGTGGTTTTCCTTGTGGTGATTCAGGGACCCAGTCTATTTCTGTACTTTTGTTTCACCATGGTCGAGGGCAGCACAGGCCTATAGAATTTTTTGCAATGATGGATATGTGATAGTAACCATTAGCTATGTGGCTTTTGAGTGCCTGAAATGTGGCTAGTGTAACATGAGGAACTGAATAATAATTATATATAATTTTAATTAATTCAAATATAAATAGCCACATGTGACTGGTGACGGTCATATTGGACATAGTATAAATCTAGGGTCTTGTTGTTGTCTTCATCTAACTAGAAAAGGGTTGAGAAAATATGGAGGAAACACAACCACTTCATAACTGTCCTGATCTGGAAAAGACACACATAGTTCTACTCACTATTCATTACCTAGGGTTTAGTAACCTGGACATACCTAATTGAAAGAAAGCTAAATTTTGTAATCCTGATGTGTGCCCAGGAGGAAGAAGAAGAGGACCTCATAGACAGCAGTGAGCAGACTCTGCTGCACTGAGCAAAGAAATATATCTATTTAGTATCTGAATATGAAAATGGAATTTATTTTTTAAATTTTGGGTTAAGTAATTAAAATATCATTACAGAAGAACCAAAATTCTTTTTTTTTTTTTTTTTTTTTTTTTTTTTGCCGTAGGCAGGCCTCTCACTGTTGTGGCCTCTCCCGTTGCGGAGCACAGGCTCCGGACGCGCAGGCTCAGCGGCCATAGCTCACAGTCCTAGCCGCTTCGTGACATGTGGGATCTTCCCGGACCAGGGCACAAACCCGTGTCCCCTGCATTGGCAGGCAGACTCTCAGCCACTGCGCCACCAGGGAAGCCCCCCAAATTCCTTTTTAGTTATTTGAACACCTCGGTATTGAAGAGAAGAAATGTCAACCTTATTTAGTAAATACATATTTAATGAATAAATCTAGCATTCAGCTGAGGCAGGTGAAACTAAAATACGCCTTTCAAACTTCACCTTGTCCTTTTCATCTGGACATATATTTCTGTTGATCATATAAAAACAGCCATAAACTGGGGGCAGGAAGAAGAAAACTGCCTCATTAAATCATGACTTCTTGATACTAACATGCTCACATGCCTTCTATTATGTTTCTTCAGCTTTTTTGGACTTTCCAGTCCCATTGCTCAATGGTGTGGCAACCCTAGTGCCTGATTCTCTCATGATGCAGCTTCTCGCTAACTTTATAATGCTGATTATACCTGTGCTGGCTGTGATTTTTCCTGGCCAGTCTCATAGCTGACTCTTACCCGCCATGAATGCCGACAATCTATTTACCCAGATATTTGCTTTTCTGACCAGTTACTATTTATGGCCTATACCGATCTGAGTTAACCTTACTAACCCCATGTGTGATTGAATTCCAAACACTCAGACAGAAAGCTGAAGAGCCTTCTGGGTAGTGTAATCTTTTAATCTGACATGACTTGGTCCCTTGATTCTTTCTTTATTCTTTTTTTTTTTAATAGGCTTTCCAAATACCTTTAATCACCTGTCAGGACTGATAGTAACTATCAAACTGTATCCTAAACATACATGACAGGAATAGTGTGTATGTGCATAGGTGTATTTTTCCTGAATTTGCATTAATGAATTTCTATCCACTTTGTATGTTTCTCTACCTAGCTTTACCTGCAGGTAGTATTTTATTAGGGACCTGAATAGAAGAACTTCAAAGAAATATGTCAGTTTAAAAAAATTGGTCATAGGAAGTGATCAAAGACAGTATTTCAAAACTTTCCTTTTAGGATACCTTTAAATTGCCACTTTTTTTCTTTTGGCATTTTTGAATTGTGTTTCTTAAATGTACAGATGTTGCTTTGTACAAATATACTAAATGTCTGAAATGGGACAAGGAGATTTCTTGACAGATTCATGAATAAAAAGACATGTCACTCTGACATTTTATTCTCTTAAATTTTGTAGCTGCCCATTTAACTTCTTTTAAGAAATCTGTTTCTTTCAAACTATTACCAAGAATTTTTGTTCAGAAATATCATCTAGATGACAGAAATTTTAAGATGCCTTATGTTAAATTGCCAAGTATATTGGTGCTTTGGAGAAAACAGACTAATATGTAACTTTTTTTTGAGTTAAGAAATCAAGAGTTAATGGGATCAGCTTATTATGTTAAGTTATGTATATACATTGTAGTAGTTTTGAATAATTCACTCAGCAAATATTTTCAACATTTACTTTGTTTTTATCAGTTTAGGTGTCCAGCAAAATGATTCAGTAATACATATACATATATCTATTCTTTTTCAGATTCTTTTCCCATACAGGTTATTACAGACTATTGAGTAGAGTTCCCTGTGCTGTACCGTAGGTCCTTGTTGCTTATCTATTTTATATATAGGAGTGTGTATATGTTAATCCCAGCCTCCTAATTTATCCCCCCCTCACATTTCCACTTTGATAACCATAAGTCTGTGAGTCTGTTTCTGTTTTGTAAATAAGTTCATTTGTATCATTGTTTTAGGTTCCACATATAAGTGATATCACATGATATTCATCTTTCTCTTTCTAACTTACTTCACTAAATATGATAATCTCTAGGTCCATCCATGTTGCTGCACATGGCATTATTTCATTCTTTTTTATGGCTGAGTAATATTCCATTGTATATATGTACCACATCTTTACCCATTCATCTGTCGATGGACATTTAGGTTGCTTCCACGTCTTGGCTGTTGTGAATAGTGCTGCTGTGAACATAGGAGTGCATGTATTTTTTCGAATTGCAGTTTTCTCTGGATATATGCCCAGGTGTAGGATTGTTGGATAAATGGTAGCTCTATTTTTAGTTTTTTAAGGAACCTCCATAACGTTCTCCAGCACGAATTTATATTCCCACCAACAGTGTAGGAGGATTCTCTTCTCTCAACACCCTCTCTAGAATTTATTGTTTGTAGATTTTTGGTGATGGTCATTCTGACCAGTGTGAGGTAATACCTCATTGTAGTTTTGATTTGCATTTCTCAGTAATTAGTGATGTTGAGCATCTTTTCTTGTGCTTTTTGGCCACCTGGATGTCTTCTTTGGAGAAATGCCTACTTGGATTTTCTGCCCATTTTTTGATTGGGTTGTTTGTTTTTTGACATTGAGCTGCGTGAGAGCTGTTTGTATATTTTGGAGAGTAATCCCTTGTCAGTGTTATCCTTAGCAAATATTTTCTCCCATTCTATGGGTTGTCTTTTTCTTGTTGTTGTTTATGGTTTCCTTTGCTGTGCAAAAGCTTTTAAGTTTAATTAGATCCCATTTGTTAATT
The DNA here is from genome assembly GCF_964270905.1 of Leucopleurus acutus. NCBI lineage: Eukaryota > Metazoa > Chordata > Mammalia > Artiodactyla > Delphinidae > Leucopleurus > Leucopleurus acutus. The sequence goes on from NC_139142.1 coordinate 55,300,366, forward strand.
TTTCTTTTTATTTTCATTACTCCTGGAGATGGATTCAAAAAATCTTTCTACAATTTATGTCAAAGAGTGTTCTGCCTATGTTTTCCTCTAAGAGTTTTATAGTATCTGGTCTTACATTTAGGTTGTTAATCCATTTTGAGTTTATTTTTGTGTATGGTGTTAGAGAATGTTCTAATTTCATCCTTTTACATGTGGGTGTCCAGTTTTCCCAGCACCACTTATTGAAGAGACTGTCTTTTCTCCATTGTATATTCTTGCCTCTTTTGTCTTAGATTAATTGACTGTAGCTGCATGGGTTTATTTCTGGGCTTTCTATCCTTTTCCATTGATCTATAAGTCTCTCTTTGTGCCAGTACCATACTTTTTTGATTACTGTAGCTTTGTATTATAGTCTGAAGTCAGGGAGCCTGATTCCTCCAGTTCCATTTTTCTTTCTCAAGATTGCTTTGGCTATTCAGGGTCTTTGGTATTTCCATAACAATTTTAAGATATTTTGTTCCAGATTTGCAAAAAAATGCCATTGGTAGTTTGAGTGGGGTTGCATTTAAACTCTAGATTGTCTTGGGTAGTACAGTTATTTTGACAATATTGAGTCTTCCAACTGAAGAGCATGGTATATCTTTCCATCTTCTTGTGTCATCTTTGATTTCTTTCATCAGTGTCTTACAGTTTTAGGAGTACAGGTCTTTTGCCTCCTTAGGTAAGTTTATTCCTAGGTATTTTATTCTTTTTGTTGCAATGGTAAATGGGATTGTTTTCTTAATTTCTCTTTTTGATCTTTTGTTGTTAATGTATAGAAATGCAGGAGATTTTTGTGTATTAATTTCATATCCGGCAACTTTAACGAATTCATTGATGAGCTCTAGTACTTTTCTGGTAGCATCTTTGGGATTTTCTATGTATGACATGACATCTGCAAACCAGTGATAGCTTTACTTCTTCTTTTCCAATTTGGATTACTTTTATTTCTTTTCTTCTCTGATTGACATGGCCAGGACTTCCAAAACTATGTTGCATAAAAGTGGCAAGAGTGAACATCCTTGTCTTGTTCCTGATCTTAGAGGAAATGTTTTCAGCTCTTCCTCATTGAGTATGATGTTAGCTATGGGTTGGTCATATATGGGCTTTATTATGTTGAAGTATGTTTCCTCTATGCCCACTTTCTGGAGAGATTTTATTATAAATGGGTACTTAATTTTGTCAAAAGCTTTTTCACATCTATTGAGATGATCATATGGTTTTTATTTTTCAGTTTATTAATGTGGTATTTCAAACTGATTGATTTGCAGATATTGAAAAATACTTCCATCCCTGGGATAAACCCCATTTGATAATGGTGTATGATCCTTTTCATGGATTGTTGGATTTGGTTTGCTAGTATTTTGTTGAGGACTTTTACAACTATGTTCATCAGTGATATTGACCTGTAATTTTCTTTTTTTGTGGTTTCTTTGTCTGATTTTTGTATCAGGGTGGTGGTGGCCTCATAGAGTAAGTTTGGGAGTGTTCCTTCCTCTGCACCTTTTGTTGTGGTGAGAAGTGAAGAGTTAATGAGACTGGCTTATTATGAAAATTTATGTATATACATTGTGGTAGCTTTGAATAATTCATCGCTCTTAAAAATTAGTAAATCTATACTACTAGCTTCAAGGTTAACATGTGTCAGAGAAAATGAAAGAAAATGGTATGTATACAATGTTATGGAATTCTAATGCAAAGATACTATTGAATTTTGCAAACTGAACTGAAATTTTTTACTAGACAATGAGGGCAAAGGACTAAGTTGTATTTATTGTTTTGTCTACCAAAATCTAGTTCAGTCCATGGCACATAGTAAGCATTTCATTGATGTTGTTTTGATTAGACTTAAAAGGAAGTTTCTACTTAAAACTCTGTTTTTAATGTTATCTAGCCGAGGAAAATAACTATAATACTTCTAATAAGGTGTATTAGAGAACAATTTTATTGTGATAATAATTCAATTCACAAACCTCATCCCAAAGCTTACTGCCCCAGTTACATCATGGAAGAGTGAATAACATCCATTTCTAATAAATGAAATAAAGCTATCCAGTGTCTTTACTAAATCAGGATAAATGACAAGGCTATGGGACAGAAAAAAATCAATTAAGTCCATTGATATTGTTTTAGCTCACCCAATAATTATGACAAAAATACCATGAAATCAAAAACATATAGCCATTAATGCCTTTAATTCATCTAATTTTATTCTGAAAGGGAAAATAAGAAAAAAAACAAACTGCTTCATAAAACCACTGATGCAAAAGCATTAAGAAACTTGAATTCCCCTTAGATGAATTGCCAAACCCCTATTCTTTGCTTTGAGACTCTCCCTAAAGTATTTATGTGGGATAATAAACCAATTTTCATAGCTTGGTTAATATTATTTTTAGAGGAAGGAAGTTCACCTACTAACATAGTGAACCAAATCCTCCCATTGGCAAAGAAAATAATTCAAAATTACTATGCATTACAGACATCTCTTGTAATTGCCATTTACTTTCTTAAGGTAGTATTTTAATTAATGCCTTATTAGATTATAGTTGCATAGTTCTGGACATATACAGGATATACTGAAGGCTCAACCTGACCTACTTTGGAGGAAGAAAAAGCAATGTTGATCAAGTATATGATGAGAATTCACTTTCATACATCAACCTTAACCAGTAGACTGTACTGAACCTCTGAAGAGCTTTTGTGCCAGCTTCATAGCTTCTTGCCTTCATCCATTATTTCAGCCATGCAGCATTTATTCTGTGCCATCTTCAACAAGCTTTATTTGCATCCCTGGTACCTCTTACTTCCTGCCCTAGGTCTTCTCCGGAGACATGGTATAGGGAGGCAGCTGGGAATCCTTCAGAAATTGCTTGATCCTCATGAATGTACCCCTTGAAAATGTGTGAGAGTTAACACTTCATAGGGTGAAACTTTATCAGTGGGGGATAGGAGCCACCAGATAGCTAAATGCTTCCTTCCTTTGCCCCCTGGGTGGATAGTTTTGAGGTATAGTTTCTAAGGCTCCTCAGAAATTTTTGGTGGCATCAAATGATGAGTCACCCTTAGTTGCAGTCATTGTCATATCCAACTTTCTATTGGTTTTTCTCCTTTCCTCACTCCAACTTGCTGGCATTCCAAAATAAATTATCTGACTTTAGGTCTTGGTTTCAGGCTCTGCTTTTGCCAAGAGGGTTGAAAATGGTATTAGCCCTAGAAAGCATACCTACAGGATAGGATTTGGGGACTGTATTATTTACTAGTCATCTGACAACAGGGGCCTATTACTGATAGGAAATACTGCTGGACAGCACCACCACGTAAGAGCTTTCAGAATCCTGATCTCTTAGCATGGCACCTGCAGAACATTACATTGGAACAAGGGACTCAATTTATAATAAGAGACTCTACAATATGCACAAAACCATGGGACCCACTGGTATTCCCATATATCTCATCATCCAGAAACATTTAGACTGATAGAACCATAGATTGACCTCATAAAGTTTCAGCTAAAATGCCAGCTCAGGGACTGCCACTGAGGGTTAGAGTTCTACCTTCTAGAATGTGGCATAGATGTTGAACCAATGATTGGTATGTTGTGCTACATCCTAAAAAAATACTCAGGTGGGAACCAAGAAGTGGAACTAAGATGGACCCCATTCATCCTAACTTCTATTGGCCTGCACTTGCACCAACCATGGCCTCAACAGGGCAAGGCAATTGTGGGATTCCTTGAGGGATGGTCTGAGTTACATCACCAGAAAAAAACACTGGAGCAGCTGATAGGAGAAATGAGAGACCAAGGATAGGAGGAAAATGGTGCATATTAATTAAGGACTCAGAGTGAGTTGGAGGAGCAGGGACTACAATTAATCATAATGATTGTCTTTCATGAAACCTCATACAGTTTGGATTTGGCTGAAGGGGATTAAGATGGGGGTTAATGGAGAGTAAACACATATCTACATGTCTGAGTGGGGCATGGGTTGGATTGTATAAAATACCTCTTTAAAGCACCTCAAATCCTCTTGGCTTCATCTCATATACTAGCATAGCTGTGGCAACTAATTTTGAGTGGGTAAGGCCTGAGAGTTTGTCATGTCAAGCATATATTCTGAACGTCTTGCTTCTTACCCAAGTTCTTCTCTGATGCCTTGACATAAGAACTTGCAGGAAACTCATGTCTCTCACACATACACAATTTGGAAGTACTAAAGAGCTTATATCCCAGGAGCAATCTTTTATTCCACTAGGAGAGAGAATGACAATAAAGCTTCCCTTTTTTATCCTTGGAGGGAATGGTTTGGAGATAGTTTTCCGAAGACTCTGCAACAGGTCCCAGAAACGCTGAGAATTGATCACACACACGGTGATGGCTAAGTCAATAATACACCAAGACATTAACTTCCCCTCCTTCCCTGTGCCACTCTTCCAGTCTTTCATTTTCTGTTCCAATAGACAGGCTTTTGTCTCAGACATTGTTATATGGGTACCCAGCTTAAGAAAAAACATTAGTAAAGAAAGTATGTAATTGCAATTCATTCTGGTGTTAGAAGGGAAAAAAGGAACAGCTAGACCTAGACAAAATTTTGAAGTAGAAGAATTTGCCTTTCATGTTTGCTTGCTTTCCTCTTGAGAAACATTCTGTAATTATTCTCATTAATGTGCTGGGATCCCATGTTCTGCATTTCATTGCTACTTACAAGTAAATGACTTACCTGTTAACATATTTTGTAGAAAACAATATATAGGTCAATATGCAAAATGACTTTAGTTTTCATGATATGTCACTATTTTCTAATACCTACCTATAATTCAACATTGACTTAAGAAATTTATTCCTGGGTTTGCCTAAAAACTACAATATTAATTTGTCATTGAAATAGAAAAATCATGTTTTCTGATTTTTATATTGGTAATTTTTGCTCTGATTTAGTAAAATTGTAAAAGTTCATTTCATTATTCAGCCTAAGTTGTTCATGCTTAACTGTGTCTACTACAATGCTTTTTTTTTTAAAACATCTTTATTGGAGTATAATTGCTTTACATTTTTGTGTTAGTTTCTGCATTATAACAAAGTGAATCAGCTATATGTATACTTATATGCCCATATCCCCTCCCTCTTGCGTCTCCCTCTCACCTTCCCTATCCCACCCCTCTAGGTGGTCTCAGAGCACCGAGCTTATCTCCCTGTGCTATGCGACTGCTTCGCACTAGCTATCAATTTTACATTTGGTAGTGTATATATGTCCATACCACTCTCTGATGTAGTCCCAGCTTACCCTTCCCCCTCCTCCTGTCCTCAACTCCACTCTCTATGTCTGGGTCTTTATTCCTGTCGTCCCCCTAGGTTCATCAGAATCTTTTTTTTTTTGATTCCATATATATGTGTCAGCATACAGTATTTGTTTTTCTCTTTCTGACTTACTTCACTCTGTATGACAGATTCTAGTCCATCCACCTCACTACAAATAACTCAATTTCATTTCTTTTTATGGCTGAGTAATATTCCATTGTACATATGTGCCACATCTTCTTTATCCATTCATCTTTCGATGGGCACATAGGTTGCTTCCATGTGCTGGCTATTGTAAATAGTGCTGCAATGAACATTGTGGTACATGACTCTTTTTGAGTCATTTCATTTCTTTTTACAGCTGAGTAATAGTCCATCATATATATGTGCCACATCTTCTTTATTTATTCATCTGTCGATGGACACTTAGGTTTCTTCCATGTGCTGGCTACTGTAAATAGTGCTGCAATGAACATTGGGGTACATGTCTCTTTTTGAATTATGGTTTTCCCAGGGTATATGCCCAGTAGTGGGATTGCTGAGTCATATGTTAGTTCTATTTTTAGTTTTTTAAGGAACCTCCATATGTTCTCCATAGTGGCTGTATCAATTTACATTCCCACCAGAAGTGTAGGACAGTCCCCTTTTGTCCACACCCTCTCCAGCATTTAGTGTTTGTAGATTTTTTGATGATGGCCATTCTGACAGGTGTGAGGTGATACCTCATTGTAGTTTTGATTTGCATTTCTCTAATGATTAGTGTTGTTGAGCATCCTTTCATGTGTTTGTTGGCAATCTGTATATCTTCTTTGGAGAAACGTCTATTTAGGTCTTCTGCCCATTTTTGGATTGGGTTGTTTGTGTTTTTGATATTGAGCTGCATGAGCTGCTTATATATTTTGAACATTAAACCTTTGTCAGTTGCTTCGTTTGCAAATATTTTCTCCAATTCTGAGAGTTGTCTTTTTGTGATCTTTATGGTTTCCTTTGTTGTGCAAAAGCTTTGAAGTTTCATTAGGTCCCATTTGTTTATTTTTCTTTTTATTTCCATTTCTCTAGGAGGTGGGTCAAATAGGATCTTGCTGTGATTAATGTCATAGAATGTTCTGCCTATGTTTTCCTCTAAGAGTTTTATAGTGTCTGGCCTTATATTTAGGTCTTTAATCCATTCTGGGTTTATTTTTGTGTATGGTGTTATGGAGTGTTCTAATTTCATTCTTTTACAGGTACCTGTCCAGTTTTCCCAGCACCACTTATTGAAGAGGCTGTCTTTTCTCCATTGTATATTCTTACCTCCTTTATCAAAGATAAGAAATTAAAGATGATACAAACAGATGGAGAGAGACACAGTGTTGTCGGATTGGAAAAATCAACATTGTAAAAATGACTATATTACCCAAAGCAATCTTCAGATTCAATACAATCCCTATAAAACTACCAGTGGCATTTTTTACAGAACTAGAATAAAAATTTTCACAATTTGTATGGAAACAAAAAAGACCCCAAATAGCCAAAGCAATCTTGAGATACAACACTCTTTTGTTCTAAATCCAGTCATTAAAAATCTAAGAATATTGCTGTGCAACTATGCATGTACAAGCATTTTTTGTTTCTTCCATTTGCCTGTATTCTTTACATCATTTTTTTATAATTTGGAATTTATAATAATTTTATCTTTTCAAGTTGGAAAAGATAAAACTAAAATAGTATGTGAAAATAAAGTGCCCATGGCTGTTCGGTGTGAGAGTAACAATCATAACTAGGAGTGAAAATTTTCTTCCATTTGCTTCATTTTTATGATTACTTATGGTTAAATTGTTGTGTTTAAAGTTGTAGATGCAGGAGTTCTGCCTCCAAACTTGTAGAAGTGACGATGAAGAAGTTTGTAGTAGAGAAGTAAATACTTTCACAAAACATAAAGAAGCATAAAGAAGAAAAATAAAATATAATTGGTTAATACTTGAGGCTATAGAGTGTACCACCTATCTCTTTATCAGTGTTCTAAATCTTTTTACATTTGTTGGCTCTATGTTCCTTTCATTTTTTCATTCTTTTAATTGAAGTATAGTTGATTTACAATAACAGTTTCAGGTGGACAGCATAGTGATTCAGTATTTTTACAGATTATACTCCATTAAATGTTATTACAAGATAATGGCTGTAATTCCCTGTGCAATGTATACTTGTTGCTTATCTATTTTATGCATTTTAGTTATACATTATAGTTTGTGTCTCCTAATCCCACACCGTAACATGCCCCTCCCCCCTTCCCTCTCCCCTTTGGTAACCACTAGTTTGTTTTCTATATCTGTGAAAACAAACTATCTGTTTTCTATTTTTGTTTTGCATATACATTTATTTGCATTTTTTTTTAGATTCTACATACAAGTGCTATCGTACAGTATTTCTTTCTCTGTCTGACATTTCACTAAACAATTTGTTTCTAAGCAGTTTATTTCTCTAGGTTCATCCATGTTTGCTGCCAGTGGCAGAATTTCATTCTTTTTTATGGCTGAGTAATATTCCATCGTACATGTATACCACATCTTCTTTATTGATTCATCTGCTGATGGACGTTTAGGTTGCATCCATATCTTGGCTATTGTAAATAATGCTGCTATGAATGTTGGGGGTGCATGTATTTTTTTTTTTTTGATTTAGTGTTTTTATTTTTTTCTAGCTATATACCCAAAATTGGAATTGCTGGATCACATGGTAGTTCTACTTTTAGTTTTTAGAGGAACCTCCATACTGTTTTCCATAGCAGCTGCACAAATTTACATTCATACCAACAGTGTACCTGGGTTCCCTTTTCCTCACATCCTCGCCAACATTAGTCATTTGTAGACATTTTGATGAGAGCCTTTCTGCAGGTGTGAGGTTATACCTCATTGTTGTTTTGATCTGCATTTCTCTAATGATTACTGATGTTGAGCATCTTTTATGGTGCCTGTTAGCCATCTGTATGTCTTCTTTGGAAAAATGTCTTGGCCATGTTGGGTCTTTGTTGCTGTGTGTGGGCTTTCTCTAGTTGCAGCCAGTGAGGACTACTCTTTGTTGTGGTGCACAGGCTTCTCATTGCAGTGGCTTCTCTTGTTGAGGAGCATGACCTCTAGAACGCAGGCTCAGTAGTTGTGGCACATGGGCTTAGTTGCTCCGCGGCATGTGGGATCTTCCAGGACCAGGGATTGAACCTGTGTCCCCTGCATTGGCAGGCTGATTCTTAACCACTGTGCCATGAGGGAAGTCCTGGGAAAATGTCTATTCAGGTCTTCTGCCATTTTTCGATTGGATTGTTTCTTTGTTTGATACTGAGCTGTATGAGCTGTTTATATATTTTGGGTAGTAACCCTTTGTCATATCATTTACAAATTTTTTCTCCCAGGTTCTTTTTATTTCATTTTCATGAATTCCTTTACCTTGCAAAAGCTTTTAAATTTAATTAGGTCCCATTTGTTTATTTTTGCTTTCATTTTTTTTACCTTAGCAGCCAGATCAAAAGATTTTTGCTATGATTTCTGTAAATGAGTGTTTGCCTATGTTCTCTTCTAGAGGTTTTATGATTTCTGTTCTCACATTTAGTTCTTTAATCCATTTTGCATGTAGCTTTGTATAAGGTATGGGGAAATGTTCTAACCTCATTCTTTTACATGTAGCTGTCCACTTTTCCCAGCACCTCTTATTGAGGACTATCTTTTCTCCATTGTATATTCTTTATTCCTTTGTTGTAGATTAATTGACCATAGGTATGCGGGTTTATTTCTGTGCTCTCTATTCTGTTCTGCTGATCTATGTACCTGTTTCTGTGCCAGTACCATACTGTTTTGAATACTGTTTGTTTGTAATATATTAGTACAGTCTGAAGTCTAGGAGCATAATACCTCCAGCTTTGTTCTTTTTTCTCAAAACTGCTTTGGCAATTTCGGGTATTTTGTGGTTCCATCTGAATTGTAGGATTATTTGTTCTAGTTCTGTGAAAAATGTCCTGGGTATTTTGATAGGGATTGTGTTAAATCTGTAGATTGCTTTGGGTAGTATGTTCATTTTAACAATATTAATTCTTCTAATCCAAGAGCATGCAATATCATTTTATTTTTTGTATCATCAATTTCCTTCACCAATGTTTTGTAGTTTTCAGAGTATGTCTTTCACCTCCATGGTTACATTTATTCCTACGTATTTTATTCTTTTTGATGAGATTTTAAATGGGATTCTTTTTTTTTTTTAGTTTCTCTTTCTGATATTTTATGATTAATGTACAGTAAAGAAACAGATTTCTGTATATTAATATTCTGTCTTTCAACCTTGTTGAAGTCATTAATTAGCTCTAATAGTTTTGGGGTGGAGACTTTAGGGTTTTCTATAAAAAGTATCATGTAATCTGCAAAAAGTGAGAGTTTTACTTCTTCCCTTCCAATTTGGATGCTTTTATTTCTTGTCTGATTGTTGTGTCTAGGACTTCCAATACTAAGTTAAATAGAAGTGGTGAGAGTGGACACCCTTGTCTTATTCCTGAATTTAGAGAAAAGGCTGTCAGCTTTTCACTGTTGAGTATGCTGTTAGCTGTGTGTTTGTCAGAAATGACCTTTATTATGTTGAGATGTATTCCCTTTATATCAACTTTGATGAGAACCTTTATAATGAATGGATGTTGAATTTTGTCAAATGCTATTTTTAGGCCTATTGAGATAATAATGTGATTTTTATACTGCTTTTTGTTAATGTGGTGTATCACATTGACTGATTTGCAAATGTTGAACCATCCTTATATCCTTGGAATAAATCCCACTTTATCATGATATATGACCACTTTTTTTTTTTTTTGTGATACGCGGGCCTCTTACTACTGTGGCCTCTCCCGTTGTGGAGCACAGGCTCTGGACACACAGGCTCAGCGGCCATGGCTCAAGGGCCCAGCCACTCTGTGGCATGTGGGATCTTCCCAGACCGGGACACGAACCCGTGTCCCCTGCATCAGCAGGTGGACTCTCAACCACTGCGCCACCAAGGAAGCCCTATGACCACTTTTATATATTGTTGGATTCGGTTTGCTGATATTTTGTTGAGAATTTTTTATCTATATTCATCAAAGATACTGGCCTGAAATTTTCTTTTTTTGTAGTGTCTTTATTTGGTTTTGGTATCAGGGTAATGGTGGCATCATAGAATGAATTTGGGAGTGTTCCCTTCTCTTCAATTTTTTTGAATAGTCTGAGAGGATAGGTATTAGTTCTTCTTTATATGTTTGGTAGAGTTCCCCTGTGAAGCCATCCAGTCCTAGACTTTTTTTTGCTGAGAGATTTTGATTACTGATTCAATTTCATTACTATTGATTAGTCTCTTCAGATTATCAATTTCTTCCTGATATAGTCTGGGAGATTGTATATTTCTAGGAATTTATCTACTTTTTTTCTAGGTGTCCAATTTGTTGGTATATAACTTTTCATAGTATTCCCTTATGCTTTTTTAGTTATCTCTGTGGTATTGGTTGTTATCTATCCTCTTTCATTTCTTTTTTTTTGGGGGGGGGGTTCCTCTCTCTTCTTGGTGAGCCTGGGTAAAAGTTTATCAGTTTTCTTTACGTTTAAAAATATTCATGTTTTATTGATATTTTCTGTAGTTTTTTTAAATATATTTTATTCATTTACTCTCTGATCTTTATTATTTCCTCCCATCTGCTGACTTGGGGCCTTCTTTGTTTTTCTTTTTCTAATTCCTTTAGATGTTAGGTAGGTTGTTTGAGATTTTTCTTGTTTCTTGAGGAAGGCCTGTATTGCTATAAGCTTCCCTCTTAGAACTACTTTTTCTGTATCCCATAGATTTTGAAGTGTTGTATTGCATTATTTGTCTGAAGGTATTTTCTGATGTCATCTTTGATTTCTTCATTGACCCATTAATTTTTTAGTAGCACATTACATCTCCTCATGCTTGTCCTTTTCTCATTTTTCTTTCTGTAATTGATTTCTACTTTCATATCGTGTGGCTGGAGAAAATACTGATCTAATTTCTGTTTTCTTGAATTTGTTGAGGCTTATTTTATGGCCTAGCATGTGATCTATACTGAAAAACTTTCCATGGTGTGTATTCTGCTAGTTGGATGTAATGTTCTGTAAATATCTACTAAGTTCATTCGATCTATTGTGTCATTTAAGACCATTGATGTAAGTGGTGTGTTAAGGTCCCCTATAATTTTTATATTATTTTCAGTTTATCACTTTATGTCTGTTAGTATTTGCTTTATATACTTAGGTGCCCCTGAATTGGGTGCATATATGTTAATGAGTGTAATATCCTCTTGTATTGATCCCTTTATCATTATAATGCCCTTTTTTGTCTTTTGTTAAAGCTTTTGTTTTAAAGTCTATTTTGTCTGATATGAGTGTTGCCACCCATGCTTTTTCTTGTCTTTTCCGTTTGCATGAAACATCTTCTTCCATCCCCTAACTTTCAGTCTGTGTGGTTCTTTATCACTGAAGTTTAGCTCTTTTAAGCTCTTCTAAGGGTCTTTTTTTAAAAAAATCCAATCAGCCACACTATGTTTTGATTGGAGCATTTAGTCCATTGTCATTTAACGTAATTATTGATAGGTATGTACTTATTATCCTTTTAGTACTTGTTTTCTGGTTGATTTGTAGTTCTTCTCTGTTCATTTCTTCCCTTGTGGTTTGATAATTTTCTTTAGTAGTGTTCTGGTGTTCTTTTCTTCTTGGTTTTTGTATTTCTATTGTAGGATTTTTTGATTTTTGGTTACCATGGGGTTCATATATGTTGAACTGTATCTATAATTATTGTTTGAAACTAGTAGACATTTAAGTTAAAACACATTCTAAAAGATCTATATTTTAAACCCCTCCTCCACCTTTTATGTTTTTCATGTCATATTTTACATCTTCATGCTTATTCATTAGCTGTTTATTGTATTTATAGTTACTTTTACAATTTTTGTCTTTTAATCTACATACTGGCTTATTTAAGTGGTTGATCCTCAGTCCTTACTATATATTTGCCTTTCCTAATGGGATTTTTCCTTTCCTATAGATTCTTGCTTCTTTTCCATTTTGAGAAGACCCCTAACAGTTCTGTCAGGGTAAGTTTAGTATTGATGAACTCTTTTATTTATTGTTTGTCTGAGAAGTTCTTTATCTCCTCTTCTGTTCTAAATGATAATCTTGTTGTGTAGAGTGTCCTATGTTGCAGGATTCTCCCTTTTAGCACTTTGAATATATCATACCACTCCCTTCTGGCCTTCAAAGTTTCTGCAGAGAAATCAGCTGATAGTCATATGGGGATTCCCTTGTAACTGACTCTCTGTTTTTCTCTTGCTGCCTTTAGAATTCTCTCCCTTTAACTTTTGCCTTACTAATTGTGATATGTTTTGCTATGAGTCTGTTTGCATTGATCTTGTTTGAAACCCTCTGTGCTTCATGTACCTGGATATCTGTTTCTTTTTCAGATTTGGGAAGTTTTCACCATAATCTCCTCAAACACATTTCAATCCTCTTCTCTCTCTCCTCTCCTTCTAGGACCCCTATAATACAAATGTTGGAATGCTTAATGTTATCCCAGAGATCTCTTAAATTCCTTTAAAATAAATTTTTTTTTTTTGCTCTTCTGATTGGGTGATTTCCATTATTCTATCTTCCAGATTACTTATGCATTGTTCTGTATCACTTAGTCTTCTATTCATTCCTTCTACTGTGTTTTTTATTCCAGCTATTGAATTCTTCATTTCTGATTTAGTCATTTTTATTTTCTAGTTCCTTGTTAAAATGTTCATGGTTTAGATCAATTCTTTCCCTAATTCAGTTAACATTTTTTATTACCAGTGTTTTCACTTCTTTATCTGGTAAATTGTTTATTTCTCTTTCATTATTTATTTTTTAGGTGCTTTGTCTCACTCTTTCAATTGAGAGTAGTTCCTCTGCTTTTTCATTTTGCTTAACTTTCTCTGCCTCTATGAATTTAGGTGAAATTGTTACCTATTGTTGTCTTAAAGTGGTGTTCTTTTGTGGGAGCAACACTATACAGACTTTGTGTGCCCAGTGCCTTTGTTAGGAGATTTGGATTTGACATGGACACAAGTCACATCTTCCTCAGGGTGTGTGGTGTTTATCACCTTGGTAGGGAGTGAAGCTGGAGATGGAGGGGCTAGAGGCAATGCCACATATGAGATGGGACTTTCCCTCTGCTCAGTGGCCATCACCACCCTGTCCAGGGTGGGGTCTGATCCCAAGTTGCTGGAGCAGAAGCCCAGAGGGTCAAGCCTGAGATGGCTCTTTTCCAGTTAAGTTTGTGCTTTTCCCTCTCCCTGCGCTGGAAACTTTACCTCAGAGGAGGGGAGTACCAAAGCAAATGTTGCCTGTGCACAGATAGAGGTTCAGTGTATTGCCTGTGTAGGCATCCATGGCTCCATTCAGACACATTCTCAGGTGCAATTTCCCTTTGTCCCTCACAGCCAATTATTTTCCCCTGCCTCTGACACCTTACCCCATTGTGGAACCACTCAGTGTGTCTGGCAGGGACCTGCATGGTCTCTTGGCATGTATTGGAATGTTAGATGTGGTGGGGCATCTGCCATCAGAGATCTGGATGGCTTCTAAGGTGCAGCTTGAGTAAGCTCTAATAATGGCTACTATTGCCCCAGCTGAGCTCCATTTCAGGACCAGGTCACCTCTGTCTCACAGTCAAGTCCTTTCTCTGGTCATAGCTCCCCCAGATCCAGTGCTGCACTGTGGCATGGAATGAGCCAGCCTGAAGCATTTGCTAGGCTCAGGCTTGGATGTATGGTGAAATACTTGCAGTAAACACGGTGGCCACTAGAGCAGACCTTTCTCCATTCTGCCTCAGGGTTTAGCCAGCACATGTGTGCCCCTCATGAGTGGAGTCCAGGGTTTCCCCAGCTATTCTATATGTCGCAGCCTTCCTCCAACCAGCCAAGGGGCTTGTCTCCTCCACCCAGAACCCAAGGATGGGGACACCTAATCTGTGGCTCAACCTGCTCAATCCTCAGGGCAGGTGTCCTGCATGGAATTTCCCTTTTCCTTTGAATCCTTTCCCAGGGGCACAGGTCCTAACTTGATCACTTTTATTCCTTTTCTACCTGATTATGTGTGTCTCTTTCTGACAGCCTTGGTTGTACAGGGGTCTTTCTGCCAATTTCCAGTTAGTTTTCAGTGAGAATTTTTTCATATGGAGATATATTTTTGATGTGGAGAAAGGTGAGTTCCACATCCTCTTACTCTGCCCTCTTGATCTCCTCTTAGGTCTGTGTTTCTTGAAGCTGTGGGAATTATAAGTTCACATTAGTTTGGCAATTAATATTTTTCAGGTGTCTTCAGATAGTTTGCATACATTGTCTCATTCCTTAAAAAACACAACAAATACATGCTAATAATTGTGAAAGCTGGGGATCAACTAGATTATGTGACTCTACCTAAGGACTCAGCCCCTATTCAATCAGTGAATAGCTAACATCAGTGTTTTTTTGTCCTTCCCGTATGTAATTTGCCTCCATTCACTTCATGACCAGAGTAATTTAAATTTTTTTCTTATTTACATAGTTCACCATTGTCCTTTAATGAATGCAAAAAAAAAAGTTGAATACATTGTAATTTATTAACGAGCTATGTGTATTCCTCTATGCATATTCTCAAAATTGCTAAATCAGTGGGTTAATAAAGAGAAAGACAGTTATGGTCAAGGGGCTGATTCCCTGGTGAGACTAAAATTATCAGAGCTTTTTCAAACTGCAAAATCAAACATGAGTTAAAATATCATTATTCATTTATTACATAATTGTGCTGAAGAAATATGAAAAGAGTGGGGATATTTATTATTAATAGATATAATACATGAGATGGTTTGAAAAAACTTGGAATTAAACCAACACTAATAAAACCAAATGTCAAGACACAAAAAGGCAGGCTATCCTCAAATATTACTACTGACAGGAAGCACTCAGAGACTAAATAATAGTCCTTTATCTTTAACTACCTCATTTATTGGCAGCTTCATCTTTCTAATTCTTCAGGCAAAAAAACTTGCATAATTTTTGACTCCTTTCTCTCAGAACTTACATGTAATCCATTGTCTACCCCTGATAGCTCTACATTCACATTTTATGCAGAATCCAGCTGTTCTTCATCTTCACTGTAACTACTCTAATCCAAAAATCTAGCAGTATTTAGCAGTTTCCTTGATTCGACCCTTGCCCCCTTTAGTCACTTCTAAACAAAGGAAGGCTGTTAAAATGTGTTAGATAATGTTACTTCAGCTCAAAACCTTTGGGCAACTTCTTATCTCATGCAGAGTAAAAGCTAAATTCATTAAAATGGGATACAGGCCCTAGATGATATTGGTCTGTTGCCCCTCATACACAGCTCTCTGTCTTAGACACTGTTACTCTCTTTCCATTTCACTGCATTCCACCATCCTGTCCTCTTCTCTTCTGGGACATATCAAGCACACTGAATCCTCAGGACCTTAGCATTTTCTGTTTGCTCTGCCTAGAGTCTTCTTTACTCATGTGGTATGGCTCATTACCCCAGTTTCTTTAAGTCTTCATATAAATGCCACATTCTCATTAAGGCTTGACCTTATTTAAAATTCCAAAATCCCCTGTCAACTCTGTTTATTGCTCTTCCTTTATCTTACTCCATTACAGTATCACCAGCTTACATATAATATATATTTTACTTATAATATATTTTACAAACTTATTATATATAGGTATATATATAAATATATATACACTTATATATAATATTTACATATAATATGTATTTTACTATATTCATCTTGTTTATTCTCTGTATCCTTCCATTGTAAAAATGAATAAGGGAAATTTGTTTTCTTCAGTGTTGTGTTTACTATCCGACATATGGTAGGTGCTCAATAACTATTTGTTGAATGGAAGAATGAATAGCATAAGAAAAAGGCCTTCTAAATATTTTGAGGGTAGAATGTTTTCCTCATGGTTGAGCACTTAGAAATTATGAAGGCCTGATCTGAATTCTCCAATTAAATTATATTCATTTGTGGTGGATGAAGCACCTCAAAACTACTCAATAATGAGATTTTTTTATAGTTAAATCTATTTTTCATTTTCTTAACCTGTATCATCTTCTTCCTCTTATTAATGTAGTGGTGATCTTTACTATCACTAACTGTCACTTCATAGTGTTAATGTGTATGTAAAAAGAATGAAAAATTGAGCTGGCAAAATGATAACTGCAAAGAGAACTATACAGTTCTTAGCATAAGTAAGGTGGTCGTTGTTTGGAGCTATAGTTGAAAGAATGTAACCTGCATTTAATTTTGGAACTTCTTGGAAAAATCATGAAAATCCTCTGACTTTCTTTTAAACTGTACAATAGGAATGTTACTGGTTCTATTCCATGGACTATGGAAGGAGGGAGGGAGGAAGGAAGGATGGAAGGAAGGAAGGAAGGAAGGGAGGGAGGGAGGGAGGATGGAAGGAAGGAGGGAAGGAAGGAAGGAAGGCAGGAAGGAAGGAAGGAAGGAAGGAAGGAAGGAAGGAGGAAAATTTTAAAACTGAGACTGTTTATGGCAACTGGGTTTTGAGCACCATTTTTGGGGTTTGGAGAATATGCCAGCATACACTCCTCCACAGGATTAATGTAAAATGTGCTTTTCTCTCACACTGCATTATGCTTACACAGCTGTAGTAACTCAATTACCTTTAGCAACCCAACAATAATTTTTGTTATTAAAAGACTTTGTAGACGTGAGTACACTATCTTATATAGTTATAAAATCTACTATAATCTGTTCTCAATTGCTTTCCCTGAATACATTCAATTCATTCCTTTAATGCTGACTCTGGACTATGTCTTCATTTTGATTATCATGCCTTGAAATATTCTCAACATTTCAACTGCATATGGACCCCAAGGATCTTAAAACAAGTTCATTACTAGGGAAGCATCTCAGCACTATTATACAGTGCAGCATGGTTGAATGGAATTTTCATTATCTTTATATAAGCCTTAAGGAACATAAATACCTTAGAAGAAAAGAGCACCCTGAAACTTGGACACTCTTCTCTACTATTTATGACAAAGTTTCTTTCTAAATCTGCTTTGTTTTTTGATCAGGACAAATTTAATTTTATGGTACTTTCCAAGTCTTGGTCTTATTTTAAAGAACATTTTGACTTATGTCCTTTATATAGTAGCTCCCAAACAGCATTAAAGTGAATGTGCAATGGTGAAATCAGTGTTAGTTCATATCAGTGAGCAAGTATTGCTTCAGATTTTATTCTTTGCACAATTTTTTTTTCAACCCACAAATTTGTCATTCTATCAAGTGGAAGATATTTCCTCCCTCAAGCAATTCCTTGACTACCTCCTCAGTGCTAAGTGCATGCTCTAATAATTGGTCTTCCTCTACTGAGGAAATAAACACGACACAACTATCATTGTTTTGGAAGTTCTCTCCATGTGGTTTTATACTCCTCTTTAATCTGAAGATCCAGTCAGACATTGAAAACATTGATATTAAATATTCTTTCTTTACTCTAAATCCTGCCATCACACTCACTTACTGCAAGTCTCATGTGGATGTTTTATTCAAACACCGTTTTCTAGGTATTTCCTAAGTAACTTGACTCTCTGTATTACTCACACCCATGGTGATAGCCTAAACCTTATCACCTCCTAGTACAATTACAGATCAAAAATCTTAACTTTCAGCTACTCTCTTGCTGAAAACAACAATTTTCCCACCCAGACTTCTCATACCACAACACACTGTTACACCCACTCTGTGAAATTCTACAATCTTTCACTGTATTGATCCTCATATTTTTTCAGGATCTAAGAGGGGCTTTCTTATTTTCACTTTTCTAGACAGTCTATGACCCTTGATTCATCACCTGAAGCACTTTTCTGCCATCACTCTCAAATCTCTCCCATCTCCAGTCCTTCTACTACACCCATCTGACCAAATAATTAAATAAATAAAAGCCGCTTTAACCTTGAATCAATCTTAATATTTATTTTTATTGTTTCTAAGCTTCTAAATTTGGACTAGGTAAAACACCTCAGCCATGTACACTGTTAACAATAGAAATTCAGGGAACCCATTGTCTTTTTCCCTAAAGCTTTTCTTCTTCTGTTATCTCAGTTAGTAGTACACCTAAATATCCAGTCACCTAGACTCTAAGGAGACAATCTAAATCCTTTCTGTCTCCAAATCTTCATGTCATTGTACTCATGAAATTCTAATGATATTTCTTTAAAGAGATTTGACATTTTAACAGATATTTTATTTTTGTTTGCTTTTGTTTTGGCCATGCGGCACATGGGATCTTAGTTCACCGCCCAGGGATCGTACCCGCCTCCCCTGTATTGGAAGCACAGAGTCTTAATCCCTGGACCACCAGGGAAGTCCCTCTAATGATATTTGTCTCCAAGTTTTCTTGTTTGTTTTGTCTTTTTTTCCCCAGGCTTCTACCACTGGCCTATTTCATCCCTTAACATATCTTGTCTAGATTATTGTAAGAGATTTTGAAGTAGTTTTCTTGCCTCCAGTCCTGAAGCTTTATGAACAACACATTCATAACTATATCACTTCTCTGGTTAAAAACCATCAGGTGCCTCCTGTACTGCATTTAGGACTGAGCTAAAAGTACCTTTTCTATGTGTCAGCAATATTTTCATCTGTATCATAGATCTAAGTATATTATATTGTTATTTTATTCTATAGGATTGCTTATTCCCACTAAATGCAAGTTCTTTGAGAGCTATGATCCTGTCTATTCAACTGTAAGCTGTTAGCAGAACTTCTAAAAAAAATTTTGGGTGGTTAATAAGTATTTGATAGGTAGAATAAATCATCCAGGACACTAATAGCAGAAACCAACCAACTTATATTGCAAGGTATGAAACAAAATACTAACTCATAAGATTTTATGAATATCCATATAAGTGTGAAAATACAGTGCATATTCAAAATATTATGTCTTTGTTCTGAGTACTTAAGCTTAGATACTTCCATTTGGGTGGATAGTTTGTGTAGGTCAGGGGTAAATTTTGCTTTCTTTAACATATTACTAAATCCAATCACAAAGATGTTCATTTGATCCTGAATATGTTGTGTCAGTTTATATCTATTAAACTATCAAAAATGTTTACTATGAAAAGAATGCAGTGGCAATGTTTACAGATTCTGAGTTTCTGGCTCTTTTATATTTTCTCATTTTCCAGGTAAATATGCATTGGCACTTTCATGGATTCCCACATTATTTACGTGTCTCCTGCATGATACATGGGTCAATGAGTGATTATTGCCTATCTAAGTTAAAAGTCATTATACAATTTTAGTTTCATCTTTTTAATCAGTGGTTATCAACAGTTTTGTCTCCTCTCCACCCCAGAAGACATTGACAATGTCAGGAGACATTTATGGTTGTCACAACTGTGTAGAGGGAGCTAGGAGCTGGGAGCTACTGACACCTAATAGATAGAGCCCAGAGATGCTGCTAAACATCCTACAGTGGACAGGACAGCCCAAAACAATGTCCAAATGTTCAGTGAGATCTTTAGGAAAGCCCAAAATGTCAACAGTGATGGGATTGGAAGATCTTGGTTTAGATATGCATTTTCCACTTAATACTGACTTATAGCACATTGTACTAAGTGTTGTTGGGAACCAAAGAAAGAATTCTATAAGAAACCTGCTTTCAAGGAACTTATAATCTAATGTAATAAGAGAAGACACCATTATTAGTTAATTATAGTTACTTATACATAGTTACACATATAAAATGGAGATATTGAGGAAGGAAATTTGAAATTATATGGAAGTTCAAAGAATTATTTCAATTGAGTAGGAATCTAAAAATCCTTTGAAGGAAACATTATTTTCATTTCATCTTAAGGGGTTAGTAGGATTTAGACATGCTAAGTCGGGGATAAGAAATGTCCAAACTCTGTAAAAGGAACTGTGACATCTTCTATTCTTACTTTCTTCATTATTTTTCTTCTATCTCTACACTACATTTCATTACACATTTTCATACTACTTAATATGATTAAGTGGCAGTATCCAATGGAATTAACTTAATTGAAATTACTCAGTAACTTATTTTTCAAACATGTTGCTAGACCCACAAATTCAACAATGATTTTTTTAGATGTTTATATATATGGATATATATGTACATACATATATATGTATATATGTAAATGTCCATGAAAACAGAGATGAATGAGCAATTAATTTATTTTATAGGAGAACATGAGAGACAAACACCCAGAAAAGATAAAATTTGGATTGAACTCTGTTAAATGAGTGTGAATTTGAGGACAGAGGAAAGAGAAGATACCACAGAGCAGGAGTAAAGGAAGAGGTGTGAATGTGCTTGTTTTTTGGAGAATAAGACTGGATAACTATCTTGGGATCAGGGAGTAAATGGCCTTATGTGCATATTTAATTCACCTGTGTACTCTATAAACAAAGGTTTCATTAAGCATTTCATTTAAATAACAGGGTAACTCAATATTAATTATTAGCATTTTATTTTGCTTTCAAATTCAGTTTCAGTGAATATCACATTTAGCACTCCATTTTATGTATGTGCGTGTGTGTGGTGGGGGTTGTTTTTGTTTGTTTGTTTTCTTTTGTTTTTGGTATTTGTAATAGTTAGCTCTGCTTTTACTTTTTCTGCCCACTTAAGACTTCCCTTTGAGACTGAGATCCTGGGATGCCTCCCACGCTCCAAATCACGTTTAATAATTGGTCTTCCTTTGACACTTGGCACCAGTCTGAGACACAGTGCTGTGTAATCACAGCAAGAAATAGATTTTAGGGAGATGATCAAGGATCTGGCTGCGCTAATTGGACAACTTTACATTTTGCGAGGTAGAAGTTTGCAATGAGCCTCATTTTATTATTTTTTCTAAGCTTATTCTCAGAACATATAGAAATTTTATGTGTCAGAGAAAAATCAGGTGTCCCAGACTCCTAGCTCTTCCTTCTTTCCAAGTCTGATCAGTTATCACTGATGACTGATGCCTGCCTTCTCGAGTCTCTCTAATTTTCTCCTCCTCCCCATTCCTATGTCAAATTCTCTGTTCTTGCTTCCACAGGGCCTTCTCCAACAACTCCTCAACAATGGCCCTGAATTCAGGTTTCATTGAGTGCTGCAGAAAAGATTTAGGATACAAATTTGCTTCCAGTGTTTCCTTACTTAAAACTTTTCCATGGTCTCCACTGCCTATGGGATAAGACCCAAAGTCCTCAAAGAGATGCACTAAGACCATTCAAGTCTTGGCTCCAGCATCATCACTAGCCTCATGCCCGTCCTAATAAGTGCACCCTAGATATGTATGGAATAGAGACATTTGCTGCATATACCATGCATGTTGGTAGCAGACAGGGAATCCTTTCAAGGAAGGACTGTGGCCAGCTATACCTCCTTCATGTCTGCCTCTGCTTTTGAGCTGAGTCATGCTCTTCTCAGAGTGGCTCCAGCCAATGGCTGAGTTAAGACTATGGTCCTACTGCCCTACTACTTCTGCCCATTACAGGACGCTCTAACTAGGAATCTTTGCTCCAGAGCCCCACATGGTGCTGCCAGAGCCTTTGCCAGGCTTATATTATGGTTGCAATTTCCCCTGCCTGATACTGATCCCCCTCTTTTCTTTTCACAGGTCTGACTCTCTAATAAACTCATTACTTTGATTTAGTTGCCATTTCCCAGAGGAACCAAGTGAAACAAGGTTCTGTGTGCCTATGCAAGCTGGCCCTTAGCAAAGGATACCTACTCTGTCCTTTTCATGGAGTTCCATCTTGTCCATTCAGACTTTCCCTTTAAACTGAAGTCCAGCAGTTCCCTTCTTCACCATCATTGAACTGTAATTGTTCGTTTACTTGTCTCTCTCCCAACACCTAGTCTTCCCGAGGAGATAGATTCCCCATGCCTTACTTGACTCTATAACTTTCGTGCCTAAAATTATACCTGACAGATTTATTCACTTTCTGATTTAACAGAGTTTTAATTTAGTGTTTATTCAGTGAAAGTTCCTGTGCTTGGAAATACAGATGTAAATAAGGAAAATAGGTTTTGTCCTTATTCAGTATACATATACATGGGAAAACTAATTACACAATTATTTATCTTTACTACTGAATAACTGCAAGGAAAGAAAGTTAGAAGATTATAAAGATATAAAAAGCAGGATGGACCTGACATAGCTTGAAAGGTTTGGAAAAATTGCTTTGAGGAAATGTAAATGTAAGCTGAATTCTGAAGGCTGAATAGGAATTAATTAGCTGAAATAGGAGGGAACATGATAAATGTTTATTGAATGAATAAAATAATGTACTTTATGTTTATAAAACTATACTCCAGAGACAAATACAACAATTTTTATTAGCCACATCAGCTCTTTCTTTATTGTGACCAATTACATTTAATATATTTTTTCTTCTAGGAAATATTCACATCTTAAATACTGTCTCCATAAAACTATTTACATATACTTTTCTAGTTGTAAATATGTCTAGTTTCAAATTTCAAGGTATCATCAGTTGATAGTGTAAGCAGCTATATGAACCCAATGGAGTATTAGAGCTACCATTTTCCATGATTTCCCAAATATCATTTTTTCCCAAATATAAGTTATTTTTAATTTCTTCAATAAACCCTCTAAACAGGTATTTACCAACAGAATTGATTCTTACAAATGTTATTTTTGGCTGATGGCCAAGAGTATACTTATATATTCTGGCAACAGAATCTTCAATTTTAATGGCATTTCTTTAAAATATATTAAATAAATTTTTCCTTCTAAACATCTTCTAATAGTTCTAGGTTCATAGAAGTTACTCATTTGCAATATGTTTAATCGAAGAGAATTGAACTGCTGAAATGTAAGAAAAATAAAGTAATAATTTTGGGGAAAAAACGTTACTGGAAATTTGAGAGTACAGCTTTTTGATACCAGATAGCTGGTTAGATTAATTTTTTATTTCATCACCATGTTGTTGGCCCCGTGCAGACACAAATCTATTTCTTTCGTTTCCACTTTCACTTCACTGCTTATGCCTCATTAGGCTTGCAGTAGAGAAAAGGCTAGCACAAAATAAAGCTTAGATCAATCATTCCCCTATTGGCCAGAGGAAGCAAAATCAATCACTGTCCATTCAAGTGGTTCTCAGCTATTGACTTTAAACTTTCCTGATCTTGAGGTTACTGTACTGTTAATTGCACTGAAGTTGAGTGTCTGTGTTTCAGCATATTTTTAAACTATCTTTAGAGAATATACACTACTATATTGCTATTAATGTCTTATGTGAATAGATGAAGGTTGGGATCTATAACCTGTGATTAGAAGCCTGATAATAACACCCTAAAACAGTTATGAAAAGCTCTTGTGTAGAAACTGTTACTAGTTTGCTGAAGAATTTATAGCTTTTAGTTTCAAATTGCATAGTATATTGATTTTTTAAATCTCTATATATTCATTATTAATATATTCACACAAGAAAAAAATTAGTCCTAAAATATGAAAATAAAATTTTAAAATATCATGTGAAAATATATGATTTGTGTTGTTTGATACTTATTTTTAAAACTTCATTTTTCCTACAATCACAATTATTAAATCTAGTGGTTGATTATTAATATAAAATTATTTTTATAGTAATAATTATATATAATTTCTTACTTTACACACAGTAGACAGTAGGTGTTACAACTTTAGACAAGTTGCTTTTGAGCATAAAAATTGTTCAACCATGACCTTTGCTGAGAAACAAAGGTAATTGACATATGCCCCAAATACAGTCACATGACTATATTAAAATGTGACCAACACCCTGATTTTCCATCTAAAGCCCCAGAGATTTGAAAAAGATTAAATTTAACAATGACTGTGAGCATATTTGCATAAAAACATAGTATCTAGAAGAAAGTAAAATAATTCAACTTATCAATTAAATGTTTGGTAAATCAAAAGCTAAATGCATGGTGAAATAGAGTATAAAGTGAAGAAGCACAGAAATTATGTGCATGCTTTTAAAATACCAAAGATTGAAAAAGAACATAAAAAAATGAAAAGTATAGCTATAAAAGGGGTCATTATAAAGGATTTTCTAAAAATGTATAAGTAAAAAACAAAAGTAGTGTATTTTAGTAAATATATATTTATTCATATTTATATATTTAGCCAAATTTTCCCACAAAGGAAGTTTTTATTATTTTTCTTTCTGTCATTATCCATGACATTCATGCTTTAATTTTTTTCAGTCAACTTGTATTTATTAAGAAACTGATTTAGGGCTTCCCTGGTGGCGCAGTGGTTGAGAGTCCACCTGCTGATGCAGGGGACATGGGTTCGTGCCCCAGTCCAGGAATATCCCACATGCTGCAGAGCAGCTGGGCCCGTGAGCCATGGCCACTGAGCCTGCGCATCCGGAGCCTGTGCTCCGCAACGGGAGAGACCACAACAGTGAGAGGCCCACGTACAGCAAAAAAAAAGAAACAGATTTATTTTATCTTTTATATTATTTCTAAACAGGGATTTATACGTTTTAAACAAACAAAATGAAATTTTAAAACGTTATCAACAGAGGACCTTCAAGATGGCGGAAGAGTAAGATGTGGAGATCACCTTCCTCCCCACAAATACATCAAAAATACATCTACATGTGGAACAACTCCTACAGAATACCTACTGAATGCTGGCAGAAGACGTCAGACTTCCCAAAAGGCAAGAAAATCCCCACATACCTGGGTAGGGCCAAAGAAAAAAGAAAAAAAAGACAAAGCAATAAGGATGGGACCTGTGCCTCTGGAAGGGAGCTGTGAAGGAAGAAAAGTTTCCACACACTAGGAAGCCCCTTCACTGGCAGAGACGGGGGGTGGCATGGGGGGAAGCTTCGGAGCCACAGAGGACAGCGCAACAACAGGGGGGCAGAGGGCAAAGTGGAGAGATCCCCGCACAGAGGATCAGTGCCAACAAGCAATCACCAGCCTAAGACACTTGTCTGCTCACCCACTGGGGCAGGTGGGGGCTAGGAGCTGAGGCTCTGGCTTCGGAGGTCAGACCCCAGGAAGAGGACTGGGGTTGGCTGCGTGAACACAGCCTGAAGGGGGCTAGTGCATCACAGCTAGCCAGGAGGGAGTCCAGGAAAAAGTCTGGACCAGCTGAAGAGGCAAGAGACCATTGTTTTGGGGTGTGCGAGCAGAGGGGCTTCCTGCTCCATGTACCCACAGATGGCAGAGCACCGCCTAAGCGAGCTACAGAGATGGGCACAAGGCGCGACTATCATCTCAGATCCCAGAGGCGGGCAATAGAAGAGGGATGGACCTGCACCTCTGAGAGGGAGTTGTGAAGGAGGAAAAGTTTCCACACACTAGGAAGCCCCTTCAGTGGTGAAGGCAGGGGGTGGGAGGGGGGAAAGCTTCAGAGCTATGGAGGACAGTGCAGCAACAGGGGTGCAGAGGGCAAAGCGGAGAGATTCCTGCACAGAGGATTGGTGCCAACCAGAACTCAACAGCCTGAGATGATTGTCTGCTCATCCACCAGGGCAGGTGGGGGCTGGGAGCTGAGGCTTGGGCTTCGGAAGTCAGATCCCAGGTAGAGGACTGGGGTTGGCTGCGTGAACGTTGGCTAGTGCGCCACAGCCAGCCAGGAGGGAGTCTAGGAAAAATTCTGGACCTGCCTAAGAGGAAAGAAACCATAGTTTCGGGGTGCGTGAGGAGAGGGGATTCCTTCCCTGTCTTCCCACAGAAGGCAGAGCACTGCCTAAACAAGCTCTAGAGACGGGCGCAAGCCACAGCTATCAGCTCAGACCCCAGAGATGGGCATGAAATGCTAAGGATGCTGCTGCAGCCACCAAGAAGCCTGTGTGCAAGCACAGGTCACTATCCACAGCCCCATACCTGGAAATCTGTGCAGCCCTCCACTGCCAGGGTCCCTAGATCCAGGGACAACTTCTCCGGGAGAAAACATGGTGTGTCTCAGCGTGTTGCAACATCACGCCAGCCTCTGCCTCTGCGGGCTCAGACCGCATTGCAATTATAACTACCATACCCCTCCCTACTCCCAGCCTGAATGAGCAAGAGCCCCCTAATCAGCCGCTGCTTTAACCCAATCCTGTCTGGGCAGGGAACAGATGCCTGAGGGTGACCTACACACAAAGGTGGGGCCAAAACCAAAGCTGAACCCCAGGAGCTGTGTGAATAAAGAAGAGAAAGGGAAATTTCTCTGTGCAGCCTCAGGAGCAGCAGATTAAATCTCCACAATCAACTTGATGTACCCTGCATTTGTGGAGTACCTGAACAGAACAAATTGTCCTGTAACTGAGGTGGTGGATTTGGGGAGCAACTGTAGACTTAGGGTTTGCTGTCTGTGACTGATTTCTTTCAGATTTTTATGTTTATCATGGTTTAGTTGTTAGCACTTGTAATCATTGGTGGATTTGTTTATTGGTTTGGTTGTCTCTTTTTTTATTATTATTTTTTTCTATTTTTTATTTTAATACTTTATTTCTTGCTTTTTCTTTTTTTTTTTCCTCTCTTTTCTTCTGAGCCATGTGGCTGACAGGGTCTTGTTGCTCCGGCCTGATGTCAGGCCTGTGCCTCTCAGGTGGGAGAGCTGAGTTCAGGACACTGGACCACCAGAGACCTCCTGGCCCCAGGTAATATCAATCAGCGAGAGCTCTCCCAGAGATCTCCATTTCAATGCTAAGATGCAGCTCCACCCAATGGCCAGGAAGCTCCAGTGCTTGACGCCCCATGTCAAACAACTAGCAAGACAGGAACACAAGCCCACCCATTAAAGAGGCTGCCTAAAATCATACTAAGTTCACAGACACACCAAAACATGCCACTGGACGTGGCACTGCCCACCAGAAAGACAAGATACAGCCCCACCCACCAGAACACAGGCACCAATCCCCTCCACTAGGAAGCCTACAGAAGACACCAAACCAACATCACCCACTGGGGGAAGACATGAAAAACAATAGAAACTATGAACCTTCAGCCTGTGAAAAGGAGACCCCAAACACAGTAAGTTAAAAAAAAATGAGAAGACAGAGAAATAGGCAGTAGATGATGGAGCAAGGTAAAAACCCTCCAGACCAAACAAATGAAGAGGAAATAGGCAGTCTGCCTGAAAAGAATTCAGAGTAATGATAGTAGAGATGATCCAAAATCTTAAAAATAGAATGGATAAAATACAAGAAATGTTTAACAAGGACCTATAAAAACTAAAGAGCAAACAAACAATGATGAACAACACAATAAAAGAAATAAAAAATTCTCTAGAAGGAATCAGTAGCAGAATAACTGAGGCAGAAGAATGGTAAGCAATCTGGAAGTTCAAAGAGTGGAAACAACTCAACAGAGCAGAATAAAGAGTAAAGAATGAAAAGAATTGAGGACAGTCTCAGAGACTTATGGGACAATATTAAATGCATCAACATTTGAATTATAGGGGTCCCAGAAAAAGAAGAGAAAAAGAAAGGGTCTGAGAAAATATTTGAAGAGATTATAGTAGAAAACTTCCCTAACATGAGAAAGGAAATAGTCAAGTCCAGGAAGAGCAGACAGTCCCATACAGGATAAATCCAAGGAGAAACATGCCAAGACACATATTAATCAAATTATCAAAACTTAAATACAAACAAAAAATATTAAAAGCAGCAAGGGAAAAGCAACAAATAATATACTAGGTAATCCCCATCAGGTTAATAGCTGATCTTTCAGCAGAAACTCTGCAAGCCAGAAGGGAGTGGCAGGACATATTTAAAGTGATGAAAGGGAGAAAACTACAACCAAGATTACTTACCCAGCAAGGATCTCATTCAGATTTGACAGAGAAATTAAAACCTGTACAGACAAGCAAAACTTAAGAGAATACAGCACCACCAAACCAACTTTACAACAAATGCTAAAGGAAATTCTCTAGGCAGGAAATACAACAGTAGGAAAAGACCCAAAAAACAAACCCAAAACAATTAAGAAAATGGTAATAGGAACATACATATTGATAATTACCTTAAATGTAAATGGAGTAAATGCTCCAAGCAAAAGACATAGACAGGCTGAAAGGATACACACACAAGAACTGTATATATTCTGTTTACAAGAGACCTACTTCAGACCTAGGGACACATACAGACTGAAAGGGGATGGAAAAAGATACTCCATGCAAATAGCAATCAAAAGAAAACTGGAGTAGTAATTCTCATATCAGAAAAAATAGACTTTAAAGACTATTACAATAGATGAAGAAGGACACTACATAATGATCAAGGGATCAATCCAAGAAGATATAACAATTGTAAATATTTATGCAACCAACATAGGAGCACCACAATATATAAGGAAAATGCTAACAGCCATAAAAGGAGAAATCGACAGTAACCCAATAATAATGTGTTACTATAATAGTGTGTTACTATTAACACAATAATAGTGTGTTAATAGGGGATTTTAATACTCCACTATCACTAATGGACTGATATCCAAAATGAAAATAAATAAGGAAACACACCATTTAAATGAGACATTAAACAAGATGGATTTAACTGATATTTATAGGACATTCTATCCAAAAACAACAGAATACACTTTATTCTCAAGAGTTCATGGACTATTTTCCAATATAGATCATATCTTTGGTGACAAAATAAGTTTTGGTAAATTTAAGTAAATTGAAATCATATCAAGTATCTTTTCTGACCAC
Source organism: Leucopleurus acutus (assembly GCF_964270905.1). Classification (NCBI taxonomy): domain Eukaryota; kingdom Metazoa; phylum Chordata; class Mammalia; order Artiodactyla; family Delphinidae; genus Leucopleurus; species Leucopleurus acutus. The sequence goes on from NC_139142.1 coordinate 55,329,406, forward strand.
AGTGCTATGAGGCTAGCTATCAATTACAGGAAAAAAACTAAAAAATACAAACACATGGAAGATAAACTATAGGCTACTAAGTAACCAAGAGATCACTGAAGAAATCAAAGAGGAAATCAAAAAATACCTAGAAACAAATGACAATGAAAACACGACAACCCAAAACCTATGGGATGCATCTAAAGCAGTTCTAAGAGGAAAGTTTATAGCAAACAATCCTACATCAAGAAACAAGAAAAATCTCAAATAAACAGCCAAACCTTACACCTAAATCAGTTAGAGAAAGAAGAACAAAAAAAACTCCCAAAATTAGCAGAAGGAAAAAATAATAAAGGTCAGATTAGAAATAAATGAAAAAGAAATGAAGGAAACAATAGCAAAGATCAATAAAACTAAAAGCAGGTTCTTTAGGAAGATAAACAAAATTGATAAACCATTAGCCAGATTCCTCAAGAAAAAAAGGGAGAAGACTCAAATCAACAGAATTAGAAATGAAAAGGGAGAAGTAACAACCGACACTGCAGAAATAAAAAGGAATATAAGAGATTACTACAAGCAACTATATACCAATAAAATAGATGACCTGGAAGAAATGGACAAATTCTTACAAAACCACAACGTTCTGAGACTGAACCAGGAAGAAATAGAAAATATAAACAGACCAATCACAAGCACTGAAATGAAACTGTGATTAAAAATCTTCCAACAAACAAAAGCCCAGGACCAGATGGCTTCACAGGCAAATTCTATCAAACATTTAGAGGAGAGCTAACACCTATCTTTCTCAAACTCTTCCAAAATATAGCAGAGGGAGGAACACTCCCAAACTCATTCTATACGCCCGGCATCATGATGATTACAAAACTAGAAAAAAATGTCACACAAAAAAGAAAACTACAGGCCAATATCACTGATGAACATAGATGCAAAAATCCTCAACAAAATACTAGCAAACAGAATCCAACAGCACATTGAAAGGATCATACACCATGGTCAAGTAGGGTTTATCCCAGAAATGCAAGGATTCTTCAATATACACAAATCAATCATGTGATACACCATATTAACAAAATGAAGGATAAAAACAATATAATAATCTCAGTAGATGAAGAAAAATCTTTCAACAAAAGTCAACACCCATTTATGATAAAACTCTCGAGAAAATAGGCATAGAGGGAACCTACCTCAACATAATAATGGCCAAATATGACAAACCAACAGTCAATGTCGTTCTCAATGTTGAAAATCTGAGACCGTTTCCTCTAAGATCAGGAACGAGACAAGGTTGCCCAGTCTCATCAGTATTATTCAACATAGTTTTGGAAGTTCTAGCCACAGCAATCAGAGAAGAAAAGAAATATAAGCAATCATAATCAGAAAAGAAGTAAAACAGTCACTGTTTGCAGATGATATGATACTATATATAGAGAAACCTAAAGATGCTACCAGAAAACTACTAGAGCTAATCAATGAACTTGGTAAAGTAGCAGGATACAAAATTAATGCACAGAAATTTCTTGCATTTCTATATACTAATGATGAAATATCTGAAAGAGAAATTAAGGAAATACTCCCATTTACCATTACAACAACAACAAAAAAATACTTAGGAATAACTTACCTAAGGAGACAAAAGACCCGTATGCAGGAAACTATAAGATACTGATGAAAGAAATTAAGACGATACAAACAGATGGAGAAATATACCATGTTCTTGGAGTAGAAGAATCAACATTGTGAAAATTACTATACTCCCCAAAGCAATCTACAGATTCAATGCAACCCATATCAAACTACCAATGGCATTTTTCACAGAACTAGAACAAAAAATTTCACAATTTTATGGAAACACAAAAGACCCCGAATAGCCAAAGCAATCTTGAGAATGAGAAATGGAGCCAGAGGAATCAGGCTCCCTGACTTCAGACTATACTACAAAGCTACAGTAATCAAGACAATATGGTACTGACACAAAAACAGAAATACAGTTCAATGGAACAGGATAGAAAGCCCAGAGATAAACCCACCCACATATGGTCACCTTATCTTTGATAATGGAGGCAAGAATATACAATGGAGAAAAGACATCCTCTTCAATAAGTGGTGCTGGGAAACTGGACAGCTACATGTAAAAGAATGAAATTAGAACACTCCCTAACACCATACCCAAAAATAAACTCAAAATGGATTAAAGACCTAAATGTAAGGCCAGACACTATAAAACTCTTGGAGGAAAACATAGGCAGAACACTCTGACTTAAATCACAGCCAGATCCTTTTTGACCCACCTTCTAGAGAAATGGAAATAAAAACAAAAAACAAATGGGACCTAATAAAATTTAAAACCTTTTGTACAGCAAAGGAAACCATAAACAAGATGAAAAGACAGCCCTTAGAATGGGAGAAAATATTTGCCAATGAAGCAACTGACAGAGGATTAATCTCCAAAATATACAAGCAGCTCATGCAGCTCAATATTAAAAAAACAAAGAACCCAGTCCGAAAATGGGCATTAGACCTAAATAGACATTTCTCCTAAGAATATATATAGATGGGCCACAAACACATGAAAAGATGCTCAACATCATTAATCATTAGAGAAATGCAAAGGAAAACTACAATGAGATATTACCTCACACTGATCAGAATGGGCATCATCACAAAATCTACAAACAATACATGCTGGAAAGGGTGTGGAGAAAAGTGAACACTCTTGCACTGCTGGTGGGAAAGTAAACTGATACAGCCACTATGGAGAACAGTATGGAGGTTCCTTAAAAAACTAAAATTAATACTACCATATGACCCAGCAATCCCACTAATGGGCATATACCCTGAGAAAACCATAATTCAAAAAGAGTCATGTACCACAATGTTCATTGCAGCACTACTTACAATAGCCAGGACATGGAAACAACCTAAGTGTCAATCGACAGATGAATAGATAAAGAAGATGTGGCCCATATTTACAGTTGGATATTACTCAGCCATAAAAAGAAACAAAATTGAATTATTTGTAGTGAGGTGGATGGACCTAGAGTCTGTCATACAGAGTGAAGTAAGTAAGAAAGAGAGAAACAAATACCATATGTGAACCCATATATATGGAATCTAAAGAAAAAGAAAGAAAATGGTTCCAATGAACCTAGGGGCAGTACAGGAATAAAGACACAAACATAGAGAATGGACTTGAGGAGACGGGGAGTGGGAAGGGTAAGCTGGATGAAGTGAGAGAGTAGCATTGACATATATACACTACCAAATGTAAAATAGATATCTAGTGGAAAGCAGCTGCATCACACAGGGATATCAGCTCGGTGCTTTGTGACCACCTAGAGGGGTGGGATAGGGAGGGTGGGAGGGAGATGCAAGAGGGAGAGGATATGGGAATATATGTATACATATAACTGATTCACTTTGTTATACAGCAAGAACTAACAACATTGTAAACAATTATACTCCAATAAAGATGTTAAAAAAGAAAGATTATATGTAGAGATGCCATGTTAACTCTTATAGGGAGGAGAAAAAATTCGTCTTCATTCTTGCCATTCAAAATATCCTAAATTGATATTTTAATTTATTTCCTTATGGTATATTTCTCTTTTTTGACAGAAGTTTTTCTTTAATTATATCATATACAATCCCTATTTTATTTTGGAATTTAAACAGTTGGTATCCTCGAGCAGTGAGATTAGCGCTAATATTTATGCTCTTCATTGTGATTTCTCCAAGATTCAATTTTCCCTTGAAAAAAATATATTATCAGATTACCACAGGTTCCTTAAATAAAAGTGGAAATATGTTTAAAAGGCAAAAAGAAGTATCATCACCTGTATACCTTTCAGCCTGTCACAAACACCATTAGTAATTTTATAATTTTCATTCTACTATTTGTATTTGAATTCATTAATTACATTAAGCTTTTGTAAGTTTTCACATAGTTTGTAGATCCATGACTACCTTTGTTCAAGCAATAAATAAGTCTCCTATCTGAAAACCATTCATCATTTATCCCTTATAATACGTATGTAAATGAGACTTGCATTTGTTGAATTACACTTATAACATTGGGTTCTCCTTCATAGAGCTAGAAATACAATTCACATAGAAAAACATGAAAATCCAGACTTACATATATTTTAGTGTTTCTCCAAACCAAATGTACTGGATGTATTCTTGATACATTTTACATTATGCTGGTTAGCAAATGCTTTCCTTAAATGCATTCTGATATTCCAAATAGATTTTCACTATAGTTCTCTCTTCCTGACACCCCAAAAATATAGCTCTTTCATATCACAGATAAATGATAATCTTTTAGTGAGCACCTATTCTGTTACTATAAAAAACATTTATAATATTTGAGCAAATTTAAAATTAGAAAAATATATAACTTTAAGATATTTTATTTTCTGTGTTCTCAGGAGGAATATATTATCTTTCAATGCCAAAGGCAACATCTCTTAGTTTTGTATAATGAACATATAAGTAATGGGTTTCTGTAACTTTGGTGATATTCTTAATTGCTTTTTGATTTCCTCTCAAAGTATGTCTCTAAGTATAGAAAACTAAATTTGTTCTTAGTCTGCTTGATGTGCAACTTCAAGAACAGGTTTTCAGTTTTCTTTTTCTTTTATATTTTTATGGTCCTTTTATAGTTCATGAATTTTCTCAAGATCAGCTGATATGTAATTTTCACCTTACTCAGGTAAATTTTTCTAAAATAAGCTTGCTTAATTATAAGCAGTAATTAGTATAGTAAAAATTTCTAGCTTTCTGTAATCAAAATGTTTATTTTTTAAAGATACAGAAAATGTTTTTCCTAAATGGAATACAAATCAAGCTCAAACTGATGAGTTACAAAACATTCCGTAGAGATATTTTCTCTTTTAAATTAATTTTAATCCATCATTTGCATGAATTTATCATAAATAAAATATATATGAACTCATGAATCTTATAAACAATACTTTGTTAAATAAGAATCTCTTTAAAAAATGTCTTATTTATTCTTGACATTTTTATTACTCATTTGTTTCCCTCTTCTTAGTGATAATTCTAACTCCTGTAATATGAGAAGTAGAGGACACTTGATTAGAGGGTGAAGTAGTCATTGGAATTTGTGCAGATTCAGAGTTTATCCAATTCTGAGATTTAGTTCAGAGTCTGATGAAGATGTTCACACTTCCTATATGGGCAGTACCTTTCTGTACTTATACACCCTGAATTTAACTCACTAAATACAATTTTTTTCATGTACTAGAGAGCCACTAATTTATATCCTTGCAGTTTTAATCTATCATTATTTTTCTACTATAGTCTTAATGATAGAAGGTTAAGGCAACTTTACAGTTGTGCCTTCATCTTCTAAGAACTTGAGTAAGAGTCAAAAGATTTGAACTATTTCAGTCTTTTTAATGTCTTCCAGGGGGATACAAGCATTAGTAATCTAGTCCGTGCCTGTAACATTCCTGGGTTGAAATGAGCACACATGTACAACCTTACCCTAAATGAACTAATGAAAAAGCAAATATCTTTTAAAAGTTCAGTGCCCTATCAATTGCTTGTTTATTTTATTTTCTGTTTTTTGCTTTCTTTCTATTTAAAAGAAATAGGACTAATGACATTGAAGAAGAGTCATAACCTCACCTTCTGGATCTTTAAAATGGTGAAAATAACACCGTAGACTAGCTGTAAGAATTAAGTAAGATTTGCTATGTACAGCACCTTATAGAAGAATGCCTCAGCATAGCTCATACTTGATAACATTTGCTTAACTTGATAACTATGAGAAACTACATGCAAACACAGAGTTAATAGGATCAAAAACTAAACTAAGACTATCTAAATTGACATTTTACTTTTTCAGGAAATTCTTGCCTATGAATATTATATATTATTATTATTTGTTTCAGAAACTTCCTGAAAATGTATTTATGTAAATAATAGACTACTCCTTTGGCCTGCCTTCTCAGGGCACTGGCTCCCTCAACCAGGGAAAACATTCTCTTATCAGATGAATGGTCATTCATCAAGACATCTTCAAAAACTTCATCACTCTCTGTCTATCAATTCTCAATTATTATATCATGAATTTTGGACTGCAAATTTTTGGACTGCAAAATTTTGGACTGCATTAAAAGACCCACCTTAAATCAGAGCATAATTCCTATACCTACTTGTTAACTACCTTTTAGAGACACTGCTAAGACTCTGTCAAGGTGGTGTTGTCTATTACTGCAGTAAGTAGCAAATACATCTTTGCTTGCCAACTGGTTATCTTGGTGGAATGTCAGCAGTTGAAAAAGATGATGATAGTAACATTTATGCTTTTGTATAGTAATTTGTTTTCTCTAGCCATTTTCAGAATCAGTATGTGCATTTTTACCCTGTTATAAATTGGGAGTTTTCTGTATTCATTTTACATATGTTTTGTGAAGTGAATGTCATGTAAACAAGTAGCTGAGTTGAGCTAGAATCCCTACTTTTTGGATTTTCTGTCTAGTGCTCTATTATATTTTTCTTATTTTAAGTGTCCTTTGTAATAAGTTATTTTCTACAGTCATCTTCACTTTTTAAAATAATTTTAAAGTATAAGGCCAAAATGAAGATCACACAGGGCCATATTTTTCTTAGCAATATTATTTGAGCTAAGTGATTGTTTGAAGTCACTATCTATTTCTAAACCACAAGGGTCAAAAGGACCTCATACTCTACCACTCAAAGCTGCACTGGTGATTTTTCACAAAATATTCCCCTTTTCATAAATCTTGTTAAAAGAATTGCCTCTGTCAGGTACTTGAAAGAACTTAGCTCATGTAAATTCATCTTTTCTTTCATAATAAGTGTACCTAAGAAGGCCACCTGCTCATTTGGTAAAGACTTTATTTACAGAGTCTAAAACTTCTTATGAAAGATGCAAGTGCTTGCAAGGGGATAAGGTTTTCTGTAAAGAACTAATTGCTTTACATACATGAATATAAGGAGGTAATAAAATTTGTGGAATTCCTCTTCAGAAGTGCATAGACATGCAGGCTTTGCTAAAATGTCTGTTTTCTGTTACAACCCCAATTACCAACTATTTATTGACCTCCTAGAAAAGAGCATGTCAAATTTTGTGTCATGTAGTTGCTGTCACAAAACAATGAATGCATTTTACAGATGCTGATTAAAAAATAATTTGGCTCCATTTGCAGACTCTGCTGATTCTTACCATGATTAATTCAGTTATATATGTAACATCACAATCTTGGTCATGAATTAACTAAATAAAGTCCTGGACCACTCCATAGTAACCCTTGTAGGAGAATATTTAGTAATATTAAAGAATACATTTTACAGTAACAGTCAAATGTGAGTCCATTTTCAGTTCATACTCTGAAGCAAGAAAAGAACTTTCAGTACTATCCTTTTGACAGGGCAAGGGGAGAGAACTGAACCATCTAAGAAGACAATTGCAGATTTTGGTAGAAAGAGAGTAGAAACAATGTTCTTAGGTTAGAATTGCAGATATGGGTAATCATTTCTGGGTGGTAGTTTATAAGGAAAGTGGAAGAATTCCACAGAGCACTTTGGGCAAGTGCCTAATCAAAGGCAATCTTCTTAATAAAAGCCAATAAATGGCTTACAGAAAGCACCAGCCCAGTCAGCCATTCCAACCCAAACCAGTTCTTAGAAAATATGGAAGTGTTTCAGGTTGAATTTGCAAAGAGTCTTAATTCTCACTCTACCCCCACCACCTCTCTGGTTCAGGATGAACATAAATCCCTTACTGAGGCAGAATTGAAGTTAGACACCAGAATCAACTAGTTTTATTTATGTAGATAAACATATACATATATAAAATCGATGTAAATGTATATCTACATATATAATTTACGTGTTATCATTACATAAAGTTCATTACTTAAATCAAATTATAGGTTTATCATGATAAACTCTTACTATATTTTCTCCACCCAAAACAACAACAAAAGCCTAAACTGATATCTATTACCTGTCCATTAGAGTTAAGGTTCCAGTTCCCAGAGTGAGCAAAAACCAAGAAAAGTCTTGCAGAATTCCTTCCTGAAGAAACTTACTTTTGCCTGTAATGATATGAAGTATAATGTAACTCTTAGATAAATGTCTTTTTGGAATAGCTTGATAACTCTTACTGAATGATCTCGTCATTAGCATTTTCACATTCCAAGCTGTTTTGTCCTTCAAAGTAAAATTTGCCGCATTCCCCTCTGCATAGGCTTGCCAAATTCTAAGCACTTTCAACAAACTCAGTGTCCTGCTATGCATATAACACATGTCAATTCTTGATGGACAGCTTTACACAGGCTGCTCTCGTTCCCTTTAACCATTACAGTGTTTTCTGGCTCATATTATGTCAATCTGACCTTTTTTCACATATTTAAGCTCATTCTTTTCCAGAACCTTGTATATATTGCCAAGAGGAGCAGTTTATGTTAATTTCATGGCTGTGTATTGTAAGCTCTGCAGACACAGAATCTGGTATGTTTGGAAAGCAAAAGCTAACCTTTTAAATGTTTGGATTGAGTCAATAATTAACTTGGTAATCAGTGATAATCAGACTTTTGAATATCAGTATATCTCTCATATTGTACTCATTCAACAATCAGTTAACTTCCCCCAAATGATAATTGTTAATTGAAAGAGCTAAAATAGCTACAGAAATATATATGTCTAATGTCATGCATATCCTAGGTGTCTTTTTTCCCCTTCACTTTAAAAGGGACATTGACTTGTACTTCATGTATGAAAGGGGTTCATTTGGCCTCTTTGTACTCTTTCCTATGATTCTATGAGATTAGCTAGTAAAGAACACAATGTATCAGTCACTACCTTGAAAAGATTAGGGGGACTTCAATAAATAATAGGTAGAATGCCATTTAATGCACTTAAGATGTTAACAATCTAGCAGAGGAAGCTGAACACTGTTGTTTCTCATCTGGATACTGTAAGTCTCTTAAACTGATTTTCCGGCATCTAGTGTTTCCCTTCTCTATGTCATCCTTCTTGTTGCCAGCTTGTATTTAAAACATAAATCTGACAATGTCACATCTTTCTAAAATCTGTCAGTGACATCTTTAGGGGAAACATCAAATTCTTGATACTATACCCATGATTTTTCTTATATTAATCTTCTCTACTCTTCTGTCTTCACCCATTGCAATTTCTAGATCCACATACCATGCTTTAGGTATACTGAAAAAATTATTATTATATTTTTAATCCTCAACTCACCTATGCTCTGTGGACTAAATACATGCTATTTAATTTACTTGACTTGCCCATTAGCCATTTTCTTCAATCGACTTTCTTGTACCTACTATATAAGCCTAGCTAAAATGTCACCTACTCCAGGAAATCATCCATTCACCCCAACTCAGGCTGTTCTAGTTGCTTGCAGGGATACTTGAGGAGCATTCATTTGTAATATTCCGTATTACATTGTAATTAGTTGGCTTACATAACTAATTTACAGTACAAACCACATGTGTTAAAGCAGAAAAAATAATTTTGCAAATAACAAAAAACAATGAGGTGTAGTTATGAGTTGATGCAGTTCTCTTTTTATAGTTTTGATGGGGTATATTGACATACAGCACTGTATAAGGCATACATCACATTGACTTACATATCTTCTTAAATGATTACCACAATAGGTTTAGTGAACATCCATAATCTCATATAGATACAAAAAAAGAAAAAAATTTTCCTTGTGATGAGAACTTTTAGCATTTACTTTCTTAGCAGCTTTCAAATATACCATACAGCAGTCTTAACTATAGTAATCACGTTTTATATTACTTCCCCAGTATTTATTTATCTTATAGGAGTTTAGGCCTTTTGAATACCTTCATACCTTCATACTTTCCTTCTTTTTATGGTAGAATAACATTCCAATGTGTACATATACAGTACCACATTTTCTTTATCCATTCATCCATCAGTGGATGCTTAGTTTGTCTCTGTCTTGACAATTGTAAATAATGCTGAAATAAACATAGGTGTGCATGTATTTCTTCAACATAGTGTTTTCATTTCCTTTAGATATATACCCAGAAGGGAACTGCAGTATCATGTGGTATTTTTATTTTAAATTTTTTGAGGAACCTCCATACTGTTTTCCATAGTGGCTGTACCAATTGACATCATCAAAATGTTCATATGTAGGGGACTTACTGTATCTGTTGGCCATTTGTATGTCTTCCTTGGAAATATGTCTATGTCCCTTGCCCATTTTTTAAATTGGATTATTTTGGTGTTTTTGTTGCTGAGTTGTATGTTTTTTTAAGTATATTTTAGATATTAGCCCCTTATCAGATATATGCTTTACAGATATTTTTTCCCACTTTGTAGGTTGTCATTTTATTTTGGTTTTGTTTTGTTTGTTGTTGTTGTTTGGGTTTTGGTGAGGTTTATTTTGTTTTGGGGTTTTTTTTGTTTTTTCATTTTTGTTTTTGGGTTTTATTGTGGGTTGTTTTTGTTTTGGTTTTTTTTTTGTTTATTTTTTTAAATTTGTTTTGGGTTTCCTTGTTTTGTTTTGTTTTGCTGTGCAGAAGCTTCTTAGATTGATGTAGTCTCAATCATTTGTGTTTTATTTTGTTGCTCATCCTTTAAGTGTCTTATCCAAAAATGATTGCCAAGACTCATGTCAAAGAGCACTTTTCTGGGCTTCCCTGGTGCCTCAGTGGTTGGGAGTCTGTCTGCCAATGCAAGGGGCGTGGGTTTGTGCCCTGACCCGGGAGGATCCCGCCTGCCACGGAGCAGCTGGGCCCGTGGGCCGTGGCCGCTGGGCCTGCGCGTCCGGAGCCTGTGCTCTGCAGTGGGAGGGGCCACAGCGGTGAGGGGCCCACGTACTGCAAAAAAAAAAAAAAAAAAAAAAGCACTTTTCCTATGTTTTCTTTTAGGAGGTTTATGGTATCAGGTCTTACAATTAAGTCTTTAATCCATTTCAAATTAAATTTTGTAAGTGGTGTAAGATACAGTCTAGTTTTATTCTTTTACATGAGCATTTTCTCAGCACCCTTTATTGAAGAGACTCTCTTTTCTCCATTGAGTATTAATGCTCCCTTGTCAAATATTAGTTGACTATATATGTACACATGGGTTTATTTCTGGGCTGTCAATTCTGTTCCATTGGTTTGTCTATTTTTATAGTACTGTATTGATTACTATACCTTTACCGTATAGCTTGAAATCAGAAAGTGTGATGCCTCCTGCTTTGTTCTTCTTTCTCAGGATTGCTTTGGCTATTTGGGGGTCTTTGTGGTTTCATATACACTTTAAGATTATTTTTTCTACTTCTCTAAAAAATGCTACTGAAGTTTTGATAGGGATTGCATTGAATCTATGGATGGCTTTGAGTAGTATGGACATTTCAGCAACATTATTACTTCCAATCTATGAACATGGGGTACTTTTCCATTTGTTTGTGTCTTCTTTGATTTATTTCCTAAGTTTTATAGTTTTCAGTTTAGAGATCTTTTACCTTCTTGGTTAAATTTATTCCTAAGTATTTTATTGTTTTTGATGCTATTGTGAGAGGCATCATATTCTTTATTTTTTCAGATAATTTGTCATTAATGTATAGAAATGCTAATGATTATTGTATATTAATTTTGTATCTTGCAACTTTACTGAATTTTTTGAGCAGATCTAATATTTTTTGGTGAGTCTAAGAGGATTGTCTATATATAAAATCATGTCATCTACAAATAGAGATAATTTTACTTCTTTCTTTCTAATTCTGATGCTTTTTGTTTCTCTTTCTTTCCTGATTGCTCTGGGTAGGACATCCAGTACTATGTTGAATAAGAGTGGTGAGAGTGAGCCTCCCCTGTCTTGTTCCTGAACTTAGAGGAAAAGCTTTCAACTTTTCACCATTGAGAATGATGTTAGCTATGAGCTTGTCATATATGGCCTTCATTATGTTGAGGTAAGTTCCTTTTATAACCAATTTTTAAAGAGTTTTTTTTTTAACCATGAACAGATATTGAATCTTGTTTAAAATGTTTTTTCTGTGCCTATTGAGATGAACATATGATTTTTTCCTTTTATTCTATTAATATCAAGTATCACATTTGTTTATTTGTATATGTGCAACCATCCTTGCATCCCAGGGAAAATTCCCACTTTATCATGGTGAATAATCCTTTTAATGTGCTGCTGAATTTGGCTTACTAGTATTTTATTAGATATATTTACATCAATATTTATCAGGAATATTAGCCTGTAACTCTCTTTTCTTGTAGTGTCCTTTTCTGGCTTTCTGATCAGGGTAATGCTGGCCTCATAAAATTAGTTTGGAAGTATTTCTTCCTCTTTGATTTTCTGGAAGAATTTGAAAAGGATTTGCATTAATTCTTCTTCACATGATTGGTAAATTTACCAGTGAAGCCACCTAATCCTGGGTTTTTCTTCGTTGGTAGACTTTGATTACTGATTAAATCTCCTTGCTAGTCTATTCAGAAATTGTTTCTTGATTCAATCATGGTAAGTTGTATGTTTCTAAGAATATTTCCATTTCTTCTTTTGTTGCTGTGTACTTATTCACAGACGCCTCTTATGATTTTGTATTTCTGTGCTATCAGTTGTAATGTCTCCTTTTAAAAATAATTTTGTTGATTTGGATCCTCTCTTTTTTCCTTGGTTAGTCTAGATAAAGTTTGTCAATCTTGTTTTTCTTTTCAAAGAACCCACTCTTAGTTTTGTTAATCTTTTGTTTTCCTTTTCTCTATTTCATTCATTTCTGCTCTAACCTTTATTATTTTCTTCCTCCTGCTAACTTTGGGCTTAGTTGATTCTTCTTTTTGAGTTCCTTGAGGCATAGTGTTAGGTTGTTTATTTAAGATCATTCTATTTCATTTTGTTTTCTTTTTCAGAATCCCAAAGGGATTTTATTATTTGTTTTACATCTTTATTGGAGTATAATTGCTTTACAATGTTGTGTTAGTTTCTGCTGTAGAACAAAGTGAATCAGCTATATGTATACATGTATCCCCATAACCCCTCCCTCTTGAGCTTCCCTTCTACCCTCCCTATTCCACCCCTCTAGGTCATCACAAAGCACTGAGCTGATCACCCTGTGCTATGCAGCAGCTTCCCACTAGCTATCTATTTTGTATTTGGTAGTATATATATGTCAGTGCTATTCTCTCATTTCATCCCAGCTTCCCCTCCCTCCCTGTGTCCTCAAGTCTGTTCTTTACACTTGTGTCTTTATTCCTGCCCTGCCACTAGGTTCATCAGTACCATTTTTTTCCATTCCATATATATGCATTAGCATATGGTATTTGTTTTTCTCTTTCTGACATACTTCACTCTGTATGACAAACTCTAAGTTCATCCACCTCACTAAAAATAACTCAATTTCATTCCTTTTTATGGCTGAGTAATATTCCATTGTATATATGGGCCACATCTTCTTTATCTTTTCATCTGTCGATGGACACTTAGGTTGCTTCCACGTCCTGGCTATTGTAAATATTGCTGCAATGAATATTGTGGTACATGACTCTTTTTGAATTATGGTTTTTTCAGGGTATATGCCCAGTGGTGGGCTTGCTGGGTCATATGTTAGTTCTATTTTTAGTTTTTTAAGGAACCTCCATACTGTTCTCCATTGTGGCTGTATCAATTTACATTCCCACCAACAGTACAGGAGGGTTCCCTTTTCTCTACACCCTCTCCAGCATTTATTGTTTCTAGATTCTTTGATGATGGCCATCCTGACCAGTGTGAGGTCATACCTCATTGTGCTTTTGATTTGCATTTCTCTGATGATTAGTGATGTTGAGCAGCTTTTCATGTGTTTGTTGGCAATCTGTATGTCTTGTTTGGAGAAATGTCTATTTAGGTCTTCTGCCTATTTTTGGATTAGGTTGTTTGTTTTTTTGATATTGAGCTGTATGAGCTGCTTGTATATTTTGGAGATTAATCCTTTGTTTGTTGCTTCATTTGCAAATATGTTCTCCCATTCTGAGGGTTGTCTTTTCATCTTGTTTATGGTTTCCTTTGTTGTGCAAAAACTTTTAACTTTCATTAGATCCCATTTGTTAATTTTTGTTTTTATTTCCATTTCTCTAGGAGGTGGGTCAAAAAGGATCTTGCTGTGATTTGTGTCATAGAGTGTTCTGCCTATGTTTCCTCTAAGAGTTTTATAGTATCGGGCCTTACATTTAGGTCTTTAATCCATTCTGAGTTTATTTTTGTGTATGGTGTTATGGAGTGTTCTAATTTCATTCTTTTACATCTAGCTGTCCAGTTTTCCCAGCACCACTTATTGAAGAGACTGTCCAGGAGAGTGTTGTTTAATTTTCATGCATTCATTAGTTTTTCAGTCCTCTTCCTGCTATTAATTTCTAATTTCATACCATTTTGTTCAGAGAAGATACTTGGTATGCTTTCAGTCTTCTTGAGCTTGGTAAGATTTGTTTTGTGGCCTGACATAAGGTCTACTCAGAAATTGTTCCACATGCACTTGAAAAGAATGTGTGTTCTGCTTTTGTTGGATAGCATGTCCTATGTATATCTGTTAGGTCTGTTTGGTCTATAGCGTTGTTCAAATCTGCTGTTTCCTTCTTTATTTTCTGTATGATCTATCCATTATTGACAGTGGGATATTAAAGTTTCAGCTATTATTGTATTGCTTTTTTATTTATCCTTTTAGTTCTCTTAGTTTTTGTTTTATTTATTTAGGCATTTCTAGCATTTCAGGTTGTTTGTTTGTTTTGATGGTTTCTAATTCTTTGCTGACTTCTCGTTTTGTTCATACATTATTCTCCTAATTTTGTTTAGTTGTATGTATTTGTGTTCTTGTTATTTACTAAACTTCAAGAGGATTGTTCTGAATTCATTGTCTGAGATTTTATAGGTCTCCATTTCTTTAGGGTCAGTAGTGGAGCTTTATTAGTTTCCTTTGGTGGTGTCATGGTTACATGATTTTTTGCAAAACTTGATTACTTGCATTGGTATCTGTGCATTTGAGTAAGCAGTCTCCTTTTCCAGATTTTATAAGCTCATTTTGTTGGAGAGTTTTTTACCAGTCTGCTCAGCTTTGTGTTCTGGTAATGTCCTTTGGCAGTTGGGACTTGCTATCAGGGTCTATTTTAGGGTGAGACCACTGCCTGTGTTCTGAGGTTGGTGGGGTGGGGGAAGGTGCTGCTGGCTGAGAACCGTTGGATATGCCTGCTGGCTTGGTTCCCTGCCCAAGGGAGGCTGTACTGTGGTTGACTGTGTTCTCTGGTCAGACTTCCTAGATGATAGGAACTACTATACTTAGCAATTGTTGGAGCTATGAACTTGCTTCCTTGCCTGAAGGGGCAGCAGAATGGTTTCCAAAGCATGAACTGCTCATGGTTTGGGGACCCAAATCAGGCTAGATTGCATGCAGAATTTCCTGGCCAGATGAGGTCACCAGTTTTGCTCTGCATATGGGGAAAGACTCAGGCTGTGCTCTATGTTCAAGTGTCACTGTAAGTAAGGCTGTATGATGGGCCACAAAGCTTCCCATGTGTTCTGATTAGGTCCACTGGGCTGGCTGAAGGTTATATTCAGCAGTGGGTAGAGCTATAAAATAGTTTCCTAACCCAGAAGGGGCTCCATATAGGCCCCAAGACTGGCAAGACTCTTGTTTGGGGATCGAATTAGGCAGATCTATGCACCAAGTTCCCTGCCCTGACAGGTCACCATCCTAGCTCTGCAGATGGGTAGAGTTGCCCACAGAGTTCTCCACTCAAGTTCCACTATAATCAGAGTTACAAGATGGGCTACATGAATTCCTGGAAGCTCTGGTTAGGTTTCCTGGTTGGGTCAGGCTGGACACTGTATTTGGCCTTTGGGTGTAGCTATAAATTAGCTTCCCTGCTTCATTAGGGCTACAGAACAGACCCCTGGTCCAAAAGGTTCTTCCCTGGGGAACAAATTAGACACCTGCTCACTAAGCTCCCTGGACAATTGAGGCCACTGTCTTAGGTCTGCAGGTGTAGAGCCACTGGTTGGGTTCTCTGATCAAGTGCTGCCATAATTGAGGATGCATGGGGGGGCTACCAAGATTCCCAGGAGCTCTGGCTAGGTTTCCTGGTTAGCAGGAGCAGTAGGCAGAGCTACCAAATAGCTTCCCTGACTAGGGAAGGGTTGCAGAGCAAGCCCCAAGATTGACAAGACTCCTGTTTGGGGAGCTAACCAGGCTGACCTATACTCCAAACTCTCTGGGCAGACAGGGTAGCTGGCTTGTCTCTTCAGATAGGTAAAACCACTGGCTACACTCTCTGCTTGAGTGCTACTGGGCCAGTCATTTCCCAGGTACTTAGGCCAGACTTCCTGGTCAGGCAGGTTTGGAAGTTACCATCAGCAGTGGTAAAGCTATGAATCAGCTCCCCTGCCCAGCCAGGTATGGTGGCAAAAATGGCTCCAAGACCAGTATCTTTGTTTGGGTTCTTGACTCAAGCAGAACTGTATACCAAGTTCTCTGCCTGAATGGGGCCACTTGCTAAGCTTTGCTGATAGGCAGTGCTGCTGGCCAGGTTCTGTACATGAGTGTTACTACACTATGCAGCTTCCCAGGTATTCAGGCCAAGCTTCTTAGTTGGGTGGAGCTGAGAGCTATGCTCAGCTGTGGACAAGGCTATGAATTAGCTCCTCTCCCCAAGTAGAGTGGGAGAGCTGGCTCTAATCAGCCTACCAGGTGGTCCAGTCCAGCTTTCTGGTTGGGCAGTGCTAAGAGCTATACTCATCAGTGAGTGAGGCTATTAATTAGCTCCCCTGCCCAGGCAGGGTGGCAGAACCAGCTCCAAGGCCAGGAAAGTTTGCTTGTGGTCTTCACTCAAGCTGACTCATGCTCCCAAGTTCCCTGGCCAAAAGGTGATACTGGATTTGCTCTGTGGTCAGTCAGCTCTGTCTGCTGGACTCCTTGCTTGAACATTGCTGGATTACAGCTTCCAGGTGCTCTGGCCAGGGTTTCTGGTCAGGCAGGGCTAGGTTCTCCATTTGATATCCCAAATCAGGCAGATTTGCACCCCACCAAGTTCCTTGATCAGACTGCACCACCATCTTGGCTCTGCAGATAAGCAAAGCCACTGGCTGGGACTGCTGCTTGGTTGCTTTAGGTAGGTACTTGGTCTACCAAGATCAGGATGTTAGTTGTTGCAAGGCTCTACCCCCTTCTCTCTCAAAATCAGATTCCCAGTCAAGCCCTGCAGATTCTCCTGCAATTCACATGGGGTAAGACTGGAGTGGGGACTCCCAAGAAGTGACCCACAATGCTTGGGGAACTGGATGTCCACCCTGAGTACTTTTTCCCACTGGAGCAACTGTAGGCTTAGGAGAGACTTCTCAGTATGGGGCTGCACTGGCCCGGGGGAGGGGCAACACGATCAGATATAGCTACTAATCTTATCCTTCTAATGTTGTCTGTCTCAGTCTCTGTGGTGCAGGGGAATGCTTCAGTTTCACCCTGTGTTCTAGGATTTCCTTAGTGGTGTCTTCTCCAAGAATAGTTGTTAATTGTTCTTCTTATGAAGAGCAAAGTTAGGAATGACGTATGTTGCCATCTTGGTGATATCACTCCTTTATGAAATTCTTGAAAGCTAAGTTAAACCTGGATTTAATCTAGTAGGTAATAGGGAGCCAACATCACTTACTGAGCATTGCAAATAAATAAATAAATAAAGTTTACCCATAGTTTATGGAATTCCTAATTAAGACAATAACTAAACACCACTATACATTTGTTAAGATAGCTATAATCCAGGGCTTCCCTGGTGGCGCAGTGGTTGAGAGTCCGCCTGCCAATGCAGGGGACACGGGTTCGTGCCCTGGTCTGGGAAGATCCCACATGCTGCAGAGCAGCTGGGCCTGTGAGCCATGGCCGCTGAGCCTGCGCGTCTGGAGCCTGTGCTCCGCAATAGGTGAGGCCACAACAGTGAGAGGCCCGCGTACCGCAAAAAAAAAAAAAAAAAAAAAGATAGCTATAATCCAGAACACTAACAATACCAATTCTGGTGAGGATGTGGAGAATCAGGAACTCTCATTTATTCCTGATAGTATTATTCCTGATAGTAATGCAAAATAGAATAGCCACTTTGGAAGACAGCTTAGAAGTTTTTTACAAAACTAAACATACTCTTACCATATGATCCAGTAGTTGTTCTCCTTGGTATTTACCCAAATTAATTGAAAACTTGTGTCCTCACAAAAATCTGTACACCAATGTTTATAACAGCTTTATTTACAGCCCTACCTCAGAGATATTACCAGTTCAGTTCCAGGTCACTGAAATAAGGTGAATATTGCAGGAAAGCAAGTCACACGCATTTTTTGGTTTCCCAGTGCATATAGAAGTTATGTTTACATTGTACTGTAGTCTATTAAGTATATAATAGCATTATGTCTAAAAAAGTTCATATCTTAATTAAAAATACTTTATTGCTAAAAAATCCCAATTACAATAGTAACATCAGAGATCACTGACCACAGACCACCATAACATGTAAATAACAATGAAAAAGTTTGCAATATTGTAAGAATTACCAAAATGTGATGCACAGACACAAAGTGAGAAAATGCTGTTGGAAAAATGGCACTGACAGACTTGTTTGATGCAGGGTTGCTATAAATTTTCAATTTGTAAAAAACTCAATAGCTGCAAAGTGCAATAAAGTAAGCACAATAAAATGAAGTATGACTGTATAATTGTCAAAATATGGAAGCAACCAAGATGTTCTTTAGTAAGTGTATGGGTAAATAAACTGGTATGTTCAGAAAATGGAATATTATTTAGTAATAAAAAGAAGTAAGTGAGCAAGCCATGAAAAGACATGAAAGAAATACATATTACTAAGTGAAAGAAGCCAATATGAAAAGGCTACAAGTGTATGATTTCAACTCTGTAACATTTTGGAAGAGGAAACACTATGGAGACAGTAAAAAATATTAGTGGTTGCCAGGGTTTGGGATGTGGGAGAGAAGAACAGGCAGAGTATAGTATATTTTTAGGGCATGAAAACTATTTTGTATGATACTACAGTGTTGGATACATGCTTGTCCAAACCCATAAATTTGTCCAAACCCTCAGAATGTACAATAACAACAGTGAACTCCAATGTGAACTATGGACTCTGGGTGATAAGGATGTGTCAGTGTAGATCCATCACTCGTAGCAGATGGGAATGTCAACAGTGAGGGGGAGTGTGCATGTATGGATACAAGGGGTATATGGGAACTCTCTGTACTTTCTATTCAGTATTGTTGTGACCCTAAAACAAAAATTAGTTTATTAATTTTAAAAATTAAATAGGAGAATAATTAACAGCAGAATACACCTTTTTCTCAAATTCCCATGGAACATTCACCAAAACACATCTTAACATATTTAACAAAATAAAAATTATATAAACTATGTCTGAGGGCCACAATGATATTAAACTAGAAATCAGTAAGGGAAAGAGTGCTCAAAATCTCCAAATATTTGGAAATTTAACAACACACTTCTAAATAACACATAGGTCAAAGTCTCAAGAGAAATTAAAAATATTTTAAACTAAATGAATATATTACTTACCTAAATTTGTGGGATGCAGTGAAATTGCTGCTGAGAAAGTTATAGCATTAAACATGCATATAAGAGAAGAAAAAAGATCTAATATCAATAATCTCAGGATCTAGTTTAAGAAAACAGATAAAAATAAACTAAACCTAATTACAAGAAAGTAAGACATACTACAAGAAAACTACAGATAAATGTTTCTCATGAACATAGACGTAAAAAACCTCAATAAAATATCAGCAAGTCAAATTCAAGAATGTATAAAAATTATCATACCCTATGATAAAATGGGATTTATTCTAGTTTTGTGAGGCTGGTTCAAAATTTAAAAATCAAACAATATAATCTGATACATGAACAGACTAGAGAAAAAATCATAAGATCATATTAATAGATGTGGAAAAAGCATTTGACAAAATTCAATACCCATTCAAAATAAAAACTCTGGACAAATTAAAAATTAAGAAGAACTTCCTCAACATTAAAAAAAAGATAGCTAATGTCACACTCAATAGTGAAAATACTGGATATTTTCCCCTTAAGATTTGCCATGAAGCAAGGTTATCCTCTTTTATCACCCTTACTCAAAATCTCACTGGAAGGGAGATGAGAAAAAGAAAGGGATTACATAGATTTGAAGGGATTCAATAAAGGTATTTTTATTCATACATAACATGATTATCTATCAAGAAAATACCAAAGAATCAAGAAAAAACTTCCTGGAACTATTTACTGAGTACTGCAAAGTTGCAGGATGCAAGGATAATATACAAAGTCAATTGTTTTTCTGTATACCACCAGGGAATAATATGAGCCACTAAATAGAGTAGTATTGGATTATAAACAAAAGTATAAAATAAATATCCATGAGTACATATTGATATAAATACATTTCCATAAAATGGATAATTGGGGGAGAAAAGAAAAATCTCCTACGTAGAAGAATTTCTAATAATTTATGTAGGTATTCTGCCTCCAAGGAGGTGTAGTATAACTCCCCACCATTAAGTTTGGGCTGTACTTCCTTATAAAGAGCACAGTGTGGAAAGGGAGAAAAAAAAAAACAAAAAACGTTAGGTGTGGAAACCTGACAAATACTGCTCCAGTGAGGAGATTAAGGTCAACATCTACAATGTTAAGTCATTTTGATCCTATGTACACGTGATATGCTGTAATGAAAAGCCATGGTCTTCCTTCCAGAAACCCATACCCCATTCTGAAAAAATCAGACAAATTCCAAAGGAAATCTGAAAAAAAAAAAATCTTAATGTTTGTGTAAGATGTTGCAGAAAAACTTGAATGAACTTTTTGGCCAACCCAATATTTTGAAAACTCTAGTAAGTCTAGATGCTAAAAGTGGAAACCAAGGTTATGGGTCCTATATTCATTTCATAAGTATTTTCTTTGTTATTGGAAGCTGAACTGTTCAGAGTCCCACAGTAATCTCATATGGCAATTTTGGAGTTTTTTTCTACTCTATGCTAGATATATATTTTTAGAGGTACAAAACTGTCAACACAGAACTCCAGTTATAACTGTATTTTTATTGCTTAAAATATCTACACTATAAAACTATTGCATATAATACACTTCTGGTCACATTTCTAGAGCATTAAAATATTTTAGAGCATAATTTATGTTAAGTTACACAGAATTTTGAAGGATTTCACTTCTATTTGCTTGAATTCAACAAACTGTTACTGTCAAGGTGGTAATTTGGGTATATACAGGTTCTTTTTTAATATATGAAACAATTTACTACTGTATTGCACTTTTTAAAATTTGATTCACTGTTAAAAACAATGTGATTTTTCATACTTGTATCATTTATTTCCTTTTATGTCAACATTTTCCCTCAAAATTATTTAATACAGTATAGGGATTTCTGCTTTAGGTTAAGTTGTTCAGTTTAGTCAAATGCTTTAGGGAAAATTTTTTTTTTTTTTTTTTTTTTTTGTGGTACGCGGGCCTCTCACTGCTGTGGCCTCTCCCGTTGCGGAGCACAGGCTCCGGACGCGCGGGCTCAGCGGCCATGGCTCACGGGCCCAGCTGCTCCGCGGCATGTGGCATCCTCCCGGACCAGGGCACGAACCCGTGTTCCCCGCATCGGCAGGCGGACTCTCAACCACTGCGCCACCAGGGAAGCCCTAGGGAAAAATATTTTTTAAATAATATTCTATAAAATGCATTTTCCTTTGCTACATAAATCATTTAAACACTGTTCTAACATTCCTATAAATTAGTCTTTCTTTCAACCTAATTTGAATTTTAAAGCACATTTTTATCACTTCTCAAGTGATATAATACATTTTATTTCTGTGAGGTCATTATTAGAGATAACACTTTCTCGCCACCCATATTATATTTAATCCTATTTCTATCTGTATTTTAACCAGAAATATGATATTTTTACTCAGGAAGAGCAATTCATTTGAGAAACAAAAATTTATTTGACTTAGAAAATCTACAAGAATTTATTTCAATGATAGATGTTACTCCCTCATTTTGTTGTCTCTTATCTCCATACTTAAGAGGCATTACCATTCATGTCAGTTAGAATATTTACTCTTGTTAGGACTGTTACTGCTAATTGTTCCCTGAATTGCTTAGGATTTAAATCTAGCATTAAGCACTCCACAGTAAGCTACTTTCTAAGATCACACTTTGACGAAATATGGTCAACAGAAAAATCAATTATTTAGAGCCTTAATATTACTATTTGAAACACACTGGCTTGGATTCTATTTTTTTAAAAAAGGATTAAGAAAAAGATCTTTGCACTATCCACTTGAAACTTGTTATGTCAATTTTCATCCTCTTATGCTCTAATCAAAGTATTTAGTGAGGTCCAGAAACGAATTTTCTGTCCTTCCTGGCTAATCTTCCCATGCCCAAGCTTAAAACCAATTAAATGACACCAGAAATCCATTCTGAAAACTTAGGAAGAAACTTAATATGATTCTTTTACAACCGGAGAGCAGGAATTTTTAAATATAGTACAAAAAATACCCATGAAAAATTCTGTTTCAAAGATCCTTAAACTCAGTCTTTTGTAGGCAGAATAATGGCCCCACCAAAAGACATCACCATCCTAATTCCCAGGAGATGTGACTTTGTTACCTCACATTGCAAAGGGACTTTGCAGGTGTTATTACATTAAAGACATTGAGATGGGGAGAGTATCCTGGAGTATTCAGTTGGGTTTAATCTAATCACATGAAACCTTATAAGACAAGAACCTTTTCTGACTGTGGTCAGAAGGAGCTGTGATTATGGAAAAATGGTCAGAGATATGCAACGTTCCTGGCTTTGAAGATGGAGAAAGTAGATCATCAGCCATGGAATGTTAGATACCTTTACAAGCTGGAAAAGGTAAAGAAATGAATTTTCTGCTAAGAGCCTCAAGAAAGGAACACAGCCCTGCCAACACCTTGGTTTTAGCCCAGTGCAACTTGTGTTATACTTCTAACCTCTAGAACTTTAAGATAGTAAATTTGTGCTGTATTAAGGCAGTAAGTTTATAGTAATTTGTTAAATCAGCAGTATAAAACTAATACACAGACCAAGATAGAATCTATGGCTTAACACTCAAACCAGGCCCTCTCACACTGTTCTTGTCTTTATCAAAGGTATTCCTATACAAGCATACCTCATTTTATTACACTTTGCTTTGTTGTACTTCACAGATATTGAGTTCTTTTATAAATTGAAGTTTTGTGGCAACCAATGTCGACCAAGTCTATCAGCACCATTTTTTCAACAGCATTTGCTCCCTTTGTGTCTCTGCATCACATTTTGGTAATTCTCACAATATTTTAAACTTTTTCACTATTGTATTTACTATGGTGATCTGTGATCTTTGATGTTACTACTACGACTTGCTGAAGGCTTAGATGATGATTAGTATTTCTTAGTAATACAGTATTTTTTAATTAAGATATATACATTTTTGAAATATACTATTGCACACTTAATAGATTACAGTATAATGAAACATAACTTTTACATGCTCTGCAAAACCAAAAAATTTGTGTGACTCACTTTATTTCGATATTCAATTTATTGCAGTGGTGAGGAACTGAACCTGCAACATCTCTGAGGTATGCCTGTATTTTTGATATTTATTTTCTCTGCTATATTATAAATTTCATGAAGCAAGCCCAATTTGCTCATGTTTTCCCCATTTGACCTTAGATGAGGCATATAGTGTATTGACCTCATTTGCATTATCATAGCTGTATATCTTAGTTGTTTGAAGGCATCAGCCTGAAAATAGACTTTAAAGAAACTTTTAAAGCATTTGAGATATTTGTTTACATGTTAGGGAAATTTAGTGAGGTAAAAATGTGTGTTTCTGTATTTCTCCCTATTTCCTACTCCTCCTTCCAAGCATATGCCCAGGTCCCTTGCATTTCTTTACTTTAGATTACTTTGGCAGAGCAGAAAACAGTAGTTGCCTGGAGCCTTTATTTCTGACTTTTGTAGAAGTCTAAACTTATTGAGGGGTTATTCTGGGAGTGTATTCTTACTTCCCTACTCTGGAGGACAACAGAATTGGGAAAGGATAAAGCTTATAAAGACAACAAAGAAGTTGAAAATTGAGAGGTGGGGAGGGAGTAATGAGAAGTGTGTCTACAAATCTGTGGTACATATTTGGGGTGATAAGACTTGGAGTAGAGGAGAGGGTTGACTCTGTGATGTGCCTTCAGAGGCTGGATTATGGGCACAGAGGTTAGAAGCTGGTTTGAAATCAACAGAGGTAATAGACTAAAGGTTTTACAGACTGTACATTGGGTATCTCAGCATAAGCTAAGGGGGATTGCTGTCAATCACAGATTCTTCCCTGACATAATGCTTCTATGTAGAACTTTGGGATAATTCTGGAGTAGCAGTTTGAATAACTCACTCATCTGGCAGAATAAGGACTCAGAATTGGACTTAAACTGATATCAAGAAAATAACAATACGTCTAAGACACCGTAGCAACTATATTAAAATCTAACATGTTAGGGACTTCCCTGGCAGTCCAGTGGTTAAGACTTCGCCTTCCAATGCAAGGGGTGTGCGATCGATCCCTGGTTGGGGAGCTGAGATCCCACATATCTCGTGGCCAAAAAACCAAAACATAAAATGGAAGCAGTATTGTAACAAATTCAGTAAAGACTTAAAAAAAAAAAATGGTCCACATCAAAAAAAATCTTTAAAAAAAATCTAACATGTTAAATTATAGGAACATTTTATATTCCCCTCATATACAGGATTGCTGCATATTGGTTTGAAGTATTCAGTACTCAATTTGCTTATCTATAAATGATACTTCTGATGAAATATATTCTAATGATCTCATTTTCTTCAAAAGATATGACTAAAATATATCCAAGAATGCAAGGAAATAAAATAGCTAGACTGTAGAGAACTACCACATACAGTAAATAGCTAAAGGATGGGAATTTGAATAAACAGAATGCTGGATTCAGGTAAACTAGTAAAAGTAGGTGATGATTTTGAATTAAATAAAACACTTTTCTAAATGAGAGAATGAAGAGATGACAACTGTAGTAACTATCTCCCATTCACATTTGAGGGCAGGAACTAGAATATGGGTCAGCTGGATTGTGTTGAACATTTTGAAGAAAATATTATTAACAAGGTATAAATCAGGTTTTGGGGGAATGGAGAAAACAAATAAAGCAGAACCACAGGTTAAGACTTTCATAGAGTTGTATTTCGACTTTCCAAAGATCTCAGAAAAATTACTGAATTTAGGAGATAAAAAGTTTTGTGATAGTACATTTTATTTTTTTTAAAAAAGCAATATTTATAACAATCATATAATTTAAATGGAAAAACTGAAAAAAGTTCTCTGTGACAGCAAGTAGCAAAGGTATGAGCCTATAACGCTTTCTCCTTTCAAATTGATTTTTTTTGTATTCATGCTTCATACCTTCCATTGTTTCCTAGGATATCCATTTCTAGTCAATTGCCTCCTATCAAAAAGTATTTTTCAATAATTCCCATATGATGTAACCTTTCATTAGCTTCAAATGTAGTTTTTGTTCTTGAATGTTGCCCTTTAAAAATAGAGTTGTCCGATTTATCTTATTCATGCCTCTGAGAAGCATATTCCACTAATTTTTTTCCTGCCTTCTGAATACATAGTTCTAAAGAGTTCCCATAAGCATAACATTGTGGCTATTAATTCAAGTGAGCTAAATGGCTTGTGATGACCTGTGTTCATATCCTTATTCTGTTCACCCAAAATTTGAGCATTTCTAGAGAATTGATAGGAAGCCTTCAAATAGAATCTGTTCTAAGAAGTGTCTCTGTAATATATTAAACCAAGAAAAAGTAAACTGTTGGTAGAGTAGTTTAAGTTCAAGAAAACAGGCTAGCTTAAGAGGAGGAGTGATTATTAGTACTGAACTCAAATAGTCTTCCTAAACCAGTTACCAGGACTTCATGGCTGAGTAGTAGGGTGAGAATTCTAAAGTACATGTGTGAGTAACAACTAAACAACGTTTGTCATTTTATTACTACATTCACCAAGAAACTTTGAGAATGCCAACTGTCATGATCATTGGTAATCACAATTTATCAGTGTCACAAGACAGCAATAAATTGATCTGTCACATAACAAAAAATCTTAGCCCTGTAGGGGGAACTCAATAAATTGATTTTCCTGGACACTTGCCTTCTGTCTGGGAAGGCATTACTACACTCAGTTGTAAACAGGGGATACAAAATAAGTTATACTTCTAAATAATTACTTTAACTTGTCCATGTATACCAAGTGAATAATGTTGAGCAGTGCATATAAAACTGAATAGAGGTAGAATACTGGCAAAATCCTAAAACTGTCTTTCTGAGTAAGGATGAAAATATATTCACAACAAAGGGCACACCACTGAATAAAATGGTTTGTAGATTATTTCTGCTAATTAGGAGCCAGGTGTAATTCTAGGTGTTTCTGCCAATCCAATACTTTCCTAAAATTTCCTTCACGTTTAATTTCTTGATAAACCTCCTTACTCAATACCCTGCTATTTAATTAAATTATACCTTTTATTATTATTCAGATTTCTTAAGCAGGCAAGTGCTTTTTTACACATTTGGAGGATTGTACTCACATTCAGCTCTGCAACAATGGAAAAATAGTGGTTGAAAATAGGTACCTGCTCTTTGCACTGTTTGTCACAGGTTTTGCACCCGCAGGCAGGCAGTCATAGTTCACAAGATACACTGAGCCCTTTCATATGCATTCTGCAACTCTCAGGACTCTACATCCAAGCACTCACTTTACATGGAATCTAAAGGAGGATGTATGGTTGTTTCAAATAAACTTCAATGGGACCATAACTCTAAATGCCTTCCTTTAGTGAAATCCACTGGATGAAAAGTAAAGTTGGATGGACAAAAACCAGTAATTCCTGGATTATGTACTAAATTCTTCTGCTTATTCAGGTAAATCTGCTACTTTAGCACCTTTTGCTTTAGAATCTTCCACCAAGAATTCTAATTCTGGAAATACTCTTAACTCCCTCTACCCCCACTTCAAGCATTACATTGTGTAATAATGAAGTAAATTATGACTCGTGTAATTATGCCTAATTTTTGCATGAAGTATTTCGTTTTGAAAAGCCATTTTCTTTAAAAGAAAACTCAGGAAATGCACATTTAATACTACATCTATTTCAATAAAATATCAAAGGCCTTTTTATATCTTAGAAAGTGCTTTAAAATTATAAGCATGATATAGATGTGCGTGTTTATATTTGTATGTATATTTCCTGCCTTATCACCATTCTCTTCCACATGCCAATAACTTTGCAAAATCTTGTATATTCTATCCTCCCTCAAATCTCCCATAGCCTCCTCCTCTCCCCTTCTTCTGGTTAATCTCATTTTTAATTTTGCTGAAAATGTCCTCATTTTGTCACAATCGAATTTACCGAAGTTCCTTCCTCAGTTCTATTTTTGCTCCCAGTATGCTTGACATGCAGCTTCCTTAGATATCTCCTTTTCTCACTCAGATGCAATGGACAGACCTCCAGACTCAGAACATAGTAACATTAGACACTGATATGTTTCTAATGTGTGATTTGTTCAGATATAGGTAATAATAGTTCAAGTAGTGCAGTACTAAACCAGTGAAGTCTCTTTCATATTTTTTTTTTCTTGAGCCAGTAGTAAAGAAAAATCAAGCTAGTGTTTTGCCCTGGAAAAGCCTCTTCCTAGTATGTCTCTTTAAAATTTCTTTCTAATGTGACAAGCATTAAACACAGATACACATACATTCACAACTCCCAAAATGCATATGCTCTACAAACAAAAACAAACGAACAAAGAAAGATAAACACACACATACAAAGATTTTGGGGTCAGTCTGTCAGCCTAAACTAAAAACATTTTTTTGGAAAGAAAAACTGTTATAAGAAAATATTCATAATAAAAAACCTATAATATGCCTTGCATTATTGGAAATAGAATCTGCCCCTCTTTGTTCAGTGTTATCTCAAAAATGATAGATGGACTTGAATTATATTTAAATATAGTCACAAAACTATTTTTTATGAAATAGCAGCCCAACTCCCCAAAGCAAATCCATCTTTCCCTCTAAAATATATAAAGTATGTTTTTATGCCACCAGATGAGGATAGCAATGATGATGATGATTATGATATAATGCTAGCTGATACTCTAAAATATAGGTATTTTTTAAAATTGAAGTATAGTTAATTTACAATATTAGTTTCAGGTATACAGCATAGTGATTCAGTATTTTTAGAGATTATACTCCATTAAAAGTTATTAAAAGATAATGCCCATAATTCCCAGTGTTATACAATATGTCCTTGTTGCTTATCTATTTGATATGTAGTAGATTGTATCTCTTAATCCCATATCCCTAACTTGCCCGTCCCCATTTCCTCTCCTCGCGGTTAACCACTAGTTTGTCTTCTGTAGCTGTGAGTCTGTTTCTGTTTTGCATATATACTCATTTGTATTTTTTAAAAATATTCCACATATAAGTGATATTATATAGTATTTGTTTTTCTCTGACTTTATTTCACTAAACATAATATCCTCTAGGTCCATCCACATTGCTGCAAACGGCATAATTTCATTCTCTTTTATGGCTGAGTAATATTCCATTATATATGCATACCACATCTTCTTTATCCATTCGTCTGTTGATGGACACTGGGTTGCTTCTATATTTGGCTGCTGTAAATAGTGCTGCATGGGGTGCCCTGTACCTTTTCAAATTAGTGTTTTTGTTTTTTTCCAGATGTGTACCCAGGAGTGGAATTGCTGGGTTATATGGTAGTTCTATTTTTAGTTTTTGAGGAGTCTCTACACTGTTTTTTATAGTGGCTGCACTAATTTACATTCCCACTAACATTGTACAAGTGTTCCCTTTTTCCCACATCCTTGCCAACATTTGCCATTTGTAGACTTTTTGAGGATAGCCATTCTGACAGGTGTGAGGTGATATCTTATTGTGGTTTTGATTTGCATTTTATAGATTAAAAAATACTAAAGTACAGATTATTCAGTAACTCTTATCAAGTCATACAGTATACCAGGGTATTCATTAAATGATTGTTGAGCTATGAGTAGGTTTATAATAAGAAAAATATTGAATGGTTTTTATAAACATAGATCAGATTAAATATAGATAAAATTCTGTGAGATCCAATGAGATTGCTCCCAACCTTATATCCTTATTTTACCTTTTACTGTATTACTGTTTCCTCAGTATTTGTTTTGATTTCTAAATATTTTATTCCCAAATACTATTTAGTAAAAAAAAATCAAAAATATCATAAAAGGAAACCTTCTCCAAATAATAAATTATGTCCCTAATTATAATGAAAAATATAGAAGTCAGTATAGACAATTTTCACCTAAACAGTTTATGTTGGACAATTTCTATAAGCCCATAAGCCATGTAACATTTACAATATTACTTGGTATGTAAGCTCCAGAATTAAGTTAATACTCTAACTGAAAACTCACTCTTTACACAGTGAAAATTCATAAGTGTGACTATAACCAGTGGCTGGGATAGTATTTATCAGCTGTACTTTAAAATCCATAATTTTACAGACATCACCCAACTATTTTATGGAATTTCTAGCCACTCTTGGGAAAAAGCCATCTTTTTTTTTGTTTCTATGAATTTAGTAAGATGACATATCATGTGAAATATTTTCAGTTTCATTGCAGTTGAAGGGCTAATACACAACCATTTTTCATGAATAAAATACTGGGTAGCAGATATTATGTTTGACAACAGCCATTATCTCCCTTTATAATTGCAGTCTCAAATAAGTTTGAGGTCTACCCTCTCCCCATTCTTTTACTCAGAGCTAATTCCAAGTTTTAAGGGTAAATCATGGGTAATCTAAGAAGCCCGTTTTTGTGGCTCATTCCTGTTGCCAGGCATTGGTTTAGTTTGGTATTTTGATGCAATCCTGGCTAATGAGATAAATAAAAGCATTTATTTTTTAAATTGAGAGCTGCTTGAATCTGTTTCTTAAATCTTATAAAGTTCAGTAATAAAGAGAGAATCCCTCTTTCTCTGAAGGACGTTGTCATATCTGTATCTTATGCTTGTAACTGCACCTGTGATCTGTGATCTCATGATAATAATAGGCAGCCTAAGGACAAATTCAGCCATTGAAGGTGGCAGGGTGGAAAGATGGTAATAATTTGGAACCACGATATTATGATTGTGCTGTTAAATTAAACAATTCTGGATTGTACTTTGCCTTGAATCTGGTTATATGAGCATAAATTGTTCTTTATTATTTGAGCCCAGAGGAGTTGGAGTTGCAGTCAAAATATTGGAATAGCTATATGAATGCTTCCATCCCAAATTTTACATTTTATTTGCAATCCCTAAACTCATTACTAATTTTTAAAAATATGGTATCATAAATTCTGTATTTGAATATGTAACAATAAAAATCAATTCCAATTTACATTCCCAGACTCAGATTTACCATAACAAAATATGAATTACACATATATAGTATACATATATGTAATGTTTATGTGTGTAGGAATAATTTATTAAATATTTTTAGGAATAATACAAGTTTAGTCAATGGTACTATAGACTACAAAAATATATGTGCATTCTTCCAAAATATCTTGCATGTAGTGTATATATAAGTTAACCCAAAAGCAACTTTTTTTTAGCAAAGAAATGCATACTATATTGCTATCTCTGAGAGGTCTAGAATTTGTAAGGATGTGAGAGGGTCAGTTGTGGCCAATTCATGATATTTAGTATAAATATTTAGTACTATTCAATAAATAGTATCCATTTATTCCTAAGGCATTTTGTATAGTCCTAGGATAGTGGTTAAGAAATGATCTGGGCAAATATAGCCTTGCCGTACAAACTCATTGGCTTTGTGACGGAGATCTGATGCCTTAATTCTTCTAAAGCTCATATTCTTTATTTCTGTGGTGGATAGAACTATATTCCTACCACTTAATTTTCTCTTGTGATGTTTAGATGATAATTAGTATCTAGCATGTGTATAATATGATACACAATATAAATGTGTTATTTTGAAATGCATATTGGAAAATGGGTCATACATTTGATTATTTTTGTGTGAGATATTCATAATACAAAAATATACCTCCTATAGAGTTTTAGTTTCTGATTTTTTAATGTATATTATATATATTTACATACATGCAAATATGTGTGTATTATATATTTGCATATGTATATGTATAAGATACATACATATAAAATTTAATTTGTGGCTTTAGTAAATTATTTTGCTTCTGTATCAAATAGTATTATGTGTTCTTTGGTGGTATAGTAGTGAGCATAGCTGCCTTCCAAATAGCATTCAGGTGAATTGAAAATCTTATGTATCACACACAAAAAAGTTATCACTCACATTTAACTGCTGAAAATATAGAGTAGAATGACACAGTAACACTATCACTCTTTCAAAGGAAAGGACATACTTTTCTTTATCGTTTATTCTAGTCTCTAATGTTATTTACACAATGCCTAGCATACTATAAAATTTTTTAATTTCCATGAAGAAGTGGGAACATGAGATCCAAGATGAGAAAAGTAAACATACTCTAGAAACAAATCCACAGATGGCCCTGGTATTGTATTTTTCAGACAGGGAATTTAGAATAAGTATAATAACTATACAAAAGAATACATGAAAGGTATATGCATTAGTCAGCATTCTCCAGAGAAAAAGAACCAATATGATACATACATACACGCACACACACACGTGTGTGTCTATATACACACACATATACATACACATATGTATATATAAAAGGAGATTTATTATAGAAATTTGCTCACATGTTTATGGAGACTGAGAAGTCCCTAAATCTGCCATCTACAAGCTTGAGAACCAGGAAAGCCGGTTGTATAATTTAGTCTGAATTTGAAGACCTGAAAATCAGAGGAGGGGATGGTGTAACTCGCAGTCTGAGGACAAAGGCCTGAGAACCAGGGAGCTGCTAGTTAAGTCCCAGAGTCAGAAAAGTCAGAGAATAAGGAGCTCATATATCCAAAGACACTAGGAAATAGATGTCCCAGATTAAGGGTGGGGGGAGAGAGAGAGTGGGAGAGAGAGAGAGAGAAGATGAATGAATTCACCCTTCCTTTGCTTTTTTGTTCTATTCAGGTCCTCAATGGATTAGTGATGCCCACTCACACTGGTGAAGGCAGATCTTCTTTAATCAGTCTACTTATTCAAATATTATTTTTTTCTAGAAACACTCTCACAGACAGCCAGAAGTAATGTTTTACTAGCTAGTAGGGCATCCCTTAACCTATTCAAATTGACACATAAAATTAACTATCACAGTGTACAATATGCATAAACAGGTGAAAAAAATTGGCAGAAACCTGGAAACTATTTTAAAAAAATAGCCCAAATAGAAATGCTTATAATAAATATATAAATATACTATTTTTAAGAAGAATTCACTTCAGATCTTAAAGTAGTCACTTGATCCTCTTCTGGAGTCAGCAGAGGAAAGATCATTAAAACTGAAGATAGTCCAAACTGAAACATAAAAATAATAAAAAGTGAACAAAATTATGACAGGCAAAATTATAACATGGAACAATATTAAATGTGTGTTTATATGATTATTGGAGTACAAGATAAAGAGGAGAGAGAAAATAGCGCAGAAAATTATTTGAAAAGATAGTGGACAAAAATTTTTGAAAGTACATGAAAAATATCACAGAGGTCCAAAAAGATGAAAATATCTCAAGTACAAAAAATGCAGATAAAACCAGATTAGTTCTATCATTCTAACTGCTGAAAACCAAAGATACAGAGAAAAATCTTAAAAGCACCGAGTCTAAAACAAAATGCACTAAACAGAGAGAAACAATAAAAATAACAGCTGCTTCTCATCAGAAATAATGAAGGCCAGAAAAGAAAAGACATCATTAAAGTGTAAAAATGGGGGAAAAATAAACCCATCTACTTACAATATTGCATCATTGAAAACATTGTGTAGATATGAAAGCAAAAAATATTTTCTGAGAGACTTTATCTTCAGCAGACCAGCACTGTAAGGAATACCGAAAATTCTTCAAACTGAAAGAAATGATTACATACAGAAGTTTGGCTGCAGGAAAAAAAAAAAGTCAATATCTGGGTAATTATGAAATACCTTTTACAAGTTAACTTATGAACAAACTCATAACTATATAAGTGTATGCAAATATATATATAATATATGTATATAATCACTAGTTACTTAAGAAAATAATTTTATATCATGGGATTACTACATATGTAGAAAACATAATGATAAATAAGAGGTCAAAGTTCATGAGAAGAGTAAATGGAACTCAAGTATTACAAGTTTTTACCTTTAAGTTCATAAAGTTAGTCTAATATTTGAAAATAGACTGCAAAGTTAGCATGGATACTGGAATTTTTACAGCAATCTCTAAAATAATTCAAATACCTTTAACTAAAAGATCATAGAAGGGGGACTTCCCTGGTGGCGCACTGGAGAGGAATCCACGCTCCCAATTCAGGGGGCCCGGGTTCAATCCCTGGTCAGAGAACTAGACCCCACATGCATACCGCAACTAAGAGTTTGCATGTCACAACTAAGGAGCCCACATGCCTCAACTAAGGAGCCCTGGAGCCACAACTAAGGAACCCACCCACTGCAACCAAGACACGGTGCAACAAAATAAATAAATATTTAAAATTTCAAAGAAGATATAAACTAAAATACTAAATATAATTGATTAAACAAAAAAGGCAGGATATAAGAAACATGGAAGAAAAGAGCAGTTGGAAAACTAGACACATGTAAACATAGTAGATTTAAATGTAGGTGTATAAACACTTACATCATATGTAAATGGACTAAACACTTCCATTTAAAGACAGAGATCGTCAGATTGGATTAAAAAATAAGATGCTGTTCAGAAGAAATACTCTCTAAATTAAGAAACCAAACCAGTTGAAAGTAAAATAGTAGAAAGCTACATTTTATGCAAACAATAAATATTAAAAAATTGGTGTGCCTATATTAATGTCAAATTAAGTAGACTTGAAGGCAAAGAGACTAGAGATGAAAGATATTTTCTAAAACAGATGAGTGAATTTTATTAAAAAAATTATAACTTTCTTAATCTATGAACCTAAATGAAGAACTTCAAAATATAGCAAGATACAACTGACAGAAATATAGGAAGACAGAAAAATCCACAATCATACTTAAGAATTTCAAAAAGAACAAGATATGATTACTACCCTCGAGAAGTCTTCAATTTGGTAATAGAAGTAACACATAAAATCAATAGTAATTTACCTCAAATATGACAGTGCTAAACCAGAGTTACAGAATATATGAGGAAACAGAAAAAAGTAAAACTCAAGTAAGTTTCAGTTGGATGGATGTAAAGATGAGTGTTCTAGGTGAAGGCAATAGTGGCAGTAGCAGACACATGGTAGAAGTTCAGGATGTGTTTGAATCTTTACCACTACTTTGATCTGCCTGGAGAATACAATGTTTAATGAGCAATGGAATTAGAGCTGAAAATATATTATAAATAAATATATTACTTTAATAAGAAACCAGACATTTATACTTTATTATTTTGTTTTGTATGAATATAATTATGAAAAATTATAACTTACATATATTTTCCACCTCAAAAATAAACAATGTTCTATGCTTATGCAAAACAAAGTTGAAGTTATAAAAGATACATTATACAAAATGTTGGAAATTAAAATTTACCTCCTAGAGTCCATGTATAATACTAGACCATTGAAGAAAACTTCTGTAGAAGTGGAGACAGTGTTAATTTGACTACCAGGTGTTTTCATAATCTATCAAATCTCTTTTATCCTCTATGAAACAACTTGTATTTCCAAATTATGTATGTTAACAAGTAAATTGATTTAATCAGCATTTAAAGACATGAGAAAATCAGAAACAAAGCCCCGCTAACATTACACTACAAACTGGAAAGAAAAATTGCCATAGTTTGTGAAATCTAGAAGCAATAGCAAGACGACACTGAAAGGTGGTACATACGTCCTTAGTTCACAAGCAAGATAGAGATTTTTCCAAAACTTGTGGTTGTACTGACCGTTATAGCCAATGATCAAGGTGTTGGGATCTATAGTCACATGAGAACAACAGCAGGAACCCATATTTTCTTACAGTGATTGAGGTCATACCTACCACAGGACTACACAAGAGGTGAAGCTCAATGGGGAAGTCTGCTTACATCACATTATTATTATTACTAATTATTATTATCATCATTATTATTTATCATTATCCAGACTTAACCTCCAATCTAGGGAAGAGTATTAGAAAGGAGAGAAGAATGACAAAACTGTTAGCTCCAGCAGAGAGCGTGTAGGTTACACGGATTTTCTACAGGCCTTTCTCATCTCCCAGAGAATAAAAGCTCTACAGAAAGATGCTAACAAAGTAGAAGACAAAACAGACTTGGAAAAAGGACATTAGATTCCATACATCCAATGGAAGCTGTGCTTTAACTCAGTCCTTCCTCCCATATCCATATAATTATTTTTTTTTAATTTTTTATTGGAGCATAGTTGATTAACAATGTGTTAGTTTCAGGTGTACAGCAAAGTGAATCAGTTATGCATATACATATATCGATTCTTTTTTAGACACTTTTCCCATATAGGCCATTACAGAGTATTGAGTAGAGTTCCCTGTGCTTTACAGTAGATCCTTATTAGTTATCTATTTTATATATAGTAGTGTGTATATGTCACTCCCAATCTACCAATTTATCCCTCCTCCACTTTCCCCTCTGGTGACCATACATTTGATTTCTACATCTGTGACTCTATTTCTGTTTTGTAAATAAATTCATTTGTACCATATTTTTTAGATTCTACATATAAGTGATATCATATGATATTTGTCTTTGTCTGACTTACTTCACTCATAGTGACAATCTCTAGGAATTCTTTTTTTTTTCCTTTAGCATCTTCATTGGAGTATAATTGCTTTACAATGTTGCGTTAGTTTCTGCTGTATAACAAAGTGAATCAGCTATGTGTATACGTATATCCCCATATCCTCTCCCTCTTGTGTCTCCCTCACACCCTCTTTATCCCAACCCTCTAGGTGGTCGCAAAGCACCGAGCTGTACTCCCTGTGCTATGCAACAGCTTCCCACTAGCCATCTATTTTACATTTGGTAGGGTCACTGTTACTCTGTCACTTCATCCTAGCTTACCCTTCGCCCTCCCTGTGTCCTCTCCATTCTCTACATCTGTGTCTTTATTCCTGTCCTACCCCTATGTTCAAAAGAACCATTTTTTTTAATTCCATTTATATGTGTTAGCACACAATATTTGTTTTTCTCTTTCTGACTTACTTCACTCTGTGTGACGGACTCTAGGTCCATCCACCTCACTACAAATGACTCAATTTCGTTTCTTTTTGTGGCTGAGTAATATTCTATTGTATATATGTGACATACATTCTTTTTTTTTTAACATCTTTATTGGAGTATAATTGCTTTAAAATGGTGTGTTAGTTTCTGCTTTATAACAAAGTGAATCAGTTATACATATGTTCCCGTATCTCTTCCCTCTTGCATCTCCCTCCCTCCCACCCTCCCTATCCCACCTCTCTAGGTGGTCACAAAGCACTGAGCTGATCTCCCTGTGCTATGCGGCTGCTTCCCAATAGCTATCTATTTTACATTTGGTAGTGTATATATGTCCATGCCACTCTCTCACTTTGTCACAGCTTACCCTTCCCATCCCCATATCCTCAAGTCCATTCTCTAGTAGGTCTGTGTCTTTATCCCTGTCTTACCCCTAGGTTCTTCAAGACATTTTTTTCTTAAATTCCATATATATGTGTTAGCATATGGTATTTGTCTTTCTCTTTCTGACTTACTTCACTCTGTATGACAGACTCTAGGTCCATCCACCTCATTACAAATAGCTCAATTTCGTTTCTTTTTATGGCTGAGTAATATTCCATTGTATATATGTGCCACATCTTCTTTATCCATTCATCCGATGATGGGCACTTAGGTTGTTTACATCTCTGGGCTATTGTAAATAGAGCTGCAATGAACATTTTGCTACATGACTCTTTGAATTATGGTTTTCTCAGGGTATATGCCCAGTAGTGGGATTGCTGGGTTATATGGTAGTTCTATTTGTAGTTTTTTTAAGGAACCTCCATACTGTTCTCCACAGTGGCTGTACCAATTCACATTCCCACCAGTAGTGCAACAGTGTTCCCTTTTCTCCACACCCCCTCCAGCATTTATTGTTTCTAGAGTTTTTGATGATGGCCATTCTGACTGGTGTGAGATGATATCTCACTGTAGTTTTGATTTGCATTTCCCTAATGACGATGAGCATTCTTTCATGTGTTTGTTGGCAGTCTGTATATCTTCTTTGGAGAAATGTCTATTTAGGTCTTCTGTCCATTTTTGGATTGGGTTGTTTCTTTTTTTGTTATTGAGCTGCATGAGCTGCTTGTAAATTTTGGAGATGAATCCTTTGACAGTTGCTTCATTTGTAAATATTTTCTCCCATTCTGAGGGTTGTCTTTTGGTCTTGTTTATCATTTCCTTTGCTGTGCAAAAGCTTTCCAGTTTCATTAGGTCCCATTTGTTTATTTTTGTTTTTATTTCCATTTCCCTAGGAGGTGGGTCAAAAAGGATCTTGCTGTGATTTATGTCATAGAGTGTTCTGCCTATGTTTTCCTCTAAGAGTTTTATAGTTTCTGGCCTTACATTTAGGTCTTTAATCTATTTTGAGCTTATTTTTGTGTATGGTGTTATGGAGTGATCTAATCTCATACTTTTACATGTACCTGTCCAGTTTTCCCAGCACCACTTATTGAAGAGGCTCTTCTTTCTGCACTGTACATTCCTTCCTCCTTTATCAAAGACAAGGTGACCATATGTGCGTGGGTTTATCTCTGGGCTTTCTGTCCTGTTCCATTGATCTATATTTCTGTTTTTGTGCCAGCACCATACTGTCTTGATTACTGTAGCTTTGTAGTATAGTCTGAAGTCAGGGAGCCTGATTCCTCCAGCTCCATTTTTCGTTCCCAAGATTGCTTTGGCTATTCGAGGTCCTTGGCATTTCCATACAAATTGTGAAATTTTTTGTTCAACTTCTGTGAAAAATGCCATTGGTAGTGTGACATGGATTGCATTGAATCTGTAGATTGCTTTGGGTAGTAGAGTCATTTTCACAATGTTGATTCTTCCAATACAAGAACATGGTATATCTCTCCATTTGTTTGTATTATCTTTAATTTCTTTCATCAGTGTCTTATAATCTTCTGCATACAGGTCTTTTGTCTCCTTAGGTAGGTTTATTCCTAGATAGTTTATTCTTTTAGTTGCAATGGTAAATGGGAGTGTTTTCCTTATTTCACTTTCAGATTTTTCATCATTAATGTATAGAAATGCCAGAGATTTCTGTGCATTAATTTTGTATCCTGCTACTTTACCAAATTCATTGATTAGCTCTAGTAGTTTTCTGGTAGCATCTTTAGGATTCTCTATGTATAGTATCATGTCATCTGCAAACAGTGACAGCTTTACTTCTTTTCTGATTTGGATTCCTCTTACTTCTATTTCTTCTCTGATTGCTGTGGCTAAAACTTCCAAAACTATGTTGAATAAGAGTGGTGAGATTGGGCAACCTTGTCTTGTTCCTGATCTTAGTGCAAATGCTTTCAGTTTTTCACCATTGAGGACAATGTTGGCTGTGGGGTTGTCATATATGGCCTTTATTATGTTGAGGAAAATTCCCTCTATGCCTACTTTCTGGAGGGTTTTTATCATAAATGGGTTTTGAATTTTGTCAAAAGCTTTCTCTGCATCTGTTGAGATGACCATATGGTTTTTCTTCTTCAATTTGTTAATATGGTGTATCACATTGATTGATTTACGTATATTGAAGAATCCTTGCATTTCTGGAATAAACCCCACTTGATCATGGTGTATGATCCTCTTAATGTGCTAGTGGATTCTGTTTGCTAGTATTTTGTTGAGGATTTTTGCATCTGTGTTAATCAGTGATATTGGCCTGTAGTTTTCCTTCTTTGTGACATCCTTGTCTGGTTTTGGTATCAGGGTGATGGTGGCCTCGTAGAATGAGTTTGGGAGTGTTCCTCCCTCTGCTATATTTTGGAACAGTTTGAGAAGAATAGCTGTTAACTCTTCTCTAAATTTTGATAGAATTTGCCTGTGAAGCCATCTGGTCCTGGGCTTTGGTTTGTTGGAAGATTTTTAATCACAGTTTCAATTTCAGTGCTTGTGATTGGTCTGTTCATATTTTCTATTTCTTCCTGATTCAGTCTTGGCAGGTTGAGCGTTTCTAAGAATTTGTCCATTTCTTCCAGGTTGTCCATTTTATTGACATAGAGTTGCTTGTAGTAATCTCTCATAATCTTTTGTATTTCTGCAGTGTCAGTTGTTACTTCTCCTTTTGCATTTCAAATTCTATTGATTTGAATCTGCTCTTTTTTTTCCTTGATGAGTCTGGCTAATGGTTTATCAATTTTGTTTATCTTCTCAAAGAACCAGCTTATAGTTTTATTGATCTTTGCTATCATTTACTTCATTTCTTTTTCATTTATTTCTGATCTGGTCTTTATGATTTCTTACCTTATGCTAACTTTGGGGGTTTTTTGCTCTTCTTTCTCTAATTGCTTTAGGTGCAAGGTTATGTTGTTTATTCGAGATGTTTCCTGTTTCTTAAGGTAGGATTGTATTGCTATAAACTTCCCGCTTAGAACTGCTTTTGCTGCATCCCATAGGTTTTGAGTCATTGTGTTTCAATTGTCATTTGTTTATAGGTATTTTTTTGATTTCCTCTTTGATTTCTTCAGTGATCACTTCGTTATTAAGTAGTGTATTGTTTAGCCTCCATGTGTTTGTCTTTACAGATCTTTTCCTGTAATTGATATCTAGTCTCATAGCGTTGTGGTCAGAAAGGATACTTGATACAATTTCAATTTTCTTAAATCTACCAAGGCTTGATTTGTGACCCAAGATATGATCTATCCTGGAGAATGTTCCATGAGCACTAGAGAAAAATGTGTATTCTGTTGTTTTTGGATGGAATGTCCTATAAATATCAGTTAAGTCATCTTGTTTAATGTATTATTTAAAGCTTGTGTTTCCTTATTTATTTTCATTTTGGATGGTCTGTACACTGTTGAAAGTGGGGTGTTAAAGTCCCCTACTATGAATGTGTTACTGTCAATTTCCCCTTTTATGGCTGTTAGTATTTGCCTTATGTATTGAGGTGCTTCTATGTTGGGTGCATAAATATTTACAATTGTTATATCTTCTTTTTGAATCGATCCCTTGATCATTATGTAGTGTCCTTCTTTGTCTCTTCTAATAGTCCTTATTTTAAAGTCTATTTTGTCTGATATGAGAATTGCTACTCCAGCTTTCTTTTGGTTTCCATTTTCTTGGAATATCTTTTTCCATCCCCTCACTTTCAGTCTGTATGTGTCTCTAGGTCTGAAGTGGGTCTCTTGTAGACAGCATATATATGGGTCTTGTTTTTGTATCCATTCAGCCAGTGTGTGTCTTTTGGTGGGAGCATTTAATCCATTTATATTTAAGGTAATTATAGATATGTATGTTCCTATTCCCATTTTCTTAATTGTTTTGAATTCGTTATTGTAGGTCGTTTCCTACTCTTCTGTTTCTTGTCTAGAGAAGTTCCTTTAGCATTTGTTGTAAAGCTGGTTTGGTGGTGCTGAACACTCTCAGCTTTTGCTTGTCTGTAAGTGTTTTAATTTCTCCATCAAATCTGAATGAGATCCTTGCTGGGTAATCTTGGTTGTAGGTTTTTCTCCTTCATCACTTTAAACATGTCCTGGCAGTCCCTTCTGGCTTTCAGAGTTTCTGTTGAAAGATCAGCTGTTAACCTTATGGGGATTCCCTTGTGTGTTATTTGTTGTTTTTCCCTTGCTGCTTTTAATGTGTTTTCTTTGTATTTAATTTTTGACAGTTTGATTAATATGTGTCTTGGCGTGTTTCTCCTTGTATTTATCTTGTATGGGACTCTCTGTGCTTCCTGGACTTGATTAACTATTTCCTTTCCCATATTAAGGAAGTTTTCAACTATCATCTCTTCAAATATTTTCTCAGTCCTTTTCTTTTTCTCTTCTTCTTCTGGAACCCCTATAATTCGAATGTTGGTGCATTTAATGTTGTCCCAGAGGTCTCTGAGACTGTCCTCAGTTCTTTTCATTCTTTTTTCTTTATTCTGCTCGGCAGTAATTATTTCCACTATTTTATCTTCTAGGTCACTTATCTGTTCTGCCTCAGTTATTCTGCTCTTCATCCATTCTAGAGTATGTTTAATTTCATTTAGTGTGTTGTTCATTGTTGCTTGTTTCATCTTTAGTTCTTTTAGGTCCATGTTAAATGTTTCTTGCATTTTGTCTATTTCCAAGATTTTGGATCATCTTTCCTATCATTATTCTGAATTCTTTTTCAGGTAGACTGCCTATTTCCTCTTCATTTGTTAGGTCTGGTGGGTTTTTATCTTGCTCCTTTATCTGCTGTGTGTTTTTCTGTCTTTTCATTTTGCTTATCTTACTGTGTTTGGGTCTTCTTTCTGCAGGCTGCAGGTTCGTAGTTCCCATTGTTTTTGTTGTCTGTCCCCAGTGGCTAAAGTTGGTTCAGTGGGTTGTGTAGGCTTCCTGGTGGAGGGGACTCGTGCCTGTATTCTGGTGGATGAGGCTGGATCTTGTCTTTCTGGTGGGCAGG
Source organism: Leucopleurus acutus (assembly GCF_964270905.1). Classification (NCBI taxonomy): domain Eukaryota; kingdom Metazoa; phylum Chordata; class Mammalia; order Artiodactyla; family Delphinidae; genus Leucopleurus; species Leucopleurus acutus. Next base: position 55,371,291 of record NC_139142.1, read on the forward strand.
GCCACGTCTGGTTTTGTGTTTTGGGGTGTCTGTGGACTTATTATGATTTTAGGCAGCCTCTCTGCTAATGGGTGGGGTTGTGTTTCTGTCTTGCTAGCTGTTTGGCAAAGGGTTGTCCAGCACTGTAGCTTGCTGGTTGTTGAGTGAAGCTGGGTGTTGTTGTTGAGATGGAGATCTCTGGGAGATTTTTGCCATTTGATGTTACGTGGAACTGGGAGGTCTCTTGTGGACCAGTGTCCTGAAGTTGGCTCTCCCACCTCAGAGGCACAGCACTGACTCCTGGCAGCAGCACCAAGAGCCTTTCATCCACATGGCTCAGAATAAATGGGAGAAGTAGAAAGAAAGAAAGAGGATAAAATAAAATAAAATAAAGTTATTAAAATAAAAAATAATTATTAAGGAAAAACAATTTTTTAAGTAAAAAAAAATGGATAGAACCCTAGGACAAATGGTGAAACGGAAGCTATACAGACAAAGTCTCACACAGAAGCATATACATACACACTCACAAAAAGTGGAAAAGGGGAAAAAATAATAAATCTTGCTCTCAAAGTCCACCTCCTCAATTTGGGATTATTCGTTGTCTATTCAGGTATTCCACAGATGCAGGGTACATCAAGGTGATTGGGGAGATTTAATTTGCTGCTCCTGAGGCTGCTGGGACAGATTTCCTTTTCTCTTCTTTTTTTGCACAGTTCCCGGGGTTCAGCTTTGGATTTGGCCCCGCCTCTGCGTGTAGGTCCCCACAGGGCGTCTGTTCTTTGCTCAGACTGGACAGGGTTAAAGGAGCCACTGATTCGGGGGCTCTGGCTCACTCAGGCTGTGGGGAGGGAGCGGCACGATGCAGGGTGAGCCTGTGGTGGCAGAGGCCAGCGTGACGTTGCACCAGCCTGAGGCACGTCGTGCGTTCTCCCGGGGAAGTTGTCCCTGGATCCTGGGACCCTGTTAGTGGCGGGCTGCACAGGTTCCCGGGAGGGGAGGTGTGGACAGTGACCTGTGGTCACACACAGGCTTCTTGGTGGTGGCAGCAGCAGCCTTAGCATCTCATGGCCGTCTCTGGGGTCTGCGCTGTTAGCCGTGGCTCCCGCCCATCTCTGGAGCTCCTTTAAGCAGCACTCTTAATCCCCTCTCCTCGCACACCAGGAAACAAAGAAGGAAGAAAAAGTCTCTTGCCTCTTTAGCAGGTCCAGACTTTTCCCCGGACTCCCTCCGGGCTATGGGTGGTGCACTAACTCCTTCAGGCTGTGTTCATGCCGCCAGTCCTCTCCCTGTGCTCCAACCGAAACCCGAGCCTCATCTCCCAGCCCCACCCGCCCCGGTGGGTGAGCAGAGAAGACTCTCAGGCTGGTGAGTGCTGTCGGCTCTGATCCTCTGTGCAGGAATCTCTCTGCTTTGCCCTCCGCACCCCTGTTGCTGTGCTCTCCTCCATGGCTCCGAAGCTTCCCCCCTCCGACCCCATGGTCTCTGCCCGCTAAGGGGCTCCTAGTGTTTGGAAACCTTTCCTCCTTCACAGCTCCCTCACACTGGTGTGGGTCCCATCCCTATTCTTTTGTCTCTGTTTATTCTTTTTTCTTTTGCCCTACCCAGGTACATGGGGAGTTTCTTGCCTTTTGGGAGGTCTGAGGTCTTCTGCCAGCATTCAGTAGGTGCTCTGTAGGAGTTGTTCCACGTGTAGATGTATTTCTGATGTATCTGTGGAGAGGAAGGTGATCTCTGCGTCTTACTCTTCCGCCATCTTCCCCCTCTCGACACATATTCTTTATCCATTCATCTGTCGATGGACGCTTAAGTTGCTTCCATGTCCTGGCTATTGTAAATAGTGCTACAGTGAACACTGTGGTACATGACTCTTTTTGAATTATGGTTTTCTCAGGGTATATGCCCAGTAGTGGGATTACTGGGTCCTATGGTAATTCTATTTTTAGATATTTAAGGAACCTCCATACTGTTCTCCATAGTGGCTGTATCAATTTATATTCTCACCAGCAGTGCAAGAGAGTTTCCTTTTCTCCACACCCTCTCCAGCATTTACTGTTTGTAGATTTTGTGATGATGCCCATACTGACTTTTGTGAGGTGATACCTCATTGTAGTATTGATTTGCATTTCTCTAATGATTAGTGATGTTGAGCATCTTTTATATGTTTGTTGGCAATCTGTATATCTTCTTTAGAGAAATGTCTATTTAGGTCTTCTGCCAATTTTTGTATTGGGTTCTTTGTTTTTTGATATTGAGCTGCATGAGCTGCTGTATATTATGGAGATTAATCCTTTGTCAGTTGCTTCATTTGCAAATATGTTCTCCCACTCTGAGGGTTCTATTTTCATCTTGTTTATGTTTTCCTTTGCTGTGCAAAAGTTTTTAAGTTTCATTAGGTCCCATTTGTTTATTTTTGTTTTTATTTCCATTCCTCTAGGAGGTGGGTCAAAAAGGATCTTGCTGTGATTTATGTCGTAGAGTGTTCTGCCTATGTTTTCCTCTAAGAGTTTTACGGTGTCTTGCCTTACATTTAGGTCTTTAATCCATTTTGAGTTTACTTTTGTGTATGATGTTAGAAAGTGTTCTAATTTCATTCTTTTACATGTAGCTATCCAGTTTCCCCAGCACCATTTATTGTAGAGGCAGTCTTTCCTTGATTGTATAGTCTTGCCTCCTTTATCAAAGATAAGGTGACCATATGTGTGTGGGGTTAACTCTGGGCTTTCTATTCTATTCCATTGATGTATATTTCTGTTTTTGTGCCAGTACCATACTGTTTTGATCATTGTAGCTTTGTAGTATAGTCTGAAGTCAGGGAGCCTGATTCCTCCAGCTCCATTTTTCTTTTCTCAAGGTTGCCTTGGTGATTCAGGATCTATTGTTTTTCCATACAAATTGTGAAATTTTTTGTTCTACTTCTGTGAAAAATGCCATTGGTAGTGTGATATGGATTGCATTGAATCTGTAGATTGCTTTGGGTAGTATACTCATTTTCATAAAGTTGATTTTTCCAATCTAAGAACATGGCATATCTCTCTTTCTGTTTGTATCATCTTTAATTTCTTTCATCAGTGTCTTATAGTTATCAGCATACAGGTATTTTGTCTCCTTAGGCAGGTTTATTCCTAAGTATTTTACTCTTTTTGTTGCAATGTTAAATGGGAGTGTTTCCTTAATTTCTCTTTCTGATTTTTCATCATTAGTGTATAGGAATGCAAAAGACTTCTGTGCAGTAATTTTGTATCCTGCTACTTTACCAAATTCATTGATTAGCTCTAGTAGTTTTCTGGTAGCATCTTTAGCATTCTCTATGTATAGTATCATGTCATATGCAAACTGTGACAGTTTTACTTCTTCTTTTCTGATTTGGATTCCTTTTATTTCTTTTTCTTCTCTGATTGGCTAAACCTTCCAAAACTATGTTGAATAAGAGTGGTGAGAGTGTGCAACCTTGTTCCTGATCATAGAGGAAATGGTTTCAGTTTTTCAACATTGAGAACAATGTTGGCTGCGGTTTGTCATATATGGCCTTTATTATGTTGAGGTAAGTTTCCTCTATGTCTACTTTCTGGAGAGTTTTTATCATAATTCGGTGTTGAATTTTGTCAAAAGCTTTTTCTTCATCTATTAAGATTATCATATGGTTTTTATACTTCATTTTTTAATATGGTGTATCACATTGATTAATTTGTGTATATTGAAGAATCCTTGCGTTCCTTGGATAAACTCCACTTGATCATGGTGTAAGATCCTTTTAATGTGCTGTTGGATTCTGTGTGCTGGTATTTTGTTGAGGACTTTTGCATCTATGTTCATCAGAGATATTGTCCTGTGTTTTATTTGTGTGTGTGACATCTTTGTCTTGTTTTCGTATCGGGGTGATGGTGGCCTCAAAGAATGAGTTTGGGAGTGTTCCTCCCTCTGCTATAGTTTTGAAGAGCTTGAGAAAGATAGGTGTTAACTCTTCTCTAAATGTTTGATAGAATTCGCCTCTGAAGCCATCTGGTCCTGGGTTTTTTTTTATTGGAAGATTTTTAACCACAGTTTCAATTTTAGTGCTTGTGACTCGTCTGTTTATATTTTCTATTTCTTCCTGGTTCAGTCTCGGAAGGTTGTGCTTTTCTAACAATTTGTCCGTTTCTTCCAGGTCGTGCATTTTATGGCCTATAGTTGCTTGTAGTAATCTCTCATGATCCTTTGTATTTCTGCAGTGTCAGTTGTCTCCTTTTTCATTTCTAATTCTGTTGATTTGAGTCTTCTTTTTTTCTTGAGGATTCTGGCTAATAGTTTATCATTAATTTTTATCTTCTCAAATAACCAGCTTTTAGTTTTATTGACCTTTGCTATTGTTTCCTTCATTTCTTTTTCATTTATTTCTGATCTGATCTTTATGATTTCTTCTGCTAATTTTGGGGTTGTGTTCTTTTTTCTCTAATTAATTTAGGTGTAAGTTTAGGTGGTTTACTTGAGTTTTTTCTTGTTCTTAAGCTAGGATTTTATTGCTATAAACTTCCCTCTTAGAACTGCTTTTGGTGTATCCCATAGGTTTTGTGTTGTTGTGTTTTCATTGTCATTTTTTTCTAGGTAGTTTTTGATTTCCTCTTTGATTTCTTCAGTGATCTCTTGGTTATTTAGTAGCATATTGTTTAACCTCCATGTGTTTCTATTTTTTACAGCTCTTTTCCTGTAATTGATATCTAGCCTCCAAGCATTGTTGTCAGAAAACATACTTGATACAATTTCAATTTTCTTAAATTTACCATGGTTTGATTTGTGATCCAAAATATGGTCTATCCTTGAGAATGTTCCATGAGCAGTTGAGAAAAAAAGTGTATTCTGTTGTTTTTGGATGGAATGTCCTATAAATATCAATTAAGTCCATCTTGTTTAATGTGTCATTTAAAGCTTGTGTTTCCTTATTTATTTTCATTTTGGATGATCTGTCCATTGGTGAAAGTAGAGTGTTAAAGTCCCCTACTATTATTTTGTTACTGTGGATTTCCCCTTTTATGGCTGTTAGCATTTGCTTTATGTATTGAGGTGCTCCTATTTTGGGTGAATAAATATTTACAATTGTTATATCTTCTTCTTGGATTTATCCCTTGAGCATTATGTAGTGTTGTTCTTTGTCTCTTGTAATAGTCTTTATTTTAAAGTCTATTTTATCTGATATGAGGATTGCTATTCCAGCTTTCTCTTGATTCCCATTTGCATGGAATATCTTTTTCCATCCCCTCACTTTCAGTCTGTATGTGTCCCTAGGTCTGAAGTGTGTCTCTTTTAGACAGCAAATGTATGGGTCTTGTTTTTGTATCCATTCAACCTGTCTATGTCTTTTGGTTTGTGCATTTAATCCATTTACATTTAAGGTAATTATCAAGATGTATGTTCCTTTTACCATTTTTTGGGTGGGGGGGTTGTTATTGTAGGTGTTTTCCTTCACTTGTGTTTCCTGCCTAGAGAAGTTCTTTTAGCACTTGTAAAGCTGGTTTCGTGGTGTTGAATGCTCTTTGCTTTTGCTTGTCTGAAAAGGTTTTAATTTGTCTGTCAAATCTGAATGAGATCCTTGCTGGGTAGAGTAATCTTGGTTGTAGGTTTTTCCCTTTCATCACTTTAAATATGTCCTGCCACTCCCTTCTGGCTTGCAGAGCTTCTGCTGAAAAATCAGCTGTTAACATTATGGGTATTCCATTGTATATTATTTGTTGCTTTTAATATTTTGTCTTTGTAATTAATTTTTGATAGCTTCAGTATATGTGTCTCGGCGTGTTTTTCTTTGGGTTTATTCTGTATGGTACTTTCTGTGCTTCCTGTACTTGATTGATTATTTCCTTTCCCATGTTAGGGCAGTTTTCGACTATAATCACTTCAACTATTTTCTCAGACCCTTTCTTTTTCTTTCTTCTTCTGGGACCCCTATAATTCAAATGTTGGTGTGTTTAATGTTGTCCCAGAAATCTCTGAGACTGTCCTCAATTATTTTCATTCTTTTTTCTTTATTCTGCTCTCTGGCATTTATTTCCACCATTTTATCTTCCAGCTCACTTACCGTTTTTCTGCCTCAGTTATTCTGCTCTTGATTCCTTCTAGAATATTTTTAATTTCAGTAATTGTGTTGTTCATCACTGTTTGTTTGCTCTTTAGGTCTTCTAGGTCCTTGGTAAACGTTTCTTGTATTTTCTCCATTCTGTTTCTGAGATTTGGGATCAACTTTAGTATTCTTACTCTGAATTCTTTTTCAGGTAGGTTGCCTATTTCATCTTCATTTATTTGGTCTTGTAGGTTTTTACCTTGCTCCTTTGTCTGTGACATATTTCTTTTTTCGTTTGTTCTTTTTTTTTTTCTCTCTTTTCATTGTGTGGTGCTGTGTTCCTGTCTTAATGTTTGTTTGGCCTGAGATGTCCAGCACTGGAGTTTGTTGGTGTTTGGATAGAGCTGGGTCTTGGTGCTGAGATGAGGACTTCCAGAAGGCCTCACTCCAATCAGTATTCCCTGGGGTCTGAGTTTCTCTGTTAGTCCAGCTTCTTGAACTCAGAGCTCCCAGCACAGGTGCTTGGGCATGCCCTCTGGCTTGGAAACCAAGATCTTGCAAGTTTTGTGGCATGGTAAAAAAAACAAAAAAGGAAGAAAGAAAAAAGAAGCAGTACAATATCAAAGAATAAAAAACAAAATAAAATTTGTAATATAAAATATATATTAAGGGGCTTCCCTGGTGGCACAGTGGTTGAGAGTCTGCCTGCCGATGCAGGGGACACTGGTTCGTGCCCCAGTCTGGGAAGATCCCACATGCCGTGGAGCGGCTAGGCCCATGAGCCATGGCCATTGAGCCTGCACGTCCAGAGTCTGTGCTCTGCAATGGAAGAGGCCACAACAGTGAGAGGCCTGGGTACTGGAAAAAAAATTATATATATATATATATATATATATATATATATATAGTGTGTGTGTGTGTGTGTGTGTGTGTGTGTGTATTAGGAAAAATAAAACTATAATTGAAACAACTGGTCCTTGGGGGTTCCTCCCGTCCCCTTAAGTATCTGTTGTCCCTCACCAGTGCCTGGTAAATGTTCTAGTTGTGAGAAGATGCAAATTCCACGTCCTCCTAGCCACCTTGACTCTGTCCCTCTAGGAATTCTTAAATCAACATTAGCTTGCATATAATAGCTTCCTTTCAAATCTCAGTAATATCTACAAAGCATTAAGCATGGACTTTATACACAAGTTTTTACAAAGGGAGGTAAGCAAAACCTGAAAACATTTGGCAAATATCTGCTGTAGTCCTACAATTGTACTCTACTGGTCATATACAGAAGTATATAAGATGTGATAAAGATTCTTATTTGGTACGTCATGGGAATTAACATTTTTCTTGTGGGAAATTGAAAATTCTGGAAATCTTTCAGCAGGATAATTAATTAAATAACATTGAAGTGTTTAGATAATTATTGACAGAGAATAGAGGCATGTAAATCTGTTCCAGAATATCCAGATTGCACTGAATAAAAATATAGTCTATGTCAGTGACATGAGAAAAGGAGAAACATTTGGGGGAAGAGAAAACAAAAATGCATTCAATACATACTATGTGTTATGCTTTTCACATGTTTAAGTAATTCTTACAGAATTCTATTATTTAGAGGATATTTTCATTGTATCAATAAGGGAATTGAGATACAAGGATTTTATTTGTCCTGTTAAAGACCACACAAGTTATAAGTGGAGAAACCACGATTTGAAACTGGTCAAAATTGAATTTCTCTCTGATTCTATTTGAGGTTTAAGGAAGAAACAGGAGAGAAAGTTAACTATATAGTTGTTATAGTGGATACTGTGACATTTAGCAAGGAAGAAGAGTGTGTTTTAGGGTCAAAAAAATTCAAGTTTGTATATAGTAAGCTTGAGATGTTCACATAGTTTGAAAGTGAATACTTCTAAAATCATGTTGGAAATATATGTATGACATTTAGGAAAGATGTTAACAGAGCTTCTAGAAGACAGAACTATATTTAGTCTATCTTTGTATACCTAGCAACTTGCACATTAATATAGTTTGGTACATTACACAGTGAACTCATGGAAGTTGATGAGAATGTCTACAGACAGAAAAATGTAGTGTGCTTAGAACAGAAGGGCTAAGGAAAGGGAATTCAAAAGAGAACTCAGATTGGTCAAAGAAGAATCTGGAAAATGCAGTACAGTAAGTCTCCTACATACGAACCTTCAAGTTGCAAACTTTCAAAGATGCAAACATGTGTTCGCATGTCCAATCACGTACGTTAGTTCATGTGTCAGGTGTACATTGTCATGCGCATGCATCCTCTACAAGTGGTTGTGCTTTTGTGTACTTTATAGAGTACAGTAATATAGTATCTTTATCTCAAGCTCAGGATGTCTGAAGCAAGAGTAAAACAGCAGTGATGTGGCTGGTACTAGTGTACTTTTCAAGGAACTGTACTGTAAGATTAGAAATGTTTTCTTTATTTTTTGTGTTTGTTTTTTATGTATTATTTGTGTGGAAGGTATTATAAACCTATTACAGTACAGTACTATATAGACGACTGTGTCAGTTGGGTACTTAGGCTAACTTTGTTGGACTTACAAACAAATTGGACTTACAAATGCGCTCTCAGAATGGAACTTGCTCATACGTAGGGACTTACTGTACCACAAACTGTACCAAAAATCAGAAATTTTAAGGAATAAAAAAATCTGTCAAATGTTACTAAAAGATCAAGTGGGTGAGATTTTAGAAGATATCACTTGATTGATTGTATTTAACAAGTAATAGGAATGCCAAAGAAATAAATAAAATTTTATGTTCTAGAATTCCAAGATTACAAGTATTGAAGTATGTTGACCTGATTGGCACAATAGAGAAAGTCATTTGCAATGGAGGTGAAGGTTAGGGATGGTGAAGCTAATGCAAGTCATCAATCCAAAGAAAGTATTTTCAAATGTTGGTGTCATGTCTCTGATTGCACTTGAGATATGAACAGTGTTCACTTGTTAAGAGTATATAGGGTCTATGAGGGTTGTGCAAGGTTGGCTGTACCTGAAATGGATTATTTCTAGAGAAAATAGTTTGCTCTTAGAAGTAGCTGTGACTAAATGAATTTGTGATTCATGAGACAGCAGAGATATCTCTTTGAATTTGATTTTGTACCTTCAAACTAAAAATAGTTCTTGACATAACTATATACATTTAAAAAGTAATATGGCATTAATGCAAAAAGGTTATATGTGTATAAATAGATATTTATTTGATGTAGTTGATTGGAAAAATAATTAAAAACTTGAAAGATTGTCAGAACCTAATACATTGAAAAACATTTTTCAAGTTTGAAAGAAGTTGGTAATCCAGGAAGTATCTTTTGACTATGTGCCTCTGTGACTACCACATCATTTTAGAGGCTGTGCTTACAATTTGTTCAAAAAATGTCACTTCTTAAAGGAGTAAATCCCTGGTAAGTTTTACCTGTTGACTTTGATGTTTCTGCAAAGCAGATATGAAGCTCTTTCTTACCTTTTTTTACCAGTGTTTCTCAACATTTTTTTCATTATCACCTTCCACAAAGAGCCTTTTTAAGCATTTTTTCCCTAATCACCTCCATGAAATGTTAGTATCACAAATATACTATATATTTGTTATGTACTGTATAAATGTCTGTGCATTATATATAAAATGAATACAATTTTTTTCTATTTTATTTTATTGTATTCATTTTCTATTGAGGTATAGTTGACTTACAGTATATTAGTTTCAGGTGTACAACATAGTGATGCAGTATTCTTATAGATTATACCCTATTAAAAGTTATTTAAAAATAATGGCTATAATTCCCTGTGCTGTAAAATATATCCTTGTTGCTTATTTATTGTATACATAGTAGTTTGTATCTCTTAATCCCATACTCCTATCTTACCCTCCTACACTTCCCTCTCTCCACAAGTAACCATTAGTTTTTCTCTGTATCTGTGAGTTTACTTCTGTGAGTCTATTTCTGCTTTCCTATATACATTCTTTTTTTTTTTTTTTTAGATTCCACATATAAGTGATATCATACAGAACTTTTTCTGACTTATTTCACTTAGCATAACATTCTCTAGGTCTATCCGTGTTGCTGCAGATGGCAGAATTTCATTCTTTTTTATGGCTAATATTTTATTATATGTATATCACTTCTTTATCCATTCTTCTGTTGATGGACACTTGGGTTGCTTCCATATCTTGGTTATTGTAAATCATGCTTCTGTGAACATTGAGGTACATTACCTTTTTGAATTAGTGGTTTTAATTTTTCCAGATATATACCTAGGCTTGAGTTGCTGGATCATATGGTAGTTCTATTTTTAGTTTTCTAAGGAGCCACCATACTGTTTTCTAAAGTGGCTGCACCAATTTATATTCCCACCAAAAGTGCACAAGTGTTCTCTTTTGTCCATATCCTTGTAACATTTATTATTCTGGGGTGATATCTCACTATTATTTTGATTTGCATTTCTCTAATAACTAGCGATGTTAAGCATCTTTTCATGTGCCTGTTGGCCATCTGTAAGTCTTTGGGAAAATGTCCATTCAGGTTTTCTACCCATTTCTTTATTTCTATTTTTTTTATATTGGTTATATAAGGTGTTTATATGTTTTGGTTATTAACCCTTTTTTGGTCATATCATTTGCAAATATTTTCTCCCATTCCATAGATTGTCTTTTCATCTTATTGATGAATTCCTTTGCTGTGTAAAAGCTCTTAAGTTTAATCAGGTCCTATTTGTTCACGTTTGTTTTTATTTCTTTTGCCTTAGGAGACACATTCCAAAATATATTGCTATGATTTACATCAAAGCGTGTTCTGTCTATATTCTCTTCTAGGAGTTTTATAGTTTCCATTCTTACATTTATGCCCTTAATATGTTTTGAGTTTATTTGTGCATACAGTGTGAGGAAATGTTCCAATTTCATTCTTGTATATGTAGCTGTCCAATTTTCCCAGCACCACTTATTGAAGAGATTGTTTTTTCTCCATTGTATATTCTTTTCCCCTTTGTTTTAGATTAATTAAACATAAGTGCATAGGTTTATTTCTGGGCCCTCTATTCTGTTCCACTGATCTGCTGTGTCTGTTTTTGTGCCAGTACCATGCTGTTTTGAATACTGTAGCTTTGTAGTATATTAGTATAGTCTGAAGTCTGGGATGGTGATAACTCCAGTGTTGTTGTTTTTTTCTCAAGATTGCCTTGGTAATTCAGGGTCTTTTGTGGTTTGATGTAAATTTTAGGATTATTTTTTCTAGTTCTGTGAAAAATGTCATGAGTATTTTGATAGGGATTGCATTAAATCTGTTGATTGCTTTGGGTAGTATGGCCATTTTGACATTAATTCTTCTAATCCAAGAACATGGGATATCTTTCCATTTCTTTGAATCGTCTTCAATTTCCTTCATTAATGTTTTATAGATTTAAGATTATAGATCCTTCACCTCCTCGGTTGAGTTTATTCTTAGGTATTTTCCTCTTTTTGATGTGATTTTTAAATAGGATTCCTTTTAACTTTTGCTTTCTGATAGTTAATTATTAGTACATAGAAAAGCAACAGATTTCTGTATATTTTCTTCAATTCTCAACGTTGCTGAATTTCCTTGTTAGTTCTATTAGCTTTCAGATGGAGACTTTAGGATTTTCTATATAAAGTATCATGTCATCTACAAATAGTGACACTTTTCCCTCTACCCTTCTGATTTGAATGCCTTTTTATTTCTTTTTCTTTTCTGATTTCTGTGACTAGGACTTCCAATACTATGTTAAATAGAAGTGGCAAGAGTAGGCACCCTCATTGTGTTCCTGAATTACCAGAAACTCTCATCTTTTCACTGTTGGATATGCTGTTAGCTGTGGGTTTGTCATAAATGGCTTTTATTATGTTGAAATATGTCCCATCTCTACCCACTTTAATGAAAGTTTTTTAATCATGAATGGATGTTGAATTTTGTTAAATGATTTTTCTGTATCTATGGAGATGATCATTTGATTTTTATCCTTTCTTTTGTTATTGTGGTGTATCACATTGATTGATTTGCAAATATTGAACCATTCTTGTGTCTCTGGAATAAAGTCCAATTGATTATGGTGTATGATTCTTTTTATATGTCGTTGGATCTGGTTTGCTAACGTTTTGTTGAGGATATTTGCACCTATATTTGTCAATGATATCAGCCTGTAATTATTATTATTCTTTGAAGTGTCTTTGTATGCTTTTGGTATGAGGGTAATGGTGCAGTTGTAGAATGAATTTGGAAGTGTTCTCTCCTACTCAATATTTTTGAATAGTTGGAGAAGGATAGGTATTAGTTCTTCTTTATATGCTTGGTAGAATTCCCCTTTGAAGCCATGTGTTACTGTACTTTTGTTTGTTGGGAGTTTTTAAATTAGAAATTCAATTTCACTATAGTGATTAGAATGTTCAGATTGTCTTTTTCTTCTTGACTCAGTCCTGGCAGGTTGTATGTTTCAAAAAGATTTGTCCATTTCTTCCAGGGTGTCCAATTTGTTGGCATATAACTGTGTGTTATTCTTTTGATGATTTTTGTATCTCTGTGGTATCAGTTGTTATTTCTCCCCTTTCATATTTTACTTTCTTTATTTGCATCTCATTTCTTCTTGGTGAGCCTGGTGAGTTTATCAATTTTGTTTATCTTTTTAAAAAAGCAGCTCTTGGATTCTTTGATATTTTCTTTCTTTCTTTCTCTTTCTCTCTCTCTCTTTCTTTCATCTCTATTTGTCTCTGTCTTCATTATTTCCTTCCTTCCTTCTGTTGATTTTGAGCTTTCTTTGCTCTACTTTTTATAATTCTCTGAGATAGTAAGATAGGTTGTTTATTTGAGATTTTTCTTGTTTCTTGAGGAAGGCCTATATCCCTTTAAACTTCACTCTTAGGACTACTTTTGCTGTATCCAAGAGATTTTGGAAAGTTGTGTTTCTATTTTCATTTGTCTCAAGGTATTTTCTGATTTTCTCTTTGATTTCTTCATTGACCCACTGGTTTTTTTAGTAACATATTATTTAGTTGCCACGTGTTTTTTCTTTTTCCATTTTTCTTTCTGTAATTGATTTCTAGTTTCATAGTGTTGTAGTTAGAAACAGTGTTTGATATAATTTCTATCCTCTTAAATTTGTTGAAATTTGTTTTGTGGCCTAGGGTGTGATCTATCCTGAAAAATCTTCCATGTCCACTTGAAAAGGATGTGTATTCTGGTGTTTTCGTATGTAATGTCCTGTAGATATATATAAAGTCCAACCAGTCTATTGTGTCATTTAAGACCACTGTTGCCTTATTGATTTTTCTGTCTGGATGATCTGTCCATTGATGTAAGTGGGGTATTAAAGTCACCTACTATTATTGTATTATTGTCAATTTCTCCTTTTAAGTGCTCCTGTATTTGGGTGCATATATGTTAATGAGAATAGATTCTCTTCTTATATTGATCCTTTTATCATTACATAAAGCCCTTCTTTGTCTTTTGTTATAACCTTTGTTTTAACATCTATTTTTTCTAAGTATTGCTACCCCCACTTTTGTCATTTCCATTTACATGAAATATGTTTTTCCAGCCCCTCACTTTGTCTGTGTGTGTCGTCTGTGTGTGTCTTTAGCTCTGAAGTGAATCTCTTGTAGGCAGCCTATCAATGGGTCTTGTTTTTTTATTCAATCAGCCACCCTATGTGTTTTGATTGGGGCAGTTAGTCCATTGACAATTCAAGTAATTATTTACAGATGTGTATTTATTGCCATTTTATTACTTGTTTTCTGGTTGTTTTTGTAATTCTTCTCCATTCTTCTTTTTGTTTCTTCCTTTGCAGTATGATTATTTTCTTTAGTAGTGTGCTTGTATCCCTTTTATTTTTTGTGTATCTATTGTAGGTTTTTGATTTGTGGTTATCATGAGGTTGATATATGTTGACATATAATTATATCTACCTGTTTTAAACTGGTTGCCATTTAAGCTCAAACACATTCTAAAAGTTCTACATTTTTTTCTCCCCTTCCCCACATTTTGTGTTTCTGCTGTCATATTCTATATCTTTGTGTTTATTCCTTAATTGTTTATTGTAGTTATATTGCTTTTAAAATTTTTTTGTCTTTTAATCTTTATACTGGCTTATTTAATGGTTGATCCTCTGTCCTTAGTATATATTTGCCTTTCCTTGTGGGATTTCCCTTTCCTATAGATTCTTCTTTTCCTCTTAGAGAAGACCCTTTAACATTTCTTATAGGGTATGTTTAATATTGATGAACTCCTTTAGTTTTTGCTTGTCTGAGACGTTCTTTATCTCTCTTTTGATTCTAAATGATAATCTTTCTATGTAGAGTATCCTAGGTTGAAGGTTTTTCCCTTTCAGCACTTTGGACATATCATGCCACTAATTTCTGGACTGGAAAGTTTCTGCAGAAAAATCAGCTGCTAGACTTATAGAGATTCCCTTGTATATGAGTCTTTGTTTTTCTTTTGCTGCTTTTAGAATTCTCTTTTATTCTTTAACTTTTGCCATTTTAATTATAATATGTCTTGGCATGGATGTGTTTGGGTTTCTCTTGTTTGGGACCAACGCTTTGTGCTTTCTGTACCTGGATATCTGTTTCCTTCTTCAAGATTGGGAAGGTTTAGCCATAATTTCCTCAAATACATTTTCAATCCCCTTCTCTCTCTTCTCCTTTTGGAACCCCTATGATGTTGATGTTAGTATACTTAGTGTTATTACAGAGCTCCTAATCTCTTCTCATTTTTTAAAATTTTTCTTTTTTTTTGTTCTCATTGGGTGATTTCCATTATTCTAGCTTCCAGATCACTTATGCTTTCTTCTGTACCACTTAGTCAGTCTTCTATTCATTCTTTTCAGTGTGCTTTATATTTTAGCTATTAAATTATTTATATTTTGGATTGGGTCTTTTTCATATTTTCAAATTCCTTGTTAAAGTTCTCACTGTGTTTACTTATTCTTTTCCCTAATTCAGTTAGCAATCTTATTATGAGTGCTTTGAATTTTTTATCTGGTAAATTATTTCTGTTTTATTATTTATTTTTTCAGGGGTTTTCTCTTGGTATTTCAGTTGAAACCAGTTCCTCTGCCTTTTAATTTTCTTTAACTTTCTCTGCCTCTATGAATTTAGGTGAAACAGTTACCTATTGTGGTCTTAAATGTGTGTTCTTATGTGGAAACATCCCTATACAAACTGTGTGTGCCCAGTGCCTTTGGTGGGAGAACTGGACTTGATTTAGATGCTATTCACATTTTTCCTCATGGTTTGCTGCACCTATCACCTTGATAGAGAGTAAGACTGCAGATAGAGGGGCTAGAGCTAGCACTTTGTGTGAGGCAGGACTTCTCCTATGCTCAGTGGCCATCACTGCCCTATCAAGGGTGGAGTCTGATCCCATGTTGCTATAGCAGAAGCCTTGAGGGTCAGGCCTGAGATGGCTGTGTTTTCTTTGATTGTTCACTTTTCCCTCTCCCTGTTGTGGGACCCTTGTGACAGGGGAGGAGCACCAAAGCAAGTGGTCCATGAAGCCTCTTGGCCCATGTCAGCCACAGACAGAGGTCTGTGCCATCTCTAATGCCTGTGCAGGCACCAGCAATTTCCACTCACTCTGCTACGACACAGTCCTGAGTCCAAGTCCCCTTCGTCTGTCACAGCCAATCAATCACTCCCCACAGCCTCCATCACCCTCAACTGTTGTGGAACCACACTGCAGTGCAGGCAGCATCTGCGTGGACTCTTGCTGTATACCAGGGCATGAGCTGTGGGGGAGTAGCCACCTCCAGAGTTCTGGGCTGCTTCTGATGCACTGCTTGAGTAAGTGCCAAGGATGGTCACTGCTGCCCCATCCAGGTTCTGCCTTGGGACCTAGTTGCCTTTGTGTGTGTGTCCCATGGTGGAGTTTTCTCCCCAGATCCAATGGCATGCTGTGATGTAGAATAAGCAGGGCTTGAGGGTTCACTAGGATTGGGCTGGAGCCCACACTGAGTAGGTCACCAAAAATGAGCCAGCCAGACATGCTGTTTCAATTTGCCCTTCCTGACCAGCCTCAGGGGTAAGCCAGCTTGCATGCAATCCTCATGAGCAGAGTTCAGCCTTTCCACAGGCCTCCAATTAGTCTCAGCAGTTCTCCACTCATCCAAGGGGACTTGTCTCTCCTGTGTATGACCCCAGGACTAGGGCACCCAATCTGTGGCTCTCACTGTTCACTCTCAGGTTTGGTCTCTACCCGTGTATCTTCTCCCATTCCTCTCCCAGGGCCCAGGTCTCTACTTGATCACTTTCTTCCCTTCCATCCTGATTATGTGTGGATCTTTCTTATAGCCTTGGTTGTACAGGAGTCTTTCTGCCAGTTTCCAGTTAGTTTTCAGTGAGAATTGTTCCACATGTAGATGTATTTTTTCTGTGTTCATGGAGGAAGGTGAGTTCCACATTCTCTTCTCCACCATCTTCTTCATTCCCTCAAAAAGAGTAAGAAAGATTTTTTTACCCTCACCCAAAATGATTTTCCCCCTTAGGAGTGATCTTGTGCTATTGAGGATGCATGATACACCTAATTCAAAATAAACAATGTGTGAGGCCTTGGTGAATGTGTCTTATTAAGAAGGCTATAAAATGTATTAGTACTCAGGGAGTTTTATTTTTATGGAGCTAAGTCAGAAGTAAGCATAGTGTGACCTAAAAAACTAAAAAAACAAACTTTAGCATAGTTTCTCCTTGGAAAGGTTGGTTTAAATACTTACTGAGTCTGATGCATGACTGAAAAGCAAAGTGTTATGAAATGTAAACAAACATACTTGCAGAAGCTTAAGTGTAGAATTATAAGCATTTTTTATAAACATGAGATCTAAAGCAAAGAAGAAAATTAATTTTTCAAAAATATTTGTCAAATGCTGGGAACTCAGTGTGGCTAAAATGGAAACAAGCCTCACCTCAGGAGACTATGGCCAAAATCAGGAGACTATGGCCTAAAGGGTGAAAGAGCAGCCCAAATCAGTTTAGTAAGCATCAAGTTAAAAGGTAGAGAAAACTATGAAGATTTAAATTGAAACTGCCCACAGGCAGACCAGATGGCAGATAGGACAGTTGGCAGGCTATAACAAGTCTATCGGCATGGTGAATTCTGACCCTGAGGTGTCAGAAGTGAAGAGAAAAAGGCATAAAATCTGTTCCACATAGGAAAGCAGTTGGCAAATGTCAAATGAGATCAGTAAGTAGTGAAGATTTCAACAAGGCAGGATGGGTCAGATACAGATTTTTTTTTTTAAAGGAGGAAGGAACACTTATGGGGGAAACCATTAGTAGTGAAAGAGAGAGAAATAATTCAAGACACAGGCTGAGTCATAAAGCAGTGGATATTCAGCCACAGGCACCTGGGCTAACAGAAGAGGGAAATAAAGGAAAAGAGTTTAAGCATCAAGTGTCTACAAATTAAAAATACACAAGAAGAGACAAAGAGGAAAGATACAGGTAACACTAGCAACAGCAGAACAAGCAATGTTAGAGGTTTAGAGACCAACTTCCTTCACCTCTTGCTTTACATTTCCTAGAATAAAACACCTGTGAACAGGCGTAAATAACAGATCACCTGAAAGGCAGACAGTTGATTGTAGCCATACTTTTAAAGGAAGACTTTTCTGGGAGTCCCAAAATCCAACTCCTTTATCATTTTGTCATGTCAAGCCCCAATACTGAATCATTCTTTTTGTTTTCTCTGTAATTGCTCTCAAGTTAAAGCAACATTGTTACAAAACAACCAAGGAATTATATTGGTATATAACACTGACTATCAAATTTAAGTATACTATAGGTTTTGGGTTGTGGTGATTTCATTGTCATTAGTTTCTAGGTATTTTTTGATTTCCTCTTTGATTTCTTCAGTGACCTCTTGGTTAATTAGTAGTGTATTGTTTAGCCTCCAGGTGTTTGTATATTTTACAGATTTTTTCCTGTAACTGATATCTAATCTCATAGTGTTGTGGTCTGATACAATTTCAATTTTCTTAAATTTACCAAGGTTTGATTTGTGACACAAGATATGATCTATCCTGGAGAATGTTCCATGAGCACTTGAGAAGAAAGTGTATTCTGTTGTTTTTGGTTGGAATGTCCTATAAATATCAATTAAATCCATCTTGTTTAATGTATCATTTAAAGGTTGTGTTTCCTTATTTATTTTCATTTTGGATGATCTGTCCATTGGTGAAATTGTGGTGTTAAAGTCCCCTACTCTTATTGTGTTACTGTCAATTTCCCCTTTTATGGCTGTTTGTTAGCATTTGCCTTATGTATTGAGGTGCTCCCATGTTGGGTGCATAAATATTTACAATTGTTATATCTTCTTCTTGGATTGATCCCTTGATCATTATGTAGTGTCCTTCTTTGTCTCTTGTAATAGTCTTTATTTTAAAGTCTATTTTGTCTGATATGAGAATGCCACTCCAGCTTTCTTTTGATTTCCATTTGCATGGAATATCTTTTTCCAGCCCCTCCCTTTCAGTCTGTATGTGTCCCTAGGTCTGAAGTGGGTCTCTTGTAGACAGCATATATATGGGTCTTGTTTTTGTATCCATCACTAATCATTAGAGAAATGCAAATCAAAACTACAATGAGGTATTACCTCATACTGGTCAGAATGGCCATCATCAAAAAATCTACAAACAATAAATGCTGGAGAGGGTGTGGAGAAAACGGAACCCTCTTGCACTGTTGATGAGAATGTAAATTGATACAGCCATTATGGGGCACAGTATGGAGGTTCCTTAAGAAACTAAAAATAGAACTGTCACATGACCCAGCAATCCCACTACTAGGCATATACCCTGAGAAAACCATAATTCAAAAAGAGACATGTACCACAATGTTCATTACAATAGCCAGGACATGGAAGCAACCTATGTGTCCATCAACAGATGAATGGATAAAGAAGATGTGGCACATATATACAATGGAATATTACTCAGCCATAAAAAGAAATGAAATTGAGTTATTTGTATTGAGGTGGGTGGACCTAGAGTCTGTCATACAGAGTGAAGTAAGTCAGAAAGAGAAAAATAAATACCATATGCTAATACATATATATAGAATATTAAAAAATGGTCCTAATGAACCTAGGGGTAGGACAGGAATAAAGATGCAGACATAGAGAATGGACTTGAGGGCATGGAGAGGGGGAGGGTAAGCTGGGATGAAGTGAGATAGTGACATGGACATATATACACTACCAAATATAAGATAAATAGCTAGTGGGAAGCAGCTGCATAGCACAGGGAGATCAGCTTGGTGCTTTGTGTCCACCTAGGGGCATGGGATAGGGAGGGTGGTAGGGAGATGCAAGAGGGAGGAGATATGGGGATATATGTATACGTATAGCTGATTCACTTTGTTATACAACAGAAACTAAGACACCATTGTAAAGCAATTATATTCCAATAAAGATGTTAAAAAAATTTAAGTATACTATCTAATTTCCCCAAATATGATAAATTTCCTCATTTCTCTATCTCAGGCATAAACCTACAGTCAGAAACTTATTTTATATGTTCCACAATACCCTATATTTCATGTTTGTGGTAATAATCATCCCACTTCTATGTTTTTGTCTCCAATAGAGGTCTGGTGTTGATGTCATGGGGCCGCACCTCTCTGGTTACCACTATTTCTTCAACACCTATTACAGTGCACAAAACATATAAGTATCTGTGTCAGAACAGAGTATGCAAGAGTAGAAGAGAACACCATCAGAGGAGGAGAGAGGGAAAAAAACAAACCAAAAAATGAGGTTAAAAAAAAAAATCCTTTCCCTTAGTGTTAAGAAAGTATTATTTCTTCCTCAGAACTGGCAATTTAGGGGAATGGTTCTTACCTGACATGTTAAATAAATACAGGTATTAAGATAAGTACATATCCTATTTCTTTTTATACATTCTAAATGTGTATTTAAGGGATCTATATTACAAAAATTATTTGATTTAATCACATTAATGTGTCAAAGACAAACCTATTTAATTATTTGAGAATTAAAGAAATCATTTGGCCAGATGTTATTTTTCTTCCCAGTTGTAAAAATCTTAAACATCTCCTAGATAATGATTTAATGAATATGAGAAGCTTCCCAAGCAAGATTTAATGCCATTGTAAAAAATAAACATATCAGTAAAACAATATTCTTTAGGATCATAAATATAATCCCATTTTTTATAAGGCTGTTCCACATGTTTTAATTAAACTCTCTTATAAAGTGTTATAATGAACATTGATTGCTATTTAGAAAACTTTTAACAGGCTCTTAGAGGATCTGCAATGCTTGGTTTTCTCTGAGGTCCTAGTCCACCCAAGTCTGCCCCAGATGATCACCACTACAGCCAGCAGGATCCTGTGGGTATGTCCATCATCAGCTAGTGATGCGTATTATTGGCAACCTTACTTGGAACTTACTTAGAATACAATTTAACCATATAAAAATATCTGCTAGGGTAAAAAGCATTAATCAATACTAGATTTTATATATTTTAAGGATTGTGTTAGGCATCTGTGGCTTATCTTTGATGCACTAATCATTGCTATATATTTTGAGAAATAGATTCAGATTTCCAAGGATCAATTTACAAATGAATTTTTGGCAGAAAAACTGTTAATTGAGCTATATCCATAGTTTTGTAAAATATATTTTTTTTACCCTTTGCTTATGGCAGCCTAGTTAAGCCCAATATACTATTGCTGCTTCAAAGAAGACTCTCTCGGTGGTATTGGCAAGGCTTTGCAATATTCTAAGCCAGTTTGCAAAGCCTCAAACAAGCATACGTATCTGTGCTTAGGCAGCCTTAATTTAGATCCCTTAAACTTGTTTCAGATTTTCTTCTGCTCTATGTCAGAGTACATTTAGTAAAAGCCAAACCTCTGGCCAACTGAGCAAAACTCTCCTAGGTAGTCTTTCTTTAGTCACTATGTCAATCTTCTTGGGATATCCAGGTGCTTTAATGGCTGCTTAACCAGACAGATTTTAGGAATTGTATTCTCAGCATTACCAGTTTTTCTCTAGTACTTTTTTTACCTCTTGTTTTTGTGGGCCTGTTTGATAATACTTACTTTCCAAAAACAAATGTCTAATCTATTTTACAGGTTGTTTTAGGGAGCAGCATCTTAAAGAATGATATTAAAGAATGATACACTAATTGGGCTCCCTTTTGGGAAACACAAAGCAGTTTTTTCAGGTGTAGTACACAGAAATAGATGACATACTGGTAGCTTTTGTTCTTAAAGAAAATACTTATGGCTGAAACAGATGTTGCAAATTAAAAATCAAATTAATGACATGATTTTTTACATATTTTCTATGGTATAACAGTATATAACATTTCTGATAAAATTGTTCATGAAAATGCCAATTACTTATTTAAAATTTAATCAGATTAGAATACCTTTATGCTTATTTTCTTAACAAAAATCTGACACAGGAATTCTGATAGAGCTTTGGTTGATACCATTATATAAATTGCTTATAAATGTATTATTTAGAGATACTTCTTTTTAAAAAGAGAAATATATTTGCCTAGTCTTAGTTTAATATACTTGAAATGACTGTTCTGAATAATCATTTTTCTCTGATGCCTCCAATAAGGAAAAGGAAAAATGATTATATATGATTGAATGTGTAACTCTAACAATTTCCTCTCCTCTCAGGATTGCATTAACATCATGTTACCTAGAGGCAGTGTGGCATAGAGTCTTAATTGGGTAATTCCCTGACTTTCTCTCTAACCACTTATGTAACTTTAGACCCATCATTTAAACTTTCTAAGCTTTCATTTTCTTATCTACAACATAAACTTATGATGTATTACAGAGTGATTGAGAGGCATCATTGGAACCGCCAGCACTAATTATGTGCTAGATTACTATGTAATAAATATCAGCCTCTCATTTCTTTGAATTATTTTACTTACTTATTGTCATACTGTATATGTTGCTTTGCTAATAATAAACTACAAGCCAAGGTTATTCCATTTTTGTGTGTTCATCACACACACACAAATATACCCAGTAGCTATAAGAATTCTTCCTCTCTGCTGTGGTATATGAATAAGTACTCACCTTCTATTCAGTATCCTTTCTTTCATATCCTTAGAAATTGCAATCACTTAATTTTAAATTAGTAGTCCATAAAATAATAATTTTAGCATCCATGATATTTAAAAACTTTATCAACGTTAAATGTGTTAAGTATCTAGGTGAAAAGATGAGGAAGAAGTGTGACTCATTATTTTATATTGAAATTGCTAAAATATCTTGAAGCATTTGAGATAGAGATTGATTCATCTTTGAGGTCTCTATTGTCAAAGTTTATCATAGATTATAAAGTCATACCTAATAGGTTGATGATATTAGAAAACAATGTTTTTTGTACGAGAAAAACAGGAGTAAAAGCCATGGAGACAGAATAGAGAGCCCATAGATGAGCCTAAACTTACATGGGCACTTAATCTAGGGCAAAGGAGTCAAGAATATAAAATAGGCAAAAGATTACCTCTTCAATACTTGGTTTTGGGAAAACTGTACAGCTACATGCAAAAGAATCAAACTGGACAACTCTCATACCATATACAAAAATAAACTCAACTTAAATGTAAGAACTGAAACCATAGAATTTCTAGAAGAAAACATAGGCAGAACTCTTTGACATAGGTCTTAATAATGTTTGGGGGGATATGTCTCTTCAGGCAAGGGAAACAAAAGCAAAAATAAACAAATGGGACTTCATCAAACTAAAACGGTTTTTGTACAGCTAATGAACATATCAACAAAATGAAAAGGCCACCTACTAAATGGGAGAAGGTATTTGCAAACTATATATCTGATAAGGGGTTAATATTGAAAATATAAAAAGAACTCATACAACACAAGAAATGAACAACCCAATTAAAAAATAGGCCAATGATCTGAATAGACATTTGTACAAAGAAGACATACAGATGGCCAACAGGCACATGAAAAGATGCTCAATATCACTATCATCAGGAAAATTCAAATCAAAACCACAATGAGATATCACCTCAAACCTATCAGAATGGCTATTATCAACAAATAACAAGTGTTGATGAGGACATGAAGAAAAGGGAACCCTCATGCACTGATGATGTGAATGTAAATTGGTGCAGTCACTATGGCAAACAGTGTGGAGATTCCTCAAAAAATTAAAAATAGAACTACAATAAAATCCAGCAATTCCACTCCTGGGTATTATCCAAAGAAAATGAAAATTCTAATTCAAAAAGATATATGTACCCCTATGTTCTCTGCAGCATTATTTACAATAGCCAAATACAGAAGCAACCCAAATGGCCCATCAATAGATGAATGAAGAAGATGTAATTTACACATATAATGGAATATTAGCCATAAAAGAAATGAAAACTTGCCTTTTGGGACAATATGGATGGACCTAGAGGGTATTATGCTCAGTGAAATAAGGCAGAGAAAGACAACTACTGTATGATTTCACTTATATGTGGAGTCTAAAAAACAAAACAAATGATCATATATAACAAAACAGAAATAGAGTTATAGACACAGAGAACAAACAGGTGGTTGCCAGTGATGAGGGGGTGGGGGGAGGGAAGAAATAGGTGAGGGAGAATAAAAGGTACAAACTTCCAGTTCCACATCAAATGAGTCACAGTTATGAAATGTACAGTGTGGGGAATTTAGTCAATAACTAATATCTTTGTATGGTGACATATAACTAGATTTATCTTGGTGATTATTTTGAAATGTATAAAAAAATCACTATGTTATGTAACAGGAACTACCATAGTGTTGTAAGATAATTATAGTCACAAACAAACAAACATACACACAAATTCATAGAAAAAGACATCAGATTTGTGGTTACCAGAGGTGGAAGCTGGGGGGAGGGGGAATTGGATGAAGTCAGTCAAAATGTACTACAAACTTCCACTTATAAGTAAGTACTAGCAATGTAATATACAACATGATAAATATAATTTATATTTATACACATTTAAACACTGCTGTATGTTATATAATAAATTTGTTAACAGAGTAAATCCTGTGTTCTCATTGCACACACATTTTTTCTAATTTTATATCTATATAAATGATGGATGTTCACTAAACTTGTGACAATCATTTCATGAGGTATTTAAGTCAAATAATTATGCTGTACACCTTAAACTTATGCAGTGCCATATGTTATTATATCTCAATAAAACTGGAAGAAAAAATGATACAATAAGGGAGAAAAAAAGCCATGGAAAATGTGATACATTTATAAGAGCAATAAGGATAGGCTCATATGTTCTCCTTTTTAAACTGAGTATTAAGAGTGTATGAAAATGCCACTCAGATTCATAACTTTTTAAGTTGTACAATATGAATAGAAAAAGTGTTTCTAAACCACCTAGGTTTTAAAAATTCAAAAACATCAGATTTAACAGATCTCTAGGAATAAGTTCATCTGAACTAATTTGGCCTCACACAGAACCCAATGGGGAACTTCTAGTCTCCTGAGCACTGTACTTAAGGTAGCAGAGGCTAAGGAAGTTTAAGTGAACTTCACTCAGATAATAGCCCTTCTATGAACCGGCCCAAACAAGGCCTGATTGAATAGCAGCCTCTATCTTAAAAATCATCAGACTTAATGCCTGAAAATGGGGAATATGATCCTGAATTAGAAATTAGTTTAGTGGAAATGTCTCCGAGTTACACCAAGAAGACAGCTCAGCAGTGCTAAGTCTTATAAAGCTACTTATTCTAAAGTCCTATGAACGGGCTCCATCTGTATCCTGTCCTTTTATTTTTAAAAATACCTTAATTAGAGGATTTTGTACAAAGAAAGATACCATATATAAATTGAATATATAGGTGATAGAATGAGAGATTATATGTAGTGCCTAAGGAAAAAAAATCAAACACCTAGAATACACTAATAATACACTCAAACCAGAAATAAAAAGACAGCAACTTCATTGTAAAAATAGGCAACAGATATATACAGAAAAAAAAAATGTGGAAGTCCAACAAGCACATGAAGAGATGCATAAACATGCATTAAGAATGCAAGTTAAAATGATATATGATTTTATACCTAGTATGGGGGGAAATCTGGAAGATGGTTGTGAAGTATCAAGAAATATTTGCCAGCTGCTGGAATGAGAATGGTATAGCCATTTTGGGAGGAATTTTGGTGCCCCCCAAACATACAAGCAAAAAGGCTGTACATATATATGTGCATACATATGAGAGGTTAGGCCAAGGATGTCTAGTTGGAATCATCAGCTCAGAGGAGGAGCCATGTGCTCTAAAATAAGGCATGGCAGGCAGCTGAGATGTGATACTCTATAACCATGTACCTTCTGTGAAGTATAAACGAACACTGGAATAAATGGTGGTAGCTCCAGATTTTGTGAAAACTGAGTATTTAAAATTTTGGTTGCTGTTTTTAAAAAAGAATACACAATTAAAAGTACAAATTCACATAATAAGTGCCCATTTAGAATTTTTAAAAAATCACTACAAGTTAGAATTTAAGAAAAAAATCTCTAAATTACCACAAACTTGAAAATATCCAGAAAAACAACATTGTTTGTAGTAATAAACAGCTTGACATACCATTCAAACATGGTTTTCTCTAAAGGTTTGGATGCATAATCTTTGATCACTTCTTCCTATATTCTCATCAGGAGAAAACTTCTGGTTGGACCATGCTTCAAAGAGAACCAAACATTCTGCTTATGACTTTTCGCATGTGATTACTTAAGGAATTTTCCAAAGATTAGGTTTTGGCTTTACTGATTTCAAGTGTTTTTTTTTTTTTTTTGGATATATTTTGGGATTGTGTGTCACAGACTCTTTTACATTTCAATAAGGTATATCTTGTCATGATATCTAATGTATTGGCACAGAGGGAGATAGAAGATGGAAGTGATTCCTATATCAGAATGACTTACAAAGGCAACTATGAAACACATAAATATTTCCCACTATGGCCAAACTCAACACCCCCTTATCTAGATCCAGGAAATGTCAGAGACCATGCTGATGCCACTCAAAAGAAAGGGAATTGTAAATGAGAGCAATTTAAAGTGTAAAAAGACAAAACTGTTAAACTTTTACAATAAAAATCTTACTTTCCAAAACTGTCCAAAATACACAAAAATGTGAATACATTGCTAGTGTTTCTTACAGTGTAACTAAAGCATCCTAAAGCTTAAGTATTATTAGTTTCACTTTCTTTTGATTAAATACCAAATGTACCTTCTTTTGATTAAATACAAAATATAATGTGCTTAGTGCTACCTTGGGAATGAGGAAGCAATGACTCTGATAATGAAAATTTTAATTGGTAGAACCTTTTGTGTATACTTTTGATAACACTGAGGTTATTGGTGCATTTAATGATTGCAACGTCTGTGGAAGTTTAAGGATAGAAACTACATTGTAGTACAGAAGTAAAGGGAATTTGGTAAAAGGAAAGAATCAGATGCAGGGGGGGAAGTAACTTTGAAAGTGTCATTTTGTTTTGACTTGGTGTTTTAAACTGGACTGAATTGAGCATATGTAATTGCTAATGGATGCAAAATAAGATTATGTAGAAGTTTAAAGATAAAGGGTTAACTGACAGCTCAAATATACTGAAAAGTGGAAAAAAATGAAGGATGCAAAGCATAAGAAAAATAGCCAGCTTCATTTCAAGAAAAGAAATAATTCCATTATAGTAAAAAAGAATGAAAAAGATGAGGCTGATGTAAAGAGGATAATTCATTATACCTGTCTATGTTATAAATTGTTTTACAGTAGGAAAGTATTACCTCTACTATCCTAAAGTACACAAACTTTCAAAAGAGAAATACAAAGGAATTGAACAGGATATGCCTCATTTACTAATGATTTTAAAACTATTTAAGAAACATGTTAGTACTTCAATTATTTAAGAAACATGTTAGTGCTTCAATTGTAAAATGCAATATGACAATTTAAACAAAGATATTGTGATAAGCCCATTTTAAAAAATTTAGATATTTGTAGATTCACATGCAGGTGTAAAAATAACACAGAGATGTCCATGTACACTTTACCCAGTCTCCCTAATGGTAACATCTTGCAAAACAATAGTATAATATCTCAACCAGAATACTGACAGTCCAAATAGCTTTAGAGACGAACAATACAATAACTGAAATGAAAAATACACTAGAAGGAATCAATAGCAGAATAACTGAGACCGAAGAACAGATAAGTGAGCTGGAAGACAGAGTGGTAGAAATCACTGCCATGAAACAGAATAAAGAGAAAAGAATAAAAAGAAATAAGGACAGACTAAGAGACCTCTGGGACAACAATAAACTCACCAATATTCACATTATAGGAGTCCCAGAAGGAGAAGAGAGTGAGAAAGTATCTGAGAAAAAAATATTTGAAGTGATAATAGCTGAACATTTCCCTAACATGGGAAAGGAAACAGTCACCCAAGTCCAGGAAGTGCAGAGAGTCCCAGGCAGGATAATCCTAGGGAGGAACATACCAACACACATAGTAATCAAATTGACAAAAATTATAGACAAAGAAAATATTAAAAGCAACAAGGGAAAAGAAATGAATAACATACAAAGGAATCCCCATAAGGTTACCAGCTGATTTTTCAGCAGAAACTCTGCAGGCCAGAAGGGGGTGGCACAGTATATCTAGAATTATGAAAGGGAAGAACCTACAACCAAGAATACTCTACCCAGCAAGGCTTTCATTCAGATTTGAAGGAGAAAGCAAAAGCATTACATACAAGCAAAAGTTAAGAGAATTCAGCACCACTAGACCAGCTCTGCAACAAATGCTAAAGGAACTTCTCTAGCTGGAAAAGACCAGAACTAGAAACAAGAAAATTATGAAAGAAAAACACACCAGTAAAGGAAAATATACAGTAAAGGTAGGAAATCATCTGCACACAAATATGATATCAACAAGCAATTGTGAAGACAGCATAAATGCAGGAGATTGGAAATGCATTTGAAATTAAAAGAATAGCAACTTAAAACAATCTTGTTTATAAATAGACTGCTATATCAAAACCTCATGGTAACCACAAACCAAAACTCTATGATAGATACACACACAAAAAAGAAAAAGGAATCCAAATAAAACAGTAAAGTCAGTCATCAAATCACAAGAGAACAAAAGAGGAAGGGAAGAAAAATTACCTACAAAAACAAATCCAAAATAATTAACAAAATGGTAATAAGAGCATACACATCAATAATTACCTTAAATGTAAATGGATTAAATGCTCCCAACTAAAAGAGAATAGCTAAAAGGATACAAAAATAAGACCCATATATATGCTGCATACAAGAGACCCACTTAAGATCTAGGGACACATACAGACTGAAAATGAAGGGATGGATAAAGGCATTCCATTCAAATGGAAATCAAAAGAAAGCTGGAGTAGCAATACTCATATCACACAAAATAGACTTTAAAATAAAGACTGTCACAAGAGACAAGGAAGGACACTACATAATGATCAATGGATCAATCAAGAAGGTATAACAATTGTAAATACATATGCACCCAACATAGGAGCACCTCAATATATAAGGCAAATACAGCAACAAAAAGAGAAATTGACAGTAACACAATAATAGTGGGGAACTTTAGCACCCCACTTTCATCAATGGACAGATCATATAGACAGAAAATCAATAAGGAAACACAGGCCTTAGACACATTAGACAAGATGGACTTAATTGATATTTACAGAGCATTCCATCCAAAAGCAGCAAAATGCACTGCTTCTCAAGTGCACCTGGAACATTCTCCAGGATTGATCACATGCTGGGCTACAAAGTGAGCCTCGGTAAATTTAAGAAAACTGAAATCATATCCAGCATTATTTCTGACCACAATGCTGTGAGATTAGAAATCTACTACAGGAAAAAAAACTGTAAAAAAACACAAACATGTGGAGGCTAAGCAATAAACTACTAAACAACCAATGGATCACTGAAGAAATTGAAGAGGAAATCAAAAAATACCTAGAGAAAAATGAAAATGAAAGCATGAAGATCCAAAACCTATGGGACACAGAAAAAGCAGTTCCAAGAGGGAAGGTTATAGAAATACAATCTTCCCTCAGGAAACAAGAAAAATCTAAATAAACAACCTAACCTTACACCTAAAGCAACTAGAAAAAGAAGAACAAACAAAACCCAAAGTTAATAGAAGGAATGAAATCATAAATATCAGAAATAAATGAAATAGAGGTGATAAAAACAATAGAAAAAAATCAATGAAGCTAAAAGCTGGCTCTCTGAGAAGATAAACAAAATTGATAAAACTTTAGTCAGACTCATCATGAAAAGAAGGGAGAGGGCTCAAATCAATAACATTAGAAATGAAAAAGGAGAAGTTACAACTGACACCACAGAAATACAAAGGATCACAAGAGACTACTACAAACAACTTATGCCAATAAAATGGACAACCTAGAAGAAATGGACAAATTCTTAGAAAGGTAGAACCTTCCAAGACTAAACTAGGAAGAGACAGAAAATATTAACAGACCAATCACAAGTACTGAAATTAAAACTGTGATTTAAAAATCTTCCAACAAACAAAAGTCCAGGAGCAGATGGCTTCACAGGTGAATTCTATCAAACATTTAGAAAAGAGTTAACAGTTACCCTTCTGAAACTCTTACAAAAAATTGTAGAGGAAGAAACACTCCCAAGCTCATTCTTTGTGGCCACCATCACCGTGACACCAAAACCAGACAAAGATATCACACACACAAAAAAGAAAATTACAGGCCAGTATCACTGATGAACATAGACACACACAAAAATCCTCAACAAAATACTAGCAAACCAAATCAAACAATACATTAAAAGGATCATATAAAATGATAAAGTGGGATTTATCCCAGGCATGCAAGGATTTTTCAAAATCTTCAAATCAATGTGATACACCACATTAAAAAAACTGAAGAATAAGAACCATATGATCATCTCAATAGATGCAGAAAAATCTTTTGACAAAATTCAACACATTTTTATGATAAAAACTCTCCAGAAAGTGGCCAATGAGGGAACATACCTCAACATAACAAAGGCCATATATGACAAACCTACAGGTAATATAATACTCTATGGTGAACGACTGAAAGTATTTCTTCTAAGATCAGAAACAAGACAAGGATGTCCACTCTTGCCACTCTTATTCGACATAGTTTTGGAAGCCCTAGCCATGGCAATCAGAGAAGAAAAAGGAATAAAAGAAATCCAAATTGGGAACAAAGATGTAAAATTGTGACTATTTGCAGATGACATGATACTATACATAGAAAATCCTAAAGATGCCACCAGAAAACTACTAGAGCTCATCAATGAATTTGGTAAAGTTGCAGGATACAAAACTAATATACAGAAATATACTGCATTTCTATACACTAAAAATGAAAGATCAGAAAGAGAAATTAAAGAAAATATCCCATTTACCATTGCATCAAAAAGAAAAAAATACCTAGGAATAAACCTACCTAAGGAAGCAAAAGACCTGTACGCCAAAAAACTAAAAGACACTGGTGAAAGAGATCGAAGATGACACAAATAGATGGAAAGATATACCATTTTCTTGTATTGGAAGAATCAATATTGTCAAAATGACTATACTACCCAAGTCAATCTACAGATTCAATGCAATCCTTATCAAATTACCAATGGCATTTTTCACAGAACTAGAACAAAATATCTTAAAATTTGTATAGAGACACAAAAGACCCTGAATAGCCAAAGCAATCTTGTGAAAAAAAAAATAGAGCTGGAGGAGGTTCCCTGCCTTCAGACAATACTACAAAGTTAGTCATTAAAACAGTATGGTAGTCATTAAAAGAGCAGAAAAACAAATATAGATCAATGGAACAAGCAGAAAATCCAGTAATAAACTGACGCACCTATGCTCAATTAATCTGTGACAAAGGAGGCAAGACTATACAGTAGAGAAAATACAGTCTTTTCAATAAATGCTGCTGGAAAACTGGTCAGCTACATGTAAAAAAAGAAATTAGAACATTGTTTAATACTGTACACAAAAACAAACTCATAATGGCTTAAAGACCTAAATGTAAAACTGGATACTATAAAACTCTTAGAGGAAAACATAGGCAGAACACACTTTGACATAAGTCACAGCAATATCTTTTTTGATATGTCTCCAAAATTAATGGAAATAAAAACAAAAATAAACAAATGGGACCTAATTAACCTCAAAAGCTTTTGCACAGCAAAGGAAACCATAAAAAAAACAAAAACCCCACAGAATGGGAGAAAATATTTGCAAATGATGAGATCGACAAGGGGTTAAGCTCCAAAATTTACAAACCGTTATGCAGGTCAATATCAAAAAAAACAAACAACCCAATCAAAAAATGGACAGAAGACCTAAATAGACATTTCTCCAAAGAGGACATACAGATGGCCAAGAGGAACAAGAAAAGATGCTCAACATTGCTAATTATTAGAGAAATTCAAACAAAAACTACAATGAGATATCACCTACACCAGTCAGAATCGCCATCATCAAAAAGTCTACAAACTATAAATGCTGGAGAAGGTGTGCATGAAAGGGAACCTTCCCACACTGTTGATGGGAATGTAAATTGGTACTGCCACTTTGGAGAACGTTATGGAGGTTCCTTAAAAAACTAAACATAGAGCTACCATATGATCCAGCAATCCCACTCCTGGGTATATATCCAGAGAAAAACACAGTTCAAAAGGATATATTCACCCCAATTTCACTGCAGTTCTATTTATAATAGCAAGACATGGAAGCACCCTAAATGTCCATTGACAGATGAATGGATATAAAGATGAGGTGGTACATATATGCAATGGAATATTACTCAGCCATTAAAAAGAATGAAATAATGCCATTTGCAGCAACATAAATGGACCTGGAGATTATCCTACTAAATAAGTTAGAGAAAGACAAATATCATATGATATCGCTTTCATGTGGAGTCTAAAAAAATTTACATAAATGAACTGACCTACAAAACAGAAATAGTTACAAATGTAGGAAGCAAACTATGGTTACCAGGGGGAAGGGTGAGGGGAGGGATAGATTGGAAGTTTGGGATTGACACATACACACTGTTATATTTTAAATAGATAACCAACAAGGACCTACTGTATAGCACAGGGAACTCTGTTCAATATTCTGTAATTACCTAACTTGGAAAAGAATAGATACATATATATGTAAAACTGAATCACTTTGCTATACACCTGAAACTAACAAAACATTGTTAATCAATGATACTCCTAAGTAAAATAAAAATGTTAAAAATAAATAAAAGCATTAAACAAGAATAAAAAGAAAAGCAAAAAGAGAAAAGGATGGGGAGAAAAATCACAACAGAACATCCAGTATGGTAAGACAATTCAAAAGTTGAATATATTATTGGAGAGCAGAAAGAAAAAAGATATATTGATACAGAAGAAATAATTGAAGTAATAATTACCACAAATTTTTCAAAATTAATGACAGACACTGTGATTGTCAATTTTATATGTCAATTTTGCTAAGCCATAGTGCCTAGATATTTGGTCAAATATACTGGATGTTTCTGTGAAGGTGTTTTGTGGATTAGACTAACATTTAAATACACAGCCTTTGAGTAAAGCTAATTACTCTCCATATGTGAATGGGATTCATCCAGTAGGCTGAAGGCCTTAATAAAACAAAGACCAACCTATTCTCACCACAGAAGAATCCTGATAGTAGATTGCTTTTGTATTCAAAGTGCAACTCTTGCCTGAGTGTCCAGTCTGCCTCCCAATCCTGCAGATTTTGGACATAACCACCACAAGCATGTGAGCCAATGCCTTAGAATAAAACTCTCTCACTCTCTACACCCTCCCTCTCTCTCTCATATGCATGCATGTTTGTGTGCACGCGCGTGTGCATGTGTGTGCACACACACACATTCTATTGATTCTGTTTCACTGGAGAACTTTGACTAATAGAGACACCAAAACAGAGATATAGGATTCTTAGCTAACAATCACCATGAAAGATAAATAACAAAAATACTACACCTAGACATATCATATTCAAACTGCAAGAAACAAAAGGCAGAGAAAATCTTAGAAGCAGCCAGAAAGGGAAAAAAGATAAGCATCTTATGGGAATTCCCTGGCAATCCAGTGGTTAAGACTCCGTTTCCAATGCAGCAGGCATGAGTTTGATCCCTGGTAGGGAAACTAAGGTCCCACATGCCATGTTTTTGGCCATGTGGCCAAAAAACTTTTTAAAATAAATTAAAAAAATTTTTTTAATTTAAATTTAAAATTTAAATTTTAAAATTTAAATTTAAAAATTTTTAAAAAGCACCTTACTAGAGGAGGAACATGATAAGAAGTAGAGTGAAATATTTAAGCTGTTATTTACATATTTAAAGTGAAATATTTAAGCTGTTAAAAGAAAAAATAAAATACAACCACCACCACCAACCTAGAGGTCTTCAGAATTTTGCTTCTAAAATGAAAAATACAGGAAGGCTTTTATAAACAAAGAAAAATTAAGGGGATTCATTACCAGTAGATCTTCTCTGCAAAAAAATGTTAGAGCAAGTTCTTCATGAAGAAAGACAATTATATAGTCAGAAACTCAGATCTACATAAAGAAAGGAATAGTGTCAGAGAAGGAATAAATGATGGTCAAAAAAAATATTTTATTTTCCTATTCTGAACTAATCTAACAGAAAACTGTTTATTCAAAGTAAGAATGACAACAGTGTATTGGGTGATTATAAAATATGGAAAAGTGAAATAAATGACACCCACATTATAAGGGATGGGAAGGAAGAATTGTGAATAATTTGTTATTAGGTTCTTGCACTCCTATAAAGCTGTACAGTGTTATTTGAGTATGGACTCAGATTAGTTGTAAAATTTTTAGTGAAACACTAAAAAAAATGTTTAAAAGAAATATAATCAATATCCTAAGAGAGGAGAGAAAATGAAATTATATAAATGCACTATAAAAATCAGTGAAGCCTGTAAAATAGAGGAAAAAAGAGATAATTTAAATGAAGAGAAAACAGTTACAAATATGGTACAGATTAAACAATTTCGGTAATCACTTTAAATATGAGTGTGATAAATACACCAAATAAAGGACAGAGAATGTCAGAGTATATTAAAAAAAAATACACCAACATATGTTGTCTATAAGAAATTCTCTTTAACTTTAATGACTCAGTTTAAAAGTAAAGGGACGAAGAAAGATATACTATGCTAACACTAACCAGAAGAAAGTTTAAGTAGCTCTAATGATTTCAGACAAAGCAAACTTCATAACAAAGAAAATTATTACAGATAAATAGGGAGATTACATAATAATAAAGGGGTTAATTCTCTAAGAAGACATAATAATCCTTAACACTTATGTACATAGCAACAGAGTGTCAAAATACCTGAGGTAGGTAGGTAAATAAATAAACAATTAAATAAAATTATAAGGTGAAATAGATCTAGTGTTATAGTTAGAGATTTAAACATTCCTCTTTCAGTAACTGATAGATTAAGCAGGCAAATAATCAGTCAGGATATATTTGACCTGAAAACACCAACAATCAACTTGCTGTAAATGACATTTATAGATGCTTCATCCAACAAATGCAGAATACACATTCTTCTCAAGCTCGCATGGAAATACATTACATGATAAACTACATTCTAGGTAATAAAACACATCTGAAAACAATTTAAAATAATAGAAATCATGCAACATATGCTACCAGGCCACAAATATGAAACCAGAAATCACTAACAAAAAGATAATTGGAAAATCCCCAAATACCCAGAGATTAAACAGCACACTTCTAAATAAAATATGGGTCAAAGAAGTTTCAAGAGACATATTAAAATATTTTGAACTTAATGAAAATTTGTGGTATGGAGCAAAACAGTACTTACTGAGATATGTATAGCTTTGAATGAATATATCAGAAAAAGAGAAAGATCTAAAATCAATAATTTGTTATTGAAAAGAAATAAAATTGGCAAACTCATAGCCAGAAAAACCAAGAATAAAAGAAGATATAATTACCAATATTGGAAATGAAATAAAAATCATCACTACTGATCCCAAGGACATCAAAAGCATAGTAAAGGGATATTCTGAATAACCCTATGGACATAATTTCATAAATTAGATGAAATTGAACCAATTCTTAATACACTAATAACTGAAACTCACATATGGAAAAAGAATCTTAATAGGTCTATATATATTAAAGAAATGAAATAAATAATAACGCCACAAAAAAAAGCATCAAGCCCAAATTGTTTCAATAATGAATTCTACCAAACATTTTAGGAAGAAATTAT
This sequence comes from Leucopleurus acutus, assembly GCF_964270905.1. Taxonomy (NCBI): domain Eukaryota; kingdom Metazoa; phylum Chordata; class Mammalia; order Artiodactyla; family Delphinidae; genus Leucopleurus; species Leucopleurus acutus. The sequence goes on from NC_139142.1 coordinate 55,406,706, forward strand.
GCCAATTCTTTATAATCTCTTGCAGAAAATATAAGCAGGGTGAACACTTCTCTTATGAACTGAATTGTGTCTCTGAAATTCATTTGTTGAGACCCTAATAGGCAGTGCCTCAGAATATGACTGTATTTGGAGATAAAGTCTTTAAAGATGTGGTAAAGTTACAGTGAGACTGCGATAGTAGACCATAATACAATGCGACTGGTGTCCTTCAAAGTAGAGGAAATTTATGTACACATGCAGACCAGGGATGCACATGCACAGGGGAAAGATGATATCAGGACATAGCAAGAAGATGGCCATCTACAGGCCAAGGAGCAAGGCCTCAGTAGAAACCAAACCTGCCAACATCTTGATCTTGGATTTCTAGCCTCCAGAACTGTGAGAAAATAAATTTATGTTGTGTAAGCCATTCAGTCTGTGATATTTTTTACTTTGGCAGTTCCAGCGAACTAATCCAACTTCCCAGTTCATTCTATTAGACCAACAGTAATACCAAAGCCAAATAAAGACATTAAAAGAAAGAAAAACTATAGATCAATATTTCTCATAAAAAAATTAAAAGTCTTAAAATATTAGCAAGTCAAATCAAAGAATATATAAAAAATAGTATACTCCATGACCAAATGGGTTTTATTCCAGATATACAAATCTGATTCAACGTTAAAAAAAATCAATTAATATAATCTACTACATCAATGGATTAAGGAAGAAAAATTTATCTGATTATATTAATTGATGCAACAGAAGCTTTTGACGAAATCCAAAAACCATTTGTGGATAAAAATATCTCAGCAAAATGGGAACAGGGAGCAACGTTTTCAACTTAATAAAGAACATCTACAACAAACCTACAGCTAACATTTAACCTCATGGTGAGAAATTAGTTGCTTTCCCCCTAATACAAGGAACAAGGCAAGAATGCCCTGTCTCACCACTTTATACAACATTGTATCAGAAGTCCTAGCTATTGCAAAAATACAAGAAAATGCCATAAATGGTACACAGATTGAGAAAAAAGAGATAAAAATGTCTTTGTTCTCAGATATCATGATTGTCTATAGAAAATCCCAAAGAATCAATAAAATTCTCCTGGAACTTGTAAATAATTATAGCAATGTTTCAGGATAAATGGTTATATACAAAAGTTAATTGATTGCCTATATACCAGTAATGAACAATTGGAATTTGAAATTAAAAATACAATTGCAAGTAAGATCTAATGATAGCTACACATATAAGCACGTGAAGAAAAGGGTTGGGATCTTATTGTTGAAATATGAAAGCATAGATTTTTTTTGTTTTATATGTATAGAAAAATAAATTGAAAAGAATACATGATTCATTCATTTAATAATTAGTTACTAAGCAATGAGGTGATACAAAGTTGAAAAAGACATAATTGCTTCCCTCAGAAAATTCTAATCTCTAAGAGATTATAGAGTAAATGTTAAATATTTATCATGCAAGGTAACATAAGTGTTTGAAAAGATATTAAAATAAAATGATATAGAGGTCAGAGGAAGAAAGTTTATAACTGTATAGTTCGATTAAAAATAGTGACTTTGAGAGGGAGTGATGTCAGCAAGATGGCAGAATAGGAAGACTCAGACTCTCCCTACTAAGATTTCAAATTAAAAATATACAGAACAACTCCCTTCATGAGAAATTCAGAAACCAGTTATGAGGTTCCTGCATCCCAGGTGAGTGTGAAAACAGCTGCATTCAAGCAGGAAGGAAAATTTTGGCACCCACTCTCTACACCCTCTCCCCTCAGCATACCACAGTGCAATAGAGAAGAAAATTCCAACTCTTAGGTTCTCATAGAGACAAAGAGAGAAGAATGGACCATACATCCAAAGTTCTGACTTTTCAGAAGCCTGCTGGAGGGACAGGATTCTATTTTTCCTGAATCTAGAGAAGAAAAGTGATGGTTTAGAATACCAGGTATGCACCCACCAGTGCCCCTCCCACATGGAAAAGCACAAAGCAATCAGTAAAAAACCCAACTGTTGGTTATTCCTTGTGAGGAGAAAAAGTTGGAGCATGCGTCCAACCTTCTGGTTTTGGGGGTATTGGGGGGGTGAAGCCTACCCTTTCATCTGGTTTCTGTATCGCCCATCTGTGAGTGCTGATGGGATCAGCATATTTTAGATGCCTGAGAGCTAATGAGAACAAAAGAGAGGAGGGAAGCTTGCTTGAGGCTTGTTCCTGCTCTGCAAGACCCATGGTACAACAGACAGAGATCAATTTGCTTGGTGAATTCTACCTCTGGGAAAAAGGAGAACAGTTGCACGCTGTGTGTCCAACTTTCCAGTTCTGAGGGAGAGGACTGCCCAAGAGACTGGTTTCTATCTTTCCCAAATCTAAGAGCTGAAAGGAAAGGGTATCAAGTTGGGAGATACTGAGAACAAAGGTGGCAATGGAATACTATGTACACATGTATACACCTGCCAGAGCCCTTCTCCCCTGGCACAACATGGAGCAAACAGGAGTAAATCCCCAGCTCCTGACTTCTTGGGAAGAGAGATAGCTGAAGTACACATCTAATATTCTGTCTTTTTAGGGGGCTGTCTGAAGGACAAGTTTCTGTCTTGCCTACATGGGAGCATTGATGGCACCCAGAAACTCCAGATCCTGGGGCCAATAAGAACAAAAGAGGGACAGGCCACTTAATTGTGGCCTCCTGCTTCTCCACAAAACCAGCAGTACCACAAATCAGCACAAAAGAGAGCAAGATATTGCAAGCTTCTGAAAAGAGAAACTGGTAAAGACTATAACTGGAAATTTACATGTACGTGTCCAGAGAAGACACATCTACCAAAAAGTTATGAGAAGCCCCCAGAATTTCTAGGAGGTATTTCCCATAGGAACTCAGGCTGTAAAGACTGGGAGAGATGGCTGTTTTTTAAAGTGCACAGATACCAGCACAAAATTATGAGAAACATGAACAAACAGGAAAACATAGACCATTAAAAGTAACAAAATAAATCTCTAGAAATTGAACATATAGAAAGAGGTCTATAAATTATCTGAAAAAATAATTCAAAACAATTATCATAAAGATGCTCATTGGGTTTAGAAAAATAATGCATGAACAAAATGAGAATTTCAACAAAGAGATAAAAAATAAAAGACCCAAAGAGAAATTTTGGATTTCAAAAATAAAATAACTGCATTGAAAATTGCATTAAAGAGATTCAAGAGCAGACTTGATTTAGCAGAAGAACGAATAAGCAAATTAAAATACAAGTCATTTGAAATTATCCAGCCAGAGGAATAAAAAGAAAAAAAGAATGAAGAATAGTGAGGAAAATCTAATGGATGTATGGGACACCATATGTACTCATTATACATATGATATACAATATACACATTATTGTATCTCAAAAAGTTAAAAGAGAAAGACAGGGAGAGAAAGCTCATTTGAAGAAATAATAGTTGAAAACTTCTCAAATCTGGGCATTCAGATTCAAGAAGCTCGGCAGACAGAAAATAGGAGGAACCCGAAGAAATCCACAATGAGATATATTATAATCAAACTGTCAAAGTCAAAGACAAAGAGAAAATTTTGAAAACAAGAAAAATTGACACACTGTGTATGAGGGAGATCCTAATATGACTATCAGTAGATTTATCAGCAAAAACATTGCAGATCAGAAGGGAGTAGTATAATATATTCCAAGGACTGAAAGAAACAACAAAAATAATCTAACCAAGAATACTATACCTAGCACATCTGTCCCTCAATAATGAAGGAGAAAAAGACATTCTCCAAAAAACAAAAACTAAGGGAGCTTATCAACCACTAGATCTGACTTAGAAAATGTGCCAAAGGGAGTCTTTCATGTTGAAATAAAAGGATGCCTTATAGTAATATGAAAGCATAAGAATGCTGATAGGGTAAATATATAGACAAATACAGAATGCTGTAATACTGTAATGATGGTATGTAAATTACTTTTAATTCCTGTATAGAATTTAAAAGAAAAATCTATGTAAAATATATTAATGAATACAGGGTAAAACAAGGAATAATTTGTGACATCAATAGCATAAAATGTGTGTGGAAGAGGAAGAAGCAAAAGTGTAAAATTTTGCATATGATTGAAATTGTTATCATAAGCTGAAAATAAATTTTTGTAACTATAATATGCTTTATATAAGTCCTATGGTAATCACAAAGAGAATACCTAGAGAAAATTCATAAAAGAAAATGAGAATGAAATAAAAGCATGTCACAACAAATATAATGAAACACAAAGGAACACAGCAAAAGAGAAGAAGACAAAGAAGCTACAAGACACACAAGACAATTAAAAAGATGGCAATAGGGCTTCCCTTGTGGCGCGGTGGTTGAGAGTCCTCCTGCTGATGTGGGGGACACGGTTTCATGCCCCGGTCTGGGAGGATCCCACATGCCGTGGAGCAGCTAGACCTGTGAGCCATGGCCACTGAGCCTGCACGTCCGGAGCCTGTGCTCCGCAACGGGAGAGGCCACGGCAGTGAGAGGGCCGTGTACCGCAAAAAAAAAAAAAAAAAGATGGCAATAGTAAATCCTTCCCTGTCAGCAAATATTGAAAGAACAGAAGGGAGAAATAGATAACAATGCAATAATAGCAGGATATTTTTTTCTTTTTTTTTTTTGCTGTACGCGGGCCTCTCACTGTTGTGGCCTCTCCCGTTGCGGAGCACAGGCTCCGGACACGCAGGCTCTGTGGCCATGGCTCACAGGCCCAGCCACTCCGCGGCATGTGGGATCTTCCCAGACTGGGGCACGAACCCGTGTCCCCTGCATCGGCAGGTGGACTCTCAACCACTGCGCTACCAGGGAAGCCCAATATCAGGATATTTTAATACCCGTTTTCATTATGGATAGAACAATCAGACAGAAGAACATTAAGGAAACAGAGGACTAAACACTATAGACCAGTCAGGTCTAACAGACATAAACAGAATATTGCACTCAACAGCAACAGAACACATACTCTCCTCAAGTGCATATAGAACATTCTCTGTGACAGATCACATATTAGGCCACAATATTAAGAAGACTGAAATAATACCAAGTATATCCTCCCATCACAGTGGAATGCAACTAGAAAGCAATAGCAGAGGGAAAGTTAGAAAATTCATAAATATGTGGAAATTAAACATCACGCTCTGAAACAACCAAGTCAAAAAATGAATTGAGGGAAATTAGAAAATATCTTGGGACAATTTGCAAACAAAAATATGACATGCCAAAACTTATAGCATGCAGCAAAGTAGTACTCGGAGGAAATTTAAAGCAATAAGTACCTACATTAAAAATGAAGATCTTAAACAATTTAAATTTACACCACAAGACACTAGAAAAGAAAAAACTAAGCACAAAATTAGAGGAAGGAAAGAACTAATAGAGATTAAAAGTAAATAAAATAGGAACTAGAAAGACAATAAAAAAGATCAACAAAACTTAGAGTTGTTTTTTATTAAAGACAAACAAAATTGATAACACATTAACTAGACTAGTCAAGCAAAAAAGAAAGAGGACTTAAATGAATGAAATTATAAATGAAAAAGGAGACATTGCAACTGATACTACAGAAATACAAGGCTCATAAGGGCCCACTATGAACAATCATATGCTAACAAATTGGGGAACCTAGAAGAAATGGATAAATTCCTAGAAACAACAACCTACTAAGACTAAGTCTCAGCAAGGAGATCAGTAATCCAAAACATCCCAACAAAGAAAAGACCAGAACCAGATGGACTCATTAGTAAATTCTATGAATTATTTAGGGAATATTGCTAATGCTTCTCAAACCCTCCCCAAAAAATGAAGAGGAGGGAATATTTCCCAACTTATTTTTATGAAGCCAGCATTATCCTGATACCAAAGCCAGAAATAGACACTATAAGAAAGCTACAAAGCAATATCCCTGAAATATAGATGCAAAATTTCTCAACAAAATGCTAGCTAAAAGAATCATACACCATGACCAAGCAGGATTTATTCCTGGGATAGAAGAATGGTTCAGCATACAAAAATGAATCAGTGTGATACACCACATTAACAAAACAAAGGATAAAAATTATATAATCATCTCAATAGATGCAGAAAAGTCATTTGACAAAATTTAAACCTTTTTCATTATTAAAAACACTAACAAACAAGGAATAATGAAAATTTTTTAAACATAATAAAAGCTGCAGCTAAATCATACTCAACAGTAATAATAATAACCAAAAGACATTTCTCTAAGATCAGGGAACAAAACAAGGATACCCATTCTCACCAACTCTTTCCAACATAGTACTGGAACTACTAGTGAGTATAATTAAGAAAAAGTAATAAAAGGCATACAAATTAAAAAGGAAGAAGTAGAAGTAGAATAAAATAGGACCCATATTTTACACAATACAAAAAATTCAACTCCAGATGGATTAAAGACTTAAATGTAAGACCTGAATCTATAAAACTCCTAGAAGAAAACATAAGGAGAATACCATTACATTGGTCTTAGAAATGATTGCTTGAATTTGACACCAAATCACAGGCAACAAAAGCAAAAACATACAAGTGGAACATCAAAGCACATCTGTGAAGGAAAGTAAACATTCAACAGAGTGAAAAGTTAATCTGTGGAAAAGGAAAAAAAAAAAACTCAAATCATATATTTGATAAAGAGTTAATCTCCAAAGTATATAAGAATCTTCTACAACTCAATAGAGAAAACAAAGCTAAGCAAACAAACAAACAAAACAGGTAACTTGATAAAAAAAAAATGAGCAAGGACCTGAATAGACATTACTTCAAAAAAGACATACAAATGGCCAATGGGTATATAAAAAATGTTCAACATCACTAATCATCAGAAACATGTAAAACAAAACTACAATGAAATATCACCTCATGCATGTTAGGGTGACCATCATAAAAACCTAAACAAAACAGATAACAGCATAACCAGTGGGGTTGAATAACAATAATTGGAGCCCTTGTGCACTCTTGGTGCATCCCAGGTATAAATACCACTTGGTCATAATTTATAATCATTTTAATGTGCTATTAAATTTGGTTTGCTAGGATTTTGTTGAGAATTTATGCATCTATATTCATTAAGGATATTGGTTTATAGTTTTCTTATAGTGTCATTTTCTGTCCAGATAAGGACACAACAAGAAAAGAAAACTATAGGCCAATATCCATGATGGACATAGATGCAAAAATCTTTAACAAAATATTAGCAAACTAAATACAACAATATATTAAAATGATGACACAACATGATCAAGTGGGATTTATTCCAGGGATGCAAAGATTGTTCAACAACTGTAAATCAACCAACATGATATATCACATTAACAAAATGAAGAATAAAAGTCAGATGATTATTTCAATAGATATATAAAAAACCTTTGACAAAATTCAACATCCATTTATGATAAAAACTCTCAAGAAAGTGGGTATACATGGAATTTACCTCAACATAATAAAGGCCATATATGACAAGGCCACAGCTGACATCATACTCAATGGTAAAAAACTGAAATCATTTCCTCTAAGACAAGGGACAGGACAAGACTATCCACTATTGCTACTCTTATTAAACATAGGATTGGAAGTTCTACCTAGAGCAATTAGGCAAGAAAAAAAATAAAAATCATCCAAATTAGAATGGAAGAATTAAAACTGTCACTGTTTGCAGTTGACATGATATATACGAAAACCCTAAATTCTACACCAGAAAAACTATTAGAATTAATGAATGAATTCAGTAAAGTTACAAGATAAAGATGAATAAACAAAAATCTGTTGCTTTTCTATACACTAATAGTGAATTATCAGAAAGAAAAATTACAAAAACAATCCTATTTACAATTTTATTCAAAAAATAAAATAACTAGAAATAAATTTTTCCAAGGAGGTGAAAAACTTGTACACTGAAAACTATAAGACATTGATAAAGATAAAGCTGAAGATGTCAAAAGTAAATAGAAAGATATTTCATGCTCAGAGGTTGGAAGAATTAATATTATTAAACTTTTCATACTGTCCAAATCAAACAACAGATTCATTATAATCCCTATCAAAATTCCAATGGCATTTTTAATAGAGAACAAACAACTCTAAAATTTATATGGAATCACAAAAGAGACCATATAGCCAAAGCAAACTTAAGAAGAACAAAGCTGGTTGTATCACAAGTCCTGATTTCAAAACATATTTACAAGGCTATAGTAATCAAAACAGTATGGCATTGGCATAAAGACAGACATATAGTTCAATGGAACAGATCTGATAGCCCATAATAAACCCACACATATATGGGCAATTAATTTATGACAAAGGAGTCAAGAATATACAATGGGAAATGGATAGCCTCTTCAATTAATGATGTTTAGAAAACTGGACAGCCACATGTGAAAGAATGAAACTGGACCAATATCTTACACCATACAGAAAAATCAACTTAACATGGAATAAGGACTTGAATGTGAGACCTGAAGCCATTAAACTCCTGGAAGAAAACATAGGTGGTAAGCTCCTTGACATTGTTCTTGGTGATAATTTCTTGGATTTAACACCAAAAGCAAAGACAACCAAAGCAAAAATGACCAATTGGGACTACATCTAACTAAAAAACTTCTGAACAGCAAAGAAAACCATCATTAAAATGAAAAGGCAACTTATGAAATGGGAGAAAATATTTGCAAATTGTATATCTGATAAGGGGTTAATATCCAAAGTACATCCAGAACTCATACAACTCAACAACAAAAAAAAAAAGGAAAAAAGAAAATTTAATTATGGGCAGAGGATCTGAATAGCAATTTTTACAAAGAAGGCATAGAGATGGTCAATAGGTACATGAAAAGGTGCCCAACATCATTAATCATCAGGGAAATACAATCAAACCCACAATGAGATATCACTTCACACCTATTAGAACAGCTATTATCAAAAAGACAAGAAATAACAAGTGTTGGCACAGATGTGAAGAAAAGGGAACCCTCTTGCACTGTTACTTGGAATGTAGATTGGTGAAGCCACTATAGAAAACAGTATTGAGGTTCCTCAAAAAATTAAAAATAGAACTACCATATGATCCTGCAATTCCACATGTAGGTATTTATCTGAAGGAAATGAAAACACTAACTGGAAAATATATCTGCATCCCTATGTTTATTGCAGCATTATTTACAATAGCCAAGATATTGAAACAACTTATGTGTCCATCAATGCATCAATGGGTAAAGAAAAATGTGATACATACTCACATACACAATGAAATATTATTCAGCCATAAAAAGAAGGGAATCCTGCCATTTGCAACAACATGGATGGACCTTGAGGGCATTAAGCTAAGTGAAATAAATCAGACAGAGAAAGACAAATACCATATAATCTCATTGAAATGTAGAATCTAAAAACTAAAACAAATTGAAATCATAGATATAGACAGATTGGTGGTTACCAGAGGCAGTGGAGGGTGGATGAAATTGGTGAAGGTGGTAAAAATGTACAGACTCCAGTTCAATACAAAGTAAATGTTATGTAAATAGGTGCCAGCTAGGGACAAACTCAAGTTTCACTTTTTGGAACTTTCTGGGATTTTTTTCCCCATGTATTTTCAATCCAGATTTGGTTGAATCCACAGATGTGGAACCTGCAGATATGGAGGGCCTACTGTACTGCAGTAAAGACACAATTGCAATGACTTTTCATAAGAAGTTCTCACTGGTCTTTTCCATTTCCTTAAAGACAATAACAAAAGGGGTCTTGTTGCTCTTGGTTGTTCTCAAAAAGAACATCAACAGTACTATATAATACCTAATGTTATTGTTAGAAATATATATTTTTAAGAAACTGTCCATAAATCACACTTAGATGATCTTAATCTCAAACTTAGAAAAAATGTTTGGCCTCTCCCTTTCCTTCTCTGCACTGAATGCAATCATGCATTGCCTAGACGAAGACATTTATTGCCCCGGAGCTAACAGTTCACAACTAAGCCCCCAATGCCATCACACTGACCTTACTTCAAGGATACTCCTAGGGTCAAGTTCAAAGATTGGTCCATGCCCAATTCTGAACTTCCATCCTAGCTTCAGAGGTCCTTGTCATATTGAATGACCTCTGTTTAGACTACATCAATAACCCAACCTCTTCTGTAGAATCCTGCCTCCCTTTATTCCTGCATTGGGTTGATTCCTAGAGCACTCCCAAATGACCTTTGTGTACACACAGCTCTGCCACAATATCTGTTTCCAGGGAAGCTTAACCTATGACATTCTCTTTATTTAATTCATTCAGTTATTAAAATCTGCCATTTATCTCATATACAGCTCTCTTTCCCATCCTCACTGCTATTACGTTATACCAGACTTACTTAACTTCTTTTAACTGTTTTGCTTCTATTTATTTTTCATTAAACCTATCCTTCAAACAGTTATAAAATTATCTTTTAAAATTTCAAAACTTGTAACCCTCTGCTTATCTTAAAATTATTCTATTTCTGGAAAAAACTCAAACTCCTTAAGAAGACATATTAGGTCCTATAGCACCTAATCCTTCAAACCATTCTTCTCACTCCATACTTCAGCAATCCTGGGAAATGTGTAGTTTTCTGTGTATTTGATGCTCTTTCACTTCTTCATTGATTGATATATGCTCTTCTTTCAATCTGAAATTAATTTCATTTTTGTGTATCTCTAAATTGATATGCATCCAACAAGGATCAAATCAATTTTTACCTCATCTAGGAAGACTTCTACAGGCACAATTCTACCTCTTCTCCTAGGACTGGTGTATATATTTATTACATAATTTATTGCATTCTTTTTTTTCTTAGCCATGTGAACTAAACTTGGAACTTCAGGCACAGATTGTTTTATTTATTTATAATAAAACAACATCAATAACACAAAATAATGGTGTTTTATTTATCTTTTTTCCATGGAACCTGATTAAATAAATTACTGAAAGAAGTGCCATTAATTACAGAAATGTTGCTGATGGGGAAAAACTTGCATTGCAATTCTATTTTATGACTCTGTAGGATTTTTTGAGAACATTGAAATGATTCTACACCAGAGGGTAGTCTTCCTTCCCTCCAGATGTCAAACAATTAAAAACCTATTGTTTAACTAGTATTTTGAATCATTAGAAGAGAGACAATTGTCAGATAATCAAGAAATAAGATATTGTTTTTGCCCTAAGGAAATCTCTAATTTGAGGAATAAGACAAAGAGATTAAATGATTATAAAAATAGAACATGTCCTAATGCATATAAAATATATATTTTTTAAGAATTTTAAATAGAGTCAGACAAGGCCTTGGGATCTAAAGGGGAAAAAAGGAAATAACTATAATTATTAACCAACTACAATTTTCTCATTAGTTTATATAACACCACTTTGAGTTTGCTAATATTTTCTCCATTTTACACAAGGGAACTGTTCCTACCAACGCTGGCATTAAATGGCTTTAAGGACTTGAACCAAGGACTTTGTGACTCCTGAGTCAGGAACTTTCACTCAGTGACAGTCTATTTAGCTTTTCTAAAATTCTCTTCACTTCATTGAATGCCTATTTACTCAATGATATCTCTATTATAAATTAAATTGTTTCAGCCTTTCCTCTAGGAAAACATTCATTTTTTCATGGGTTTCTTGTCTTTCATTGACTACCTTCCCTCTTGCTTTTTTTTTTTTTGTCCCAAAATGCCTGATCAACTGAGCATGTCTCCTAGGTGTTTTGATGATTAAAGAACATATTTACATATCAAAAACAGAAACAATGTCTGGGGAACTATCCATCTGATCCATAATCTTCCTTTCTAAAAAGTTACTGGCCTGCTCCAAAATATAAAGAAAACAAATTATAAAATTCCATAAGGGGGGCTTCCCTGGTGGCGCAGTGGTTGGGAGTCCGCCTGCCGATGCAGGGGGCGCGGGTTCGTGCCCCGGTCTGGGAGGATCCCATATGCCGCGGAGCGGCTGGGCCCGTGAGCCATGGCCGCTGGGCCTGCGCGTCTGGAGCCTGTGCTCCGCAATGGGAGGGGCCACGGCAGTGAGAGGCCCACATACCGCAAAAAAAAAAAAAAAAAAAAAAAAAAAAAATTCCATAAGGGAATCTGGCCAACTATTTGATGCCAACAGCACTAGAATTGATGACATGCCCCCAAACAGATGCTTTAACAACAGTAAATAGCTGTGCAGTTGTGTGCTCAAAATGAAAGGAGGCTAGGGTTGGGAGATACAACTAAGCAGATAATCACAGTTTGACATGTTGGAGTGGACCGGTGATGGGTTATTATGTGGCCAGTTTCTGGAAATACATAACTATACAGATGCTATATTCAGGGCACTGCCACTTGGCATCATTATAGGCAGCAATAATATGGAGGAAAATGTGTTCAAACGAAAAACTGCATTGTGTGGGAAAAAGCTTCTCTTGGAAAAGGAAAATTAAAACATGTTTTATAAACACTTAGCATGTCAAGTTTACTTGTTTAGATCTGTATTACTACATCATGAATAAAATTGAAATTTATCCAGACATTATTACCTTAAGAAAAAACACGTAGAATAAATATATAGTGCCATTTGATGAGCCGTAAAATAGCAAGTGGAGCAATAAGCCCATTCTTAAAACCCTGACATTTAAAAATTTCCCTAAATTTTAAGTGTTATTCATATACATTAGCTACAGCTTTTTCTGACACATTAATTTTCTTGAATACACCTTAGTGAGGTCTGACCAATATGTTGAGTTTGCAAACATTAATAAGAATAAATCATGAATAATTGAGGAAAAGTAGGTATTGTTCAGCATAGTGAGATTAATTCAGGGCCGCCTGACCTACATGCTGGACTATTCTGACACTTACATAGGTAATCTTCAGCTTTACCCAGTGAAAATCAGCATATGTGAAGCCTTTAAGTGGAAACGCGAACTTCCACGTGTCTAGGTCTCTTCTCATTAATCCAGCTAGAAAACTTTTTACACCAAAATTGTTTCCTTAAAATAAATTGTTATGTCTTGCCTAGGGGAGATTTCTAGCTGATAGTAAATGATAACTATTGCATAAGTAGAGCAAAGAGTTTGCAGAATGAAGAGAGCAACATCTTAATTAGAAATCATATTTTGTGTGTAAGAATTGCTATTCCTGTTCTAAATTGTTCTTACTCTTAATTTTAGTCCTTTTCAGATGTCAGACCAAAAGAGATATATCTAATATAAGTATTACTCATTGGGAGAAATAATACTGAAGTAGACTAATAAAGACATTGTAAGAGCATTAGTTTATAAACTTGGACTAGATCTACTTTTGTAAATGTCTAAAATTTGGTTCAAAAATTCAGTCTTTTTCCTTCGTTCACAAAAAAGGTGACAAATATATGTGTATGGGTTAGTATGTTTCCCTCATATCCATTCCATCAATCAATTTATCTATGGTCACTTTCAATGTTAATGTGGAAATTTTAGGCATCTTAAAAATTGACAACCTTAATTTAACAATTTTAGTATTTTCAATGGAAAATAGCACTTGATGTCTCTGAAGATAAAGGCTTCTGAAAGCACTTTTTGAAAAGCTAAAGTAGAAATTTGAAGTACTGGTACTAATGTGAAAACTTTCAATCACAGAATTTGCTGTAATCTCTGCTTTTCTATATGAAACTTTAGCTAAGTTGTAAGGAAATCACAAAAAAGATTACAAATTTGAGTTTATATTGATGTTATATGAATGTGAGTTTGTTGTGAGAAAAACACCATTCCTTTAGTTACTTCAACTACTTGGACAATAATGAACTTAGGACTTGACTTTATTTCCATAAAACCAACTGAACATGTGACTGGGATCCACAATACATGCAACAGCGATTATAGACAGAAAGATATCATATGTATTACATATATTAGATATGATATACACTACATACATATATAAAATATATGTATATATATGACAAATATATTTAATAGATTAAAAGAGCAACCTTCTTTCACTTTCTTTTCTATTTGAAAAGTATAAATAGAAAAAAAAATTAGAAGCTTCATGTATTTGGTAGATATATTTGTTATTGTTATTACCACAAGTAATATCATATGGCAAATTTATTGTTGATTAAGTTTCCAGTTGGCAATGGATTTTGATTTAGAATAACAAAATGGAACCAGCAGATGCTAGTTGATTTTTGGCAGCTAGGAGTTGAACAGCTGAAAGACATGACATTTTGAAGCAGGGGTGGAAGAGCAAGAATATTTGGCACAAGCTGAACAGTTTACAACAGCAGTATTGCTTTCTGAGTCACTAATGCATAGTATAAGCACAATATTAGGGTTGGTAGTGGGAAAATAACTATATATCTAGTGTTAACCTTCTGAATTCAAATTCAACATCTGTAAAAATTACTTAGACTATTTGAAATATTTCTTCTAAGTGAATTTTAAAGCACAGAGGAATAAATGTAATTAAAAAAACCCTTATGTTTTTAATCTAAATCGAAATATACACATAAGCACTGTCTCAAGGTTACATGTTCAGGAATAACATTTCAGTGTTTAGTAACAAAGTCATAAACCTAGTAGAAAACCACAGAACATCTTAGAATATATAAAATTTTGTCATGAGGTTTATTCAAGGAATATATCCAATGTACTTATTAGTTCTTATTCAGAGTTTCATTAATTCTCATTTAATATATATAACTCTTAAAATTAGTTATTTGGTATCAGACTATAGCCCAATGGAATAGAACACTAGAATGAGACTCTTGGGACAGGTAAAAAGTGAGCTAGCTGACAGTCCTAAGATTGAATGAAGAAAAAATGAGTTCTTCTGGAATGATATTGCCATACAGTAAAAGGATAAAAGATTGTTATGAGACTGCTGAGTCATCAAGTAAAGTCCGAATTATGGTCAAGTCAGCTTATGAAGCAGTAAAAGGATAAAATAAAATTTTAGGGAAAAAAATGACCAGAAAAATGGGTAAAATTTTAAAAGACAATGGTGCTTAAATAGGCAGAAATCAGATGGATGAAACATGAAGTTATGGGGATAGACTTTTTCCCTCAGTAAAATTAGATGTTGTTATATTATCTCATGTATTTAGCAATCATTCATTGTAAACAATAGAGAAAAATCTTTTAGATATTTAAATCTCTCTCATATAAATCACAGTTTGTTGTAAGGTACACATGCATATATAGGAACGTGTATATGTGCATACCTATGTATATATACATGTGGATGTGTACCTTACCCCAAACTGTGGTATGTGAGAGGGAGTTGTAGAGGAATAAGTAAAAAATAGTAACAAAAGGAGAGTAGGGCATTTCTCTACTAGCGGTTGGAGATAATCAAAAAGTGTTCAACAGAGTAAGTGATAATTAAGCCGAATCTCAAAAAGTAGTAAGAGTTTATCACATGGATTTTGTAGGAAAGCATATCACCATCATAAGAAATAGCTTTGGGAAAACTATAAGTACTCTGCTTAAAGAGTGGTAAAAAGTTTAAGAGTATAATTTATTGCAGGAAGTTATATAATGAAGTCAATATACTGGAGTTTAAATTTTCTTTTCTAGGTCAGGCATCATCACATTTTTCTCTGAAAAGGGTAAGATAGTACAGTAAATATTTTAAGCTTTGCAGTCAAACAGTCTCTATCATAACTACTCCCCTCACATTCTTGGGCTCTGACATCCCAGGCTGGATTCTAACCACCCTCCACCATACCACCCCATACAATTGCTCTCTTCACCCTGGTAGGATTCCAATACCTCGTTAAGGTCATCCCCAGCATGGATGTTCCCCTCATCCAGCTTCAGGTCTTGTAGTAGGATTCCTCCCTTGCTCCCCACCTAGACACCCTCCTCCCTGCACTTGGGTTCTGTCACCCCAGGCCATGCGGACCCAATGAAACTAAGACTCCCCTCATCAGACTGCTGACTTTTATTGACATTTTTCACCATATTTGGGCTCCTCTGTCCTGGCCATGCCTCCATGGGATTACATCTTCACCCACCTTGGGTCCTAAACCCATGAAGATAGAACAACCTGATACTGACCAGGGTTCTTGGACTCTTTAATCAATAGAAATTGATAAGAGGCCAGATGAGGAATTCAGGCACGGCTTTATTGGGACTCATGCTGCAGCATGAGGGAGTAAAAACAAGTAACAGGTTCCTTTGCTCACTCCCCAAGTTGGGGCAAGCTGGTTTCTTAAATGGGGTGAGGATGCGAGCTGATAGGTGGATCAGACAGGAGGTAGTACAGGGATCATGCATGTTACCCTGCTTTTGCTTCCAAGACCTCAAAAATGGCAGTTGGGTTTTGGCCTTTTTGTATCTTATTGTTCATACTTTTCCTCAACTGCATATGGGTTCAGTTATTTTCAGTCCCTTACAGTTTCTTTGTATTCTGTTGCTGGAGGATACATTTGTCCAGGTGCAAGCACTCCGGTAAAGGGTCCCAGGTCCCAGGTCCTCACCTGTCTCAAAACCGTTCAATATATTAAGCATGGTGGGGGCTAGGTTTCTCATGGTGAGTGAGGTTACTAATACATACACAGATTAAACACCCCACCCCCAGAAATACTTATTACAGAGGGAAGACAACATAAAGACGGAGAAAATACAGCCATCGACAAGCCAAGGATACAGGCCTCAAAAGAAATCAACCCTGCTGACACCTTAATCTCAGATTTCTAGCCTCCAGAATTATGAGAAAACTAACTTCTGTTGTTTAAGCCACCTAGTCTGTGGTACTTTGTTATGGCAGCCCTAGCAAACTGCTACAATAGCTATGTGAAAGGCATCTAACATTATCTAATCATGAGGAAACATCAGACAAAACCAAACTGAATTACCATCTACAATTAAGTAGCCTGTAATTGTCAAAAGTAGTAAAGTCATGAAAACCTTAAGCACTTTCACAGTTTGCAAACAAACCTCTGCTTAGCTTTGCTAAGGAACTCTGTCAGCTGCCTAAAGTCTAAATTTACCAGAAACCAAAATCTGCAAATTTTGGGGGGAAAAAACTGAGTTTTTTCCAATGACAAAGATAAGGAGATAAACTCAGAGCCTTTCTCAAGGACCTCCCTACAAGTGCGCTCTATCAGACGATGGGATTCATCCCCCAGACTCACCCTTCCCACTCAGTGCTTAGTTGGCTACAAGTTTTCATTAAATTGAGAAAGAGGGGCATGAACTGAGAAGAAAAAACAGTAAATAAATGAGATACTTTGTATTTAAAAACTATATTTAGATGAGAATTTTGGCTTTGGTAAATTACACTTAGAAGTTTCTGACAGCAAATCGTCCAAAATTTAAGTTTTTCAGTAAATATATTGCCCAAGAAGCCAAAAAGTCACCTCCAATACCTTTGACACTTCAACTCCTAAAACAGCTTGTAACCTCTGTGCCCACAACTTTTATACAAGAAACCAGGCTGTAGAAGTTGTGTCATTGCAGAGGAGGATACATACTTACTCCAGTGTCATTTGACCTGACCATGAAGGATAATGGATTGATAAGAAGCTCCTAGCAAATCCAGAATCCAGAAAGGACAATGGACATGTTTGTTTGTTTTTGTTTATTTCCAAAAAAACTAATAGTAAAGGAGAAGCCCATATGCCCAGTCAATGAGTCTTTAATTCCCACCCTTCAGATTTTAATAACTGCAATGGAAAACTAACTCTGTCCCCAACATGCCCACCACATTCTTTTCTTTTAAAAATGGATATTTTAAGAATGGGGATTCTACTGAAGTCATCCAGTTCCTATACCAGTAGTGTACATCAGCTGCATGTGTGTAGGGGAGGAAACTTACATTTTAGTTTATAGGCCACAGGAAAATGAAGATCTACATCTGGACCTGGTGGAGGAGCCCTGCACATCTGCATATTACTCAGAAATCATGGGTTTACAGCTGGATATGGAATCTATGGATGTCCCTTTAACACTGTCTCCTTTTTGAGGAGGTGTAAGTATTGTAAGACGTATATCCTTGGATATGTTGGTGTTCAGAGGGATGGAATTGTTCCTTAATGTCACTTATCCCTTTCTTCCCTTCTTCTGAGCATTTAGCCACCTACCCACAGACTATATTTCTTTGCAAACAGAAGAGAACAACTATCTCTTAGTGAGCCTCATCGGTTTCAGATGATAATGAACAGTAAAGCAAAAAATAAATTTAATAATAAAAAAAGGAGAAGAAACTATGGTCCTTGAATGACCTCATGAAGTTTAATTACCCTACTAAATCTAGAAAACCAACCTCTGTCTGGTCTGTTCCATGAGAGTTAAAAAATAACACAGTATCATTTAATCTTCTCACTATTGCAGTTTAGTCTAGGACTTACCTAATAAAATAACCATGATTAGAGTAATACTGATTATATTCAATACATTTATTCATTAAAAATTTTGTGTCAGGGCTTCCCTGGTGGCGCAGTGGTTGAGAGTCCGCCTGCCGATGCAGGGGACATGGGTTCGTGCCCCAGTCCGGGAGGATCCCACACGCCATGGAGTGGCTGGGCCCATGAGCCATGGCAGCTGAGCCTGCACGTTTGGAGCCTGTGCTCCACAATAGGAGAGGCCACGATGGTGAGAGGTCCACGTACCACAAAAAAAAAAAAAAAAAAAAAAAATTGTGTGCCAAACACTCTGCTCAGTGTTTTAAAAGAATCTTCTAATTTTCCTTACATTAAAAAAAACTGCAGTTCATATACTATTAATTTTTTCATTGTAGAGATGACAAAAAAGATTTGGTGAGTTTAATAATAATGATCTTTATAATATTAAAAAATGCCAAAGAAAATGGTTAAACAGTTATAGAAAGTCATTTTATTGAAATATTTTGTTGTTATTAAAACAGCTGCCAAACACATGTGAAAATATGACAGAACACTTGTTATATTTTGTGAAAAAAGGACTGACAATTGTATGCAGAATATTGGTACATCTATCTAAAACTATTACAAACTAAAAAGCCATGTAAAAACAGTGAACAAATATATACCATTATACCATAAAATTAGTAAGTCTTTTTTGTGGGTTGTTGAATTTTAATCTTTTAAAAATTGAAAAAACATACTTATTATCTTCCCTAATAAATTTAGCTTTTTTCTATTAATAAGCCTAGATATTTTTTCCCCTTAATTATTTCAGATGATTTCATATATCTCAAGAAGTTGGCAGATATTTTCAAAATTTAAAAAAATCACTTAAACTCAATAAAATATCTGCTATATTGCCTATGACTCATATTTAGAGGTAGAATTTCAAAACAAAATAGTTGTTAATACCTGATGATCATAGATTTCTAATATGCAGTGTCTTAAACTGTTATTTGTCCATTTATTTAATATATTTTGAAACCTATTGATTCCATTGTTTAAAACACTTCTATTGAGTGTCTTATGTGTTCTGGGAACTGTGATGAGTACTAGAGATATAAAGATGAAAAAGTCACTGTCCAGTCCCAGAAGAGTTCTTTGTCCAATGGGATCAATTATATTTAAAGAAAAATACATTAAACCACGTATTGAAACTTTGAGTTTATTATCACTGTGCATGGATTATTTATTGATCTTATCCTAAGACATTAATTACAGTGCTTCTTTCTAAATATTTAGTACCATTAAAATTATAAACCACATTTATCTTGAGGACTTACTTAAAATGCCCAGACATTGAAGGTTATTGAACTCCTATAGTATGTCTTGTGTTTTAGGCACTGGGGAAACAGACGTAAATGAGACACATTTGAATGGTGTGAGGTTGCAAAAATTCCCCACTAATTCAGGTTTGATTCCACAGATAGCAATTAAGGCAAAAAAAATCTGGTAAACAATTTAATGTAGAGAGTAAAATTGAAATCAAAAAAATCTGATCTACTTCCCTCAGTAATAAGTACTTTTAAATATTAGGAAGTGTATGATATTGCAACATCATGTTATCTTAATTTAAAATTTATTCAGATACTTAATATAATTTTTATAGTATGAAGCACTTTGTCTTTTTAATACTCTGTAGACAATTAAAAAATTTATGTACCACCTCCCACCCAGGTGAAGCACACTGTGGGAAAAGATGTGACTGCTTCTCACTTCAGATCCTACTCTCCCACCAAAGCCACTGGGCACACAAAGACTGTGCAGGGACACACCAACACAAGGACACCTCTTCAAGACTTCAGTAGGTAACTGTTTCATCTAATGTCAAAGAGACAGAGAAAGTTAAGGAAAATGAGGAGACAGAGGAATTTGTTTCAAACAAAAGAACAAGAAAAAACCCTGAAAAAACTAATGCAAGAGACACAAACAATTTATCAGATAAATGTATTCAAACATTAGTAATAAGAATGGTAACAGAACTATGGAAAAGAATAAATGAACACAGTAAGAATTTTGATAGGAATGAGAAAATATAAAAAAGAACCAGGCAGAGCTGAAGAATTCAATAATTGAAATGAAAGACACTAGAAGGAATTAAAAACAGACTACATGATACAGAAGAATGCATACTGATCTGGAAGATAGAATAACGAAAATCACTCAGTCAGAATAGCAAAAGGAAAAACAAATTTAAAAGAGAGAGAGAGAGAGAGAACTGTTGAAGGAACCTCTGGGAAAACACCAAATGTACCAACATTAGCATTATAGAGATCCCAGAAGGAGGAGAGAGAGAGAAAGGGGTCAAAAATGTATTTGATAAAATTATGGCTGAAAACTTCTGGAACCTGTAGAAGAAAACAAATATCCAGGTACAGGAAGCACAGAGTCCCAAAGAAGATGAACCCAAAGAGACCCACACCAAATTATATCATAACTAAAATGGCAAAAGTTAAAGGTAAGGAGAGAATTCTAAAGGCAGCAAGAAAAAAAAGTCCTACACAAGGGAACCCCCATAAGACTATCAGCTGATTTTTCAGCAGAAACTTTACAGGCCAGAAGGGAGTGGCATGATATATTTAAAGTGCTGAAAAGGAAAACCCTACTACTTAAGATACTCTACACAGCAAGATTATCATTGAGTTGAAGAACAGATAAAAAACCTTTTCAGACCAACAAAAAATTAAAGAATTCATCAATACTAAACTGACCCTAAAAAATATTTAAGAGTCTTCTCTAAGTGGAAAAAATGAAGGTTACAACAAGTAATAAGAATTTATAGGAAAGGAAAACAAATCTCACTAGTGAAGGCAAATATATAGTAAAGGCTGTGGTTTACCATGTAAAAGCTAGTACAAAGATTAAAAGAGAAAAAAATTGGAAAAGCAACAACCACAATAAATGGTTAAATGATAAACATGAAAATGTAAAATATGACACAAGAAACACAAAATGTGGGGGAGGGAAGTAAAAAAAGTAGATCTTTTAGACTGCATTTGTACATAAATGACTACCAGTTTAAAACATGTATATAGTTATAGGTCAACAAATATGAACCCCATTAAAACCACAAATCAAAAACCTACAATAGATATACAAAAACTAGAAAGGAAGGAACACAAGCACACCATTAAAGAAAATTATCAAACTTAAAGGAAAAACCTATAAGAAGAAAAAAAGAACAGAGAAGAACTATTAAAACAACCAGTAAGCAAGTAATAAAATGGCAATAAGTACATACCTATCAATAATTACTTTAAATGCTAAAGCACTAAATGCCCCAATCAAAAGACATAAGGTGTCTGATTGAATAATAAACAAGACCCACCCATATGCTGCCTACAAGAGATTCATGTCAGAGCTAAAAACACATACAGATGGAAAGTGCGGGGATGGAAAAAGATTATTTCATACAAACAGAAATGACAAGAAAGGTGGGGTAGCAATACTCACATAAGACAAAATAGACTTTAAAATGAAGTCTATAACAAAAGACAAAAAAGGGCATTACATAATGATAAAGGGATCAATACAAGAAGAGAATATATAATATATTCATCAACATATATGTACCTAATTTAGGAGCACCTAAATATATAAAATATATATTAATAGACATGATGGGAGAAATTGGAAATAATACAATAATAGGGACTTTAACACCAAATTTACATCAGACAGATCAAACAGACAGAAAATCAATAAGGAAACAGTGGTCTTAAATTATTCATTAGATCAGTTGGTCTTGATAGTTATTTACAGAACTTTCCATCCAAAAGAATATAATAACAGGCCAATATCTTTGATGAATATAGATGTAAAAATCCTCAACAAAATATTAGCAAATAGAATTTAACAATTATAAAATGGATCATATACCATGATCATGTGGGATTTATTCTAGGGATGCAAGGATGTTTCAATATCCACAAATCAATCAAGGTGATAGATACACCAAATTAAAAAAATGAAGAATAAAAATAACATAATTATCTCAATAGATGGAGAAAAATATTTGACAAAATTCAACATCCATTTATGATAAAAACTCTAATCAAAGTTGGTATAGAGGGAAAATATCTCAACATGATAAAGACTATTTATAATAAACCCAAAGCTAACATCATACTCAATAGTGAAAAGCTTTCAGCTTTTCCTCTAAAATCAAGAACGAAAGAAGGATGACTACACTTCTATTTAACATAGTATTGTAAGTCATAGCTACAACAATCTGACAAGAAAAAGAAATAAGATTCATCCAGATTGGAAGGGAAGAAGTAAAACTGTCACTATTTGCAGATTATATATATACGTATATATTCCTGTATTCTCCAACAAAAAAAAGTAAAACTAATAAATGAATTCAGTAAAGTTCCAGGATACAAAATTAATACACAGAAATCCCTTGCTTTTTTATACATTAATAATGAACTATCAAATGAGAAAGAAAGAAAACAATCCTGTTTAAAAAGAATACCTAGGAATAAACTTAACCAAGGAGGTGAGAGATGTACACTTTGAAAACCATAGAACATTGATGAAGAAAATGGAAGATGATACAAAGAAACAGAAAGATATCCTGTGTTCATGGATTGGAAAAATTAACATTGTTAAAATGTCCATACTACCCAAAGCAATCCACAGATTTAATGCATTCCCTATCAAACATCCATGACATTTTTTCACAGAACTAGAACAAATAAACCTAAAATTTATATGGAAACACAAAAGATCCCAAATAGCCAAAGAAATCCTGAGGAAAAAGAACAAGGCTGGAAGTATCACATTCCTTGACTTCAGACTATACTACAAAGCTACATTAATCAAAACAGTATGGTACTGGTACAAAAAACAGATCCACAGATAAATGGAACAGAATAGAGAGTCCAGAAATAAACCCATGCACTTACAGTCACTTATTCTATGACAAATGAGTCAAGAATATATACTGGAGAAAAGATAGTCTCTTCCATAAGTGATGCTGGGAAAAATGGACAGCTCATATAAGAGGATGAAATTAGAACATTTCCTCACACCAAAAATAAACTCAAAATGGATTAAGGACATAAATTTAAGACTGGAAACCATAAACTCATAGAAGGAAATATAGACAGAACAGTCTTTGACATAAATCATACCAATTTTTTTTTAAAATTTATCTTCTAAGGCAAAGGAAACAAAAGCAAAAATAAACAAGTGGGGCTTAATTAAACTTAAATCTTTTGCACATCAAAGGAAACCATCAACAAAACAAAAAGACTGTCAGCTAAATGGGAGACAATATTTGCAAATGATATGACTGACAAGGGGTTAATACCCAAAATATATAAACAGCTCATACAACTCAATATCAAAAAAACAGACAACCAAATTAAAAATGTTCAGAAGACTTGACATTTTTTCAAAGAAGACATAGAGTTGGCCAACAGGCACATAAAAAGGTGCTCAACTTTGTTAATCATCAGAGAAATGCAAAACCACAACAAGTTATCAAGTCACACCTGTCATAATGGCTATCATAAAAAAGATGAAAAATAACAAATGTTGGTGAGGATGTGGAGAAAAGGGAGCTGTAGTACACTGTTGGTGGGAATGTAAATTTGTGTAGCCACTTTGGAAAACAGTATGGAGGTTCATCAAAAAACTAAAAATAAAACTACCATATGATCCAACAATTCCACTTCTGGTATATATACGAAGAAAAAGATACTAATTCAAAAAGATACACGTGTCCCAATTTTCATAGTCATGATATGGAAGCCACCTAAGTTTCCATTAATAGATGAATGGATAAAGTGTTATATATATGTGTAATGAAATGTTACTCAGACATTAAAAAGAATGAAATTCTGCCATTTACAGTGACACAAATGGACCATAGAGGTTATTATGCTTAAAGCTATAAATCAGAGGAAGACAAATCTTCTATGTTATCACTTACATGTGGAATTTTTAAAATATCCAAATAAGTTGAACAATACAAAAACAGACTCACAGATATAGAGAATAAACTTGTTGTTACCAGTGGGGAGAGGGAAGGGGCAGGGGCAAGTTACGGGTATGAGATTTAGAAATATGAACTATTATATATAAAATAGATAAGCAACAAGAATATATTGTACGGCACAAGAAATTATAGCCATTATCTTGTAATAACTTTAAATGGAGTGTAGTCTATAAAAATATTGAGTTACTATTTTGTATCCCTGAAACTAATATAATATTATAAATCAACTATACTTCAATTAAAATAAGACAAGAAACAAAAATAAAAAGAATGAAAAATATGGTACAACTGAGACATAAAACTTTGTGAAAAATTTCTTGGAAGGTACTGTGATAAGTAGTTTATGCTTTTAAAATGGTGGGTTATAACCTCTAGTGCAACATGGAATCATCTTAGTGTTTCAGACAACCTTTTCTAACAGAATAGTATGAAAAAATATATACATCTCTGAGTTCATCACTTTTAGAAAGATTAAACATTATTCTTCATGTAACTTTTGTTTCAATTTTGTATTATGTCTCTATGAGTGTGTGTGCACACGTGGGCATGCCTATCTGTTCTTGATATAATGTACTATGTATAGTAGGACATGGGCAAAACATTTGAAAGTCACTGCCTTATCTCACTTAATTCACCACAAAAAAATTATATATTAAGCATGATTAACAGTGCCAACTTACAGAAGGAAAATTGAATTTCATATTTGATATGTAACTTTACCAGATTTACATTTAGTGTGTGGCAGAGTTAAAGCTTGAGCATGAGATTCAGAGCATATCAGGGTTCCATGATTTAGATTCTTCTTTTTCTGGATATCTGCTCTTTCACAAATTTCCTGGTTTTTAACCTCTTAATCACTCTCAATCTTTCTCTCTCAATCTCCCTCCCTTGCTTCCTCTCTCTGTCACCCCACCTTATGATCTAGAATAATTCTGCTCTTAGTTTTAATCCTTTCTTGCATACCAACCTCTGTGATTTCCCATCTTTCACAGAAAAAAACAAAAAAAACACAAAAATATTTTTTAACATAATTTTCTCTATTATCAATTTAGAAATCATCTCATATGAAAAGATTTGCAGTTATACATTTGAAATTTTTATGAATTTATAGACTTTGTTGATCTCTCTCCTGTTCTTCCAGGGTTCCAGGAAAACCACATAAACACATGAGTCTTCAGCATTTTATACACACACACACTCAAATCTATCTAGGACATTATTTATGATAGTATAGCATTCTAGATATTATGAAAAGCAAAATATTTAGGAGCTGGATATACTACAAGAAATGTATTGCCAAGCTTTTAAGCACTTATAAGAGAAACATACAAGAGAAACAAACAAACATACATACCCCTACAATAAAACAATGTATCTGATTCTAGAAAGTAAAAGGTAAGTTAAAAGGATGAATGAATGCAGAAGATGGTGTTGCTCCCCCAGGGCGAAAGCCTAGCACAGCAAATCAGAATTTGGAGCATTCTCACCACACAGACACAAAAGGTAACTATGTGAGGTAATGGAGGTGTTAATTAACTTGATGTTGTGGTAATCATTTCACAATGTATATGTATATCAAATCATCCCTTGTACTCTCTAACATTTACAATTTTACTTGTCAATTATACCTCAATAAAGCTGGGGAAAAAAAGAATTGGGGGCATTACAGTTCTAAAGGAAAACTGCACATTGGTCTTAGAACCAAAGTCAAAAGAGCTGGTGTTTCAGAGAACTGGAAAAACCTATATAAATGATGCTTTATTTCATTAGTCATCTAGGATGCTCTGCTTCATTTGTCATATAAGAAATGCAAATTGTTTAAATGGCTTTATTGAAATAGAGTCGACATGAATATATTTAATGTGCACAATTTGGTAAGTTTGATGTATTAGTAAACATGAAATCATCACCACAATCAAGATAATGAAGATATCTATCATGTCCAAAAGTTTCCTTATGCCCCTTTATAATTCCTCTATTCATCCCACCACTTTTCACCTCTATGTCCACCCCCCTCAAACTCCCCACACCAGTCCTCAGTTAACCATAGTTCTATTTTATGTCATTATAGATTAGTTTGCATTTCCAAGAATGTTACACAAGTGGAATCATTAGTATACTATCTTTATTTGGGGGATGAGGGTGTGTCTGGCTCCTATTACTCAGCTTAACTATTTTAAAATTGATTCATATTGCTACATGTACCAAAGTTTTTATAGCTCTTTATGTCTAGGTAGTATTTCATCATAAGTATAAAGTGCATTTTGTTTATCAATTCACCAATTGAAAAAAATTTATGTTGTTTATAATTCTGAACTATTACAAATAAATTCTTGGTGAAATTTTGCATAGCAATCTTTGTATGGACACATTCTTTTATTTCTCTTGAGTAAACACCAGTAATATAATGCCACAGTCATGTGGTAATCATAGGTTTATCTTTTATGACACTCCAAACTGTTACCTTCTCCCTTATCCCAAAGTGATCGTACTATTTTAGGTTTATGAGCGTTCTGGTTGCTCAATATGCCCACACACTTGATATTCTGTTGTTGTTAATTAGAATTTAAACCATTTAATAGGTGTTGATGAAATAAAAATTTGTATTCTAAGGCAAATCAAGGAAAATTTAAACATAAAAATTTTTCTCTGCCCTTTGGCCTCCTCTCTCGCCTCTACTGTGCATTGTGTATCTGCATTATGCATTGGCCAAACCTCTCTATCAGCAGAAATACCTATTCAGCCATAAAGAGAAACATTCTCCCACATCGACAAGGTAACTCCTTAGGAGATAATCTTGCTTAATCTTGTAAGGGGCCACGATGACCCATGACCTACTACTCACTTTGTATGTGTAGTCCTGGATTGTGTAAACTGTCAATAATACCTCATTTAATGTATAGCTCTCTCTCTCAAAACTTTATATAACTGTGCTTTAGGCTCTAACAAGCAGAACAGTTCTCAGAAATTTCTGAGAGGCTGTTCCTAGGTTATAATCCTCAATTTAGTTC
Organism: Leucopleurus acutus; assembly: GCF_964270905.1. Classification (NCBI taxonomy): domain Eukaryota; kingdom Metazoa; phylum Chordata; class Mammalia; order Artiodactyla; family Delphinidae; genus Leucopleurus; species Leucopleurus acutus. The sequence goes on from NC_139142.1 coordinate 55,434,115, forward strand.
AAATAAAATTTTCTACTTCTTTCTTTGAACAACTGACTAAATTTTTTCATTGACAGTATAAAATGGAGCCTCAGTGTACTATAACTGACATTTCCTAATGACTGATTTTGAAATATTCCTGTGCTCATCTGCCATCTGTATATCTTCTTTGCTAAAGTATCTGACTAAACCTTCCATTCATTTAAAAAATTAAGTTTTTTATTTTCTTGCAGTTGAATTTTGAGAAGTCTTCATATATTCTGAATATATGTATTTTATCAGATTTATTACTTGCAAATATTCTCTCCCATTCTGTAGTTTGCTTTTCATTTTCTCAACAGTATCTTTGAGGAGCAATATTCTTAATATTTATGAAGAACAATTTATTCATTTTCACTTTTAGTGATTATGGGTTTTGTGTCATATGAAAGAATTTTTTTGCTTAACAAAAAGCCACAAAAATTCCCATTATGTTTTCTTCTAGAAGTTTTATAGTCATGGGTTGTACACTATTTGTTGAAAAGACTGTTCTTTGTCCACTGAAGAGTATTTGTACTTTTGACAAATATAAACTGACCACATATGTATGGATCAGTTCTGAACTTTATATTCTGAATTATGGGGGTCTAGTTTTGAACTCTATATTGATTTAATTTTCTATCTTTATGCCACTACCACATGCTAATTATTACAGTAAATTTACATTGTTATAACACACATCTTCCAACTTTGCTATTTTATGAAAGCTGTTTTGGTTTCTGTATTAATCAGGGTTCTTCAGAGAAACAGAATGAACAGGATGTGTGTATATGTGTGTGTATGTGTATATATGTATGTGTGCATATATATATATATACTGACAAGTCCCAATATCTGCATGTTGAATCAGCAAGCCAGAGACTCCAAGGCTGGCAGGCTTGATATCCAGAAAGAATCAATGTTTCAGTTTGAGTCCTAAGGTAGGAACAAAAGTAATATCCTAGTTCTAAGGTAGTCAGGAAGAATTCTCTCTTACCTGGAGGAAGGTCAGTCATTTTGTTCTGTTCAGGTCTTCAACTGATTGGATGAGGCCTACCCATATTAGGGAGAGTAACCTGTTATGTCCAGTCTAACAGTTTAAATTTTAGTCTCGTTCAAAACACCTTCACAGAAACACCCTGAATAATGTTTGACAAAATTGCTAGCACCCTGTGGTCTATTCAAAGTGACACATAAACTTAACCATGACAGTTACTCTATGTCCTTTTCATTTCAATATGCATTTCAGTTGATTGATTTCTACGAAAACCCTGCTGGAATTTTGATTGGGATTGTATTGACTCTACAGATCAGTTTAGGAAGAATTGAAATAATAAATATATTTGGGTTTCTTGATCCCTAAACATTGTATATCTCACTATTTACTTAGGTTTCCTATAATGTATTTAAGCAATGTTTGTAGTTTTCAGCAAATAGTCCTCAGAATTTTTTGCCTGAAATGTTTCTAACTAGTTTGTATTTTTGGTGCTATAACTGTCATCACTCATTCCTTATATTTTTAATTTATGTCTTCTCTCTTTTTCACATAAGTCTTGACAAAGGTTAACTGTTTTTATTAATTTTTTGAAAGAAACAACTTTAGTTTTCATTGAGTTTTTTTGTTGTTTTCTGTATCATTGATTTCTACTCTGATCTTTTTTATTTCCTTTTATTTGCTTACTTTATGGTTCATCTACTCTTATTTCTCTAGTTTCTCAGGGTAATATCTATACACATTGATTTGAAACCTTTATTTCATTCTAATTTAGTTTACTGCTATAAATTCCCCTTTAAGTTTAGCTGCATCCAACAAATTAAGTGTGCTGTGTTCTCATTTTCACAAATTTCAAAATGTTTTTAAATTCTCTTTTGATTTCTCTTTTGACCTATGTGATATTTAGAGGTATGCTATTTAATTTCCAAATATTTTGGGATTTTCCAGATATCTTTCAATTATTAATTTTTAATTTAGTTCCTTCATGGTCACAGAACTTACTTGGTAGACTTGAATCCTTCTGAATTTATTGAGCTTTGTTTTATGGCAAAGAAAATAGTGAATGTTCTTGATAAATGTTCTATGTGAACTGGAGAAGAATGTGTATTTTGCTATTATTGGATGAAGTGTTCTATAAATGTCAATTTGATTAACTTGTTTAATAGTGTTGTTCAATGTTTTCAATCCTTACTGGTTTATATATTTGGTCTCTCTATTCTTGAGAGAGGGGTTTTGAAATATGCAAGTACTATTATGGATTTGTCTTTCTCCTTTTAATTTTATCAGTTTGTGCTTAAGTATTTTGAATCTTTGTTATTAGGTGCAGAAACATCTAGGACTGTGGGGAGGGGGTTGTTTTGTTTTTGTTGTTGTTTTTGTGTGTGTTACGCAGGCTGCGGAGCACAGACTCCGGACGTGCAGGCTCAGCGGCCATGGCTCACGGGCCCAGCTGCTCCGCGGCATGTGGGATCTTCCCGGACCAGGGCACGAAGCCGTGTCCCCTGCATCGGCAGGCAGACTCTTAACCACTGCGCCACCAGGGAAGCCCGGGGTTGTTTGTTTGTTGATGAATTGATCCTCTTGTCATTACTCTCTTTATACTTTGCTCCGAAATCTATGTTGTTACTAGTAGACCACCACTAACTTTTTTGAAAGGTGGTATAGTTTTCCATTATTTTACTTTTACTTTTTCTAGTTGTATATTTAATGTGGTTTTCTTGCAGGCAGCATGTAGTTGGGCTTCACTTTTTATTTTATACATTATTATAAATTCTGTCTCTTAACCTGAGTATTTAGCTCATTTACTTTATATCAATTATTGATATTGCTGGGTTTAAATCTACCATTTTGCTGTTTGTTTTCTGTGCACCATCTGTTCTTGCTCCATTTTTCCTCTTTTTCTACCTTGTTTTAAACAAATTTAGTACTCTTTTACAATCCCATTTTATCTCCTTTGTTGACTTGTTAGTTTTGTTTTTTATGGTTGTTTTAGGATTTATATATATCTTTAAATTAGCACATTTTACCTTTAAGTGATATTATACTCCCTTATGAGGTCCCTTAAGAACCTCATAACTGCATACTTCCATTTCTCTCTTCCAAGGCTTGCTGACATTTTTGTTGAAAAAAGTAAAAAAAAAAAAAAAGAAAGAAGAAGCCCCTGCTATCCAGAACCTAGTCTAATGCTCAAGCTAAGCCTTGATGTTATTACAAAATGATTTAATGCTTACAATTTAGTCATTTTATTTTACTATTGAACATAACAATGTGACAGAATATCTGTATCAGATGAGATTACTCTGTGATAATGATATAAGTCACTAGAAAATTCATAAAATACTAAATATCCCTCATTCTAAGTATCTTTACCAATTACAGTTTTATCCTCATTTTGGTCTGCCTTCTTATAGAAAACATTTATGGAAATGCCCAGTCATGCAGTTGTCCCACTTTCTGACAGCACCCAATCTAGAATGAGCCCCTGCTTCTTTAGTACCTTCTCCAAATTTCCCAACCAAAGCCTAAACACTATAATAGGATTTTTCTAACAACCTCTTACTAATGCACTCTACAGTTCTCAATGCTATGTGTTCTACCCCATTGCAATAAGTAATAAACTCAAGGTATTTTATTGCAGGTGCTTTCCTGGTGGTCATTAGTTAAAGGCCATTGACATTTTAATATATTTTCTTCTATATATGTTATAAAACAAGATTATCATGTAAAGATGTGGAATAAATAAAAACAATATTCAAATGCTCACTTGTGAATGAAAAAAAGTCTAATCATTTGGACCACCATTTTGATATTATCTTGTAAAACTGAGAAGATAAACAATTTATGACCTATAATCCTTGATATATATTCAACAGACTTATGCACCAGGCAACATCTCCAATATGCCCAAGCAATTCTGTTTATAATAGGAAAAAACTGGAAACAATTTGTTTCCATCAATAGGGAAATGGATAAATAAATAACAACATGTTCATATAGTGAACATTAATGAAATATAGTTGCATGTATCAAAATGGATACAGTTCCTACTCAGTCAGAGAAGAAAATAATCAATATGATAATGCTAAATATAAAGAGCAACCCATACAAAACTAAACAGTATGTGGTTGGGAATGTGTAGGTTTGCACAAAAACTATAACCACAAAATTATAAACACAACATTCTGGTGATTAGTTTCCTCTGGGTGAGAAGAGAGAGAGTTGGAATCAGTGATTTGTATTAACAGGATTCAAAAATATACTTATTTTGCCATTTCCTGATACCTAACTTAGATTGTGAATTAATGGATTCTTACTATATCTTTATTATGCATGAATTGTGTGTGTATGATTATTTGTCATAGTAAAAGGAAAGATATCCACTTGTATATGTTAATAAAAATTATCTAAATTTAAATTAAGATAAAAAAATGACTATGTAATCTTCAAAGACTATACTAGAGCATTTTCTAACAAGGCTGCCTGAGTGAGTGAGGCTGCCTCACTCTTTGGAGGAATGCAACTTTGAACAATTGCTTGGGGCTTGTATAGTTTATAATTGTATACAACTAATAAAGCAGGATGTTTTTTGTCCAATAAAAGACAATAGCCCTTCAAAAGTTTATCAAAAATCAGTTGTTTGTAACTTATTGATCTCTCTACCTTTTTCCTTTTCTTCACTGACTGTATAAAATGTCAGTTCTCAAATCCTTTTTGAACTAGCCTTGCATCCTGCTGGTTCCCTCATTAAGTAAATGAAATTTTGATATATACATTTTATTTGTTTGAGCATTATGTTTTTAACATTTTGAGAATTATAACTGACTCTTATGGAAGTCCCACCGAGATGTTACACTCGCTGGATTAGGAAACTGCTCATGGATCAAGGAAATTACAAGTGTAACTTGTGACCTTGTAACTTGTAACCTCTGACCTTCCTGATCAGTAAGTTCTTGCTGAGTTGTGGCAGAATGGTCTTATTTTCAGAGCTCCCATATGTTAATATCTAATGACCTAATGTGTCTTTATCTTCCAGAAGTTAGAAAATAAACCTATAAGTAATGACTGACAGCTGATTAAAAGATGGTCAATTCCTCATTAATCTATTATCTTTCAAATAGGAGTTTGAAATATTTAGTCTGACTTGGTCTTGGAGTTCATGGCGGCATTTTTTTTCCTCTAGAGTCAGAGCCTTGTATATCTGGCTCTGCTTGGACACCTATCTTTTTAGTTTTGCAACTGGCATACTGTCTGGGATGCCACTGCTTCAATGTGAAAATCTGTGAAATCTTCAAATGGTGAAATAAAATAATGAACTTTCAAATGTCTGTTAGTGTCTCTTTTGTTTAAGGAATTTCATGGCTTGGGTGGGGCAGGTGGGGGGTTGTTAGAATCACAAAGTAAGTGGGAAGGAAAGTAGTGGCCCACAGGAGCCTGTAGGTCTTATAATTGAAGAAAGAGTAAAATATACATATATTTTTATTAGAGTAAGAAATTACCATTTTTTAAAGATTTGCCTATTGGAAAGCTTTTTCTGGATTTTCTGTGGGCTTTCTTTGGTCCATTTAATCCTAGAGGAATTGTTTTCATGTCTTTTTGTGCCTGTATTTTATTTCATCTATGAAAAAAAGTTGTAAAAGGGAAGTTGCAAAGCTCTTTGTGATCTTAGGCATTTTATCTATAAAAGAAAGGAGTCTTTATTTCTTATTGGGTTAATATTATATTAACATGAAATCTTTTCCTAAGATATAACGTATTAAATTATAAAGTTTCTTAACATTAAAGAAGTTCCTATTCTGATTGGCTAATAAAGAATAAATGAATCTGATAGAAATGCTCATGAGATTCAATTTGGGTGTACAAAAAGAAGAAAGAAGCTAAACTTCTAATACTTTAAATATAGTAGACTTTTCAGAAGAATGCCTTCTTACCGAAGCTGCTAAAACAATAACTAATTTTGAAAATTTTGTATAGAATATAATAAAAGTGTATATCTAAAATTTTTAAGGATTTGGTTTGTTTTTCCCTGGAAATCTAGTTAATAAAAAAGTCCTTGAACTTCCCACATCAGCAAGATTGCAGGATAGGAACTCTCAGTCCTCAGTTGCCCACAAAAATCACAATTTAACAATAGAGAAGCAGAGCGGAGATTCTTCTGTTGGCTTTGAAGATGTAAGATGACATGTTGTATGAGAGCCTTGTGGCTAAGACCTGAGGGCAGTTTCCAGGAACTAAGAATGACCCCTAGTATCAGCCAGAAAGAGAATGGAACCTTAGTCCTACAGTCACAAGGAACTTATGCTAACAGCTGGCATGGATTTTGAAAAAGCCCCAACTTCAGTTAAGATTAAAGTGCTGTCTGGATTTCAGCCTGGTGAGACTGAGCACAGAACTCAATTAAGTCATGCCAAAGCTCCTGAGTCATGAAAACTGAGATAATAAATTAGTGTTAATTTAAGCTGGAAAGATGGTAGTGATTCCTTATGCAGCAATAGAAAACTAATATATTATCAATGCTATATCTTTTCTCACTTTAAGACATGTAAATGGGCATGCGTGATTGGAGGGGAACATATACCCTTCTCCCTATTTTCTGTATGTCCATAAGAAAAATCATTGTTTCAGTTCCAATTAAAATTAATATAGATTAATATAGATAATCAAGACTCTAATAGAACCAATGATATTAAAGGAATGCAAATGTGCATTGAAGATAGTGTATGTGTGTTTTAATCTTAATTATTAAGAAAAAGAGAGAGAAACAAAGACACTAGTTTCTTAAAGTAAAAATGTGTGGTTGTACCAGCAGGTGAAAGAAGATATTAAAACATCAATTTGCAGGAATATAGAAAGTGGTAGAAGGTTTAAGGGAAAGTGAACTTGATATCTTTTGGTTTAAATACCTGCAAGTAATGAGTCTGAAAAGAAACAATGAAATGTGCTAAAATTTTGACAAAGTTGACTCTGTTTGGATTGGATTATTTAAAGAAAATCAAATCTTATGAGCTCTTTACTGCCATTTTTTATATTACTCAAGACTAGAATTTTGTTTTCTTTTTGTTCAAGTGACAAATTGGTTTGGAATTACGCAGTTTGCTCTTAAGGAAAGGTAATGTAGTCTGCCCAGCCATGAAAACTTTCTTGCCATACTAGAATAACTTTATGTGCTTTTGTGCTGAATTTGTCTTGCCCGTAATTATTTTTAAAAATAACAAATGACAGAATTTCTTTACTCCTTAAACAGTTTAAAAAATCCTTATAATTGTATTACTTCTGCTATATTTTAAAAGAAGGTATTAACATTTGGACTAATAGGTTGCCTGATCTGACAGAATGAGAATTAATTATGTAGGACTGAGTAAATGATTGAGAAAAATATGTTTATTTTTTATTATTATGTATTATGGTTAGATTTTTGAACATTTTCTTATCTGACAGGCCTATAAAGAAGACTTTTCTCTTTCTTCTTGATCTATACTTAACTCTCATTTTAGTAGATTAGGGTTTTGCAAACCATAACAAAACATTTGAAAAATTGTATCCTGTTCTTGACAAACCCTTAGGATTGAGAAGGAAATACTTTTAACTAGTCTCTACTTTGAATGGCTACATAGTTATTTACATGTGTTCAATAAGAAACTGTCCTCCTTTGTACTAGGATATAATTAGACATACTGATTGTACAAACAAGGCCATTCCTAGAGTTTCATGCTTAAGAATAGATTTCATTTATTATGGAACGACAAGCCTGCCATTAAAGTTTGCACTTCATATGTGAAAGCAATGCTTACAAAACCCTTCTAGGAAACTGGTCTGTTACCTATTCTTTGACTTGCCGAGTCTTTGCTGGTAGTTTAGGAAAGTTAGTAGATTTGATGGGTGGGACTTCAAGGTAAAAGGAATGCACCCAAATTTATAGGTATGAATGAATTTCTTGGTTTTCCTGTATATACTTAACAGTGTCAGCAAAAATGTATTTGCCCCTGCTGAGAGTGATTTGGTAGCTGGTACCTCAAATAAGGAGTAACTGTTTAATTCAAAGAAATAGCCTGAAGATATTTAATAGTTCAATGCTTAACAGGACTGAAAGGTAAATTTGCACACCTATCAATTCTTTTGCAAAGAGCTATGTCAGAAGATTTTGCCATAGCTGCAAAATAGTTCTACTCTGTGAGCCATTAAGGTAATGTGGAATGAAACAGTGGAAAGTGCATTACAGGAAAATTAAATATTTAGTAGTATCTACCATCTCTTAAGTGCCTTCTTTATGCTAGGCTCAGTGCTAGGCACTTTAGATGTTATGTTATATAATCCTTAACACAATTTTTAAAATAGAATCTCATTCTATGTTTACAAATGTCAAACTGAGATTGGTAACTTTCAATAACTTACCAGAGACCACACAGCTAATTGAGTTGCAAAGTCATGAATCAAAACCAGGTCTGTGTTGCCAAAGCAAGTGTCCTTCCCCCTGAATACTTAGTGTAACTGAGTTCTCCATTTCCAGTGAAAACATTTTAGGCATATGAATGACAAATTAACCATTTCAGTTTCTTTCCCTCCCCTGTGTTGATTTATGTACATTTTAAAAAATGTAGATCTTATGTAGACAGGTAGACCTTAGAGTGGAAGTAGACACCAAAATTAAAGAAACATGTTCTCTTCTGGAACTGCCGTCCAGTGAAAATTTGAGGAATCTGTAGATTACTTTGCGTAGTATGGGCATTTTAATAATATTAATTCTTCTAATCCATAAGGACAGAATATCTTTCAATTTATGTGTGTCTTCCAGTTTTCAATATACAGGTCTTTCTCTGCCTTAAATTTATTTCTAGGTATTTTATTCTTTGTGATACAATTATAAATAGGATTATTTTCTTAATTCTCTTTCTGATAGTTTGTTATTAGTGTATAGAAATGCAACAGATTTTTGTGTATTTATTTTTTATCCTGCAACTTTATTGAATTTATTAGCTCTAACAGTTTTTGATGGAGTGTTTAGAGTTTTCTCTATATAATATCATGCCATCTGAAAGTAGTGACAGTTTTACTTCTTTCTTTCCAATCTGGATGCCTTTTATTTATTTTTCTTGTCTAATTGGCCTGGCTAGGACTCCTAATACTATGTTGAATAGAAGTAGCAAGAGTAAATATCTTTTACTTTTTTCTGATCTTAAAGGAAAAGCTTTCAGCTTTTCACCATCTAGTATGATGTTAGCTGTGGGCTTGTTATATATGGCCAACCACAAGTATCTTATATCAAACATCTTTTCTGACCACAATGATATGAAACTAGAAATTAATTATACAACAAAAACTGGAAAATTCACAAATATGTGGAGATTAAACAACATGCTACTGGACAACAAATGGGTCAAAGAAGAAAACAAAAGATAAGTAAAAAATGAAGAGATAAACAAAAATGGAAATATAACATACCAAAATTTATGGAAACAGCTTTAAGAGGAAAATTCATAGCAATATATGCCTTCCTCAAGAAACAAGAAAAGTTTCAAATAAACAACCTAACTTTATACCTCAAGGAACTAGAAAAAGAAGAACAAAGCCCACAGTTAGTAGAAGAAAGGAAATAAAGATTAGAGCATAAATAAATGGAGACTAAAAAGACAATAGAAAAAAAAATGAAACTAAGAGCTTGTTCTTTGAAAAGATGACGTTGATAAACCATTAGTCAGACTGTCAAGAAAAAAAGAGATTGCCCAAATAAATAAAATTAGAAATGAAGGAGGAGAGGTTACAACTGATATCACAGAAATATAAACAACTATAAGAGAATTCAATGAAGAGTTATATGTCAACAAATTGGACAACCTAGAAAAAAGTGAATACATTCCTAGAAACATACAACCTATCAAGAATTAATCATGATGATATAAAAAATCTGAACAGACACATTACTTGTAAAGACATTGAATCAGTAGTCAAAAACCTCTCACAAAGAAAAGTCCAGGACCAGATGGCTTCACTGGAGAATGCTACCCAACATTTTAAGAAAAATTAATACCCATCTTTCTCAAGCTCTTCCAAAAGATCAAGGAGGATGGAACACTTGTATCGTTTTATAAGGCCAGCATTACCCCAATACCAAAACCAGACAAGGATGGCACAAGAAAAGATAATTACAGGCCAATATCCTTGATGAACATAGATGTAAAAATCTTGAACAAACTATTAGCAAACTGAATTCAACAATGCATTGAAAGTGATCATACACATGATCAAGTGGGATTTATTTCTTGGATCCAAGGATGGTTCAACATCCACAAATCAGTCAATGTGATACACTACATTAATAAAAAGGATAAAAGTCATGTGATCATCTCAATAGATGCAGAAAAAGCATTTGATAAATCTACAATATATTGAACTTCATTAGGCACTTTATTTCAGCTGTTTCAACATTTTTAAAATTATCACTTTTAAGTGTGCTTACGTGGGTTTTTAGTATGATGAGATTATGATATTCACCTTAGATAGAATCTTTATGATTTTCTTTTGTTTTGGTCTTATTTTATTTTTTGCATATTTTTGCATATTGCCTCACTAACATGTCTAGTGTCTATAAGAAGCTAATATTTTACAGTGGCACTGTAAAGATAAATCAATTTCCATTCTCTTTAAAATAAAGTCAGATCTGTTATCTTTCTCATCCCCCTCCTCACTACTTTTAGGTCACCATCATGACTTTTTCTTTTTCTGAAATCCCCACCACTGATGCTTTCTTTTTGCTATAAGCCTTGTAAATGCTGATACTCCTATCTTTTTTACTTAACTTTTTTTCAAGTCTCAGCATATTAGGTATGTGTTCTTACACTGTAACTCACATAGCACAGGCCTTCCCTTGCTTATAATTATTATTACACTTTCTGTTTTTGCTCTGTTTATCATTTGTATTTTTTGTTAGACTAGAGCTTGGTGAGAGCAACACCTATGTCTACCTCAGGCCCATTCAGCAGGATTTTGCAGTTCATATACTGAACAAACTTGCCCATTCAAGGGTGGATGTTTTGTTAGAGTTTATGTTCCACTCTTTACTAAGCCATTTGCTCTTTCTGTCAGTTTCCCACCAGATGGGGTACAGTTTTACAATTAATTATCAGGTTCTTTTTAAAATTCTTCCAGAGGTCTTGTATGGGCCCCTGGGCTAGCTGTTCATAATTGTATCTCTAGGATAGATTCAGTGCCTCGCAAAGATAAGTACTTAAAAAATGTTTAACTAGTTGAATGGCTTAATTGTTGTTAGCTCCTGATAACTGGTGTTTCTTCCATTCAGTAACAGTGCTTTAGTTTTATGTCATCTTAGGAAGTAATTGATGTAGCTATTAGAACAATGAATTTGGAGCTCCTGAGTTTATTATTCCAGTTTCACAATTTACCAACTGTGTGACCTTGGGAAAGATACTTAACCTCTCTGATTTTTAGTTCCCTCATCTGCTAAGTGAAAATATTAATAGTAGTTACTCCATAGAATTACCATGGAATTAAATGAATGAAAATATATAGAGTTTGAGATGGTGCTTGACACATAAAAATGCTATTTAAGTTCTTGTTACCGTCCTTACTGTCAGAAACAACCCTGTAAAATTCATTGTTTGATTACTTTAAAAGTATTTATTACATCTCTCATTAGATTACTCAGATTTCTTAAAAGTAAAATTTCGCTCTGGTTTCTGTTATAGGAATAGCGTTGATTCTGCTGAGAAATGGGTTATTTAAAATTGATCATGTTCCCATGTTTGTATTACTGCTCGAGTATTCAAAGCTGAATGTGCAGTCACTTGCAGCAAATTAATAAGATTTTACAATATGTAATGCATATACTAATTTACATAGGTCTTGCTTATATATTACCTTTAGATTGTATTTCTATTATCTCAAGTTGATTTAGGAAATTAATGTTTCATATCAAATAATCACTTGGCAAAATAAAAGAAAAGACAGTGAACCTAATTTTCTACATAATTTTCATCGTCTCTTAATTGTCCAGTATAGTTTTCACGTCTATCCAACTAATAAAACCTGTCAAATGGGAAAATATGAGGATATTTTGTATAATATGCTTTCTGCATGTAAAATAGTTTTATTTGTATTATGTATTCTTAGAGGACACATTATCAAATGGTAAATCAGAATATAGTTATTGTAATTCGATTTACGTGCTGCCCTGAAGTGTTTACTGCTATTATGTCTTTATAATACACATATAAGGAACCGTATATTTTGTGGAAGATGACTTCTATAGACTTACTAACCTGAAGTGGCTATATTAAGGAAATTAAAAATCTCCCAAGAAAGGAAAATACAAAGCAAACAGACAAACAAAATCCCCTGGTTATTTTAAAATCAGAGTGAAAACTTTAATATTTGATTCAAAACTGCTCTAATATCAGAGGCATTAATAGCCCCTGGAGATATTGTTTAAATTGTCATTATGTAAAGACTGGAATAATTGATATTTTGTGGTTGTTAAAGTTAAATACTTGCATGTACTTCTTTAAACAATTCCTAATTGGCAATAATTTAAAAATATGTTGACAGTGTTCTGATACAATCACAATATGGGAAACATATGGGGTGCTTATACATTCTGAATTAAAAATCCCATTTTACTTTAATTGGGACAGAAAATTGAGCTTCTAAGACATGTATTATTCTGATTTTTTTCTGTGCTGTAATATGACTCCAAAGTTAGCTTTCAGTATTTTTTCCTCTCTTTACACAATCTTCTTAAGGTCAAAAACTTGTTGTACTATATTTTAAAATGACTTCTAGAGAAATACTATACAAAATTGATATTAACAGTTTAAAGTAAATTTACCCAAGAGATCTTAGTATCCTTCCAGAGTAGGTGTCTTAGCAAGTGAGGGTTATGAACTTTATTCTCTTTTCTATTCTCTTATCAAAAATTCTCACACAAATACCCATAGGCAATAGTAAAAGTAACACCTTTAATGACTTAGGTAATTAAAAGTCAAGAAAACTGCCTGAGGGAATAGCCTTGTGGATCTTTTTTTTTTTTCTTCACAAACCTTTTAAGAAAAAAGTAAGTAAAGTCCCTGAAATTATTGTATATATAATCTCCTTGGTGCTGTGCCTTCCTGTATCCTTAGGAGACATATTTAACCAAAAGGTAAAAGACCAAAGAAGGAAAATTTGTGCTGCCAATCCCATTCGGCAAAATAAACTGTGGAATTGGAGAGCAGGAGGTCCCTTTTCTAATTTAACTTTGATTGATTACATGGTCCTGTTACCAAAGGTTACAAAACTTCCTCAATGTCATAAAGTTAGTTATCAGCACAGATCGACTATAAGAAGGCAGTTCTATCAAGTCAGTCTGTATTTGATTACTTTCCTCTTACATGGTTAATGATATTTGTTTTGCAAGGAATGAACACAAATATTCCAATGTTAATAAAGTTCCTCAAAGCTTGGATTTTGTACCTTTTGACATGAGGTATTAGTGACAGACTTTAAGCAACCAAATGACAAGAAACAAGTCTAAATTCTAAAAGAGTCACAGTGTTAAGAAAGCAGATAGAGAAAAAAGGATCAGTAAGAGGCTATTATTATGGTCCTGGCCAGAGCATGAGAGCACTTGACCAATGATAGAGAATCTGGGGATAATTTGAAAGGGAAAGACCATGTAAACATTTGGGAGATAAAAACCAAAGACTTTGGGATTGAACCTGAGTGAGAGGAAGACCTTGAGAATGATACCCATAGCCTCTATCATGTATGAAAAGAACTAAGCATAAGGAGTGACTGTAAGGGAGCAGAACTTTTCACCTCAAAATGTCTTTGGCATGTGGATTTTCTTAAGCTGAAAACAATCAAGGCCCAGAGAGACTCAGGAAGAACCTTTGACCTTCCCCCTAACTGCCTAAAGAATGTAGATAGAAGACCTGTTCCAGGAAGGGAGATATCACCATAGATAACTATAGTATGAACTAGGCATGTAGACAGGGAGGAACCTAGCAAAGTCTGTTAAATTCCTCTCTGTGTCCCACTGTCTCTGTATGGCCCAGCAAACATTTGTTTATCAAACATTTGCTTTTCTATCTCCATCTCAATCTCTTTCTTCCCTCTGAAGTCCCAAACCACTACCCCCAACATTCTCTTTTGTCTTTAGCTGAAGATGATATTTAAGGTAAGGGTTTGAGCCATTTTGGCAGGTTACTCAATTTTCCTGGATCTCTCTCAGGTATACATGGTATTAAACTTTTATATGATTTCCTCCTGTTAATATGTATCACATTAATTTAATTCATAAACCAGCCAGAAGAACCTAGGAAGATAGAGGACAATTTCTTCCTCTCTGACATGAAAAGAAGGCCTTCACATTTCCCTCTGCTTAACTAGACTTGGCAAAGGCTTCTTTGTGCCTCCAGGCCCCTGATTTCCTTCTCACCCAGGCCTAACCACAGAGGTCTTCCTTTTTCTTAGAACATTTATTTAGAAAACACATACTTGCACTTTTTCGCGATTCTTTTTCTGCCCCTTTGAGATATGAATTATTTTAAAAGCCTCTTCCCAATTTACAGAAACAAGGCTATCTTTCTCGCAGACCTGAGAACTTTCTCTTAGAAATGTACTCATTAGGGAAGATAGCCTTCCTATCTCTCAGTTTTTGTGGGAGGGTAAGAGTCTAACTTCTATTTGCAAAACTCCCTCTTGGACTAAAGATATGAGAAGTTTATTTTTCTTTTGGATAAAGCAAATTAGCCAACTTAGATGGTCACCTCAGTTGTTTTGTTCACTCTCAGTTCTACCTTGACATTCACTTCTCTGAAACTGTATTGATTTTTATCCCTTGATAACAATGCATGAACTAAGAATTCAGTAAAGATGTTTCTTGTTTGAGAAACTCAGTTAAGACTAAGCATTTCTATCAATCTTTGCCTTCTCAGCATCAGTTTCTAACTAGTTATCTAGCACAAATATTTTAAATTTGAAAGGGAAATTACATTAGTTTTCTGAGGCTGCTATAACAAGGTACCACAAAGTAGGTGGCTTAAAATAACAGAAATTTGTGGTCTCACAGGTCTGGAGGTTAGAAGTCCAAAATCACAATCTCATTAGGGCTCTCTGAAACCAGCAATCCTTGCTATTCCATGGTTTGAAGGTGTATCAATCTAATCCAAATTCCCCTCTTCTCGTAAGGACACCAGTCATATTGGATTAGGGGATCTCTCTATTCCAATATGACCTCATTTTAACTAATTTGATCTGCAATGACTCTATTTCCAAATAAGGTCATATTCTGAGGTACTGTGGGGGTTAAGGCTTCACCATATCTTTTGGAAGGACAGTATTAAATCCTTAACAGAGATTAAAGGATGATACCATGCCTTCAAATTCAAAGTCCTTAATGAAGCTCTTAGAGTACTTATATCTAATCACCTTCTGTTTATCTTGGGTACTTTAAAACTTGATGGAATTTGAGTCAACCCAACAAACTGGGAAGAACGAATACCAAGTCCTTTTATCATAAACACCTTAAATATGAATATTTTTGGGAAAGCATATATCATTAGCTACTGCTAATTTCACCTTCACAATGGGTTTGATGATTTCTTAGCAAATATTAAAGATGATATAAAAGACATATTTGTGAAATTACAACAAACTCTGACAATGCAATTCAGAAACTACCACTTGGTGGCAAGATAATGCTGCTGTTAATGTGCTTAGCAATGACCTAAATACTTGCTCTTTTGAATTACAAATCCTTGATAAACTTAAAATAGGTTTGTAAAGGGAGTCAGGCTAAATCATTGATACTTTTTTTAAAAGAAAATAATTTGCATCGTAAAAGTGATTCTGGTAAAATACATATGTAAAATCCAATTCAAACAATGAGCTAATTTTATTGACTATCATTAAAAAGATACCTAAAATGAAACATGAAAATTAATGACAAAATAATTATTCCATAGATATATTTTATGTCTGTATGAATCTTTAAAAATCCTAGCCTAAGGTGTGGTGTCATAAATATTTTTTTCAGTTCTAACCCATTTGGTTGAGCATAACTATGCAATCCAGTATTTATATTTATCTCCTGGTAGAACTTTAGAATGCCTCCCTGTATTATTGAACTTCTGCCACATTTTACAAGAATTAATGAAGCTTCTGGCAGAGCAAATGGATTCCTTATTTACTTCATCAACGGCATGGTATCAAGTGTTATACTTAGAAAATGTACAAGATCTGCTTAATGAACCTAGTCTTTCTAAAATATAGGAGCATAACTATCTACAAGGACTCTCTGTTTGAGGAGAAATACAGTAATAATAAGAAAAGCCTCTTCATATTGGTGAAGGACAATGAAAAGGGATAATTAGAAAAATGTTTGTGGGAAAGAAATTACGTGGTTATAGAGAGTACCAAAGGTTAAATGATATTCTTGAGGAAAGGGGATTTCACATAATTAGTTGCTTGTTTTGTTGTCAAATGATTGACACTTTTCAACACTTAGTTTTTTCATAGTCATTTTGGGGTATATTTAAAGGAAAGGAGTAGCCTCTCTTTGGCATATGAGAGACAAGAGTTTGAATTTTTATATTTTGATGTTATTTTGAGGCAATGTATTATAGTAGTTAGGTAAGCAAGATTTGTCATTAGACTACTTGGTTTGAGCCTCACTTCTATCATCTACTAGCGATGTAGTCATGAGCAAGTTACTTAATTTCATTTCACCTCAGTTTCATCACTTGTAAAATGGGGGAAATAATAGTATCTACCTCATAGTGTTGTTTTAAGAACTAAATAGAATTATCCATTTAAGGTGCTCAGCATAGTACCTCTTATATTGCAGACATAAAGCATTCTGTTTCTTATTATTTTCCCTAAGCATCCATGGGTACACAATTCTCTAAGATATTTGAGAATAGTGAGTATCTCGGAAGGATCTTAGGAAAGATGTTTCTACTAAATTTCCTTCTCCCAAGTCTTTTCACAGCTTACTAATAGTTTTCAAGTAGGGAAAGATTATGGGGTCATTTAGGTTGCTGACAGAAGATCAATTTTTCTTACTATTTTTGACCTTTGGTGCTCTGCTTTGGCCGGCAATCAGAATTCAAAGAATGCCCAGATGTGTCGCATTTTCTGGTAAAGTGCTGAAGCCCTGTTGTATTAATGCTGACTGTAGTTCCAAGATGAGCTTTACAACTTCTGTGCCATGCTCTTTAATGAATATTGCCAGGGGCTGCCAACTTTTAAACTTTTTCTTTTTTCTCAAAATTTTTAATCTCTTAACATATAGCCGAAGCAGATAGAGAGGGAGATATCACAATGTCACTCAAGGTCCTGAAATAGTCTACTCCATGGTTATTGCCACTGGCAAAGGGGTAACTCTATATCTAAGCAAAGGATTCTAAATGCACTTGCTGTACCAATTAGGTCATAGAGGAATGCTCCTTTTTGTTAAGTTTAAGGTTGGCTATTTGTTAATTTAACATAAGCAACCTGGGGATACATAAATAAATCATCTTGGAAAATTAAGTTTAAATGTTAAGAAAGAATATTTTTATAGAAATGTGTGGTATCTCAGGACTTCAGAGTTTGTTTTCACATTTACAGGTATTTTTTGGTGTTAGTGAAACAAATAAACTACAGCAAACAATATTTCTGTCAGAGTTACCTCCTATCACGGAGTATTAGTAGCAGCAAAGACCTGAGGGAATCAAAGAGCCCTGGATTATCTCTTATACAATAGAGTAGACAGAGACATAAAAATAAGTAGCTGGCTATTTTGGGGGACAGAATAGCACTTCTTCTTCTTACCTCTTTCTACTCAAAATACACAGAAATGTAAAAACAAAACAAAAAACATAGTTGTGCTTAAATACTTGCTGTTGTAGCCAAAACACAGACAGCATGTTTCTAGTTAAATAAAAGGTCTGGTCAGTTCAGTAAAAATTCTGAAAATAACAAAAGATAGTGGTGGGGATAGAAAGAATTAAAAATTCTTGTTAAAATTTCATGCTTATTCATTGGGTCTTGAGGTGTATGCCTGTACTGTGGAGAAAGATTCCCTCCAAAAAATTTTGGGTCAGACAGAGGCCCAGTTCATCAAATAGTTTAGTACTTTTCCTGACTATTGCTAAAGTCAGCCACAGAAGAACACAGAAGAACAGTACATGATTCCACTTATACGAGATATCTAAAATAGCAAAGTTTATAGCAATAGGGAGTAGAATGGTTACCAGAGACTGGGGGGAGGGGAAAATGAAAGTTGCTGTTCAATGGATATAGTTTCTGTTATGCAAAATGAGTAAGTTTTAGAGACCTGCTGTCCAACACTGTGCAGGTAGTTTACAATACTGTATTGTGCACTTAAAATTTTGTTAAGAGGGTATGTCGCATGTTCAATGTTCTTACTGCAATTAACACCCCCCCAACTGTCATCTATCTTCAGTGTTTAAAAGATAAATAAATAAATGCAGTTTCCTCATTAAAATGAAACAAACAAAACTTAGAATCAGTTGAGAATATTTAAAACATTAGGGCAGGTTAGTATATTTAGATAATAAAGCATATTTTTATTGGGAGCTGGGGTGACATGGTATACACAGGAGATTGTACCCCATAGCTGATGTAAGATTTATACTTTTCAAATTGAAAAGAAATTGAAATATTTTGGAGAACTGGACTTCACAGAAGAGGACTTTCTGCAAGATCTCTCACGATCATAAAATTGATACAGAAAGGAAGATGGACTATCTATTTGGCACTGTGTCCCATTTGGGAGTGAATCCCTTAGCACAGATTATAGTTTGCTCTGTTTAGAAACAGATCAGAATCTGTCTTCTTTGTCCTGGTTGAATATCAATTTGTATCTTGCCCTCGTCCTACAAATTCTCTACTTTTCCTCTCTAAGACCCAATTTATCTTACCCTGCTTTTGATCACCACCATAAAATGTAATCTCCTTCTCCTCTGAAGTCCCACAACATTAATTGGTATTTGACCATCTACTGCTTTGAGACACCTCTCATATTATTGTTTTGAATTGTTATTTGATTAACTTTATTTACAATGAATAGGAGAGCTTCTGAAATTCTCCATCCCCCCACCCCCCCACCAAGACATAAACACCTTGGGATTTATTTGTACTCCCCACCCTTCTCAGTTATACAGAGTGATTTTCAATAGGTTTGTTAATGACTACTATGAGCTTCATAACACTGTTCCAGTTCTAACTTACACCTTCCAGAATCCCCAAATATTTTATTTTTGGCATACAGGATTGCAATAAATAAAAAGATACTCTAGAGCCCATAATATATGTATGCTCTAGATACAGAAGTGAATGAAGAATTAGCTGGCATCTAGGGCAAGGCCTATTAGGGTAGAAGTAATTAACCATGGGTCTCAGTTCTATTATTACCATGTATGTGCAAAAACTCAGTTAAGCTTCTTAACTCCACTTGAATGCCAACAGGTGTGGACTGGTTGTATTCAACTACATTCTTTTTTGTTTTTGGCCATGCCACATGGCATGCAGGATTTTAGTTCCCAGACCAAGGACGGAACCCATGCCCCCTGCAGTGGAAGAATGGAGTCTTAACCACTGGACTACCAGGGAAGTCCTTAAATTCTTAACATTATAAAAGAATGATGAATAAACTATATGGTCAATATACCAACATTTCACTAGATTATTCCTTTATAATTACTGAAATTTTTCTGCCCTCTATCCAGGGCACTTCATTTCTAAAATTGTAAAACCTAAAAAAAACTGGAATAAAAAATCAGAAAGTTGTTTTGGTGAACATGCCTGAGCGAAAGGAGGTGAGATTGTCACAGGTACAGTGAACCCTTTGTGTCACATAGCAGTGATCACCTCCCAGAATAGAGTGTTCACAATACTAGCATCCCTCAAAACTGGTTGGGGGATACATTGAATAAATAGTGTCAAACTGTTGCTCTCTCATCACTCTATATTCTAGGTATCTCAATTGACCATCCTTATTACAGTAATATATTACTTTTTTGATATATTAATACTGTTGATTACATTACAACTTCCTTCACATCTAAATGTTTTTTGATTGGACTTTAAGAACCTGTTTTTCTCTTTGACCAGTAGATTGCCTGTCATTTTTTTCCCTTGTTTTGATAAGAAAGGCTTATCTTTGTTTGTTTGTTTTTGAGTCATTTCCTTACAGCTTAAGTATTTCAGGCATCATTTTATTTATTTTTTAACTCGTAGAACAATGACTGAAAGTCATTGTTTATTTATTATTATTCTTAATAGTAAAACAGAAGTAAAGCTTCCATAGAACTTATGTGTTAGACATTCTTCTAAGACCTTTACATGCATGAATTCATTTCATCTTTTTTTTTAACATCTTTATTGGAGTATAACTGCTTTACAGTGTTGCATTAGTTTCTGCTGTATAACAAAGTGAATCAGGTATATGTATACATATATCCCCATATCTCCTCCCTCTTGCGTCTCCCTCCCACCTTCCCTATCCCACCCCTCTAGGTGGTCACAAAGCACGGAGGTGAACTCCCTGTGCTATGTGGCTGCTTCCCACTAGCTATCTATTTTACCTTTGGTAGTGTATATATATTCATGCCACTCTCATGCACCATTTATGAATGCTTAGGAAATGATTCATAAAAGAAACTACAAAAGCATTTTAAATCACTTATGAAAATATATATTCAATTCCAAAGGGAAATAAAATTAAGAAATTTAAAATGTTTAAAAACTCACCAGAGGGGGGTTTCCCTGGTGCCGCAGTGGTTAAGAATCCACCTGCTGGGCTTCCCTGGTGGCGCAGTGGTTGAGCGTCCACCTGCCGATGCAGGGGACACAGGTTTGTGTCCCGGTCCGGGAAGATCCCACATGCCGTGGAGCGGCTGGGCCCTTGAGCCATGGCCGCTGGGCCTGCGCATCCGGAGCCTGTGCTCTGCAACGGGAGAGGCCACAACAGTGAGAGGCCCGCGTACCACCAAAAAAAAAAAGACTCCACCTGCTAATGCAGAGGACACAGGTTTGAGCCCTGGTCCAGGAAGATCCCACATGCCGCCGAGCAACTAAGCCCGTGCACCACAACTACTGAGCCTACGCTCTAGAGCCCATGAATCACAACTACTGAAGCCCATGTGCCACAACTGCTGAAGCCTGTGTGCCTAGAGCCCACTGTCCACAACAAGAGAAGCCACCACAATGAGAATCCCGCGCACCACAACAAAGAGTAGCCCCCGCTCTCAGCAACTAGAGGAAACCTGCATGCAGCAGCAAAGACCCAATGCAGCCAAAAATTAAATAAATGAATAAATAAATTTATTAAAAAAAAACTCACCAGAGGTAAAAAAACAAAACAAAAATGCAAAAAAATTATGTCTCATAAGGACGTAGATAACATGACCACAAAATATTCAGAGTATGAATGTGTATGACTTCCTTGTAGTTGTTTAGGATTTTGTAAGTTATTTATTCAAAAAGATTGGGTTAAAAGTTTTTATTAATTATAGAATTACCTGATCACTAGCTGACTTTTTTTTCAAATCATTTGTGGCAAATAGAAATTATCAGTGAAAATCAGTATTTTCACTATAATGCTTTAGAAACCAAGTGAAATTTTATTAAGATATACTTTCCTTATGAATCCATCTGAATTGTAGCTATCACTCTAGTTAATTTTTATCCATTCTTTAAAATTAAAAAATGATAGCATGGAGATTTAGATAGTGAGGAAGGGGTTGAGAATGAAGAACGATAGATTTTGTTCTTTTCAGACAGAGGTGGAAATGTAGTTTAAAAAAAGCTAAAAATATTAATTGTTACATATCTTCATTGTTTTTCTAAATAAATTTTAGGCAAAACTGACAGATGAATTACATGTCTCTATTTGGATAATATTCTCATCTGAACATATAAAAACAAGAAATTTGGGAGAAGCTATAGTACTTCTTTCAAATAAAACTACCCTGGATTTTCACATCTAAATCTAAATAACTCCATATATAATAAGTTTAATGGCAATAAATCAGCCAAGGTTGGGGCTTATGTCCACAATTTAGATCTTTCAATAAAAAACTTAAACAATTGCTAGAAGACATTGGAACTTGAGTAGAGTTGACGACCAAAGATTAGGTATGATTTGTAGGCGTAATGAGTCAGGGAAAAATCTATGCGTGTATAGTTTCCTTAGTCTCAATGGAAAAGATTGCTGAAGAGTTTATAAACTATATTCTAGCAAATTAGAATTCCTTGAAAAATAAGATACTGATTCACAAATCTTGTTTTAAAAAATGCTATGTTAGTGCCTAAAGACAGCAGTTTCACTAGTAAAATTTTTCAAAAACAATTAAATAAATTCACTGATGTATAAAAAACAGTTTCTTGTTTTGAGTTTCACCTTCCTGTGATAAGCAGGGTGTGAAGACAAGTGGAAACTCTGAGGATGATTGCTATTAACACACAATTTCTGGGCTACAAACACCTGCTAGCACATATCATGGACTTTGGCCTGGATGGATAGATACATTGTTCTGGCCTGATTGAACTACCTGAGGAAACACTGCAGGGAACTAAAGATAGGAGTTGTACAACACTTCTTCTCTTCTTCCTATCCGAGAGTCACATATAATCATGTTTACCTGTTAAGTATTTATAATCCTAACTTGGAACAGAACTTAGTTCTGTGCCTGGTTCAAAGTGCTCAATTAATATTTGTTAAATGTTCTTACTGCATGATTAGTAACGATTAGTTACTGTAACTATCAGCTTCCTTCCCTGTGCTTATTCCCTTTTTTGCTCATGTGAACATATATGCATTTATATATGCTTATGCATCCAACTCTTCTCAGCCAGCATGTGTTCATCTCTAGTGATCATTTTAAAACAAAGGATAAATAAAGAGCCCTCTCCTTAAAAATGTCTTTAATCATCTTTATTAATCACAACCTCATGCATTGGAAAACAGCAGTACTTATATGTGGATGATGTTATTTATTCAGCCTCCAGAAAAAAATGTGTTCCTTGTATGAATTACAGATCCCTTGCACTGACTCTTTAGCCTCCTGCGTGCTCTAGACTAGCACAATGCAACCCACTGTACCAACTAAATAACTGTTTGAATGAAAGAGAACGGAATTAATATAATTTTAGCTGTGAGATATACACATATGAAATGCAGGAGGATCAAATTAATCACAAGAAAATCAACATTAATAACAGGAGGTACACATTCTCCAATCCCTAGTATGCATATAGTATTTTACATACATTATTTTAGATATTTCTAGTAGTTTGAAAAAGTCAATATTATCACTCCCCTTTTACACAGGAAGAAACTGAGTTGGAAAAAATTAACCTGTCCAGGATCATCAAGCAGACAAGTAGCAGAAATCTTCCTATTATTTCACACTCCCTCCTTAATTATGGAGACCTTGCCAAAATACTAACTTGCATTTTCTTCGAAGCTTTTATTAGTGGAGACATTATTTTTATGAGCATATAATAGGGGCTAGATGCCTTAACAACTCTTCCTTCTCCATTCTCCTTTACCTCACCTGCTTACCATACAAGGAAAAAATATTTTCAAACTTGTCCTCATTGTTTCCTCCATTCACTTCCTATATGACTTTCCTGAAAGATAGTAGTGATAAATGGTTCAGATCTAATGATATATTTATGAGCTTTTAAAGTGAAATGAAACATTATAGAGACATACTGCTATAAACATTTAAATCCATTAAACTGGTTAGAAAATATGTTCAAAATTGTGATCAAACTTCCGACTGAATCTGCCTCTCCATCTTTAAGCATCAGCGTTTAGTTTTTATAAATTAAAAAAAGAAAAGAGAGGCATTGTTCATCTTTAAACTTTTTCTCTTTTATTCATTTAGTTATGCTGCCTCAAGTTGTTGTTTTTGTTTTTAATCTTTTCTACAAAAGTTGAATGTTTCAGTTTCCCTAGAAATTAAATAGGTATTTGTGGTTTTGCCTCAGAACCGTTTTACTGAGACCCACAGTGGACTAACTAAGCTTCTGAGCAATCGCAAAAGTAAGACTGTGAAATGTGAAAATGAAGAGTAAAACTTCTCAGACACCCAGTCAAGGCAATAAACATATTCATCATATCCCCAAACTCACCAAATTGTATCCAATAGATATGTTCAGTTTTTTAAAAATACCATTTATACCGCAATAAAGCTGTTTTAAGAAAGTAAATTTTTTTCAAAATACAGAATATGTTTTCAGATAAGGAGAACATGAAAAATTCTGTCCTAAAGAACAGAAATAGAAGAAAACAAATTTAAAAGAGTAAGAGAGAAAATAAAGAAAAGCTACAAATAAGTCTTTCTATTATGTCCCTAAGAGAAAACAAATTAGTACTAAAACTTGAACATTAGCTAAAGGATGTACTCACTAAAGCAACATACATTTTTAGGTTAAATTTTATTTATGTGTTAAAGATATAGTAATTGACGGCATGAGGACTTTCATTTCCAATATTATGGCAGACTAGTTTATTCAGACAAACCATCTTGCTAAAAAGGAATAAAAATGCTCGAAGCAAACTGTTTCTCTCTTGAGAAATAAAACTTCATCCTAGGACTCAAAGTATTTTAATAAAATTTTTTCAAGAAAAACCTGAAGCTTAGAATAAAAAAATAAAAGGATACCCAAGGAAAAAGCACCATGAGTGATAATCAGTTTTTAAAAACAGATAGCAAACATAGACCTACGAAGCCTTAAATATAATAAATATCAGACACACAAAATAGCTCTGCTTACTTTAATATTTCTAGTCTTCAAAACTTCTATAGAAAATAGACACTATGTACAGTGACCTCTCTGATTTGGGGGGAAAAAAGGAAAGAGAAATTGAGTAAATTAAATATGGACTAATCTAAAAGAAAAACTGAGTAAATGGTTTTACAAGCTGATTAAATACAGTTCATAATACAACAAAGGACCTGAAAACTGGAGCAGTAAAATTATCCAGAATACAACAGATAGTGACAAAGACTGGAAATATTTAAAATAAGTTAGGCAACATGGTGAATAAGTAAGAAAGCCTAACCATAGTAAAAGAATATCAAGAATGTGTCAGATGCAATATTGAAGAGATAATGGGTAAGAATTTTCCAGAATTAAGGGACAGAAGCCACAGATTCAAGAAGCCCAATGAATCCCAAGCTAGATAAATAGAAAAACATTTACATTTAAGGATGACAAAGTGAAATTGAACAATAAAAGAAAAATTCAAAGAGAAAATCCTAAAACCTGTCTAAGGGAAAAAATATTCTTCAAGGAGTGATAGTAAGACTGATAACTCACTTTTAAACAGCAACAATGGAAGCCAGGATACTGAGAAAAAAAGTTTCAACCTAGAAATCTATACTCCCAAAGATGTTTTCAGACCTACACAGAGCTTGCCATTATTAAAGGAAACCTGAAAGGCTGTCCTTCAGGCAGAAGGAAGGTGATCTCAGAAGGGATGCCTGTGATACAAGAACAAATAGAACAAAAATAAACTGGTAAATTTGAGAATAGATCTTAATAAATGTCAATTGTATTAAACAGTGATAATTATATGTGCAGTTAAAAAAACAGATAGAATTACAATAATGATACTTTTTCAAAATCAACTGAGAATATAGTAGTGGTGTTAACATTTCTAAGATCCTTTTGTTACTAAGGAATAAATTGCTCAAAGTATTGTTAATCATTAGGTTTTGATAAGTGCATATGTAGTCACTATCATGTAGTTGTTAATTTCTGTAATATGTGAATGTATTTTCTATTTTAAAAATTATGTTAAATGCCCTCTTCCCTCTCCTAAACACAAATATTACAAATAAGTGCTGGAGAATCCAAAATGTCTTGCTAAATCCCAGTAGTTACTCTTCTATAGTAATATTTGCTTAATTCTGAATGCTAAGTACATAAAAGTGTTTCCTTGTATGTATGCCATACATTTTCTCAAAATAAGATTTTATGCATAGAATAAGAACTACAGGAGTTCCGGGAAGATGGCAGAAGAGTAAGACGCGGAGATCACCTTCCTCTCCACAGATACACCAGAAATACATCTACGCGTGGAACAACTCCTACGGAGCACCTACTGAACGCTGGCAGAAGACCTCAGACCTCCCAAAAGGCGAGGAACCCCCCACGTACCTGGTTAGGGCAAAAGAAAAAACTAAACAGAGACAAAAGAATAGGGACGGGTCCTGCACCAGCAGGAGAGAGCTGTGAAGGAGGAAAAGTGTCCACACACTAGGAGCCCCTTCGCGGGTGGAGACTTCGGGAGGCGGAGTGGGGTAGCTTGGGAGCCGCGGAGGAGAGCACAGCAACAGGGGTGCGGAGGGCAAAGCGGAGAGATTCCAGCGCAGAGGATCGGGCCGACCGGCACTCACCAGCCGAGAGGCTTGTCTGCTCGCCCGCCGGGGCGGGCGGGACTGGGAACTGAGGCTCCGGCTTTTGTCGGAGCGCCGGGAGAGGACTGAGGTTGGCGGCGTGAACACAGCCTGCAGGGCGTTGGTGCGCCGCGGCTGGCCGGGAGAGAGTCTGGGGAGGGGTCTGGACCTGCCGAAGAGGCAAGAGACTTTTACGTCCCTCTTTGTTTCCTGGTGCACGAGGAGGGGGGATTGGGAACGCTGCTTGGGAGAGCTCCGGAGACGGGCGCGAGCCGCGGCTAAGAGTGCGGAGCCCGGAGACGGACATGGGACGCTAAGGCCGCTGCTGCCGCCGCCAGGAGGCCTGTGTGCGAGCGCAGGTCACTAGCCACACGCCCTTCCGGGGAGCCTGTGCAGCCCGCCGCTGCCGGGGTCCCGGGATCCGGGGACGGCTCCCCCGGGAGAGCGCACGGCGCGCCTCAGGCTGCAGCATCACGCCGGCCTCTGCCGCTGCAGGCCCGCCCTGCACTCTGTGACCCTCCCTACCCCCCGGCCTGGGTGAGCCAGAGCCTCCGAATCAGCGGCTCCTTTAACCCCGTCCTGTCTGAGCAAAGAACAGACGCCCTCCAGCGACCTACACGCACAGGCGGGGCCAAATCCAAAGCTGAGGCCCTGGGAGCTGTGAGAACAAAGAAGAGAAAGGGAAATCTCTTCCAGCAGCCTCAGAAGCAGCGGATTAAAGCTCCACAATCAACTTGATATACCCTGCATCTGTGGAATACCTGAATAGACAACGAATCATCCCAAATTAAGGAGCCATGTGGATGAAAGGCTCTTGGTGCTGCAGCCAGGACTCAGTGCTGTGCCTCTGAGGTGGGAGAGCCAACTTCAGGACACTGGTCCACAAGAGGCCTCCCAGCTGCACATAATATCAAACAGCAAAAATCTCCAAGAGATCTCCATCTCAACGCCAGCACCCAGCTTCACTCAACGACCAGCAAGCTACAGTGCTGGACATCCTATGCCAAACAACTAGCAAGACAGGAACACAACCCCACCCATTAGCAGAGAGGCTGCCCAAAATCATAATAAGTCTACAGACACCCCAAAACACACCACCAGACGTGAACCTGCCCACCAGAAAGACAAGATCCAGCCTCATACACCAGAACACAGGCACTAGTACCCTCCACCAGGAAGCCTACACAACCCACTGAACCAACCTTAGCCACTGGGGACAGACTCAAAAAACAACAGGAACTACGAACCTTCAGCCTGCAAAAAAAAAAAAAAGGAGACCCCAAACACAGTAAGATAAGCAAAATGAAAAGACAGAAAAACACACAGCAGATGAAGGAGCAAGATAAAAACCCACCAGACCTAACAAATGAAGAGGAAATAGGCAGTCTACCTGAAAAAGAATTCAGAATAATGATAGTAAGGTTGATCCGAAATCTTGGAGATAGAATGGACAATAGAATGGACAAATTGCAAGAATCAGTTAACAAGGACCTAGAAGAACTAAAGATGAAACAAGCAACGATGAACAACACAATAAATGAAATTAAAAGTACTCTAGATGGGATCAATAGCAGAATAACTGAGGCAGAAGAACGGATAAGTGACCTGGAAGATAAAATAGTGGAAATAACTACTGCAGAGCAGAATAAAGAAAAAAGAATGAAAAGAACTGAGGACAGTCTCAGAGACCTCTGGGACAACATTAAACGCACCAACATTCGAATTATAGGGGTTCCAGAAGAAGAAGAGAAAAAGAAAGGGACTGAGAAAATATTTGAAGAGATTATGGTTGAAAACTTCCCTAATATGGGAAAGGAAATAGTTAATGAAGTCCAGGAAGCACAGAGAGTCCCATACAGGATAAATCCAAGGAGAAATACGCCAAGACACATATTAATCAAACTGTCAAAAATTAAATACAAAGAAAACATATTAAAAGCAGCAAGGGAAAAACAACAAATAACACACAAGGGAATCCCCATAAGGTTAACAGCTGATCTTTCAGCAGAAACTCTGCAAGCCAGAAGGGAGTGGCAGGACATATTGAAAGTGTTGAAGGAGAAAAACCTGCAACCAAGATTACTCTACCCAGCAAGGATCTCATTCAGATTTGATGGAGAAATTAAAACCTTTACAGACAAGCAAAAGCTGAGAGAGTTCAGCACCACCAAACCAGCTCTACAACAACTGCTAAAGGAACTTCTCTAGGCAAGAAACACAAAAGAAGGAAAGGACCTACAATAACAAACCCAAAACAATGAAGAAAATGGGAATAGGAACACACATATCGATAATTACCTTAAATGTAAATGGACTAAATGCTCCCACCAAAAGACACAGATTGGCTGAATGGATACAAAAACAACACCCATATATTTGCTGTCTACAAGAGACCCACTTCAGACCTAGAGACACATACAGACTGAAAGTAAGGGGATGGAAAAAGGTATTTCATGCAAGTGGAAACCAAAAGAAAGCTGGAGTAGCAATTCTCATATCAGACAAAATAGACTTTAAAACAAAGACTATTAGAAGAGACAAAGAAGGACACTACATAATGATCAAGGGATCAATCCAAGAGGAAGATATAACAATTGTAAATATTTATGCACCCAACATAGGTGCACCTCAATACATAAGGCAAATACTGACAACCATAAAAGGGGAAATCGACAGTAACACATTCATAGTAGGGGACTTTAACACCCCACTTTCACCAATGGACAGATCATCCAAAATGAAAATAAATAAGGAAACACAAGCTTTAAATGATACATTAAACGAGATGGAGTTAATTGATATTTATAGGACATTCCATCCAAAAACAACAGAATACACATTTTTCTCAAGTGCTCATGGAACATTCTCCAGGATAGATCATATCTTGGGTCACAAATCAAGCCTTGGTAAATTTAAGAAAATTGAAATTGTATCAAGTATCTTTTCTGACCACAACGCCATGAGACTAGATATCAATTACAGGAAAAGATCTGTAAAAAATACAAACACATGGAGGCTAAACAATACACTACTTAATAATGAAGATATCACTGAAGAAATCAAAGAGGAAATCAAAAAATACCTAGAAACAAATGACAATGGAGACACAACGACCCAAAACCTGTGGGATGCAGCAAAAGCAGTTCTAAGGGGGAAGTTTATAGCAATACAAGCCCACCTTAAGAAGCAGGAAGCATCTCGAATAAACAACCTAACCTTGCACCTCAAGCAATTAGAGAAAGAAGAACAAAAATACCCCAAAGCTAGCAGAAGGAAAGAAATCATAAAAATCAGATCAGAAATAAATGAAAAAGAAATGAAGGAAACAATAGCAAAGATCAATAAAACTAAAAGCTGGTTCTTTGAGAAGATAAACAAAATAGATAAACCACTAGCCAGACTCATCAAGAAAAAAAGGGAGAAGACCCAAATCAATAGAATTAGAAATGAAAAAGGAGAGGTAACAACTGACACTGCAGAAATAAAAGAGATCATGAGAGATTACTACAAGCAACTCTATGCCAATAAAATGGACAATCTGGAAGAAATGGACAAATTCTTAGAAAGGCACAACCTGCCAAGACTGAATCAGGAAGAAATAGAAAATATGAACAGACCAATCACAAGCACTGAAATTGAAACTGTGATTAAAAATCTTCCAACAAAGAAAAGCCCAGGACCAGATGGCTTCACAGGCGAATTCTATCAAACATTTAGAGAAGAGCTAACACCTATCCTTCTCAAACTCTTCCAAAATATAGCAGAGGGAGGAACACTCCCAAACTCCTTCTACGAGGCCCCCATCACCTTGATACCAAAACCAGACAAGTATGTCACAAAGAAAGAAAACTACAGGCCAATATCACTGATGAACATAGATGCAAAAATCCTCAACAAAATACTAGCAAACAGAATCCAACAGCACATTAAAAAGATCATACACCATGATCAAGTGGGGTTTATTCCAGGAATGCAAGGATTCTTCAATATATGCAAATCTATCAATGTGATAAACCATATTAACAAACTGAAGGAGAAAAACCATATGATCATCTCAATAGATGCAGAGAAAGCTTTTGACAAAATTCAACACCCATTTATGATAAAAACCCTGCAGAAAGTAGGCATAGAGGGAACTTTCCTCAACATAATAAAGGCCATATATAACAAGCCCACAGCCAACATCATCCTCAATGGTGAAAAACTGAAAGCATTTCCACTAAGATCAGGAACAAGACAAGGTTGCCCACTCTCACCACTCTTATTCAACATAGTTTTGGAAGTTTTAGCCACAGCAATCAGAGAAGAAAAGGAAATAAAAGGAATCCAAATCGGAAAAGAAGAAGTAAAGCTGTCACCGTTTGCAGATGACATGATCCTATACATAGAGAACCCTAAAGATGCTACCAGAAAACTACTAGAGCTAATCAATGAATTTGGTAAAGTGGCAGGATACAAAATTAATGCACAGAAATCTCTGGCATTCCTATATACTAATGATGAAAAATCTGAAAGTGAAATCAAGAAAACACTCCCATTTACCATTGCAACAAAAAGAATAAAATATCTAGGAATAAACCTACCTAAGGAGACAAAAGATCTGTATGCAGAAAATTATAAGACACTGATGACAGAAATTAAAGATGATACAAATAGATGGAGAGATATACCATGTTCTTGGATTGGAAGAATCAACATTGTGAAAATGACTCTACTACCCAAAGCAATCTATAGATTCAATGCAATCCCTATCAAACTACCACTGGCATTTTTCACAGAACTAGAACAAAAAATTTTGCAATTTGTATGGAAACACAAAAGACCCCGAATAGCCAAAGCAATCTTGAGAACGAAAGAAGGAACTGGAGGAATCAGGCTCCCAGACTTCAGACTATACTACAAAGCTACAGTAATCAAGACAATATGGTACTGGCACAAAAACAGAAAGATAGATCAATGGAACAGGATAGAAAGCCCAGAGATAAACCCACGCACATATGGTCACCTTATCTTTGACAAAGGAGGCAGAAATGTACAGTGGAGAAAGGACAGCCTATTCAATAAGTGGTGCTGGGAAAACTGGACAGCTACATGTAAAAGTATGAAATTAGATCACTCCCTAACACCGTACACAAAAATAAGCTCAAAATGGATTAAAGACCTAAATGTAAGGCCAGAAACTATCAAACTCTTAGAGGAAAACATAGGCAGAACACTATGACATAAATCACAGCAAGGTCCTTTTTGACCCACCTCCTAGAGAAATGGAAATAAAAACAAGAGTAAACAAATGGGACCTAATGAAACTTAAAAGCTTTTGCGCAGCAAAGGAAACCATAAAGAAGACCAAAAGACAACCCTCAGAATGGGAGAAAATATTTGCAAATGAAGCAACTGACAAAGGATTGATCTCCAAAATTTATAAGCAGCTCATGCAGCTTAATAACAAAAAAACAAACAACCCAATCCAAAAATGGGCAGAAGACCTAAATAGACATTTCTCCAAAGAAGATATACAGAGTGCCAACAAACACATGAAAGAATGCTCAACATCACTAATCATGAGAGAAATGCAAATCAAAACTACAATGAGATATCATCTCACACCAGTCAGAATGGCCATCATCAAAAAATCTACAAACAATAAATGCTGGAGAGGGTGTGGAGAAAAGGGAACCCTCTTACACTGTTGGTGGGAATGTAAATTGATACAGCCACTGTGGAGAACAGTATGGAGGTTCCTTAAAAAGCTACAAATAGAACTACCATATGACCCAGCAATCCCACTACTGGGCATATACCCTGAGAAAACCATAATTCAAAAAGAGTCATGTTCCAAAATGTTCATTGCAGCTCTATTTACAATAGCCCAGAGATGGAAACAACCTAAGTGTCCATCATCGGATGAATGGATAAAGAAGATGTGGCACATATATACAATGGAATATTACTCAGCCATAAAAAGAGACGAAATTGAGCTATTTGTAATGAGGTGGATAGACCTAGAGTCTGTCATACAGAGTGAAGTAAGTCAGAAAGAGAGAGACAAATACCGTATGCTAACACATATATATGGAATTTAAAAAAAAAAAGTCATGAAAAACCTAGGGGTGAAACAGGAATAAAGACACAGACTTACTAGAGAATGGACTTGAGGCTATGGGGAGGGGGAAGGGTAAACGGTGACAAAGCGATAAAGAGGCATGGACATATATACACTACCAAACGTAAGGTAGATAGCTAGTGGGAAGCAGCCGCATAGCACAGGGAGATCAGCTCGGTGCTTTGTGACCGCCTGGAGGGGTGGGATAGGGAGGGTGGGAGGGAGGGAGACGCAAGCGGGAAGAGATATGGGAATATATGTATATATATAACTGATTCATTTTGTTGTGAAGCTGAAACTAACATACCATTGTAAAGCAATTATACTCCAATAAAGATGTTAAAAAAAAAAAAGAACTACATTTCAATAATGATTAAACATTTTAAAATATGGTCTATAATTGTAGTTTTTACTGCCTTACTATTGTTGGTGAGAAATTGAGTAAGCCTATATGCAATTGTAAACAAAGCCTTAGAAGTATATGAAAGCATATACATTTTTCAGAATAATTGGAAAGAATATTCTTCTCTATAATACTTTAATAATAGCTTTTAAACATATAGTATGTATTTATTTCTATTCATTTTATCATAATGCTAAAATAAATTTGCTCATGGTGGCATATACCATTAGAAATTAATGTTGAAGTTGTTGTATCCTGTTAATAAAAATACAAAGGGGAATTATTAAAATTAAAACGTAATAATTTCTTCTGCCTTCTAATGTTTATGCATAATTAATTGTATTAATAGAAATAATTTTTCTACTGCTTCCTTTCGCTTATATTCAATAGTGGAATAGAAAAAAAATATATAAGATCCTGAATAGATGACCATCCTTTAGGGGAAAATGTACATACTTATGAATTATGGCCATTCTCAGGGAGGCTAAGAGCTCCACTATGGAATTGAGTTCTTCCTTTGGAGTCCATCTGATCGGACCTAGAGGAAGAGAGAGAATACTCTGCATAGGAAAATCAACTGGTTCTCTGTCAATTTCTCTCTCTCTCTCTCTCTCTCTCTCTCTCTCTCTCTCCCTCTCTCCCTCCCTGTGTGTGTGTGTGTCTCTCTCTCTCCTGTCTCTCTCTTCTCTCTCTCCCTTTTTCCCTCTCTCCCCACCTCGTCTCTCTCTCTTTCCCATCCTCCTTTCCTTTTCCCTTTAAAAGCTGAGATCTCAGTTGACAAAAATATTAGAGAGATGTTTTAGAAACAAGGAAGGCTAAATTTATGCTTCACCTCATCTTTCCATATTGCTAATCTTCAGTGAAGTGTACTAAATACACAGACACTTATATACTTGATTTGTTTTTATCTGGGGGGAAAATCAAAGACTGAAGCTGTTTTCCATGGTATCTTTGTCTCAGGATGTAACAGTGAAAGCATCTATCATTTTAATTAATTCAAAGGAAGTAGGACAATTGAATGGAAATAAAGAAAATATATGTCATCTCTAACCACTAAAAATCGTTGGGATATTTAAAAGAATAAGGAGCTCCCACAAAACTTCATTTACGTTTAGATCAGAAAACAGTAGTCTTTAGCTATTATCTGAGATATATTATTTAAAAATCACTATGTTACAAATTCTTAATCAGATGTTATGTAAATTACTTATATACTTATTATTTTACTTTGTCATTTTATATTTCTAGGAGTATATGAAAATAATAAAATTACAGGAAATATATTTTCTTTCACGTAATATCCTGCTCCCTATAACTGTTTATTGTATTTACCCATTTTGGAGGAGTGGGGAGTAAATTTTACATGAGTATTCCACATGCATACACGAAAGTGTACACATTATAAGTTGATGAATTTTCACAAAGTGAATACATCCATGTAACCATAACCTGGGTCAATAAATAGCACAGAAGTAGCATCCAGAATCCAGCAACCAGATGCAGCCCACCCACTACACCACAGTTTAGTTTAGACTATTTTGGAACTTTACAAGAATGGTATCATACTGTACTTTTTAATTTTGAATGGCTTCTTTCAATATCATTTGGTTTGTCCAATTTTCCCATATGGTTGTCACTGCCAATAAACTAATTTTTTGCATTGTATTATATTCCACTGAATGAATATATGATGATTTATTGATTCTATTATTGGACAATCTAGGTTATTTCTAGCTTTTTCATACTGCAAATTATACTATTATGAATATATGTACATGTGTTTGGTGAAAGTATGTAAACATTTCTGTGTCATATGTAAACAAAAAGTGTGATTGCTGGGTCACAGGGCATATCTGTTCAGCTTTACTATTTAAATTACCTATAAACCACTGTCACATCAGTGGAATCAATGTAGTGAGGTGAGGTTGTTTTTTGAGATTTTTCTTGTTTCTAGAGATAGGATGGTATTACTATAACCTTCCCTCTTAGAACTGCTTTTGCTGCATCCCATAGGTTTTAGATAATTGTGTTTTCATTATCATTTGTTTCCAGGTATTTTTTGATTTCTTCTTTGAGTTTTTTTAGTGATCTGTTTGTTATTTAGTAGCTTATCATTTAGAGTCCTTGTATTTGTACACATAAAGCAATTAGAAAAACAAGAACAAAAAGACCCCCAAAGTTAGCAGAAGGAAAGAAATCATAAAGATCAGATCAGAAATAAATGAAAAAGAAATGAAGGAAATGATACCAAAGGTCAATAAAACTAAAAGCTGAATCATGAGAAGATAAACAAAATTGATAAACCATTAGCCAGACTCATAAAGAAGAAAAGGGAGAAGACTCAAATCAACAGAATTAGAAATGAAAATGGGCCAGTAACAACTGACACGGCAGAAATATAAAGGATCATGAGAGATTACTACAAGCAACTCTATGCCAATAAAATGGATAACCTGGAAGAAATGGACAAATTCTTTGAAAAGCACAACCTTCAGAGACTGAACCAGGAAGAAAGAGAAAATATAAACAAACTAATCACAATCACTGAAATTGAAACTGTGATTAAAAATCTTCTAACAAAAAAAAGTCAAGGTCCAGATGGCTTCACAGGTGAATTCTATCAAACATTTAGGGAAGAGCTAACACCTGTCCCTCTCAAACTCTTCCAAAATATAGCAGAGGGATGAACACTCCTAAACTCATTCTATGTGGCCACCATCACCCTGATGCCAAAACCAGAGAAAAATGTCACAAAAAAAGAAAACTACAGGCCAATATCACTGATGAACATATATGCAAAATCCTCAACAAAATACTAACAAACAGAATCTAACAGCACATTAAAAGAATCATACACCATGATCAAGTGGGGTTTATCCCAGGAATGCAAGGTTTCTTCAATATACACAAATCAATCAATGTGATACACCATATTAACAAATTGAAGGAGAAAAACCATATGATCATCTCAATAGTTGCAGAAAAAGCTTTTGACAACATTCAACATACATTTATGATAAAAACTCTCTAGAAAGTAGGCATAGAGGGACTTACCTCAACATAATAAAGGCCAGGTATGACAAACCCACAGCCAACATTGTTCTCAATGGTGAAAAACTTAAACCATTTCCACTCAGATCAGGAACAAGACAAGGTTGCCCACCCTCACCACTATTATTCAACATAGTTTTGGAAGCTTTAGCCACAGCAATCAGAAAAAGGAATCTAAATTTGAAAAGCAGAAGTAAAACTGTCACTGTTTGCAGATAACATGATACTTTACATAGAGAATCCTAAAGATGCTAACAGAAAACTACTAGAGCTACTCAATGAATCTGGTAAATTAGCAGGATACAAAATTAATGCACAGAAATCTCTGGCATTCTTATACATTAATGATGAAATATCTGAAAGAGAAATTAAGTAAACACTCTCATTTACCACTGCAACAAAAAGAATAAAATATCTAGGAATAAACCTACCTAAGGAGACAATAGACCTGTTTGCAGAAAACTATAAGACAGTGATGAAAGAAATTAAAGATGATACAAACAGATGGAGAGATATACCATGTTCTTGGATTGGAAGAATCAGCATTGTGAAAATGACTATACTACCCAAAGCAATCTACAGATTCAATGCAATCCCTATCAAACTACCAATGGCATTTTTCACAGAACTAGGACAAAAAATTTCACAATTTGTATGGAAACACAAAAGACTCCAAATAGCCAATGCAATCTTGAGAAAGAAAAATGGAGCTGGAGGAATCAGGCTTCCTGACTTCCGACTATTCTACAAAGCTACAGTAATCAAGATAGTATGGTACTGGCACAAAAACAAAAATATAGATCCATGGAACAGGATAGAAAGCCCAGAGATAAACCCACACACATATGGTCACCTTATCTTTGATAAAGGAGGCAAGAATTTACAATGTCAAAAAGACAGCCTCTTCAATAAGTGGTGCTGGGAAAGATGGACAGCTGCATGTAAAAGAATGAAACTAGAACAGTACACAACCATACACAAAAATAAACTCAAAACAGATTAAAGAGCTAAATGTAAGGCCAGACACTATAAAATTCAGAGAAAAACATAGGCAGAACACTCTATGACATAAATCACAGCAAGATCCTTTTTGACCCACCTCCTAGAGAAATGGAATAAAAGCAAAAATAAACAAATGGGACCTAATGAAACTTAAAAGCTTTTGCACAATAAAGGAAACCATAAAGGTCACAAAAAGACAACACTCAGAATGGGAGCAACTATTTGCAAATGAAGCAACTGACAAAGGTTTAATCTTCAAAATATACAAGCAGCTCATGCAGCTCAATAACAAAAAACAAGCAATCCAATCCAAAAATGGGCAGAAGACATAAATAGGCATTTCTCCAAAGAAGATATACAGACTGCCAACAAACACATGAAAGGATGCTTAACATCACTAATCATTAGAGAAATGCAAATCAAAACTACAATGAGGTATCACCTCACACCCGTCAGAATGGCCCTCATCAAAAAATCTACAAACACTAAATATTGGAGAGGGTGTGGACAAAAGGGAACCCTCCT
This sequence comes from Leucopleurus acutus, assembly GCF_964270905.1. Classification (NCBI taxonomy): domain Eukaryota; kingdom Metazoa; phylum Chordata; class Mammalia; order Artiodactyla; family Delphinidae; genus Leucopleurus; species Leucopleurus acutus. The sequence continues at coordinate 55,471,599 of NC_139142.1, forward strand.
ACACTGTTGGTGGGAATGTAAATTGATACAGCCACTATGGAAAACAGTATGGAAGTTCCTTAAAAAACTAAAAATACAACTAACATATGACCCAGAAATCCCACTACTGGGAATATACCCTGAGAAAACCATAATTCAAAAAGAGACATGTACCACAATGTGCATTGCAGCACTATTTACAATAGCCAGGACATGGAAGCAGCCTGGGTGTCCACTGACAGATGAATGGATAAAGAAGATGTGGCACATATATACAATGGAATATTACTCAGACATAAAAAGAAATGAAATTGAGTTATTTGTAGTGAGGTGGATGGACCTAGAGTCTGTCATACAGAGTGAAGTAAGTCAGAAAGAGAAAAACAAATACCGTATGCTAACACATGTATATGGAATCTAAGGGAAAAAAAAGGTTCTGAAGAACCTAGGGGCAGGACAGGAATAAAGGTGTAGACTTAGAGAAAGGCCTTTAGGACATAGAAAGGGGGAAGGGTAAGCTGGGACAAAGTGAGAGGTGGCATGGACATATATACACTATCAAAGGTAAAATAGATAGCTAGTGGGAAGCAGCCGCATAGCATAGGGAGATCAGCTCAGTGCTTTGTGACCACCTAGAGGGGTGGGATAGGGAAGGTGGAAGGGAGATGCAAGAGGGATATATGTATACATATAGCTGATTCACTTTGTTATACAGCAGAAAGTAACACAACAATGTAAAGCAATTATACTCCAATAAAGATGTAAAAAAAAAAAAGAAAATAGTGAGGTGAGGCAGATTAACTATTTACTTTAAAGTCAGCTTGAATTTAGTCCTGTTCACACAACTTTTTTTACTATTAATATTAAGCATATTATTTAATTTCATTGACCCTTAGCCTATATATCTGTAAAAAGCATGTCTTACTATACCATACGTTCTTATAAAAATATTAAATAAAATAATATATGTTGAAAAGTATGTAATAAAATGAGTGTTTGATATTCATTTTTTTGACTTGGTGTTAGTACAGTTAAATTATATGTGAATGAGAACAGTTGCTCGACAATGGCCTCAGTGCTAAGTATTTTGTTTTCCCTCAATCAGTCTCATTTTATCCATTTGGAGTAGAGGGGCTAGAACAACCACACAGAGCCTTCCAGAGGCTTTCAGTAAGCAAGGCATCTGGTTGGATAGCAGGTGAGCACCAGGTTCAAATCTGCACACAAGAGCCTTAAGAAAGTGGATTAGAGACTGAGCCAAATCAAAGCAGGATGGCCTTAGAGCAATTGCAGCTTCCTAAATGGTTTTTATATTGTATTTGCATATAGCCCTAGGCAGGAATATCATAATTTCAAGGACAAACTAAACATCCTCTTACCTACAATCTGCTTCTGCCAGAGGAATTGCAAGGTGAGGCGGACAGACCATTTCTGCATAATGTACATACTTTCATTTAAGAACGTTTGAATGCAGACTTTCTATACACATATTACCTATATAATAAAAATGTATATGGCATGAGTATATGTCATGTATGAATATGGTGTTTTAGAAATCTTGAACCCATGCTTCTAGTTCACATAAGCAAGGACTATGAGAGTCATTTGGCAATCTCTGCTCTAACCCATGTTGTCCCTTGCCACATGTTCCTAATTTCATCGGTGCTCCATAATTTTAGTGTGCACAGTTGACACAGTAACTAATACTCATTAAGAAAGAATTTATTAAGTGACAGGTATGTGTTCAGCATTGCTGTGTGCTATATGAAGGAGGTGCAATAAGCACAATCTTCATTTCCTTTTCCTCAAGGTACTCAAATACAAACTGCAGAGGCTCAGGAAATGTTTTACAGGATAAACTGGAATCTGACTACATTATAAAAGCAGTGAAATCCCCTGCTTCATACTTCTTCCACTTGGCTGAAGTTATTAAACTGCAAAATTTAAACACGAGAGCATATAAAGTTTGAAAGAAAACCTAAGATTTGTCCTTTTTACCAGTCAGCCATATATAACTTTTAAAAATATTTTAGAGGATAATCTTTTCAAAAAGAGTTGTTATAGAGTCTTAGTTTTAATGAATTTTTCTACTAATTTCTAATAAGTATAGATGAATAAATTCTTTACAGCAAAAGGGATAAGAATGTTAAGATTAACAAAGGCAGTTGTTCATCAGGACTGAGATTCTTAAACAGGTTTTGCTCTTCTGTTAACCATTGTTCAGCTCTAGAGAGCAAACTATCAGAAGCAAAACAGTTCTGTTTGTAAATAAGTCTGGCAAATAGAAGGTAATTATAAACAATGTGGCTTTTTTCACAGTAAGAAATAAAATTCATTATTTTAATCATAGGCTGAGTGTTATATGTGACCATGATGTTCTAATATTATTTTCTTAAATTAATGGTTTATAATTTTAAACTACAAAATTTAATCCAATGTCCTATTTCCCTAAATGATTAATTTGAAAATATGCTTTCATAAAAATAACATTAATGTGGTCTTAGCTCCAGTTAAAAATATGTTATATACATTACATATCAGATATTGTGCATGGCCCTGTCAGCAAGGAATTTGGAATTTTATAGGAAAGATATACACATGCAATAATTAAAGTATTTTCAAGTTGCAGGAGTACTGAAGAAGTGAGAGTGATACATTATTGTTGTGTGAGAATTGAGGAGATTACAGAACAATTATCAGTGAAGGCAGAACAGGAAGGATAATTACTGACTGGATTTTGAAATGTAGCAAGGGTTTACTAGACCTTTGTAGGGTGGTGGTGGTATGTTAAACGCATATGGCACCATATACACAAAGACGCAGATGGATTATGTAGCATGGCATGTGTGTGAAGCACTAAAACTGTTGGTGTTTTTCGGAACATTAAGAGTAAATGGAGATATAAATGAGTATGAGTAGAACATAAAATAGGTGAAGTAAATAGGAACTAAATCATAGAAGGCCTTGTATATTTCTATTTATACTCTGGAAGTTAGTCTTAATTTGCTCAACTAGTGGTTTTCATATTTCTAAGTGCATAAAACATCCTTGCACTTCTTTTAAAAATGAAGATTCCTAAGAACTCTGCTACCATCAACTCTTCTCCCCATCTGATTCATTTTGGTAGATGGAAGACTCACAGAATTTGAATTTTTAAGGTTTGTACTGGGAGAAAAACTGTTTTAGGCATTAAAAAACATTGAAAGCTGAAAAGTAGAAGAATGATATTGTCATATTTCTAGCTTTTAGAAGTAGTTTGAGAGCAGTTAGCCCAGGCTGACTGGTGAGGAACTACTGGACAAGTACCAGTGAGCAATGATGGAGTTTTGAAATGTAATAGTGATTTATGACAAAGGTAGCAATGTAGTGCATTAAGAAATGATGGTCTACTTAATAAATGGTTATCAATAAGCAAAGTAGAGCTCTTATTTTTTGTCTTTTCCACACACAGAATTTCTATCTTACATCAAACACAAAAATCCCAGTTGTATTGAAAACCTAAATTTGATAGGTAGAACAATAAAACTTCTAGAGGAGAATAACTTTATAATTTTGGTTTAAGTATCAATTTAAAAAATTGTGTATAAAAAGCTTTAAAAGAAAAAAATGATAAAATGGACTATGTTAATATGAGTATTTCTTATTCTTTCAAGACTTGATTAAGATAGTGACAGGGCAACCCACAGAGTATGAGAAATTATACTTAATATATATACCCAGAATATATAAATAATTCTTTAAAATAATAAGATAGAAAACTTTGAGATATGAGTTAAAAACTAACTTTTGAAAAGTGGATATCCAAATGGCCAACTAACATATGAAAAGCTGCTCACAACTAAGACAACAGGAAAATGCAAATTAAAACCACAATGTGATACCACTCCATACCCAGTAGAATAGCTAAAATTAAAAATGATTTAAAAAATTAAATGTGGACAAGGATCTTGAATAATCAGAACTCATATACTACTTGTAGGAATGCAAATTGTTACATCTACTGTGGAAAATTATTTAGTTCCATCTCCTAACCTGATAAATGAATACCCTATTAATTCTATCCCTGTTTATACATCCAATGAAAATATATACACAGGTTCAACAATAAACTCTATAATATTCACAGAAGCACTTTCATAAGGGCCACAAACTGGATACAATCCAAATTCTCATCCATAGCTGACTTAATAAATTGTGGGACATTCAAAGAATGGATACTAAAGTTTCCAATTGTCACATGCTGCCTACAAAAGCATTCCAAATTTAGTAGATTAAAATAACAAACATGATCACAAGTACTATGAATCAAGAATTGGAATTGGTTACAGTGGGGATGGATTTTCTCTGTTCTATGATGTGTAGGTCCTCAGCTAGAAAGATTCCAGTAACTGGGAATGACTACAGTGTCTGGGAATCAAAAGTTTCTGAAGGCTTCTTCACTCACATGTTTAATGTCTAATTGACATTACTAAGACTATCCTCAACTAGAACCTCTGAATGTGGCTCATGCTCCTCTCTGAGCATTTCTGCTTCATTCTAAGAAGGTAGAGTCCCTAGAGGGAGTATTCAAAGAGGTAGTGTTTCAAGAAACCAATGTAAAAGCTAAAAAGTTTCTTCTGCCTTAGCCTTAGAAGTCACGAGTCACACACAATCCCTTAAGCCACAAAGTATTGATTACAAGCAAGTGACTAAGGTCACCATGATTCAAGGGGAGAGGAATTAGAATCCATCCTTTGGAATTGGTTAGCCCATTTTACAGAAGACTATGTGGTCTGGGATATACTGCTCTGACCATCTTTGGAAATGTAATCTATCACAAATGCACTGATGTAATTGACAATTCTACCCATCAATATAGATGAATCTTTCAAATGTTATGTTGAGCTAATGAAGCCAGACACAAAAGAGTACATATTAAGTAAATCCATTTATATGCAAAATATTAAACCAATTTATACTTCTATATGTCAGGATGGTCGTTACCAAATGGGATAATGATTGAAAGAGCAACAAAATGGTTTCTGAGCTATCACTTATTTTATATTTCTTTTGAGTAGTATGAGTTACAAGGTTGTGCTTATCAAGTGAAAATTCCTCAACTGTTTGCTTATGGTGTAAGAATTTTTCCCTGTGCATGTATTATACATCAATAAAAACTTAAGCTAAAAAGAAAAACCTTTTAAATTTATTTACATTTAGTATATATGGTCTATGGCAATATTTTAAGATCATTTAAAAATTTTTTCTCACTTTTTTCTTCACTCATTTCTTTTGTACTTTCATTCATTATACATCTGTACAAAACTTTTACAAACAAGCATCCTACCTTGTTAGAAATAATACTTGGATTTTCCAAGATGGAAGAGGAGTAGGAGTAGGTAGAGTTTATCTCTCCCCACAAACACATCAAGAATCCATCTACAAATGGAACAATTCTCACAGAACACCTACTGAACACTAGCAGAGGACCTCAGACACATAAAAGGACAAGAAAAATCCCCATGTAACTGGGTAGGATGAAAGAAAGAAGAAGGGAAAAGGAAGAGGGGAGGAAACAGGATGGAACCTGAGCCCATGGCGGGGAGCTGGGAGGGGGGAACTGGGGAAGTCTCTCACTGGCAGGGAGATCAGTTAGGACAGAAGGGGAGCTTTGGGGGCTCAGAGGAGAGTGCAGAAACCAGTCTGTGGCAGGCAGGACAGGCTGAGCCCTACACAGATGGTCCATGCCACAGCCCTGTGTGCCCCAACCCAAGATGGGTGACTGTGGGTGCACATGGGGGCTGGGTGCTAGAATGTGGGGTTTGGAGAGCAGACCTGGGGAGGGGACTGCTGTTGGCTGTGAGGAGACAGCCTGTAGGGATGGGATTCAGGAGCTCCGCAACCAGAAATGCTCATGGAGGAAGCCCGGACCGCCACAGAAGCAAAGCACCACTGCTGAGTGACATGCAAAGGCAGGGCTGCCATTGCAGCGTCTCTCCTCACATGCCAACCCCTGACTCCACATGCACTAGGGAGGGTTCCCACCAGCTCACACACCCCTGCCATCACCTCCTCCACAGTCCCCCTGACCTGGGTAACCTGCCAGTCCTGATCGTTGCCTGATGGGCATGCACAATCCAATTGATACCCCAGCATCTCCTGTCTGGACAGCCTGCTCATATCAATCACTACCTTGGCCCCTTCCTGCCTGACAGGCTCGTGTGCTCCTGCAACCTCTGGAGCAGAGGAACACATGCAGAGGTGAGGCAGAAAACTCAGCTGAGCCCCAGGGGCTGTATGACTAAGGAAGAAGAGTTGAAACTTCCTTGTGGGTACATGAACAGTGGAGTTACATCTCTGCTGATGGCTTCCTATATTCAGCACCTGTGAAACATCTGGAAGGACAAGTGCTCCTGCAGCTGGGACAGGTATGGCTTTAGCAGCTGTGGGCTTTGTAAGCACATAAACTTGGGGGTTGGGTCAGGTCAGAGTCTAAGCTGCCTCCATAGCTCCCAGAGTGGGTCCAGGTGCATGACTACGGCAGTCCTGGGACCTGACCTCAGTGGATCTGTGCTGGTGGACTCGTGAAAGCAATGCCCTAGAGTCAACAGGGCCAATTGCTGGCATACCCACAGTTAGGGTGGGACTGAAAGCAGTGCCAGCAACAGTATACTTTGTGAGCCCACACAATGTGTGACATGGGACAAAACAGAGCACATTCACAGGTGAATGGCTTCAGAGGAGGAATACTCAGTGGCTTCTCTCCTGATGGGAGTGCTCCAATCAACCTACCTTGCACCACAGATCACAAACACAGCTAAGAAACAGATCTGGGGGCCTCTACTCCAACAACTAGGGAGCAGATCCCACCCGTGACAGGGCGGTGACAACCACAGAGCAAAAGGGAGGCCCTGCTCAATCTCTAAGGCAGGCTCTGGTCACCACAACACCAGTCAAACTCCCTATCAAGGGGATAATGGCACAAGCCTCTGGACCAAACTCACCTACAAGGGTGCAGACACAAGAAGCAAGAGGAACTACAATCCTGCTGCCTGCGGGAAGGAGACCACAAACACAGTAAGTTAGACAAAATGAGACAACAAAGAAACATGTTGCAGAACATGGAGCCAGATAAAAACATACAAGAACAACTAAACGACAAGGAGATAGGCAATCTATCTGAAGAAGAATTCAGAGTAATGGTAGTAAACATGATCCAAATCTCAGAAAAAGAATGGAGGCATGGATCAAGAAGAAACAAGAAATGTTTAACAACAACATAGAAGAATTAAGAACAAACAAACAGAGATGAAAAGTACACTAGAAGAAATCAATAGGAGAATAACTGAGGCAGAAGAATGGATAAGTGAGCTAGAAGACAGAATGATGGAAATCACTTCTGCAGAACAGAATAAAGAAAAAAGAGTGAAAAGAAATGAGGACAGTCTCAGAGAACACTGGGACAACATTAAACACACCAACATTCGAATTATAGGGGTCCCAGAAGAAGAGGAAAAAGAGAAAGGGCCTGAGAATATATTTGAAGAGATTGTAGTTGGAAACATCCCTAATATGGAAAAGAAAAAGTCACCCAAGTCTAGGAAGCACAGAGAGTCCCATACAGGATAAACCCAAGGAGTAACATGCTGAGACACATATTAATCAAACTAACAAAAATTAAATACAAAGAAATAATATTAAGAGCAAAGCAACAAATAGCATACAAGGGAATCATCATAAGGTTATCAGCTGATTTTTCAGCAGAAACTCTGCAGGCCAGAAGGGAGTGACATGATATATTTAAAGTGATGAAAGGGAAGAACCTACAATGAAGAATACTCTACCCAGCAAGGATCTCATTCAAATTTGATGGAGAAATCAAAAGCTTTATAGACAAGCAAAGGCTAAGAGACTTCAGCACCACCAAATCAGCTTTACAACAAAAATGCTAAAGGAACTTTACTAGGCAGGAGGAAAAAAAAAAAAGAGGCCAAAACTAGAAACAAGAAAATAACAAATGGGAAAGTGCTCTGAAGACAAACATAGAGTAAAAGTGGGAAACCATCCAAACACAAATATGATATCAAAACCAACAACTGTGAGGAAATTACAAATGTAGAAAATGGGGACTGCATTTGAAATTAAGATACCAGAAACTAAAACAAGCTTGTATATGTATAGACTGGTTTATCTAAATCCCATGGGAAATGCAAACCAAACAACTACAATAGATAAACACACACAAAAGAAAAAGCAACCCAAACACAACACTAAAGATGGTCACCAAACTACAAGAGAATAAAAAAAGGAAGGGAAGAAAAAAACTTACAAAAACAAATCCAAAACAATTAAGGAAATGGCAAAAGGAACATGCATATTGATAATTACCTTAAATGTAAATGGATTAAATACTCCAACCAAAATACAAAGAATGGGTGAACGGATACAAAATCAAGACCCATATATATGCGGTCTACAAGAGGCCCAATTCAGACCTAGGGACACATAAAGACTGAAATGAGGGGACGGAAAAAGGTATTCCATGCAAATGGAAATCAAAAGAAAGCTGGAGTAGCAATACTCATATATAACAAGATAGACTTGAAAATAAAGACTATTACAAGAGACAAGGAAGGACACTACATAATGATCAAGGGATAAATACAAGAAGAAGACATAACAATTGTAAATATATATGAACCCAATGTAGTTGTACCTCAATACATAAGGCAAATCTTAACAGCCATAAAAGGGGAAATCAACAATAGCATAGTAATAGTGGGAGACTTTAACACCCCACTTACACCAATGGACAGAACATCCAGAGAGAAAATTAATAAGGAAACAAGCCTTAAATGACACATTAGACAAGATGGACTTAACTGATATTTATAGAGCATTCCATCCAAAAACAGCAGAATGCACTTTCTTCTCAAGTGCACGTGGAACACATCTTGGGTCACAAATTGAGCCTCAGTAAATTTAAGAAAACTGAAATCATATCACACATGTTTTCCAACTACAATGCTATACAGGGAAAAACTACTGTAAAAAAAACACAAACACGTGGAGGCTACACAATATGTTACTAAATGGATCATTGAAGAAATCAAAGAAGAAAGCAAAAAATACCTAAAGACAAATGACAACACAAACACGATGATCCAAAACGCATGGGATGCAGCAAAAGCAGTTCTAAGAGGGAAGTTTATAGCAATACACTCCTACCTCAAGAAACAAGAAAAATCTCAAATAAACAACCTAACGTGATACCTAAAGCAACTAGAGAAAGAAGAACAAACAAAACCCAAAGTTAGTAGAAGGAAAGAAATCATAAAGATCAGAGTAGAAATAAATGAAATAGAGATGAAGAAAACAATAGCAAAGCTCAATGAAACTAAAAGCTGCTTCTTTGAGAAGATAAACAAAATTGATAAATCTTTAGCAAGACTCATCAAGAAAAAAGGGAGAGGACTCAAATCTAAGTTAGAAATGAAAAGGAGAAGTTACATTGGACACCACAGAAATACAAAGGATCATAAGTGAACACTACAAGCAACTATACACCAATAAAATGCACAAGCTAGAAGAAATGGACAAATTCTTAGAAAGGTGCAACCTTCCAAGACTGAACCAGGAAGAAAAAGAAAATATGAACAGACCAATCACAAGTATTGAAATTGACACTGTGATTAAAAATCCGCCAACAAACAAAAGTGCAGGACAGGATGGACTAAATGTTTGGTTTCTAAAACACTGAGAGAAGAGTTAACCCCTACCCATCTGAAACTCTTCCAAAAAATTGCAGAGGAAGAAACACTCCCAAGCTCATTCTACAAGGCCACCATCACCCTGATGCCAAAACCAAAGATGTCACAAAAAAAGAAAACTACAGGCCAATATCACTGATGAACATAGATGCAAAAATCCTCAACAAAATGCTAGCAAACAAAATCCAACATCACATTAAAAGGATCATACACAATGATCAAGTGGGATTTACCCCAGGGATGTAAGGATTCTTCAATATACACAAATCAATCAATGTGATACACCACATTAACAAATTGAAGAATAAAAACCATATGATAATCTCAATGGATGCAGAAAAAGCTTTTGACAAATTTCAACACCCATTTATCATAAATACTCTCCAGATAGTGGGCACAGAGGGACCCTACCTCAACATAATAAAGACCATATATGACAAACCCACAGCCAACATTATTCTCAATGGTGAAAAACTGAAACCATTTCCTCTAAGATGAGGAACAAGACAAGGATGTCCACTCTCACCACTATCATTCAACATAATTTTGGAAGTCCTAGACACAGCAATCAGAGAAGGAGAAGAAATAAAAGGAATCCAAATTGGAAAAGAAAAAGTAAAACTGTCACTCTTTGCAGATGACATGATATTATACACAGAAAATCCCAAAGATGCTACCAGAAAACTACTAGAGTACATCAATGAATTTGGTAAAGTTACCACATACAAAATTAATGCACAGAAATCTCTTGCATTCCTATACACTAACAACAAAATATCAGAGAGAGAAATCAAGGAAACAATCCCATTTACCACTGCATCAAAAAGAATAAAATACCTAGTAATAAACCTACCTAAGGAGGCAAAAGACCTGTACTCAGAAAAATATAAGATACTGATGAAAGAAATAAAAGACGACACAAAAGATGGAGAGATATACCATGTTCTTGGATTGGAAAAACCAACATGGTGAAAATGACTATACTATCCAAAGCAATCTTCAGATTAATGTAATCCTTATTGAATTACCAATGGCATTTTTCACAGAATTAGGACAAAAATTTTACAATTTGTATGGAAATACAAAAGACCATGAATAACAAAAGCAATCTTGAGAAAGAAAAACGGAGCTGGAGGAATCTGGATCCCTGACATCAGACTATATTACAAAGCAACAGTAATCAAGATAGTATGGTACTGGCATGAGAACAGAAATATAGATCAATGAAACAGGACAGGAAGTCCAGAGCACCTTTGGTCATCTAATCTATTACAAAGCAGGCAAGAATACATAACGGAGAAAAGAGAGCCTCTTCAATAAGTGGTGCTGGGAAAACTGGACAGCCACATATAAACTAATGAAATGAGAACACTCCCTAACACCATACACAAAAACAGACTCAAAATGGATTAAAGACCTAAATGTAAGATCAGATACTGTAAAACTCCTAGAGGAAAACATAGGCAGACATCTTTGACATAAATCACAGCAATATCTTTTTTGATTCACCTCCTGGAGTAATGGAAATAAAAACAAAAATAAACAAATGTGACTTCATGAAACTTAAAATCTTTTGCACAGCAAAGGAAACTATAAACCAGATGAAAAGACAACCTTCAGAATGGGAGAAAATATTGCAAATAAAGCAACTGACAAGGGATTAATCTCCAAAATATACAAATAGCTCATGCAGCTCAAATTGAAAAAACAAACAACCCAATCAAAACATGGGTGAAAGATCTAAATAGACATTTCTCCAAGAAGACATGCAGATGGCTAAAAAGTACATGAAAAGATGCTCAACATCACTAATTATTAGGGAAATGCAAATCAAAACTACAGTGAGGTATCAGCTCACACTGGTCAGAATGGCCATCATCAAAAAAATCTACAAACAATAAATGCTGGAGAGGGTGTGGAGAGAAGGGAACCCTCCTACATTATTGGTGGGAATGTAACTTGGTACAGCCACTATGGAGAACAGTATGGAGGTTCCTTAAAAAACTAAATATAGAGCTACCATATGATCTAGCAATCCCACTTCTGGGCATATATTCTGAGAAAACCATAATTCGAAAGCATACATGCACCCCAATATTCATTGCAGCACTATTTACAATAGCCGGGACACAGAAACAATCTAAATATCCATCAGTAGAGGAGTGGATAAGAAGATGTGATACATATATACAATGGAATATTACTCAGCCATAAAAAAGAACAAAATAATGCCATTTGCAGCAATATGGAAGGACCCAGAGATTGTCATACTGAATGAAGTAAGTCAGACACAGAAAGACAAATATATGATATCACTTATATGTGAAATTTTAAAAAGGGTACAAATGAACTTATCTATAAAACAGAAATAGAATTACAGATGTACAAAACAAAGTTATGGTTACCAGGAGGTAAGGTGGGGGAAGGATAAATTAGGACATTGGGATTGACACATACACACTGCCATATATAATATAGATTAATAAGAACCTGCTGTATAGTACAGGGAACTCTACTCAATACTCTGTAATGATCTATATGGGAATAGAACCTAAAAAACAGTGGATATATATCTAACTGAGTCACTTGGCTGTATACCTGAAACTAAAATAACATTGTAAATCAACTATACTCCAATAAAAATTAAAAACAAAACAAAATAAATAAACTAATAATACTTGTAAAAATAATGCCGGTATAATTGCTCATTGTTTACTTATCACAGAATAACTTATTTCCAGAAGTAAAGTTAAGCTCACCATTATGAGATTCTCTTTGTTAAAAGTAATCAAATTTATTGAAAAAGACGTGAAGAATTACAATACATGAAGCAATTTTATCTTGTTACATTATTTATATTTAAATATACATGGAAATAGCCATTTCCCCTAGATATTTAGAACTTGTCATTTTTTTTCCTAATAGATTAGATACTTTTTCTCAGACCCACATCTAATCCATCAGGAAATCCTTTCCTTTCCATTTTTGCTTTAATACATATCCAGAATTTAACCATTCCCAACCACCTCCACTGTTACTGCTTTGTCCCAATTGTTATCTACTACTTAGATTTTTCAACAGCATACTAATAAGGCCCCATTTTGCCTTTGCCACCTTGTATTCTAATTCACAACACAGCAAGCCTGAGTGATCTTTTAAATCTGTCAGATCATGTAGATCATTGTTACTCTTATTCAACTCATCCTCCAGTGGCTTTGATCTTGGAGTAAAAACGAAAGTTCTTACCAAGACCTACAAAGTCCTACAATACTTCAGCTCCTTCTTCTCTCCCAACTTGCTCATTTTGCTTTAGCTACTTGGCCTTTTTGCTTTTATCAAAAACATCAGGCAAGCTCTCATCTTGTGTGTTTGTATTTCCATTTCCCTCTGCCTAAGCCAGTTTTCCTCTAGATCCATGAATGGTTTATTCTTTCATTTCCTTCTGGTGTTTGTTCAAATTTCACCTTTTCTTTGAAGCTCTTTCCTGATCACTCTTAACATGTCCAACCTTTTCCTATCCCCATCATTCCCATCTTATTCAACCCTTCCCCACTTATTTCTGTTGAAAGCACTAATCAACTTTACATACTTATTTTGAATTGTTTCGTTATTGTAAGTCTCTCTTCCCTCACTTTCACCCTTAACAGAGTGAGTCCTGATTCCACAGGCCAGAATGTGTGTGTGTATCAAGGAGATTTTACCCATTGTTTCCTCTTTCTCAAGCAACCTTCTCTATTCCATTGCTCTTTATTTGTTTTTCAACATTCATATTTAAGTTTAAATGTTGTCTCCTCAGGTAATCTTTCTCTGATCATTCTACAAAAAGTAGTCCAACCTTCTACCTATTTTTCTCTATCATAGTTCCTGGTTTATTTCTTTCATAGATCTTTAGCATTATATAGTTATTTTGTTCATTTAATTATTGATTTATCTTCCTAACTAGAATGTAATCTCAATGAGGAGAAGACGTCATTAAAGAATGAATGTGTGAATAGATAGCAGATTTTACCTGGCCACTGTTTTCTGTTTTTGTTTTTGACAATTCCTCTTATAGACAAAGCTTATACTTTCCTTTTGAGTATAATTTTTATTGTTTTAATATAGCTTAATAATATTTTTATTTGCCAATATATGAAACTCTATCTTATTTCTAATTTGGGGAGTACTCTCATTGTTTTTTCAGGTTACCATATTTTCTTCATAGAAAATGGAAAGCTTCCTTCATCTACAGGTCGAGGGAGGAGCCTGATAAATCCAATGGTAATCCCTAAACCAATTAACTACAAAATCCCTTTACTTCTAGGATTGGCATATTGCTGACTCTGAGACAAAGAGGTGAAATAGGGGTTTGCTGGGGGCTAAAGATAAAGAAGTTTTCTATTTCCTAAAATAAACCACCAGAAGATATAATTTCTCAGTCTGGTAATTTTGTGCTATGTGATTGTGAAGCTTTGACATTCCATAGTTGTTTTGTTCTCATGAAGGACACTACCTTAGGAATGAAGACAGATGAATTCATAGTTTGGGAAATTGCAGAGATACAGACTACATCCAATGGATTTAGCTAGATTGAATCAATTGTACCTCTGGACTTCTAGTTGTTTGAGCAAATATACATTCTTATTTTATCCATTATAGTTGGCTCTGCTATACTTACAGCCAAAAGCAGTCTCACTGAAATTCAGAGTTTTGATTTTACTATCACTTTATACTATTGTACTCAATTGGAAGATTCTACATATCACCCATTGCTTTGGACATATACTGATTTGCACATCACTGTAGCTATTTGAAGAGGCATTTTATGGCAGAGAGCGCGTGTCTATTACCTTCACATTCCTTTGAATATAGAGAATATTTTTTAGTGAACTTCTGAACGTGAGACCCTAGTTCCTGTCATCATAACTGTTATTGATTAGTTTAGTATCTTCTAAAAATGAAAATCAATTACAAGTCAAAGGTAATGTTATTTTATTCTTCATCCCACAGACTGTACACTAACAGGAGTTTGTTTCAGGTAGTAAGAGACTAATTTCAGAGTTTGTCTGCTTCTTTCAAAGATGTATAATCTTTCATCAGTAAATATTGATTCATTTTCACTCAGGTTGGAAATGTTTTAGAGAAACTCTCAGTACAATTAACCAGTCTTACCAGTCAGTAATATCTAAACTGCTTGGACAGAATTCCATATTTCCAGATGATTTGAATTTTTTTCTCTTGTGTTATCCCTTGTATGCCACATTATCTTTGTAAGCATGTGGAGAAAGTATAATTTTCCCTTTTGCAAAAAAGAGATAAACAAAAGCATACAGTAATAATTTTGCTATGATATCATGATAGTTCAATTTATTTCATGAAGAACATGTAAAATTGAAAAGGTGTGGAATATTTTCCTTTATGTTATTATCCTTCTGTTGTAGAGTCTCAAAAATTCCTATAATACTGGCTCTTAGGTTTCATACAGACAAAAATACATTTGAAATTACTGTGGTTGTTATTTATAGAAAAATATGTTTTTCCCAGTTATAATTTTGAAATGTTGAACTCAGCCAAAACTAAATGACTTTTTAAAGAGAATAATACAGGACACTTCCATATTTTAAGATGTTATAAAACTGAAAACTAGGATTTTCTATGAAAAACATGGATATGTTACTACAAATATGAAAATGTATTTCATTTGATACCTTTCTAAAACTGATTTCTAGATATATAATATACCACAATCCCTTAAAATAATTTATTAAATCCTATTCTACAGAATATACATTTTTTTTCTTTTCCTTTTTTTTAAAACATCTTTACTGGACTATAAGTGCTTTACAATGCTGTGTTGGTTTCTGCTTTATAATAAAGAGAATCAGCTATACATATACATATATACCATATCTTCTTCCTCTTGTGTCTCCCTCCCACCCTCCATATCCTACCCCTCTAGGAGGTCAAAAAGCACTGAGCTGATCTCCCTGTGCTATGTGGTTGCTTCCCACTAAATATCTATTTTACATTTGGTAGTGTATATATGTCCACACCACTCTCTCACTTCTTCCCAGTTTACCCTTTCCCCTCCCCATGTCCTGAAGCCCATTCTGTACTTCTGTGTCTTTATTCCTATCCTGCCCTTAGGTCCTTCAGAACTTTTTTTTTAATTCCTTATATACGTGTTAGTATATGGTATTTGTTTTCCTCTTTCTGACTTACTTCACTCTGTATGACAGTGTCTATGTCCATCCGCCTCAGTACAAATAACTCAATTTCATTTCTATTTATGGCTGAGTAATATTTCATAGTATATATGTGCCACATCTTCTTTATCCATTCATCTGTCAATGGAAACTTAGGTTACTTCCCTGCCCTGGCTATTGTAAATAGAGCTACAATGAACATTGTGGTACATGACTGTTTTTGAATTATGGTTTTCTCAGGGTATACACCCAGTAGTAGGATTGCTGGGTTGTATGGTAGTTCTATTTTTAGTTTTTTAAGGAACCTCCATACTGTTTTCCATAGTGGCTGTATCAGTTTACATTCCCACCAACAGTGCAAGAGGGTTCCCTTTTCTCCACACCCTCTGCAGCATTTATTGTTTGTAGATTTTTTTGATGATGGCCATTGTGACTTGTGTGAGGTGATACCTCATTGTAGTTTTGATATGAATTTCTCTAATGATTAGTGATGTTGAGCATCCTTTCATGTATTTGTTGCCAATCTGTATATCTTCTTTGGAGAAATATCTATTTAGGTCTTCTGCCGATTTTTGGATTAGGTTGCTGGCTTTTTAAATATTGAGTTGCATGAGCTTCTTGTCAGTTTTGGAGATTAATCCTTTGTCAGTTGCCTTGTTTGCAAATATTTTCTCTCATTCTGAGGGTTACCTTTTTGTCTTGTTTATGTTTTCCTTTCTGGTGCAAAAGCTTTTAAGTTTCATTAGGTCTAATTTGGTTATTTTTGTTTTTATTTGCATTTCTCTAGGAGGTGGGCCCAAAAGGATCTTGCTGTGATTTATGTCATAGAGTGTTCTGCCTATGTTTTCTTCTAATAGTTTTATAGTGTCTGGTCTTACATTTAGGTATCTAATCCATTTTGTGTTTATTTTTGTGTATGGTGTAAGGAACTGTTTTAATTTCATTCTTCACATGTAGTTGTTTAGTTTTCCCAGCGCCATTTATTGAAAAGGCATTCTTTTCTCCATTGTATATTCTTGCCTCCTTTGTCAAAAATAAGGTGACCATATGTGCATGGGTTGATCTCTGGACTTTCTATACTGTTCCATTTATCTATATTTCTGTTTTTGTGCCAGTACCATACTGTCTTGATTACTGTAGGTTTGTAGTATATTCTGAATTCCAGAAGCCTGATTCCTCCAGCTCTGTTTTTCTTTTTCAAGATTGCTTTGGCAATTTGGGGTCTTTTGTCTCACCATGCAAACTGTGAAAACTTTTGTTCTAGTTCTGTGAAAAATGCCATTGGTAGTTTGATAGGGATTGCACTGAATCTGTAGATTGCTTTGGGAAGTATAGCCATTTTCACAATGTTAATTCTTCCAATCCAAGAACATGGTATATCTCTCCATGTGTTTGTATCACCTTTAATTTCTTCCATCTGTGTCTTACACTTTTCTGCATACAGTTTTTTGTCTCCTTGAGTAGGTTTATTCCTAGGTATTTTATTCCTTTTGTTGCTACGGTAAATGGGAGTGTTTCCTTAATTTCTCTTTCAGATGTTTCATCATTAGTTTATAGGAATGCAAGAGATTTATGTGCATTAATTTTGTATACTCCTAGTTTACCAAATTCATTGATTAGCTCTAGTAGTTTTCTGGTAGTATCTTTAGGATTCTCTATGTATAGTATCATGCCATCTGCAAACAGTGACAATGTTACTTCTTCTTTTCCAATTTGGATTCCTTTTATTTCTTTTTCATCTCTGATTTCTGTGGCTAAAACTTCCAAAACTATGTTGAATAATAGTGGTGAGAGTGGACAACTGTCTTGTTTCTGATCTTAGTGGAAATGATTTCAGTTTTTCACCAGTGAGAATGATGTTGGCTGTGAGCTTGTCATATATGCCCTTTATTATGTTGAGGTAAGTTCCCTCTATGCCTATTTTCTGGAGGGCTTTTATCATAAATGGGTGTTGAATTTTGTCAAAAGCTTTTCCTGCATCTATTGAGATGTTCATATGGTTTTTATTCTTCAATTTGTTAATGTGGTTTATCACATTAATTAATTTGTGTATATTGAAGAATCTTTGCATTCCTGGGATAAACCCCACTTGATCATGGTGTATGATCCTTTTAATGTTCCCGCAGCCAACCCCGGTCCTCTCTCTGGGATCTGACCTCCAAATCCCGAGCCTCAGCTCCCAGCCCCCACCCAAGCCAGTGAGTGAGCTGGTGAGTGCTCGTCAGCACCGATCCTCTGTGCAGGAATCTCTCCACTTTACTCTCTGTGCCCGTATTGCTGTGCTCTCCTCTGTGGCTCTGAAGTTTCCCCGCTGCCTCCCATGTCTCCGCCAGTGAAGGGACTCTCTAGTGTGTGGAAACCTTTCCTCCTTCACAGCTCCCTCCCAGAGGTGTAGGTCCTGTCCCTATTCTTTCATCTCTGTTTTTTCTTTTTTCTTTTGCCCTACCCAGGTACGTGTGGAGTTTCTTGCCTTTTGGGCAGTCTGATGTCTTCTGCCAGCATTCAGTAGGTGTTCTGTAGGAGTTGTTCCACATGTGGATGTGTTTTTGATGTATTTCTGTGGAGGAAGGTGATCTCCACGTATTACTCCTCCATCATCTTGAAGGTTTCAGAATATACTCTTAATATAACCAGAAGTGTTTTTCTGTTCCACACTGGTTTGCTACTCTTTAAAAAAATATGTTAGGCTGCTGTCCTTAAACATATTCTTAAAAAGTAATCTATCATATTACAACAATGCTCATGTGTAAAAATATTACTATACCTCACTGTAATACCACTTAGGTTCATTTTGGTACACTAGTATTTCTTTCATTATTGTGCTAATAGATTACTATTATAAGAATATAGTTAAAATTGGTACCTAATCAACCATAGGAAACCATCTTGGAGTTAAAAAGTATGTTTGAAATTTCAAATTTTTATTTTCTATATTTGAATCTAGAACAAAATAAAAATTAAATCCCATATTCTGGGATTTTTCACAGAACTAGAACAAATTATCCTAAAATTTATATGGAACTACAAAAGACCCAGAATTGCCAAAGCGATCCTGAGGAAAAAGAAAAAAGCTGGATGCATAAATCTTCTTGACTTAAACAGTACTGCAAATTTATAGTAAGCAAAACAGTGTGATATTGGCACAAAACCAGATATATAAATAAATGGAACACAATAGAGAGCACAGAAATAAACCCACACACCTACAGTCAATTAATTTATGACAAAGGAGGCAGAAATATACAATGGAGTAAAGACAGTCTCTTCAACAAGTGGTGTTGGGAAAGCTGGAGAGCTTTATGTAAATCAATGAAATTAGAACATACACTGTAACCATATACAAAAATAAACTAAAAATGGTTTACAGACCTAAATATAAGACACAATACCATAAAACTCCTAAAAGAGAATCTACTCAAAACATCCTTGGATATATATTGTAGCTATATTTTCTTAGATCAGTCTCCCAAGGCAAAAGAAATAAAAGTAAAAATAAAGAAATGGGACATTATCAAACTTAAAAGCTTTTGCACAGCAAAGGAAACCATCAATAAATATTTGCAAGTGATACAAACAACAAGGGTTTAATATCCAAAATATACAAACAGCTCATACAACTCAATACCAAAAAGAAAAAAATTCCAATCAAATATGGGCAGAAGACCTAAACAGACATTTCTCCAAAGAAGACATACAGATGGCCAACAGGTACATAAAAAAAAAAAAAAAAAAAAAAAGTTCAACATCACTAAGTATTAGAGAAATGCAAATCAAAACCACAATAAGTTATACTTCACACTGGTCAGAATGGCTATCATCAAAAAGTCTACAAGTAATAAATGCTAGAGAGGATGTGGAGAAAAGGGAACCATCCTATACCATTGGTAGGAATGTAAATTAGTACAGCCACTATGGAAAACAGTATGGAGAGCCTTAGAAAAATAAGAGCTACCATATGATCCAGCAATCCCACTCCTGGGCATGTATCTGGAAAAGACAAAAAGTCTGATTCTAAAAGATATATGCACCCCAGTGTTCATATCATCAGCACCGTTTAAAATAGCCCATACATGGAAATACCCAAGTGCCTATCAACTGACAATTGGCTTAATAAGATATGGTATATATTACATATAGTGGAATATTATTTGTCCATGAAAAAGAATTAAATATTGTCATCTGCAGCTACATGGATGGACCTAGTGAATATCATAGTAAGTGAAGTAAGTCATACAGAAAAAGACAAATATTATATGATATCACTTATATGTAGAATCTAAAAAATAATACAAATGAATCTATATCCAATATAGAAACACACTCACAGACACAGAAAATAAACTTATGATTAGCAAAGGGGAAAGGGAGAGGGGAGGGATAGATGAGGAGCATGGAATTAAAAGATACAAACTACTATGCATAAAATAGATAAGCAACAAGAAATAATTGTATAGCACAGGGAACTATATTCAGTATCTTACAATAACCTATAATGTAAAATAATCTGATAAAAATATATATGTATAACTGAAACACTTTGCTGTACACCTGAAACTAACACAATACTGTAAATCAACTATACTTCAATTAAAAAAAGCATGCAATACATGGGGCAGGGTGAGAAAAATATTTACTATAAATATGTCTAACAATTCTCTATAAAAGAACTATAAATTAATAAGCAAAAAGTGGATGACCAAACAGAAAAACAGACAAAAGATATGGTCAGATACATCTTGAAAGAGTTTATGATATTTTTAAAAAGCCACTTGAGTGGGAGTTTCAAAGGAAATAGAAAGGATACATAAAAACTGATTCTGGATGAGGAGGAATAGGAGCCTTAAGAAATGGTGGAAGAGTAGTTCTTAGATGAGAGAAAGAAGAGTCTCTGGATTTTAAGAGGGAGGCAGGAAAGGAGAAGATGGAACTCAGTTTCTAAGACTGATCTGCAGACAATGTTCAGAAAGTTCTCATTGAAGAGTTTCTCTTCTCTTTGTAAAGAGGGAAATGTCTTCTGAGGAAAACAAGGATTCAGAAGTAGCAGAAGACAGAAGTCTGAGGAGAGTGAAGATTTCACTGTGGAAACCAAGACTAATTTGAACAGAAAAACTTAGTAAGAATTTTGGGAAATATTTCTGGTCCATTTGAAGTTGGTAGCCTTTTATTAATTTATAAAGCAACTCTAGGATCAGTTGGCTGCATTTTATGAACCCAGCTCTCAATACTTTCCCCTAATTTTCACCTAGTCTATTTGCTTCCAATCTGTATAGCATGTCTATTTCCTTTGAAATTTTCCTACTTAATTAGCTTTGATTCTAAAATCTAGATTATGGCTAAACACAAAACTCATGCATGACTTTGAATGGGTTATGAAAGTACATTAATTTTCCTCATGCAACAAAATATTTGGAGGTAAAGACTTGAGTCCCTCCAGTAGTGCAATAATATCAGGTCGTTGGTGTTTGTGCAAAGTTTTTGGTATTTCTTTAATGGTGAGAAGAAGAATCCTGCAGCCCCAAACATTGTCCTCTCACTAACATCTCATATAAGAAGGAAGAAAAAGGACAGCCAAAGGGTGTTCCTATCGTAAAAAAGAAAAAAGGTTCCCAGAAGTGTCCTCTCCCCGACCCCCGTCTTGATTCATCTTCTGGTGCTGCTTCCAACTAAAAGAGATTTTGTTAGTAAAAAACTGAGGAAAGTGTACTAGGTAAATAACTACAGTATTTGCTATAGTTCACCATTTAATAGCACTTTTGCCAATATCTTAAACTTTCTTGCCCTTCTGTCACTTTGTCACATCCATATGTAAAACCCCAAAGTTGAGTACTTGTGAAAAATTGAAGAGGTTGTGGTCAGAAGCAATATGTTTGACTTGCAATATTTTTAAATATAGAGAAATGACAATATAGAAGATTTATTCATGAGAGCTAGTAAATTAAGTGGAGGAGAAGGTCATTGGTGATGAGAAAGTCAAGGAATTAAATATAAAATAGCACACTGATTACTGGGCAGCATAAGATAGAAATTTAAATGGAATTTTACTTTTTTCTCTTAAAAAGTAATCCTTGCATGCTTTAGAAAACTTGAAATATAGAATAAAGGAAGAAATTGAATTTAAAGAAGCTTTATTATCTCTAGTTATATGTTTACCATTCTAGGCACAGTTCATGTAAAAGTGATTATGTCCTATAACTAACTCCTTAAGTGCACACAGTCCAAGAAATATACAAGCATAAATACAGTAAAAAGTTTTACATTGCAGAAGTTTTCAACTAGGAAAGTTTATCATGCACTCTTTTACCATCAGATTTAATTCAATATAAAAATAATAATAAACCACTAATATATGTCAGAAAATCCAATAGAGATCTCATTATCCTCATAAAAACTATTTCTGGTTTTTTAAAATAATGTTCTTATACTGAATCTTTTCAAACATGAAGATACATAGAATAATATAACGTACATCTGTTTGTCCACTTCCCAAACACATCTTCATGCTCTCTTCAGAAGTAACCAATATTCCCAATTTTGTACTTACTATTTCCCCTGCGTACCTTTATACTGATGTTAATTAAATAAATATCCTCAAAGTATTCAGTTGTGTTTTATGCTAGTGCCATATTATGCTGTATTCATCTTCAGCTTCCTTTTTATCACTCTTTCATGTGAGATTTATCTATACTGATACCTAAAAAATGAAACTGATTTTTTTTTCTGTTGTAGAGTATTAAATATTTTCTGCTTCTCCAGTGGGAGAATTATATGTGTCCTGTTGATGTCAGAAATGGCCATAAGATTTGTTTTAGACAATGAAATGTGAAGGAAAGTGATGAATGTCAGTGGTATGACTTTGTGATTTCTTTCTCTTTTCCATGAAAAGCTTGATGATCCTTATAGAAATATCTCTGTCAATTTTTTTCCAGAGTGCAAAGGTTGGAAAACAGGACAGAGGCTAATCTATGATGTAGTGTGAGAGAGTAATAAACTTTATTGTAAGCCACTGGGATCATTTGTTAGCACAGCATAAGTATAGGTTAAGCTGACTGATGTAATTTAGTTTCATTGCTATTGAATACTTAACTGTGTATATAGACCAAAAATTTTTAGTTATTTGGTTGATTGTTATTGACGGAAATGTACCCCCCCAAATTTATACATTGAAGCTATTACCCTCAATGTGACTATATTTGGAGACAGAACCTTTAAAGAGGTAATTAAGGTGAAATGATGTCATGAGGGTGTGCCCTAATCTGATAGCTGGTGTCCTTATAAGAAGAAGAGATACCAAGGAAACAAACAGAGAAAAGTCCATGTGAGGACACAGCGAGAAGACAACTATCTGCAAGCCAAGGAGAGAGTCCTCAGGAGAAAGTAAACTGCCGAAATTTGATCTTAAACTTTCAGAACTGTGAGAACATAAATTTATGATGTTTAAACCACTCAGTCTGTGGCATTTTGTTATTGCAGCCCTAAAAATACTAATACATTGATGGACAGTAGTTTTAAATTTTTTTCTAGTACAAACATTGGTATAAGGAACATCCTTGTTTGTATTTCTTTGCATACAAACTTGAGAATCTCTCTATCACATAAGCTAAGAGTGAAAAAAACTTCTGGATCAACAGAAGCTGTATCTTCAACCAAGATTTTGATGAACGAACTTTGCTGGTTTATACACAGCAGTTTATATGAGAATTTTCATGTTTCATACCATTACTGTTATTTAGACTATGGTTAGCTTTTCACAAATATGTAGTCACTCTCCAATTTTAGTTAAGCTCATTAAAGGTAGAAGAGGTACCAAACATTGTTGTATTTCTTTAACACATATGTAGTGAACATTGCTGGTAAATATTTCTATTCTATGAGGAAGACATTAACGTATTATTATTGTCAAACTAAATAAGAGAAAACATGATTACCAGATGGAATGTGAACAACCCTTAGATTAACTATTAAAATGTAGTCAAGTCTGAGTATTTTGTATTTTTATTCCAAAATTATCTGTTGAAGAGATAGAGAAGATTTAATTTATGTATTTAATAAAAATGTTAACCCTTGATCATCAATAAAAATATTTTTTTCTTCTAAATACTAGATATATACATATTATTTCTTTCAATATACAGCAATCATCTCAAGGTAAAAGCTAAGTAACATGATTTTACTTGTACATCAGGAATAATTTGCCTTTTTTACATACAAGATTGCTTTAAAAAACTATTGAAAATCCCAATCAAAACTTATGGTTAAAATAGTTTCATTACAGAGGTAATAGTCCAAACAAGAAAAATCTTATTTCCAATATTTTTATTCAAAATCATCAAATTAAATAATAATTCCCTGGAATAAATCAGGTAGTTTCTACTTTCCTTACTACCACGCTGGTTTGGTACTTAGTGACCTGAAAGTTAGTGCTCCTGAACAGCTAGTGTATTTACATGCCTGTCCTTCCCAAATATTTAGGATGAACAAAAAAGCCCAAACTGTATACCATGCAAATCTACATTATTTAGGAATGTGAGGGAGAAAAGCAATTTTCAACATGTAGCATATTACAAACATAAATATGTAATTTAGTTTACAGAATGATTTTTAATAACAATGTAACTTATGGTAAAGTTTCCTTAGCAGAAATAAAAGAAAAAAAATTACAATTGTTTTCTGAATGTAGGATACTTTATATAATCCCAATTAATTGATGTATGTTCTCAAAAGTTAGCATAAACACCATAAAACTGTAGAATTAGCACGTTACCATTTACAAATTTTAAAAAAAAGCAGTAAAATTTAACAAAGCTGAACTAGGTCAGCACTTGTAAAAATCCCAAGTAAAAATTTATCTTCCAGTTTCACATCTATTATTTATGGTTGGTGCTAAACTTATGAAATATGGTATCAAAAATAGAAATACCACAGGGCATTTTACTACTGCCAGCAGGCATTACTTCATCATGTAATAGAATCACGGATAAAGCTGTTGAGGCCTAGGAAGAAAAGAATCCATTAAGCAAGCTGAGGAGATTCCAATGGAAATGCAAACCAATTAATCCTAATAAAATCCATGCAAAAATAATGCAATACAAAGTGATATACACTCTCATGTGACAAAAAGGAAAGTGATTTACAGTCTGTAGTTTAATAAAATTCCTTAGGCATCCAAATACAGGAGAAAGAAAAAAAGTGATAAAAATACCGAAAGAACAATAAAGGAAATGTGAAATTTTATGCTGGCTTTACATCTAAATATTGTTTTATTATTTTGACTAAATAAAATGTGTCGCTGTGTGTGTGTGTGTGTGTGTGTGTGTGTGTGTGTGTGCGCGCGCGCATGCTCGTGTGTGGGTGTTAATGTAAGTTACTGCTGTTATACTCTTGATGCAGGAAAAAAGTTGTAGTTATTTTTTTCCAGCCCCATCTGGGCCAAATAAAGTATATTTTTTTTACAATATGGCATAATTTTGCTAAAACTGTTACTGAAAAATCAGTAATCTAATGATTACTGAGCACACAAAGTTCAAGACAGATGTTAAATTCTTTAGGAAATAAAGTCTACCACTGAACACGCCCTCAAAGCCTTGGTAGTATAGTTGGCAAGATAAAATGTGCAAGTATTTAAGCATAAATTTGACTTATTTCTAGACAATGAAGTATAGACTGTAAATATTTTTCTATCTTCTTCAAAGGAACCTGAGTTAAATAGGGCTTTTGATAATCTGGACTGTACATAAATTTATGTATACTGAAGAAAGAGAAGAATAGAGAGATCATTTAGAAAATGTTCAAATTATGTACATGTAAGGGAAAGGGCCATGAAATATTTGGTGAATGTGTCTGGAATAAATAAGAACTAATTTAACTAAAAGAAGAATCAATTGAATTGGTTATCAAACATCTTTGAGTGTAAAAACTATAATGGAGGATAACTATTTCTTTAATTTCTGAGACGATACTATTAATAAAAATAAGATTTTAATTAAAATGATTAAGTCAACAAAACAATTTCCCCTCAATTCTCTACATTAAAGCTAATATTAAAAATTTAACACAATTTAATCAACTAATCAATCTGAGAAATTCTTCTTTTGTAAATATATTTGATTAAAATTATGTTCAGCATTAAACATACATTAAAATGTCCAAAAGCATTTGAAAGGTTAAGAATGGGTATCACAACAAAGGCTATGGCTAGAGATTTCAATTTGCAAAATATATATAAAACAATAATCGAGGAATGGATGTAGGTAAAGTCATGGGACAGGCTAAAGTTGCCCAAGGGGAAAAATAAAGGCTTCAGATACATCCAGGTCTGCAAGTAGATTGGAGGTCATCAATGACTTCTCATATAGTAGTTTCAGTGGCCCAGAGAGGATGTAAAGGAGATTGCAGAAAGACAGATAGAAACTGAGGACCTAGCACATTGCTTAAATCAGTATTTTAAAGTCTCTTCAAGAAGAGAAGGAGAAAGATGGAATTTGGGAATGAGTTTTGATGGTCTGTTCAGTTTTCAGTAATGTCTGAGCATAAATATAATTATTATGTTTCTTTATAAGTAAGTACAGTTGACAACTGAACAACACAGAGGGTTAATCCTTGTATGACTTATAGTTGGCCCTCCATATCTGGGGTTCCTCCATATCTGCAGATTCAGCCAACCACAGACCATATATAATCTGGTCTGCAGATTATATATGGTCTATAATATAATACTCTAGTATTTACTATTGAAAAATGTCCAGATATAGGTTGACCATTGCAGTTCAAATCCATGTTGTTCAAGGATCAACCATAAACTAATTAAATAGACTTTTTCAAAGTCATGGTCACTAGTAGGAATTAGACCACATATCCTTGATAACAGCAGTATTTTTGCTAGAAATTATTTTACAAACTAGTTCTCTTACATTCCATATTTGATTTCCCCTATAGAATATAACTCCAAGAGTCAGAGGTCTTATCTGTTCACTTCATCATAATGTCCCCAGTGATGAGCACATGTAGGCACAAAATAGAATTTTTTGTATAAGTGAATTATAAACCTTATGATATGTTCACAATAACAGTGTTTCTAACTTCTGATGTTATTTCTAAATAATTTTTTAATGAAGCATACTGCAAGAAAGAAAAATAATTTTACAATCCCAGTAACTATTAAAATCATTTGTATATTCCTTTCAAGACTTTTATATTATCCTATATATAAAATTCAGTATAATTTTTCTCTCTGTGAATCAGTGAGATTATACTAGGCTATGATGAGGTAACAGACAAATGAAAAGTGCCAGCAGATAAACATGGTCAAGTTTATATATCATGGATTCTCTATGTCCACTGTGGGTATGGGCATGAGTGTGTGTGTGTGTATACATCCATTTGTCAGGATGCCTCTTCTCATTGTAGTCACTGAGGCTGACTGAGGCTTCCCATCAATATGTAGGTCCTCCAAGATCATGTAGCAGAGGAGAGAGGATGTAGGAAGTCACATGCTGGCTCTTAAACCTCTCACCTGTAACTGACAAAACTTAATTCCTGCTAAGTCACTATGGTTTGCATTTCACTTGCCAACCAAATTTGTGGCCATGATTACATTCAGTAAAAAAAAGGTGAGAAAGTGCAAACGTACCATTTGTCTGGAAAGTAAAGATCTGGGATTATTTAGTAAACAGTAATACTGACTACCTAGCACATTCAGTTCACTGCTTGTGGAATTTGCCCTAATCATCGAAAGTAGTAAAGAAAATTGTGTTTGTGTTACACAAAAATATTTGAAAAGTGCAAAGGTGACAATTCAGGCATCAAGTCAATCCTAAATTACAATTTATAAAAACATTATGAATCAATTTGAATCACAAATTATATATTGACAGAACAAAAAGAATTATATATCAAAAAGGTATAACATTCAAATTTAATGAAGTATGTGCCATAATAGTGAAGGATGTTTAACATTAAGGTATGGTTGAGAATTAACCATATCTTATTATAACCATAATTATAAATATGGTAATGGTAATGATGCTGGAGATATACCCTTTGTAATACATTAAAATACATTTTTTCTAAATACACAAGAAACCATGTTGCTGCTGGCAGTTGGGATTGTAGGGTATCATTTCAGTAGGTACATGATTGTAGTGACACAAGATCTATATGTGTGAGTACATGCAATAAAAACTAAAGTACTTGCTTACTTTAATTTTAATTGTAGCACTTTCTTTGACGCTTTAATGTTGTCATAAAAACATATCATGAGAAAAATGTTTTACAGTAAGTTTTAGAAAGAATACTAGTCTGCTCAGATGGTTTTAAGGGAAAGGTAGCTATTAATACAAATGGGTAAACACACAAGACTATCATCTTAGATCAAATTGAAATTAAGTGTTATCATTATCTTCTTCAGCTCTCTCCTCCTATGTTCATGTTTTATGCTATCTTTACAAAATTTAAAGCAAAGAGTTTCAGTGACTTTCCTGGAAATCATGATGGATTACTTAAATAGGAAGATTTTTAAAAAATAAAATCATTCGAAAAAGGAATCATGTTGAAATATGTCTAGATGTCTTTGTAGTTTTACGATTTTAGGTAACAATCAGGGTAACTTAAAATATATTTCCTAATCTGACTGATTTAAAATAGTATTTCCCTGCATTGTATTGAGTTAGACATATAATTCATTTAGCATATCTGTTTCTTTTTTCTTATTTTACTTTCATAGATTTAGCAGATAAATTTTTCAAATTCCAATTTTGAGTGAATATTTTATTAGAGATGTCTTTCATCACTAGTAATTTTTAAAGAAATTGGAATCTAACTCAATTGTTCTACTATCATTTAAAAATTCTTTAAATTATCTGAACTTTCATTATTCTTACTTATTGGAGAAACTCAAAATTTTCAAATGGTTAGAAAATCTTTAAGGAAAATAACTAATTTACATAGTGTAAAGAAAAATGATATTTAGTGGTTAAACAATATTTCTGGCATTACAGATTTCTTAAAGTATT
The DNA here is from genome assembly GCF_964270905.1 of Leucopleurus acutus. Classification (NCBI taxonomy): domain Eukaryota; kingdom Metazoa; phylum Chordata; class Mammalia; order Artiodactyla; family Delphinidae; genus Leucopleurus; species Leucopleurus acutus. Next base: position 55,500,519 of record NC_139142.1, read on the forward strand.
CAAAAAGAACCAATTATAGAATGTTTATTTCATTAGTACTGATCAGCTTATGCCAATATAATTTTTGCAATACATCCTAAATAAGTTAATACAGAGATGACAATCATGTTCCTCACTATAATGTACTTATTTACAATTCTCCAATATTATGAGAGAGAATTACAAAAGTATTCTTCATCTTATTACACCTACCCAATACAATAATCTTTCTCTCTGATTTGGTGTAGAAAAATTAAAGTGGAGTCTAGATTTCACATCTCAAGAAGGAGCACGCTGGATTGAAGAAACATTTTTATTTAGTATTGTTCTTTGCCTTATGCTAGTCTGTTATTATAGTAGTTACCCTTATGCATCTGAAAGATATGCTTTCAAGATGTATTTATGCACTTTATTTTGTGAACACCAAAACATGGATAAATCAGGTTTACTTGACCTGCAAAGGAATCAAGTTTCCTGATGTTGTACTATCCTGAAAACATATATTATGAGCAAATTTGATTATTCCTGAAAAGCTCCTACTTCCCTCTTTATATGCTGTTTTATAAAAATTGTTATTTTATACTTATTTATAAATTATATTGAAATCAGAAGGCATTATTTAGAGTCTTAGCTACAAGTTATAGCTATACTTTTTCATTTACGTATTAGAATATTTTAATAATAAATTCCCAGTGATGTTAGGATGATTACATCAGATGAAAAATCTTTTAAAGCTATAAAGAGGCATGCATATATTGAATCATATGATCATCCACAATTAATAATTGTCTGAAATTTATGATTCATAGTAATAGTTTCTACTAGACCTGGGAAAAAGAGAATAGTTTGTGTTTAGATGGTTATCAGGAAATAATTATTAATTCATATGGGTAAACATAAAAAATCAACTATCAACTCAGATAAAAAGTAAAAATATTATTATCTTCATAATTCTTCTCTCTTTTGATCTTTTATACTCTCTCTCTAAATTTTAAACTGATTTGTTGGATAGTTTCAAGTGGCTAATTTTTTGTTTGCTTATTTGTATTTTTCTCTGAATTATTTCTCAAATTATTTTCACAACGATTTTAAAGAAATATAAATAATAGGTCTATGTTAGATTTTGTTCATTCTTCTCCAACATTGTAATTGGCAAGTTGTCAGAAAGAATATTAGTCTCATTATTTATATGAACATTACCCAGATAACATTCTTACAACTCTGGTAGCTTTCAAGATACATTGCATGATATTTTATCAATAATCTCTTGGTAAGAATGATATTTGAAAAGTGTTAGACTTTGAAACCTATAGATTTCCCAGGATCCATGGATCCATGGATTGCATGGATGCGGTCAGAAAAGTTATGCATGAAGAGGTTGCCTTCAGTAAAATTACTTATAAAAATATAAAGAGGATGGTTTATTGCTCCTATATATTGAATTTTTTTTAATGAGAATAGATATTCTATCACAGAATAGATTTTAAGTACATACACTAATTTCAAAACAATTTAAGATTATTATGAAAGGACAAGAACCAATATTAATCTTATTAAAGTTCTCAGAACAAATAGAATATTCTTATTCTTACTGTAAGTAATAAACTAAGATTTAAAGAGGTAAGAAATATGCTTAAGATTAAACAGGTAAAAGGTAATAAAACTATTTGGACTTTCTCATGTCTAAACCCTACGTATTTTCTACTGTATCACTGATTATATCAGTATAATGTATATGATATAATCAGTGTATATGATAATCTTTTTTGGAATAAGCTTTCAGCTATTTAAAATTATTTCAATCAGTTTTATCAATAAAACAGTCATATCAATCAAATAGCTACATCAATAAAATCATTTTCCACTACTTTAAGTAATTGGACTATTTATAAAATATGCCTATAATTTTCTTTAAATGTTTCAACTTTGTTTTCATTATTTAAAGTTTTCTGAGAAAACGTTTTGGTTTTATGCAGGATTTATATGCCTGTTAGGGTACAGCATTAGGATTTTCAAACCATTTTGGCTTTTATAACCCTTAAAAGAATGCACTCCTTTTCTTAACATATTTCTACATTAATAACTAACATTTTTACTATAATTTAAAATAGTTGCAAATTCTTTACTTTTTGGCATACTATAATTATTGATAACTTAAACAAAAATTTCATAGCCACTTTAAAAGTATTCAATAGTGTCTAAATTCTTTAACATCTGATATTTTCAAAAGAAAATAAATCAAGCTCTAAAGGAAAATGACACATCAAAAATATATAATTAGCTGAGAGTTTTTTGTTTTACTTTTGCTTTTGACCACCACAGATACCCTGAATTTATGTAGGGCCAGCAAATCTAAACTCTATGGAGTTTAGTAGATTTCTTGTTCTATTTATATGTAGTTAAAGCTACAATTGTTATATATATCCCACTTTTAGTAAGTAGTCAGCAGATATTTAATTTGCATCCGTTTTTTAAAAATTTATTTATTTCATTTATTTATTTTTGGCTGTGATGGGTCTTCTTTGCTGTGTGTGGGCTTTCTCTAGTTGTGTGTACTCTTCATTACAATGCACGGGCTTCTCATTGCAGTGGCTCCTCTTGTTGTGGAGCATGGGCTCCAGGTGCGTGGGCTTCAGTAGTTGCAGCACACGGGCTCAGTAGTGGTTCATGGGCTCTAGAGCGCAGGCTCAGTAGTTGTGGCGCAGGGCTCAGTTGCTCCGTGCCATGTGGGAATTTCCCCGACAAGGGCTCAAACCCATGTCTCCTGCATTGGCAGGCAGATTTCTAACCACTGCACCACCAGGGAAGCCCACATCAGTAGTTTTGAGTTTACTCTGATGCCCTGTTTTTCATAATTCGTTATCAGGTTAACTCTAATATTCTATTGCTTCATGATTCTTTATCAAGCTTCCTCTGACATTTTGTTCTGCATAAATCCTTATCAGAACCTCCTACAATTGTTCCTGACAGTGTATCTAAAAATATATAATTGGTCACATGCTTCCATAGTCCTTAGAACAGTTAATTTCTCTATAATACTCAAATAATTTCATGAACTAGTTCTTTTGTAAAAGCCATAAAGTTTAATTCTTTTTTCTCTTGAATGCCTACTTTTATTCCTTTTCTCCTACAGACATTTATCTTAAAGTTAATATTTATTCTGAAGTCTCATTGATTTCACTATCATACAGCTCTAAAGAAAAATATATATAAATTTAAATGCATTTTTTATTATTTCTTGTGGTCATGATGCCAAGTGTTCAAACAATTTTTCCAAAATGAGTTATTTTTATAACCATTAGAGCAAAGTAGCTTAAAATAAACATATTTCTAATATTAATACATATTAAGAATTAAGGATATCATTTTATTAGAAATGTACTTATAAAGCTTATGGAGGTAGTTTTCTTCACTTGACTCATATATTTGAATAAATTAAATTATTGTTGAAATGAGAATAATTACTCTCATTTATTCAATTATTCTCATTTAATCAATTCTAATCCTATTTTTTCATACTTATAGATGTGAGTGTTGGGAAAACTTGCACATATATGTGCATAGATAGAACTGGAAAATTATTTAAACTCATTCTTTGAATTTTATAGGATTTTGCAAATAGGCCAAATAAATCAATAAAGACCTACCCTAAAAATTAATGTCCATGATCATTGACTGACAAATTGTTTAGCTCTTCCTTTCCATTATGCTGAAGAAACAAATTTGAAACTGTCTTGCAAGAGGATTTGATACCCAGATATTAGAGTCATTCACATTCTCAATATTTGAGAAAAAAATGTTTTACTAACACTTAGAAAATACTAATACTTCTACTTGGTAACCTTTCATATAGAGCAGTGATTCTCAATGGGGGAACATTTTGCAAACTTGGGGATATTTGGCAATGTGTGGGGACCTTTAGGATTGTCATACTGGTGGGGAGGAGGAGTAGTAAGGAAGAAGTGCTACTGGCAACTAGTGAGTAGAGGTCGCGGATGATGCTAAAAATCCTAAAATGCACAAGACAGTTCCCCACACCAACAAATTATATGGCTCATATTTTCAATAATATAGACGCTGAGAAACTTTGATCTAGACAGATATTTTATTGATGGAGCTATAACTAGGTGATGTTATGGTAAACATAACCACATTGGAAATTTTTCATCTTAATATATTTTTGATTTGACATAACTAAAAAGACCACATATTTAAGCAAAATTTGAATTTTGTAGTACATACCAAAGTGACTTTAAAAGGCAAGAGAATGGTTCAACATATGCAAATCAATCAATGTGATATACCACATCAACAAAAGAAAAGACAAAAAACACATGATCATCTCAATAGATGCAGAAAAAGCATTTGATAAAATTCAACATCCATTCATGATAAAAATTCTTGCCTAAGTGGGTATAGAGGGAACATATCTCAACATAATAAAAGCTATTTATGACAGACCCACAGCCAATATAATAGTCAATGGTGAAAAGCTGAAAGTCTCCCACTAAAATCTGTAACAAAATAAGTATACCCACTGTTACCACTTCTATTCAACATAGTACTGGAAGTCCTAGCCACAACAATCAGACAAGAAAAAGAAATAAAAGGTATCCAAACTGGAAAGGTAGAGGTAAAACTGTCATTATATGCAGATGACATGATACTATGTATAGAAAACCCTAAAGACTACACACAAAAACTACTAGAAGTGATAAGTGAATTCAGCAAAGTAGTGGGATACAAGATTAAATACAGAAATAAGTTGTATTTCTTTATATTAACAATGAAATATCATGAAACGAATATAAAGAAAAAATCCCTTTTAAAATCCCTCCACAAAAAACAAAACAACAACACCAAAAAGACTTAGGAATAAACCTGACCAAAGAGGTGAAAGACTTATATGTTGAGAACTATACGATATTAATAAAGGAAACTGAAGATGATTCAAATAAATGGAAAGATATCACATGCTCTAGAGTTGGAAGAATTAATATTGTTAAAATGGCCATACTACCCAAAGCAATCTACAGATTTAATGCAGTCCTATCAAATTACCCATGATGTTTTTCACAGAGCTAGAACAAATAATCCTAAAATTTATATGGAACCATAAGAAATCCCAGAATTGCCAAAGCAATCCTGAGGGGAAAAAACAAAGCAGGAGGCATAATTCTGAGATGTGAGACAGTGCCATGCTGATGGTATTGGCACAAAACAAAACAGCATGGTACTGGCACAAAAAGAGACATGTGGATCAATGAAACAGAGAGCTCAGAAATAAACCCACACTGAAGGAGGCAGGAATATACAATGGAGAAAAGACAGTCTCTTCAGCAAGTCAGGTTGGGAAAGTTGGACAGCTGCATGTAAATCAATAAAGTTAGAGCACACCCTCACAACCATACACAAAAATAAACTCACAACAGCTTAAAGACTTAAATATGACACGACACCATAAAACTTCTAGAGGAGAACACGTGCAAAACATTCTCCGACATAAATCATACCAATGTTTTCTTAGGTCAGTCTCCCAAGGAAAAACAAAAATAGAAATAAAAAGCAAAAATAAATAATTGGGACCTAATCAAACTTACAAGCTTTTGCACAGCAAAGGAAACCATGAACAAAATGAAAAAACAACCTACAGACTGGGAGAAAATATTTGCAAATGACATGACTGACAAGGGCTTAATTTCCAAATTATACAAAATCTCACACAACTCAACAACAAAAAACAAACTACCCAGTCTTAAAATGGGCAGAAGACCTAAATAGACATTTCTTCAAAGAAGATATATAGCTGGCCAACAGGCACATGAAGAGATGCTCCATGTTTCTAATTATTAGTAAAAGGCAAATCAAAACTACAATGAGGTTCCACCTTATACCAGTCAGAATGGCCATCATCAAAATGTCTACAAGTAACAAATGCTGGAGAGGGTGTGGAAAAAGGAAACCATCCTCCACTGTTGGTGGGAATGTATATTGGTGCAGCCACTGTGGAAAACAGTATGGAGGTTCCTCAAAAAATTAAAAATACAGTTACCATATGATCCAGCAATCCCACCACTGGGCATATATCTGGACAAAACTGTAATTCAAAAAGATACGTGCACCCCTACCTATGTTCATAGCACTATTCACAATAGCCAAGACATGGAAACAATCTAAATATCTATCAACAGATAAATGGATAAAAAAGTTGTGGTACATATATACAATAAAATACTACTCAGCCATAAAAAAGAACAAAACAATGTCATTTGCAGCAACATGGATGGACTTATGGATTATCAAACAAAGTTAAGTAAGTCAGAAAGATAAAGACAAATACTATCACTTATATGTGGAATCTAAAATATGATACGAACCTATTTATGAAACAGAAACAGACTTACAGACATAGCGAACAGACTTGTGGTGGCCAAAGGAGAGGGGAGAGGAGGGAGGGATGGAGTAGGAGGTTGGGGTTAGCAGATGTAAACCACTATATACAGAATGGATAAACAACAAGGTCCCACTGAATAGCACAGGGAACTGTATTCAATATCCTATGATAAACCATATGGAACATAATCTAAAAAACAATGTTTTTATATGTATAACTGAATCACTTTGCTGTACAGCAGAAATTAACACAACATTGTAAATCAACTATACTCCAATTTTAATAAAAGCATAAAAATGGTAAGAGAAATTGAAAGAGGTGGACATTTCAAAATCACAATGTATATCTAGAATAGTAGTTTTATTTTATGTCTAGTAAATAATAACTTTTAATTATGCTTAAGACACAATTGGAACAGCATACAGACTTCTGAGAAACAGGAATTTGTTGTAATTAATAAAATATCATTTTTTAAAGTTCTGGGTGTCATATTCTTGATTGTATTTTTGGAAATCATACATAATATGCAAGTGCGAAAGAGGTGATTAATGAATGAGAATATTCACCAACATGATACTCATTCCCAGGAATGGAGAAAATGTGGATACCCAAGGTAAGAGCAAGTCTATATCTTCCAGCAGCATGTTTGTTACAAAGTTTGTTACAAGGCTGAACATTCTATTTACTAGAGAGAGAGTTTTTAGAAGAAAAAAAGAGAGAGCAAGAGAAAGAGAAAGAGATAAGAGCCATCAGGTTAACAGCAAGCATGGTGGTTTGCTTTGAGTTTGTCATCTGCAAACAATTAGTGCCACCATCTTCACTATGTCTTTCTGATGATCTTTTACTGTCTCAGGGCACTTCCATAGGAGCAATGCATTCTTTGACAATGAAGAGGGTATGGAAAAACAAGGTTGTTAAATTAAAATTGGCATCACACTTGTTGCCCTACTCAAAAAAATATCTGGAGAGAAGATGGCGGAAGAGTAAGATGCGGAGATCACCTTCCTCCCCACAGATATATCAGAAATACATCTACACGTGGAACTGCTCCTATAGAACACCCACTGAACGCCAGCAGAAGACCTCAGACCTCCCAAAAGGCAAGAAACTCACCACGGGGCTTCGCTGGTGGTGCAGAGGTTGAGAATCTGCCTTCTAATGCAGGGGACACGGGTTCAAGCCCTGGTCTGGGAAGATCCCACATGCTGCGGAGCAACTAGGCCCATCAGCCACAACTACTGAGCCTGTGCATCTGGAGCCTGTGCTCTGCAACAAGAGAGGCCGCAAAAGTGAGAGGCCCGCGCACCGCGATGAAGAGAGGCCCCCGCTCGCCACAAGTAGAGAAAGCCCTTGCACAGAAATGAAGACCCAACACAGCCATAAATAAATAAATAAATAAATAAATAAAAAGCCAAGCATTTGAAGCCCTTAAAAAAAAAAAAAGAAAAGAAACTCCCCACGTACCTGGGTAGGGCAAAAGAAAAAAGAAAAAACAGACACAAAAAAATAGGGACGGGACCTGCACCAGTGGGAGGGAGCTGTGAAGGAGGAAAGGTTTCCACACACTAGGAAGCCCCTTCCCGTGTGAAGACTGTGGGTGGCGGAGGGGGAAGCTTCAGAGCCATGGAGGAGAGCACAGCAACAGGGGTGTGGAGGGCAAAGCGGAGAGATTCCCGCACAGAGAATCGGTGCCGACCAGCACTCACTAGCCTGAGAGGCTTGTCTGCTCTCCCGCCGGGACGGGTGTGGGCTGGGAGCTGAGCCTCGGGCTTCAGTCCGATGGCAAGGAGAGGACTCGGGTTGGCAGCATGAACACAACCTGAAGGGGTTAGTACACCACGGCTAGCAGAGAGGGAGTCCGGGGAAACGTCTGGACCTGCCGAAGAGGCAAGAGACTGTTTCTTCCCTCTTTGTTTCCTGATGTGTGAGGTGAGGGGATTAAGAGCGCTGCTTAAAGGAGCTCCAGAGACGGGCTCGAGCCGCGGCTATCAGTGCGGACCCCAGAGATGGGCATGAGACGCTAAAGCCGCTGTTGCTGCCACCAAGAAGGCTGTGTACAAGCACAGGTCACTATCCACACCACCCCTCCCGGGAGCCTGTGCAGCCTGCCACTGCCAGGGTCCCATGATCCAGGGACAACTTCCCCAGGAGAACACATGGCATGCCTCAGGCTGGTGCAACGTCCTGCAGGCCTCTGCCGCTGCAGGCTCGCCCCGCACTCCATACCACTCACTCCCCCCCGGCCTCAGTGAGCCAAAGCCCCCAAATCAGTTGCTCCTTTAAGCCAGTCCTGTCTGAGCAAAGAACAGACACCCTCAAGCGACCTACACGCAGAGGTGGGGCCAAATCCAAAGCTGAACCATGGAAGCTGTGCGAACAAAGAAGAGACAGGGAAAACTCTCCCAGCAGCCTCAGGAGCAGCAGATTAAATCTCCACAATCAAATTGATGTACCCTGCATCGGTGAAATACCTGAATAGACAACGAATCATCCCAAATTGAAGAGGTTGACTTTGGGAGCAAGATATATTATTTTTTCCCCTTTTCCTCTTTTTGTGAGTGTGTATGTGTATGCTTCTGTGTGAGATTTTGTCTGTATAGCTTTGCTTTCACCATTTGTCCTAGGGATCTGTCCATCCATTGTTTTTTCTTTGTTTTCACTTTAAAAAGTTTTTTTCTTAATAATTATTTTTTATTTTAATAACTTTATTTTATTTTATCTTTATTTTATCCTTTCTTTCTTTCTCTCTCTCTCTTTCCTTCCTTTCTTCCTTCCTTTTCTTCTTTCTTTCTTTCTTTCTGTCTGTCTGTCTGTCTGTTTTTTCTCCCTTTTATTCTGAGCTGTATGGATGAAAGGCTCGTGGTGCTCCAGCCAGGAATAATGGCTGTGCCTCTAAGGTAGGACAGCCAACTTCAGGACACTGGTCCAAAAGAGACCTCCCAGCTCCACGCAACATCAAATGGCAAAAATCTCCCAGAGATCTCCATCTCAATACCAAGACCCAACTTCACTCAACGACCAGCAAGCTATAGTGCTGGACAATCCTATGCCAAACAACTAGCAAGACAGGAACAGCCCCATCCATTAGCAGACAGGCTGCCTAAAATCATAATAAGGCCACAGATACCCCAAAACACACCACCAGACATGGACCTGCCCACCAGAAAGACAAGATCCAGCCTCATTCACCAGAACACAGGCACTAGTCCCATCCACCAGGAAGCCTACACAACCCACTGAACCAGACTTAGCCACTGGGGACAGTCACCAAAAACAATGGGAACTATGAACCTGGAGCCTGCAAAAAGGAGACCCCAAGCACAGTAAGATAAACAAAATGAGAAGACAGAAAAACACACAGCAGATGAAGGAGCAAGGTAAAAACGCACCAGACCTAGCAAATGAAGAGGAAATAGGCAGTCTACCTGAAAAGGAATTCAGAATAATGATAGGAAAGATGATCCAAAATCTTGGAAACAGAATAGAGAAAATGCAAGAAACATTTAACAAAGACTTGGAAGAAGAACTAAAGAGGAAACAAGCAATGATGAACAACACAGTAAATGAACTTAAAAACACTCTAGAAGGCATCAATAGCAGAATAACTGAGACAGAAGAATGGATAAGTGACCTGGAAAATAAAATAGTGAAAATAACTACTGCAGAGCAGAAAAAAAAAAGAATGAAAAGAACTGAGGGCAGTCTCAGAGACCTCTGGGACAACATTAAACACACCAACATTTGAATTATAGGGGTCCCAGAAGAAGAAGAGAAAAAGAAAGGGACTGAGAAAATATTTGAAGAGATTAGAGTTGAAAACTTCCTTAATATGGGAAAGGAACTACTTAAGTCCAGGAAGCACAGAGAGTCCCATACAGGATAAATCCAAGGAGAAACACGCCAAGACACATATTAGTCAAACTATCAAAAATTAAATACAGAGAAAACATATTAAAAGCAGCAAGGGAAACACAACAAATAACACACAAGGGAATCCCCATAAGGTTAACAGCAGATCTTTCAGTAGAAACTTTGCAAGCCAGAAGGGAGTGACAGGACATATTTAAAGTGATGAAGGAGAAAAACATACAACCAAGATTACCCAGCAAGGATCTCATTCAGATTTGATGGAGAAATTAAAACCTTTACAGAGAAGCAAAAGCTGAGAGAGTTCAGCACCACCAAACCAGCTTTACAACAAATGCTAAAGGAAATTCTCTAGGCAACAAACACAAGAGAAGGAAAAGACCTAAATAACAAACCCAAAACAATTATGAAAATGGGAATAGGAACATACATATCGATAATTACCTTAAGTGTAAATGGATTAAGTGCTCCCACCAAAGACACAGACTGGCTGAATGCATACATAAACAAGACCTGTATATGTACTGTCTACAAGAGACCAACTTCAGACCTAGGGACACATACAGCCTGAAAGTGAGGGGACGGAAAAAGGTATTCCATGCAAATGGAAATCAAAAGAAAGCAGGAGTACCAATTCTCATATCAGACAAAATAGACTTTAAAATAAATACTATTACAAGAGAAAAAGAAGGCCACTACATAATGATAAAGGGATTGATCCAAGTAGAGGATATAACAATTGTAAATATTTATGTACCCAACAAAGGAGCACCTCAATACATAAGGCAAATACTAACAGTCATAAAAGGGGAAATCGACAGTAACACAATCACAGTAGGGGAATTTAGCACCCCACTTTCACCAATGGACAGACCATCCAAAATGAAAATAAATAAGGAAACACAAGCTTTAAATGATATATTAAACAAGATAACTTAATTGATATTTATAGGACATTCCATCCAAAAACAACAGAATACACATTTTTCTCAAGTGCTCATGGAACATTCTCCAGGATAGATCATATCTTGGGTCACAAATCAAGCCTTGGTAAATTTAAGAAAACTGAAATCATATCAAGTATCTTTTCTGACCACAATGCTATAAAACTAGATATCAATTACCGGAAAAGATCTGTAAGAAATACAAACACATGGAGCATAAACAATACACTACTTAATAACCAAGTGATAACTGAAGAATTCAAAGAAGAAATAAAAAAAACCCAGAAACAAATGACAATGGAGACACGATGACCCAAAACCTATGCAATGCAGCAAAAGCAGTTCTAAGAGGGAATTTTATAGCAATACAATCCTACCTTAAGAAACAGGAAACATCTCAAATAAACAACCTAACCTTGCACCTAAAACAATAAGAGAAAGAAGAACAAAAAAACCCAAAAGTTAGCATAAGGAAAGAAATCATAAAGATCAGATAATAAATAAATGAAAAAGAAATAAGGGAATGATAGCAAAGATCAATAAAACTAAAAGCTGGTTCTTTGAGAAGATAACCAAAATTGATAAACGATTAGCCAGGCTCATCAAGAAAAAAAGGGAGAAGACACAAATCAATAGAATTAGAAATGAAAAAGGAGAAGTAACAACTGACACTGCAGAAATACAAAGGATCATGAGACATTACTACAAGCAACTCTATGCCAATAAAATGGACAACCTGGAAGAAATGGAAAAATTCTTAGAAATGCACAACCTGCCAAGACTGAACCAAGAAGAAATAGAAAATATGAACAGACCAATCACAAACACTGAAATTGAAACTGTGATTAAAAATCTTCCAACAAACAAAAGCCCAGGACCAGATGACTTCACAGGTGAATTCTATCAAACATTTAGAGAAGACCTAACACCTATCCTTCTCAAACTCTTCCACAATATAGCAGAGAGAGGAACACTCCAAAACTCATTCTACAAGGCCACCATCATCCTGATAACAAAACCAGACAAACATGTCACAAAGAAAGAAAACTACAGGCCAATAGCACTGATGAACATAGATGCAAAAATCCTCAACAAAATACTAGCAAACAGAATCCAACAGCACATAAAAAGCATCATACACCATGATCAAGTGGGGTTTATCCCAGGAATGCAAGGATTCTTCAATATATGCAAATCAATCAACGTGATACACCATATTAACAAATTGAAGGAGAAAAACCATATGATCATCTCAATAGATGCAGAGAAAGCTTTTGACTAAATTCAACACCTATTTGTGATAAAAACCCTGCAGAAAGTAGGCATAGAAGGAACTTTCCTCAACATAATAAAGGCCATATATGACAAGCCCACAGCAAACATCATCCTCAATGGTGAAAAACTGAAAGCATTTCCACTAAGATCAGGAACAAGACAATGTTGCCCACTCTCACCACTCTTATTCAACATAGTTTTGGAAGTTATAGCCACAGCAATCAGAGAAGAAAAAGAAATAAAAGGAATCCAAATTGGAAAAGAAGAAGAAAAGCTGTCACTGTTTGCAGATGACATGATACTACACATAGAGAATCCTAAAGATGATACCAGAAAACTACTAGATCTAATCAATGAATTTGGTAAAGTAGCAGGATACAAAATTAATGTACAGATATCTCTGACATTCCTATAAACTAATGATGAAAATCTGAAAGTGAAATTAAGAAAACACTCCCATTTACCACTGCAACAAAAAGAATAAAATATCTAGGAATAAACCTACCTAAGGAGACAAAAGACCTGTATACAGAAAATTATAAGACACTGATGAAAGAAATTAAAGATGATACAAATAGATGGAGATATATATCATGTTTTGGATTGGAAGAATCAACATTGTGAAAATGACTCTACCATCCAAAGCAATCTACATATTCAATGCAATCCCTAGCAAACTACCACTGGCATTTTTCACAGAACTAGAACAAAACATTTCACAATTTGTATGGAAATACAAAAGACCCCGAATAGCCAAAGCAATTTTGAGAAAGATAAATGGAGCTGGAGGAATCAGGCTTCCTGACTTCAGACTACACTACAAAGCCACAATAATCAAGACAGTATGGTACTGGCACAAAAACAAAAATATAGATCAATGGAACAGAATAGAAAGCCCAGAGATAAACCCATGCACATATGGTCACCTTATCTTTGATAAAGGAGGCAAGAATATACAATGTCAAAAAGACAGGCGTTTCAATAAATGGTGCTGGGAAAACTGGACAGGTACATCGAAAAGTATGAAATTAGAACACTCCCTAACACCATACACAAAAATAAACTCCAAATGGATTAAAGACCTAAATGTAAGGCCAGACACTATCAAACTCTTAGAGGAAAACATAGGCAGAACACTCTATGACATAAATCACAGCAAGGTCCTTTTTGACCCACCTCCTAGAGAAATGGAAATAAAAACAAAAATAAACAAATCGGACCTAATGAAACTTAAAAACTTTTGCACAGCAAAAACAAGACCAAAAGACAACCCTCAGAATGGGAGAAAATATTTGCAAATGAAGCAACTGACAAAGGAGTAATCTCCAAAATTTACAAGCGGCTCATGCAGCTCAATAACAAAAAACAAGCAACCGAATGCAAAAATGGGCAGAAGACCTAAATCGACATTTCTCCAAAGATTACAGATTGCCAACAAGCATATGAAAGAATGTTCAACATAATTAATCATTAGAGAAATGCAAATCAAAACTACAATGAGATATCATCTCACCCCGGTCAGAATGGCCATCATCAAAAAATCTAGAAACAACAATTGCTGGAGAGGGTGTGGAGAAGAGGGAACAGTCTTGCACTGTTGGTGGGAATGTAAATTGATACAGCCACTATGGAGAACAGTATGGAGGATCCTTAAAAATCTAAAACTAGAACTACCATACAACCCAGCAATCCCACTCCTGGGCATATACCCTGATAAAACCATAATTCAAAAATAGTTATGTAACAAAATGTTTATTGCAGCTCTATTTACAATAGCCAGAATGTGGAAGCAACCTAAGTATCCATCATCAGATGAATGGATAAAGAAGATGTGGCACATATATATAATGGAATATTACTCAGCCATAAAAAGAAACGAAATTGAGTTATTTGTAGTGAGGTGGATGAACCTAGAGTCTGTCATACAGAGTGAAGTAAGTCAGAAAGAGAAAAACTAATACCATATGCTAACGCATATATATGGAATCTAAGAAAAAGAAAAAAGTCATGAAGAACCTGGGCGTAAGATGGGAATAAAGACACAGACCTACTAGAGAATGGACTTGAGGATATGGGGAGGGGAAAGTGTAAGCTGTGACAAAGTAAGGGAGTGGCATGGACATATATACACTACCAAATGTAAAATAGATAGCTAGTGGGAAGCAGCAGCATAGCACAGGGAGATCAGCTCCGTGGTTTTGTGACCACCCAGAGGTGTGGGATAGGGAGGGTGGGAGGGAGGGAGATGCAAGAGGGAAGAGATATGGGAACATATGTATATGTATAACTGATTCACTTTGTTATAAAGCAGAAACTAACACACCATTGTAAAGCAATTATACTCCAATAAAGACGTTAAAATATATATATCTGAATTCAGAACATACCACTATGGGCAAAACATCCTGTTTCTAATGTAATGCCTTTCCATAACAGAAATATTTCTGAGACAGGGAAAGACATGAAGGCTGAATTGGTGCATGCTGCCTTGATCAGGAGGCTTTATAAACATCAATCTCTCAAGTTATCTTTCCTTTGATGTTTTGGAAGTTTTAACACCTTAATACATGCTACTTAAATTCAAAATGGGTGAAAAATATTATTTTCAGCTTTTTTTTTTTCGGTATGTGGCCTCTCACTGTTGTGGCCTCTCTTGTTGCAGAGCACAGGCTCCGGACGCGCAGGCTCAACGGCCATGGCTCACGGGCCCAGCTGCTCCGCGGCCTGTGGGATCTTCCCGGATCGGGGCACAAACCCGTGTCCCCTGCATTGGCAGGCGGACTCTCAACCACCGTGCCACCAGGGAAGCCCTATTTTCAGCTTTTTTTAAGTGGGAGAGGAAAATGAGAACCTCACACTTTCTTGGCTGAAGAGAGATGTTTGGTAGATCAGTTTTAAAATGGAATTCATGGAAGTTAGGGATCTGTCAAGTAATTCCTTTAAAGCTCTTCATGTCATTTTAGTGTGTGGAATGAATATATATCTATACCTGTAGTTATAAATCTATTTCTATCCATAGCAGTTTTAATCCTTTTTGTTTCTCTAAGAATTGTCTGTTCATATGTCCTGTATGGTAAATGTCCTGTTTACTTTTCCTAATGAACTTTTCAATGAAGTGTAACATGGATTAAGAAGAGCATGAATATCATAAATGAGTAGGGATGCAAATTTTCACATACATGTAACCAAGCACTTGGATCAGGAACAGAGATTATAATATCAGAATGTGTATCTCTTCATTAAATGTAGGTTTTCTCTACTGTTTCCAGAAAATTTTTTCTAGTTTGCAGCACAGAGATTCTGCATGTCTTTTTATAGGCTTATATTTGATGATTTTTGATGTTATTCTAACAGACACTTTAAAATTTTAATGTTATATTAGTTTGCTACTAGTCAATAGAAATAAAAATTAGTTTTATAGATTGACCTTGCATGTAGTATCTTCTCTTTTTCACCTATAAATTCTATTGCTATGTGGATTCTCTTATATTTTCACATACACATAATAAAATATGATTAATAAAGATTAATAAAATAATCTCAAATGAATAGGAAAAGAGGCGTAAGGAAAATATGCAAATGAAGCATGAGTGGGAAATACAAAAGAGAGGTAAAAGATAGTAAGGATATAGTGAAAAAGTCTACCTTAATTGTATTTGGATAAAAGAAGAATAAGCAAGAGAAAATGAGGAAGAAGCAACTTGAAACCACATTTTAGTAAAACTTATGTCAACTCAAAGGCAATAATCTTAAAACAGAGAAAAAAGGCAGATCACTTTTAAAGAAGTAACAATAATGAGATCATGTTATTCAACTGGACAATGGAACATAGAAGACAATAGAATCAATTCCTCATGCTTAAATATAATGTGACAGCCTATAATATTATACACAGTAAATACAACTTGAATGTAAAAATGAATCTAATTTCAGTAAAATAAATCAGAGAATTTGATACAAACAGATCCACCAGGTCTAAGATAAATGACAAAATAATTATAAAGAAAAATTTGAAAGATAAGTATACAGGCAAATATACATACAAATGACTTAGCAAAAATACCAGTAATGGCTTGGCTGTGCATGCATGTGTGTGTGTGTGTGTGTGTGTGTGTGTGTGTGTGTGTGTGTGCGCACATATACATATATATGTAAAATATACACAAAAGTGGCACATAAATTGGGAAAGAATTAAAGTTAAAATATGCTAATATATTTGTGTTGTTTAGGAGAATACAAAATAATAATTTATATAGACTAATTTTGGGGTGCATAATATAATCTCTAGTGTAAAAATTAAAATAACAATAAAGAGTATTCATAACAAGTTGATAGAAATGAAATGTTAAAATTAAAACTAACAGATAAACAGACAACCCCCCTCACATCAGTCCAAAGGAGGATAAGATAAAAGAACAGCACAGGTAGGAATTATAGCAATACTAAATGGTATATTGAAATAAAAAATGTTTCAATAATTGCATTAATTATAAATCTATGAAGAGATAAAGTATAAAGTGTAACTATATGCCACTAAAAGCAGAAGTAGAAAACTTCACAGCCACAGAGTAGCTATTCCCAGTATCTGTTACCCTCTTCATTTTGACTTAAGATATGACATGTGGTCAAATGAGAGTCAGAGAAGAGCACATAATCTCTTTGTAGCAAAGTAATATCACAGCTTTTATACAGAGACTCAGATTATGCTAAAGATGAGT
Organism: Leucopleurus acutus; assembly: GCF_964270905.1. Taxonomy (NCBI): domain Eukaryota; kingdom Metazoa; phylum Chordata; class Mammalia; order Artiodactyla; family Delphinidae; genus Leucopleurus; species Leucopleurus acutus. The sequence continues at coordinate 55,517,696 of NC_139142.1, forward strand.
TTATATTTCTCATGTATACCGGATAAGTTTTAGGGGACAGAAATCAACAATTATAAATAAATACTGATAAAGAGATATGAATAAGTTTTAAATTCACTCTTATACAACCAGCCACAGGCCTGAGTGGGAACTCTCACATGATGTGATTATTTCTTAAAGAAGAAGTTATAGATTCCTGGGGAAGTGGACAGTTTCATAACACAAAGAGGGAAAAGTTTAAAGGGTAACAAGAAATATGCATTACAGATGATACAACAAAATTCAAACAAAATATGATTAATTCCTACAACTTAAATCTCATGCCCCATGAGAAGAAAAATGAAAAGACCTACAATAGCAATTTAACTGACTTGATTCTCCTTTTCCCTCAACCCATGAAGAACTACTGCCTGGAGAGAAGGGGATAATTATTGCATGAAGATGTTGAGAAATAAATTTGTATCCTGCATCTAACATCATGCTTACGTTTCTGAGATATAGTGTTCAATGGACAATCTAGCCAAATAAATATTCTATACCCTGAATAAGAATTTAAAGAATAAATAAACTTCTAGTCTGTTTTTCTGGTCTCTATCCCACTCATTTACACATTTCTTTTCTCTCTCTCTCTCTCTCTCACTCTCTCTCTCTCTCCCTCTCTCTCTCTCTCTTTCCCCTCATGTAGCCAATATTTGCTAAATGAATGCTCTGAACCAGGACCACACAATCACTATAAGCAATGTATTTCCTTCTCTCCTGGGTTCTCCCTTGGAAACTTTTGGTTTTGCAGAGTAAAATGCTCCCTAATTCTTGCCATTTATGAATAATACATGAGACATGAGACTTATGGAGAGAACAAAAGTGTTTTTATAATCCTGTTATTTCTTCTAAAATATTTTTACTCTCCAGATTTAAAATTACCATATGTTCAAATATAAAAGGAAAGAACCACCCAGTAATTTTTACTAATATCTTTTAAGAAAGGAAGCCAGAAAATATAGATATAACAATCATATATTCTGGGATTTAAAATCTTACATGCTATCAATAGACTGCATATGCTATTATTTGGTTTGGAATTGATGCAAATATGACCACTGTCACTATGAATCTTATAGCTGGCAAGTTGATAACACTATACATTTATGAACACTGATATGAATTGAGGTCTCAGAATTGCCCAGAGTTTTATTTTGTCCTCATTTTTCTAGCTTCTGAAACAACTTCATGTGTTTTCTACCTTTAATCCTAAAGCTCTCCCTCACCTACCTGATTCCCAGCATACAATCTTATTTTACAGTTCACCTAAAAAGTAAATGTCATCAGCTAAGAGCTTTCTTATCTTCCTGACATCAAGTCTCTAAACTCATCTGTATCTGTAGCGGTGTTCTTCTACCTTGGGTTACAATGGATGAAATGCCTTCTTCCTGCCAAGAACCAATCACTCTGTGTGTGCCATGGATCCTCACCACTAATGATATCTCAGAGAAGTTACATGAGTTGTTATAGACTTTCCTGTCTTCAACCTCTACGCATCTACATCAGTCCTTGAAATCACCAATTGTCACCCTGATCTTATGGCCAATATACTCACCTATCCCCTTTCAGAGCCAAATATTTTGTAGGAATTGTCTGGATATGAAGTCTCCTATTTATTTTCTAGTCTTCTTTTTTTTTTCCCCAGTCACATTTCCACCCAACCTAAACTGGCTTTTACTTCTACAGTGCCACCTAAATTGGACTTTTTTTATGATCAGTGTAGGAAACATCAAGTGAGATAGATAGTCTCATTAAGATTCCTCCAGTAAAAATTTCTTTTGTCCTTCTGATATCTCCTGGGTAGGGCTGATTAAAACAAGTGCAGAGTCAGCTAAACCAAACTGAACTACTTATAAATCTTTAAATAGGATTTAAACACTTAAATAGTGAGATATAAAAACTATTATTGATCAGTCCTCCCCAGAAAATGTCCATAAGATCCTCCTATTGAAAGGCCTTTGGGCAGCTCATGTTTCTATCATCCCTGACCTTAGATACTCTGCTCTTGTTTTACTCTGATGAACTCTTCTGTTAAGCAAACATAGTTTATAGTCCAAATCATGACACTTTTGAGAGTTAATGGGGATGCTATTAATTATTACATTTAGATAGCCTGCATCACCAGGAATCTCCCAACAAAAGGAAGTATGATAACTTTCCGTTTTTGCTCTTCGGTCATTTTCTGTTGTATTCTATTAAAGCTATTAACTGAATCACTTATAATGATTTTCATGTTGCTAAATACAATGGATGCTTCAGTTATTATCTGAGTTTTTTTCTCAACCGCATTTGCCACCACAGACTGCTTTTTCCTCCTGTTAACACTCTCTCTTGGCTTCTACATTTGTTTTTTTCTTGCTTTTTCCAAGTGTCCTTTGCAGTCTCCTCATTGTTGAGAGACAATTCTTCCTGGATCTTTTGCATTTCTGCATATCTTATATGAGACACTAACTTCTTTTTGTTTCACTCTACCTTTACAAGGATATGTGTATAGCAAACAACCTTGGAGGATCAGCATGTTGTCTTACTCTGGAGGTATGCCTATTGTCCAGTATAATAAAGGTATTGTCTCCCTCAGAAGCAAAAGGCAGGAAGATTTTATCCTTTATAAAAGATTCGGGTTCCTAATCTCAGGGTTTCTGACCTGTAACCCAGACCAATGCATATGTGGGCATCAATATGGGACCATTCTCATTGACCTGTGGGACTTAGGGGTAAGGAGAACTGCTGTAAATATGCTGACACTCATGGTACTTGCTGAGACATGGGTAATAAAGTGTATTTTTATAGACTTTATAGAGTCAGAGTCTCATGTTTTCTATTGGTATTAATGAAATTCTTTCAGGCTAAATATTTAGCTTGTAAGTGGGGCAAAATCTCGGACCCTACATAGTTTTTTTTTAATTGATGTATAACATTGTGTAAGTTTAAGCTATGCAATTTGTTGATTTGATACATTTATATATTGCAATATGATTACCTAATGTAGTGATAGCTAACACTTCCATCAAGTCACATAATTATCATTTAGTGTTAAGAACATTTACAGTACAGTCTATTAGCAACTTTGAAGTACAGTTGACTCTTAAACAATGCTGGGGTTAGGGGCACCAATCTTCTGCAGTTGAAAATGTGTCTATAATTTTACAGTGACTCTCTGTATCCACAGTTCCATATTCTTGGATTCAACAAACTACAAATCATACAGTACTGTGTTACAGATTTTGTGAAAAAAATTTGTGTATAAGTGGACCCTGTAATTCAAACCCTCATTGTCCAAGGGGCCACTGTATATAACACAGTATTTCTGATTATAATTACAATGCTATGCATTTGATTTTCAGAATGTATTCACCTTTTAACTTCAATTTTGTACACTTTGACTAAAATCTCCCCAATTCCTCTATCCCTCAACTCCTAGTAACCACCATTCTCTGTTTCTACGAATTTAACAACAAAAACTGTATGATATCACTTACATGTGGAATCTAAAAAACCTGCATAGCTCTTGACATTCATCCTTTCTGCCCTCTCTACATGGTGGAGTTCCTCAGGGACCCATTCTCCTCTCACCCTGATAGTTCCTCGGTGATTCCATTCACTCATAAATTGTAAAGTCTTTTCATGTTATTGATTCCCAGATTTCTATCACTCACCTTCATTCTTTTCCAAGTTCCAGATGCATATATTCATCACAAAAATAAGATGTTCAAGATTTACCCCTTGATTCCCTTGAAAATCTCTGTATATGCTGTTTCCCTACACATATTCATGGAATACGCCAAACCTTTTCCTATTTCCAGGACATGCACATGTTTATCCTACTACTGGAAAGACTGGTTATCAAATCTTCACCTGGCTATGCTCTACCATCCTTCAGGTTTTCTTGGAGAATGACTCTCCTGACACTCCAACATAAATCAGGTATTTCATTTGTTACTCAGTTTTTTTTTTCACAGAATTTATCATAATTTGTTATTGTATATTTATTTATGTGTGGGAAAATTGCCATGGTCACCATGCCTCTTTGGTTTTTAAGCTGAATGAATTTAGGAAACGCATGTTTTCTGTCTCAGTGCCAAGCATAGTGCTTGACATAGAATAGCTACTTATTATTTGTTGAACAAATGCAGGCAATAACTGTTTTTCACTAAAATTCTTCTAAGATCAGCCTATTCTCCTTTATTTATAGGAAATGGATTTGTTGTCTACCTTGTTGCCTAATTTTAAAAGACTTTTATTTTCTTTGTGTTAAAGCAATTTATTTCTGGGCCATTTAAAAATACACAGAAGAAAAAAATATTTGAAAATCTAAAGGAAAGAAAGTAGTCACCATTTCTCCATTCAAAAAACACAAATTAGGTAAAAACTGTTGTCACAGAAATTCAATTATCATCAAAGTCAAGATCTCTAAATTTATCCAGGGTAAAATCTATAGTATGAGAAAGACATTAAGAAAATGTGTTGTCATTGTCACTCACTCATTAGGATTGCCTCTTTTGTATTAGAGATCTTCAGTCTCATTTTTCTCAATTAGTTGATGATGCCATATAGAAATTATAATTTTTTACATTTAAAATATTGGAGGTTCTTCCATATAGGCAATAACACATATATTAAAAAAGTACTCATTGATTTTTATTATTCAATATTATTTTCTCTTACACATATCATTTTCTTTTTAAAGGCAAACAGATCATACCCTACTTAAGTTATATGGTCCAATGGTATATACTAGTATAAAAAAAACTTAAATAATTTAACATATTTTTACCTAACCAGAGAAAAAAATCTAAGAATGCAAAAATCATGAAATGTAACCCTGTACTATTAGAGTCATAAACTGTTGCTTTGAAAGACTAAAAAAAGTATGATGATGATCTTATGTACATGATTGCTCTACTCTTATACTTCCTTGAAGATTGAAAAATTAAAAACTGCAAAGCAGTTTACACCATTTAAAAGTAGATTATGTATAAGAGCAACTTAAGTTGCAGAAGTGCTACCTGTCATTATATCTCCCACACCACTGAGAGAAATTAGGTGCTTGAAAAGCTATAATGTGCCTTTTACTTGGAATACTCAGGCTTTAATTTCCTCTCTGTGGAGTAACTCTGATGTGATGATGCCTGACTCAGTTCAATCTGAATATGATACTCTTTTTTTATAAAAGTAAAATATAAAACCCTAAGAAATCTTTTTTTTCTATTTGCATTTTTGCTGTCTATTAAAAATATAGCACTCCCAACCATTTCCATTACATACAAAAATATGCCAGTTTCCTGCATTTTAAACCTTTATAACAGGACATTAAAAAGGACTCATTCTTGCTCAGTTTCTTTTGAAATGTCAGTGAGACAGAATTAGATACCAAAATGATTGTGAGACCAATATGCATATGGAGCTTTTCAGAGAAAATGATCCACCACTTTTGAGTTCTAGCACCTCCAGCAAGAATATAAAAGAGAGATCAAAATTTGAGAAGGGGAGATTTTGTAAAATTGCCCTATGAGGCTCTTACCCTACTCATCAGGGTTTGGAAAAATTAGAACATGTAAATATGTCCATTGCAGTCTAGATCAAGGACTCATGGCTGAGCCACATTTTAAAATATTATAGTGGAATTATGTATGGATGTCGGAATTCCAACCCCTCACCTATTCCCTCAGGAATTCTAGGGTGGAGATGAAATATTACAGGGCTCACTGATTTAGAAACAGAGCCCAGATAACTTTCAGAGTTTGTTGGACTGTTGAATGTTTCCATTGTATCTTTTGTCCATGGTGGGGTACCATGGACCATTTTCAATAAGGCTAAGTGAATCTTAGCAAAAAGAGGCTGGTTCCAACACAAAGAGGTTTTGTTCCACCAAACCACCCAGTAGGTCACAAAGGGGAATGAAATTACATCTTAGAATAAAAATACAGGCGTTCCTATAAGGAAACTGCTGCAGAGGTAGTCCAGGAATGAACTGCTGAAAAGCTACAACATGTTCATGAATGAATTAGCACAATCTTGTCCAGGCAATTTAGGGATACCTAAATTGCATCAGACCCAAAGTGCTCTGGGTACCTAACCTAAGGATTACTGTCCTACCTCTGACTTTTTACTCTCCATCTACTCATAGCCTGGCTGAGAGTAAAAGAGCTCTAGTGAGTGCAGGAGAGTTGTGTAGGGAAAGAGGTGGAAAAGAAAAACTTGTTGGGATTCCTTTTCCACTTCAGATATACCACATAAAAGAGCACAGCGAAGGAAAAGAAGATATAATTCTAAATCTATTTATAACATCAATATGTAAGCATACATGTGATAGAATGTTCTAATTACTGGCTTGAGATGTATTTCTGTTTATTATTAAAAGGGCTTTTTGGGTTTCCCTGGTGGTGCAGCGGTTGAGTCCGCCTGCCGATGCAGGGGACACGGGTTCGTGCCCCGGTCAGGGAAGATCCCACATGCCGCGGAGCGGCTGGGTCCGTGAGCCATGGCTGCTGAGCCTGCGCGTCCGGAGCCTGTGCTCCGCAATGGGGAGGCCCACGTACAGAAAAAAAAAAGGGCTTTTTAACACCTATGAATTATCAGGGGGGTTATTGTCCTGTTCTAGGCTACATTAAAGGGCAGGAGAGTTTACAGCAGTAAATGTATTTGAAGGAACTGTTGGAGACCAAAATAAAGTTGTGTCTTGATGCAAAATTTTAGTTACTTTATACATATCTATATATTTACATATACTTGTTCAACATGTAAGGTAAATGTAGTCTAATAAAATACATTATACAGTTTTGTTTTGTAACACAGGAAGAATTTATTTATTGATATTCTTTTCCATCCAAACCTCTCCATTAAAATTCAATAGCATGGAACTGAAAATTAATTTAAAGAAGAAGCATCAGTTGTTTGGCAGCCTTGTTAATGAAGATTCTTTTAAATATATTTCTCTAAGATATCAATGAATAGGGAAGCCTCACAATTGTTTATAACATTATTTTTTCTTTCTTGTGTTCAAGAAAAATCTTTATTTTTTTTGACTATTTAATGTGTCCTATTCAATATATCCTAGTAGTAGACTGAATAAAGGTCACCTAAAGATATTAGGTCCTAATCCCTGGAGCTTGTAAATGTTACTTTAAAAGGAAAATGGGTCTTTGCAGATGTGATTTAATAATGGGTCTTGACAGAGATTTATCTAGGTGGGCTCTAAGTGTAGTCAAACAAATCCTTACAGGAAAGAGACAGAGGAAGATTGATGCACATAAAAGAGGAAGAGGTAGGTGGACAAAGTAAGGAACAGATTCTCTCCCAGGGTTTCCAAAGGGAGCAAGGCCAGCTGACTTAATTTAGCTCAATGAAACTGATTTTGGGCTTCTGGCCTCCAGAAGTGTGAGAGGATATATTTCTGTTGTTTTAAGTCACAGAAGCCACAGGAAACTAATGCAGCTCTTCAACTTTTATTCTTTCTCTCTCTTTTTCTTTCCATTTTCCTAAGATTCAAAGCTGAAATGGACTTCTGTGGGTATTTATTCCAGTGGCATTTTTACATTGAAGTATAGTCAATTTACAATGTTCTTTTAGTTTCAAATGTATAGCAAACTGATTCAGTTATATATGTATCTTTTTCAGATTTTTTTTCTGTTATAGGTTATTACAAGATATTGAGTATAGTTCCCTGTGCTATACAGTAGGTCCTTGTTGTTTACCTATTTTATATATAGTAGTGTGTGTGTGTATATATATGTGGTATATATATATATATATATATATATATATATATATATATATATATATTCATCCCAAACTCCCAATTTATCTCTCCCCCCTCAGTGGCTATTAAATTTATTAAATTGTGTTCTTGGAGGCCTATAGTTTCTCTGAAGCTAACTAAGGGACCACTGCTTGAGGCTGAGCGAAAAGACCTGTTTTTCATTATTAAATGATAATAAGAATAGAAGTCCAGGAAAGCCACTTGGCATCTCAAGTTTAATACTGTTGATAGTTTATACAATAGCTCTTCCTTCCCATCTTTTATGTGAGCAGAGCCCCGAGTGTCAAAGGTGTCCATCCTTTTCCCTCAGACTCATTGTTAGATCTTGAAAACTGCAAGCCAATCATTCCTTCTGGAAGTGATTGGTTTTGGGGGTGATAAATGACTTAGTTCCAGTCAAGAATGCATGAAAGAAGCAATGCTTAGGATAAGAAATAACAGGAGGGAATTTTGAACAAAGCATTTTGCAGAAAAAAAATTATAATTCAGAAATAATCTACTTTCATTTTGTTCCTAGATCTGCTACAGTTACCCTGTCAAGAGGGGAGTTACTATGAGGATCAAAGGTGATACACTGAAGATGGCAGAGCAGAGAAATGGAAAAAACATGGTCCCATGATGACATGACTGAGCCAATGAATTAATGTACTTCGGGAGATATACACTTAATTTTAAGCCATTAGGAGTTTGTTTCTTTGTAAACATCTAGGCAGTTGAAACAATAGCAAATAGAGATATATCATGACCAAATTATCTCTGAGTAAAACATACAGTTGCATACCAGAGCTGAAGCAGAGTTAGCTCGTGCCAATATGAAAATAGTCAGGTGATGCAGTTACTAAGATGAATATGAACAGAGGATAGAATGAGGGTGGGCCTAGAGAGCAAGTTGATGTGAGACCTCTGTTCTATCTGGGATTATAGATTTAGGGAATCTTCTGAGACCTATATTTTATTTTAATTTTTCATTGTTGAAATGGGAAGAACTTAATTTTTATGCCTAAATAAATTTAACTAGTAAACATAATATAAATTTAAAATATAAAATTAAATTAATAAATGTAAAAATTAGTGTTAGCTTTTATTCATTTATGCAAACAGAATTTAATCAGCATCTACTGTATGTATGACAGGAGCTGTTATGTGCTATGGTAATAACAGGTACTATTCCTAAGTATTTTAAACCACTACTGCATCTTATTCTCACAAAAACACTATGAGTAGGGGCTCATAGTTATCATCTGCCCCATGTTGATGATGGGTCATCTGCTCCAGATAACAAAACTGAGGCCAACATTTATTAATCCCTGTAACTTGCTCAGGGTTACACAGTGTAAGATTTGAAATTTGAAACCAGACAACATGACTGCAGAACCCAGGCTCTTAGTTTCTTACGTTATAAACTTATGGCAGCAAACGAGACAGACAACTAACAGTATCTTTAGTACTAAACTGTTACCCTATTTGACACTTTAAAAAACCCCAAACCCTTATATGTTATATTATTGTTCTTCATTCAGATGAGGAAATTGCAGTTTAGAAATATCAAGTTGCCAAAGATCTAAAAGTAATTGGCAGCACTAAACTTGAATTGCGGTCCCACTAAATAAAACCTGTCTCCTTAACTAGTCTTATATTTATTGTCTGACTGAAATATTTAGACAAATTTCCCTAAGTTCACATCGTTAGAGGACATTTTAAAAGTTATGTTGTTTTTTATATATATACGTATATATACACATATATACGTATATATGTGTATATATATGGTATATGCATATATATATTACTAAATATCACTCTTAAAATTTCTTCAATCAATAAGAATATTATTTTAAAATAGATGTGTATGTATAAAACATGAATTAAATAATTAGAATTAAAACTAAGTCATAGGAAAAAATTTCCTTTTAAGGGTTTTCAGGGCATTAATATTTATACCATCATCATATTAACAACTATTATCCTAATATTTGTTGAGTATACACAAATACAGAGTTCAAAGGTAATACAGTATATAACCTTTATTAACAAACGAAGGGAGAGACATAGAGGACAAAATGTGTATTCTATATAAAATATATATGTGATGTGAAGAATCACTGTTCAGTGTTTAGTGTCCTGGGAATAAAATGACTAGAAAATAATGCAGCTTCACAAAAAATTTTTTCCTGCTCATTTTTATAGTATCTTTTCCTAGAAGCAAATGACAAATGCTTGAGACATTTGGGAAAATCAGTAATGTCTCCAAGGCAGCAGCATTTTCAAAACTGAAAAAAAAAGTATAAAATCTTGCAAGAAGATGCTCTGAAAAATTATATATAATAATAATAAATTACTTATAATATTAACAATACATTTTTTCAAATATGATTTGGTTACAGCTTTTATTGAAGGAAGCCATATTCATTTTAAAGATATATTAATCTTTAAGTACATGATGCCTTTTTATAAAAAGAGTGGTAAGGGAAAATTAAGTTTACTGATAAATTTACTAATTTATCTTCCCTTATGTGGGAATAAATTAACCTGTTTGTTGTAGAATTTTTTTCCCTCGAGAAGAAATGTTTATGCAATAATAAGTCATATCAAGGGCTTTCTGGTGTTAGGTACATGTATATAATATATATATGTAGAGACATAAAGCAATCAATTTTAAGAGAACATTATTGCATAATATTAAGCAAACAAGTTGTAGCCAAGTTAATTAAAAATGAAATGATTGGACTGTTAAAAGGGAAAATAAATTGAGTGTTATTTTATTTTAAAAGATTTTATATATGTTTGCTATCATTATAGCATCTGATTATGCTTGTCAAAATAAAAGAACAACATCCCCATGCTTCCTAGCATTTGACATGCTATGTGACTTTGGTGTTAAAATGTGGATCAAATTTTGCTGTAGTAGCTATATGTAAAAGAAAGAAATTAGAACACTCCCTAACACCATACACAAAAATAAACTCAACATGGATTAAAGACCTAAATGTAAGGCCAGACACTATCAAACTCTTAGAGGAAAACATAGACAGAACACTCTATGACATAAATCACAGCAAGATCCTTTTTGACCCACCTCCAAGAGAAATGGAAATAAAAACAAAAATAAACAAATGGGACCTAATGAAACTTAAAAGCTTTTGTACAGCAAAGGAAACAAGACGAAATGACAACCCTCAGAATGGGAGAAAATATTTGCAAACGAAGTAACTGACAAAGGATTAATCTCCAAAATATATATGCAGCTCAATATCAAAAAAACAGAAAACCCAATCCAAAAATGGGCAGAAGACCTAAATAGACACTTCTCCAAAGAAGATATACAGATTGCCAACAAACACATGAAAGGGTGCTCAACATCACTAATTATTAGAGAAATGCAAATCAAAACTACAATGAGGTATCACCTCACACTGGTCAGAATGGCCATCATCAAAAAAATCTACAAACAATAAATGCTGGAGAGGGTGTGGAGAAAAAGGAGCCCTCTTGAACTGTTGGTGGGAATATAAATTGATACAGCCACTATGGAGAACAGTATGGAGGTTCCTTAAAAACTAAAAATATAACTACCATATGACCCAGCAATCCCACTACTGGGCATATACCCTGAGAATATTCAAAAAGAGTCATGTACCAGAATGTTCATTGCAGCTCTATTTACAATAGCCAGGGCATGGAAGCAACCTAACTGTCCATCGACAGATGAATGGATAAAGAAGATGTGTCATATATATACAATGGAATATTACTCAGCCATAAAAATGAAATGAAATTGAGTTATTTGTAGTGAGGTGGATGGACATAAAGACTGTCATAAGAGTGAAATAAGTCAGAAAGATAAAAACAAATACCATATGCTAACACATATATATATGGACTCTAAAAAGAAAAAAAAAAGATTCTGAGGAACCTAGGGGCAGGACAGTAATAAAGATGCAGACATAGAGAATGGACTTGAGGACATGGGGTAGGAGAAGGGTAAGCTGGGATGAAGTGAGAGAGTGACATGGACATATACACACTACCAAATGTAAAATAGATAGCTAGTGGGAAGCAGTCACATAGCACAGAGATCAGCTCGGTGCTTTGTGTCCACCTAGAAGAGTGGGATAGGGAGGGTGGGATGGAGATGCAAGAGGGAGGAGATATGGGGATACATGTTTATGTATAGCTGATTCACTTTGTTATACAGCAGAAACTAACACACCACTGTAAAGCAATTATACTCTAATAAAGATGTTAAAAAAAAAGAAAAAGAAAACTGGTCTGGCTTAATTAAACTATTTTCAGTAATATAAAAAAAATAAAAAAGAAATGCTTTCCAGAGTGAATGAAGTCTGATCCTTCTAATATGAATTCTCAGATTTTCCACATTTTAAGGATAAAATCTTAAAGGGATTTAAATTCTAATATCTGTTTGATTACAATGCTTTATATTTTTATCTACAATTTATATTACTGGTTTGTTCAGAGTATCATGCTATTTTTAGAACTTCAGTACTACTGGGTTAAGAAGAAACTGAAAGTTGTTTTGATATTTTACTTTTTTGTCCTCCTTTAACTCCTTAATTTCCTATCTAATTGAAGATATATGTAGAAACATACTCATACATAAATATGAGTTAATAATAGATTTTCAAGAAAAGTTAATGTTTTAAGTATACATAATCTTTTAATGAATAAACTATGGAATGTATTCCTCACACAAAAAAATTTTTGTTGTTGTTGTAATGCTCCCTATGGATAGCACTGTTGTGTGACAGCATTTGTGGTTGTATATGAAATGTCTGAACACTTATTTTCAGCAGGGATTTTCCTGGTTATCCCCAGGAATTAAAAGACGGGTATGTGATAATTGGAAACTTAAAAGAAACATTTGAGTAAAAATTTCAGTTTTGACATCAAATACCTACGCTATGGCTTTACTTGCCATATCAATAATGCAATAAAAATGCATTTGTTTAGTTTCTGAGAGGGTAAGTTTGGTAGATTAGAAAGAAAATGGGTTTTGGAATCTGAAATTATCTCAGTTCAAATTCCAGATCCACTACTTAATATCTAGTGATTTAAGATTTCTGGACTTCAATTATCCCATTATACAATTTATAATAACTAACTGAAATATGTCTTGTGAAGACCAAATAAGGACTTATGGATCAGAATGGTACAAGTGAGTTCTTGTCTCAATTCAAAAAATTCTTCCTACTCTAGACATATAGACTAAAAGACAAAAATTAAAAGACAGCATAGCTTAGAGAAAACTTCTTCATGTACCAGAAACAGCATGCCCTCACAAAACAGTGAGACTGGTTGAGACTATATGTATGTGGGAATCAAGATCATGACAGGTGGTCATATGAAGGTGCCTAAAGAGCTCCTCTGAGTTCCTCAGTTCTAGAACTCAGCTCCAGAACCATATTTACAGACTGAAGCCAGGGATTTGGGTGAGGTGTAATCCAAACCCACTGTGAAGTACAGCTGAGAAGAGCAGGAAGGTGGGAGGCAAGTCTTGCTACCAGAACCTGAGTTAACATGCTTTTGAGTCTGCCATATTCCCAGTATCTGGCAGTCACTCAGAAACACTATCTGAGATACATTTTTGGAGTATGATATGAGCCTACTGCGGTAGCTGCAAAACAAGTAATCAGGGAGAGATAAAATAGAAAGGGGACATAGTTGATGGCAATGAAAGGAAGGGAAGGGAATGGAAGGGAAGGAATATGGAAAGAATGATGGAAGGCAGAGAGAGAAAGGGAGAGATTCTATGTAAAATGAACTTAGAAATAAAAACTCCAAACTGCATGATAAAATCTAATGCTAAGAAGGTTAGCTAGCAAAATCTAAAATTCAAAAGAGGAATTTTCAGACAGTAAATTAAAAATAACTATCTTAGTATGTTTACAGGGATAAATAATATAAAAGAAATCATCAAACCAATTAAGTCAAAAATGAAAAAGTAATATTCAAGTAGATATGAAAATTTTAAATACAGTTATTGATATAAAAGAGAAATAGGATAAAATCAACTAGATACAGAGGGAAATGAGGAGTTGCTGTTCAATGAGTATAGTTTCAGTTATGCAAGATGAATAAGTTCTAGATCTGCTGCACAGCATTGTACCTATAGCTAACAATACTATATTTTGGAACCACCATACTGTTTTCCATAATGACTGTACCTCAAAAAATTAAAAATAGAACTACCATATGACCCAGCAATTCAACTTCTGGATATATATCTGAAAAAAATGTAATCACCATCTCAAAGAGAATACTGCACCCCCATGTTCATTGCAGCATTGTTTAGCCAAGATATGAAAACAGCCTGAGAGTCATCAATGAAAGAATGGATAAAGAAAATGTAGTATATACGTTTGTGTGTGTATATGTATGAAATCTCATATATATATATATAGTATACAAATATTTGTATATTATGTATATGATATAAAAATATACATAATGGAAATTTATTCAGCCAGATAAAGAAGGAAATTCTGCCATTTGAAACATCATGGATGAAACAGGAGGGTGTTCTGCTAAGTGAAATAATCCAGAAACAGAAAGACAAATTCTGTGTGGTATTACTTGTACATAGAATTTGAAAAAAAAAAAAGAAGCCAATATCACAGAAAGAGAGAATAGAATGATTGTTGCCAGGAGCTGGCAGGGAGGGAGAAATGAAGAAATGTAGGTTAAAGAGTACAGAATTTCAGTTATGACTACGTACTGAGGATCTAATATAATATATGGTTGCTATAGTTAATAATACAGTTTTGTGTTCTTGAAAGTTGCTGAGAGTATAACTTTAATGTTCTTACCGCACCCCAACCCACACAAGAGTTAACTATGTGAGGTGATGGACATGTTAATTATCTTGATCTTAATAATAATTCCACAATGTATATGTACATCAAATCATGTTATATATATACTTTAAATAAATATATATTTGTCAATTATTTCTCAATTACAGTGGAAAGAAATTTTAAAATACTGTGCTGTGCCCTTAAAATTTGTAATTTAGATCTCTTCTTAAGTGTTCATACCACAATGAAAAAATAAAATAAAATGAAACAAAATTTTTAAAAAGTGAAGTAACTTTGAAAATTAAGAGGACATGTAAATGATTTAGAAAGTAGAAATAAAAGGATTTTTAAAACATGTGGATAACCTTTAAGACAGGTAGAAGATATTTGGAGAATCCATAGCAGTAATCTAAGGAAAATGCAGTTGAAGGAAATGAGAGAATGGAGCAAAATCAATGTTTAAAGACATATTTGAGAATTTTCTAAAACTGAGGAAACAATGGAGATTAAAGACCTGAGTACAAAGCTTTAAATATAAACATTAAGTGAGGATAGGCATTCTGATTAATTATAGATTTCATTTGGCCCATTTAAGCGGCATTCATAGCTTAAGGTTGAAAAGAAATGCAATATAGTGCAATTTGGCCATCATAATAATGGACATAATAATTTAATACAATACTTAATAATTAAACACTATACTTAATCTCTAGACCATCAAGATTTATAATGAAATCTTGAAAACTTCCAGAGATAAAGGATAAATTTCCTACCAAAAAATGACATTTTGATTGACATAGAAATTTTTACTAAGATCAACAAAGAGAATGATAAAGTAATAGGTTAAAATGCTGGATAAGAATGTCTATCATTCTAAATTTTATAAATCAGGCAAGTCATATATCACGTGTGAGGGAAAAAAAAGATTAAGATCATAGCACCCTCAGTCCCTCCCTAAGTGAAATTTTAAAGAATGAATTTCATTATTAAAGAAAATAGAACCCAGAGGGAAATCATGGAGCCAAAATATTAATAGTGAGCCAAAATATTAATAAATCATTTTAGTAAATTATTGCTTAATAATAATAATAAACAATTTCATGTGTCTACTGACAGAATAGAATGAAAACTTTAAATATTAATAATATGTTTGGGGAGCATAATGTCTAGTTGATAATAAGATTCTCGTCAAAATTAAGAGTGAGGATAGGTATAATGATTAACTGTAGATTTTATTTGATCCATTTAAGGTGTACTATAGATTAAAATTTGAAGACAAATATATAGCAATTTGAACATTAAATATATAATAATACAATAGTAACATTGAAAACATGAGTTCATGATATAAATGAATGAATGAATGAAAAATAAATAAATTTAAAAATAAATAAGGAAGAAAGGAAAGCTCTTCCATGAATGTTGATTATGTCAACTAATAAATGTTGAAGGAACAGTGAAGTCAGGAACTCAATTGTTTCTAAAAGCAGTAAGTAAAATTTGATAAGCAAGCATACATTTAACTAGTCTCAAAGTATCTAATTGCAAATTGTTTATTCATTACAAAAAGAAAAATAGTAACTTTAACATAAATAAACCTGGTGGACAGACTTGTAAGTCAGTGGTAAAGTTAAAATCACTGATACGAGAGCAGACCAACATCTGGCTCCTGATATGATATACCAAGGACATAACATCACTTTTCTGATATTTCTACTGAAAATTTGTAAGCTGAATCTAATTATAAGGAATGATCTGACAAACTCAATTGAGTGAAAGTCCACAGAGTAATTGGCCTGCATACTTTTCAAAAATGTTAAAGAAAGACAAAGAAAGTTTTAGTAATTTTTCCACATTAAATTAAATAAAGGAACATGAAAACTAAAGGTAATTTGTGATCCTGGATTACATCCTGGACTGGGAAAAAGTTAACACAACATTATTAAGACAAATGACAATATTTGAATATGAATTTTGAACTATGTAATAGTATTTTATTAATGTCAAACATCCTAATTTTGATGCTTGTTTGTACTATGTTTATATAAGAGAATATCCTTGTTCTTAAGAAACTCACACTGAAGTAGTTAGGAGCAGAGAAGCACAATGTCTCCAATCCCCTCTCAAATAGCTAAATATATATATGTATAACGTACATATAGAGTTATATACCTTAAAAAATATATACATATACACTATAAATTGTAGATAGGTACATATTTATATATAATCTGAGAGAAAAAAGAGACAGAAATTAAGGAGGAATTCTTACAGATGAGAAATTTAATCTACAGTTTCCATACCAATAGAGGGATGATAAAGAAGAGAAAAAAAAATACTTAGGTTAAGATGAAAATAAAGAGGCAAAGTAAAAGAATGGTAAAAACAAAACCCAAAACATGATGATGTTAATAAAGAAAATAGAGCATAAAATTTCATAACATAGATGCAATTCAAACCCTGGATTGTAAGTAACTGGCTTGGACTTAATCACTGATTCACGTTCCAGAAAATCATAAATACACCATGCCTGTCAGTGTTTCTCAATGCAAGGTTTCCCTAAGTCTTCAACAGATGTTTTTCAACACAGGAAACCCAAAGTGGGCATTTTCAAAAATTTTGGATTATATGCTAGAGGTTAACAGTACCTCATTTTAGTTATGCCTTATTACTTTTTGAGAGTTTAAACTATTCAATATATGCATATAGAAATTATTGAATTATCAAAGCAGGCTCACACAAATCATAGGTTTTAGCAAACACTGCATATAACTAAAAATCTACAAGCAAGACATAGACACAAACATAGCATGCTTTACTGAGCGGGCTCTCATTCTGTCATATGCAGCTTCCATGTTATCTCTTTTTCTGTTCTGGGATTTATTTTGGTTTCAAAGTAACAGATGAGTGCCTAACAATGAGTGCTGAACACTGACCTCCAAAGTTGCTTTATGGCTTCTTAGTTTTATCTATGAGTCACACATATGGAAAAAGAATGTGTAAATAATATCCACTCTTCATTCAACCATGTCCCAAAATATAAACTCCAGGTTTATTTACATTAGTTAATTTGAGCAGCCTAAAATACCTTGCTAAGAAGAAAGTTTTAAGGCAGACTCCTAATGTCTTTACATTATTAAATATTATTAAAATGTATATAATAACATTGCAGGGAGATCATTCATTCTCTTGGGCATTTCCAATGCCACTCATCACTTTAGGCACCTCCAAGTAGGGAAGGAAAATGTCACAGGCCATTTATTATGCTTTCCTTCCCACACAGCTGAGTAAGTATCAAATTATCCCTAAAACATTAGAAAAATTCTATTATTTAAAGTAAGGGAATGATATGTGGAGAATGATTCAAAATGGCAGAATGTATAGAATGATATTTAACTTCATATTTTAGTTTAGATAAGTATAAAAATCTAAAAATTTTCAGGAATTTCTTATATATTCTTCTTTCAATTCTAGATAGGGTCACTCTAATATTTTACAGTTCAGGGTATATTGTTATATGTCAGATGACAATTCTCACAATTATTATAAGTAAAGGATTATGGGGTACAGAAAGATGAGCATTTGAATAAGGACATATTACTGACTCTGATATCTTAAAGCATGTTACCTCAAGATAAGTCTATTAAGTTTGTATTTTGTTGTTCACTATTCAAGAAAATTTTCACTAATATTTAATTTCTTAGTAACTTCAAATCTACATTTAATTATGTTTATAGAAAGTGAAAAAAGTATGGAATTTATGGTTTAGTCACTACTGATAATTCTATTTTTTTATTAACTTAAAATAATCCTACCACTTTCCCCATATTTCCCACTTAAAAATAAAGTACCTAAAATGTAACATTCAGTAACCTGTTTTTTTAGTGTATTCTATTGTGATAACTATGTAATTTTCTAGTTATTAGAACCTATGTGGCAACGCAAATATTTGTTGTAGAAAATTGTTAGTTGTATATCAGTTGAGTTTCATTCAGGAAAGCAAAATTAGTATATTATGGACAAAGTTATTATGGGAATTAGAATTTATACACTTGGGAAAGGAAATAGGGAAGTGGAGGTCCACATAAGAGAGGAGAATCAGAGGATTTGTCAAGTGGTCACTTTGAGATGGCAAGCCTATCCAGATTCCAAAATGTGATATGGATGAGGAAGTCTACAGGAAGCTATTGCCACTGTGTAGATTCTGCCTCTGTCTGTATACAGTCAACAGTTTACTTGTGGGCCAGTGGCAATTGTTCAACAGCCCCCAGTAGTCAGAAAGAAAAATACACAGAGAAGAGAAGACTAAGGTCCTAGATGAAATGCACCTGTCTCTGCATCTGTCTGTCACTGCATCACTTTATGTGACTGCAATGTTCTTTAGAGAGCAATGACCACTGCTCAACTTCTGCCTTTCAACTCTCATGTAAATTCCGCTTTAGGTCAATTCTAACTGAAAGTAGAGAGAAAGGGATTCTGGGAAATATAATTCTAGAATATACACATAGTCCATTGGTCACAGCAGTTTAGTCTCAATCAATAAGTAAACAATGTGCAACAAAAAGTTAGAATAAAAAGTTAACATTAAGAAACAACAAATATCTTAAAGAACCTAACTCTAAACTTCAAGGAACTAGGAAAGAAGAAGAAAGTTGAAAATTAGTAGAAGGAAAGAAATAAAGATCAGAGTGGTAATAAATAGAGACTAAAAATACAATAAAAAAGATCAATGAAACTAAGAGTTACTTTTTGAAAACATAAACAAAGTAGATAAACTTTTAGCTAGACCTGACATGAAAAAAAGGGGGAGGACTCAAAACCAGAAATGAAAAAGTAGATGTTACAGTGATACCACAGAAATAGGATCATAGGAAACTACAGTGAACAATTATATGGTCACAAATTGGACAACATAGAAGAAATGGATAAACTTCTGGAAACACACAGCCTATCAAGACTATTGAACAGACCCATGACTAATAAGGAGATTGAAACAGTAATCAAAAAACTTCCTAACAAATGAAAGTCCAGGACCTCATGACTTCACTGGTCAATTCTACCAAAAGTTTTAAGAAAAAAGTAATACAATCCTTCTCAAAGTCTTCCAAAAATTAGAGAAGGGAACACTTCCAAATTCATTTTACAAGGCCAGCATTACCCTGATACCAAAACCAGACAAGGACACTACAAGAAATGTTATAGGTCAATATACCTATTGATGCAAAAATCCTCAACAAAATATTAGTGAACTGAATTCAACAGTACATTACAAGTAATCATACACCATGATCAAGTGAAAGTTATTCCTGGGGTGCAAGGATGGTTCAACATCTGCAAATCAACCAGGGTGATATACCACATTAACAGAATGAATGATAAAAATCATATGATTATGTCAATAGATGCAGAAAAAGCATTTGAAAATTTCAGTATTCATTATGATGAAAACTCTTAACAGAGTGCATATAGAGGGAACATGTCTCAATATAATAAAGTCCTTTTATGACAAACCCACAGCTAAAATTATACTCAATGGTGAAAAGCTGAAAGCTTGTCCTCTAAGATCAGGAATAAGACAAGGATGCCCACTCTCACCACTTTTATTCAAAATAGTATTGTAGGTCCTAGCCAGAGCAATTAGGCAAGAAGAAGAAATAAAGTCATCCAAATTGGAAAGAAGAAGTAAAAATGTCTCTATTTGCAAATATGATATTATAAAGAGATAATCCTAAAGACTCAACCAAAAAACTGTTAGAATTAATAAATATATTCAGAGTTGCAGGATACAAAATCAATATACAAAAATCTGTTGTATTTCTATACACTAATAATTAACTATCAGAAAGAGAAATTAAGAAAACAATTCCACTTATAATTGCATCAAAAATAATAAAATATCTAGGAATAAATTTAACCAAGAAAGTGAAAGACCTATACTCTGAAAACTGTGAGACACTGGTAAAAGAAATTAAGGAAGATACTGATAAATGGAAAAATATTCCATGTTCATAGATTGGAAGAATTAATATGGTTAAGATATCCATACTACCCAAAACAATTTACAGATTCAATGCAATCTCTATGAAAATTTTAATGGCAGTTTTTCACTAAAATAGGACAAATAATCCAAATTTGTATGGAACCACAAAAGACTCTAAGCAGCTAAATTAATCTAGACAAAGTAGTACAAGCTGGAGGCGTCTCACTCACTGATTTCAAACTGTATTACATGGCTATATATAGTAAGCAAAACTGTATGGTATTAGCGTAAAAACAGACATATAGATCAATGGAACAGAATAGAATGTCCAGAAATAAATGCATGTATTAATTATATCAATTAATATTTGACAAAGGAGCCAAGAATACACAAGGAGGAAAGGAGAGTCTCTTCAATAAATGGTGTTGGGAAAACTGGACAGCCACATGCAAAAGAATGAAATTGGACCACTATCTTAGACCATATATAAAAATTTACTCAAAATGGATTCTAGACTTGAAAATAAGATATGAAACTCTAACACTCCTAGAAAAAAATATAGGTGGTAAGCTCCGTGACATCAGTCTTGGTGATTTTTTTTTGGGGGGGGGGGGATTTGACATCAAGAGAAAAGGTAACAAAAGAGAAAAAGCAGGGGGCTTCCCTGGTGGCGCAGCGGTTGAGAGTCCGCCTGCCGATGCAGGGGACATGGGTTCGTGCCCCGGTACGGGAAGATCCCACATGCTACGGAGTGGCTGGGCCCGTGAGCCATGGCCGCTGAGCCTGCACGTCCGGAGCCTGTGCTCCGCAACGGGAGAGGCCACAACAGTGATAGGCCCACGTACTGCAAAAAAAAAAAAAAAAAAAAAAAAAAGAGGAAAAACAAGTGGGACTATATCAAACTAAAAAGCTTCTGCACAGCACAAGAAACCATCAACAAATGGAAAGATAACCTACTGAATGGGAGAAAATATTTTCAAATCATATATCTGATAAGGAGTTAATATTTAAAATATATAAAAACTAATACATCTTATTAGAAAAACAAAACAAAACACAATCAATTAAAAAATGGGCAGAGGAACTCAATAGGCACTATTCCAAAGAAGACATACAGATGGCCAACAGGTACATGAAAAGGTGCTCAACATCACTAATCATCAGGAAAATACAAATGAAAGCCACAATGAGATATCATCTTTCACCTCACACTTGTCAGAATGGCTATTATCAAAAAGACAAGAAATAACAATTGTTGAGGAGAATAAGGACAGAAAAGCCTTGTGTACTGTCAGGAATGTAAATTGGTAGAGCAGGTGTGGAAAACAGAATGTAGATTTCTCAAAAAAAATTTAAAAAAGAGCTATCATATGATCCAGCAATTCTACTTCTGTGTATTTATCCAAAGGATATGAAACACTTTGAAAAGATATATGCATCCCCATGTTCATTGCAACATTTTTACAATAGCTAAGACATGGAAGCAACCTAAATGCCCACTGATGCATGAATGGATAAAGAAAATGTGACATATGAATACAATGGAATTTTATTTAACTATGAAAAGGAAGGAAATTCACTATTTGTGACAACATGGATGTAACTTGAGGATATTATTCTAAGTGAAATAAGTTAGACAGAGAAAGACAAATACTGTATGATTTCACTTATATGTAGAATCTAAAATAACAAAACAAAAAACCAAAACCAAACATAGATACAGAGAACAGATTGGTGATTGCCAGAGACAGGGATCGGGGGTGGGCAAAATGGGTAAATATGCTCAAAAGGTACAAGCTTCCAGTTATAAAATCCATAAGTCCTGGGAATGTACATCATGTATAGCATGATGACTACAGTTAATAATATTATATTGTATATTTGAAAGTTGCTAAGAGAGGTGCATCTTAAAAAGTTCTCATCACAAGAAAACAAATTCTGTAACCATGTGTGGTAATGGACGTTAACCACTAATTATGATGATCATCTCACAACATGTAGAAATACTGAGTGATATGTTATACATTTGAAAGTACTATGATATTATATGCCAATTATATCTCAATTTTAAAGGTTAAATGAGTAAAAAAGTCACAAAATAAGTTACATAATATTATAAAATTTGACATAAAATTAACATTAAAAATAAAAACATAACCAAAGTATTTGAATCTATATTTTCCCATAGAACAGGTAGAATTATTCTAAAACACATTATAAACTTTATTCAAAGAAACTACTTTGAGAAACCAGCCTTTAAATATGTAGTGAATTATGTAAACTATATTTACAGGTGTATCTCATATTTTCAGGGGTGTCTCATATTTTAGTGGCTATTGCCTAATAGTAACTTTACTATTATTGTTATTTTTCCTTCCACTTTTATTGAGATATATTTGACATATAGCAATAAATAAGTTTAAGGTGTACAGCATAATTATTTGACTTATATACCTCATGAAATGATTATCACAAGTTTAGTGAATGTCCATCATTTCATAAAGATTTAAAATTAAAGAAATAGAAAAAAGTTGTTTTTCCTTGTGAGGCGAACTCTTAGAATTTACTTTCTTAACAACTTTTATATATAACATATATTGATAGCAGCATTAATTATATTTATCATGTTGTACGTTACATCCCTAGTACTAATTTATTTTATAACTGGAATTTTGTACCTTTTGACTGCCTTCATCCAATTCCCTCTCCCCTCACCTAGTCCCCCACCATTGGTAACCAGAAATCTAATCCTTTTTCTATGAGTTAGTGTGTTTGTTTGTTTGTTTTTGAATTATGATTGACCTATGACACTATGCTATCTCCTGTTAAATTACACAGTGATTCAATATTTCTACACATTTCAAAATTATCACAATAAGTCTAGTTACAATTTGTCACCATACAAAGACATTACGTAATTAGTGACTATATTCCCCGCACTGTACATTTCATACCTGTGACTCATTTATTTTGCAACTGGAAGTGTGTACCTCAATCTCTCTCTCCTATTTCTCTTTATTATTGTTATTGTTAATTTAGACATTCAACTCAGACAAAATTGTACTGAATCATTTAGGGCTATAGTACAGAATAAAGCACACTAAAACACCAAGATATATCAAACAAGTTATGATTATGATAGCATTTTATGTTTTCTATTTGGTTCTTAGTCATGCAGAAAGAATGCCATAAATCATATTTTTAAGAGGAAATAATTTCTACCTTCACTAACATCCAAAAATGTTTATCTCTTACTCCTACTATATGGCTCTTTCCCCCATGCATTGTTTTAATTCATCTTGTGTTATTACCTCCTGCAAAAGAAGTAAGTTTCCTGATAGCAGGCATGTTCCTTGTCTTATTCACTACAGGCATAACTTGGAGATATTTTGAGGTAATTCCAGACCACCACAATAAAGTGAATATTGCAACAAAGCAAGTCACATGGATATTTTGGTTTCCCAGTGCATATGAAAGTTATATTTACACTATAGTATGGCCTGTTAAGTGTGCAGTGGCATTATGTCTAAACAACAATATGCATGACTCACTTAAAAATATGTTTTGCTAAAATATGCTAACCATCATCTGAGCCTTCAGTGGGTCATAGTAGTAGGTAACATCAAAGATCACTCACTGATCACAGATCATCAATAATAAATATAATAGTAATGAAACAGTGTGAAATATTACAAGCATTACCAAAATGTGACACAGAGACATGAAGTGACCAAACACTGTTGGAAAAATTGTGTCAAGGGACTTGCTTGACACAAAGTTGTCACAAGTCTCCAATTTGTAAAATCTTCTAAGTGCAATAAAGTGAAGTACAATCAAATGAGGTATATTTGTATTTCCTTTTCTCAGTGCCTTTCAAAGGATGGATATTGATAAAAAATTATTAAAAGACGAGACATCATAAAGTGAAGTACCAACCAACAAAACATTAATAATCACTTATTTGAATTATGCAATTTTAAATGTATATAATATGAGAGATATCTAAACAAATAGATTCTGAAACAGTAGTCAGCAATTTTAGGAAAGTAACAGTAATATTACTGAACTTCACAGGTCTATTTTTAAAATTGCCTGATTGAATTAAGATTTTTACTTAGTTTCTTTTTTTTTCTTTCAATATTATCTTTTATGGTGTCTTTTTAGGGGGGTATTATACCTTTAATCACCATTTACTTTGTTATATGTGATAAGCAAAATTGTTCTAGATGTACATGTATCTCTGAACTTTATTACATATGATAAATACTTTAAAGAAGATTTAATATGTAACATAAATGGTCTTATGTTTCTTTGTTTACCTGTTCATGTATGGCATTTACTATTACAATTTTCATGGTTTAGTTTATATATAAGGATGCAATAGCTGAGTTTAAGTACGCCAAGTTTATAAAAAACTGAAGGAAAATAAAATTCTCCAGATCATAGAATAAAACATTACATAATGTTCAATTCTTCCTTTGACTTTGTTTATGGATATTCAGACTTGGTTACAGTTGACCATATTTTTCAGTCTCAATATTCCGAAGAGATTTTAGAGTGATTTATTTTATAAAATTAGAAGAAATTGGATTTGAATTTATATTGACCCTTCCTTCATATTTGGATTCCTTTGTAACCTTATCATTTACTACATGAAGGTGAGATTACTCAATCGTGTTCTTCATGACTTCCTGCAGGTTTCCTGGCCTGTCACCTTTAGATCATCATCTTGGTTAATGGGAATTATATGAGATCATAGGCTCCCAAGGTGTAATAAAAGTTGATGAGGAGGAGGATGTTTTTAAACTAAGTTGAACTCCTTTTTGGGGAAAATGTTTTTCTCTATTTTCCCTCTTAAAATAGTACTTCTTTTATAGAGACATATGGATTTCTGTTGTTCCCTGTGGCAGAAAATTGTCTGCGAAATATTGTTTTATAATGGTAAAATGTTTATCTGTAGTTAAAATACAAAAACACTTCAACAAAAACAAAAAAACCCTCAGAAGTATAAAAAATGACATGAGAGAATATGTGAAAGTGAGTCAGAAATAAAAGAGCATATAATACTTAAAACATATATGAGAAGGAGATAACCAGGCAAAAATAAGTGACACTATTAAAGGGCAAAAGGACATGTTAATGCAGAAAAGCTTCATATTGCCAAGGGTCTGAATGATCCTTTAACCTCAGTATTCATCGGAGAAACTAAAAGGTCATGCAGTACTTGCAGACCATATGATGAATCTGTCTGAAGACAGGCATATAAAACAATGAAATATGTTTTAGCAGAAACAGATTTTTAAGAACTCTTTTAAAAAAACATTTGGAAGGAATGCATATTTGCATATTTCAAAGTCAATTCTTTGGATTTGCTTTTGCAATATCTTTATTGTGTTTCTAATTTTGGGCTCAATTATTTTTCCTCACCATGTTTGTGATTAAAAATTGAGAGGACATTTTCACTATGATGCTAGAAAACTAAAGTGGTCTGTGACCTGATGTGCCTGTAGAGAAATTCAGTATTTCCCATAAAACTGCCCTCAGTGTATCAAAAATAAAAGCTGTGTGACATACTTGAGAAAGTAGGAAAGCAAAGACTGGAACGACTTCTGGTAAGGTGCAAAAACCTGACACATATTCAAATTATCTGCAACGTTTTATTCTAACTGTGTAAGCATTGCTAAATAAAATAATTTACACTTAAAGCCAATTTGTAGCATGGTCTTCCAAATTTATTTACAGATTAAATATGTGAAGAAACAACTAACATCATGTCTTCTAGTACATATACTTCTTTAATATAAAGTACAAATCCCTGAAGGCAAATTATAAAATATCTTTAAGTTATCTATAGTTATCTATCTATCATTACTTTTAACATTTACTATGCATAATAGAGGAACTTTTCCTTTCTTCCCTTACTCCCTCCCTTCTTTCCTTTCTCTCTCTCTCTTCATATACATATATAAATATATATAAAGAAATATATGTGTGTACATGCATGTTCATGTTTATGATGACATACAATTAAGCTATTAACATGTTCATAAATAGAATTGAAGGACTTTTCCATGTTCTCTTACTACTTATAAATATAGTATGATGTTAATACTTTTATTGTACTTCACTATAAACAGGGACAATAATTTAACTACTTAAAAATTGTCATTTTAAATGCTTAAATATTATGAATAATGCCCTGATGAATATACTTGTAAAAACAATTTTGAGAACCTCTTTGTTTATTTCATGGCATTTAATTATAGATGCATTTGACATTGTACAATGTATTTATAATTATTCACCACTATAGAACTAATGCAATATAATATTTTTTATTAAATTTATTAAATGTTATTTAATATAGTATTATTTAATTAATATATAATTATTTAATTGATTTAATTATTTAACTAATTTATTTATTAAATGTTAGTAAATGCATAAATACATTCTATGTATTGTTCTAGAAGCAAAGATATAAAAATAAAAAAATCTCCCTTGACTTCATGGATTTTATATTGCAGAAAGGGAGGTAGATAAAAAATAAGTATAAAAATTTATAGTATACTAGAAGCCCAGTTTTCTATAAAGGAAAATAAAGTAGAAAAGAGTAGGTAGTGACAGAGGAGAGAATTTTCTAGTGAGAAGTTAGTACTTGAATAAAGATATACGAAATACAGAAAAATGGGTCATACAGTTACCTGAGAAAAGGGACTTTCAGCAACAGGGAACAACAAGTGCAAAGGATTTGAATCAGCAGTGAAATACAGCAAGGAAACCAACATGATGGGAATAGGAAGTGGTGGCAGAGTGTCAGAAGATAACCTTGGTGAAGTAGCTGGGATCGCAGATGATGTAGGGCCTTGTAGGCTTTTAAGACTTTGTATTTTATTTTGAGTGATACCAGAAACCTTGGAATCTTTTGAGCAGAGTGGTAAAATCTCCAATTTGCTTTTTAACAGGATATCTCTGGCAGTTGAGATGAAAATCAACAGAAGAGGACCAAGAGTTACATCAGGCTTTAAAACACATTTGCCATTTCCCAGGTGAGAGGTGTCTGTGATTTGGGATGATGGTAGTGGAGGTATTAAGAAGAGGTAAAAGTCTAGTCCTATTTTAAATGTTGAACCAATAAAATATTGTTGAAGGATTGGAAGTCAAAAAGAAGACAAGGAAAGTGTTCTAGGTGCCTCCAAAATTTGATTTGAGCAATCAGAAAGATGGAACAACCATGAATTAATATGGAGAGATTTTGGAACTTGCAGTCATGAGGCCAAGATTAGAATTCACTTTTAAAAATGGTGAATTTGAGATGCAACTGGTGTTTGGATGGAGTTGGAATTTGAGATGAAAATGGTGAGGAGATATTGAGTGTTTGCTTAAATGTAAGTCTAATGTTCATGTGCAAGGTCAAGGAAGGAGATGTGATTTTGGGATTCCCCAGTGGGCAGATGGTTTTTAATTCTATGAAACTGGATGAGATCATCAAGAGATTAAATGACATGAAAGTGAAGAGACTAAAGATTGAAAACCTGGAGGCACCAGCAATAAAAGTTGGGGGAGATAAGTAGGAATAAGCAAAGGTAATTAAATAAAGGGTCAGTAAAGGCAAAAGAAAATGAGGAAATCATACTATCCTAAAAGTCTCATAAATTTTGGAGAGGTAAGAGTGATCAGAGTCTTCAAATTCTACCCATAGATCAAGATGAGATTTGAAATACAGTTGGATGTAAATGATTCAACAATCATTTGACTAAATTTTCATCAAATACTCACTAAGGTTATGTCTAAAGGAAGAATACATTTGTCAGTGTAGAATTATTTTAAATAAAATTTAAAGACTTATAAATAACATTTTAATATGTAAAAAAGGAAGAAAATATAGGTTATTTTTTAAATGTTAGGTAAAAAAAGTCAGTATCTTGTCACTTTGACATAAAAATGGAAAAATATATTTCATCTTGGCTCTTAGCAATAATGTCCAATAAAGTAAAATCTTGTTATCTTTAAATAACAAATGTTAACACATTTTAAAAATATGATATCATGAGCACAACTGAATTACGTGGATGTACAAATTATCTGCCAGGACACATTATGTAAACTATGGAATCTGAATTAGCCTAATATATTAACATATGAACAGACTTCCCAGCCCAGTAAAACAAAACCTACATTATAGAGATCACCAAGTTTTAATCAATGCAAGTTCCCAATTTGAAATAACATTTCTGATTGTTCTGATTCTGAAAGGACTGTAGTTATTTTATAGTGACTTCACAATCCGACTCTAACCCACATGTCCAACTTCATCTTCCTGCATCTCTCTGCCTAGGCCATCTACATTTTACATTAAACTTACTGTCTTCTGAGCATAAATCCGTTGATAAATCCATTTTTAAAAATCTGCTTTTGTAACATGATCCCAGCTAGCTTTAAAAAACAAGCAACTTATTCATCACCCTCTCTCATTTCCTCAAAAATTTCTTGAACACACTTTTACTTATCTAACTCAGACTCTGAGTATTAAGCATTCATTGTCAGCACTGTGAACTCTCTTCTTGGCTTACATAATCCAAACCCTTTTCCTTTGTTCTCAGTGATCTTAGGTTTCATTGCTTTTTGTGTTTTTTGTCCTTATTTTGTTGATTGAGAACTTGTCCCCTGCCCTGTGTTACGCAGAACCACACGTTCTGTGGAGGGCATAGAGGGATTGGATGCTAAGTTAAATTCTTGTTTTTTCTGGGCTATGAATGATATCGTGGTGTATTATCTTGGTTTTGTTGAAGGCCTTATTCAAGGTCATCTTGTAGTTTCTTCCTGAGTCATGTCTATTTTATGGATTTCCTTCAACTTGATATAGTTTTGGATTGTCCCTTAATGACTTACAAATGAGGCAAGCATTAAAACTATCAAAATATTAAAGTAAAACATGTCTAGTAATGTAATGTTCCACCCTGTTCTCTCTAGTGGGTCAGTACACCCATCCTCCAGTTGCTATGAATGTGGATATTCACAGCTTATGGCTGCCCTTCTTCTACAATGGATTGCTCATTGGACTTGGCTAATTGAAGTTGTTTCCTCAAGGAAGTTACTTCCTCCCTCTCCTCAGGATTGATTGACACTGAGGTATAAAGAGCCAACCCCCTGCCCCTTTTCGTTGCTTCATTGAAGGACAACTCCACTGGCTGAGTCATATTCCAGAGCACTCTCCCTCTACTCCCCAATTTCCAAACTCTACAATATGTACATAAACAGAATAGTAATACATAATAGTGAAAAAACAAGAATAATGTGTATGTTATGGGACCATTTTCGTAAAAGACAGAACATAAACATTGTTTCTGTAAACATAGAATATTTCTAGAAGTATACACAGGAAGAAAAATGTAGCATACTCTACTTGAGTGTTTGAGGTATTAAGAGAAAAAAAATTAAGGAAGAAAATTTATTCTCTTTTAAATGTTGTACTATGTGCATGCATTACTTATTCAAACGTTTTATTATTGTTTTCATTCTCAAAGTTGATTGCTTTTTTCAGTAGATGCTTTCAATTTGTGTGGAAGGCTAGACACTTGTTAGGAAACAGAGATAATTTTGTCACAAAAAAATCAAATTGTGACCTCCTTTGGTCTGAGACAAATAAAGGAATTTGGGAAGGAATAAGTCTTGGCTATAATTAAGTCTCCTGATGAGTTGGAAGGCATCACAAGTTCAGATCAGTACTTTGGGGTGGTCGGGTGTGGGTCTGGCAGTTGTGTTGCACACTACACCTGGACTCTACTTCTTTTATGAACCTGGGACATTGGAACCTATTTGCTCCTTGGAACCAGCTTCAGTATTCAGGGAGTTAGTCAGGGTAGAGCTATTAGTTTGGCAAATGGCTGACTGATGAATTATATATATTTCATGAATTATATTTTTATTGAATAGTTCATACTTATGCTTGTATAATGTGAAAAATAACTTGCAACTAAGGGAAATATATAGTAAGGATTCTGTGAAAAGGAGAGATACATCAGATAAACAGGAAAATATTAAATTTAAAAAATTTAAATCACATGTTGAAACATAAGCAAAATTAGGTTTATTTAACCAAAATGTATCAAAAATAAAGATTGTGTAAGTGATTCGATAAGCATCTAAGATTTCCGAGATATTTACTGAAACCCAAATTTAGCTGTCTTGGAAAGCCAGCAAAGTTAAATCACTATATATTCATTTTGCTTTGTTTTATAAGTACTGTCCAAGCCTTGATGTCCACTGTGTCATTGAACAATGGGGCTGAGATTAATATCTATGAGCAATGTCACCTGGATAGGGATTTGGAAAATAATTTTTAGATATGTGAGATTAGATTAAATGCTATAAAATTATAGTTTGTAACCTTAAACATCCTGAGAATAATAATTGTTTAGACACCTTCTGTGATAAATATCATATATTATGTTATCTATTCCTATTAGATTCATAGAATAGAGGCTCTGAATATATAAATGCCTTCCATCTCAAATATTTTGTTAAAATAGCTTTTAACTTTTTTTTTTAAACATCTTTATTGGAGTATAATTGCTTTACAATGGTATGTTAGTTTCAGCTTCACAACAAAATGAATCAGTTATATATATACATATATTCCCATATCTCTTCCCGCTTGCGTCTCCCTCCCTCCCACCCTCCCTATCCCACCCCTCCAGGCGGTCACAAAGCACCGAGCTGATCTCCCTGTGCTATGCGGCTGCTTCCCACTAGCTATCTACCTTACGTTTGGTAGTGTATATATGTCCATGCCTCTTTATCGCTTTGTCACCGTTTACCCTTCCCCCTCCCCATAGCCTCAAGTCCATTCTCTAGTAAGTCTGTGTCTTTATTCCTGTTTCACCCCTAGGTTATTCATGACATTTTTTTTTTAAATTCCATATATATGTGTTAGCATACGGTATTTGTCTCTCTCTTTCTGACTTACTTCACTCTGTATGACAGACTCTAGGTCTATCCACCTCATTACAAATAGCTCAATTTCGTCTCTTTTTATGGCTGAGTAATATTCCGTTGTATATATGTGCCACATCTTCTTTATCCATTCATCTGATGATGGACACTTAGGTTGTTTCCATCTCTGGGCTATTGTAAATAGAGCTGCAATGAACATTTTGGTACATGACTCTTTTTGAATTATGGTTTTCTCAGGGTATATGCCCAGTAGTGGGATTGCTGGGTCATATGGTAGTTCTATTTGTAGCTTTTTAAGGAACCTCCATACTGTTCTCCACAGTGGCTGTATCAATTTACATTCCCACCAACAGTGTAAGAGGGTTCCCTTTTCTCCACACCCTCTCCAGCATTTATTGTTTGTAGATTTTTTGATGATGGCCATTCTGACTGGTGTGAGATGATATCTCATTGTAGTTTTGATTTGCATTTCTCTCATGATTAGTGATGTTGAGCATTCTTTCATGTGTTTGTTGACAGCTACATGTAAAAGTATGAAATTAGATCACTCCCTAACACCGTACACAAAAATAAGCTCAAAATGGATTAAAGACCTAAATGTAAGGCCAGAAACTATCAAACTCTTAGAGGAAAACATAGGCAGAACACTCTATGACATAAATCACAGCAAGGTCCTTTTTGACCCACCTCCTAGAGAAATGGAAATAAAAACAAGAGTAAACAAATGGGACCTAATGAAACTTAAAAGCTTTTGCGCAGCAAAGGAAACCATAAAGAAGACCAAAAGACAGCCCTCAGAATGGGAGAAAATATTTGCAAATGAAGCAACTGACAAAGGATTGATCTCCAAAATTTATAAGCAGCTCATGCAGCTTAATAACAAAAAAACAAACAACCCAATCCAAAAATGGGCAGAAGACCTAAATAGACATTTCTCCAAAGAAGATATACAGAGCTTTTAACTTTTTAACATTCATTTATAGGGCTTACATATAAGGACATTTTACATGCCAAATATGTATCCAGCTCTCTGCTATGGCATATAAATGTGTAAAATATTATTTTTAACAAAAGAGCTTCATAATCTAGAGGGGAATAAGACATACTAATACAAAAGAGCGTTATGAAGTCATTATTCTTGATAAAGAATGTAAATTTTGCATCATGTTACTTAGAGATTGTAAAAGACATAATGCAGAACCCTGATTACTGGTATTTTATATAGAATGTTAATATTAGTATACTTCAGGGGACAGAAATTTAAGAAATTCTTTTTTTGGCCTGGTTAGCTAAAAAATTCACACAGTGTAAAACATAAATGTGTTTGAAACCACTGTTTTTGCATCATGATTTTATAGCACTTTTTATTACATGTTCCATGCTATTATAAGCAGAGGGAGATATTATTTTATACAGAAGAATAAAAACTGCAAGCACCATCTTCAGTGAAAATGAAGAGAGCTAAAAACTACAAAACACAAATTAGGTGGCAGAGCTGCCAGAACAGAGGAGATAAAACAAGACAAATGGAAGTGGAAGCAGAGAGAGGATTTCTGGACTAGGATCTCAGAAAAGAGCTGGAATAGTACCGTTTTCAAAAGTGAGGGCATAGCCTATGTTTACAACAGATGTGGGTATTGTCTCCAGGTTTTCTGATGCTATTTTGGCCTAAAATGCAGCAGAAATGGACCTAAATGAGAAACACCATAGGCAGGCCATATTTGGTTCATAGGAAATATCTGTTCCTACAGTTGAGAGAAAAAAAAGACTGGATTTTGAACAGCCCCACAGCTACATAACTTAGGTAATTGGGTTGGGGTTGAGCTAAATGCACAATAGGCTTACACAACAAAACTCCTGGGCATAAGAACAATGCTCATTATCTAACTTAAAAAACAGCCCCCATCCTCTTCCTACCTCATACATACATACACACACACACACACACACACACACACACACACACATATACACTTCTGTCTTACAGCCAGCCCTAGAAAATACTCAACTATTTCAAAGAATATATAATCTAAAAAGGAGCCAGGATAAGATCTATACTAATATATTATACTAGAAAGAGAGAGGAAGGAAGGGATGGGGCAAGGGGGAAGTGGGGAAGGGAGGAAAGAAGGAAGGAAGGGAGGGACAGAAAAGAATACTTAGTAGAAGAATATTGCAAAGACAAGAAACCTGAAAAAGGCATTACTAAAACTTTAAAATAAAGAGCAGTAACATATTGGCCTGTATGCAGCTAGAGTACAAATTAGAAATAACTGACAGGGAAGAAATATTGAGGTAACAGAAAGAGATGTATAAAGTGACAAATCAAAGCCTTGGGAAAAAAATAAACAGTAAAAAAGAGAAAAATTTGGAAGTGCACAAAACAGTGATGCTTCTGTAATCACTGGAAATGAAGTATAGGGAGAACAAAAATTTAAAAATAAAGTAAAATGATATAGGAAAAAGTAAGCATTAAAGTGATTAATAGGATAATTATAGAGACAAACAAATACAATCTAGTATATACATAATTGACCTCTCCAAAAAAGCAAAATAATAAAATTATTTAAAAATATAATTTAGCAAAACTTTCCAGATATAAGATGACATATCTTCAGATGGAAAAGATACACCATGTCCCAGGAAAAAGTAGTTAAGTACATTCAACATCAATACATATGGTAATAAATTACTAGACTTCAAATATTTTAAAAATTCAATTAAAATTTTAACCATATTTTATGATACAGGATTTAGAGGATTCAAAAACCAGAGATGTATTTAAGGACTATTTTGGACCTTTCTCCATTGGCACTATTAGAGCCTACATCCACACTGATTTGGGATGATCATATTAAGAAATGAACATGAAAGTTTCTTGTTTGCCATTTCACTACAACATATGGTTTCTGATTAGGCATTCAATAAACATTTGCTGAAGTAACGAATCAATAAACAGTTTGGTTAATTAATTTACTCTAAAATGAATTGGATTATTTTAGTCCTACTCTTGTCTGATAATTGTCAAAGCATATGTACCTGCTTTTAATCTATAACACAGAATTTCTGCAATTCAATGAATTGTTGGATAAAACTACCAGGAACGCAACCACCCATCTAATCAAAACACCAATTTAAATAACTAGTATAGAGATTTTTCATAAAGGATATGCATTTAATATTTTTTAACTTATAATCTTACATTTACTTTTTAATTGGGTAAAATAATTTGATTGCCTTATACATGTTCTGAGTTTGGTCCCTTGTAGTGCTTATAGAAGTTTATTCTGATATTGATGCCATAAGTCTTTAGTTAAGGGTGTTATAAGAAAGGGCCCTTTATTTGATATTAAAATTATAGTGTCCATTGCTTAGGGAAGAACAAATGAACATTTCTTAGGTCTTATATTAGGAAATAATGTATAGAGCTGAATGCAAAAGAAATCGAATAGAGACAGTTTAAAGTTAGTTGGGTACTGACAGAGATCTTCAAGAGCGGACAGAATTTGAACTAAGGCTTGAGGAAGGAATGCATATTAACCAATGCACCTCCAATGACAAAAATTTTTATGCACAACAGCTTGTAGTGAGGAATATTTCCACTTATAGTAGGTTGTTTGTCTAATTTTGAGTAGCAAATGTTGGAATGTCTGGACATTAATATCTATGAGCTTCAGATCCTGCTGGGATGCCTAATCTAAGGCATCTTATGAAAACTTCCAAAAAACAATCTCTGCTTCTTTCATCAATTCTGTTTGGTGAAAGTGCAACTTTGTCCACAATCTTACATTTTCATCAACATGGACAAAAGGCAACCCCCTACATTTGTAATTTGCATCTTCTGAATCTAGTCATGCTGGACATATGTCATAAACAACATTTTAAACTTTGTTTTCTATTTTTTTCTCTTTGTCTCTCATTTTCTCTCTCTTTCAAATCATCTCCATCTCTCTCTCTCTCTCTCTCTCTCTCTCTCTCTCTGTCTCCCAACATTTTACAGTTAAATGTCAATAACAATAGCTTAGTGTTAAGGGATTTTGCAGGATGTTAAGATTTCTGCGGAGCATATCAACTTCCCACCAGGCAAGCATTACAGTGTGCTAGGGCTTGCAAGTCTTAGAAAACAATGGGGGTTGTTAATGAATAGTGCTCTAAGGCTGAGAGGTGAGGACACAACTGATGGAGAAGGCAATGATTTGTGGGTATATGTTGGAACAATATTGCTTGAGCCTTTACAGGCTTCTTTAACTATACAGTGCACTGTATTTAGTCCACATATTTCTAAATGCTTGATGATACGATTACCCAGTAGCCATTTGGACCTCATGGAGGAAATCATACATATGTATTCATCTTTTTTGAATTATTTCTTTTTAATTAAAACACAAATCACAAGGAGATAAATAATAAGTCCATAGAAATGAAGAAACAGAAACTGAAAAAGAGTCAGCGCTAACATTGTCCATGTTTTAAACTTTCACAAATAGAGAAATAACAAGGTTGAATAAGTAAACTATTTTAATAACCCTTTGAATTACAGACTGATGCAAACTTAAAGCCCTAAAAGGGAGACTCTCCTAATATATAAACAAAAGTGACAAATGATTTCATGTCACACTGTGATAGGTATTATATTAAGGAAAGTGACTGTTAGGTATGAAAAAACAGGGGAGAGGGGTGGTAGGTATGAAAAAAATCAATACAAAAATAAATTTTAAAAAGGAAGGAAAGGAGAAATGGGAGATAGGAAGGGATGGAGGAAGCAAAAAAGGAAAGAAAGATGCTGCTTAAATTGGAATTTATAGACTTTAAAAATGAAAAGGAAGAAAAGATTAACTTTAGGCTCATGTGATAACAAAAGCAATGGAGGACTGAAAATTTATGGTGATTTAAGGATTGTAAGTAGAACAAGGTGGTTAAATATAAAGGTTGCAGAAGGAAAACTACAGTTAAATACAAGAGCTAAATTGGAGTAAATTATGAAAGGCTGTACCAGCTATGTAAAAGCTCTTTGTTGTACTTGCAGCAGAAAATGAAGTAACATTAAATGGCTTTAAACAGAGAGGTGATACCTTATTTACTATTTATTTTTATGAGTATCAGTGTGTTCCTATTTATTTGAATATACTATTAATGAAACCCTATATAAAACAAAAAACATTCCGTGTTGTTTTTTTAATCAAATACCTTCTTATACACCCACCAGCATCTCTAGCCTCTCAACTGGTTTCCCTGACTCCATTCTTGATCTTTCAAATTCATCCTCAAGAATTCAGTTACAAAATTCTTTCTAAACTAAAATATTCGATCTGATCTTTAAAAAACTTCAGTGGCCTTTCTTTGCTTCCACAAAGCAGTACATGCTACTTTTAAAACTGTAAGTTTCATTAGACTATAAAGTTCACTCTAATCTCAAACATCAGTTCCATCTGCTACTCCATTCCACAGTGCTACGCTCTGGGTCTAAGCTCCAACTCTACTTATCATTTCTCAGTATTTTTAACTCACTGATTCTTCATTTTCCTGATCTTTGCCTGAAATACATTACACACTCTTTACTTTGCCCCATTCAATTGTCATAAAAAAATTTGACACCCCCCCCCATTATACAGATATGAAATTTAGAAACACATAACTTAGTAACTTACCGAAATCACAAAACTAAATGAGGATCAGGATCTGAGGCTGAGGAATTTAGCTCCAGAGTCTGTACCAGAACAGTGAAAGGAAGTTTCCAGGAAATTTTCTGAAACGGTGTCCCAGCTAGCTAAGTGTAATAGGAAAACACTCCACCTGAAGTGGGAAAAGAGTAATACACACTTATTAAAGTTTAATTCTACCCAATGCATCATTTGTTTGTATTTGTCACTTACAAATACAAGTATGTGTAAGTGAAATTGATCTCAGTGCTCTCCTATACTACATTAATTTCAATATGTTCTAAAACCTGTGTTCTTTATATCACAATGCCTCACTCTTTCCATAAATTGTGTCTTTGAGCTAATGGTTTTGACCCATAATAACTGATAAAAGACTTGCAACTGATAGTGCCGGACTAGTTGTGAAGAAATAAAGGGTGTCATGCTGGATATTAAAGTGCAAGGTTTACAATGGTTTGGGGATACTTTCAAGGAAACACTCAATGTAACACAGAATAGTTATCAGCTGGTAAGAAGGTGGATGTGCTTTGCTGTTCTGGAGGGATTATAAACAGCCATTGCAGTCAGGATGTTGATCAAAAATTGCATGAAGATTAGCATGGTCAAAATCAAAGCATTGCATTGATTTCAGGGGCTGTGGAGAGACGTAAAAAGGGATTTTTACATAAAATGTGATCTCTTAAAACTTCAAAATTAAAAGAAAAAAATACTCTAAAGACTTAGCCGTTTGCTTTTGTTTTGTTTTGTTTTTTCCCAGTGAGAACCCCTTAATTACTTTAACTTATTTATAATTATCAAAAAATGAAGTAACAGACCATAGAAGCACCTCAAAAGCTAAAAGCTGGGACTAATGGTTTCCAGTAAAGCATTTAAGCTTGGAAA
Source organism: Leucopleurus acutus (assembly GCF_964270905.1). Taxonomy (NCBI): domain Eukaryota; kingdom Metazoa; phylum Chordata; class Mammalia; order Artiodactyla; family Delphinidae; genus Leucopleurus; species Leucopleurus acutus. The sequence continues at coordinate 55,555,763 of NC_139142.1, forward strand.
TTGTCACTCTGTCCTAACAGCAAGTAAAAAAGCTAACCTGAAAAATCAACAACTCTTAGATCCATAAGAGAAGTAAGCAAAAACTTACCCCACCCCCTCAAATTGGAGAGACTGACGGTCAAATACAGAGAATCATAACTTACCTGAGCAGAAATCCACAAGCTGAAACCTTAATGGAAACCAGCGCTGGCATAGAGAAACCAGAACTGCAATTGATGAATTCTGGAGGCTCAATGTGGAAAACTCCAGGGGGGCCAAATCATAGTGGGGGGGACCCACACATTTGTGAGTTTACCAGATTCTCACAGTGAATAGTGGAGAAAACTATCCTCATGCTTCCAGCAGGAGGAGAAAAGGAACCATTTTGAAATTTTCTAGGACATGCTGTTCTTAACAAGGTATGCTCTCAGGTGAAAGTATTTAACTAGAGTCTGACCCAGTAGGGATTTATCAGAGCCTAATTGACCTGAGGGAAGAGAAATAGCCAATTCTACGTGGGTCTAGCCTTCCACATAGAGGAAGGGACATACCCAAATCCAGCCTACTCTCACCATCCTGTCCCACCTAAGGGGGAGGGAGTGCTGAGAAGCACATGTCAAGTTCACAGTCCAGGGACACAGGCTCGCTAAAAGACTGAGAGCTAATAAAACAACTATAGCATACTTCCCCTCCCCCAACACTTTATCACCCAATACTAAAGGTTTATTTACATCAGTTCATTTTACCTAGTACATCACATTTGGCTATCAAGAAAAACATTAAAAGACAGATTAAAGACAAAAATATATTTGGAAGAGACATAGCAAACGTGTGTGTGATGAGAATGCTTAAGACTTTCAGCAAACTTCAAGTATACAATACTGTATTATTAACTATAGTCATCATGCCATTGGTTAGATCCTCAGAACTTCTTTATTTTATAACTGAAAATTTGTACCCTTTGATCACCCATTCCCCCACCCCTCAGCCCTGGCAACCACCATTCTCTCTACTTTTGTGAGTCTGACTTTTGTTATGTTTTAGATTGCACATATAAGTGATACCATACTGTACTATCTTTCTCTTTCTGTCTTATTTCACATAGCATAATTCCCTCCAGGTTCATCCATGTTGCAATAAATGGCAGAAGTTACTTCTTTTTTTAAGGCTGAATAACATCTCATTGATATATACCACATTTTCTTTTTTTTTTTGATACCACATTTTCTTTATCCATCCAATTTGCATTCCACTAATACTGTACAAAGGTTCCTTTTTCTCAAAACCCTTGTCAACTCTTGTTATCTCTTGTCTTTTTGATAATCACCATCCTAACAGGTGTGAGGTGATAGCTCATTGTGGCTTTGACTTTCATTTCTCTGATAATTAGTGATGTTGAGCATATTTTCATGTACCTGATAGGCATTTGTATGTCTTCTTTGGAAAAATGTCTGTTCAGGTATTTTTCCAACGTTTTAATTAAACTGTATGGCTTTTCTGTTTTTGCTTTTGTTTTTATTTTGTGCTATTGAGTTGTTTGAGTTTCCTATACACTTTAGATATTAACCCTTTATCAGATATATGGTTTACAAATTTTCCTCCTATTCCATATATTGCCTTTTTATTTTGCAATTGTTTCCTTTGCATGCAGAAACATTTTAATTTAATGTAGTTTTACTTGTTTATTGTTGAATTTTTCAGTTTTCCTATTATTGATTTCTAGTTTCATACCATTGTGGTCAGAAAAGATATTTGTTATGATTACAGCCTTCTTAGATTTGTTAAGACTTGTTTTGTGACCTAAAATATAATTTATCCTGGAGAATGTTCCATGTGCACTTGAGAAGAATATATGATGCTATTTAATGGAATGTTGTTTATATGTCTATTAGGATATTCGATTTATGGTGTTATTTACATCCACTGTTTCTTTATTAAATTTTCGTATGGATGAACTATCCAGTATGAAAGTAGGGTAATTAAGTCCTCTACTATTATTGTATTGCTGTCAATTTCTCCCTTCAAGTCTATTCATATTTGCTTTAAATATTTGGGTTCTTCAATGTTGCGTATGTATATATTTACAATCATTACATCCTCTTGATAAATTGACCCCTCTACCACTACATAGTGTCTTTCCTTGTCTCTTGTGACTGATATTTACTGAAAGTCTATTTTATCAAGTATAAGGATAGCCACTTCTAATTTCTTTTAGTCACAATTTACATGGAATTTCTTTTTCCATCCCTTCACTTTCAACCTATGTGTGTATATTTAAATCTAAAATAAGTCTCTTGTAAGCAGCATGTTATTGGATCTTGTTTCTGTTTGTTTGTCTATCCAGCCACTTTGTGTTTTTTATTGGATAATTTAGTTCATTTACATTTAAAGTACTTAATGATAGGTAAGGACTTTCTATAACCATTTTGTTAACTGTTTTCTGACTTAAAAAATGTTTTTCTTTCTTTTATTGCCTTCCTTTGTAATTTATTTTTTGTAGTAGTATGCTTTAATTCCTTTCTCTATATCTTTTGTTTAACTATTATAGATTTTTTCTTTGTTGTTACCATGAGGCTTACATAAAACATCATATATGTAAACATATAAAACTGTCTGTTTTAAGCTGTTAATTACATGCAATTGAACACAAAAGTCTACACTTTTACTTCTCCCCCACATTTTATGCTATTGATGTCACTCTTTACATCTTTTCATATTGTGCATTCATTAACAAATTCTTGTAGCTATATTTATTTTTAATATTATTAATTTTTAAATTTTATACTAGAGATCAAAGGATTTACACAGTACCATGACAGTATTAGGGTATTTTTAATTATATCATATGTTTACTTTTACCAGTGAGTTTTATATTTTATATGTTTTCATGTTGTTACTTAGTGTCCTCTCATTTCAACTTGAATAACTCCTTTTGAGATTTCCTGTAAGGCAGGTCTAGTGAACTTCCTTATCTTGTATCTGTCTGGCAATGTCTTTATCTCTCCTTCATTTTTGAAGGACAGTTTTGTTGGGTATAGTATTCTTGGTTGGCAATTGTTTTCTTTCAGCATTTTGGAAATATCATCCCTTCATTTCTTCTTTGCTATATTACCAGCACCTAGCACAATCAATGTTATATAGGAGGCATTCAATAAATATTTGTTCAATAGTTACTGAATGAATGATCAATAAGTGTTGGCAGTTTCAATTATCCCTGGAAGAAACAAGAGCTGTCTCTACAGGATCCATATTTAACTCCAGAGAGTGGCAGAAGGAGCTCCTAAGATTCTGTGGACCCAAAAATCCTTATCCCCTACTCCCATCTGATCCCAATCTGCTGCAAATGAAGCAAGAAGACACAAGGCTCAGTTTTCAGCTACATTTCAGAGATAAATGTGCCACCACAAAGATCTTTGAGCAATTCTGTTCAGTTTCATTGATTTACTCCCCAGAAATGGGACAGCATTCACCTGACTTTTAGCTTTCTAGTATAATTTATTTGCTGATGCTTTAGCTCATACCTAAGTATAATTTTTTAAGGAAAAGAGTAGACATATTTAAAACTCTCTTCTTTTAAACAAATAAGCAAAAAAACAAAAACAAAAAAAAACCCTCTACAACACAACCAACCAGTTTTGGTATCAGGGTGATGGTGGCCTCATAGAATGAGTTTGGAAGTATTCCTTCCTCTGCAATTTTTGGAATAGTTTGAGAAGGATAGGTTTTAAAACTTCTCTAAATGTTTTGTAGAATTCACCTGTGAAACCATCTGGTCCTAGACTTTTGTTTGTTGGGAGTTTTTAAATTACTTATTCAGTTTCATTACTGGTAATTGGTTTGTTCGTATTTTCTATTTCTTCCTGGTTCAGTCTTGGGAGACAGACTATATTAGCTACAGTAGTCAAAACACTATTGTACTAGCACAGAAACAGACACATAGATCAATGGAACAGAATAGACAGCCCAGAAATAAACTCATGTACTTATGATCAATTAATCTACAGTGAAGGAAGCAAGAATATACAATGGAGAAAAGACAATGTTTTCAACAAGTGATGCTGGGAAACTGGACAGCTACATGTGAAAACATGAAATTAGAATATTTTCTAACACTATACACAAAAATAAATGGAAATTGGATTAAAGACCTACATGTAAGACTGGAAATCATAAAACTCCTAGAGGAAAACATAGGCAGAACACACTTGGACATAAATCATAGCAATAATTTTTGGATCTGTCTCTAAAAGTAGAGGAAATAAAAATAAACATATGGAACCAAACTAAACTTAAAAGCTCTTGCATAGCAAAGGAAACCATTGACAAAATGAAAAGACAACCTACTGAATGGGAGAAATATTGGCAAATGATATGACTGATAAGCGGTTACTATCCAAAATATATAAGCAGCTCATACAACTCAACATCAAAAAAACAAACAACCCTGGGCTTCCCTGGTGGTGCAGTGGTTGAGAGTCTGCCTGCTGATGCAGGGGACATGGGTTCATGCCCCGGTCTGGGAGGACCCCACATGCTGCGGAGCGGCTGGGCCCATGAGCCATGGCCTCTGAGCCTGTGCGTCTGGAGCCTATGCTCCGCAACGGGAGAGGCCACAACAGTGAGAGTCCTGTGTACCGCAAAAAAAAAAAAAAAAACAATTAAAACATGTCCAGAAAACCTGAACAGACATTTTTCTAAAGAGGAAATGCAGATGGCCAACAGGCACATGAAAAGATGTTCAACATTGCTAATCATCAGAAAAATGCAAATCAAAACCACAATGAGTTATCACCTCACAACTGTCAGAATGTATATCATCAAAAAGAACATAAATAAGAAATGTTGGTGAGGATGTGGAAAGGAAACTCTCCTACACTGTTTGTGGTAATGTAAATTGGTGCAGCCACTGTGGAAAAGAGTATGGAGGTTTCTCAAAAAACGAAAAATAGAACTAATGTATGATCCAGCAATTCCACTCCTGGGTGTATATCTAAAAGAAACAAAAACACTAATTCAAAAAGATACATGCCCCACAATGTTCATAGCAGCATTATTTACAACTGCCAAGATATGGAAGCCACCTAAGTGTCCATCAACAGATGAATGGATAAACAAGATGTGGTGTGTGTGTGTGTGTATATATATATATATATATATATATATATATATATACACACACAATGACAATGGAATACTACTTGGCCATAAAAAGAATGAAATTTGCCATTTGCAACAACATGGATGGACTTGGAGGGTATTATGCTAAGTGAAATAAGTCAGGCAGAGAAAGACAAATATTGTATCAGTTATATGTAGAATCTAAAACATACAACAAACTATTGAATATAATGAAAAAGAAACTGACTCACAGATATAGAGAACAAATTAGTGGTTACCAGTGAGAAGATTGAATGGGGGAGGAACAATATAGGAGTAGGGAATTAAGATGTACAAACTATTATGTATAAAATAAGCTACAAGGATATATTGCACAACACAGGGAATATAACCAGTATTTTATAATAACTATAAATGAAGTATAACGTTTAACAATTGTGAATTACTATATTGTACACCTGTAGCATATAATATTGTATATCAACTATAATTCAATGAAAAATAAAATAAAAGAGTAACCAAATTTATTGCCCTATAAATTTGCTAAAAAACTTCATTGGAATTTTGGTAGAGATAGAATTGAATCTGTAGATTACTTTGAATAGTATTGACATCTTAATGATATAAATCTTCCAAGGCATGAACATGGAATGTCATTTATTTACATGTTCTTTAATTTCTTTCAGCAATATTTTATAGCTTTCAGTGTATACCTATTTCATCTTCTTGGTTAGGAAAAATATTTATTCCTAAATATTTTCTTAATGCTATCAAAAATGGAATTATTTTCTTAATTTTCTTTTTGGATTATTCACTGTTAGTGTGTAAACTACAACTGATTTTTGTGTGTTGATTTTGGATCTTGGAAATTTGCTGAATTGTTCATCATTTCTAACAGGTTTTTTTTTTTACATGTGTTCTTTGGGGTATTTCATTTATTTTCAATAAACATTCATATTCAAGTCAAAGGGTACAAAGGAATACATTGTATAAAGGCTCATTCCTTTCCTTTTCCTTCAAGCATTCACCTTGCTTCTCCAGATTATCAATTTCTTTTGCACTGTCCCAAATACATTTCTTAGGTTATGAGCAATTACTATATCCTTCTATTCATACTACTATATACTTTTGTCCACTTTCATTATATCATAGCAGTATATAAAATGCTTCCTTATTCTATGAGGCAGAAAGCTGCTTTTTTGGCAGCAATGTGGTATATTTGTCATATTTTATTCCTTTCTATTTACTTCATTCATGCACTTCAGAAAGACATCCCTGAATAGCAGTTTAATATGTTTTTTAATTTTGTCCTTCACCTGCCATGATATATATAAGGCTAGTAATATTCACAAAATGGTTCTCTATTTTATTTCCCTTTTCTTAATGACCTGTACTGGTAACATAACCTTGTAGATTTTGTCTCAGGGGATCTGCATAAAATATTCACTAGTGACAATGAATCTTATCTACTTTCAATTTCTTGAATTGAGAAATGTCAACCAGCATCAAATCCAGATCTGGGCTCAATATATTAATATACTTCCTGATACTGCCCTCATGTGCCTCCCCATTGTTCTTTAGAGTATTAATTTCAGGAATTACTTTGGACTTTTTTCTTAGGGAATAGGCAATTGCTGTACTCATTTAAAATACTTGTACGGCCCTGGAACTCACTGTTCAATATTTTGAGTTAAATTTATTTTGACTTTTGAGAATGTTGGTAAACTACATGCTCAGAAATCCCTCATGGTTTAAATGGAGAATGGATTTTGCGGACAACCAATCTATAAATGCTTAGCAAGGCCTGATATTAACTATTTAAAGCTAGAACTTCTTAAGTATTCCATGGTACACTCAGAACTTAGGTGCCTTAAAGTTCTGAAGGAACAAATTTTTAGTTCCTATTATATGAAAGACTTATATGTGGAAGATTCTGTTCCCTATAATTGAGACAGGAAAAGCTACAAGCATATAATTAATTCATGGTCAAGCACCAGTAGTCTGCATCCTGAAACTATTTGAGCCTGCTAAGTCCCACCCCTTTTGTGGAAGCCTGCCTAGATGGCATTAACTTGCCAAGTCTCTTGTGGTTGGCACTTGTTGAGGTTACACTGGCACTTCAAATTTGCTTGAGTCAACCTCTAGCCACATTCAAACATGTGTCATTCTTTTGCCTATGTTGAAGTCTGTAGGTCTCCTGTGATTGCTGAGACCCATGACCATTTATTTATGGTCTGACACATGCAGCCTAAATATTGAGAAACAGTTGATGACCCAGAGAAATAGCCACTCACTTGGGGATAAAGCATCAATAAGCTGCAGTGACCTGCCAAGATAAAACATTAAGAAGCCTAAGGCTTCCTATCTCTTGCCCAGGCAAACCTGTAAAAGTCAATTGTAACAACCATACATTTATACCGTTGTGAAAACCAGCCTAGTTGCTTGAAGTAGGCATCTACAAACAGCAGATTCGAAATGTTATTACCAGATAAAAATAAGTTCTGGGCACCACACACGTACCTCATCTCAACAATAATCTTTCTGTAATGTTCATTTTGCTCCTCCATATTCTACTGCTGACATATTTCAGCCATGCACTACATGTTGAGGTAAAAGGAGACTCAATTAATAGCACTACCCTCCTCTACCCAAATGTTAAACTAGCTGAGAAACAATGACAAACATGTATATTGAAGACAAAGCAGATATTGGTGAGTGGTTTTCCTAGTACTGAGTTTTATGCTTATGACTGGCATTCCTAGCAGACTTAGGTTGATACAGGCATCTCTTTTTAAGGATAGATCCTACACTTGGAGGAGAAAAGCAGACTCATATTCCCTCTGGGTAAATCACTACTGAGAGTAATGAGAAAGTGTCCGGTCAACATATGCCCTTCCTTTATCCTAAATTTACCAATCGCATAAGCCATTTAATTTTTCCCCCTTTGTAGTGGGTAAATGAATGGATCTAAGTCAGTATTGTTACATGAAGGTAGCTTCTTCTACTTAAAAAGAGCATTGGAGTGTGGTAAAAGCATGATTCGTATATCCTTCAATCCCTGAACTTCCCTCCAAGATTCCCACCAACACACTGCATTCAAAAATACTTCAAGCTACATCTTTCAGCTGAGTATAACATGTTTCTCTAGATTTATGTCTCTAAAACTTTAATAAATCCAGGCCTGTATTCATTTTGAAGAAAAATGGTATTGAAGGGAAAAAAATGGAAGATGTGTTTTAACTGAGAAGAAGAGAACTTTGTCTTTTCTATGGCTACAACCCAGGAGCTACCTTCTTCTAATATCTGCCATCAATGACAATATAGGAAGATGTCAATTTAGCTGTCTCATTGTTATGTCATGCTTCTTCAACCAAATAACTTGTGGAAATGGGTGATATCTGTGTGTGTGTGTATATATATATATATATATACACACATATATATGTATATAAGTTATATACATAACTTGTGGAAATATATATATATTATATATAATATATATTATATATTATATATATAATTGACCCATGCAATTATGAAGTCTCACCATCTGCTACCTACAAGCTGGAGAACCAAGAAAGTCTGTGGTGTAATCCAGTCTGAGTCTAAAGGCCTAAGAAGCAGGGAAGCAAAAGGTATAAGTCTAAGTCTAAAGGCCCAAGAAGGGGGCACCAATGGTGTAAGTCCTGGTCTGAGTAGGAAAGTTGGAGAACCAGTAGTGCCAGTGTCCAAGGGCATGAGAAGATCGATGTCTCAGCTCAAGCAGAGACAGTGAATTCACCCTTTCTCTACTTTTTGTTTTATTCAGGCCTTCTCTGGATTGGATGATGCTCACTTGCATAGGTGAAGGCAATCTTCTTTACTCAGGTTACCAAATTAAATGTTCATCTCCTCCAGAGACACTCGCACAGACAAACCTGGAAATAAGCTCTTATCGGCTATCTGGGCATCCCTTAGTCTAGTCAAGTTGACACATAAAATTAACCAACACAGAGGGGTAAAACAGATTGTGAGGATATGCTATCTTTTCTATTTCTTCTCCTGATTTTTCTCCTGGCATTTTTTCCAAATGTCAATTTCCCTTTATCCCCTTGTCAGGTATTCTCCTCTACCTGCAAAGCATGCAGTCCCTTTTAGACTTCATGAGCTGGGTAAATAGAAAGATCTTTTATATTTTTTAAAACATTCCAAATATGTCATTCCTATCATTGTTAGAGACATTTCTTCACTATTTCCAAAGTAGTAAAATGACAAAAAAAAAAAGCACAAATAACTTTTTAGCTAAGTCTCTCATAAAATTTCTCTGAAAGTTCTGCCTGTTATGAAAATGAAAAGGAAGAATATTTTTATATAGAAAGAAAAAGATGACGAGTGACATGCTAAACAGGCTGCTGACTGGACTCACACTGGAGCTGTCCAGAAGGAAATCTTAGGTAAGAATTGCGTGCTCCTTTTCCTTTAGAGTGCAAATAATGCCATACTTCTAAATTTTCTTACACTTAACTAGTGTAAGTTTCTAGTACTAACATACACAGATTGGTTGAAATTCCATTCTCCATCTTTTGGATCTCAGAGTGGAAGCTGGGCAGGGTGGGAGATTAGAAATCCTAAGAGGAGCCCCCAGAATTCCAGCTGTTGATGAAGAATTTGTAATGAGTGTTGCCCCTTGCCGACTGGTCATGAAGCCTCCTGGTTCAGTCATCTGTCTATGGAAGCAAAGCCTTTCCATGGAAAGTGTCTCTGTAGTCACTCCAGTTCTTCTATACTAATTGTTAGCACTAAATATAGATACTAATCATGTTTCTTCTTGATGTTTGTATGATAGAGAAAATAAATCCACCTTACACATATATACACTATAACTTTCTAATAGGCTATATTAAATCCTCAGTAAATTAATGTAGTGACTCAGTTTTTTTTCAGACTTTGAAAATAAAACTAATTTTGTGCACCAAAAGTCATATATTAATGAGTCCAAATAGTTTAGTTTTTCTGAGATGTGGGAAGCCATAGTTGGGAAGGCACTATTGTGTTTTTATATTTGTTTTTTCATGTACTCATTATTGTCATAATATCTGCCTTCCTCTCAATTTTGCTGTGAATATGATACTGCTCTAAAAGTCTTTGAAAATATATACTTGTTAGGCCTTTTCCCTATTTTTATTTCATACAAGTTTTCTCTGGACAAAAGGAAAAAATAATTCCACTGTGTCATTTTCCTTAGCAATCTACACGTCTGTTTTTACCTATTGTTAAATGTATCATTTTAATTCTAAATGATTATATTTTATTTATTCTTGTTCCACATTTAGCTAAACCTTACTTATATAGATTTAAAAAAACTGAAATGCAATAATGTCTTCTCTTAACATTGAATATTGAAAAAATATATATACTGAAAAGAATCATGACTTACACATGTGCATAAAAAGATATTCTAGCCTTTGGTTGTGTCATTAGCTAAACATCAGTTTCCTGTGAAATGATATATTTTCTTTTATGTTGTGAGTTACTTTCTGCAATAATTCACTAGTGTTAGGATTTGTGATATAACTGGTTATATATTATATTTTTAGAGGTTTGCCGATTTCATGTTTATCTAATTGCACTAGTAAAAATGATAACTAATAGACATTTAATTCCACTGTGTCTTGAAAGCTAACCCTTCCTCACTAAATAACATATCTCTAAATTGCAGTCCCATGCCAAGCATTTTCTACTATATATGTTCCTTGTGAATATGTCAACAAATTTTTTCTTCCTTAGTCACTTAAAAGAAAATTTTCAAATAAGAAATTGCCCCCATTGGTACAGAGTTATAACTGTTACATTGATGCAAGCTTTGATACCAGGAGTATGAAGATTAGTGAACCCCTGGGTTCACTTAGGAAGGCTGCTGAGTTAACAGAGTCTGCAAGGTTAGACCTTCCTTGCATGTAATTGGAATTGGCCTTCCAGGCCTAGTTATGTGGACTCATAAAGGATATAGAATGAATACCTAAACTTAAGCCATTCTCTAGCATTCTCTTCAAAGAATAAAGTATTTGTGTTCTTATGTGAGGAGGATTAACAATATTAGTTTTCCCCAGGACAGGAAAGCTTCTACTTCCTCCTTGGAAAGAAGACATTTCTATGGGCTCTCTTTCTCTGTTTTGACAAAATAGTTCAACATTGTGTTGTTGGAGAGGATCAGCAGAGTGAGCCCTCTTGACATCGAGTGGCCCTTCACAGTTCTGAGGGATGTGACTCTATCAGGCACCGACTTTGATTAGAGTGAAACAGAAAATGGATCTTGGTGAGGTAGATTATAATTTTTTTCATATAAAAATGAAATAAGAGGGAAATTGTGGTGAGTGCATTATAAATATCCCATCATGCATATGATAGAATTATACTGTAGTCCTTTTTTTCTCCTCTCATGGAGGTTTTTTCCTTCTTAAGCATCAGTTTATGGGTGAATGCACCCAGACCTAAGCAAATATTTCTCACACTTCTAGCACCTAAGAGATGTGCTACATTGTGTATAAAGGATCATGTGCCAGGATCTGCATGGAATCACTCTCCATCTGCTGCCCAGCAGCTCTGCTCTGGGTAGAACTTTATTACCTTTAGCCCTCTGCCAATATTAGCACCTGGATGTATTTTAGCTCCAGTCACTAGGATGTATTTTAGGCAGAAACCTGACAGGAAGGAAAACATATTGTGGGGAAGTTAAGAGTATTTCACTTTTCTTTTATGCTTAGGAGGGTGGTAATACAAAGCTTTACTTGCTGAGAATTTAACCTTCAATCTAAACACAGGATTTCTATAGTTCTTGTCCATGTAATAGCTACACTGTAGAACAAAATCTCCTCATTATACGGTATTTACAGGATATTGCAAAGCTCTCTGCAGCTGACAGTTGAGCAATAAAAGGGCTCCCCAGCGTTGCTTGCAGACTTGACTGGGGTCAATCATAACACTGACCCTGGTGAGCTGAGCCAGGCTAAATGCTCTCCTGGGCTCCATTATAAATGGCCTCAGCTTTGGGGGGGTTTAAATTTCCAGTGCATCTCCTTTCAGGATACATATATGCAAAGTCTTTTATTTGCTGGAGGCAATTTTTCTCTTTGTTAGGTAGGAACACACATTTAATCTAAACATTTGAGTTGAGGCTCCTAAGGAGGTATACTTGTGTGATTCAACATTAAGTGAGGCTTTTACATATGGGTGACTATTTTTGACAAGGATTTATAAGATAGGTGTGAGTTTGCTCCATAATACTCACATATGTGTAATATTACTTTTCTTATTTTGGTAAATCAAATTAAAGTTGATGGTGAATGCTAACAGTAAATTTTCAATATGCTCCTCTTTTTTCCTTTTGAGGTATTAGTTTTGTATTTCTGCTGTAACAACTTAAGATAAACTTGGTGATTTAAAACAACAAATTATTACCTTACAGTTTTGTAGGTCAGATGCCCAACACAGGTTTCATGGGTCTAAAATCAAGGTGTTGACAAGGCTGCATTTCTTGCAGGAGAGAAATTTTGTAGAGGAGAATTTATTTTCCTGCCTTTTCCAGCTTCTGGAGACTGCTGACATTCTTTGGTTCATAGACCTCCTCCATTTTCAAAACCAAGAGCAGATTGAGTTCTTTTTACATCCCATCACTCTGACCCTGATCATCATCTCTGCCTCCCGTTTCTACTTTTAAGAAGGCTGTGATTACATTGGACCCACCTGGATAACGCTGGATAATCTCCTTATTTTAAAAACAGTGGATTGCAACCTGTAAATCTATTTACAACCTAATGCTCCTATGCCATGTAAAGTGACATATTCATAGTTACCAGGAATCTGGATGTGGGCATCTTTGAAAAGAGGGCAGTTTGCTGCCTACAGCCAGATGTATGGAATCTCAAGATCTTAGACAAGACGGGCTTAGTATTTAGGCTTAAGTGGTTGCTGTTATTATCAGTATTGCTGCTGCCAGCTGAGAATGTTTTCCATTTGTTGGGCATTGTGCTCTCCACTTGCTTCTTCACAAATGTACTCAAGTTCATTGGGCTTTAGGACCTGCCACCTCTTGCATGCACACATCCTCTCCCCACCTTTGAGGCACTTGGTGGGAGTGTCTCAATTTCTGCCAATGGCAGAATCATGGGATGTTTCTCCTGGTCTTGGAATTGTCCACTCCTGTAGAGTCTAGTCTAAGGAATCCTCCTCTAGGGGCTGACCACGCCTCCTCCTCTCCCACTGAAGTCACCAGCCTCTCTTCTTATCCTCATCCACTACAGGAGCCTGATTCTTTATGGAGTTAATCTTAAAACTCAAAGGCAAAATGTGGTGTTGGGGGATGTCTTTCATTGTCCATTGACTCAGTGTGGTTAAAAGAGCTTGTCTTTAGAACAATAAGGCTTAGTTATTGCTCTAGGAAGAAAAATGTGTGAGAAGAAAGTTTCCAACATTTCTTTCCTTGAATTTGCTCTCCTTTTCTTACTCTCTTTCCCCCTTTCCCTTCTGGTCCTTTCAGCATTTCTTGTCCTTGACTGTCTTCTGGTATATAGAGAGGAGAGGGAAGACATCCTAAGATAGATGATTTGTTCCTATAACATTTACTCTTATATTAATGGCATGCATACTTCTGAAATTGTCTCCACCTGCACACGCTAGTTCTTTTCTCTGGGAAAAAGAGAACATATTTTATGTATTGCGGAGAATTGTGGGAACATAAAAGATGCTTTGTTTCCTGTAGCAAACAGAGTAAAATAATTAAAGTGAAAAAATATTAGGTATATACATAGAAAATGTGTATAGTAGTATAGACAAACTAAGGGCAAAAAATCTTTTGAGGCCTTTAATGAGAAACCTAAACCATAAGTGAGATGATAAAGTCGAGACAGAGTGATAGTAATCAATGAGTATGAAACTAAAAATGCTAATAAAAAATAAAAAGAGGGAAGAAATCAAGTGGAAAAGAGAGAGACAAGAAAGAAAGAAAGAAGGGAGAGAAAAAGAAAAGAAAAAAAATGGGTGAAAGGAAAAGAGAAAATTCTAAAGTCAAATGATAGTTTTACAAAAATATATTTGTCTTTAAAAGGGGAACATTTTCTCTGAATAATGAAATAAACTCCTTGTGCCATCTTACTGACATGACCACATTCCAGAATAAGCTTAGAAAAGTAATACCAAACAGGGAGCTGACAAAATGAAGAAAAGTGGTGACATCAATATGAAAATGATTAGTGCAGTATTCAAGGCACAGGCCAGGCAATTGCTACAATACACAGCACAAGGAAATCCATTGTGCACTACATATAAATTTAAAATTGAGCAAAGATTCGATTTTCAGATACCAAAGATGCTTTCAGTAGTGATTTGCTTTAGTAGTATTGCCTTAGGATACAGTATTTTAAATATGATGATTACTCTGTAAAATTTATAGCTATGACCAAATTATTTTTCTTATCTTGCCTTTTTTCTTTCTTAGTGATCTGTAATTGTGATCTTAATTTGCAGTGATCTATAATTTGCAGTGATTCAACCTGAGATATTATACAATATAATGAAAAATTTCTTGTTATGTTGATTGCCTCCCTGGTAAAAAAGGAATGTCATGACCTAGTTTCCTATCTCTTGGGTACCTTCAAATCTCTTGAATTACAGCTTTTTTACAATGTTATTTAAAAATCAGGAACTTGACATCAATTACAGGAAAAAAAAACTGTAAAAAATATAGACACAGGGAGGCTAAACTATATGCTACTAAATAACCAAGAGATCACTGAAGAAAACAAAGAGGAAATCAAAAAATACCTAGAAACAAATGATAATGAAAACACGACAGCCCAAAACCTACAAGATGCAGCAAAATCTGTTCTAAGAATTATAGCAATGCAATCTTACCTCAAGGAACAAGAAGAATCTCAAATAAATAACCTAATCTTACACCTAAAGCAATTAGAGAAAGAACAAAAAAATCCAAAGTTAGCAGGAGAAAAGAAATCATAAAGATCAGATCAGAAATAAATGAAACAGAAATGAAGGAAACGATAGCAAAGATCAATAAAACTAAAAGCTTGTTCTTTGAGAAGATAAACAAAATTGATAAACCATTAGCCAGACAACAAATGGGACCTAATGAAACTTAAAAGCTTTTGCACAGCAAAGGAAACCATAAACATAATGAAAAGACAACCCTCAGAATGGGAGAAAATACTTGCAAATGAAGAAACTGACAAAGGACTAATCTCCAAAATTGACAAGCAGCTCATGCAGCTCAATATCAAAAACAAACAACCCAATCAAAAATTAGGCAGAAGACCTAAATAGACATTTCTCCAAAGAAGATATATACAGATTGCCAACAGACACATGAAAGGATGCTCAACATCACTAATCATTAGAGAAATGCAAATCAAAACGACGATGAGGTATCACCTCACACCCGTCAGAATGGCCATCATCAAAAAACCTACAAACAATTAATACTGGAGAAGGTGTGGAGAAAGGGGAACCCTCTTGCACTGTTGGTGGGAATGTAAATTGATACAGCCACTATGGAGAACAGTATGGAGGTTCCTTAAAAAACTAAAAATAGAACTACCATATGACCTAGCAATCCCATTACTGGGCATATACCCTGAGAAACCATAATTCAAAAAGAGTCATGTACCACAATATTCACTGCAGCTCTATTTACAATAACCATGACATGGAAGCAACCTAAGTGTCTATCAACAAATGAATGGATAAAGAAGATGTGGCACATATATACAATGGAATATTACTCAGCCATCAAAAGAAACGAAATTGAATTATTTGTAGTGAGGTGGATTGATCTAGAGTCTGCCATACAGAGTGAAGTAAGTCGGAAAGAGAAAATCAAATAGCGTATGCTAACACATATATATGGAATCTAAAAGAAAAAATTGGTTCTGAAGAAACTAGGGGCTGGACAGGAATAAAGATGTAGATGCAGAGAATGGACTTTAGGACACAGGGAGGGGGAAGAGTAAGCTGGCACGAAGTGAGAGAGTGGCATTGACTTATATACACTATCAAATGTAAAAGAGATAGGTAGTGGGAAGCAGCCACATAGCACAGGGAGGTCAGCTCGGTGCTTTATAACCACCTAGAGGGGTGGGATAGGGAAGGTGGGAGGGAGATGTAAGAGGGATATGGGGATATATGTATACATATAGCTGATTCACTTATTTATACAGCAGAAACAAACATAACAATGTAAAGCAATTATACTCCAATAAAGATGTTAAAAAAATATCATGAACTTGTTCTCTGAAAATTCTGCTAAAGTATTATGCTACTTGCAAAAAGTAAAAATTGTTGAAAACATATTTTCTTTTATTGTATATATATTGAAATGAGTTTTACAGTCTGTAATTATAGGACATGACAAACAGTATCTCTCGATTTAAATAAAAAATAGCATGGTCTGCTAAATGTCTATTATTTTGCTTTCTCTACAGAGGAGCAACTTATCCTTTACACTGCTGTATACACAAACCTCCTAGAAGACAGCCTGGCACATAATACGTTGTTAAAAATAACTTGTTGAATGTAAGAATATGTAATATTTCATAGTGTCTCCAATTTAATAAATCACTGACAAATTTTTACATTTATCTACATGTATAGTCATGGGGGGAAATTGGGAGTTCATGTCTCACTAATATAATTAGATTCGCTCTTAGCTTTACTTATTTTTTATTGTAAACAAGTTTCTTTATAAATCTTGGAAGATTACAGATTGAATATTGTTATAATACAATCTCTGAAATTATGAAGGGGGAAATACTTCCACATTTGTGTATGCCTATGAACAGAGAATATATCCAGAGGAGTAAACCACCCTCAGAACCACGAGTTAACAGGAAAGATTTGTACAGGCAGCCAGGAATGATGATTTTGTACCCACGAAATCTAATGTGTGGCCAGCACTCTCTGGGCGTGTGCTATCTCACAGTTCTAGTTGAAAATCTTTAGTTCCAGGATCTAACATGGGATTTCCCTCCTCTTTTATTCATTAATTTTTAGTATCAAAGGATGTAATGGTAAATAAGGTACAGTCCTTGATCTCGAGTAGTGAGAGGTAAAGTGGGGAATAGAGAACAGAAAACACACCTTCATTGCATCGAGCACGTATGTTGAGAGTGGATTTATAGAAACAATTTTGAGGAGCACTTAGGAAGGGCACCAGGTTTTTATGGAAATCAATTTCCTAGGCAGTGAAACAATGCATCAAATCTGTTTCACACAGAAAAGCTAAAGTAGAATGCCATTTTTCCAAAATCAAATGTTACAACTTTTGTGTAAATACTGGAAAGAAATTCAGTTTTTCTGGCTTTCTATCACTCCTTCCCATTATTCAGGGTGATTGGAAATAAACAGAGATAGTAAAATACTGAAGATTATTTTGTCATTGTATTTACCACTCCTAAAATTATGTTTCCTGGAAGTTCCCCATACAATTTAAATCAATTACTCTTATCATCAAAAAACTAATTGGGTTTTTTGTTTGTATGTTTTTAACCTGAAACATCATGATCATAAAAATTAATTTCTAGAGTTATATTTTCCTACTAGTTCTGGTCTTCTTCAACCCTAAATATTCCTATTTTCTGCTTTCCCCTCATTTCTTTTATCGTCTGCTTCCCACTTGTGCTGTCGTGCACATGTACTCCTTTTCTGACATCTGCAGCCTGATTTTTCTCTGCACCTTGTCTGTCATACCCTAATTCTCTCTGACTTACAATTCCTTGTCACTCACATTGTCTCATAGACATGTTATCTTTTAAAATAGCCTGTCTGTTACAGTTCCTCTCTTCTACGTATTCCTTCTGCATCACCACATACCTGTACTCACTATTATCTGCCTCTCAGACATATTCTCAAGTTAATGTCTAGATCAACAAGGTCAAGTATTCTTACATTCAAAGCGTCAGTAGTGCCAGTGCACCACATCTCAACTACAGAGCTATATCTCCAAGTAGGGACCTAGAAACACTCAACTTCTCCAGCATTAAGAAAGTACTCAGTGAATCTCAACATTGACCCTCTATCACTTATGTATGTGCACACGCAAACCCACACCACACACACAGATACCTCCTCCACATACCTACACTCACATACACCCACCCCTCCAAGGGCTGTAAACTCCATTGTTCTCTCTAGGCTCAATTTCTCTCAGTGACTTCAACTGTTAGTGGTATTGGGGGCACAGAAGTCAGATGAGATGGCCTGAATTGCGGTGCATGGTACATGAAATAAAGGGGAATAACGCTGGGAATCCTATTAGTTTGTGAGTCAAATATCCTTGGGGAGAAAATAAAAATATATATATAAAGTCTGTTTGACAATGGAATCAAGGGCTAACTGGAAGTGTAGTGCCAACTATCTATGTATATGTTTTATATTGCTATTTCTTTTTAAAAAACAGGAAGGTATCAACAAACTTTATTTGGAATTATTCTTATTCAAGAGAGATTACATGAATATTTTTGCTGGCAAAAGTTCAAAGTGCAATCTCTAATTTACAACAAATGAACATATATTTTCACACCTGAAGATAAATTTTAGAATAACATTGTCATTGATTATTGTTCATTGGAGAACATGGTGTTTTAATCATGTTTTCTTATAAATAAGATGTTTGGAAGAAACACATATTTCTCCAAGTACTATGTGAGCCACAGAATTAGCTATAAGAAAAGTGAGGCACAGGTTCAGGGTTTCACTAGACCAGAACAGTAAAAGTGAAACCATGTTAAGTCTAAAGGGGAGAAAAAAGGTTGTCTAAAACCAAATTAACATAAGTTGAAACAAAAATTTACCTTTCTGGTTCACCCTTGAAAGATATGGGCAGAAACTCTTAAATTTTTTCTAATTTTCAAAAATTCTGAGTAATATATTATGTTCAGATACATACTACACATCAAACAGAACACGGAAAGCATCTGGTATTATTCAAAGACAGCTCAGAAGCATAATTAAACAGATTTTGTATCTTAAGGCCTGAACATGCATTAGGTCTCTTCTGGTGTATTTTCTCAAAGTAATTGGAATTCTTCATCTCATCTTGTATTGATACAACTGCTAAAATCATTCTTCTATGTAGGATTTTGTTGGCACAGAAGGTATATAAATAGCCAACAAGCACATGAAGTGATGCTCAGCATCACTAATCAATAAGGAAATACAAATCAAAACCATAATTATATACTATTTCATACCCATTGTTATGGCTATTATCAAAAATTAGAAAATAACAAGTATTAGCAAGCATAGAAGAAATTGGAACACTTGCGCATTGCTGGTGGGAATGTAAAATGATGAAGCTACTATGGAAAACAGTATGGCAATTCCTCAAAAAATTAAAAATAAAACTACCATCTGATACAGCAATTTCACTTTTAGTTATTTACACAAAAGAATTGAAAGTGGGTACTCTAAGACATATTTGTACATCCATGTTTACAGCAGCATTATTCACAAGAGCCAAAATGTGAAAGTGTCCATTGACTGATGAATCAATAAACAAAATGTGGTATAAAAATACAGTAAAATATTTTTCAAGCTTAAAAATAGAAATTCTGACAAATGTTACATGAATGAAACTTGAAGACATTATGTTAAGTAAAATAAGTCAGACATAAATGGTAAAATATTGTATAATTTTACTGATTGAGATACCCAGGGTAGTCAAATTCATAGAAACAGAAAGTAGAATGGTGATTTCCAGGGGCTAGGATGCTGGGGGGAAGGGGAAGTTAGTGTTTAAAGGTATAGCGTTTCAGTTTGTAAAGATGGAAAAGTTATGTATATGGATGATGTGGTGTTTGCATGATAACCTGAATGTATTTAATGCCCCAGAACTGTACACTTAAAAATGGTTTAAATGGTAAATTTTGTGTTATGAGTATTTGATCACAAGAAAAAGAAAAGAAAAAAAAGATGATGGGAGTGCTAAATTTCATCAAATGCAGCTCTGACAATGCATACTACAAAGACACACGAATGACTATTGGATTTGACAAAATGAAGACCTTCTGAATCCTGACAATAGCACAGTCAGTAATACATTTATGGACTGGACTTATACATATAAATTTATATTTAAATTCTTATGCTTACGCATGTCTTAGCTATATAAAATTTTTCATTTGATAGATAGCTAATTCTTTGTGTCCTCAATAGTTCCTCGCACAGCACAGTGTACTTAATAGGAGTGCAAAATTATTTATGAAATTAAATTGAATTGGGTTGATACCTCACAAAAGAGAAAAATTAGTTTTGAAATTCACAAAAAGATAGTAATATAAATTTATGAAATGATATGCCCCTGAAATGGAGCCTGACTTATTGAATAATGCATGTTTTTTTCTCACAAATCAAGTTGTCACTTTTCTTATATTTTAAAATCCCATAGGAGATTATGCAACTATTCTATTTTCTGAATTTGTTCCACTGACCTTTCTAATTACATGACTATGCCACACTGTTTTATTTATTTCAGCTCCATAGCATAATAACTCCAGCATGCTTCATTGTCTTGATTATTCTCATTACTCTTCTTTTTGAGATTTTTATTCTAGCTATGATTACTTGTTTATTTTTCTATAGAAATTTACCTAGTTGTAAAAACATCCTTTTTTTTTTTTTTTTTTTTTTTTTTTTGCGGTACGCGGGCCTCTCACTGTTGTGGCCTCTCCCGTTGCGGAGCACAGGCCGCGGAAGCACAGGCTCAGCGGCCATGGCTCACGGACCCAGCCGCCCCGCGGCATGTGGGATCTTCCCGGACCGGGGCACGAACCTGTGTCCCCTGCATCGGCAGGCGGACTCTCAACCACTGCGCCACCAGGGAAGCCCAAAACATCCTATTTTAATTTTCTTCAGATCATGTTTATATATTAGTGTTATGTAGCGCAAGCCCTGATGGTTGTGTTTTTTTTGTTGTTATACAAGTGCTTGACTTAAACTTTGATTGCTAAGGCATCCACTTCAAAGAGACATCCACCTCCTCTGCCCATTTTTGAATCAGGTTGTTTTTGTTGTTATTGTTGTTGTTGAGTTGTATGAGTTCTTTATATTGGGTTATGATATAGGATATGTAGAAGTAGAAATATAATGTTGTACACATGAAACTTGTATGTTATAAACCAATGTTAATAAACAAAACAAAAAAAAAGAGGCATCTACTTCAAAGATGGCTATCTCTAAAACACACATGCCAACCACACAACTAGATAAAAAGCCAGGCTGTATCTCATTCCCTTCCCACCAATATTTCCTTTGTTTTAGGGATCTGGTTGATTCAGATAACTGACCATTTGGCCACTTGGGTATTTCTTCTTTTTTTTTCTTTACTTCCCTCACTTTAATTCCCACTCTTATGTTTTAAATTCACCAGTGAAGAGTGAATGTGCAAAACCATAGGCCCCACCTTTAAACTCTCAACCTTAGGCCCCCACTCTCTCTCTTTCTTTACTAGTAACTTCACTCTGTGGCCCCAGGTGTGCTGCATACCCCCTCTAGGACTTGTGAATAATAAACCTTGTTTGTTTGTTTTTTTTCAAAGTTCCCTAATGGCTATTGCTAAGGGTATCTTGCAGTCATAATAACAAACACATGGGTTTGTCCAGCAACACTGGTTATTGACAGGCCAGAGGGGTACAAAACTTTTTACAATTGACCCTTGGACAACCCTGGTTTGAACTGTGAGGATTCACTTATATGCGGATATTTTTTTCAATAGTAATAGTACAGTACTACACAATCCAAAGTTGGTTGAATTTGCAGATGTGAAACTTCAGATATGAAGGGCCTGACTATAAATTCTAGGCAGATTTTCTACTGCATGGAGGGTCGGTGCCCCTAAGCCCCACATTGTTCAAAGGTCAATTCTACTTTGGTGGAAATTGGTGTCTTTTTAATGTTTCATTGTCTGCCCAAGAACTTGGTACATGTCAGCTTTCCACTCATTAATGTGATGTCATTTTATAGATTTAGGAACATATAGCTGTCTTCATATAGAATTCACTTATTTCTTGTTAATTTTAAGGTGTTTGGGGGTTTTTTATTGTAGTGGGTCTTTTCTTTCAAATCTATCCATTTTTTATGTGAAATCTACTGTTTTAACTAGTTAATTTTATAAACAAACACATTAAATATAATTCTTGTAAGTAGTTTTGTGACAGTTGGGCTGCCTTTTGGAAGAATAAATGCAGTTGGACGCCTACCTCTTACCTTTCATTGGGATATACACCATATTGATCAAATATTTATAAA
Source organism: Leucopleurus acutus (assembly GCF_964270905.1). Lineage (NCBI taxonomy): Eukaryota > Metazoa > Chordata > Mammalia > Artiodactyla > Delphinidae > Leucopleurus > Leucopleurus acutus. The sequence continues at coordinate 55,578,152 of NC_139142.1, forward strand.
TGAAAATTAAAATCATGAAAAGCACTAGGCAAATCTGTAAGAAAATTATTTTCTTAATTCTATTAAATACTGTAGTGTGTAAAAGTCTTTAGAAATTTAATGTAATCCCAGAAGACATAAAAAATTAATAAACTACAGGAAGACATATATTCTGCAAGTAAAGGTGAATGGCCATAAAAGAAAGATTTGGCAATTTATATCACAGAAAAAAAGGCCATTTTTCCCAATTGATAAAACATTTCTTCAAATAAATAAGGATAAAAAAGTCTAATCACCAAATAAAAACACCTCAAAGAATATTAATTCATAGAAAAAAAATCCTAAATATATAATAAAAGTACTCAATATCTCTTTAATTTGAGAAAATGCATATACAAATTTCATTGATATCATTTTTAAACTTATCACATTGTCAGAGCTCAAGAAGTATGATAACACTCCTCTTTGTTGAGTTTATAGGGGAAAGGTCACTCTCAAATATTATTGATGGAAGTATGAGATAATATAATTTCATTGTAGGGCATTTGGAAAATTAACCCAAATTATCTGTACATTCCTTTGATCAGAAAGAAATTCTACTTCTTAACAGTTTTATATATGCTCTAGTCATTATAGCATTGTTTACAATACATAAAAATTGAAAACAACATAAATGTTTCCCAAAGGGCGTTTAACATAAATGTTTCCCTATAGGTGCTATTTAAAGAACTTAGAGATCAAAATTACAATATACTGTTACACAATGTGTATTTGTATGACATTATTTCAAAGATAAATTTTTATTTAAAAAATTGCAGAAAAAAGTGTAAACTATGCTACCATATGTGCAAAAGAGGGGAAACATAGAATATGTTTGAAATTAGATTTGTTTGTCATCTTTGCTTGTTAGAACCTTGAAAGCATATGTATGAAGATTTCCTACTTAAATATAAGTTGTTTACTTTGAACTGGCTTATATAATTCAAGGTGACTTCTTTCTGTCACTGTAGCATTTCATTCACTTTTTAGTTTAAACCCCTTCAAATACCATGACAATCAGGCTATTATCAGGAAAGAGTCAGCTTATCACTACAAACTTGGCCCCTGTTTCAGATATTTGTCCTGGTATGTCTCTAGATAACTTATCATGAGGAACGTTCAGATTCTTGGTATTTAGGATGACAACTTAATATTTGCATCCTGCACGCCTGTCAAACTTCAGACAAAACCCCCAAATCTGGTCACCCCTAAATATCAACTAGGTAGTTTTATTCCTAGGTATTTTATTCTTTTTGTTGCAATGGTAAATAGGAGTGTTTCCTTAATTTCTCTTTCAGATTTTTCATCATCAGTGTATAGGAATGCCAGAGATTTCTGTGCATTAATATTGTATCCTGCTACTTTACCAAATTCATTGATTAGCTCTAGTAGCTTTCTGATAGAGTCTTAGAATTCTTTATGTTCTTTATGAACCAGAATTCTTCCTGGTTCAGTCTTGGAAGGTTGTGCATTTCTAAGAATTTGTCCATTTCTTCCAGGTTGTCCATTTTACTGGCATAGAGGTGCTTGTAGTAATCGCTCATGATCCTTTGTATTTCTGCAGTGTCAGTTGTTACTTCTCCTTTTTCATTTCTAATTCTATTCACTTGAGTCTTCTCTCTTTTTTTCTAGATAATCTGGCTAATGGTTTATCAACTTTGTTTATCTTCTCAAAGAACCAGATTTCAGTTTTATTGATCTTTGCTATCGTTTCCTTCATTTCTTTTTCATTTATTTCTGATCTGATCTTTATGATTTCTTTCCTTCTGCTAACTTTGGGGTTTTTTTGTTCTTCTTTCTCTAATTGCTTTAGGTGCAAGGTTATGTTGTTTATTCGAAATGTTTCCTGTTTCTTAAGGTGGGATTGTATTGCTATAAAGTTTCCTCTTAGAACTGCTTTTGCTGCATCCCACAGGTTTTGGGTTGTCATGTCTCCATTGTCATTTGTTTCTAGGTATTTTTTGATTTCCTCTTTGATTTCTTCAGTGATCACTTCGTTATTAAGTAGTGTATTGTTTAGCCTCCATGTGTTTGTATTTTTTACAGATCTTTTCCTGTAATTGATATCTAGTCTCATGGCATTGTGGTCAGAAAAGATACTTGATACAATTTCAATTTTCTTAAATTTACCAAGGCTTGATTTGTGACCCAAGATATGATCTATCTGGGGAATGTTCCGTGAGCACTTGAGAAGAATGTGTATTCTGTTGTTTTTAGATGGAATGTCCTGTAAATAGCAATTAAGTCCATCTTGTTTAATGTATCATTTAAAGCTTGTGTTTCCTTATTTATTTTCATTTTGGATGATCTGTCCATTGTTGATAGTGGGGTGTTAAAGTCCCCAGGGAGAGCCTGCGGCGGCAGAGGCCGGCGTGAGGTTGCACCAGCCTGAGGCACGCCGTGTGTTCTCCCGGGGAAGTTGTCCCTGCATCACGGGGCCCTGGCAGTGGCGGGCTGCAGAGGCTCCCGGGAGGGGAGGTGTGGAGAGTGACCTGTGCTCGCACACAGGCTTCTTGGTGGCGGCAGCAGCAGCATTAGCACCTCACGCCTGTCTCTGGGGTCCGCGCTGATAGCCGCGGCTCATGCCCATCCCTGGAGCTCCTTTAAGCGGTGCTCTTAATCCCCTCTCCTCGCACACCAGGAAACAAAGAGGCAAGAAAAAGTCTCTTGTCTCTTTGTCAGGTCCAGACTTTTCCCGGACTCCCTCCCGGCTAGCTGTGGTACACTAGTCCCTTCAGGCTGTGTTCACGAAGCCAACCACAGTCCTCTCCCTGGGATCCCCGAAGCCGCAGCCTCATCCCCAGCCCCCGCCCGCCCCGGCGGGTGAGCAGACAAGCCTCTCAGGCTTGTGAGTGCTGGTCGGCAGCGATCCTCTGTGCGGGCATCTCTCTGCTTTGCCCTCCGCACCCCTGTGGCTGCGCTCTCCTCCGCGGCTCAGAAGCTTTCCCCCTCCGCCACCCACATTCTCGACCCTAGAAGGGGCTTCCTAGTGTGTGGAAACCTTTCCTCCTTCACAGCTCCCTCCCACTGGTGCAGGTCCCGTCCCTATTCTTTTGTCTCTGTTTTCTCTTTTTTCTTTTGCCCTACCCAGGTACATGGGGAGTTTCTTGCCTTTTGGGAGGTCTGAGGTCTTCTGTCAGCATTCAGTAGGTGTTCTGTAGTTGTTCCACATGGAGATGTATTTCTGATGTATTTGTGGGGAGGAAGGTGATCTCTGCGTCTTACACTTCCACCATCTTGAAGCTCCTCCCCATTATTTGATCTTAAATTCCCTACAGTAATGTTTTCTATGACTATATTGCTTCTTATATTTATTCCTTCATTCTGCAAATATTGGTTAAATATTTTTACTGTATTGGGGGTCCTTTGACAGGTGTCAGAGACATCAACATCTTCAAAGAGCTTAATGTTTAGTAGAAGTAGCTGGGCAAATTAAACAAAAGTGTCACAATACAGTTTTATAGATACTGTGTGGATATCTATGTGGGATTCTGTAGAAGGAAGAACAAAGGAGAAGTGCCCCATGGTATCTAGAGTAGCCCATGATGAACGATGAATGCCACTGAAAAGTTGGGGACTTTGACTAGAATCCCCATCAAACAAAGACAGAAGGGAAAAAACTTACTGATAAAACTTTATTAGGGAGTACAATTCTCAGGAAGGAGCAAAAAGGAGACTGAAACAAGGAAGAGGGGAACACATAAAAGCTGGCCACACCTTTCTGATAAGCTATTTTCTCTATTTTCCAGGATATCTTCACAAAGGCCCTGTGAATGGTCTGTGGAGCAGAAGGAGGAGAAAGGCAGGCAAATTTTTCTACTGGCTCTCATCTTTATTGGTAAAAATTTGCCACCATGAGCAATAATTCTCCATCATTTCCAGGCATTCATGCTGAACACCTGTTGAGTCTTGCTACTTGTCATGCCAGATCAGAGTGATGCCCCAGACGTGGAGGCAAGAGGTGGCAGGAGTATTTGTGTCCATAGGGTGTGCCTGAAAGCAAGGAGAGCGAGCGATCAGGAATAATGGCCTAAGAGACGCCTCAGGGGCAGTAGCAGCAGCAGCAATAACACACATGACCATGAGAATCACTGAAGTCTATGCTAGGGCAGATCTGACCAGACAAGAAGGTAAGTGTGCAGATCTGGGATGATCCATAAACTGAATCTTGTGTATGCTGCTTGAAGTTAGTCTTGAAAAACAACTAGATGTTCACCAAATATACATGCAATCAGAAGGAGAATCATAAGAAAATGCATGATTGTCTGTAACTATGACTCTTGAATTATATTACTCTTGAATCCATCCTTGTCTGTTCATTGATACAGCCACAATCTTGTCCTCAGTCTATAAATTAATAGCTTATTAATTAATAGCATTTTAAAAATCACTGTCTAATTAATCTGTCCATATTCAAGCTTTTCCCCTCCCTTTTATAGATCCATTTTTCATCATCCATTGCAAATCTAGTTGTGGGATTTCAAGTCTTAAAATACTTCAATGAATTTTCATTCATTTAAGGTAAAATTCCCAATCTTTAACATGGGTTACCAAGATTTTCTAGCAACAACCCATGTTTTCTCTTAGCCCAAACCTACTGGCTCATCATTTCCCTCACATGCTGAGATCTTTCCCATTCCTGTATCTTCAGTACCTAGCAGAGTGTCTGACCAATATCTATGCAAATAGACAAGAAGCGAAGGAAGACAGTGTCTCCCTTTAGAAGCTCCATTGAGCAGGAGAGGCAGACTAATGGATGTGTCAAAGATTGGAATCAAATCTACATAACATTTCATGGAATTTTTTTACTTTTTTCTTGTGTTGTGTTGTGTTTGGAGAGGAGAAAAGCATTAGAAAACCTTTAGTGCAATAGCTCCTGAATGAAAAATAAGAATGGATATCTAGGTAATGACTGCTATGTATTCTAGGAGAAAAATACTATAGCAGTGTTTGGGATTGTAAAACACTTTGGCATGATCAGAGGAAGGGGAGTAATCTCTGTCACTGGCACATGGGGTGTGGGATGAAATAACTGGATTGAGACTGGAAGAGGAGGCTTTTACTCTTTGCAGTCTCACATTTATGTTTTTCTGTAAAAGTATATATCTTCATGACAAGTTACTCTTCACTCTGTCAAGTCCATTTGTGTATTAATTTACTATGGGATGTTTTTTGCTTTTCTTGTTTTTTTTTTTTTCCATTATGCGGGCCTCTCACTGTTGTGGCCTCTCCCATTGCGGAACACAGGCTCTGGACGCGCAGGCTTAGCAGCCATGGCTCACGGGCCCAGCCACTCTGCGGCATATGGGATCTTCCCAGACCGGGGCACGAACCCGTGTCCCCTGCATCGGCAGGAGGACTCTCAACCACTGCGCCACCAGGGAAGCCCTGGGATGTTTTAATTGTAAATCCTATCCCATTATACCTACTATGACTGTAAGATTATATTTACCTTCTTGTGTTAAAATGTCCAGGGCACTTGATTTCTTATTCAAATCCAATGTTTGGCCTAAAGCTGTATAAGTTCAAAACTACTGCCTCTTACTTCCCTGTGATTTTCTTGATTTTTTTTTTCAATCAATGCATCCAGCATTATTCTTTCTATGTCAAAGCACCTGTTCACTAAAATATTTTCTTTCAGTTTTATTAGCCCTTGTGAACCAGTCAGTGAGTCTCTTGCCAAACATGTGACTCACATTCCTCCAGAGACATGTTGTTGTTATTTTCTTTCCTTCTCAATAGCTTTTTTTTCCTAGGATCACAAGCAATGACCTGACAGAAGAGATCCTGTTCTTTGACACTTTCTATAAATACAAGGTCCTCCCTGCTCTACTGTCCTTTTTACCTAAATGCAGAGACTTCAAATAAAAATAAAGATGTATTGATGATCTGCAAAAAAAATTAGGCTTTAGGGCTTCCCTGGTGGCGCTGTGGTTGAGAGTCTGCCTGCCGATGCAGGGGACATGGGTTCGTGCCCCGGTCCGGGAAGATCCCACATGCCACAGAGCGGCTGGGCCCGTGGGCCATGGCCGCTGAGCCTGTGCATCTGGAGCCTGTGCTCCGCAATGGGAGAGGCCACAACAGTGACAGGCCCACGTACCTCAAAAAAAAATAAAATAATTAGGCTTTATATCTATGTTCTCTACTATTCAATATAAAACACATTTCTTTTATCTATTACAGGAGTAGTATCCAGAGCTCAAAGTAACTAGAAATACAGAATAAGATTCCCTAGGTAATAACATATTGAACAAGAGCCAAAAATAAATAAAAGTAATAATAATTATAAAATGGTAATCATAATATCAGGGAACTCTTTTCCAAACACTCTTCTAAGCACTTTGTATAGATTATTTCAAATCTTCAAAACTCTCTCTGATGTTGATAATAACATATTCTGTTTAAATTCATAGTCATTAAATTAGAGAGATCTTTAGGAAAAAAATAAATGTTTATTATCCAATTATGTAACCCCACTGTGCAGGTAGTAATAATGTCACATGAACATAAAATTGCCAGAGTTTACATGCTCATTAAGTTATACCTATAAGTCGGATCTCAATAATATTTCCATCAATTTGTCCTAGTTGATCTTTGCATCTAGAGACATTTTAAAACATGTGTTTGGAAGAATAGCCACTCAGTTTGGGTCTCTGAGTGCAAGGTGTAGTGACAGTAGTAGTGGTGTGGAAATCAGCTTATGTATATCATCAATCACTCCCCCACACCCACTGTGTACCTGGATATAAACATGAGAGAGGAAACAATTGCTTACAGGTATTGACACTTTTGCAAACAGTAAGATCCAGATGTAATTTTATCTGTGACTTTAAATTCTTTACATTTGTTCTTTTTATCTTTGTGAATTGAAAAAGTCAAATGGGAAGCTATTGTCTTAACAATATTTTGTGCATATAAAAATAATTATTTCTGGGCACTTAAAATAAATGTTCAGCTTCTATAAAACATCCTTAAAATCTAAATTTAAAAAAATTAATTAAAAAAGTCACAAAGAATATAAACTTTTAAAATACATAGTCACAATAATGGCTTTTGAAATATCTGATTTCAAGTCACAATTCAAAAGCAGTAATGTGTAATTTGTAAAGCATTTTGCATTGGCAGTTGTGTATGGTAATTACTTTTGTTATTTCTCCTCAAAACAAATTAATAAAAATAAAAATATTTTTCAGTTTGAAGTAAAAAATAAAATAAAATAAAAAATAAGTGGTCAGCCTCACATTACCTTCTTTATGCCTTAACACAGAGGCCCTGCTAGGAAGAGCACCCAGGTCTTATAATGTATCCTACTAGCATACATTAATTTTGGATTTAAATTTTAATTATCCTTACTCATTACTTGTTTCTGTACATGATGTTAATTACATACCTGTTTATTAATTTTAATGTACTTTATTGCCTTGTACTGATAGGGAATTTCTTCTCTTAACGTACACACAACTTAACTTTTCGGAAAATGTGCGTATGTAATCAACTCAGTCTCCACTTAAACTTTTGTTGACAATTTTTAAGGTGCATTATACATGCATCTTTTTCTGGAAAGTCTAATGCAACTTGAATAATAATAAAAATCATTCTAGGTATGTGAAGTCATATTTGTTTTCATAACTTGATTCCTTAACCATTACTTAATTTATAATATACTTAGTTTACAGGGAACAATGAAAAAATCTAATGAATCTTTCTTGAGATTAAGTGCAAACTTGGATCTATTAACCGTTATTTTTTTCCAGGTAGTTTAACTATATACCTGTTTATTCACTGTAATCCTACTCCAAAGTCTATGAAGTTCTAGTAAATACTGAGTAAATGGTAATTGTTATTATGTGCTGATCTCAAGTCTTCTAATTGCTTTTGAATATATATTCTTATTTATATTCATAATACTATGAGGTGGTATTATTGTTATTTCCATTTTTCAGCTGAGGGAAATGGAAGAAAAAGTTAGGGTAAGCTTTCTCAGACAGCTAGTTATTTCATTCCCAAATCTGAACGCTTAACCAAAGAGCTATTAGTTCCTCATCCGGGTATAGACAGATAAAGTTCTGTCTTACTGTCACCAAAACATGGCACAGTGAAGAGCATGGTTTTAGTGGCAGACAGATATGAGTTTGAGTCCTGATCCTAGACAGTCTAATTAACTTCTCTGAGCCTCAGTCTTCTCTTCTATGAATTACAGAATTTCTCTGAGGACCTGAGAAACTACCTATATGTTGAGTGTTTTGTAAACAGTAGTTCTTATATTATTAATTTTAAAAACAATATTATTATAATGAACAGTTGATTGATTTGGAATAGGAGGATAAAGAATAAGTCATTTCAAAGAAAAATAGACATTGGTTGTGAGTTAAGAAAATGCCATTTTCATCGCAGAGGAAAAGCCATTTCATTTTGTAATTCATATAAGATCTAAGTTTTCCCAAGAGGGAGTTTGAGTACAGCCAAGGTAATAACAGCCTCAGTTACTCAGATTATCTTTGACAAAGTCCACAGATAAATCCCTGAAAATTGAAAAAAGACTTGGTGTTCACAATACTAAATAAGCTATTTGACTTTCTTTATTCTCCATGGAATAAGAACTGTTTGTTTGTATTGATTGTGTCTGTATCATTTAAACACAGATGTCTCCTCTATTAAAAATCACCAAATTGTTTTAGCATAGTAAGATAGACTTTTCATTGTCCTAAGGGACAAGAGGAAAAACCCATATTCAACAGGGAGAATCAGAGTAGCACAGCTTAATATTATCAATAACTTCCAAGTTCTAGGGACCTAGGATTAGATAGTCTCCAACTGTTGCAGAGTGATCCAGGATACTTTACACTTGAGATCTTGCCCCTTAAATATGTATCCCCAACATGACACTCTTTTACCAAAAGGGGAAAAGGGTAGAAAAATGTCTCTCTTCTACAATAATGTATTACAGAATCTAGCAAGTACCAGGTATGTGGTACCATATTCCTAAATTCACCAATATTTATATCACATTTACTTTAATCTCATTTCCTGCTTTCCCTCCTTATAACTTCCTACTTTTGTACACATCTTAAGGCCATACCCATGAATGTGTCTATAAAATTGGGCAAAGAACTACAATCAAGTTGTGGATTAAAATAATTATGTGAAGAAATCATCTTGATTTCTTAAAGTAACAAAATTTCAGTAGGTAATTATGCCAAAATTATCTTTTGATTTTTTTGAAGTAAATTAGAAGTTCTATCCTGTAAAAAATGATTACATTCTTTGCCAAATTCTTTTTTTTAAAGATTTTGTGGGAACTCTCCTTGCAAATATTTGAAAAAATGGTTGAATTTAATGCAATTTCATGACATCAGTAAAGCATACCAGAGACCAATTGTTTTGAATTATTATTAAGCATCAGAATCACCTGAGGACTCTGTTAAAAATGCACATATCTGAGTCCTCTAACACCTGTTTAAAAAAAATCTCCAGGGGAAAGGTCTGCACATCAATATTTTATATAGCATAGATTCTAGTGATTCTGACAATGTATTGTAATTTGGAAATTACTACTATCAAAAATATATTTATCCTGTATGGAATTTAAGACTATACTGAATCTTCAACTAGCTTGCAAATAATATTTTACAAATATCTAAAGTGTACCTAAGGTATCTTTTTTCATGATCATTTCATGTTAAGCTTTGTGCTTTCTCTCTAAATTGAACTGCCTTAGAAAATGCACTTAGGTAGAAACAATGTACAGATGCCCCTTGAACACCATGAGATTTAGTTGTGCAGGTCCACTTATATGTATATATTTTTTCAATAAATAAGTACAATACTACACCATCTGCGGTTGGTTTAATCACGGATGTGGAACATCAGATGTGAGGTTGGAGTATAATGTTATGTGCGGATTTTAAACTGCTCAGTGGGTCAGCGCTCTTAACTCCCATGATGTTTACAGGTCAACTGTGTAATATATATATACATACACACATACCTGGGATAGCATATTTGGAAGCTAATGTACACTACTTTAAACAAATATCAAACAATCCCACTAAGACAACTTAATAGACATTTATTTAAACTATTCCAGGTGCACTGATATTGGCAAACATATTCAATATAAAAAAAGAGTTGATATTTTTATAATTTACAATAAAAGTCATCTTTACTATTTTTGGTTCATCCTTATATCTTTGGCAACTAGAATAGGATTGGGAAAGGGTTAACATTTAAATATGTGAGGAGTTATGTGAAATACAGAGTTATTGACTTGAACTGAAGAATTTCCTTTGATTTCTAGAAACGTAATATTTTATAACTGAAAGATACTGATGTATCTATGATTTCAGTAAAATTTAAGTTTATACCACTTATGATAGTTCTTTTTAGCTCTCATGATACATTATAAGGCTACTTAAGGTTCCAATATTTTTACCTAATTAACCTTGTAATATATAATCTGCTACTTCCAAAACAGGATAAGTAAATGCCATTTGTAATTAAAAGTATTTTCTAACATACTAAATATTGTTTTAAGCTTCATTCATTAACAATCACAGTAATATTTTATTTTTGTCATTTGACAATGAACCACAAGTTCCAGGTGAATGGTATTTGAAGTTTGTATAACGGTATATTGAATATGATTACTTGTGTTAATGACTTACAAGGACTTGAATGTAAATACCTCATAACAACAAGATTTAGATTATTGAGATTCCAGACAGTTTTAATTCACAAACCTCATTAACAATCATGTATTATTTTTTGTGGACCCTTGAATTTATTTGAATGTGTTTGAATTTTTACTGTGCCAGTAGCAAAGTTCAAATAATTGATAGACATTATAAAAAGCATGGTATAATATTATGTCCTTATTATCTTTGAATGAAAAAATAAATAGTGATGCACAGAAAGTTACTAAATTTTAATGGCTCTTCTTTTGTCTTGATGTACTAAATCAACATATAAAGTACATTAGAATAGGATTCTCTTGTGCTTAAGTTTTGGAATCACTCCCTGATAACTCCCTTACCATGAACAAACTCCCTTTCATTTTTTTCTCTTCATATACAATCTCTCATTAATTGTAAGCTTTTCTAGTCTTTTGAGTTGCTCTTCAAAGTAAGCTGCTCTTCCTTTTAATCTTTTTTCAATACTCACGACTTTAACAAAAGAACAGAATATGCTTTGGTTCTCTCTTCCCCTAGAACTTCTGTCTCCCAACAACCCTGTCTGAGTGATTTATATCCTGATACCACTTTTACCATCTTTGTCACTGAGGTCATTTACCAAACTCCATGACACTCATCCACTTCCTTCGATGATTTCAGCTCATAGATTACAATTTTCTTATTCAACTTATCCTCTGTCATCATTTTTTTAATCTTAAAAATGCACAGTGAAGACTCTTCTAAAATTCTGGTCTCACTGTTCTTTAGATTTTTTAAATTATAATAATCTTCACTGTATTTTAGGCAGCCAAAAAATAACTAACATTAAACTGTGTCTTTATCAGAAATGTCCTATTTCTTATATTTTCAATTCTGAAATAGTTTTTCTCACTACATACTCAAGCCTTTCTACCAGTCTCATTCCCATTAATTTTATTTATTGCAAACCTTATTAACTTGTCTGCCACAGATGTCAGTAGTTTTCAATATCCTTGTGGCTTCCACTCATACTTTACCCAACCTAATCTCTAAAGTCTTTCACAGCAAGATTCACAAAAACCTAGATATTTTTCACCTTTTTTCCCTGTAGTTCAAATATCTTCCAGTTGTTGGACTTTGGTGAGTCCACTATCTGTTACCTTCATTATCTGTTTTTATTATGCAAAATCACAGTATTTTTTTCCTAAAATTGGAGAGATGTGGTATAACGTCATCTAATCTCTCACCATATTTTGGCAAATTTTATTTATCACCTGACCAGTCACCATCAGTACAGTAAAGGTAGTCCCATCACCTCCACTTTTGTTATTTCATTGAATGTACCCATATTTTCCCCAGGTCAACTGAGTAGCATCCCACCTACCTGAAGAAGAGCCCTAATAGAATGTCAGACTGGTGTGAATCTCACCCTGCACTTTCACCCTCACTCTTGATTTTCTCCAAACTCTGAGAATGTATCTTTCTTTGTACTTGCTAACACAATCCCATTGCCTCTAAATCTTTCAATTCCAGCCTCTTCAAAACTTTATTCTAATTGTTAGAGATGATCTTAGATGTTCGCAAAACCCATAAGGCAAAGTCTAGATATAGACATTATCAGGATATATTTATTTCTAACACATATAATACAGAGTAAAGGTAACCAGGATAACACTCTCTTCTAAAATAGAAGCCCTATAATCTGTAAGACAAGCTCAAGTGTTTTTAAAACAGTGGTATCAAAGAAACACTAACAAATTAGAAAAGACAATTTATCAGCTCCAAAGACAGCTTTGTCATTAGGACCTATTTTATAAAATGTTTATTTATAAAATATTTCATTAAATATTCAACTCTGCCACCCTTCTCTACATATGAGGCGGGGACACTATGTCTCATGTGAAGTGCTGAGTCAATAGTGAACGGCAGCATTTAGGATCAATTTTAAACATATAGTATTGCTGAAAGTATGAAGGAGTGATATAGGTAATAATGGCAAGCCCTTGGTTATTATCTCCTTTTGTCTACCATGCAGCTTCTAACCTTCGTAGCATCTCTCAAAACTTTAATCTTCTCAACTGAGAAAATGGTGAAACTAATATAAATTACTTCATCGTGTCCTTGGGAGAATGAATTAATATATAGAACAAATTTATAATAGTGCCTTTCACCTTGCATACACACACACATACAAAATGTTAATGATATTATCACTCACTAAATATTTCCTTGCAATATTACCTCTGATCCCTACCGACACTTCTGTCTAAACCTCCTAACCAATTAGCTACTGACAACAGAATTCAAAGATCTTACATTAGTTAGTCCTTTCTCACTCATTTCCTGAAGCATTTGTTGCTCCTTACCTGCCTGGCCTACTTGTGAGGCTTGGAGTTTCTACAGCACTACACAATACTGGTAGGTATTCTGTCCCTCTGATTATTACAGTTTACCGACACTCATTCTATGTAGAAATTCACTCTCCATTTATAAGCTCTCCTCCATGATTTCCAGCTCAATGGCTCTGTTAGTCTGATTAGCCTGTAACAAGCTTTATTTTGGCCAGAGCAGAGGCATTCCTGATTTGTAATCATTGCAGGCAGCTCATTCCAGACTAAAATGAGGTAATAGACTTTTTTCTAAACCTTGACTCACCTTCCCTATCTTCTCTCCCAGTTCAATACTCAGCTTAAATGCTAGCTTCATGAAGAATTTTTTGTACTCTTACTTTACTTAACCTCCTTTAGTTTTGCCCCTGAAATAGTTCATTTTTTACTAACTCAGTCAAATATTATTAGCATTTTACCATGTTAATTTGTCTCCTCTTTCTCTAGACTGGAGCAGTTTGATAGTAGAAAATGTACTTTACCAGTGTAAGCCTTGCGGATCCTAGCAGAACGCTTTTGACTTGGTAGGCACACAGTGTAATTTGGTTGAATAGACTAAATAGAGCAAACATACTTCTGGCTGAAGTAATAGTAATGAGGTAAAAGGCCTGCAGAGTTCTCTGAGGTCATCCATGCCCATTTGTGGCTCTAGGAAAAATTATAATCTGCAAAAACATGTAATAAATAGAGTTCTACACTTTTTTGTGTATAATGACTAATTACTAATAGGTGAAGATTACATATTATGCCCCACTGCCACATCCTGATGGCATGATGAGACAAAGTCATCTTCCTTAGCTGAAAACTATAAACAAGGGAAGCATCCTCACTATGCTCCTTTTTCTTGCCAGTCTTTCTTTTCTTTAATGCTTTATACCCCTTTTATTTCTTCCTTCCTTCCCTTTCTTTATTTCTTCCTTACATTTTTTTGTTTCTTTATAATAATTCTTGACTCTAAATACATTGAATTTCATTTATTTTATCAAAGTTATACATGCACATAATTTAAAGCATCAGTTGGTTTTCCATAGTGCATTATGGGATGGGCTAAGGTCCTAAGAACAGTGCTAACTTCTTTAGCTATCCTCTCTGCCACTTTACAGTTTTGTGCCTAAAATAACCTTTATTTTATTATGAATTTATCTATACACTTAAAAGGAGATTTTATTATGTCAAACATTTGTAGGAATTTGGTAACAAAAGATTTTTCTTTGATGTATACTATGCCATATTGCTGACGTTTGAAATCAATTGTCTTCCTAGAAATTTCAGGTTTAAATCTGATTTTAATTTCTTTGGAGTTTGTATTCTAAAAGTTGGACTAGGTATTTGATTCAATTATTTTGACTATAAATATAAACATTCATTCATTTATTCAAACATTCATTTATACATAATTGGGTAAATATCTATCAGGTGCCTACCATGTACCAAACCTGATTATAATTGTGGGATATACGCAATAATGTATAAAATAGATGAACAACAGTGACAAAAATATCTCATTTAGCTGACATGCTAGTGATACTATCTGCATATCTGACTATCTGAGGTTTGGAATCTCATATTTATAATTCACAAATACTTAGTACATTTTATGGTTTAATTTAGAAACATGCAGGAAAATATTATTATTTCAACTGAAAAACACTACAAGCTTTCATATTTGTTCATGGTTTTACTTCCAGTTAGTGATAGGTTATTATATGATCTATTTAAAGGTATTTCTATATATTTTATTATTCTAACATGAAGAATAATGTTGAATTGATTTTCCTCCAAAAATTAAGTTTACATAATGAAACATGGAATGGTAAATGCAGATACCACTCCAATTTTAACAGTCAAAAATATATAAATTTCAATATTGGCATAAATGTTTGGCTTTATGTTGACACTATTTAAGTACCATTTTAGCCTGGGATATTCACTTTTATGAATTTTGAAACAGACCTGCTATGTCTTAAAAATGAAACACTATTCTTAAAATAATTTAATAATGTGGAAATTTTTTTGAAATTTGATTTTACTAACTGTAACCTTACGGTATTTAATACTCAAATGATGACATCCAGTAAGTGTAACATCTCATATAACTTCATATTCAAGTAAGAATAAATGCAGAATATAAATGTGTTTTGTGGTTCACAGATAATATGTTGTGAAATCTAAGAATGAATGCAGTCAAGAGAAATATATTACTTAATGCAGCATATTTCATATATCTGAATGCCTTATTAAGACAAAAAATAATTAAAATATTAATATTGGTAATTATGTGCTGACACTCAAAAGTCCCTTGTTTTAAATCTAATAAACTATATTTTGTATTTGACTTATATGAATTTTGTAAATCATATATTCTCCATCTAAATAGACTAATTTTTTAGAACAGATTTAAATTTACAGCAAAATTGAAGAGCAAATGCATATTCCCTCTGCTTCCATGCATGACCAGCCCCCCCCCCCACTATCAACATCTGTACCAAAGTTGTACATTTGTTATAACCAAGAAGATACATTGACACATCATTATCAGCCAATGTCCTTTACTCTTGGTGTTACATGTTCTATGGATTTGGACGTATGTATAGTGACATGTGTCCATCATTACAGTATAATACAGAATAGTTTCATTGCCCTATCAATCCTCTGTGTTTTGCCTATTCGTCACACCCTCCCCCTTAACCCCAGGCAACCACTGATCTTTTTACTGTGTCCATAGTTTTGCCTTTTCCAGGATGTTATGTAGTTGGAATCATACAATACGTAGCCTTTTCAAATTGGCTTCTTTCACTTAGTACTATGCAATTAAGTTCCCTTCATGTCTTTTCAATGGCTTGATAGCTCATTTCTTTTTAGCATGGAATAATATTCCATTGTCTGAAGTACCACCATTTATCTGTTCACCTACTGAAGGACATCTTGGTTGCTTGCAAGGTTTAGCAATTATGAATGAAGCTGCATGTGCAAATTTTTGTGTGGACTTAAATTTTAAACTCATTTGTGTAAATAAATACCAATGAGTACAACTGCTGGATCATACGAAAAGAGAATGTTTGTTTTATAAGAAACTGCCAGACTGTCTTTCAAAGTAGCTATATAATTTTGCATTCCTACCAGCATTGAATGAGAGTTCCTTATGCTCCATATCCTCACCAGCATTTGGTGCTGTCAGTGTTTTGGATTTTGGCCATCCTAATAGGCATCTAGTAGTATCTCATCTTTGTTTGAATTTGTATTTTCTTAATGACTATGATATGAAACATCTTTTCATATGCTCATTTATCATCTATATATCTTCTTTGATGAGGTGTTTTTTCAGGCCTTTTGACCATTTTTAATTGGGTTTTTATCAGGTTGTTTGCTTTCTTATTAATGAATTTTAAGAGTTTTTGGTATATTTTGGAAAACAGTCCTTTACCGATATGTTTTTTGCAAATACTTTCTCCCAGTCTGTGGTTTGTCTTCTCATTCTCTTGTCAGTATTTTTCACAGAGCAGAAATATTTAATTTTAATGAAGTCCAGCTTATCAATTATTTCTATCATGGGTCGTGACTTTGATGTTTATCTAAAAAGTCATTGTTGTGACCTAGTTCATCTAGATTTTTCCTCGTTAACTTTCAGGAATTTTACAGTACTGTGTTTTACATTTATATCTGATCCATTTTGAGTTAATACTTATGAAGTGTTTAAGGACTGTATCTAGAGTCATTATTTTGTAGGTGAATGTCCATGTATTCTAGCACCGTTTGTTGAAAAGACTGTCTTTTCTTGATTGTACTGCCTTTGCTCCTTTCTCAAAGATTAGTTAACTATATGTGAATCTATATAAATCATTTTAACATCTGGTATTTAATACTTCCTATACTTTCCTGTAAACATTATTGATATTCACACTTTATCAGATTGTCTTAAAAAACACATCTTTCTTTTTTGTATTAACATTCTTATTTCAACTGACAGTCATGTTTCTTTCTGCTAATATTCTTAGGTGAAGTATTATAATTATTGGTTCAAGTGTGCTGTTTCTACAACATCAACATATTATATAACTCCTTGTGACAGCTTAGGTATTTATCAGAACATGCATAAAACTCAAATATTACTAGTCATCTATTTTCTGAATGACTCTGGTATACTAGGCACTAGTCTAGCTTCTGTAATATCTTATTGTATATTCAGGTAGATTTGTATTACATATAAACATATATAAGTGGATGCGTTTGTGTGTATATATATATATATATTTATTTTTATTTGTATTACCAGGATAATTTATTTCCACAATGGAAATATGTACACAATACATATTGAAGCAGAGGATAAGCCATTAATTATTTATGAAAGAAGAGAAGATATTTTAACCAGATCATTGAAAAGTTAGTTAGGGGTGGCTGCTGCAAGGGTGTAAAGGAAGGTAATATTCAAGAAACCACAAGTAGTTCAATACTGATGTAATATAAAATGTGAAGCCACATGTCAGTAAGTGTGTCTGGATGGGTAGGTGGGTACAGTACTGTTAAAAGTCAGATATGGTTAGAAAATGATATTTTTATCGAGGTACAAATAACATAAGTAGGTCATGCTATGATTATATTTTTATTTGAAAAGAATATACTGATAGAACTGTGGAGAAAGGACTTAAAAGAGTAAAAAACTAGAGACAGGGTATTGGTATTTCAATGGCTGAAATGAAACATAAAACCTGAGATCAACTCAACGGTGGTGAAATGGAGAAGAGGAAGTTGTTCTAGGGAATGGTTAAAAAGTTGAATAACAGCACTTCATGAATGTTTGGATATGCAATACACAAAAATGAGAAACTTAGGCTGACTTTTGGTTTCTAGCTTTGGTAATTGGATTCATGGCAGAGTGATTTTCAGAGGCATAGAATAAGGAGGTAAAGCTCAAGTTTTGAGGGGTGGAAAATTAGATTGTTTTGAAAATTTTACTCTAGAAGAATCATGCCTGTGGAGATGTTTATTTAGTTATAGGTAGGATAAATCAGTCTAGAATTCAAAACAAACATCTGATATGGAGATAAACAGTTGAGATTTATAAGTGTTTAGGAAATGACTTTGATGATCTTGAGAGAGATGTTTGATTACTTCTTTGTTCACAACTGCAAATTTTACCTATAGCTTGTCAATATTAACTATCCTCTTTCGGATGTTCTCTTTTCTGTTCATGGATTTATTTCCCTTGCATTAGATTTCTTAAATGGTTTCTTCTTTCCTTTAGCAAAAAACAAACATAAAATGCCTTTGGTAAAAGGCACTAAGCTTCAAGGATAAACTCACTAATAAATGAAGTAAGTTTTAGTTTATGATGATTAAAACAAAAAGTTAATATTTTCATTTTGAATATATCTCTAGTAAATAATGATTCATAGATACTGTCTATTGTTTATTAGGGATATATTGTTAGGAATACATTGATGCCAATTTTGGTAGGAGTTTCATATGGAAATCATTCATTTTCACAAAGTAGACTCCAATAATATTGCCTCCCATTTATATTTACTCATAAAAGCACTTATTTCATTTAATAATTGTGAAATGTGTCAGACAAAACTCAGAGACTTACAAAAATAAGTAAGTCTTATTTAATAATAGTGTACATATTTTATAAATATTAGTATTTTTAAGATTCTACAGAATCTTTTTTTTCTTGATTTATACTAAAATATAACAATCTGAACCTTGAAGAAAAAAAAGAGAAAGAATGCATTTGATTATCATTAGATAACACAGAACTGCACAGTATCTACCCAGTATTAAGTGAATTTTTAATGGCTGCTCTTTAGCATGCAATTTAGTGTATGTGTTTAAAGTGTTAAAAATTTCAATATTTTTCCTCTGAAATCTTGAAAGAAGCAACGAAAATATGCATTTTTCTTTCATAGTATGCTAAGCTTAGAGAGCGTTTTGACACTTTAAGACATTTTGCAAATGAAGAAACATTCCCCAAGATGTTAAATATACTGGAAATGGGAATGTCTGGCTACTCTGACATGAACAATGGTGTGACTTACACTGGCTACATGGCGCTCTCCCAAAGAAGGCAAAGAGCTGGGTGTAGTCCAAGGAAGTTGGTTGATTGAGAGATGGCCACTATGACTTCCTTCCCCGGGAGACTCGAATAAGAACTTATAGAAATGAGCATCCTTTCTCCATATAGATGGACATGTAACATGCAACTTGAGATCTGTTAATCATTATATTTTTCAAGATGTGGAAGGCAGAAACAAATGCTCAAATCTGTAGTGACAAGAGGATAAGTAAACAAAAGACAAAGGGGAAACGACAAAGTTCTGAGTTTCCTCTGGTTGATGTGAAGAAGCATGTTTTGAAGACAAAAATTATGAGTCAGCACCAACCTTCCTGATTACTGATAACCAAAGACTGATTTCCATATGTATCTTGCATTTATATTTATAAATTCCCTAACGAACACTTTTTTTCTTTCTTCAAAGATTGGAAGAAAAACTTTTCCACATTGTGTTTTATACTCTTCACTTATTTTATTGCATAGTAATTGTTTCATTGCAAAAAGAAAATGAATACCTGCTGGAGCAAGCTTAAGAAAATGGTATTAATTCTAATGAAAATACAAGTTGTGTTAAAAACAAAACTAAGCAAAAACAAACAGTGACACCTATAAGGTTTTTCTCGTTCTAACCTCTGTTTCTCTCTGCTTTATTCTTCTCTTTATATGCAGACTTGAAACTTGAAGCACGATTTTTTCCCTTCTCCTTTCTATACTTGAGAGATGATGGATATCAACAGTTTCTATTTTTGCATATTACATATTCTTCTATCCAGAGAGATGTCATATCTCATTTTCTCTTTCCCTTCCAGTTTCCCAAGGAAAGGAATTTTATTGGCTCATGCCTAGACCAATCATATATGACCAGGGAAGAAAAATCATGCTGTACAAAAACAACAGAATTCCCTACTGAAGAGGCCATGTGTTTAAATGTGAGGTGAGGATAGCAGTGTCTTGAAAATTGCTATTAACTTGGGAGTCCATTATGTAGTTCTCCTTTATGTCTGTCTGCTTTCCACTTGTATTGGGATGTAAAGTGCCTACCCACACAAAATGTTCATCTTACTTCCCTTACCCATGACAGACATTGTTAATTTGCTGTTATGCCTTTATCATGAAATTCAAAGGCAGCCATTAAATCCTGCAAGACAGAGGGCTCCAGGAACCTCTTTTAAATCAAGTGGCATGCAAGGTAAATCTAAGTTCCCATATCTTTCCTCTCACTTTCTCATTATATCTTTGATCCATTCTATGAATATTATGAAAGGTACCCTTCACTGTGTGAGTAGTACCATAACTACAGTTCCCTCACACTAATCTGAGAAGATGTTTTGGAGAAACAAAAAGGTAAGGAAAATATATAAACATTTGTATGTTATGTTGTTTTAAAGAACATTAACATTGCTTACCAGGATTTTTATTTTCTAAAGTTTCAAAAATTTCTAAGACCCAAAGATACCCTAAATAAACCTCAGGCCTGAATTTTATTTTTAAAATCACTAAATTCTCTGAACATTGATTATATATAAATGTATCCTGCTTTTAAAATGGATTTTCATGCTTAATGGAATTTCCATGTCAAATGCATATAAAATATTTTAGTTAAAATAATCAATGCTATTATACATTTTAAAAAACAAAGTATCAGGACTTTAATTGTAACATATTAATGAAGATTTAAATGATGTAATAGTATTTTGGTATAGTAAATTCATCTTCACAAAGGATAAGTATTTGGGGGGATATATCATCCACTTCCTGTTTTCTGAAATCAATGAAATTATGTTATTTTAAAATGTTCATCATTTTTATTTCAATTTTAAAGAGTAATTCACTGGTCACTTTTCCTTATTTATATCCTGGGTCAGACTAAGTCTTAAAATTGATCTAAATACATTTTCATATTGTTTGCTTATATATTGGGTATTGGAAAGAGAAAAGTAGAGAGAGAACTGTGGTGTTCTTTTCTAACTTTCTTACCCTGACTTTACTTCATGTTCACATTCCCCCTCTATCTTCTTTGTTTCTTTTCTCTTCTTCTCTTTTTCCTTTCCTTTCCTTTTTTCTTTTTCCTTCCTTCCTTTATTCCTTCCTCCCTCCTTCCTTCCTTCCTCTCTTTCTTTCTTTCATTTTTCTTTTTCTTCCTTCCTCTTTTCTCTCTCCTTCCTTCCTTCCATTCCTTCATCTGTTCCTTTGTTAGCTCTGTTTACCAGTCTTTCTGTTTGTTTGTCTCTCTTTCTGCCTTTATTCTACTTGTAATTATTATTCCTACCTTCTCACAACATAACCTCTCCTCTAATCATCTAATGAGCGCCCCTGCACTCATTTTTTTCTGGTCACAGAGGGGCCAGAGAGAAGCTAGGAAATCAGGAACTTGGACTACTGTAGTTCTTGTGGAAGACAGCAAGAGTATGTTTTTTGTATCACTATTTCTATGTGTGAAACAGCACATGTTTTCATTATGGAAATGGATATATTGGAGCCAATGCATTAATTAAAAAACATAATGTATACTTGACAGAGAAATATTGATGATTATATAACATGATAGCAAAATACAGAGAAAAAATAAAATATTGTACTAGCAACTCAGTGTGTTACTTTGAATAGTCTTGGACTCTGTATACCACAATACTACAGAAGCTAGGGAGATTCTTCAAGAAACGCAGGGCTAATTGTGAAGATAAGAATAAGAAAATCTCTCTGTAGCTTTCAAAATTGAAAGTAAACATAACCTGAATCTGAATTTTTATCATAGAATTTAGATATTATAGTTAAAATTTTCTAGCAAAATTTATCACTTTAATATGCCTTCAAGAAATAATTTTATTATCAGACTAAATATTTCTAGCCACTATTTTACCTATAGTAACAATTTTTTGATAATGTGAGTTTTTTTAAGGAATACATGTGAAAACTAGTAGGTATTGCCACACATATTTTGTCAAAGTTACTTTTATGTAACTTTACCTCTTGTACTTGAAAGCAAAACTTTTCGAAAGATATTTTTCAGTACATTTTTTTCTCTTTTATTTCCTTTCTCTATTAATCTATTTTGTGTTTCCCGTGGCGTGTTTTCATTGTAAGAGGCTTAAGTTTGTCAATTATAGGGCTTTTTCCACATTGGAAAATAAAGTTACATCACATTCTATGTTCTTTTACTCATATTTCTGCATTAGCAATTTTCTAAAAATTAACCTTGCTCAGGTGGTGGATTTTTGCTGATACACAAAGGCACTGCTGCAGAAGCAAAACTAAACTAAATAGAAATATGCTTGGCTATGCGTTTATAGCATTTCCTACAGGCTTTTCCATAAAGATAATTCCAGAAGAAAGTATAAAAGTGAAACTTTTGTTACTATAAAACAAGGATAAGATTTTCCTCTTTTGTGGGTTATAAACACTCCCTAAGATCAAAGCTGGCCTTAGCAAAATTTGAAAGAAATGTGCAGATATTTCTTTTGAATCCTCTCAGCCTCAACATCTCCTTTTTCTTTCTACTCAAACTCCCTTTCTCAGTTAGATTTCCTTTCTTCATACTCCCTTTTGAACCTAGTCAGATAGTTCTTTCCCACAAAGACAGAACCAACTGACACTCTCCCTTCTTGTCTTCTAGAATGATCCAAGCTCTAGTTCCCTTCACTAGGGGAGATGTGTTCTCAGTGTTAGGTCCAAGTTTCAGCAGTACCCAATGTGTTAGGAAAAATCAAAAAGTGGACATACTGGAGCTCTTACTTGTAACATAGGGTTTGCAAAACCAGAGTAGAAGTGAAACTCTGACAGAGCTTAGATGGTTTCTGGCAATCAATGAAATAACACAAATGCCACCTAGCATTTAATGAAATTTTACTTGTGACAAACAAATAATAATTCTTACTCCATAGATAATTTCTAGGTACCCTGCCTTAATCTGCAGAAAATTGTCAGCATCTCTTCTCATCACATTTTTATGAGATGCATGGGGGTAAGTTTTGTTTTTCTGTAGGAAATGATCTTTTGTGCCTGGCTTTCCATCCAAATACATTTTAATATTAGGAATCAAAGTTTTGACTCATATCTTGCCTTCTTAACTATGCAGAGTTTCCAACATTGTAGTTTAGCATGACTGTTTGACACTAAAAAAAACAGACAAAAATTTGAAACAGAGTAAAGTTTTGGTTGACACCTCCCCAGGACATGGGTTTTACGGGCTTATCTCTGTCTAATACAACTTTATGATGTACATACCCTAAAATGCTCTCACATTCTGCATCAGCTGCCTTCCTCCTCTCAAATGCAGCTGGAGTACAGTTTTAAAATCTGTGTTTATTCTTCTTCCCCATGCTTTATGTTTCCCATGCCTGCTTGTGTGCAAAAAAACTAATTTACATAATATTAGGCAAAGAAACAAAGCTCAAGGTTCTAAGAGTATGGATCAGATTATGAAGAGACAGTGTTCATAATGTTGTTCCTTAAGTCATTTGTTCAATCAGGTTTTGAACATAGACACAAAATCCCCCTACTCTCACCTCAAAACACATAGTCATGCTCAGAAGTTTAGTGCATTTTTATCTCAGTTAGGCAAACAAAGGAAGGGCAAAATACTATAAAAGTGTGATAGAAAGCACATAGTAACAGATCAGCAATAACACTCCTACCTTTAATTTCTTCCTCAGGATTAAGTGTGTTTATGCACAAATTATGGTATGCTAAGAGCTTGTGGTGGTATAGAAAACAATGCCACATGAACACATTTTGCAAGAGGTAACTTTTGTATAAGTTAAATTTCAATTAAAAGTATACCCATACGCTTCCCCCTCCCCATAGCCTCAAGTCCATTCTCTAGTAAGTCTGTGTCTTTATTCCTGTTTCACCCCTAGGTTTTTCATGACATTTTTTTTTTAAATTCCATATATATGTGTTAGCATACGGTGGGATAGGGAGGGTGGGAGGGAGGGAGACGCAAGCGGGAAGAGATATGGGAATATATGTATATATATAACTGATTCATTTTGTTGTGAAGCTGAAACTAACATACCATTGTAAAGCAATTATACTCCAATAAAGATGTTAAAAAAAAAAAAAAAAAGTATACCCATACGGTTCTTGCTTTCACCAAATTCGGTTTAAAAATATTATTTTCATCCAGACAATATTTTTATGGTCCACATCAAAGGAGCCTATCCAGTAAATCAAAATATGTCATTGTTTTTTAAAGTTTTAAAGCTTCCAGGAGGACTGAGGCTAGGTTCTGTTAAGGAATAGAAAAAGTGTAGGAACGACTTGGAAATTGTTCAGAAATTCACTCTGCCTCTCATTATATACTTGGAGTCTGTACTGAATTGTGTATGGACAGCAGGCCAGGTTAAAGAAGGCAGGGAGATTCTAAAGGGCACAAACGAGAGAATCCAGAGAATGACACTAGAATCTATGTGTGTGTAAAAGTGTGTGTCTGTATCTCTGTGACCTAATTATATTGCTTACGTGCTACTTCATCAGCTGATGTGCATCCCAGCAAGGATTTAGGGAGTTCTGAAAATCTGGCATTGCTCAGATGAGTCACATGCTGTGGTTTCTCCTGCTTTGGGAACGTCTAGGAATGTTACATCATTTGTCATTAACAAATATACGTCCTTCAAACGTGTCTGTTGGCATCTTTATATGAACCACTTAACCTTCTCATTTTGATGCTGAGACTCATCAGACTCATCTCTAATATGTTAATAACATTACTGTTATCCATTTCTAGGCAGAGTTTTGATTCCCAGACAAGGTGAAAGAGTTGCAATATGACATATGCTTGGTCCACTCTTCATAATACCACCACAAGGCCAATGTGACCTCAAGTCATTGGGGGAAAAGAAAGTGCCCTGTATACAAATTAGCAAGGGACTGTGATTTACATGATAGCAACCTGATCTGAATAAAAAGTTCATTTTAAATATTTATTTTGGTTTCACACCAACACTTTTCGACTGCTCTGTGCACTAAGGCTAGTTGATAATATAAAGATTTTAATAGAAGCAAGGGTTTAAAAAAAAAAGGACAAGAAGGAATATATGTACTTAAATTCAAAGTGAACTTTGAAAATCAATGTGGCTGACATCAGGGAGCTAGCAGAAAGACTTGAATGTTTTAATATGCCAGAAGAGTTGGAATAATTTTCATTGAGGCCTCTGAGAGAGATTTTGGCTGTTTCAGGTGAAACATATTAAAACACTAGCGACTAATACTCAGTAAAATATATGTTTTCAAATATATCCTTATAAGAAGATGGTGTTTTCAACTATGTATTAATTACTTGAAAATACATTTAAATACCCTAAACAGGTAAGCTCTAAGCTCTATCAGTAAAAATAACTTTGTGAAACACATAAAATTAGACTGTGAGGAATTGCTTTCTTTCTATCTTTAGAACAGAAGTATTAACTCTTAGTGCAGCTAATTCCTAGATATCAATATACTGGTTCAGAGTAAAATCTTGTTTTGCCACTTCCACTGTGTATACATAAGGAATTTACCCACTTGAATTATATTGTTGTGTTGCATTACATCAAGTAAATTTTAAAATGCTTCATGTACTAAGGGTAAAAGCTTTCTAAATGGCAATTCACATGTATGAGATCAATTAAAGGTACTAGATGCTTTACTGTAATCAACACGAATTATGAAGTTACTGGAAAAGCATAAGCCATTGTGCATTAGAAGCTTGCGTACGTGTAATATTTGTCTGTAATTTAATTCTACGTGACAGATTTAAGAAAGAAAACCATAAATAACTAGATGCTGCTTGAGTGCTGGAAAGTGGAATAAGCTTCACTTGGTATATCATTTAATTTAATTATACATTTTAATAAAACTTATTTTAAATCAACTACCTCATAGTCTAAGCTGGTTGTTAAATTTGAGGAATGTTTTAGAAGTCAATGTGAAACAAAAAGACTAAAATGATTCTTTTTTAATTAAAAAAATGTGTTTCGTTATGTAGTGTAGCAAATCATTAAGGACATAATTATGTTACCAAAGACATATATGCATTATTTTCAGAAAATAATAATTTAATAGCCATCTTTCTAAAAAGGTCATAGTGACTGGAATTTCCAAATTAAGCATTGCTGTTCTGTTTAAAATGAATACTTAAGATTGTGCCTCATGTAATATGCGCTTAAAGCAAAAAATTAAAATATTTAACTGTTTTTAGCATATATCATGTATTCTATAAGTGTTTGTTAAACAGATTTAGAATATTTAAATTCTATTCATAAAATTATTTCCATTTAAATTTAAAAATATTCAAGGTTGAAAAGTATGTAAATTTATTTTTTTAATTGAATTGATATCTACATGTAACATTTGTGATCACCAACAAAGGACTGAATTTTGTAAATACATGATTTTAAATATGAACTGCTTGCTTTTTTTAACTAATAATTCAAGAGTCTTGTGTGGTGGGAATGATGGCATTTAATGATAGATTAAATAGGCAGAATGTTAACTTTCTAACATATTTGTTTTAGTGCTGTTTATTCTTTAGCTGTGAAAATGTATC
Organism: Leucopleurus acutus; assembly: GCF_964270905.1. NCBI lineage: Eukaryota > Metazoa > Chordata > Mammalia > Artiodactyla > Delphinidae > Leucopleurus > Leucopleurus acutus. The sequence continues at coordinate 55,604,786 of NC_139142.1, forward strand.
TACAATCATAATATCACTCAATATAGTTGTGGACAGTGAGGTACATTTCAACTCCTCAATTTAAAACAAAACTACAACATAGTATCAAACATGTTGAGATGATTTATAAATCTGTAATTTGTAATCATTTCTCTTCCAGTGGGTTTGGCAGTATATACATTCAAGTCATTTAGGCTCCACGAGGCTTAAGAGCACCTAATGGGCTAGTTGCATTTTTATCTCAGAGGGAAGAGACTGATCATTCTCTGAGCCTACTGGGCTTCCTCTAAGTATACAACTTTTGTTTTGACTAATTAATATATTTGAGTCATAAAACTATCTGTGATTTTAAATTCTTCTCATATGGTTAAAATTGCCCATTTCCCTTATCTACAAAACCATAAAAGCTTTTCTTACCAGTCCCTCATGCTTAAAACATGAAACAAAACTCAGAAAGCATGTATTTTTCATCATATTTTCTTACAAAGCCATAATATATTTTGCTATATTTGAGAAATGTTGACCTCTGCCACTTTGGTGAGCCTTCCAATAAACTCTGCCCAATTCCCCTTCTGAGCTAAGATAACAGGAATGTCCACACACACAAAAGTACTATCTAGGTGAAAGGATGAGGCAAAGTACCAGTTGAGATTCTAAGAATGGACAGTGCCCATTATTGAGAACATAATCACCAATTCTAAGGCTAAATTCAAAGAGAACCTGGTTATTGATGTGCCCACTTCCGCAAACCCAGGGAGGGACTAAAGATTTTTAGACTGGTTTGAAAACCTTGTAGAAGAGAGATCGGGGTGTGTGGTGGGGGGTGGATGGGAATGGAGAGGGCAAACATAAAAAGAAGATTTTTCTCTTGGCAACCACATTTCATTATTTACCATAAGATGTTATCCTTTCACCATTTCCTGTCGTGGAGGATGGATGGAGGCATTAGACTGCTTCTTCTCCCTGAAACTGAAGGCAGAAAGACAAAAGAATTTTGATATGAATATTTGCGAGAAGAGAAGGCTGTCACTCTGTGCCTCAAACTACTGACTGTTTAGCCACCAGACTTACTATCTGGCTGGTATAGGAAGTGTTCCAGGGAGAACTGGTACACAGATATTAGTCAGATAATTCATACTTGCTCATGTTCTTGGTTCTAAAGAGATATGTGAGATAAGTGTGAGAGAAGTATCCCTGCTGAAGGGACTCAAATGTATGAGAAATTCTGGGCTATAGACTTGGAAGGTACAACAGTAAAATGTAGGGGGAGAAATGAAACAAGCAAATTGGGTAAGATGGGGATGAAGTCAGCTGATAACTGTTGAGGGCATGTGTAAAATTAAGTTCATATCAGCCACACATTCTGTGGTTGATGACCAACAGAATGAGGACAGCAACCTTGCTACTACTTACTAGATGCTGTTAATATTCCATCCTATAAAGAAACGAGCACTGCCAACTCATATGGAGCACATGTAGCTGCATTTAACTCTTGACTTTTCCCTTTTCCATTCTCTGGCGCCAGAAGCGTAATTCAAGAAGAGAAGATACGGAGAGCGTGGGAAACATATTACAAAATTTCTTCTCACTAAGACTCTGGGTGATGCCCATTTCAGAAGTGAGTGAGGGTGACCCTTTGAATCAAGTAACGTTGAAATGTTCATATAGATAGGTTTAAGTCTTAATAATAAACGTTGACTGAAATAATAACTTGTTATCCAGGGAACTCATTACCCAGAAGGGAAGTTTTTTGAACAGGGTATATCTAGAAAAGCAAAATAATTTCATGTATCAAAGCATTATTTTCAAAAGGTTTAAACATGCCTCTCATAAAAATATAGACTAGACATTAATTGAAGTTTGATTTAGCTCATTAAAGAGAGAACTTGCAAGATGTGAAGCTCTTTATCGTATCATTTGAGAAATTTTTCATAGTCATTTGAGAAAAGTTTGCTAAGTTGGAAAAAGTTTGCTAAGTTGGAAAATAGATTGATTTATGTCCCATAGGGCAATAAAACCTAAACGTTGGGGTCACCTTCTCTACTCAACAGACATCATTTTCATCTCTCTTGACAAAAACCTACATTTTAGCCTGTAACTTTAAGAAACAAACCTCTAATAAATAGTCAACAGTAAATCAAATAAAGGTACATCCCATAGAAAATTAAATGATATATGAGTAAGACTGATAGGCCAGGGGTCATCAAGTTTTGCATGTGTGTATGAAAATTCAGATAATAAATGTTTTAGGCTTTGTGATATATATGATATCTGATGTAACTACTCAACTTTATCATTGTAGAGCAAAAAAGACATAGATAATACAGAAAGAAAGTAGCATAGCTATTTTTCCATATGATTTTTTTTTAACATCTTTATTGGGGTATAATTGCTTTACAATGGTGTGTTAGTTTCTGCTTTATAACAAAGTGAATCAGTCATACATAAACATATGTTCCCATATGTCTTCCCTGTTGCGTCTCCCTCCCTCCCACCCTCCCTATCCCACCCCTCCAGGCTGTCACAAAGCACCGAGCCAATATCCCTGTGCCATGCGGCTGCTTCCCACTAGCTATCTACCTTACTACGTTTGTTAGTGTGTATATGCCCATGACTCTCTCTCGCCCTGTCACAGCTCACCCTTCCCCCTCCCCATAACCTCAAGTCCGTTCTCTAGGAGGTCTGCGTCTTTATTCCTGCTTTACCCCTAGGTTCTTCATGACATTTTTTTTCTTAAATTCCATATATATGTGTTAGCATACGGTATTTGTCTTTTTCTTTCTGACTTACTTCACTCTGTATGACAGACTCTAGGTCTATCCACCTCATTACAAATAGCTCAATTTCGTTTCTTTTTATGGCTGAGTAATATTCCATTGTATATATGTGCCACATCTCCTTTATCCATTCATCCGATGACGGGCACTTAGGTTGTTTCCATCTCCGGGCTATTGTAAATAGAGCTGCAATGAACATTTTGGTACATGACTCTTTTTGAATTTTGGTTTTCTCAGGGTATATGCCCAGTAGTGGGATTGCTGGGTCATATGGTAGTTCTATTTGTAGTTTTTTAAGGAACCTCCATACTGTTCTCCATAGTGGCTGAACCAATTCACATTCCCACCAGCAGTGCAAGAGGGTTCCCTTTTCTCCACACCCTCTCCAGCATTTATTGTTTCTAGATTTTTTGATGATGGCCATTCTGACTGGTGTGAGATGATATCTCATTGTAGTTTTGATTTGCATTTCTCTAATGATTAATGATGTTGAGCATTCTTTCATGTGTTTGTTGGCAGTCTGTATATCTTCTTTGGAGAAATGTCTATTTAGGTCTTCTGCCCATTTTTGGATTGGGTTGTTTGTTTTCCTGTTATTGAGCTGCATGAGCTGCTTGTAAATTTTGGAGATTAATCCTTTGTCGGTTGCTTCATCTGCAAATATTTTCTCCCATTCTGAGGGTTGTCTTTTGGTCCTGTTTATGGTTTCCTTTGCTGTGCAAAAGCTTTGAAGTTTCATTAGGTCCCATTTGTTTATTTTTGTTTTTATTTCCATTACTCTAGGAGGTGGGTCAGAAAGGATCTTGCTGTGATTTATGTCATAGAGTGTTCTGTCTATGTTTTCCTCTAAGAGTTTGATAGTTTCTGGCCTTACATTTAGGTCTTTAATCCATTTTGAGCTTATTTTTGTGTATGGTGTTAGGGAGTAATCTAATCTCATACTTTTACATGTACCTGTCCAGTTTTCCCAGCACCACTTATTGAAGAGGCTGTCCTTTCTCCATTGTACATTACTGCCACCTTTGTCAAAGATAAGGTGTCCATATGTGCATGGGTTTATCTCTGGGCTTTCTATCCTGTTCCATTGATCTATCTTTCTGTTTTTGTGCCAGTACCATACCGTCTTGATAACTGTAGCTTTGTAGTATAGTCTGAAGTCAGGGAGCTTGATTCCTCCAGTTCCTTCTTTCGTTCTCAAGATTGCTTTGGCTATTCGGGGTCTTTTGTGTTTCCATACAAATTGTGAAATTTTTTGTTCCAGTTCTGTGAAAAATGCCAGTGGTAGTTTGATAGGGATTGCATTGAATCTATAGATTGCTTTGGGTAGTAGAGTCATTTTCACAATGTTGATTCTTCCAATCCAAGAACATGGTATATGTCTCCATCTATTTGTATCATCTTTAATTTCTTTCATCAGTGTCTTATAATTTTCTGCATACAGGTCTTTTGTCTCCTTAGGTAGGTTTATTCCTAGATATTTTATTCTTTTTGTTGCAATGGTAAATGGGAGTGTTTTCTTGATTTCACTTTCAGATTTTTCATCATTAGTATATAGGAATGCCAGAGATTTCTGTGCATTAATTTTGTATCCTGCCACTTTACCAAATTCATTGATTAGCTCTAGTAGTTTTCTGGTAGCATCTTTAGGGCTCTCTATGTATAGGATCATGTCATCTGCAAACAGTGACAGCTTTACTTCTTCTTTTCCAATTTGGATTCCTTTTATTTCCTTTTCTTCTCTGATTGCTGTGGCTAAAACTTCCAAAACAATGTTGAATAATAGTGGTGAGAGTGGGCAACCTTGCCTTGTTCCTGATCTTAGTGGAAATGCTTTCAGTTTTTCACCATTGAGGATGATGTTGGCTGTGGGCTTGTCATATATGGCCTTTATTATGTTGAGGAAAGTTCCCTCTATGCCTACTTTCTGCAGGGTTTTTATCATAAATGGGTGTTGAATTTTGTTGAAAGCTTTCTCTGCATCTATTGAGATGATCATATGGTTTTTCTCCTTCAATTTGTTAATATGGTTTATCACATTGATAGATTTGCGTATATTGAAGAATCCTTGCATTCCTGGAATAAACCCCACTTGATCATGGTGTATGATCCTTTTAATGTGCTGTTGGATTCTGTTTGCTAGTATTTTGTTGAGGATTTTTGCATCTATGTTCATCAGTGATATTGGCCTGTAGTTTTCTTTCTTTGTGACATCCTTGTCTGGTTTTGGTATCAAGGTGATGGTGGCCTCGTAGAAGGAGTTTGGGAGTGGTCCTCCCTCTGCTATATTTTGGAAGAGTTTGAGAAGGACAGGTGTTAGCTCTTCTCTAAATGTTTGATAGAATTCGCCTGTAAAGCCATCTGGTCCTGGGTTTTTCTTTGTTGGAAGGTTTTTAATCACAGTTTCAATTTCAGTGCTTGTGATTGGTCTGTTCATATTTTCTATTTCTTCCTGATTCAGTCTTGGCAGGTTGTGCATTTCTAACAATTTGTCCATTTCTTCCAGATTGTCCATTTTATTGGCATAGAGTTGCTTGTAGTAATCTCTCATGATCTCTTTTATCTCTGCAGTGTCAGTTGTCACCTCTCCTTTTTCATTTCTAATTCTATTGATTTGAGTCTTCTCCCTTTTTTTCTTGATGAGTCTGGCTAGTGGTTTATCTATTTTGTTTATCTTCTCAAAGAACCAGCTTTTAGTTTTATTGATCTTTGCTATTGTTTCCTTCATTTCTTTTTCATTTATTTCTGATCTGATTTTTATGATTTCTTTCCTTCTGCTAGCTTTGGGGTTTTTTTGTTCTTCTTTCTCTAATTGCTTGAGGTACAAGGTTAGGTTGTTTATTCTAGATGTTTCCTGCTTCTTAAGGTGGGCTTGTATTGCTATAAACTTCCCCCTTAGAACTGCTTTTGCTGCATCCCACAGGTTTTGGGTCGTTGTGTCTCCATTGTCATTTGTTTCTAGGTATTTTTTGATTTTCTCTTTGATTTCTTCAGTGATATCTTCATTATTAAGTAGTGTATTGTTTAGCCTCCATGTGTTTGTATTTTTTACAGATCTTTTCCTGTAATTGATATCTAGTCTCATGGCGTTGTGGTCAGAAAAGATACTTGATACAATTTCAATTTTCTTAAATTTACCAAGGCTTGATTTGTGACCTAAGATATGATCTATCCTGGAGAATGTTCCATGAGCACTTGAGAAAAATGTGTATTCTGTTGTTTTTGGATGGAGTGTCCTATAAATATCAATTAAGTCCATCTTGTTTAATGTATCATTTAAAGCTTGTGTTTCCTTATTTATTTTCATTTTGGATGATCTGTCCATGGGTGAAAGTGGGGTGTTTAAGTCCTCTACTATGAATGTGTTACTGTCGATTTCCCCTTTTATGGCTGTTAGTATTTGCCTTATGTATTGAGGTGCTCCTATGTTGGGTGCATAAATATTTACAATTGTTATATCTTCTTCTTGGATCGATCCCTTGATCATTATGTAGTATCCTTCTTTGTCTCTTTTAATAGTCCTTATTTTAAAGTCTACTTTGTCTGATATGAGAATTGCTACTCCAGCTTTCTTTTGGCTTCCATTTGCATGGAATATCTTTTTCCATCCCCTTACTTTCAGTCTGTATGTGTCTCTAGGTCTGAAGTGGGTCTCTTGTAGACAGCATATATAAGGGTCTTGTTTTTGTATCCATTCAGCTAATCTGTGTCTTTTGGTGGGAGCATTTAGTCCATTTACATTTAAGGTAATTATCGATATGTATGTTCCTATTCCCATTTTCTAAATTGTTTTGGGTTCGTTATTATAGGTCTTTTCCTTCTCTTGTGTTTCTTGCCTAGAAAAGATCCTTTAGCATTTGTTGTAAAGCTGGTTTGGTGGTGCTGAACTCTCTCAGCTTTTGCTTGTCTGTAAAGGTTTTAATTTCTCCATCAAATCTGAATGAGATCCTTGTTGGGTAGAGTAGTCTTGGCTGCATGTTTTTCTCCTTCATCACTTTCAGTATGTCCTGCCACGCCCTTCTGGTTTGTAGGGTTTCTGCTGAGAGATCAGCCGTTAACCTTATGGGGATTCCCTTATGTGTTATTTGTTGTTTTTCCTTGCTGCTTTTAATATGCTTTCTTTGTATTTAATTTTTGACAGTTTGATTAATATGTGTCTTGGCGTATTTCTCCTTGTATTTATCTTGTATGGGACTCTCTGTGCTTCCTGGACTTGATTAATTATTTCCTTTCCCATGTTAGGGAAGTTTTCAACTATAATCTCTTCAAATATTTTCTCAGTCCCTTTCTTTTTCTCTTCTTCTTCTGGAACCCCTATAATTCGAATGTTGGTGCGTTTAATGTTGTCCCAGAGGTCTCTGAGACTGTCCTCAGTTCTTTTCATTCTTTTTTCTTTATTCTCCTCTGCAGTAGTTATTTCCACTATTTTATCTTCCAGGTCACTTATCCGTTCTTCTGCCTCAGTTATTCTGCTATTGATCCCATCTAGAGTACTTTTAATTTCATTTATTGTGTTGTTCATCGTTGCTTGTTTCATCTTTAGTTCTTCTAGGTCCTTGTTAACTGATTCTTGCATTTTGTCCAATCTATTGTCCATTCTATCTCCAAGATTTCGGATCAACCTTACTATCATTATTCTGAATTCTCTTTCAGGTAGACTGCCTATTTCCTCTTCATTTGTTAGGTCTGGTGCATTTTTATCTTGCTCCTTTATCTGCTGTGTGTTTTTCTGTCTTCTCATTTTGCTTATCTTACTGTGTTTGGGGTCTCCTTTTTGCAGGCTGCAGGTTCGTAGTTCCTCCTGTTTTTGATGTCTGTCTCCAGTGGCTAAGGTTGGTTCAGTGGGTTGTGTAGGCTTCCTGGTGGAGGGGACTAGTGCCTGTGTTGTGGTGGATGAGGCTGGATCTTGTCTCTCTAGTGGGCAGGTTCACGTCTGGTGGTGTGTTTGGGGGTGTCTGTGGCCTTATTATGATTTTAGGCAGCCTCTCTGCTAATGGGTGAGGTTGTGTTCCTGTTTTGCTAGTTGTTTGGCATAGGTTTTCCAGCACTGTGGCTTGCTGGTCGTTGAGTGAAGCTGGGTGCTGGTGTTAAGATGGAGGTCTCTGGGAGATTTTCGCCGTTTGATATTATGTGGAGCTGGGAGGTCTCTTGTTGATCAGTGTCCTGAAGTTGGCTCTCCTACCTCAGAGGCAGAGTCCTGTCTCCTGGCTGGAGCACCAAAAGCTTTTCATCCACACGGCTCAGGATAAAAGGGAGAAAAAGTAGAGGGAATTAGTAGAAGTATGAGGAAAGAAAGAAGGAAAGGAGGGTAGGAAGGAAGGAAGAAAGAAAGAAAGAAGCAAAGAAGGAAAGAAGGCAAGAAGGAAAGAAAGGAGGGAGGCAGGGAGGGAGGAAGGAAGGAAGGAGGGAAAGAAGGAAAAAAGACAGAAAGAAAGAAGATACAGTAAAAAATAAAATAAAGTATAATAAAGTTATTGAATTAAAAAATTCTTATTTAGAAAAAAAAAAGGGGGGGACGGAAAGAACCTTAGGACAAATGTTGGCAGCAAAGCTATACAGACAAAATCTTACACAGAAGCATACACATACACCCTCACTAAAAGAGGTAAATGGGGAAAAATCCTAAATCTTGCTGTCAGAGACCACCTCCTCAATTTGGGATGATTCGTTGTCTAAAGGAGGGAAGGAAGGACGGAAAGAAAGAAAGAAAGAACGAAGGTAAAGTATAATATTGTTATTAAAATTAATTATTAAGAAAAAAATTAAAAAAAAAACATGGACGGATAGAACCCTAGGACAAATGGTGGAAGCAAGACTATACAGACAAGATCGCACACAGAAGCATACACATACACATTCACAAAAAGAGGAAAGGGGAAAAAATCATAGATCTTGCTCCAAAAGTCCACTTCCTTAATTTGGGATGATTGGTTGTCTATTCAGGTATTCCATAGATGCAGGGTATATCAAGTTGATTGTGGAGCTTTAATCCGCTGCTTCTGAGGCTGCTGGGAGAGATTTCCCTTTCTCTTCTTTGTTCTCACAGCTCCCAGGGCTAAGCTTTGGATTTGGCCCTGCCACTGCGTGTAGATCGCTGGAGGGCGTCTGTTTTTTGCTCAGACAGGATGGGGTTAAAAGAGCCGCTGATTGGGGGGTCTGGCGCACTCAGGCCGGCGGGGACGGAGGGGCACAGAGTGAGGGGCGGGCCTGTGGTGGGAAAGGCCGGCGTGACTTTGCACCAGCCTGAGGCGCGCTGTGCGCTGTCCCGGGCAAGTTGTCCCTGGATCCCGGGAACCTGGCAGTGGCGGGCTGCACAGGCTCCGCGGAAGAGGGGTGTGGAGAGTGACCTGTGCTCGCACACAGGCCCCTCGGTGGCGGCAGTAGCAGCCTTAACGTCTCCCGCCCGCCTCTGGGGTCCGCGCTTTTAGCCGCGGCTTGCGCCCGTCTCTGGATTCCACGCTTTCAGCCGCGGCTCGCGCCCGTCTCTGGATTCCGCGCTTTCAGCCGCGGCTCGCGCCCGTCTCTGGATTCCGCGCTTTCAGCTGCGGCTCGCGCCTGTCTCTGGGGTTCGCGCTTTTAGCCGCGGCTCGCGCCCGTCTCTGGAGTTCCTTTAAGCAGCGTTCTTAAACCCCTCTCCTCACGCCCCAGGAAACAAAGAGGGAAGGAAAAGTCTCCTGCCTCTTCGGCAGGTGCAGGCTTTTTCCCCGGACTCCCTCCCGGCTAGCTGTGGTGCACTAACCCCTTCAGGCTATGTTCAAGCCGCCAACCCCAGTCCTCTCCCCGCGCTCCGGCCTCAGCTCGCAGCCCCGCCCGCCCCGGCGGGTGAGCAGACAAGCCTCTCGGGCTGGTGAGTGCCGGTCGGCACCGATCCTCTGTGCGGGAATCTCCCCGCTTTGCCCTCCGCACCCGTTGCTGTGCAGTCCTCCGCAGCTTCGAAGCTCCCCCCTCCGCCTCCCGCAGTCTCCGCCCGCGAAGGGGCTTCCTAGTGTGTGGAAACTTTTCCTCCTTCACAGCTCCCTCCCACTGGTGCAGGTGCCGTCCCTATTCTTTTGTCTCTGTTTTTTCTTTTGCCCTACCCATGTACGTGGGGAGTTTCTTGCCTTTTGGGAGGTCTGAGGTCTTCTGCCAGCCTTCAGTAGGTGTTCTGTAGGAGTTGTTCCACGTGTATATGTATTTCTGGTGTATCTGTGGGGAGGAAGGTGATCTCCGCGTCTCACTCTTCCGCCATCTTCCGCCTTCCTCCTCCATATGATTTTATTCATGGACACTGAAATTTGTATTTCATACAATTTTTATGTCATAAAATAGTCTTCTTTTGATTTTTTCAATCAATTAAAAATGTGAAAAACAACCTTAGTCCGTAGGTCATATAAAAACAGGTGATGGACCAGATTTGGCCCCTGTGTTAGTCTATGATATTTAAAGGACACATGGTCATCCTTTTACTTTATATCCAAATTTTCTTAATATGTGATTATATATCAATTAGTTGAATCTTTTCACACCTGTTCTACCTACAATTGGAAGTTCTCAGTTTAAAATGGTTTAAAGATATTAGACCTTAACCAGAAAGACAATGGACCCTAAGGCACATTTAGAAATAGTTTTTCTAGCTCTAACTTTATGTAACCCTAGACAGGCAAGTTCCTTGGATACTTTGGGCCTCTCATAACCCAGATACTTGAGCTAAATAATTTCTAAGATTATTCTTAAGTATAAGACTATTTGCTACAGGTATATTTAAAACAAATGAAAATTATTTAGGAAAATATTTTCTCTACATTGTTTTTTTTCACACCTGTAGAGAAATTTATGCCGAGTGAAAATTGTATTCTCAAACACATGTCAACATTATCTACATTTTATACAGCTTAGTGTGCAAAATGATTTGCATTTAGAGTGACATAATATGCTTAGTTTCATGAGGATTCAAATCAACAAGTATATGAGCCCTAGCAGCATTTAGAAAGCTAAGCAATGTTGTGCGGGGGAAGTATGATCAAAATGAAGTTGTATGAGGCTTCCCTGTTGGCGCAGTGGTTGGGAGTCTGCCTGCCGATGCGGGTTCGTGTACCGGTCCGGGAGGATCCCGCGTGCCACGGAGCGGCTGGGACCATGGGCCATGGCCACTGGGCCTGAGCGTCCAGAGCCTGTGCTCCACAGCGGGAGAGGCCACAACAGGGAGAGGCCCGCATACCGCAAAAAAAAAAAAAAAAAGTTGTATGAAATGTTGGTAATTACCATTTTATTATAGGACTCTGAATGATTAATCCACAATAAGTAGGAAAAAGGCATTCAGGCCTAAGTGAGCTATCTAAAATAGACTCTAGTTCTGTACAAATTTCATAAGTAAAATTATTTCAAAGGAGAGAATCTATGAAAATTATACACAAATCTTCTTTCAAAAACATCAGAAACATGAAAACGTATGGCTCATTTTGTCATCTGAAACTAGACTCACGCGTACTCCAGAGAAGAAATGAATTTTGAAGATAAGGATACTTCCTTAATTGCATAAATGATATGTATTAAAGAAAATGTTTTTCAATTACATCACTGTTAACTAGGTTGGTAACACTATCATAGAAACATTTTGTACTGTGATAGTGGACAAGAGAGTATTTCTAACTATCTTTTTTTATCACATTGATTCTTATAGAGAGATAACCAACCCATCCAAAAGTTACAATTTGAATAGCTTGTAAGAATTCTGTGTTATGTGTTTAGGATAGAAGGCAGGTGGTGGGGTGGGGGAGACCAAATAATCTGAACATTTTACTTAAAATAAAATTTGTATGGAAAGCTTATTATTCCAAAGTACTTTTTCTTCCAAATTACCTTACTCCTCTTCTCTCCTCATCTATTCAGTTAAAAAATGCTCAGTTAAAGAAAAGCAGCCTACTAAGCCCCCCAAGTTCAGTGACATTATTATTTGTGTAAACATAAAATGAATAAAAAATGTTTCTGGCTTTTTCTTTATTCAACTTTTATGTTTGTCACACACAGCAAGAAAAATCATAAGTTGACTAAGAAAGTGTTTAACACACATTAATATAAATAAGAATTAGAGTTGTGTAAAAATAATAGAACCCGCCTTGATTACTGCAACTCCTGTTAATTATATTTTCACATTGTTTAAATCACTGCATTACTCACATTAATTATGTGTCTATTATGTTTCAAACACTGTACTAGATAGAAATTTTTTTGTTCTTTTGTTCTTCCTTAATAGCAAAGGAAGAGACACACAGACAAACAATTACTAAATGGGAAGAATGTAGTCAAATGTTAGAAAATTAACATTGTAGGACAGTTCAAGAGATAGAAGAAAAAATCATAGAAAACATCATTTGTTATAAAGCAAAGTAAGTTTTTTTTGTACATATCTTGGGAATAATTTATATTAAAATCCCTGGGGTATTGGTAAAAACATTTCATGTAAGTTAACCTAGATTTTAATAAAACATATATTAAAGGAGGACAAAAAGAGTGCAAATAATATCATTAATAATTATAATTTTTTCAGCTAAATTTTTATAAATATAAAGATTGAAGAAATATGTGACAAAATTTATGGGACTGAAAACTATTAAATTTTAGATTAACAAAATATAATTTTAAACAGTACAAAGAACTATATAGTTAATAAGTCAGAGTATTATAAAATATTCAGATAAAGTTTAAAACATACTTTCATTGCTTTTTCTCCTTATATATATATTTAATATCTTTATTGGAGTATAATTGCTTTACAATGTTGTGTTAGTTTCTGCTGTATAACAAAATGAATCAGTTATATGTATACATATATCCCCTCCCTCTTGAGCCTCCCTACCACCCTCCCTATCCCACACTTCTAGGTGGTTACAAAGCACCAAGCTGATCTCCCTCTGCTATGCAGCTGCTTCCAACTATCTATTTTACATTCAGGAGTGTACATATGTCAATGCTACTCTCTCACTTCGTCCCAGCTTACCCTCCCCTCACCCTGTGCCCTCAAGTCTACTGTCTATGTATGCATCTTTATTCTTGTCCTGCCCCTAGGTCCATCAGAAACATTTTTTTTAGATTCCATATATATGTGTTAGCATATGATATTTGTTTTTCTCTTTCTGATCTGTATGGACTCTAGGTCCATCCAACTCACTACAAATAACTCAATTTCCTTTCTTTTTGTGGCTGAGTAGTATTCCATTGTATATATGTGCCACATCTTCTTCATTCATCTGCAGATGGACACTTAGGTTATTTCCATATCGTGGCTATTGTAAATAGTGCTTCAATGAACATTGTGGAACATGTCTCTGTTTGAATTATGGTTTTCTAGGGTATGTGCTCAGTAGTGGGATTGCTGGCTCATATGGTAGTTCTATTTTTAGTTTTTTAAGGAACCTCCATACTGTTCTCCATAGCGGCTGTATCAATTTACATTCCCACCAACAGTGCAAGAGGGTTCCCTTTTCTCCACACCCTCTCCAGCATTTATTGTTTGTAGATTTTTGATGACGGCCATTCTGACCAGTGAGAGGTGATACCTCATTGTAGTTTTGATTTGCATTTCTCTAATGATTAGTGATGTTGAGCATCATTTGAGCATCATTTCATGTTTGTTGGCAATCTGTATATCTTCTTTGGAGAAATGTCTTTTTAGATCTTCTGCCCAATTTTGGATCGGGTTGTTAGTTTTTTTGATATTGAGCTGCATGAGTTGCTTGTAAATTTTGGAGATTAATCCTTTGTTAGTTGCTTCCTTTGCAAATATTTTCTCCCATTCTGAGGTTTGTCTTTTCGTTTTGTTTATGGTTTCCTTTGCTGTGCAAAAGCATTTAAGTTTCATTAGGTGCCATTGTTTATTTTTGGGTTTTTTTCCATTTCTCTACGAGGTGGGTCAAAAAGGATCTTGCTGTGATTTATGTCATAGAGTGTTCTGTCTATGTTTTTCTCTAAGAGTTTTATGGTGCCTGGCCTTACATTTAGGTCTTTAATCCATTTTGAGTTTATTTTTGTGTATGTTGTAAGGGAGTATTCTAATTTCATTCTTTTACATATAGCTGTCCAGTTTTCCCAGCACCACTTACTAAAGAGGCTGCCTTTTCTCCATTGTATGTTCTTGTGTCCTTTACCAAAGATAAGGTGACCATATGTGTGTGGGTTTATCTCTGGACCTTCTATCCTGTTCCATTGATCTATATTTCTGTTTTTGTGTCAGTACCATACTCTCTTGATTACTGTAGCTTTATAGTATAGTCTGAAGTCAGGGAGCCTGATTCATCCAGTTCCATTTTTCTTTCTCAAGATTGCTTTGGCTATTTGGGGTATTTTGTGTTTCAATCAGAGAAGAAAAAGAAATAAAAAGAATTCAAATTGGAAAAGAAGAAATAAAACTATCACTGTTTGCAGATGACATGATACTATACATAGAGAACCCTAAAGATGCTACCAGGAAACTACTAGAACTAATCAATGAATTTGTTAAAGTAGCAGGATACAAAATTAATGTACAGAAACCTCTTGCATTCCTATACACTAAAAATGAAAAATCTGAAAGAGAAATGAAGGAAATACTCCCATTTACCATTGCAACAAAAAGAATAAAATATCTAGGAATAAACCTACCCAAGGAGACAAAAGACCTGTATGCAGAAAACTATAAGACACTGATGAAAGAAATTAAAGACAATACAAACAGATGGAGAGATATACCATGTTCTTGTATTGGAAGAATCAACATTGTGAAAATGAGTATACTACCCAAAGCAATCTACAGATTCAATGCAATCCCTATCAAACTACCAATGGAATTTTTCACAGAAATAGAACAAATAATTTTACAGTTTGTATGGTAATCTCCTTATATTTTGATACTAATTTCTTTCAGGTTAATATCCCTGCCATAAATCACTTTTCTCTGTATGTTTTATACTTATTATGTATACCACGTGGTTTTCAAGTATCAGTAAGAATTGCTTTTGGTCATATTGTATGTTCTGCTTACAGACATATCCAGAAATGTATATTTTTCTAAACCAGATGTGTAATTTAAATGAAAACATGTCTTAAGTTTCACAAATTGCTTATCAAGAGTGACATATAGTGACAGCAAACTATAGAATATATATGAATTTGAACAACTTTCACACCTATATCTACTTATGCCTCCATGACTTTGGCAGAGGACTTATTAGAAACTCTGAGAGGTGATGCATGCATTTTTTAAAGTTACTTACAAAAATACACCTACACAAATGCATTGCATATCAAATATATCCCCATTGGGTCTAGTAGTTTTAATGTGAACTTTTATTGGAGTTATTTTAACATGAACACACCAGTTTTGAAGAAATACCTATATACACACAAATTTACTAATGTAATATACACAGTATAAACTATTAGAAGTGAACATCTTCAAAGAATGTTCTAGAAATAAATACATAGAGGAATCACAATATTTTCTTTCCGTATCCATTGGTGTAAGTTGTTCTCCCCCTCTGGAGGCCACTACTGTAACTCAATATTTTGCAGCTCAGGGATGGGGAGGGTAGGTTTCCTGCTACCAGAATGTGGGGGTAATATATACCAAAATTTGGGGGTTGATGGTAGGATATATGTTTTAGAAACAGCTTAAAAATCACTGGTCTAGGAGAAGAAACTGGCAAAGTCTGAATCCCAAAGATTTTTCCTCCTATTATGTATCTAAGTATACTTTTCTCTGCAAACTTCTTTCAAAGAATGAGAACTTTGCCACAGAGGAAAAGGGAATTAGAGAAGGGTCGTGTCATTTAGAAATTACACCACATCACACACCTAATGGTCAAATCTGAATCCAATAACTAGGTTTGTCTAAGAATTTTTACAATTTCATCTAGGTACTCAGAGAAGAAGTGTAATCCCTAAAATAACTAAAGCCAATTTTTACATTTGTAATTTGTCAGTAATAAATTTTAAAACAAGTTATTATTCTGCATATTAATTCATGGGAATGGTGTGGTTTCTTCCAAACAAAACAATAATACATAAGGAGCTGTAGCCATGAGAAATGGGAATGTATTGTATATAACCAAGGAAGAAAAGCATTTAACCTGCACTACCAAAAATGTTACTATAATGTCTAATGTAACTTTTAGAAATCAATTATGTTGTCTGAGCTGCTTATAGATTTTAGATATTAACCCCTTATCAGTCATATCATTTGCAAATATTTTCTCTCATTCTGTAGGTCATCTTTTCATTTTGTTAGTGGTTTCCTTTTTCTCTGCAAAAGCTTTTAAGTTTAATTAGGTGGCATCAATTTATTTTTGCTATTATTTCCTTTGCTTTAGGAGACAGATCCAAAAAATAATAATAATAATGCTACAATTTATGGCAAAGAGTGTTCTGCCTATGCTTTCCTCTAGGAGTTTTATAGTTTCTGGTCTTACATTTAGGTCTTTAATCCATTTTGAGTTTATTTTTGTGTATGGAGTTAGAGTTCATAATGTTCTAATTTCATTGTTTTACATATAGTTGTCTAGTTTTCCTGGTACAACTTATTGAAGAGATTGTCTTTTCTCCACTGTATATTTGTGCTTCCTTTGTCATAGATTAGTTGACCATAGGTGTGTGGGTTTATTCCTGGGCTTTCTATCCTGTTCCATTGATCTATAGCTCTATCTTTGTGCCAGTATCATACTGTTTTGATTAATGTAGTTTTGTAGTATAGTCTGAAGTCAGGGAGCCTGATTCTTCCAGCTCTGTTTTTCTTTCTCGATTGCTTTGGCTATTCGGGGTCTTTTGTGTTTCCATACAAATTGTAAAAACAATTGTTCTAATTCTGTGAAAAATGCTATTGGTAGTTTGATAGAGATTGCATTGAATCTGCATATAACGTGCTCATACAACTCAACATCCAAAGAACAATAACCTGATTAAAAAGTGGGCAGAAGGCCTGAATAGACTTTTTTTTCAAAAAACGACATGCAGGTGGACACCAGGTACATGAAAAGATGCTCAACATAACTAAACATTAGGGAAATGAAAATCAAAACCACAATGAAGTATCACCTCCCACCTGTCAGAATGGCTATCATCAAAAAGAACACACAAATAACAAATTTTGGCAAGGGTGTGGAGAAAAGGGAACCCCTGTACACTGTTGGTAGGAATGTAAATTGGTGCAGCCACTGTGGAAAACGGTTTGGATGTTTTTCAAAAAACTAAAAATAGAATTACATGTGACCTGTAATTCGAATTCTGGGTATATATCCAAAACAAAAACACTAATTTAAAAAGATACATGCACCCCAATGTTCATAGCAGTATTTTTTACAACTGCTAATATATGGAGCAACCTAAGTGTCCATCAACAGATGAATGGATAAAGAATATTTGTCATACACACACACACACACACACACACACACACACACACACACACACATACACACTACTTAGCCATATGGAAGAATGAATTTTTTCCATTTGCAGCAACATGGATGGACTTGGAGCATATTTTGCTATGTGAAATAAGTCAGACAGAAGAAGATAAATACTGTATAATATCACTTATATGTCCAATCTAAAAAATACAACAAACTGGTGAATACAACAAAAAACAGACTTACAGGTATAGAGAAGAAATTAGTGAAATTAGTGGTTACCAGTGGGGAAGGGAAATAGGGGAGGGGCAATATAAGGATAGGGAATTAAGAGGTACAAATTATTATGTATACAATAAGCTACAAGGATATATTGTACAATGAGTGGAATATAGCCAATATTTTATTATAACTATAAATGAAGTATAACCTTTAAAAATTGTGCATCACTATATTGTACACTGGTAACATATAATATTGTACAGCAAATATAGATCAATTAAAAAAAAGAAATCAATCGTGTTACTCAAATGTTCATAATGATTTCAAATCATTCCTTAAAACTGAGTCGGTTTTACTTTCCAAATGCATGTTCTCTGGGCATCTCAACACATAAAATGTAAATTGGTGAGCTTGACTTAAATGCCCATGTCAGTTGATTAAAACTCTAATGAACAGCTTTAATCATCTTAGTATGTAGTTAATGACTTCCATCTCTGCCTTGGTTCACTGGTTAATAATGAAGAAATAGAAAAAGTGGTATGTATAAGATAACTTAGCAATTTGATTTTCCATCAGAGCCAAAGATTGTCTCTTTATAGGGTGTCTGTGCACATAACAGAAAATAAATTCCTTCAGGAAAATTTGTATTTATCAAAACTATATTTATTCTCTTAGGTAAAATATGGATTCATTTAGTGACCTACAATGACACATTATTTATTTATTTTAATTCAGGCTAAGAGGCTAAATGTTATAATTAACATAAAGCCCTTCTCACCTCCTATTTATGTATAACACACACGTCGGGGTCTGAAAGGTGGGTTGCAGTAACTCTAACTCATTCTTGACTAGGATGAATCACTCATTAATTTTCTAAGCAGTAGAGCTCAAAGCATATTTTCTCTTTTCAAGTATTGGAAAGTAGGTTTGCAAGTCTTGTGGGGTTTCCTTTACTATTCTAGGTCAAGCATCAGATTCTTTGATATAGAATGAATGTCGCTTCTGAAAACTGCTTGTGAGAAGGACTGCATGTCTTTTAGAAATGTCAGGTTTTAGTCTACCACATATCTCCAATGCTGCTCTCTTCTTTGCTCAATGATATGAACATCCTAACAACTAAACTGTGAACTAACCAAAAGGAACTGAAATATATTTTTTTCTAGTAGTAAAAATGTCCCTGTGAGATATGGAATAACATCTGAATATTTTCACTGAAGAAATTTTATCAATTTTCTCTTTAGTTCACTCGTATTCTATTATTTAAGCAGACAGAAGGCTGAGGAGAAAAAAAATAAATTGTGTTGAACAAGCCCTCGACTTTATAGTGTTATAAAAATAGTACAGTGACATAAGGGATCAGTAATAATAAACAGCTTCAAGCTGGCCACTGAATCATTTATTTTATAAATATACCCCATTTGCAAATGTAAAAGAATATTAAATAATAAGGATTAAAGAAGATTAAATTATATTTATGTTCTTTTACTTAAAGGATAACATGGGAGAGGAAATATAACATTCATTTTTATATCAATAAAATTTAATGAATAATAGAGACTATTTGTATATACCCCTAATGGCTTTTATGGGCTCCATATTGCAAGAGACCTAGAAAAGATAGTCTCAAATTCCTAATTTTGTGGCCTGGCATATTCCAAAGCACTTCAAGTTTTCTATGAACTTTTAAAGACTTGAATTTTTATGGCTTCCTTTGTAGCGGGAAATAATACTTATCACTTATGACTGCTTTGGAAATAAACAAAACAAAACAAAACCCTCTAATCCACCTCATGATTAGTTTTCCTAGCCAATGTCTGAGTTCAACAATATTATTTTTCCTTTCTGGAGAAGGGTTTTATATTTGTAGTCACATTGCACTAGATCTAGCCTACTTCAGTCTGGAATCTATAGGAACGTGACATTTTCCCTTCCTGACCCCTTCGGTATGAAAAATTTTTCTTTCCTCATGCTTCATGTCTCTGCTACCCTATATTGTACTATTTCTCATTTTTTTCCAAAACATCAAATTCTTTCATTCACATGTTAACAAGGTGCCTCACCATTTTTCCTCTTTATTCCTTTATAGCTAAGGCAGATTACTATTGGAACTGTGACACAACACACAATTTGCCATCTCCCTTTCCCTGCAGCAGACAAGTGGATGGTATCCTTTTTGCACTTGAACAAATCCACACACCTGGCCCTGGCACTGACCAGCAAATACCAGCCTTGTTTCTCCTTATTCAACAGTGCTGTTACAGAAGTGCTGCCCATCACATTCTATGAAAATTTACATTCTGAATATTTTGCTTTATAACTGCAGGCATTTACACAACTCAAGGTGAGACTTATAAGAGGTATTATTATTAATACATAAATGAATGTGACATGGGGTACTTATTGCAGGACTTAAAATTAAAGAATATAAGAAGTGATACAGGAGACAGATGGAAATAGTGAAGTTATAAAGAATTGCTGTTTTTATAAATTTAAATGTTCACACAGTAGTGTTTTTAGTAAATTCTCTAATTGAACTTTCAAAATCCAAAATTTATTGGCAAAATGAGTTTATTGATATATCCAGTGTTCTGCTTATAAAATTCTAACTGATTGTTTGGATATCCCACACTTTTTAAAGTTTGATTAAAACATGTCTTTATTATTTTTCTTCCATTTATTGAGATATATTTGACATACAGCACTGTATATATTTAAGGTGTACAGCATTCTCTTAACAATTTTCATATATAATATACAGCAGTGTTAATCATATTGTACACTACATCCCTAGCACTTATATATCTTATAACTGGAAGTTTGTACCTTTTGACCAATTACCCCTTTCCCACCTCTGATAACCACAAATCTGATCTCTTTTTCTATGAGTTTGTTTGTTTTTGAAGTATAATTGAGCTACAACACTATGTTATTTCCTGGTGCACAACATAGTGATTTGATATTTCTACATTACAAGATATCCCCACAATGTCTAGTTACTATTGTATCATCATACAAAGATGTTTCATTATTACTGACTATATTCTCCATGCTGTACAGTGTAGATTTTCCATATTTTATTCAATATGTTGGCACTCTTTAGCCTTATTGTCAGTCAAAAGTAGTTGCCAGAGCTGACTTCAGAGGAAACCAGTGAGGACCTTCAAGATGGTGGAGGAGTAAGACATGGAGATCACCTTCCTCCCAACAAATACAATAAAAATACATCTACATGTGCAACAACTCCTACAGAACACTTTCTGAACACTGGCAAAGACCTCAGACTTCCCAAAAGGCAAGAAACTCCCCGCATACCTAAGTAGGGCAAAAGAAAAAACAGAGACAAAAGAATACGGATGGGACATGCACTTCTGGGAGGGAGCTGTGAAGGAGGAAGAGTTTCCACACACTAGGAAGCCCCTTCACTGGCAGAGACGGGGTGTGGGCAGGGGGAAACTTAGGAGCTACGGAGGAAAGGGAAGCAACAGCGGTGCAGTGGGCAAAGCAGACAGATTCCCATGCAGAGGATCAGAGCCGACCAGCACTCAGCAGCCTGAGAGGCCTGTCTGCTCACCTGATGGGACAGGTGGGGGCTGGGAGCTGAGGCTCCAGCTTCGGAGGTCAGATCCCAGGGACAGGACTGGAGTTGGCTGTGTGAACGCAGCCTGAAGGGGGCTAGTGCACCACAGCTAGCCGGGAGGGAGTCCAGGTAAAGTCTGGAACTGCCTAAGAGGCAGAAGACCATTGTTTTTGGGTGCACGAGGAGAGGGGATTCAGAGCAACGCCTAACCGAGCTCCAGAGAACTGCACGAGCTGTGGCTATCAACATGGACCCCAGAGACGGGAATGAAATGCTAAGGCTGCTGCTGCAGCCACCAAGAATCCTGTGTGCAAGCACAGGTCACTATCCACACCTCCCCTCCTGGGAGCCTATGCAGCTCGCCATTGCCAAGGTCCCGTGATCCACGGACAACCTCCCCAGGAGAACACATAGCATGGCTCAGGCTGGTGCAACATCACGCCGGCCTCTGTCGCAGCAGGCTCACCCCACATTTCATACCCCTCCCTCCTCATGGCTTGAGTGAGCCAGAGGCCCCTAATCAGCCTCTCCTATAACCCCCTCTTGTCTGGGAGAAGTACAGACATCAGAGAGTGACCTATATGCAGAGTTGGGGTTAAATCCAAAGCTGAACCCCAGAAGCTGTGCACAAAAAGAAGAGAAAGGGAAATTTCTCCGTGCAGTCTCAGGAGCAGTGGATTAAATCTCCACAATCTATTTGATGTACCCTGCAACCTGTGGAATACCTGAATAAACAATGAATCATCCCAAAATTGAGACAGTGGAATTGGGAGCAAATGTAGACTTAGGGTTTGCTGTATGTGACTGACTAGTTTCTGACTTTTATGTTTATCTTAGTATAGAT
This sequence comes from Leucopleurus acutus, assembly GCF_964270905.1. Lineage (NCBI taxonomy): Eukaryota > Metazoa > Chordata > Mammalia > Artiodactyla > Delphinidae > Leucopleurus > Leucopleurus acutus. The sequence continues at coordinate 55,626,539 of NC_139142.1, forward strand.
TTTAGCACTTGTTATCATTGGTGGATTTGTTTATTGGTTTGGTTGCTCTCTTCTTTTTTTTATTACTTTAAAAAATATTTTTATTTAATATTTTTAAAAATTTTTAATAACTATTTTATTTTTATTACTTTCCTTTTTGTTTTTCTCCATTTTCTCATGAGCCATGGGGCTGACAGGGTCTTGGTGTTCTGGCCGGATGTCAGGCCTGAATCTCTGAGGTGGGAGAGCCGAGTTCAGGACAATGGACCACCAGAGGTTTCCTGGCCCCACGTAATATCAATTGGTGAGAGCTCTCCCAGACATCTCCGTCTTGATGTTAAGACTCAGCTCCACCCAATGGCCAGCAAGCTCCAGTGCTGTACACCCCATGCCAAACAAGTAGCAAGATGGGCACACAACCCCACCTATTAGCAGAGAGGCTGCCTAAAATCATAACAAGTTCACAGACACCCCAAAACACACCACCAGATATGGTCATGCCCACCAGAAAGACAAGATCCAGCCTCCTCCACCAGAACACAGGCACCATCCCTCTCTACCAGGCAGCTTACACAACCCACTGAACCAACTTTAGTCACTGGGGGCAGACACCAAAAACAATGGGAACAATGAACTTGCAGCCTGCAAAAAGGAGACCTCAAACATGGTAAGATAAGCAACATGAGAAGACAGGAAATATGCAGCAGATTAAGGAGCAAGGTAAAAACCCATCAGACCAAACAAATGAAGAGGAAATAGGCAGTCTACCTGAAAAAGAATTCAGAGTAATGATAGTAAAGATGATCCAAATTCTTGGAAATAGAATGGAGAAAATACAAAAAAAGTTTAACAAGTTTAACAATGGAGAAAATACATAAAAAGTTTAACAAGGACCTAGAAGAACTAAAGAGCAAACAAACAATGATGAACAACAGAATAAATGAAATGAAAAATTCTCTAGAAGGAGTCAAAAGCAGAATAACTGAGGCAGAAGAACGGATAAGTGACCTGGAAGATAAAATAGTGGAAATAACTACTACAGAGCAGAATAAACAAAACAGAATGAAAATAATTGAAGACAGTCTCAGAGACCACTGGGACAACATTAATTGCACCAACATTCAAATTACAGGGGTCTCAGAAGAAGAGAAAGAGAAAGGGACTGAGAAAATATTTGAAGAGATTATAGTTGCAAACTCCCCTAATATGGGAAAGGATATAGTCAATAAAGTCCAGGAAGTGCAGAGAGTCCCATACAGGATAAATCTAAGGAGAAACAAGCCAAGACACATATTAATCAAACTATCAAAAATTAAATACAAAGAAAACATATGTTAAAAAAGCAAGAGAAAAGCAGCAAATAACATACAAGGGAATCCCCATAAGGATAACAGCTGATCTTTCAGCAGAAACTCTGCAAGCCAGAAGGGAGTGGCAGGACATATTTAAAGTGATGAAAGGGAGAAACCTACAATCAAGATTGCTCTACCTAGCAAGGATCTCACTCAGATTTGATGGAGAAATCAAAACCTTTACAGACAAGCAAAAGCTAAGAGAATTCAGCACCACCAAACCAGCTTTACAACAAATGCTAAAGGAACTTCTCTAGGCAGGAAACACAAGAGAAGGAAAAAACATACAATAAAAACCTAAAACAATTAAGAAAATGGTAATAGGACCATACATATCACTAACTACCTTAAATGTAAATGGATTAAATGCTCCAACCAAAAGACATAGACTGATGAATGGATACAAAAACAAGACCCGTATATATGCTGTCTACAGGAGACTAACTTCAGACCTAGGGACACATACAAACTGAAAGTGAGGTGATAGAAAAAGATATTCCATGCAAATGGAAATCAAAAGAAAGCTGGAGTAGCAATTCTCATATCAGACAAAAGAGACTTTAAATTAAGAAAATTAGACAAAGAAGGACACTACATAATGTTCAAGGGATCAATCCAAGAAGATATAACAATTGTAAATATTTATGCACCCAACATAGGAGCACCTCAATACATAAGGCAAACACTAACAGCCATAAAAGGGGAAATTGACAGTAACACAATCATAGTAGGGGACTTTAACACCTCCCCTTTCACCAATGGACAGATCATCCAAAATGAAAATAAATAAGGAAACACAAGCTTTAAATGACACATTAAACAAGATGGACTTAATTGATATTTATAGGACATTCCATCTAAAAACAACAGAATACACTTTCTTCTCAAGTGCTCATGGAACACTCTCCAGGATAGAGTATACCTTGGGTCACCAATCAAGCCTTGGTAAATTCAAGAAAATTGAAATTGTATGACATATCTTTTCCAACCACAATGTTATTAGGCTAGATATCAGTTACAGGAAAAAATCTGTAAAAAATACAAACACATGAAGGCTAAACGTACATTACTAAGTAACCAAGAGCTCACTGAAGAAATCAAAGAGGAAATAAATAAATACCTAGAAACAAATGACAGTGAAAACAGGGCAACCCAAAACCTATGGGATGCAGCAAAAGCAGTTCTAAGAGGGAAGTTGATAGCAATACAATCCTACCTCAAGAAACATGAAAATTTCTCAAATAAACAACCTAACCTTACACCTAAAGCAATTAGATAAAGAAGAACAAAAAACTCCCAAATTTAGCAGAAGGAAAGAAATCATAAAGGTCAGATCAGAAACAAATGAAAAAGAAATGAAGGAAATAATAGCAAAAATCAATAAAAGTAAAACCTGGTTCTTTGAGAAGATAAACAAAGTAGGTAAATCATTAGCCAGAGTCATCAAGAAAAAAAGGGAGAAGACTCAAGTCAACAGAATTAGAAATGAAAACAAAGAACTAATAACTGACACTCCAGAAATACAAAGGATCATGAGAGATTACCACAGCAAATATATGCCAATAAAATGGACAACCTGGAAGAAATAGACAAATTCTTAGAAAAGCACAACCTTCAGAGACAGAACCAGGAAGAAAGAGAAAATATAAACAGACTAATCACAAGCACAGAAATTGGAACTGGGATTAAAAATCTTCCAACACACAAAAGCCCAGGACCAGATGGCTTCACAGGTGAATTCTATCAAACATTTAGAGAAGAGCTAACACTTATCCTTCTCAAACTCTTCCAAAATAGAGCAGAGGGAGGAACACTCCCAAACTCATTCCATGAGGTCACCATCACCCTGTTACCAAAACCAGACAAAGATGTCACAAAAAAGAAAACTACAGGCCAATATCACTAATGAACATAGATGCAAAAATCCTCAACAAAATACTAGCAAAGGGAATCCAACAGAACATTGAAAGGGTCATACACTATGATCAAGTGGGGTTTATCCCAGGAATGCAAGGATTCTTCAATATATGCAAATCAATCAGTGTGATACACCATATTAACCTACTGAAAGATAAAAACCATATGAAAAACTCGATAGTTGCAGAAGAAGCTTTTGACAAAATTCAACACCCATTTATGATAAAAAGCCTCCAGAAAGTAGGCATAGAGAGAACTTACCTCTACATAATAAAGGCCATATATGACAAACACACAGCCAACATCCTTCTCAATGGTGAAAAACTGAAACCATTTCCAGTAAGATCAGGAAGAAGACAAGGTTGCCCACTCTCACCACTATTATTCAACATAGTTTTGGAAGTTTTAGTCTCAGCAATCAGAGAAGAAAAAGACATAAAAGGAATCCAAATCGGAAAAGAAGAAATAAAGCTGTCACTCTTTGCAGATGACATGATACTATACATAGAGATTCCTAAAGATGCTACCAGAAAACTACTAGAACTAATCAATGAATTTGGTAAAGTAGCTGGATATAAATGTAATGCACAGAAATCTCTTGCATCCCTATACACTAATGATGAAAAATCTGAAAGAGAATCTAAGGAAACACTGCCAGTTACTATTGCAACATAAAGAATAAAATACCTAGGAATAAACCTACGTAATGAGACAAAAGGCCTGTATGAAGAAATCTATAAGATACTGATGAAAGAAATTAAAGGTGATACAAACAGATGGAGAGATATACCCTGTTCTTGGATTGGAAGAATCAACATTGTGAAAATGAGTATACCACCCAAAGCAATCTACAGATTCAACATAATCCCTATCAAATTACCACTGTCATTTTTCACAGAAGTAGAACAAAACATTTCACAATTTGCATGGAAACACAAAAGACCCGAAATAGCCAAAGCAATCTTCAGAAAGAAAAACGGAGCTGGAGGAAACAGGCTCCCTGACTTCAGACTATACAAATATTTACAAATATTTATTTGTAATCAACAAAGACAGTAAAAAAAATACAACCCAGTGTTTCTTCAACTTTGTTATACCCATATAATGGAATACTACTCAGCAATAAAAAGGAACAAACTATACACAAAAATATATTTGACATTTGATGGGCATATATCTGGAGAAAACTATAATTCAAAAAGATATGTGCACCCCAGTGTTCATTCAGCACTATTTGCTATAGCTAAGACATGGAAGCAGTCTAAGTGTCCGTCAACAGATGAATGGATAAAGAAGATGTAGTATATATACATATATATAATGGAATATTACTCAGCCATAAATAAGAATGAAATGATGTCATTTACAGCAACATGGATAGACCTAGAGTATCATACTAAGTGAAGTAATTAGCTACACAAAGACAAATATCATATAATACCACTTATATGCGGAATCTAAAAAAGTGGTATAAATGAACTTGTTTACAAAACAGAAAATAGTTCCACAGACATAGAAAACAAACTTATGGTTACCAACGGGGAAAGGCAGGAGGAGGGATGAATCAGGAGTTCGGGATTAACATATATACGCTACTATATATAAAATAGATAACCAACAAGGACCTACTGTATAGCACAGGGGATTATAGTTAGTATTTTGTAATAACCTATAAAGGTGTATGAAAAAGAATATTATATATATATGTATATAAAATGGAATCACTTTTCTGTAAACTTGAAACTAACACAACATTGTAAGTCAACCATACTTCAATTAAAAAAAAGTTGTATGCTTAGAAAAAAAAAGTATATATATAGGTGTATATATATATATATATATATATATAGGTATATATATATACCTATATATGTATATTTTTGAGTCTCAAGTGCATTTTGCTAAGTGAAAGATGCCAGACTCTGAAGTCTGTAAAGTGAATTATTCCATTTATATGACATTTTGAAAAAGCAAAACTATTGTAACAGATAAGTGTATCCAAGGTCTGGGAAGGAAAAGAAATGGCTACAAAGGGACAGAAAGTTCTATTATTTGTGGTAATAGAATTGGTCTTTGTCTTGACTGTGGTCACAAGACTGCATGAGTTTGTCAAAACTCATAAAACCATACAAGAAAAAATTATTTTACATTATGTAAATTATATTTCAATCAAAAAAGGAAGTTACTGGAGAAAATAGTAGGATGAGATCTCAAAGGAATTTTTTACTAAGAAAAGGAAATTGAGACTCCTAGAAATCTGTAAATAAAAAAGGAAAATAACATTTTGAACATTTCAAAATATCTTGCTTTCTCATTAATGATGTTACCCCACTGAACAAAGGCAATCTTGATCACAAGCTCTGATATTGTTAAATAATAATATAGAACATAAGAATTCAATTTATCTGAGCCTAAGGAAAGTGTTATTAGTATCCAAAGTTTTAATAATGTAACTGTTATTAGAAATAAATGGTCTCATGGTTTTCTTTAAGAAACAGGGAACCAAGGCCAACAAGGCTGACGTACTGATTCAGGATGGTGCAGCCAAACAGTGTCAAAGGCTGGAATCAATACGGACCCCCACACTATCAGTTTATCACCTTTTCCACTACAATATGTAATTAAATATTTTGCTGAGATTTACTTATTAAAAATATAAATAATTATAATTCATATCTATATCAGTTGACAACATGGTTACTCAAATTGCAAACTACTAAATTCTGAGATGGATCTAGTTATTAGAGTTGTTACCAGTTTTTTGGCAACAAAAATACTTTTGATACTGTTTCTGTATGAAAAATTATAAAGTCAAAATTACATGTAAGAACACTCATTCAATATTTATATCTAAACATACATGAATATATAAATAAAGAGCTAAGCCCTCTTTTGGTCTTGAATTAGATAAATTATTAGGAAATATCAAACAGAAAGGCATATTTACTCTCTAAAATCTGTTATGCTGTTTAGCCTGCCTACTGCTAATGCTAAACACTTAGAACTCAAATTAGCCTTAGAAAGTAGAACTTATAGTGTAAATTTATTCTAAAATTATTTTTTACGAGTTTTATAGGGAATGAAGTAAGATATTTTATTGACAAGCTTTCTGAAGTAACTGTGTTTCTTGTGGTGTATATTTATTTCAATTACTGATTTGTTAAATGAAAATTAAACTGAAAACTTTTCATGTGGTTTTTTTTTGTTTTTGCGGTACGCGGGCCCCTCACCGCTGTGGCCTCTCCCGCTGCGGAGCACAGGCTCTAGACGCGCAGGCTCAGCTGCCATGGCTCACGGGCCCAGCCGCTCCGCGGCACGCGGGATACTCCCGGACCGGGGCACGAACCCGCGTCCCTTGCATCGGCAGGCGGACTCCCAACCACCGCGTCACCAGGGAAGCCCCTTTTCATGTTACTTAATGTATTCTCAAACCTTTTCCTCTCAGTTACAACTGTGTTTCAACTCTATATTTGATTTATTTTTAATCAGCTAAAATATTTTTTCATGAAAGGTAAATTGATTCTCTCTGAATTATTATGTGTTCACAATATTTTTGTAACATCTTTGACTCAATATTTTAAAGATACTGTTCTACTATTTTCTCACAATATGTGTAGTAGAGAGGAAATGTATGATTAGCATGAATTTTGGTTCTTTGTAGGAATCTTGCGATTTTTTCGCTTTCTGATATTTATTGGGATTCTTTCTTTATAATTCAGATATTTCTCCCAGGAAACATAGAGGTTCGTTCATTTTTTAAAAAATTGCCTACATGTTGAGCACATTGCCAGTGCCACAGCATTTCCACAACTGCATTTTCATTTTATTCTATTATGTTGATTTTATTTTATCACCTTCTTTCATTTCCAAGCCTGCCTACTTCCTTCTCTTGGTGAGAAGGCTTCTCGCATATAACTTTTACTTCTTTTTCTTGCTATGTCTGCACATTACAATATTTAATATTAATCTAAATTTGTAGTATATATTAGTTTTTATACTCTCTTCTTATCCAGTCTCTACATTAGTTTGTTCTCTCAGCCAGATTTTTTTAAAAATTATCTTTTCTTGTCATGTAACCTCACTTTTCATAATTTATTATCTGTATATTCTAGATTTGATTGAGAAAAGAGATGTTCTTTTACATCCTATTCTGTTTTCTAGAGGAAACCATTTTCAAAGGAATGCTTTCATTTTTTTATTTTTGAATGCTACAGCATAAATACAGTAGAAAATTTTTAGAAACACTGTTAGATTTTTCTCCCCACTCCCCTAATTTTTCTCCCCACTCCCCTAATTTTTCCCTAGTTTCTTCATATATAGAAATGTTCACTTGTTTCTGTGAGAGCCTCTTCTCAGTGACTGAGCTTGCACACTCAGAGCTATCCATTGCTTCTACTTCAATTTCTGTTTATTAATCCTTTAACTGAAAATGCAATCTGAGAAGCTCTCTTATCCCTGGCATTTAATTATCTGTAGTGTTATTTATTAATTGATAATCTAAAACTATGTGTAGTTCTTTTCTGGGCAGAACTTGAGAAGACACTTCCACATCCCTTTCCTTTGCCTAACTTAAATTTATGGTCCCAGAGTCAAGTCATCATTGCCCTTCTCTTCTGCCCCAAGCTAGGCTGCAATGCCAGGGATTATAGAAGTGATGTGGCTATCTACTCAGAGACATTTATAATGGGAGAATGAAGAAAATATGTCCCGTCTGTTTTAGGAATCTACTTTCATACATTAAGGCAGTGGTTCTGAAACATTTTATTCTCAGTCTCCTTTGCACTATCAAAAACAATTGAGGAACCAAAACACTTTCGCCTATTTGGATTTTAAACTTCAAATTTACCAGATCTATCATCTATCTAATGTATCTTTTTGTATGTAAAATGTTTATTTATTATAAAATTTATTTTTAATCTATTCAAAAATATTAGTAAGAAACTTTTTTTTTATGGTTACAAATTTTCTCTTTCTTTTTTTCTTTTTAACATCTTTATTGGAGTATAATTGCTTTACAATGGTGTGTTAGTTTCTGCTTTACAACAAAATGAATCAACTATATATATACATATGTTCCCATATCTCTTCCCTCTTGCGTCTCCCTCCCTCCCACACTCCCTATCCCACCCCTCCAGGCAGTCACAAAGCACCGAGCTGATCTCCCTGTGCTATGCGGCTGCTTCCCACTAGCCACCTACCTTATGTTTGGTAGTGTATATATGTCCATGTCTCTCTCTCACTTTGTCACAGCTTACCCTTCCCCCTCCCCATATCCTCAAGTCCATTCTCTAGTAGGTCTGTGTCTTTATTCCTGCTTTACTCCTAGGTTCTTCATGACATTTTATTTTTCTTAAATTCCATATATATGCGTTAGCATGCGGTATTTGTCTCTCTCTTTCTGACTTACTTCACTCTGTATGACAGACTCTAGGTCTATCCACCTCATTACAAATAGCTCAGCCATAAAAAGAAACGAAATTGAGCTATTTGTAGTAAGAAACTTTTTAACCTAAAACACCACATAAAAATTAGATTTTCCAAAACAAGTAAGAAAATAGAAGAGTAGCTCAATTTTACATGCAATTCTGGCTTAATAGAAGATATTTGGATTTTCATATCTAGTTCTGCATTCACTCATATCATGCCATGAGTTTCTGAAAATTCTTACTGTACACCTGTGAGAGAATGAGTATTAAAAAGATAAAAAATGGTTTTATTTTTCATGAAAATAGTTCTCATCTTGCAAACTTCCTCAAAGATTTGCAAATGTACCTACTGATCACCAGGTCACACTGAGAATTTGGGCATGCTGGGCCACTGGGAGGATGTCTTCTTAACACTCTTGGGAGGCATAATTAGAATCAGGTTAAGTGCATGGGTCACCAGGGTTTTATTCACAGCTCTGCCACTTACTAGCTCTATGTGTCAGGACAAGCTGCTTCAAATCTCTGTGCCTCTCAGGTTTTTCATCTCTTAAGTGAGAATGAAACTAGTGATTACTTTTTGGCATGTCATAAGGATTTAAACAAGTTATTCTTAGTAAAATGTTTATACATCTCATCCCCTGAGATGTAGTAATCACTCAAAATTATTATTCTTCAGAATGAAACAATTACACTTTTTCAAGTGGCAGATCTGTGTCAGCTGAAAATTGTGATTTAAAATCCATTCCACAGAACATAGAGATTGATGGATATTCATCCTAAACTTTGAGAATAGGCTAAATATAATTGGGGGGGGAATCTTCTTTTTTTTCCCTAAGTCTGAAAGATATGTCAGAATTTGGTTGAGTAAGGCTTTGTCAGTGACAGCTTGCCCTCTGTACTCTTGGTACTTAGCATTGACTACTAAATGTTTTGTTACATTCTCAAATTATAAGTCTAAGTCTGGGAAGACTCATCAAGAAATGCAGGAAAAGCTACTTACCTATTTGTCTAAGAAACAAACGTGTTTTGAAACATTTCTGAGGTTCTAGTAAATATAATTCTGATTTATTGTGGAAAGGAAAAAAATGGACATATAAGAAAGATATTAAAAATCATTCTAGGTTATAAACACTATTAATACATTTCTCTAAAAATTCTTATTTACATAAATATGTTATATTGTAATATATTACACAAAATACATCATACTATTATTTCAAATATTATTTGCCTGCATTATATATAATATTAATTATAATATGCATATATATACTGCATATACATGTTATATTTATGCATGTGTACATATCATATATATATACATATGTCCATATACAAATGCACACACAGACTTTATATGTGTGTCTGCATACTTATATATATGTATACATATGTATATACATTTCTATGCATATGTATATACATGTATATATAATTGGATACCACTCCTTTTTCTCATTTAACATTTTCTCAAATCATAAAGTGCATTTATAATTTACCTTAATGTTTTGCGGTACGCGGGCCTCTCACTGTTGTGGCCTCTCCCGTTGCGGAGCACGGGCTCCGGACGCACAGGCTCAGCGGCCATGGCCCACGGGCCCAGCCGCTCCGCGGCATGTGGGATCTTCCCGGACCGGGGCACGAACCTGTGTCCCCTGCATCGGCAGACGGACTCTCAACCACTGCGCCACCAGGGAAGCCCTACCTTAATGTTTTCTTAATCGGAAGTCAACTTGTCAAAGCCATTAAAATGTAACTTATTTCTTATATAATACCGTGGAGTTACTGAGGGAAGAGATGCCTTGGAATTTTCCTCTACTAGCAAGTGAAGAATTTAGAAATCACTAGAAATAAGTTCCCATGATCCTCCCAGTCACTCTTCTTCTTTCATCGAAGATGTCAAAATCCAAATCAGTGTTTTAATCCATACATAGTCATGTTGTTATCCATGGTGAATTTAATATCCACATAAAAGGCACATAAATCAAATATATCTACCAGTTTCTTGAGGTCCTAATTGCCAAAAACACTTTCTTGCCTTTCACCACAATCACTCACTCACAGATTGTATCTTGGTTATTATTTGCTGGGAGATAATCTCCATCGATATGATATCACTTTTCTACCCATCTTGTGAGCAGAGGCACTGGCTACCTTTGTTCTGGACTATCTTTTCAAGGATATTTGAATAGTGAACATCCTTAGGAGACAGATATAATATCTTCCTCTAGAACAAAGGACAGGAATGCTTAGTTACCATATGAAAGTATCCACGTTTCCTAAACTCAGAGTTCCTGTCTTGTAACACAAATGACTGTGCCCTGAAGGGTTACTTGGCCCTCTTTATGTAACCTTGTGGGAATTGAGGCTTAGGGAACCAGCACAAGAAAATGCTGATATTCTGACTATTGCTATTGCTGTGAGTACTAAATCCATATGTCTGTGACCCAGAATTGTTGTTTCTTCTACCACCCTTCATGAAACTGTGACAGACTAACTTGTTAGCTGTTAAGGGAAGGCTTTCTGGAAGAGGAAGGAAGAGAAAGGATGTTAATCCAGCCAGTTAACAAGATTTGAGTGAGTCCATGTGAACTGGTAACGAACATTTTGACTAAATTTTGTGGTTGACGGGGCAATAAATGATTCTACACGCTACTACCTGTTAATAGGGATGAGTAAGGGAGGGGGTTGATTGCTGAGTAGTAGGAAATAGATTCAAAGACAATTGCCCCCAAAAACATCTAATTTGTTGCTAACTCTCCCCTGCACAAGGGAAATTTTCTTATCAATCTGGTGATCAGTCTCAGGTCCACTTTATTGTAAAAACTAGTGCCAAGATTCATCCTGAATGGGCAGAAGATTCTTTCCCTTTTCAAACAACAGTTACAGAGACGCACCCCTACATTGCTACACAGAGCATAAGACAGGAAATTTTGTGCCTGCTGTGGAGAAAAGCCTGTTGTATCATTAGAATTTTGGCTGGTTCACTTGGGAGACGAGGTGGCAAGACGTGTAATGTTTGTTAAGAAAAATAGCAACCCTGAGCAGTCATAAGCTCAGCCCCTCCTGAAGTCTATCATGTCTACCTTAGATCAATTCAGAGGTGAAAGTAAGAAGTCTCAGAATGTTTTTCAGTGGGTTTTAGTTTTATAAGAGAGAGTTCCCTGAGACAGTAAAGTCCTCAGGGAAATCAAAGATGAGGCAATGACTGCTATTCAGACTCTTACTGCCCTGGATATAGTTTCCATGATGAAGAAGGTGAACCATTGGAGAATGAGAAATTGACTCAAAGAAATCCAGAAAAAAAAATGTTTTCTGGCTAGTTCTACACCTAGGGAAATTCTAGTCCTACACCTAGCAGGGAAATTCTGCTAGTATTTTTCTTGAATCTGAAAGGTAATCTAACAAATGTTATCTTGATATAACAGAGGGAGCAAATGTCTGCATAACAGAGGGAGTAAATGCCTCCTCAAACAAGGTAATCACTGTGCAAATCAAAACCATGTGAGTCAAAGGGCATAAATCCCATAGCCATCACCAGAAAGCAATGTGTCCCTGTCTACTATGACAAAGAGTCCCCAAACTGTCAGTAATGATCACACTTCTGCCAGCTATAAAGCTTTGGGTGGGCTGAAACCATGGCAAGTTTGTTTGGTTGAGCACCAATAAATGACCACCGCAGTACTCAAAAAAAAAAAAAAGTTTCTTCTTTACACCCTTTGATCGCTTCCTCCCCCACTATCTCTACCTCAGCTGTTTTAAGAAAGTAATTGAATACATCTGAGGCTAAGTTCTCTTGGAACCCAAGGGGGACTGGAGAGCAAATGCATGCTCTTTTAAGTATGCAGAGGAATTTGGGGAAGAGAAACCAATCAGACTTTTATGGCTGTGTTTGATATATACATCCAAGTCACCATTTTACTGCATCCCATGCAGTACAAGAGGTGTGAAAAGTTTTATCAAAATTAAACTGACAATATTTCGGCAGTGTTCTCAGTGGAAAAGAGAATTTGACATGACAGTTTGAGTGTCTTACCAGCCAATTCAATGGACTCTTCTTATTTCTTCTACATATGAATGTACAGTAGGAATTAATGTGTTATATGCTTATGCTTCTTGGCCCCTTAAATGACAGAGGGGAGTCTCCTAATTGGGAAAATCCACATATAAACTAGTGGTAGTACATTTGGTTCCTACCACACTAATGATGCCTTCAAGATACAAGTCTCTATGAATGCTGACTTTGCTGATTGACATCTATAGAAAAGTGAGGCAGACTTCCTCTAGAGATATCACGTGAGGTTTTACATTCATCCCCTTTTTCACATAGCTACTAGGTACACTGATTTTTAAAAGCAGCTGTTAGATTGCTACTGGTTTCTTATTGCATCTGAATGCCTTAACCCATGGAGGCTAACTCTCTGGCCTGATATTTTCATTACAGGTGGCTCAGCTCATATTCAGTTGCCAATAAGGTGGCCTGGAGCCAAAAAATCTTGCTTGTAGAAAATAAACGGTATGAGTGAAGGATCTGCCAGCTTGTTCCTAATGTTATCTTGACTATACATGAGAAAGTAAACAAAGTGACAGCTATCTTTTGGGGAATCTTTATCTCCCACTTTGCCATCTGAAACAAAGCTGGCTGCTCATTGAGATCTTCAGGTCATAGATATTCCCATAAGTGCCTGGTAGGGGTCTAGTGATGGTTCAGCTAAGCTGCAACCAGATGGTATCCATTATACTGGTATGGCCATTCAAACTCAGTGCCAGCTTTGCAGAACTAAAAATGGGTGTAAGTGCTCCACTCATTGGATATAACTCAAGGGATTATCATAGGTCTGACCAACATTTCTTGATGAACCTTGTTTAATTTTACTAATTCTTTGTTTGTTAACTGTAGCCTAGTCTGCCACTTGGACAACTACAGATTAGCACATTAAAAAAATCCTTCTTTGGGGCCACACATTGGGAAGGCAAATCACAGCTGCTGATCTAATCATCTGGGTCACTCAAGTAAATGTACATGCCCATTGTCTGATGAGGCCATCTGGAATCTAACTGCTGATTGAGCCTATACCCAGCAGATTGCAAATATTTTTGCTTGAACCCATCGTCGCACAAGATTTGGCAATGCATCAATATCATAGCCTGGACACAAAATAAAGGACTCTGTGTTCCTAATACAGAGGCTATGACTGAATGAAAGTCTTACGACTTATGCCAAACTTGACTTTTTTGTTGTATGGTGAAGGAGGCAACAACATACTGGTCATGGACCCAGACTGACTACATTGAACCTTTAAACCAGTCTCAGGCTTATCAGTGGTATCATACTGCTATTGATACTTGTTAAAATTATAGTGTTGCTATTACAGTTCAATCAGCTGATTCTGGCCACATACTTGTGATTCTTGAAACTAACCTGTGTTATGTTTTCAGCCTGCTTTTCCTTTGCCCCAAAGAGAGACGCTATTTCTCTTTGAAATCTCTAAGTATACCGGGCCTTTTTTCTAGAGGGAGGCACAAGGATATTCTCCAAGGATGTTTGTCTAGAACAAAGACAGTCAGTGTCTGTTTGCCAGATGTGGAGAAATACAAGAGACACATGGAGACTCATCTTCAATACATATTCCATCTCTCCACTCTCAGAAGTCCTCTCCTATAATAAAATCTACTACATGTTCAGGTGTTAGATGACCTTTCAAATGCCTTGTGGGAATAAGAGCTAGAAGAATCAACATTATGATACCCTGACTAGTGCTATTGCTATGAGTAATAAACTGTCCTTCTGTGACCGAGGAATCTTGTGTCTTCTGTCAGCATCCATGAAACTATGACAAGCTAACTTGTTTGCTTGAAGGTCTGATAAAATCTTTCAGTTACTAACAGTTTATACCAATAACACTAACAGATATTCTTGAATTCAAAACTCTATCATCACAGGCCACTTGGTTAAGTACTTCTACTTTTAAACTTTCAATCTCATTGTGTATACTACCTCAAGCCACTCAAGCCTGCTTCTTGGATTTAGTAAAGGTTTAAAGTAAAGAAAATGAAACTCTCACAGAGAAAAAAAATTTTCTTGCCCTCATCATATTTCTTAATGGCATTCTTCCAAAAAGGGTACCTTATTTCTCCATAATAGTAAAGGGTGATGAAGTTAGAAAAAGGAATAAATAAATAAATAACAGAATGAGGAATTGGATCTATCCTTTGGCCCAAATATCAAGGACATGGGATGGGGTCATAATGTAGCAAGAGGGTTGGGATCTGCCTTGTGAGGTTACAACAGATTCTTTTCAGTGTGGAGGTAAGAAACCTTAAAAGAGAAATCTTGTGAGCATTAAGGAAAGAGAGAATATGTGGCTTGTCAGAGGGATCAAAGAGATTTTAATTGTCTGGGAGAAGTATCTCTGTTTTGCTTGCTGTTTACTATTAATTTGGATTCAGTCTCCATAAAGTTAGATGTGATCTGCAGACTTTTGCCCTGTAAAAAAGTTAACTTCATTGATTATGTGTTATTATGTTTTAGCCTATAATATTTGAACATCTGTCCTCTTAGAACTTTCCCCCATCTCTCCATTCTCTTTACCCAGTGCTTCTCATTAATAGACCAATGAATTAGGAATGGAAAATCTTGCTCTCCCCTGGTCTGAGTGAAGAATGGTCACTGCTCACCTATAAATGAGGTTTCTGCGGATCCTCTACTTCTCAAGCTCCATGTACTTGTCTCCCCTCCGTGTTAACACCACCAGAGCAGCCTCACCACCTGGGGCAAAGTGTGTAGCTATCCTGCTTTTCTGCTATGACTGACTTTAAGTATTTTCAGGCAGGGTAAGAGGGTAAGAATTATTACTGGCTTCAGCTAATAAAGCTAGTTTGTTACATATTATTGAATTTTTCCAATTGGTTTAGAATCTGGCGAGGAGAGAGAGGTTATAAAAAAATTATCAAATACCTAGACATATGGAGAAAGGTGGTTGTGTGTCTTCTGAATGTCATACGGTAGCAATGTCTAATAAGCCTGCCCAAAGAGATTTCAATCCTTTAGGTGATACGTCTCTCTTTTACCTAATATTTGTATTTATTAAGGCCAGTCTCCATGAAGTTAGACGCCAACTTGTAGAGTTTTGTCCAATGGAAAAGATAAACACAATGTGTACGGTTTAATTTATATTAGCTTGTTTTATACCTAAGCTAATTCCAAAATTTTTAAGAACACAAATAAATACTCAGTTTCTCAAATGCTCACTGAAGTAGTTATACCACCTCAAAGGTTCTCACATTAAGGGATTTAAGAAAATGTTGATACCTTTTCACTATTTATTTGTCTTATTTTTATCTTCCTTGGAAATTATACTTTCAAAGAGGTGTAATTAATTTGTACCCTGAACTCATAAGACATTGAGCTTAACAGGGAGAAAAAAAAGCTAAACTGAAATGCAGTGGCATGTACTACACTAGATGAAGTACAAAACCATGTAATGGGAAAAACACCCACAAAAATGGAAAGAATAGGGCACACTGAGAATCATTTAAAGGTAGGCCAAAATGGCTTGCAAATGGGGAAAAACAACAGCAAAACAACAAAAATTGTTGTAATAACTAGGTGAACAAATAGCTGAATGATGAATAAATTCAGAAGGAATGCCTCTAAAATTCACCAATAACCATGATAAAGAAAGACGATTTTTCTAAAGCAAGACTGAGACAATACCTGAGTTATTGTTTATTCCTGAGTAGAAATTTGTTACTGTCTCTTCAAATTATATCCTTAAGTCGATCTCAATAAATAGCCTTTTTTAAACTGCCAGTAAGAAATCCTGACAAAGTCAGAATTATATAAAATCTGATTGAATCTAGGCCTACTTATTCGTTAAAAAGAAATAAATAAAGTGGGTAATTTGTTAAAATTTACTGAATAGGACTCAGTTTAGCTATTATATATAAGTTACACAGAACATAGAAAAAAAAACCGCTTTATTTATTTATTTATTTTTCTTCCAGGAATAGTTTATAACATTCCTTTAAAGCTGAAGTAAATAAATTTCAATACCAAGTTCTGAAATCATATTACAGAGCTGGTTAAAAAATATTAGAAAGGAAAATATATCCTATTGGGAAGAAACAGAAAAATGTTGATAATTATTCTTTTAAATGGAAGAAAAGAAAGTGATCTCAAGTGGGAAGCAATAAACTTAAAAGTAACTCAAAAAGAAACAAAGGCTGAATATTTTTATAGACCTAAAGAAAAATTTATAAGAATGAGGCAAAATAGATCTTAGAAAATGGAGATATGAAGGGAGAAAAAAGTGAAAGATAGAACTATAGAAATAAAAATTCAATAAAAGAAAAGTAAAAATCCAAGAGATGCTGACAATAATAATGATACCAGCAAAGATAAATGGTTATATTTAAACATTTGAATACTTTGGTACTAAGGAAGCAAATTGCAGTTGAAAATGATCTCCTATTAAAATTTACTAAAATTGCTTAAAAGAGGCTGCCCAGGACCATTACTTACATTTAAGCAATTTAAGCATGCTTTTTTTTTTTTAACTTTTTTCCAATCTTTATTTCTTGAAAATATTTTCATGTGCTCTAAAATGTTTGAACAATAAAAGCCAAATAAGTGACAAATATAATCTTCATGACTATAATTAGAGGAAATCTTTCCAATACCCTCCTAATTGATCAATTAATTAATTAATTAAAATCCCAACTATTCTTTTAAAAATCACATATACATACTGAAGGACCATAGTAACACAGGTCATAGCAATAGAGAACATTTTAGAAAACATATTAAGGTGTTGAAGTGTCTTGGCTACTCTTATAGTCTTACATGTAAGATAAAGATAAGAGCAGAAACAAAAAAAGCTTTCTCTTCGTGTGGTTTGGCATATGGTCTAATATTTAAAGTTCATGTAAAATCTGATGCTTGTGACCCTTGCAAGATTGTAAAATCTGAGTTGTCTGTTCCTAATTAGTAGAAATTAGCAGGAGTCCTAGATGGATATAGTTTGCTTTTGGCTTATTATTTTTCTTGCCATCCTCAGATGAAATGTACTTTGGTTAACATTCATTTAGGTGATTGGCCAGGTTGTGTGCAACTGCGATCATGTTTTCTTCCTAAATTATCTGCATATGTATATATAAATAGGGTCAATGTATTTTAAGGTAATACAGTATCCCCTTCATTTCTCCTTGCTTCTTGGGTGGGTCTTGGAATGCTTTAATTTAGAAAGTGATAGTGGTTTAAGTATAAACTACTCTCATAGGGAACATTTTGTATTTTACAGAGTGCCATCAGGAGAAAAAAATAATTATGATAAGAATTTTGAGCTCACAATGAAAGAAAAATAATGAAGACACTTGTGATAAGTTAACATTTGAAGACCTTTGGAATAGAATTGATTACCCTAAATAACCTTGCTTAGGATCAATCCTACATTCCACAAGGCAAAAAATAAAATTTCCACATAGCTTAGGAATTTACTCCGGTGAATGAGTGGATGAGGCCCTGCCTTATAGTTCATTTGGGGATAGAGTAAATAAAGGGCTAGAAATTAGAGTTTCTTAATGCATAATGAAAAAGATCCTGAATAGGTTTTCCTCTGTTTAGGAGACCATCTTAATGGTTTTGCAATGTTAGGCCAAAAAATAGTTTGGGACCTAGGGAAGAAACTGAAAACATTTTATACGTGAAATTAATGAAAGTTCAAGACAATGCACAAGAGAGGAAAAGGGAAGGATCTTGTGAGGTGTTTGAGGTAGGTGTGTGGGGGTGTGTGAGGTGGGGAATAAAGAGAAATTCAGTAAGAGACAAAGAAGATAGTGACAGACTGATGCAGAAGTGTAAGACATACACAGCCAGTTGGAAGGTCTTCATGATGAGGATCTTTAAGACATGGATATATAATATTCAGTTTTAAGTTGAAGCCTGTACTGAGCAGTGATTTAATCCTCTGGAGTTTCTCCAAACAAGAATAACAAACATGAATTTATTAATTAAATAAAGATGGAGAAGGTGAAAAAAGGTAAAACTCCTTGTGATGACGATGCATTTATAAGAACTGAGACTAAAACAGAGATGTAGAACTCTGTAGAAATAGGACACGGAGCAGAATAGGT
Organism: Leucopleurus acutus; assembly: GCF_964270905.1. Lineage (NCBI taxonomy): Eukaryota > Metazoa > Chordata > Mammalia > Artiodactyla > Delphinidae > Leucopleurus > Leucopleurus acutus. The sequence goes on from NC_139142.1 coordinate 55,645,347, forward strand.
CTGGGAGAAACAGTTTTCTGAGAACCTGTGTATTCAAGGTGAAGAGTGGCTCACTGTCACTAACAGGTTGTCCTAAAAAGGCCGAAGATACTATCCTTAAATATTAATGAAATAGTGACTCTGATGTTCTGAAGGACTCAGGTAATATGAACTCAGGTAAAGCTTACGGTTTAAACTAACTAGGTGAATATAAATTTGAAAATTTCCCTTTTATTACTATTCATTTTTAATGGCTATTTACAATTATCTGATTTGTGTTAGTTGAAATTTCATCTGTCTGGCAGTATTATTTAATTAACACGGATCATGTTCCCATTGTCCTCTATAAGACTCCTGGACATAGAAATGTATATTTTCAGTAAGATAGAAATAAGGCCATAATGTTTTCAGAAATGAGTATCCAATGCCGTTTTAATCCAAGTTTATCTTACTCATGTAGATAAGCTCAGGTGTAGCATAAATCATAAATGGTATAATTAATAGCCTTTTTATTTCAGGATAATAATTTGTCATTTCTCCAGTCACTACGTTTATCTCAGTTCCCTAGAAAATCTTACTGCTATCACATGTGATGAGGCTATTGTGTAGTCTATTAGAATGGATAGAGTGTCTGGTTAAAAAATTATCTTTCTTAAAGTTCTATTCTTCCATGAAATCCATTAGTTATTCTTATTGTCTGATTTGAATAATGTGACAAGTCCAAAGCTTGACAATACCTAGTGCAAAAATGCTCTCACTTTTATCCTGCAAGAGTAGTGAGATCATAGAGGAAAAAAACATCCTTTAGCTTTTATGAGTTATTCTTGCATGACTTTTGACAATGCAAGATTTCATTCTACATTTGACCCCCTTTTCACACACACATGAACTATGCTATATTAGAGGAATGATATAACACTAGGAGACAAATGATGGAGAAAGTGGAAATTTAAACTTTTTAATTTTATAGAACAAAAACAGGATCTGAGTATCTACAGGTGTCATTAAGGGCTCAGTCAAGAAACGGAAGTCCCTTAGAGTAAGTATATTACTTAGCTACTTAGACTTAGTGGGTTAATATAGGGACATGATAACTTAATAACTTTTAGAAAACTGTAGCAGCTTAATTCAGGAATTTTGCAGGGAATGGTGGAACAATGTTTGCATGAAGTTTTCACTTGTCTCAATTGCCTGTAAGGCCAAAGAGGTCTTTGTAGACCCCTTAGGATTCTGGGTACAATCTCTCAAAGGCCATTTGCTGAAATACATGTCCTTGCCTTAGCTGCTTGGCAGAATAATGACTTCTTCCATTTTCTACATCTTTTGTGTATACCTTTCATTGATTAGAATGAAAGAGAATCCTATTAGAAGCCAGATCTGCACTATAAACTACTAAGATTTATTTTCCAGTAGTAGACGATACTGAATAGCAACAAATAATATCTGGCATCTGAGTAAAATAGCATGTTTCATATAGGTTTATATTTTGAATAGGAAATACAAAAACACTCACAAGGTTTAAAATAAACCAAGTAAACACTCTCTATGGTAGTCTAGGGGCTGAATAGTTTGTAGAGATCAGTATGAGAGAATTTTTCAGTACAGTCTTTCTTAAATTTTTAATTTTTTTCAAACTTCATGAATGTGAATTTATTTCCAAGTTAAACAATAAACATTTGAAAGAGTATGATTTTTTCAACATTGGTAATTTTTTCCCTGGTATAAACCTCATTCACAAGGACATATCTATAGGATAAATTCTTATAAGTGAAACTGAGTCTGAGGCAGTATTATTTAAAGAGTAATTTGCAAAGAAGCAACATTATATAATATCTGGAAAGTTGTTAGAAGTGAAAATTATTACTCTCTACCCCAGATCTACTGAATCCATATATCCATAGATGGGACTCAGGAATCTGCATTTAATGAGCTTGATAGGTGACATGTGTGCTAACCTAAAAAAACATTTTTATATATCATGGGCAAATCTTCCTCTTTAAGATTGGTACCAATTTATATTTTTTCAGCAAGATATTTCCTATATAAGGCAAGGCATTATCAAACTTTGGTATTTTTACCAAGTTTATAGGTGAAATATAATGGCATTGTAACTTTTACTTGTACTATTACTATTGAGGTTATATATCTTTTCTCATCATTAAAAGGCACTCATATTTCTCTTTCTACATTCTAACAGCATAGATTTATTAATACTTCATGTAAATGGAATTATACATCATGCATATATTTATGTCTGACTTATTTTGTTCAACATAACATTTGTGAGAATCATCTATATTGTTGCGTATGTTTGTAGATCATTGATTCTCATTTATCTAAACTGGTTATTCATTCCTATCAATGTACCAGTATCTATTTATCTATTCAAATGATGAATGGTTTTAGGGTACTTTGAAGTTTGGTGCCATTATAAATAGTGTAGCTGGGCACATTCTATTATATGTCTTTCGTTAAATATATGAGAACAGTTCTATTGGGTATATATCTTAGACTAGAACTGTTGAGTCATTCAGTATGCATTCATTTAACTTGGTAGATATTGCCAAATAATATTTCAAAGTAGTTATACAAATTTACTCTCACATCTGCAGCATATAAGACTTCTTAATTCCTTCACATCCTTGACAACCCTTAGCATGTCAGCCTTTTTAATTTTAGGCATTCTGGTGTGTGCTGGTATTTTGCAAGTTTAATTGCATTTACCCTATGACTAATAAAGTTGAGCACTTTTCATGTTTAATTTTAATATTCTTTTTAATGAAGTATCCTTTTTCCAGGAGAAGCCTATAACCAATGACTGGATAATATGGAGTATACAAAGACTTAACTCCATTATCTCAAGTCAGATACAACTCTGGTGATATTCCAGCTCCAGCATTCTCCATGAGATTGAATAAGGCCAATGTTGCAATTGCTTCCGAGTTCAATATCTACCTCTGATGAATCCTGTTTCTTTCAGTCTCTTGCTGTTGTATTTAAGAGTATTTCCCAATATACCATCTGCTCAGTTTTATCTCAGAGCCTCTTTCCCAGGAATTCTAACCTATTACCAACTTATTTTAGATTTCAGAACAGGATCACTTGTTGGTCAGCTCTCAACAAGGACCGCATAACTGGTGTTGTTAGAGTACTGATAGAAACAAGAAAGTTGTAGTGGTACAATTGTTAAAACTTTCACTGGAGGTGGACTAAGGTTAGATACTGATGGATGAAATGCACGCGTAAAGCTGTATCTCAGCATTTTTGAGGTGGTTGGAAAGTAAATGTAAGTACTTTTGAATTAGGTGGCTGATGCTGATTGTAACAATGCATTGGAGGAAGCCAATGAATGGCTGAGGGTGATTACTCACCAATTTAAGAAGTGTGAAAGTTAACGGCTCTCCTTAGAAGTACCTTTTAAAAGCCCTCTTCTCTTCTATAGTTAGAGGACAGAAGAAGCTAAGAACCTGGCCCAAGACTTAATTATTAGTGTACTAGAGAACCATGGAAGTTTGTAGTCTCAATCTGGGAAATGCCCTAGAGCAAAGGCAGGCCTGGATTGGATAGACTGGGATCCTGAGACATGGGATACAGAAATATGGGTCAATGCGTGTAATAACTTTGAAACCCCAGCTCTCTCTGAACTCTCTGAGTCTGAACAAATATCTCTCACTTCTTTTCATGGGCAAGCTCTCCATGTTTGAAGATAATACAGTAGCTTCATCCTTGTGAACCAATGTGCACTCACCTAAGAACCTAGTCTACATTCCTCCCAAATGCTTAATTAAGCCAAGTCACAACATAATACAATTATGGAAGATCTCTGGTTGCTAAAGGAAGAAAGGAATTATAACCTTTGAAGTACCTGCTGGACTAGCCAACATATTCTGGCAGTATCAAAGAGTGTATGCATAGGACTAAGATGTTGAGAGTGATAAAATGTAAAGTTGGATCAGAGAATATTTACCAGCATGGACATACTCCCCTGTAAATATGATTTAATACCTTAGCAACATTCTCAGAAAACAGTGTTATGATGGTTAATCTTATGTGTCAACTTGACCAGGCTATGAGGTGTCCAGTTTTTGGTTAAACATTATCATGGATGTCTCTGTGAGGGTGTTTCTGGATGAGATTAACATTTGAAATAGTAGACTGAGTAAAGCAGATTGTCTCTGACCAATGTAGATGGGCCTCATCCATTGAAGGCCTGAATAGAACAAAAATGTTGAGGAAGGAAGAATTCATTCTCTCTCACTGTCTTACTGTCTTCATGCTTGGACAATCTCCTGCCTTTGGATTCAGGCTGGAACTTACACCATCAGCTCTTCTGCTTCTAAGTCCTTTGGACCCCATCTAAAACTATATCATCAGCTCTCCTAGGTCTCCAGCTTGTTGACTACAGAGATTTTGAGACTTCTCAACCTCCATATAAGTGTGAGCCAATTCCTTAAAATAAAAAAACAAACATCTATTTGTTTTGTTTCTCTGGAGAATCCTGTAATGGTCCACACTAAATGAAGAAGAGGAAGAAGGAGGTGGGCAATGAAGAACTGAAGCAAGAAAGATAGCCCACATTAAAAGATAGAGAAACCCCAGAACTATAATAGCAGAGAATTGGAGAAAGTGATAGAAAAGGTTAGATAATCAGTCGTTATTAGTATGAATATATTAATTAAAGCTGGAAACCACCACTTGAAAATATCCACAGGACACAAAGGACTCTATTTATCAAAGAGATAAGGAATATGCTAGTGAAAGGGCACCAGGAGAATCTCAGTAGTAACTGCCCTATTTAGGCCAGGGCTGATAATCAGACGTGCTATTACACAACTGAGCTCTCTTTTAGCAATAGGGGTAATAGGATCCTGAAATAATGGAGGTCAAAACATGGTACTCAATCATCAGGAGGTATAAAGAAGCAATTGTTATAATGGGTTTCAAGTTCAAAGTGGCAGCCAGAGGAGAATGACCTACAGAAAATTAGGGGAATGGTTAATAGAAATGATGAATTTAGGAAAAGAATAGATTGGCAGCCTACAACTTTCTTATTTAATTTACAAAATATAAAGAAATCAAGAATGTGTGATCAGCCACTTGAGGACAATCACACTATTAAAGTTATCTCATAACTCATTTCTGTGGTTTAGTCACTTCATGGACCTGTAAACCTTTGACTGAAGCCCTTCTATATGGTTATGATACTATCAATTTTTAAGGCCATTTATTTGGGTAATTATATCTGGAAAAATGGAAATATCCTGACATTCTGAGAATTATTGGAGACAGGATTCAAGTTGGCATTAATTTCCAGGGATCTGAAGTATCATCATGTCCCTCTCCCCAGTAGAGTGAGAGTATATTATATGTAGGCTAAGAGGTAATTGGAGCCTTGGCACAGTTCATAGACTCACACAGTGGTCATTTTCCTGTTCTGAAAATGTGAAATTAGAATGTACATTTTGTTAGTTAGTAAAAACTAGTCCTTGGCATGTGAGAAAAAAGCTATTGTAGTGGAGAAAGTCAAATGGAAGTTTCTGATTTTGATCCTCATTCTGGCCAAGAGAGTAAGTCAAGTAAAATGTCATATCCCAGTGGTATGGCAGAAAACAGTGACCACTTTAAGGAATGCAGGTATGGTAGTACCATCATAACCCCATTTAATTCTCCAGTCCAAAACCTGCTAACACCAAATGGATCCTGCCGTATCAAGTTTATACCGCACAATTAATTTAGAAGTATCTCTAACTGGAGCTTCCATGCCAGATGTAGTGTCTTTGAAGATCAGATGAACAACTCCAATATACAATACGCAGCCACTGCTCTGTAAATTTCATTATTTTCCATCCCCATCAAGAAAAAAAAAAGATTAGAAACACTTCATATTCATGCAGGACTGTATCAGTCAGGGTCCTATCAGGTGACAGAAACCACACAGTAATTTGAATAGAAAAGTTTAACATAACACATTATATTAGCTTCCTATTGCTTCTGTAAAGTATCAGAAATGTGTTTTCTTAAAGTTCTGGAAGCCAGAATTCAATGTCACTGGGCTAAAGCCAAATTGTTGGCAGGACTTCTGGAGGCTCAATGGCAAGCTCGTTCCTTGCCTATTTTAGCTTCTGGAGGCTGTCAGGATTCCTTGATTTGTGGCTGCATCAATCCAATCACTGTTTTCCTGGTCACATTGTCTTATCTTCTTCTGTAGTCAAATATCTTTTTGCCTATCTCTAATAAGGATACTTGTGATTACATTTAGGACTCACCTGAATAATCCAGGGTAATCGCTCCTTCTCAAGATTCTTAACTATATGTTGAGTCACATCTGACATATAAGGTCACATATTCAAGGATTGCAGCAATTAGAATGTGGCTATCTTTGGGGGCCATTATTCAACCCATCACAAGTATTATCAGGAAAAGATAATGAAGTAATGGGGGACTGGCTAGTAAGAGGAAAAGAAAAGCCTAAAGAATACAAGAGTAGCAGATATAAAGAGCAGCCTCTACTCTTAGAACTGAGAAAAAGCACATAAACAGACCACAGGACTAAAATACAGATCTAATTGGAAAGGGCACAGCCATAACTCAATGGATAGCAAAGATGTGTTCTGAGGTTCTATGTCGGAAGGATTCATGGGAAAATTTCCCCTGCATTGTTCAGAGTAGTTGTCGCAGTCAGGTGTCCTTGTGGTAGCACTTTGCTGCAAAACTGCCTAAGAAGGTACCTGGAGAAGCCTGTGACAGGGAAGTACCCCACCAGTGACACTCTGCTACAAAGTCAACTAAGTAGGGCACACCAAGAAATATCAGTAACGGAGAAGTGCTCTGCTACTCTGCTACAATTCTGTCTTAGAGGGTTCCGAGAAAAGCTGCCTTTTGTAAGGTACCATATTCTCCTGGTTGCAGGTTGTGGGGGGAAAAAAATCAATGAAAACAAAAAAACAAAACTACTCACTGCCTGATGAGAAGAGCTCACCAAAACAAAGGAGAGAAATCCCATCTTCTATCATTGTCCCTTGGTGCCCTCTTTTGACAAAACTTAACACCATGCCAGCTAGCAAAGCAGAAGTATTTATTGCTCCATTCTTTCTTTTTTTCAGAGAAAGCAATGTAAGGTATATCTGGAGTTGAGAATCAAAAAATTAATAAATGACACTGTACACTTATTTGGATACTCAGCTTCTGTGTGTACACTTCTGCCTAATTTTGAACTTCTGTACATAAATAAAATAGCTTTATATTTCCAAAATAAGAAACAATTATCCTTCTAATAAGTGAAAAAGTTCTCACTATTTCTCCCAAATAAGGAAATTCATAATCCCAACAATCACTGTTCTGTTTATACTAATCATCCATCAAATTCATTGCAATCCCACTGAATATTGTGTTACCAAAAGACTAAATCTCCAACAACTTCTATATTAAAAAAAGGAAGAAGAAAGGAGATGAAAAAAGTGGTTAGTATAGACAAATAAATACAAACATATAGTAAGCAAAGAGAAAGTATGCTAAACTACTACAATCTTTATTTTTGTATTTAGTCACAGGCTGTAATTGATAGCTATGGCTTCCTCTGTTACCCATTTGATGTTTCTCTACTCAGTCAGAACCTCAGTTCTTTTATGTGATAGAGTGACCCAAAGCCACTGAGTCCTCAATTGTTCTTTTTTTTTTAACTGTAGTTATCTATTAACTTTAGGCTATGGAAGTACTAGAAGTTGCCTCATAGAATTCCCTGAGTTTCAGAAATAGTCCCTGATGCTCTCATTATATAGAAATAACCCAATTTCCCTTGATAGCTGGGATCAATCACCTGAGCCTATAGAATAACCCCTGTTTCTGCCTGTTGGTTTAGTGGCATAAAGAAACACAAAAGCCCAGGTGGCAGTCTCATCTTCCAATTCAATGGAACTAATGCTATGCCTCCTTGTTAAAATATTACTACTTTGGAGATTAAGAACTCCAAGCCATCAGAGTTCAATTTTGCCAGAATGGGAAGCAAAAATTCTGTGAGTAATTGAGTTTAATAGTAAAAGGAGCCACTTCTATTTTGACTCCATGTATTCTGGCTATGGGTGAGATATGGCTATATGATGGTCTCTGATTCAAAGCATATATTCTATCCTGTAAGATGAATCCCCATCTTTAGGGGGGTTTTCTCCCAACTGGCAACATACCAGAATCTTTAGTAAGCCACATTTTAAGTAGATGAACAGCTAATTGCTCAATCACTTTGTTGTAAAATGAGCTCCTTGTCAGTATTGGTATGGTGGATACCACGATGATAGATTGTGTTGGCAGAAGCAGTCAAGCAGGGAAGACAAATCCATATAAAGAATCTGTGTCCATCCACATGAGGAGGAATTTTAATCCCCTCTATGATGAAACAGGTTTGATGAAGGTCCAGTGGAGCTGCTGGACTCCCAAGTGAATGGTGCCATGTCAAGGTTCAATGTTGGTCTCTGCTTTTGATAGAATAGCTGCTTTAGTAATATTAACAAGGTCAGCCTTGGTAAAGGGAAGTTCATGTTGTTGAGCCATGTGTAGTCTTATGCCCATCACCATGGTCAAAATTAAGCTATTTGAATCAGTGGCCCAGATCCCTATCTCATCCACAACTATTGCTTAGAACATTTCCCGCAGGTCATGCATATAGTTGCAAAGGTGGTCCCTTATACAGATTAATGAAGGAGGAAAAAGGCCAAGTTTGGTACATAGGCAACAATTTTTCTTACAATTATGACATATATACATATATAAAATACAGAAATTATATGTGTATTATATATATTATAAATCATATATATATAATTATATCTAACAAAATTAACATTTATTTCAAATGTGTTTGGAAAAATTACCAAAATGACCATAAGCTTAGTCCATAAAAGAAAATTTCTATAAATTTAATAGCTTTGAAATTATTCAGAGAATATTCTCTGACCATAATTAAATTATCCTGGAAACACATTTTAAAAAATAAAGAGAAAATTCCCAACTGTATAGAAACAATGCAATTCTAAGAAATTCATTGTTCAAAGAGGACATTAGAGCATAAATCAGAAAATGTCATTAACTGAATAAAAGTATAGAAGTTACATATCGAAATCTGTGGGAAGATGCTAAAACAATATTTAGATGAAAATGTGTAAACATAACTTTTATGTTAGAAGAGCAGAAAAGCTGAAAGCTAAAATGAATGATTTAATCTTTCTTGTAATAATGCTAGTAAAAGAACAGAACAGCCTAAAGAAAGTGAAAGAATTAATAAAGAGAAAGGCAGAAAAACTGAAATAGAATATAGATGCACCTAGTGAAAATCTACAAAGACAAAAGATTAACTAAATTGTAAATACCTAGTAATAATTATCAGGAAAAATAGAAAACATTAATTGACAGTATTTAAATTTCTTAAAAAAGAAAATGCCACTACAGATACTACAGATATCAAAAAGGCAATAATAATATTAAAAAGTCTTCAGCATTAAACTTTTTCTATGAAATAGAAAAAATACTTAAGGATAAAATTAAACAGAGTTAGAAGTGGACAAAAATTGAAAATCTAGATATCGGGATATCTATTTTAAAGAAATCCTAGATGCAGATGGATTCACCAATGGACTCACCAAATCATTTTAGACAGAAATAACTCAATCTGGAAATATTCAAAGAAGGTGCCATGTTATAACCTAGTGTAGTTTACTGTACATATATGATGTTACTTCAATATTTGAAAAGAAATTTACATAATCATTAGGCTAACAGGACTTTTCTATTCTTACTGATTTAATTTCTATGTTTTCCACCCCCTTTTAGAGAAATTTGTTAAAATTTACCATCACTGTTTCGGAATTTTCCCTTTTTACTCTTCTTTTTGCAACTTGCTCTATATCTTTGGAAACTATGCTCTTGGGTGTAAAAATATTTTTCATGTGTTTTGTAAGCATGATTTTTTTTTCCTAATCCAGTTTATCAATCTTACTATTTTATGTGTGTATGTATTCTATTTACATTTAGTGTAATTATTGACAGAGTTCATTTTGTGTCTACTTTCTTTTTATTTTTCTAATTGGACCATCTTATTAGTACCCCTTAATAAAAACTTTTTTCTTGTGTTCCTTTGGATTGATAAAAATATTTCAGTTATTTATCATTTATTAATTTCTTTCAGCCCCATAAATATTATATGCCTTTCTCATTTGGATTCAGTCATTTCTTTGGTGAGGTAATTTTCAGTTTTATTGTTGTTCCTTTGAAGATAATGTGTCTTTATTCTCTAGATGACTTTTTTTTTTTTCATTTTAAGTTGCCTTACTGTGATACTTCTAGATGTGGTTTTCTTTCTTTTTATCTTTGTTGATTTTAGAGTACTTCTTGAATCTGTATCATGATGTCTACTTTTAGTGTTTCAAAACCCTTGGTCATTATCTCTTCAAGAATTGTTTTTCTGCATTCTCTTTTGCCTATTCTTCTGAGGTTTCTATTGTTGCCCTAAGAAAATTTTAAAAATTTGTCTCATATGAATTTTTCTCTTTCTTGTATTTCTATCCATTTTTCTTTTTCTGCTTCAATCTGGTAATGACCTATATTTTATTTTAGCAGCTCTTTCTTCTGAGTCTAACTTGCTTATTTATTAAATTCTTATTTTGAGAAAATACCCATTTATTAAATTATTAATTTGAGATTTTTTTGTCCTATAATTTCCATTTGATATATTAATTTTCAGTTCTCAGATAAAATGGAAAATTTTATCTATCCAATTGAATATATTATTCACAATTATTTTAAAGTCCATGTCTGAAAGCCTCATTATATCACCTGTAGTTATATTTCTATTTGTGTCTCTTGTTCCTGCCTCCATGTGTATACTTTATAATTTATTATTTAAGGCTAGGCATTCTGTATTAAAAACTGCAGAAGCTCTGCTTGATGTTAACTTCCTATGCTGTGTGTTGTTTTTCTACATTAGGCATTCAGAGTAAGGGAAGACTACTCTTAGCATGAGATTTGAGCTGATTTAGAGCTAAGTTTCAGTCTTTATGAAATCTATTCCAGTACCAATTAGCCATTACTCCTGTAGCATAGTACTTGAGTATTCCCAACCAAAAGCCTGGGTTTTACCAGTAAGTGACACATGCTTTGGTGTAACTTAAAATCCAAATTCTGTCACCCACTATTAGGAGATAGTCAAAAGTTCTGCTTGGCTTCTCCACATTTTATCAGCTGCTTACAAATAATCAGATATCTCAAGGGGAAAACTGACACTGAATGTCAAGATCTCTTCTCTATGCTTCTTTTTTCCCACTGTATTGGCCTCACAAGTCCTATCTGCCTCAAGATATCTCATTTCTGATTTTTGTCTCTCTAGCTTCATGAGAATAACAAAATCTTTATTCAGCCTCCAGCCATTTAGCACACTGCTTTGTGCTCAGCTTCTCAGCTTCTAGGCAGCAACCTTTGAATCAGAAAACACCTGCAGGAGAAAAGCTTAGCACAGTGTGAGGTTCAACAATGTATTTTATTTCTCTTCAGTTCCCTTGGTCAATAAAGTTTTAGTTTCCTTGGTAATTCTCAAATGATTTCAAAAAACTCAATTTTTCTGTATTTTCTCCATCACTTTTTCTTGGTGGATAGTTTATCTAATATAGGTTTGTAAACGAGGCCAGAGAGAGCTTTGCATTATTGTTGGAAAACGCTTAACTCTGCTACTGTTAAGTTTTTTCATCAATGAGATCTCTCACTGTGTGTTTTTTCTCCAATTCTTCCTATTATCACTGCTTTAATTTGAGCTGCATTTGCAAGCTTTAATATATTTTGGCATCTTAAGATCATACTTTCTCCTATAGTTTCTGTAAATGAAATATAAAAATAAATAAATAAATAAATAAAATATATATATATATGCACACTACTGCTTTTGGACAACTTCTAGTAAGCAAAGTAGAAAATGCAATTTAAACAGTCATCATCCTACAAGTTCAAGGTATACTTTTTATGGTGGTTCATATATTTGTCTTTGGAGGTGGTAAACTTACTGATGTATTTTATGTGAAAAAAACATAGCATATCAATACATAAATATTGTTTCTGTACATAAATACATAAATAAGACAAAAATACTTAATATATGTTTTACTTAGATTGAAATAATGGCACAAAAAGGTATCATACATATCTACTAAGTATATACTATTTGCCAGAATCTGTGAAAACAAATATGAACAAACTCTACCTTAAAGCATTACAATGTGAGAAACATATAAATATTTACATTAAGTGTATACAGTCTGATATATACAACATAGCAAGGTGGTGGGTTTTAGCATAGAGATTTGACTTCAGAAATATCTGATTCAAATACTGATTATATCACATGCTAGTCTTGTAAATTTATCTCTTTATTCTCCCTAAACTCAAATTTCATCATATGCAAATGGAATTAATTGCAATAATGTATATAAAATTCATACCACAGTAAATTCTTTTTTTTTTTTTTTTTGCGGTACGTGGACCTCTCACTCTTGTGGCCTCTCCCGTTGTGGAGCACAGGCTCCAGACGCGCAGGCTCAGCGGCCATGGCTCACGGGCCCAGCTGCTCCGCGGCATGTGGGATCTTCCCGGACCGGGACACGAACCCGTGTCCCCTGAATCGGCAGGCGGACTCTCAACCACTGAGCCACCAGGGAAGCTCCCACAGTAAATTCTTAACTTTAGAGCTCAACAATGTATTTTACCAGCATTGTTATAATATGTTCATGTTGCAGGAGGGTAATCAAGTAGTTCTTATGATATGGGGAATGCATAGAAAGAATAGGGATTGAGCTGAAATATGAACATTTTGCAAATATTCTCCAGCTATAAAAATAAGTATTGGAAGAATAATCTAAGTAGAAGGGAGAGAATATGCCAATATTATGGGCATTGGACTCATTGTGCATTTGGAGGACTGTTCAAGATGACTGGCATCAAGTCTCTGTTATGAAAATGAAAGGAGTTGAGCCTGGGCATGAGGTAGAATCAGATCATGAAGAGGTTCATAAATCATTTTAATGCATTTGGATTTGATCCTGTTGGTTGATGGGCAGACAATAAAACATTTTAGATTAATCAGATTTTCATTTAAGGAAAAATATTTTGGCACAGTTCAAATGGTGAAGTTTGTGGACAACATATACAGCTTGTGCTCTTCACTAGTGTTGGAGCAAAATTCTAAAAGTTATTGCTTGGAAGCACATAATAGGACTCATTATAGACAAATGCTTTTACTAGTTGGATTTTTAAAGCAATTCTAAGAGTTATTAGAACTAATAGTTAATCAGCTCTCAGAATTATGTTACAATGCCAAAGTGAACATCTGTTTATTAGTTTGCTCAATAAATAGGCACTGCATGTTCTATAGACATTTCAGAAAAACATTCAATGATCTAATCAGTTCTTTGAGACATGATTTATTGCAAAGTTTACCAGTTACTTTGCTTGTTACTTTGTCATTATTACTACAGCCACTCTTTGTTGTGTGACTCTGAAGAAGTCTTCTAATTAAATTGTGAAAGATTTAAAAAATCACTTGATTTAGTAACCTTAATTTGTAGTGGAGTTTTATGATATTTACATTACTAATATGATTACCCAGAAATAGTATATATATTCAAGTAGGTTTCTATTAATGTACAAAAATTGTAATGTTTTAGTGTGGAAAACTAGATATTTTAGAGTATCTACTAATTGTTCACTTACAAATAGATTGGAACAATTGATTAGCCAGAGACTAATTCATGAAATTTAAAAATGATTAAGTATAGTTGAAAAAGTAAAAGACATATTGATTCCTATGAATTACCCCATAACTCTTAAATACACAATTCAGTATAATGCTGATACTTCAAACAGATTATCACTTCTTTATAATAATTAGGAATATATTAAACATTGAATGAAATATTGAAGTATCATGACACATGTTATTTTATGAATGATAGGTTATAAATTTGGAGTAGAAATTCAAGGACCCATAATTACTTTTTTTCTTGAAGCTGAATGTTATGATCAAGACTAAAGGATACATCTTTTCTTCATTAATTCCCACTTTGAATATCATGAAGCAGGCTCTTCCACTAATGTAAGCAAATAGAACTCAGATTAAAAATATGCTTAAGCAAAAATTAAGAATTATATTTTTATTTTGCTTAAGTCAAGAACTAGCCAAGCTACCTGATTTTCTAGATTATTATACAGACATATATAGATATTATATGAATCTTAACAATCTCTGTATAATAATCTATTATTATGGAGATTCTTAGGGGTTAATTTCTAGTTTCAGATAGAATTTAAGTTTTACAAATGTATAATATCATTTGATCACAAGATGTTTGTTTTCCTTAGAAATATTTTTTTTAAATGTGGTTTGAAATAATGAAAACTCCACATGAAAACTAAAATACTTTAGTATTCTTCTTGAAACAATTCTTCTATCTCAAAACAATTCTAAAGCTGTACAGAGTGATAAAAATAGTCAACCATGTTCAGAAGACATTCTGGAATTAAACTTCTACGTTATTCAAAATAAGACATTTCAAGCCCTTGTGCGCAGGTGTACCATCAAATTGAAGCAGAAGGAAATTACTAAACAATTATGATTATGTGGAATTAGCTCAATGATCTGTTTTCCACTTTTACCAAATATTACTCAATGTAAATATTTTTTGACTAAGTATAATTCCAAATCTCCAGGGTAGTTACTCATTAAATCTTTAGGTGTGATGTAGCATGTGTGTGTGTGTGTGTGAAAATTAATATGAAGTGATGGGGCTTTGAGTTCAGGTGTGTGGAGTGAAATCAAGAGGGTATACATAGAAAGAGGTGAGTGGGGGAAGAACAAAGGTTGAGAAGGTAAACAGAGAAGTAGTGGTTTGAGGTAAGTTTATATGAATATTTCCAATATGGGAGGCCCCTGCTGAACCCTCAGTATCCTTACTTTCAAGCCACAACTATACATCTTATTATGTATGTGTTTGTGTGTGTGTATATTTGTTGTTGATGTTATAAGTGACAACTATCTCAAAATACTTGTGTTTCAGAGATGAATATGTACCCTAGTAAAACTCCTGTTACTGCTGACACAAATGCACGTTCTTCTGTAAACCCATAATATTGATGATTGTTCATGGTAGAACATCATTTTAACCACTCAGATGTGCTCACATGCTTCTGGATGGCTATGTTTTAAAAATTATCATTTTTGAATCTCTGTAATAGCAACTAAACTTTTGTTTGAGCTAACTGTAATTGTATTTTTTACCAGGAAAATATGAATTTTGATTGACTTGAGACTTTGTCATATTAAAAGTGCAAGTTAAAAATTCTAGGGTTTCCCTCGTGGCGCAGTGGTTGAGAGTCCGCCTGCCGATGCAGGGGACGCGGGTTCGTGCCCCAGTCCAGGAAGATCCCACATGCCGCGGAGTGGCTGGGCCTGTGAGCCATGGCTGCTGAGCCTGCGCGTCCGGAGCCTGTGCTCCGCAACGAGAGAGGCCACAACAGTGAGAGGCCCGTGTACTGAATTAAAAAAAAAAAAAAGAAATTCTCAAAGATAACCATGGAAAATGTAAAAGAAATGGAATAAAGGAGATCAATTCACAGGAGTAAAGGAAAGGAAGAAAAAACAAAGGAAAACATTGAAGGACTAAAAAATACAATATAAAATATCATTTAGTATTTTTATCAGTAGAAAAAAAATCAGTGAAAAGAAAACAGTAGAGATAAATCCTTTTTTCATTATAGTAGAGTCTCAGTTTGGTAAAACATGTAATAACTAAAGTATAAAATCCAGCTGCTGTATGCTCTTTACAATGATAACTACAGGCAAGCTCCCAAACCAAACTCTCAAATTAGACAACTTTGGATAAGATAATCATTATTAAAAATAGAATTGGGTATAATTTTTATTTCTCAGAAATGAATGCAAGGGCAGATAATTAGAAAAATATTGAGGAATTGAACAAAAATATTAAAAAGTCGTATTTGTAGAAACCTAAACCCATATTCATATTTTATAAAGCACATGTGAAAGATTAATAATCGACTGTATAGTAGACAGAATGATTCAAAGGGTCTAAGTCTTTGATTAGCTGAAACAAAGCCGGGAAGTGTCTCTCTTAAATCTTGTTTTATAAGGAAAATGAACAATATTGATTTATAAGCCATTGTTAATTGAGTTTTCTGATATTTTCAGCCCAAATATTCCTAATACACCAAATTCAGGATAAGACATATTATTTTGCTACTGCCCGTGCGTCTTTAAGTCCTATAGCAATGCCTTTAATAGATCTTTCTAAATATGTTAATATTATATTGAGGTTGTTAATTTTTGCCTCTAGTTATAAAAGTTTTAAGTGATTTTATCTTGAAAGCATAACCCTTTTAATATCATGTAAAATACTTATGTTTACCTTGGTATAAATGGATTTATTTTATATAGAATGGCATGTATTTGTTTCATACACAATCATTGTATGAATTATTTTGTTACTTATTTGTCCATTTTTTTTTCTAATACATGGTAGGTCACTTTATATTTTCTCTTTTCTTTCAGGTTTTGTAACACTGAAAAAAAACTGATTAGGTTAATAAGACCCAAATCATTTGGATGAGACGTTTTTTTGTTTGGCACTTGGTTGATGCTTCTTTTTGTTCTATTTTTAATCTTAGAACAGTTCCACTAGATTTTTTATATTTGGTATAAACATTTTGAAGAGTCCAGGATAGTTGTATTGTAGAACTATTCACATTGTTTCCTTTGCATTGTTTTTAAGTTAATCGGAATCTTTTATTCATTTTCTTTTCTTTCTTTCTTTTTTTAACAAAAGGGAGGGTTTTGATATAGTCCCGAATTTAAGAGTATCTGCCCACATTTTTTGTTTCTTGTTCCTCAAATACTGTTTTATTAAGGTATAATTCACATAAAATATAGTTAACCTATTTAAAATATACAGTTCAGTTCTTTTAGTATATTCACAGAGTTATGCAGTCATTACCATTATCTAATTTCAGAATATTTTTGTCATCTCAAAAAGAAACACCAGACTCATTAGTAGTCATTCATATTCTTCCCAGTATTAGATTCTGGCAATTGTTAATCTATTTTATCTTTCTATAAATTTTCTTATTCTGGACATTTCATATAAATGGAATCATACAATATGTGGACTTGCATTACTGGTTTCTTTCAATTAGCATAATGTTTTCAAGATTCATCCATAATGTATCATGTTTCAGTACTTCATTCCTTCTTATTACCAAATAGTACTCCCTTGTATGGACATGCCACATTTTATTTATCCATTTTGTTTAGTTGATGGGCAATTGGTTTACTAATTTAGTAATTTTTTACTAAATTAGTAAAAAAATAGTAATTTTTAACTACTATGAATAATAATTCTATCAGTATTAGTACAAGTTTTCGTGTGAACATATGTTTTCAGTTCTCTTGAATGTATACCTAAGAGTAGAATTCCTGGGTCATATGGTACCTGTCTATTTAACATTTTGATGTACTGCCAAACTGTTTTCCAAAGTGACTGGATTGTTTTACAATTTGAAACCAAGAGCTTCAATTTCTCCATATCCTCGCTGACACCTGTTATTACTTATTTCTTAGACACTATCCATCCTAGAGGGTGTGAAGTAATATCGCATTGTGGTTTTGATTTGCATTGCTCCAATGACTAATGATGTCTATTTGTTTACTTCTATTTACATATTTTCTTTGAAAAAATGTCTATTTAAAATATTTTCCCATTTT
This sequence comes from Leucopleurus acutus, assembly GCF_964270905.1. Lineage (NCBI taxonomy): Eukaryota > Metazoa > Chordata > Mammalia > Artiodactyla > Delphinidae > Leucopleurus > Leucopleurus acutus. Next base: position 55,663,129 of record NC_139142.1, read on the forward strand.
TAATTTTTTTGTCTTTTTATTGTTGAGTCACAAAACTTCTTTATATACTTTGAAAACTACACCCCAATCAGATACATGATTGGCAAAATTTTCTTCCATTCTTGAGCTGTCTTTTGTTTTTCTTGATAGTGTTTTTCCAAGCACAAAAGTTTGGCATCCTGATTAGTTACAAATTATATATGTTTTATTTTGTTGGTTATGCTTTTGATGTCTTCGTTAATAAAATATCAAATCCAAGGTCTTGAAAATACTCCTAAGTTTTCCTAAAGAGTAGCTTTGACATTCTGATACTTGATCTATTTTGAGTAATTTTTGCATTTGGTATGAGTAAAGGTCCAAATTAATTATTTTACCTGGATATCTGCTTTGTACAACTCTTACATATATTTGTGAAATTTATTCCTAATTATTTTATTATTTTAAATGTTATTGTAATGGAATTGCTTTCATAAAGTTATTTTCAGATTGCTTATTCCCAGTATATAAAAATACAACTGATTTTTGTCCACTGATCTTGTATTCTGCAACTTTGCTAAACTCCTTTATTGGTTTTCATACTTTTTTGTGTATGGATTGATTAGGATTTTCTGCGTATAACATTTATAACAGGGGATTTGGATTAAGGTGGTGGAATAAGAGGATGTGGATTCCACATATATCCACAAACACATCAAAAATACATCTACATGTGGAAAAAATATTACTGAAAACCAACTGGAAACTGAAAGAAGGACTCCTTTATGGCCAAGGCTATAAGAAAGATAAACAGGTAGGAAGGGAAGAAAAGCAATCAGCTTGAGACCTGTGTCCCTGGGACAGGACTCAGAGGAAAAGGGAGAAAACACAGGTGGACACCCGCCTAAGGGATGAGTGGTTTGTGCCACAGATTGGGCGTATGAATCCTGAGTTCCTATGCAAGGTAGACAAGCCCTCTTAGCTAGTTGGAGGACCACTGAGACTAGCTGAAGGGTGGATGGGAAGACTGATCTCCACTCCTGCGGAGCACGAATGTGCTGGCTTGCCCCTGAGGCAGAAAGAAGAGAAGTCTGCTCCAGGGGCTGACTGGTCTCCATGACTGACTCACCATAAGCCCCTGCCCAAGCTGAGTGACCCCTTCAGCTCCACTCACTCCACATCACAGAGTGCAGCACTGGATCTAGGGTGGCCATGACTGGGGAAAAGACTTAATCGTGGGACTGAGAGGTGACCTGGTCCTGAGGCAAAACCTTGGTGTGGAGTGGCATTCATTGCTGGTGCTTACTCAAGCAGCACCCCACAAGCAGCCCAGATCTCTGACAGTGGCTGCTCCACCACAGCTCTCCTCCAGCCATACATGCCGAGAGGTCACAGAGACCCCACTTGCTTTAGCACTCCCTCACTCTGGGGCAAAGATCCTGGTGTGGAGAGAGGGAAAAACACACATTTAAAGGGAACAGAGCTGCAGCTGAGGCCTGACTCTCTGGGCTTCACTCCAGCAACTTGGGGTCAGACCATGCCCTTGAGAGGGTGGCCATAGCCACTGAGGAGAGAGGAAGTCCTGTCTCACAACCAGCTCAAGCTATAGCCCCTCCAACTCCAGCTCCACCCCCTACCAAGGTAATAGCCACCAGAACACCCTAAGATGTGACTTGCATTCATGTCAAATCCAGCTCCCCCACCAAAGGTATTGGGCACACAAAGTCTGCATAGGGATTTCCCACATAAGATCACCACTTTAAGACAAAAATAGGTAATTGTTTCACCTAAATTCATAGAGACAGAGAAAGTAAAGCAAAATGAAAACACAGAGGAACTACTCTCAATTGAAAGAGCATGAGAAAATCCCTGGAAAAATAAATAATGAAAGAGAAATAAACAACTAACCAGAAGAAGAATTAAAAACATTGGTAATAAAAATGTTAACTGAATTAGGGGGAAAAAATTGATGTACACAGTGAAGACTTTAACAAGGACTAGAAAACATTAAAAGAAGACCCAATCAAAATAAAGGATTTGATAGCTGAAATTAAAAAAAAAAAACAAACACACACCTGAAAGGATAAATAGCAGACTAAATGATACAGAAGAACACATAAGTCATCTGGAAAGTAGAATAATGGGAATCACCCAAACAGAACAGCAAAAAGCAACTCAAATTTTTTAAAACTGAAAATAATTTAAGAGATTTCTGGGAAACATTAAGCTTACCAAAATTTGCATTATACAGTTCCCAGAGGAGAAGAAAAAGAGAAGGGTATCAAAAATGTATTTTTGGAAATTATGGCTGAAAGTTTCCCAAACCTGAAGAAAGAAACAAATATTAAGGTACAGGAAGCACAGAGAGTACCAAACGGAATGAACCCAAACATATCCACACTAAGACATATCATAATTAAAATGGCAAAAGTTAAAGTTAAAGAGAGAATTCTAAAGGCAGCAAGAGTAAAACAAAGAGTCATATACAAGGGAATGCTGCTGCTTTTTCTGCAGAAAGTTTGCAGGCCAGAAGGGAATGGCATGACATATTCAAAGTGCTGAATGGGAAAAACTTGCAACCTAGGACACTCTCTACCCAGCAAGATTATCATTTAGAATAGAAGGAGAGATAAAGAACTTCTCAGACAAGCAAAAACTAAAAGAGTTCATCATTACTAAATCTACCCTAAAATAAATCTTAAAAGAATCTTCTTTCAGTGAAAAAGAAGAATCTATAGGAAAGGGAAAATCACACTAGGAAAGGCAAATATGTAATAAGAACTGAGGATCAACCAATTAAATAGGCCAGTACAGATATTAAAAGGCCAAAAATTTTAAAGCAACTATAACTATAATATAAACAGTTAAGGGATAAGCATGAAGATGAAAATATGACATCAAAAACAAAAATGTGGGGGAGGGGTATAAAAATGTAGATTTTTACAATGTGTTTCAACTTAAATGACTACCAGTTTCAAACAAGTCTATATAGTTACAGGTCAACATATATGAATTCCATGATAACAACAAATCAAAAACCTACAATACATAAACAAAAACTAATAAGAAAGGAAGACAAGCACACTACTAAAGAAAATCATTAAATGACAAGAGAAGGAACAAAAAGAAGAAGAAATGAACAGAGAAGAGCTACAAAAACAACTGGAAAACAAGTAATGAAATAGCAATAAGTACATACCTATCAATAATTACTTTAAATGTCAGTGGAGTAAATGCTCCAATCAAAACATAGTGTGGCTGGTTGGATTAAAAAACAAGACCCATCTATATGCTGCTTACAAGAGACTCACTTCAGTGCTAAACAAACACACAGACAGAAAGTGAAGGGATAGAAAAAGATATTTCATGCAAATGGAAATGACAAGAAAGTGAGTGTAGCAATACTCACATCAGACAAAACAGACTTTAAAACAAAGGCTGAACAAAAGACAAAGAAGGGCATGGCTAACGTGTACAGGAAGATATGCTCAGCATTGTTAATCATTAGAGAAACGCAAATCAAAATAACAATGAAATATCACCTCACGTGTCAGAATGACTACCATCACAAAGTCTACAAATAACAAATGTTGGTAAGGATTTAGAGAAAAGGGAACCCTTGTACACTGTTGCTGGGAATATAAATTGGTGCTCCCACTATGGAAAACACTTGGAGTTTCCTCAAAAAACTAAAAATAGAACTACCATATGATGAAGCAATTACACTCTTGGATATATATGCAGAAAAAATAGAAACACAAATTTGAAAAGATACATGCATCCCAATTTCATAACAGCATTATTTACAACAGCCAAGATATGGAAGCAACCCAAGTGTCTACCAACAGAGAAATGGATAAAGAAGATGTCATTTAAATATATTTATATATAATATATCATATATAATATAGTATATTACTCAGCCATACAAAATAATGTCATTTGCAGCAATGTGGATGGACCTAGAGAATATGAGCTTAGGTAAATACAATGTCAGACAAAGAAAGACAAATACTGTATGATAACACATATATAGAATCTAAAAAATAATACAAACCAATGTGTGTAGCAGAACAGAAACAGACTCAAATATAGAAAACAAACTAGTGGTTACCAGTGGGGAGAAGGAAGGGGGCAGTGGTATGTTAAGAGACAAAAACTACTGTGTATAAAATAAACAAGGATATATTGTATATACATGGAATCATCAACATTATCTTGTAATAACTTTTAATGGACTAAGCTGTAAAAGTACTGAATCACTATGCTGTATCCCTGAAACTAATATAATATTATAAATCAATATACTTCAATAAAAATTAAGGTTATAACATCTGTGAATAGAGATAATTTTTGTTCTTCTTTGTTAATTTTATTCTATTTTGTTTCACTTTCTTCTCTGATTGCCCAGTCTAGAACCTCCAGGTCATGGTTGAATAATAGTGGTGAGAACGGACATCTTTGTCTTACCCAAGACCTTTAGAGGAAAGCACTATTAAGTATATATTAAATGGGAATTTTTCATAGATACCTTTTATCAGTTTGAGTGTTTTTATCATGAAAGTGTGCTTGATTTTGTCATATGCTTTTTTTCTGTCTACTGAGACGAACAAAGTATTTTTCTTCTTTATATATGGCACATTACAGTGATTGATTTTTGTATGTTAAACCAAGCTTGCATTACTGAGATCAATTTTGTTATGATGTATTGTCATACTATTTCATTATGGTATATTATCATTTTTATATACTGCATTATTCAGTTTACTAGTATTTGTTGATGATTTTTATACTTATTTTTATACAGGAAATTTGCCTATAGTTTTCATTTCTTGTGGTATCTGTCTGGATTTGGTATCAGGATAATACTGGGCTCATAGAATGAGTTGGCATGAAGCACCTCTCCTTTTATGTTTCGGATTAGTTTGTGAAAAATAAGTGTTAATTCGTCTTTAAACATCTATTAGAACTCACAAGTGAAGCTATCTGAGCCTGGATTTTTTCTTTACGGGAAGGTTTTTGATTATTAATTTATTTTAACAATATTTGTGAGGGATCTTATTACTTTTATGGTGAAGCTAATTTTTATTCTGCTATTCTGGAAGTGTATCTTTCTTGGATGTCATTTAAAAGCAAATATTTTATATGAAATCCTCACTTGTAATGGACATTGATAGTTTCAAACAACCTCTCCTTCTAGATTTTAGGTTCTTATTAGTTAATTTTTAGATTAACCTTTAATCTAACTTTTCACATATATTGAAGATATGTATGAATACAGCACAGGGAAATTTAGAGATAATGGTGAAATACAAATTGAATACACCAATATCTCATTGAAAGGGATAGAGCATTTAATCTATGAATGTTGTGTTCTAATATATTTGAGTGGGTGCCTTGGTCTTCATTAGTTACCTCATTTTTGTTAAGATCTCTCAAGAGATCGTATTTTTGGTTTGAATTTAGACTTCTTTGTTTTAATGAACAGAGTATTTGAAGAAAATTATATAAATGCATCTTTTGATGTGGACTTCCTGATAAATTCCAGAAAAAATAGCCCTACCTATGATTATTCATATAAATGTGTGTGGATATGGCCCTACTTCTCTGCCTATTCTGGGTCTGGTGTTGAGTTACAGTCATGTAGCTCTATTGTAGATGATGTAAAATGAAAAATATTTACAGGTAATACTATTGTTGTTTTTCAGGGACTTTTAAAATATGATATGGGGGCTTCCCTGGTGGCGCAGTGGTTGAGAGTCCGCCTGCTGATGCAGGGGACACGGGTTCGTGCCCCGGTCCGGGAAGATCCCATGCGCTGCGGAGCGGCTGGGCCCGTGAGACATGGCCGCTGGGCCTGCACATCCGGAGCCTGTGCTCCGCAACCGGAGAGGCCACAACAGTGAGAGGCCCACGTACCACAAAAAAAAAAAAAAAAAAAAAAAATGATATGGAACTATTTCACTACAATACTATGTCAGGATACTGTTCATGCAAATGGTGCCTACTGGATTTATTTGCCACTTATTCATGACGACCTGAAAGAATTAATGTTTTCATAGTTAGTGAATCTCAACATGCACCTTCAATAATTTTTTGAAGGAGAATTGGAGCAAGTTTATAGAGTTCATGAAGTTGAAATTGATCAAATAGAATTCTATGCAAATTAAGAATAAAAAGTATGTCAAATTGTATGTAGAATATATAGAGATATAGAATAAGATATAGAATAATTACTTATGCCACTATTTTTCACAAGTTACTTAGGATAAGCGTATACAATTTTTAAAGCTACATCACATTTATATTTTAAACATAAATTGTTTATATCCTCCCCAATTTTTAACACCAAGTACTCATGTGTACAAACTACAGTCTTGTGATAAATTATTTTACATTTTTGATGTCTGGATTCTTCACTTCATATTTCCAAGGTTCTTTCCTTTACGTTTTGAACCATTAAGAAAATTGGAGCAATTCGTGAGTGACTCAGCCACTCTCCTCCCAACAAGGTGGCTCAGGTAAAATAATCATATACATCTGACCTTTAAAATGTAATACTCAGTGATTGAAACAAGGCCAGTTCAATGCTTTACTGCACTGATGCATTTTCACATGTAATACTCAGGAGGTGACATTTATAAAACTGCTAGTGCACTCTGGAGACATCCTGATAGCTGAGGTGTTATATGAATCTATCTTTATCATGATAATGGATATGTAAGTGTGTTAGAGAATAACAGTGAGATCTTTTGAAAGAAAAGAGAAATTTTATCATTTACTTAATTGGATAACTTAAGAATCAATATAATTTAATAAAGTTGTTATTTGCTGTTAATAAACAAATTCATATTCATTTTACTCAGAGTAACAATTTAAGTAAATCAGTAAGAAAAATATCATATAAAAAATGTCAAAGAAAAATGTAAAACACTTTTTAATAATCCACAACAGTTATTGCTTTTTTTCACTTTCCCTATATAATATCACTGATATAATGTTTATTTGGCAATAATTTTCCTCATAGAAGGCAAATGGGAGATATTCCATGTGCAGCTAAAAAATAAAAACAAACAAAAAAACTTTACTGAAATGATTTTTGTGGGTTTTGTCAAGATGAATTATTTCTAATATGTTTCCATATTTTAGTAAATTCAAATGAGAAAATAAGTGAATATTGTTTAGAAATATAATGAATTTTTTTAGCCATCATATCCAACTTTAGAACATTTAAGTCATCAAATACATGTATTGTGCATAGGTTAACCATCCTGGTGAATTTCTTCAAGATTACAATCGAACAGAAATTAACTTTGGGATATGCAATTTTATATCTATATTTTAATGTGTTTTTTAAAAATTGTAATATCTATGTCCAATTATTTACATTACAAGCATCATTATATTTCTCATGTTTAAAATTTGATAGACTTATAATTGATAGAAATGGTATTTTCAGTTAGAAGATTCTTCCTGAATTCAACTAGATATTTATATAATATTTATATTCATAATTACATTTATTATTTTAATTTAAATATACTTTCAGAAAACATGCAAGATCACATTTCATTAACTTTAAAAATCAGTGACATTTACTTATAATGTCATAGAAAATATTTGTGAAAATTTTGGTTTCATTTACTCTTTGTACAGCAAATAGACCAATGATACATTTTTGAATAGACAACCACATAAACGCACTTACAGAAAAATATATTTTAAAATTAATTCAAATTGTATTGTACACCTAAAGGTAAAAGCTAAAACTATAAAAATATCTAGAAGAAAATATGGGAAAATCGTATGACATTAGTTTACTTAAAGCATAATTCATAAAATATAAAACATAAATTGGATTTTACTGAAATTAAAACTTTAAGAAAATCTCAATTCAAGCACGAACTGGGAGAAAATATTTGATCTATCTTATAAAGAACTTGTACACACAATATATAAAGAATACTCAAAACTCAATAATAAACAACTAACCTAATTTAAAAAATTGATCATATACTTTACTAGAGAAGAAATATATATGGCAAATAATCATATTAAAAGATGCTCAGCATCATTATTCATTAATGAAATGCAAATTGAAACACACTTATTAGAATGACTTTACAAATATAAGCAATACTAAGTACTGGTAGAGGTTGGGAGGCAATTGGAACTCTCATATCATTGGGGGAATGCAAGTTTGTAGATCCCTTTAGTAACAGTTGGACATTTACTGATAATGTTAAAAATATAATCATCATATAACCTAGTAATCACACTTCAAGAAATTTGACCAAGTAATATGAAAACCTACATTGACACAAACCTGTACATGAATGTGTACAGAGGCTTTATTAATAATTACTAAAAACTGGAATCAACCGTATGTTCCTCAACTGTGAAATGAGTAAACAAACTATGATACATCCAAATCTCCACAATAGAATTCAAACTATTCTTCCACAATAAGGAATAGACTATGGCTACATGTGACAATATGGATGAATCTCCAATACATTTTGCAAAGTGAAAAACTCCAGACTCAAAAAATTACATATTGTATGATTTCATTTATATGACATTCTTTCCAAGGCAAACTTTAAGAATAGATAACAGATCAATTGTTGCCAGAGTCTGAAGTAAAGCCGAGGGGTTGACTACAAAAAGACATGAGAAATATTTTTAAATGATGTACTGCTCTCATCCTGAATTTAGTGGTAACTATAGGTCTGTATACATTTTAAAAATTCACAGAACTGAGCACTTAATAGTGTGAATTTTACTGTATATAAATTATGGCTTCAATTTTAAAATGAAAAAATCTATAGTCAGCACTTCACACAAAGCCTGGCATGTGGTAAGTGCTCAGTCAATATAACCTAATAATATAATTGTCATTGATTCCACAAAAAATATAAAAATAAAGATGTAAAGATTAAAAAATAGAGAAAAATCATCACACAATTTCTATAAAAGTTACTTTGCTGTCCTACATTTTTTCTTAAAAACCTCCTTTGTGGACAAAATTTCTAAAATTGAAGGAGAGTATTTCTCTGATGTACATTTTAATAAAAAAATTCATACCTTGCCATTTGAATAAAACAACATCATACCTTGCCCCAGGCATATAAGCTGTCATAAGTATAAATTTATTTAAAATATATCAACATCGAATGTGAATGCTAGTGTTCAATAAATTGTACATATGGTTTTTTGGAGTTACATTTACTAGAGATGGGTTTCTTTGCCTCATAAATATTCTTGTAATATCATATCCATTGTTAAATAAAAATACTCCTAGAAGAATTAATTTGTGAATTAAATCTAAAAGTAATTGAATGTTCTTTAAAACATCTTCTTAAGTAATATTTAGAATCCTTTAGTCTTTAAATGAAAGCTGAAATAATTATTAATGTAGTAAGTTTTCTCAAAGTATGGCACAAAGGTTAAAAGTAATATTGACTGTTTTTACTCAAAGTTTCCAAATCTTTTAATAAAATGTAAGAAACCTCAAAACAAATGTTCAGTAGTAGTAAAAGTTACATAAATTTGCTATGAAGTAATTATAGTTTCTGAATGTGCAATCTATAGCAATAACAGAAAAAACTTTATTATAATGATAAACCTTAAGGTAAATTTTAAATGCATTTTGAATAGGAAGGTGCTTTAGTATTTTTATTAGTGTTATTATGGTATATCATTCTCTGCCCTTTTAACTCATCTAAGTCTTTAAAGTGAGTTTCTTATTTATGACATATAGTTGGGTCTTACTTTGTTTATTCATTTTGGCATCCGTTTTTCAGTTGGTGTCTTTAGAACATTCCTATTTGATACAGTGGATTAATGTCTATCATATTTGTGTCCGTTTTCTACTCATTGTATTTTTTGTTGTTTCTCCCTTCCCCTTTTTTTTGCCTTTTCTGGTTTTAACTGAGTATTTTATATGATTCCATTTATCTCCTCCCTTAGCATATATATCATTTATATCTCTTTTTAAAAAATGTTTAGTAGTTGTTCTAGGGTTCAAAATGTATATTTCAAAACAATCTAAGTTCACCTTTGAATAACACTATACTGCTACACATATCACTACTGTACTGCTATACATGTAGTGCATGTACCTTGTAATAGAGTATTCCCATTCTTCCCTCCTATCCTTTGTGGCATTGATTTATTCATTTCACTTATCCATAAGCCATAATCACCCAATACATGTATACTATTATTACTTTAACGAAGTGTTATCTTTTAGAACATTTAAAAATAAGAAAAAACTATTTTATTTTATCTTTACTTATTCCTTCTCTCGTGCTCTTGCTTTATTTAGATCCGGTGTCAGATCAATGGAATTTTCTTTCTCCCTGAAGAACTTCTTTTAAAATATCTTTCAAGGCAGGTCTGCAGGACAGGTCTGTTTTAATTCATATGAGGAAGTCTATTTCTCTTTTACTTCTGAAGGATAATTTCCTGGAGATAAAATTCTAGTTAGTTTTTTCCTTTTACTTTCAACACATTAAATATTTAACTCCCCTCATTGTTTGCATAGTTTGTGTAGGAATTCCACTATAATTCTCATCCTTGTTCCTCTCTAAGTAAGGTGTCACACATCCTCTCCTGGCTTCGTTTAAGATTATCTCTTTGTATTTGGTTTTCTGTATTTAAAAATAATATGCCAAGGTATGGATTTTTTTTTGCAGAGGAGGTATTTATCCTGTTTGATATTCCCTGATCTTCCTTGATGGGTGGTTTGTTGTCCGTTGTCAATTTTGGAAAGCTCTTGGCCAATATTTCTTTAAATATTTCTTCTGCTCCATTCTCTATACTTCTTATACTCCACTTATAGGTATGTTACATCTTTGGACATTGTTAAGCAATTCTTGGATGTTCTTTTTCCTTTTGTTGTTGTTTTTAAAATCATTCTTTTTTCTTCTCTTTGTATTTCAGTCTATAGAGTTTCTACTGATCTTTCTTATTCATCACTGATTCTTTTTGGTCATGTTGAGTCTACCAATGAATTCATTAAAGTCATTCTTCATTTCTATTACTGTTTATTTGATTTCTAGCATTGATTTTTTCAATTATTTCATAGTTTGAGTATTACCTTTTGATTCTTTCATAGCTTTTCATCTTTCTGTTTACACTACCTACCTGTTCATATATGTCTTCTCTTTGCATTAGATCCCTTACCATGTTAACCGTCATTATTTTTAATTTCTTCTCTCACAATCCCAATATCTATTTGATATCTGAATATGGTTCTGATGCTTGTTTTATCTTTTCAGACTGTGCTTTTCCTTGACTTTTGGCATGTTTTTGAATTTTTTGTTGACAGTTGGATAAGGTTTATCAGGTAATAGAATGAAGTACATAAATCTTTAGTATGAACTTATGATAATTTGGCTAGTACTTGGGTTGTGTTATTTAATTGTTAATATGTCTAATGTTTATTTTAGCTTTAGTTACAAGAAGCTTCAACTTATTTCTCTAGTGTGCTTTGGTTTTGTCTTCTTTTTTGGCTTTGGGGATTTCCTATATGCTGCTCTTGGAGAGAGTCTGTGTCTTGTAACTCTTTCATCTGTAATCCATTGTAATGAAACTGGAGGCCTATTGGAGTGGTGGTAAATTGTTAGTTAGTAGGAGCATTCTATAAACTTCAGATTTAGTATTCATCTTTTAATGGCCATGCATCGCAGGACTGTGGCTTTCACAAGTGCTTCTGTTCCTTATCCTCACACCCTACTCCTTTCTCTAACTGCAGAGTTCTCAATCTATTTATTCAAAGTCCTATCCCCTAATGAGAATTTTGTTGTTTTGTTTTTTCTCCTCCAGGAAGATGGGAGATGACGGAAGAAGGAGAAATCATCTTGCCCCAGTAGAATGTGCTTCCAGAATTGCAATCTGGTGAAGTTCTTTCCCTTGGAGTATAGGTCACTGTCATTGATAACGTGCTGCTCACCTTTCACAATGATTACATTTTCCTTTCCTCTTCCAGTGCCATGAAGGGATCTTTCTCAAATCCTCACTATGAGTATCTGGTGAAATTCTCAGAGAGAAAATTCACACAAGATAGGGCTCCCGCTAAAATAGCCTCGCCCCACTCCATCCCACAAGACTGAGGCCTCTTGGTGTTTCTCATTCTCACACTGACCTTCACTGAATAATTTCTGGTCCTCCCAAGTCAGCCTCTTGGTGGCACCAGATGAGTTCTAGTAGATATCATAAATATTTCTCCATGAAAATATTCATCATAGTAAAGACAAATTGGTTACTATCTCAAAGCAACTGGGAGACTTTAATAATACATCTGAGGTTATTTTTATCATCACCTGTCAACAACATAATCCTGGAAAACCTGTAAGGGTAGGACATTGCCAGGAAGCAAATCCTCAAGGGCTATTTGAGCAACCTGAAATGGCTTTTATCCAATTTCCCTTCATGATGGGATTTGAGTATGTTTTAGCTAGTTTATGTCTATTTTCAGAATAGATTGAAGAACTCTTTTGCTAAAAAGTCACTGCCCTAACAAGTCACTAAAATGCTGCTTGACTTTATGTTCCAACCTGGGGCATTCCAACATTTATATAATGTGTCCAATGTACATAGTTTATGGAAACCATTATAAAAGAACTCTATAAGATGTTATCTCTTACTCAAAAACCACACTGTCCTTACCACTCACAATCTTCTTGAAAGGTTGAAAGCTCAATGGCATCCTTAAATTAAAATTAGTAAAATTTTGAAAACCCTTTAATTTCTTTGGCTAAAGGTACTCCAATTAGCCCTAATGGCCATATAGTCCTCTCATTCACAGACACATCAATTTACCCTCTATGAATTGGTAACTGAGATGTCTATGCATTTAGAGATTTTTCTCTTTTATACTAGCCTATGATCTGCTACATGCAGTCAAGGCAAAATATTGCAAGGGACTTAAGTACTATACCCTATCCTATCACCATCAAGTTAAGATTGCCTTTCTTCTTCAGATCTTGAACAAGGAGCTCTCATGTATCAGAAAAGACATCAGAGAAAAAGCTGGTCTTGAACCTTGTTGAAATCAATTTTATCAGGTTCTATTAACAACAAATAAAAAATTTCAGGAAGTCAATGCTTAGGTTTACCTTTCGCAACTAAAGAAGCAATGTAGAATTGTACACAATTGGATAATACTCCAATAGGGGACCTCAAAGTGAAGATTCACAGATATCCTAAAGAAGCAACTCATTTTCCTAAGTACAAAGCTGACCCAAGACCTCCAGAACAAGCAGATGATGTCAGATAGTGGACTGCTTTCACTCAAGATGTCAAACCTAAGTCTGTTTGACACCTGAGTCCTGTTTTGTTTCTTACTTTCTCACTTATAAACATTCTTCTCATTTTCAATAGATTCCTCATTGTTGTTCACCTATAAGGCCCTTTTTCTACTTTCTTTCCTCTTTATTATACTTTTTAGATCAAAACATAGACATTTTAAATAATGTATAGCATGGAAAATATAAAATGGGATAAAAATGTACAGCATGGAAATTTTTTAAAAAATACACATTCTAAGACAATTCTTAGATTATCCCAAATGTAGTTACTGCTCTCAATTTTACCTACTATTGACTATACCATGTATCACCAGACCCTCATGATAAACATTTGTGGTCAATTCTGCTTTCATCAAGTGACACTTCAGGGAATTACAACTGGATAGTGTTTTTACTTGCAACTATATGAACAAGTGACCATAAACAAATGAACCTGTGACTTTGCTAGTGCCACTCCATCCCAGAAAGAAAAAAAAGCATTACAAATCTATTGATCACATGACAGGTAATTCTAAATTTGAATTCAACAATCTTCACAGGGCAATAGGCCAAGTACTTGCCACCTGAAAGAGACTAATAGAGATCCAAATATGTAACCTAGCTAATGTAAGGCTTTGATTCTGACTTCATGTTGTGGACAACTCCTTTGTTTCTCTGCATCTTTGAGTGCCCCTAGCAGGTACTACTTTATTTGTAGCCAGGGTTCCAGGTCTTGTTTGCCTCAGACAAGTAACTCATGAAATTTAGGAATAAAATTTAAAGATTTTTCTATACACAGAGACCCTAATTCTATAATAACCAAGTCTGGAAATTCTGACCCAGGCACAATATCCAAAAAAAGGCCACTCTTGATTATTCAAACATTTTACTCATACAAATTACTGATTCATTTTTTAATATGAAAAATCAGAGCAGTGTCCCCACTGGTTCTAATCTTACACATAGACAAAAGCGAAGGAAACTTATCAATAACTCTGATAGAAGTTATTAAAGATATTACTTCTGCCCTAGGTGGAATATAGGTCAGTCTGAACTCATTGGCATGACTAGTGAAATTGCTCTCAATTTCTTGTTGGTAAATTATAATGATGTCTGTGCCATTGCTAATACTTCTTGCTTTATTTGGATGAATGAAACAAGCAAAGTAGAATAGGCTATATATTATTGTCTTAAGGAAGAAGCTACTTGAATGTCTAAGTTTTCTCCTTGTGGTCTATGAGACTTGTTCTTTGGCCTGAGTTCAGAAGGTTGGGCTCCTGGTTCCAAGCATCTTAAATGAAGTATTAATTATTGTTACTTTGTGTTCATTTTAGTAGTCATTATGCTGTTCCACTACATTATATCCCTGATCTTATATGCTTCTATGCAGCTGCTCTTTTGTCAGATGATTACCATGATAGTACAACAAAAATGCCAAGAATTGTTTTTCATACAGTTGCATAAGGACACAACTAAACAATCCTAAGGCAGTGAAGACCTGGATCTAGCCTTTACTCAGCTGGTCAACTTCTTGCAAGGCACAGAATGATCAGAATGAGGACTGAGAGACAATAGATATACAAACAATGGCCAGGCCATATATGACAATTAGAACTCTTACCTACAACCTCTGAAGGAACTAGCCCAGGAAGACAAACCACTGCTTGTGCAGACATTGACCCCGAATAGTCAAAGACATTTGGCTTCCTGGTTGTTTTCTCCTGCTTGCAACTAAGGACCAACCAGTGAAAGTCAGGTTAACACAAAAGATTATGGTTTGAGAAGTTTAGGGGAGAAGTGGACCATACTTAATACAAAATGATTTTGCAACAAGAGTGAAGGAGAAGCAACTCATTCCTAATACATAAGAATGAAAGTCCAAGTAGCAGGAAGTAGGTAACTTACAAGTAATGTATTTTATTAAATAAATCATTTATACATTGCTTCTTATTCATTTCAAATTGCCTTGGCGCTACTTGCTTGCAATAACAGCTGTGACTAAAGCTTCCTATACACATCTCAGCAATAATATTCTTTCCAGTCTAGGTATTTCATTTTGTTTTGCTTTTGCTTTTGGCATTTCTTTCCCGTTTAAGTAAATTCAACTTCTCAAGACACAAGTCATTCATCTTTAAGTGTTAGCCTCCACTTTTTCCTCAAGCTGAGCAAAAGGCAAAGTCTTGCATAGTATGGCTGCCTGCCCTATTCCACTCACCAGTAAAGAAGAGGTCAAGGGCTAGGAGGCAGCTTTTTTCATAAGGCTGCCCTTTCTGTATCATCCATATCCAGCAAAATGTAGCCGGGCAATTTTTGCTTACTGAATATGAGTGTATTTCAGGAAATATGCTGCCAAGTGGTTCTGAAAACCTAGAATTGTTGTCATAAAATATTATAAGCCCCAGTTATTACGAAATATGGAAGATCATATATCCATTACGATTTTGAAAGCTGTTAGTGCTGTGTTGGTGAGGTTGCCATCCCCCACTGAGTGGGCATCAGGAGAATAAGGGGATGGGGGCACACTGGGTCAGTATCATGGCTTTGGTATTTGTCTTGGTTTCAGTAAGATTTCACTATGTAACTGTACAGTCTCAAGGTTACTCAAAGCTTGAATCTAAGAAGCTAAAATCTAGGACTGTCCTCTTTGAGTGAAGTACTAAGGGTGTTGGACTCTGGAGAGAAGTGTGAGATAATTGCTCAAGTCCATGTTCACTGGGCAATGCCATGGGTTTGGAAGGGCTATGGCTACCCAACTTGGCTGGTCTAGGTTGGGGCTGTGTCAGTGGGTGTTTGTGAGGTTGTAAAGGACAGGCTATGGAAGTACCCCCAGGGCCCAGAGAGCTGGGAGACAGCGGAGGGCTAGCCTAGAGCCTGCCCTGTATGTTGAGTGCAAGGAGGATTTGGTGAGAGACGGGTTAGATGTTAAGATATTCTTGGACAACTCGGGCCCCCAGGGTAGCCAGAAGGTGGTTTTCCTGGTTTTAGGTGTGCTGGAAGGATTTTTAACAGCTCAGAGCAAAGTATGAGTGCTAAGATCAGAGCACCTGTGAGCTGTACCAAAGCTGATGGGACCTGACACCTTCCTGAGACTGGCTTTGGCTAATAGTTATCTGACTCCAGTTCCTCAGCCCCTGTTCCAATGTGTCTATAAAGTAGAGGCAGTCTTATCCCCTTCACTGCTTTCAGCCGTAGAGCTTTGGGAGGGTGCTCTGGGTCCACTGAAGCTAAGGTGATGTGATCTGCAGATGGGAGAGGTAGGTGGAAAGCAGGGGATATATGCTTTCTTTAGAGTGCTACCCTAGAAGTCCATAAGCTTCATATTTAAGTTCTCCTTCTTAGCCAATTCTCCTTCCATCTCCACCAAACTGGCAGGCCACTTCTTCTGCAGGGTCCCTGAGTTAGTCATTTCCAGTGTGGGAAGAGTGATGGACTTTGTGTGGAAATGTACAAATGCTCCGATACATTACATTTTACCTTTATAGTGAAGAACCAGTTGTCATACTGAATGATTTGTTCAATCACCATAACCACGTGAATGGATGTGGCTACAGCCATTTCAGCAAGCATTCCTTCATTTTTGGCCCATAACAAGTTAGGCACAAATATGATTGCAGTGCATTTTGTTACTGCTGCTGGTATAAGCAAGCTCTGAAAGGAACTTAATTAAATACCTAAAGTTAACGAAATTTTGTGGTGACAACTTTTGACCTGTTCTCCATAAATCTTGAAGTATTTTTGTCTTAATCCTGCACACTTGCAACTTGTGTCCATTATTCACACAGATTAAAAGTCATCAAAATTTAAGGCAATTTCCATAATTAGGACTTTAAATCAACAGCCTACAGAATGGGGGTCTGAATAGAACTCATCTAGGTTAGAGGTAGAGCAGTCTAAAACAGCTCTGTTTCTTTAACTTGGAGGCCCCAATACCAATTTAAAAATGCCCTTCTCTATGTGGTTCTCTAGGAGAAGCAATGACAGGTCTCAACCAGAACCACCTCTATTCTTTCAAAGGAGTCCCCAAAGCTGGTTTTCCACACACCTACTTTGATTGGCTCACATTCCAGGGAGGGCCCTTCCTAAGACTGCTAAAGCTTTTTGATGGTAATCTGCTTGGGCTTCTAATAATGAAACAAAGAATTTGTTATACTGCCCTTCTTTAGCCATACAGTTGCTCATGTCTGCTGCAAATTGATCTTTGCAGTGTTCTACTTGATTTCCAGCTTCAACCATCTCTTAAGGTATCTATTTTTTATGGAAGCCCCTGAAAGTTGACTTCTGAAGTTTTGTGAGCTTAGTTCCGCCTAGCTCTAACCAAATCCCATTTTATTGAGCTATTTCCTCTGTTTCTCTATATTTAGGGATCTCCACTTCTGTTTATGTCATGCAGAAAGTCCACAATCTTTTCTTCAACAAAGAAAAGCACTCCATCATGCTGAGAGAGTTTAGAGCTAATCGATTCTCAGCATCCCCACATGTGTCCAGCATCTTCCCCAAGAGAAATTCTTCTAGCTGAGCTGATGCGTTTTGAATATTTTGAGTTTTGAAAGGGGTTTTCTGTATCTCCTGGCATTGGTGCCACACTGGCCCTGGAAGCACACCATCAGGCTCTTGTGGGGATGGTGGTACATTGACTGAACCATGTCCATGCACAGCTTGAATTGTAACAGATCTTCACAGAGGACTTCTGTTTTCTCAGCTCTAGCCACAGTTTGGTTGGCCAGCTGCTTCATGAAGTTGAACTTCTTCACTGCTGCAGTGGTGGCCAGGCCTTAGGGACTTGGGCCTGAAAGGGCAGGGCAGCAGCATCAGTGGTTCTACAGGCTCACCTTTGGCCATGTCATGTGTCACTCTTGGTGACATAGCCCTACTTCCTTTTTTATGTTTCTGTTTCTGCTATCTTACCTCAGGTTGCTCTCTGATAGGATCTCCAGGTTGAATTTGGGTAAATCATCGTGTCAGTTGCACAAAATTCGTGGAAGCCTGGTCCTTCTATCAGATGAAATGTGGAAGTGTGGAAACATATGGAATGTATATGATACTACTTTATTTTGAAATTGATTGCATAGTGCAAATATAAACACTTAATATTCATACAGTTTGAATCTTTGTGGGAGAAATTCTTCTTTGCAGGATGTATTGTTCTTTCTTGTAAGAAATAATTATACTGCCACTTAATTGCCATTTCTGAAAAAAAATTAATTTTTACTTGGTTGTTGCTGAAGTGTGACCTTGAGAGTGACTTGTCTCTTTAACAAAGGAAATGGTGAAATATGTACTACCAAATACAATTTACTCTGTCTTCTTTTAAAGTTGCTTCTGAAAATATCCCATACATACTGTTTACGTAAGCATCAATATTAAAATGGAAGTTAAGGGAGTTTGTGTCTTCTATGCACTCTATCCAATATTGAAAACCAAACAGTTTTCAGTTAATACTGTCTCTTAATTGCTCTAATGTTGCCACCAATGTCAATACTTTATGCATAAAACAAAGAGAGCTTCTTAGTGTTAGTTTCAGTCCTTACATGATAAAGAGTTTGAATGGTCAGTATGCAGTGCAGTATTAATACACTTTAGACACACTGAATTTAGAAGGCAATGATATGGCTGCAAATTTGCAAGAAGATTCAGAGTTTGTTTATATTTTGCAAGTTCAGCATTGCTGAATAATCAGTGTTACTGGAAGATAGTTTATCAGTCAGAATCCTTCAAGAATGAGAAATGGACAGTTAAATTGGCAAAGTCTGCATACAAAAAGAGTAAATTATTAATCTACACACCAAAGAAGAAAGGCATCCGGAAAAATATTTTCTAAGTAGAATTTTTACTGGTTCTCTCACCAGTCATGCTAACTATCAATTCACAGACTACATACTAATAACATAGATTTTTTTATTGAAAAAGAAGTCAATAGCTGCATTATTTGTCACTTCCTACCTACACATCTGACATAATTCCATAGAGTATTTTCTTTCAGTTAACTATTTTTCCTGAACAAATTTTGGCCTCAATTTTCCTACAGTCAAATCAGTTCAAAAGTTCAATGTCATATTGTTAAAACCACAGGCAATTTTGATGAATTTTATCACAGATAGGATAAACAACTATTGTCCCTATGTCAGTTCTTCAAAGGAAAAAAAATGTATTACAGTTGTGTAAATAATGATTTGTGTTTGTCAAGAAGCATAAATCAGTCAGAGTTTTATGAAGAAAAGGGATAATCATCCTTAATATAAAGGAGCTATTGTTTGAGAACAAAGTGCATATACTCATGTTTGAATTTGATCAAATCTCTAATAGGGAATGTATGAGGAAAATTTCAAAGGTGTAAGGAGATATTCAAGTATGCTTAACTTTTATAAAATCAGAATCATGTAGTTGAATCTCATTATATTGGGCAACTCCAGGTAGAATGTTTCAACTCTGCTCTGCTTTGGTATGATATGAGCATCATTGACAGACATTCTGTAACATATTGCTAGATTTTTGTAATGTAAGAATGTTTATAATATCCATAATAATATAATTATAATATAATACCCATCTTACATTACTATTTTCTCTGTTAGATGTTACTAGGTTTCACAATGTTTTTCATGGTTTGTGAATTCACTGAACTGCACTTGGCTCTTAGCTGCTATATAGCTGTGACTGAAAGTGGAGCTCTTCCATCAAAAGTGCAGAACCTCAGTGCACACACAATGTGTACAAGCCTCACTCAACTTAGTTTACTTTTGCTTTTCTTGTTCTCTTGGTTTGAATCATTTCAGCTAAAACTATTGTGTAATAAATCATGTATTTAGAATGAGACAAGGAATAAATGAAAACAATACTGTCAAAAACACTAGATTGAT
This sequence comes from Leucopleurus acutus, assembly GCF_964270905.1. Lineage (NCBI taxonomy): Eukaryota > Metazoa > Chordata > Mammalia > Artiodactyla > Delphinidae > Leucopleurus > Leucopleurus acutus. The sequence continues at coordinate 55,683,233 of NC_139142.1, forward strand.
AGAGCTGGTAGTTTACATAACTGTAGAGAAAAATTACAGGAACTGCTTAAGCAGTTTTCATTATAGACCCAGGTTTTATGTTGATGTTTTAAAATGTCAGTTATTTTTACCTTGAGACATCTTGAATGGAAGGTAGCTTGTATCTTGTTGCTACTTTTCCACTAGGACAATGTATTTTATTTTTAAGTATTTATTCCTTCTATTAGATTCAGTGGTTTTTCTTTTATTAGTCTGCCATGGGCATTAAACACAACTACGTATCGTGTTTTAATAATGGTTATTTGCCATCACCATCATCTTCATGATGAATGTAATTATGACTTCATCATCTGAAATATCACCACTAGAGCAATTAAAAAATATAAAATGTTGCTATGTGTCAGTGGATGAATTGAAGATTTCCATATATTCTTTTTGCATTTATTTATCACAACAACTCTAGGTATTAAATTTGGCTTATTTAAAAAATGTGACTGAGCAATGAATGTTAAGTAGCCATCTGATTCTAAAACATGGTATCAGGAATACAGATCCTAGTTAGAGAGATGCTAGAAACCAGTTTTATGACAGTGTATCTGTTTTCCATATTGGAAGTACACACATACTCTTAAGAAAAGACTCAATGTTCGATGGTAGCTATGCTTTATTTTACCATCTATAGTATTTTCACCTAGCCACCCCTTATATTCCTACTTTATCCTATGTGCTCTTCTTTAGCCAAAATATTTTAATATTTGGTTGGCTTTAGAAATATAATAATCAAAATAAAAGTTATAAATGAGTTTGAAGTGAACTAGGAGTAGAAGGAAACTTTCTTAACCCAAAAGGTCATTTATAAGTTCTACAGTTAACAACATAGTTTATGTTCTTGTTGGTGAAAACATGAATGCTTTTCCCATAAGGCTGAGAGTAAGGTAAGGATTTGTACTTTCAACCTTTTTTCTTGAGATCCTAGAAAGTTCTGCAATGGAAAAAATGAAATAAAATGTATACGGTTTACAGAAGAAGGAATAAAACAGTTTTATTCACAGTAAAGATAATGTTCTACATATAAAAGCCTAAAAACTATAAAAATTACTAGAATTAATTTGATAAGTTCACTTTTTATAATAACATTATCTAAAATTCAATTGTGTTTCTGTATACTATCAACAAACAGTTATAAAATGAAACTGAAATGAAAATATCATTTACAAAAGAGCTGAAGAACATAAAACATGCATGGATGAATGTAACAAAACATATATAAGACCTCTACAATAATACCTAAAGAACTTTGGTGACAGAAGTCAAAGAAGACTTAAACAAATTGAGATTTATACAATGCTTATGGATTCAAAGACTCAATACTTTTATATCAATTATCCCAGAAATTATTATTAGAATTAACAAATTCTAACAAATTTCTGAAAAAAATTGTTTTTGGAAGTTGATAAAATTATTCTAAAATTCATGTAGAAATTCAGACGATCTAAAATAGCCAAAATAATTTTGAAGAAATAATTTAAACATTTTGAGAAATCATACTTTATTTCATAATCAAGACATATTGTGGTACTGACATAGAAATAGATTATTAGATCAATTGAACCAAATTAAGTGTCCAGAAACAAATATGTATTTATAAGGCCTATGGATTTTTAAAAATGTACCAAATCCACTTAATGGCAAAAGAAAGCCTTCAAGAAATGGTTCTGGTACAATGAGCTATTCATATGTGAAGAAAATGAACCACTATCTCATACCACACACAATTTGAGATTGATACTTGACCTTAGTAAGAAAGCTAAAAGTACACATCTTCTACAAGAACACACAATATCTCTTTACAATCTTGGCATAGTCAAGATTTCTTAGAGAGGACACAGTAAGCCTTGACAATAAAGATCTTTATTTAGAAAAAAAATGTTGGGCTTCCCTAGTGGCGCAGTGGTTGAGAATCGGCCTGCCAATGCAGGGGACGCGGGTTTGAGCCCTGGTCTGGGAAGATCCCACATGCCGCGGAGCAACTAGGCCCATGAGCCACAACTACTGAGCCTGCGCGTCTGGAGCCTGTGCTCCGCAACAAGAGAGGCCGCGATAGTGAGAGGCCTGTGCACCGCGATGAAGAGTGGCCCCAGCTCGCCGCAACTAGAGAAAGCCCTTGCACAGAAATGAAGACCCAACACAGGCAAAAATAAATAAATAAAATACTGAATACATAACTACTTAAAAAAAAAAGATGTTAAGCAACAGCCATAGGTATGAAAATTAACAGGAAGCCACAGAGTGGGAGAAAATGAATGTTATACATATGTGTTTGGCAAAAGACTTGTTTCCAGAATACATGAAGACTTCCCACAAATCAATAATGAGCAAATAAAATCAGCAAAATAATAAAGACTTCAAAAAGGAAGTTATACACTTACCCATAAGTTAATAAAGAAGCAATCAGCATCATCAGTTATGAAGGGAGTAGAAATTCAAATACAGCACTGTGGGTGAGGAGTTCAGCTCCTGTTCAAAAACCTATGTATGATTTTTCAGGCCTGACCATGGGCAACTATAGAGGCTTTACCTGGCAGGCCTCTTGGGGGGAAGCTGCCCTCCCCACACCAGAATTGGTGCACAGCCAGTGCATTGCAGCCTCTGAATAGAGTTTCAGTCAAGGACTCAGGCTCTCTCTGGCTGGCCATGCTCTTACTAAGATCTGCATTTCTAACCCAGGCACTTACTCCAAAGACTGTATGAATAGGATCATCAAAAGGATTGTGTCCTGTTTCAGACGATGTATTAGGCTTAATTCACTTAAAGACAATTGATTTTACTAGTATTTTCAGTAAAACCTTCATTTAGTCAACAGGTAATTATTAGATTCATCCTGTTGCCCTGCACTCTATAATGCTTATGATATCCTGAAAAAGACAATCATTAAAAAGGTTTATCAAATGTGCTGAGTTTCATGACAAAAAAAAGCAAGTGGATTCATTTGCAAGAATATTTTCTTAAGCAAAATATAAATACATCCTGAACAATTCTCTGTTTTTGGATGAATAACTGAAATATCACAGAATAATTTCTAAAAATTGTACACTCTTTAGTGCTGTGTCATACTGTAATAGTTTGTATTCCTTTTTAAAATAATAGATATCAAATGCAATATCATTATTAACTATTATTATAATTGTTACAATTATAGAAAATATTTAAAGAGCACTTATTATGTACCTGACATTGTTTAAGTACTTTATATGGATAAACTCTTTTATTTTTCAAAAATCATTCTGAGACAGGTGCTAATGCTGTCACCATTGTAGCAATTTTAGTGTCTATCTATAAGTTACCAGAGTATTCAAGCTTGCAAAATAAAGTTGACTCTTAATAAGTTGATAATAATTAAATTTGTACATTTTTAATAAATTCATGATTTTAGGAAGATATGAATAGATTTTGAAAAATGCTTATTTGACCAATTTTTCTAGGAATTTTGGTAATATTACATGTACTTAGACTGTGAAGTAACAGGCAAAAACTTCACTATGGTTGAAGTTGTAATTCTTTATTGAGATTTTTATTTTGTTAAAGAGAAAAATAGGACCAAAATTTTTAGAGGAATTGTGCTTTTTTTCCAGCATATATCAGGAAAAGATGGAAACTCTAATTTGAAAAGATACATGCACCCCTATGTTCACAGCAGCACTATTTACAAAAGCTAAGACATGGAAGCAACGTAAATGTCCATCAACAAAGGAATGGGCTCCGCCATAAAAAGATGTCATTTGCAGCAACATGGTTAGACCTAGAGATCATCATACTAGGTGAAGTAATTAGCCAGACAGAGAAAGACAAATACCATATGATATCACTTATATGTGGAATCTTAAAAAATGATGCAAATTAACATATTTATAAAACAGAAATAGACTCACAGACATAGAAAACAAACTTATGGTTACCAAAGGGGAAGGAAGGGGGAATAAATTAGGAGTTTGGGATTAACAGCTACACACTACTATGTATAAAATAGATAAACAACAAGGTCCTACTGTATAGGACAGGGAAATATATTCAATATCTTGTAATAACCTATAATGGAAGAGAATCTGAAAAAGAATAGATATATACATGTATAACTGAATCACTTTGCTGTACACCTGAAACATTGTAAATCAACTATACTTCAATTAAAAAAAAAGTAATTGTGCTTTTTATACCCTTGTTTACCTAGATGAGTCACTTTCTCTAAGCACAAATTATGACATCTTTTATCTTCTTTGTTCGCTCCACAATAGACTGACATACTTAGTTGTTAAATCTGGAAAAAAATCACTGAACTTAATCTACAGAGCTGTTTCTTCATCTTTGCAATTTCTTGTTCAGTACTGGGAGGCCTGCCCTAATTACAGCTGCCTGTAACGGTGGGTAAATCAGCTTATTTCTGGAGTTCCGTATTAGAACTGCTACTTCATCTAACCTAAGATTTAGTGTGAATAACATTGACTGTGTTGATCTCCTTCTACCATTCCTTTGTATTTTAAAAAATTTTTTCAGACCCTTATGTAAAAGAGATGTTATGCATTAGATACAATTGAAGAACCTAAGGTACACATTAGTTTTACACCATTATCTTCTTTGAAATCCATTTACCAAATAACTATTAAATTATTTATACTGTTGTATCTCTGATGCAGTTGAAGTTAATAAATTATTAAGATTATGTTAGTGTAGACCAATGTGCATTCCGATCATGTTACTTTACATCTAAGAATGATGTCAGTTGATTTTATGATATGAAAAATTGAGGGGTAAATTAAGTACAAAATCTTAACTTTTATCTGAGGCCTTCACGTTTGAATGGATAATAAATTTACAGCCAAGTTCTGAAATTTAAGCATTTGAATTCAGGCATGAACACAAAAATGATGGGCAAGTCCCAATACCTTACAAATTACAATAATGATTTGAAGTTTCCATGAATAGGCTGGGGAAATAAATTATGCACTGACTGACTTTCACAGGAAACCCTTATAAATTGGACACTGATTGAAGATACTTCTTCTCCTAAAATGGTTAAAAAGCTGCTTTTATAAAAATTCAATTAGCACTCTTACTTTATGATGCTAGTATATATGTCATTTATGAAATCTTCTTCGGGAATATTCTCATCTTAAGGTAGATCAAATTCACTCTTAATAAGATCTCAATTAAGATTTATTAGAAATTTCTTGTGATGAAGCAAATTAAGGATTTGTTGATATAAGCAAATGATTTGTATGTTGATTTACTTTGCACAGCACATAGTTGCTTTCAGCAGTATGGTTATTTAAAGAGCTAAATTGCTCTGCAGGGTGTAGATGGAGCCAGGCAATGAATGGCTCCAATCAAGCCACCCACATTCTGGCGGGATGTCTGTGACTGTGGCATCATAGATGCCATTACCCAAAATGTGCTGCTAATTGTAATTTCCATTCTGAATCCAGGAGAATTTAAATTGTTTTTGTCTGGTAAAGTCTTAGAGCAGTGTTAAATCTCTATAATTTAACTACATCAAGGAATCTCTTTATTCACATTAAAAGAGTATCACAAGACAGCTGACTATACTATATACATATGCACACACACAAACACAGACATCAAACATTGGGATTCAGACATATTTCTTGCTACAACTGGGAGACCTGAGACTTAGGTCCTTTTGTATGAAAACTGAGTATATACATCATTCTGCAGGAAGAATCCAGGAACAATAGGCTTAACCCAATGTGAACCTTTACTCATTATCGGAAGTAATAATTTGTCATAGATCATATTGTCTGTCACACCAGTTGTTTCCAGGGTCAGGGCCTAGGACAAGAGAGTGCTATAGGTAACTCATGAAGAACTGGGACATGTTGCCCTACTTTGGGAATCCTGTAATAAAACTGAAGCCAAAGGTAAAGAGGTACTGATTCCATCCCCTCACACTGCTCTTTAATGGTCTGTGAGCAGCAGTCTGAGTGGGAACTGTGCTACACAGAAGAGTGGGAAAGTGATCATGCAGAACGGAGAAAAGATTAGAGGACACAACGTGGCCTTGTCAAGTACAGCAGAGTCTGGCTACACTGAGGTACCCAGTGAAGAAGTGTCACTGGCTTTCTTTGCTGATATAGAATTACAACCACACATAGTAGGAAAAGTTGTCATAATAGCAATTATCAAGGTCTACTCATAGAGGACACATACACAAACGCTTGTAAAGCACCCTCTACTAAGTCCTGGAAATACTTTGAGAGGACTTCTACAGGAGCCAAGATCCTCACTCTGCAGGTGGAGGTTCAAGCTGATGGAAATTTCCCATTTCTTTCTATGTGAGATAAGGTCAAAGAGACTTTGTAATGCATATAAACACTATGTAGCTTATTAATAATTAATGGAAATGGAGACAAATAAACCAGAAAATACGCAAACCTTATTTTTATTTCTTGTAACTAGGACTATGTCTATATATGACTTTATATATGTAAATTAATTATTTTTGAGGGGGTTAATAAAATTATGTTCCTGTTTATCCCTATTTATCTTCTCTTTTATTTCTTATTTTTTGGATGCATGCTCATTTCCAGTTACCTGAGGCTACCTGAAGTGAGATTAGCACACATGCAACACAACATGTGACAGAGCAAGCTTTGAAATGAGACAAACCTCTATTTGAATTCAAATTTCATCAATTTGAACTATTATCACCATATATAGAGTAATTATCACCAGTAATCATCATTCATGATTTCCCTATCTTAATTATATTATATATATATATTAAAATAAGTAACTCACATGTTGTTTGTGAGAATTAAATGAAATAATGTACATAGAGTACTTTTAACAATGACTGACATATATCAACTTCTTGATGAATATTAGTCTCACCCCTTATGCACCTTAGAATTTGCTGTGAACTAGTTTTCTGGCTTGTTGCAATCAGAGTCAACCAAAATCCACATATATATATTTCAAACCTATTTCACATTCTGGAGCTCATCTTGCCAGTTAAACGTTTAATAAAAGGAACTTTATGCTCAAATCTCAATGACTCAGCATTAAAATTTCCCTCATTCAATTCCCAATTTTAACTTCCATCTTATTGTCAATAAGTGGGTATTTGTTTCTTTTGATTCCTGTGTCTCATCCCACAATTGAGTTTTGGGGTTTCTGCTTTGCCTCAGATGTTTTTGATTATTGTGATGACTGGTATCACCCATTCATTAACAATGCCCCTATATAAACTTCCACAAAATCCTGCAGCAATCCAAGTAAATTTAATATTATTTTCAACTCCATTTCACAGAAGAGAGAATTGATACACAGAAATGCTAAGTAACTTCTTTGAGGTCACCAGGCTGTATGTGGCAATATGGGATTGTTAACCTTGGCTCTCTGGCTTCAGCGCTTTTACTTTTAATCACTATGCTATGTCATTTCTCATAAAATACTTAGCATAGTCCCTATCACTTAAGGTACTCTAAATGAATGTAGCCACTCTTTTCCCCATTTCATGTTTACTAGTCAAGTTTCTTTGATGCTCTCCATAGTCTTTCTAGGGTTGCTAATCTACATTTGACCCTATGATTACCTTACCTGATTTGACTTCCAGTCTTCACTAGATGACAGACCCCTCACTACTGCTTTGGACTTTGGATTATCATCTCTTCCCAAATTATTATTTCCGGGTTATTTGGCTAGCTATTGGAGATTTGATTCTAGTTTGTTTCTTTTCCATGTAAACCAAGAACTAGTTGTGTCTTTTCAAGTCATCTGTAAGGCTGGTTTTACTCTTGGTGTAAAAGTCTTCTCTTAACCTATACAAAGCAGTTATTTCTTCTGTACTTAGGATCACAACCATTCTTTCTTTTCTAGGACACAGCTACTGGGATTATTGTTGGAAGGCAGCCTTCAGCTGCTCCTACCTATAACGACTGCCTCAGTTCTAGACATCCTTGCCCCAAGATACACTGATTTCCAGGCCAGCGCACATCTAATAACTGATCTGTGCAAGAATATGATGACCTAGCCATTTTAGCCTAATTTGGGACGATTATGAAAGGCTATTGTATCTATAGAATTCCTAGTGAAATTGCTTGAGGCTATTATTGGGTCTGTATCTCAGCTGATGTCTCCTTCTGCACAATTCATCTTCTTTCCACAGGTGTCTATCCCATGGGTAGTCCTTAATAAACATCCTGCCTTCTAAGTTTCATCTTAGAGGCTGCTTAATGGGGCAACCCATTGTACAACATAATCAATTCATTATCTTATGTCTTTCCCGAGGCTTTGAGCTCTCTATCTTTATAGGTTTCTTCTAGTAATATTTACATACATTCAAGTCAATTTTATATTCCAACAACAACAATGATAAAAATCCCTCTCAACTTCATACCATAATAATCTCTCTTAATTTTGGCGAGACATAGTATAATGCTTGAGTGGTTGTCCACATTAACTATCTGCATTATTTATTTTAATCTTACTGCCTTCTTAATGCATTGCCATATGTTTGCAAACATGTCATTTCACAAAAACTGCTTTTGTCAAGATTCACAATTCTTCTAAATCCTATATACACTTTTCCATTTACTATGTTTGAATTAGACTCTTAAGTAAAAATTTTCTCCCTCAAAAACCATGTATTTTTTAGCTTCAGGAATACCCCTCATTCGATTTCTACTCTAATTCTCTAGCTATCAATTTTCTGTCCTTTTGGGGGTTCCCCTTTAATGATTCTGATCACTATTTACAATGTGGAGTGTCCCCACACACCAAGCAATTCTCAGACACCAGCTGCTTACCCCACAATTCAAATCAATTCTGACACTATCTATCTGGAAATATCATCAGATCCCACAAGTTAAGGTCTCAGTCCTACAAGATTGCCCACCCCTTCTACTTCAGATGCCAATCACAAGTCCAGATTGTCACTGTCACCTGTGCTACCTGACTGGATACAGACCAGAAGTTCCCATGATCTCCTCCTCAGGTTCCATTAATTTGCTACAGCAGCTCACAGAACTCAAAGAAACATTTTACTTACTAGATTGTTGGTTATAATAAAAGGAACAGTCAGATGCCAGAGATGCATAGGGAAAAGCATGTGGAAAAGGCATGAAACTCTCATGATCTCTTTAGGTATACTCCTCACCTTAAACCTCCCTCTACATGTTTACTAACCTGAAAGTTTTCCAAACCCTATCCTTTAGGGTCTTTGTGGAAGCATCATCACATAGGCATGACTGATTGATTATATCATTGGCTATTGATGACTGAACTCAATCTCCACTCCCTCTTTCCTCCCAAGAGGTCAGAGGTGGGACTGAAAGTTTCAACCCTCTAATCACAAGGTTGGCTCCCCTGGCAAATAGTCCACATCTTTAGGTTTCCTGGGGGCTTTCCAAAGGTTGCCTCATTAACATAACAAAAGACATTTTTAAGCTCTCATCACCTAGGAGATTCCAAAGGTTATCTGTGCTTTTTACCAGAAACAGGGATGAAAAACAAATATATGTTTCTTACTATAAATCACAGTATCACACTCTTCTTCCCAACATTTATTGTTGTTACTCTTTCTTGTCCCATGCTGTGCTTGCCTTAATTCTCATTCTTTATATTATTTTTGAATCATCTATTTATCTAACTTCAAAAGACTATGTGGATACTATTGTTGACCTTAAACAAACAGACTGCCAGGTATTTCTCCAGCAAAGATGGGTTTGATGAAATAAAATTCGGGTTGGATTGGGAGTTTGGGACTAGCAGATGAAAACTATTACATATAGAATGGATTACCAAGGTCCTATTGTATAGCACAGGGAACTATATTCAATATCCTATAATAAACCATAGTGGAAAAAATATGAAAAAAATAATAAAAAATAAAATTCATATTTTATAGTAAGACAAGAAGAATTTAACCATAAAATTTTTCTTTGCCCATTTGGGCTTCCTCCCTCCCCTTTAATGTGTATTGTGCATCTGCAGTAACCAGACCTCCTTAGGAGATAACCTTCCTTCTTAATCTTGTAAGAGACCAGGATAGCCCATGACCCATTACTTGCTCTGTATGTATAGGTATGGATCATGTAAATTGTCAGCAATATGTCATTGGACCTATAACCTTTTGTCTCAAAAGCTTATATAACTGTGCTTTGACCTCTAATGGACGAAACAATCCTCAGAGCTTTCTGAAAGACTCTCTCAGTGTTATAATCCTCAGGTTGGCCTGAATAAAATTTTCCATTTCTTCCATAGACTGTTGATTAATTTTTTTCATTGGCAGATTTATTTGGGATCAGCAGAGAACTGCAGTTCAGGGTCTGCAACCATGGTTAGTCATGTACAAGTGCCCACACTGCAAGGGAAGGAGAACATTTTTATGGAGGGGAAGAGAAATTTGGGAGGGGTATAGTAAACAAAGAGTCCATGGCTTCATTGGCTGAATCCTTGCCAGGAAAGAAGAGGCATCTTGCTTCTTCCTGTTGAACTCTGCTATCTTTGCAGAGCATGAAAGCTTCCCCTTCTGACCTCCTGACTCTATGTAATTGAGGTTTTTGTTTTTTAAGTTTTTACATTATATTTCACAGGAAAAAATACTTGCTGAATTAAAACATAATAAACAAGCTTAAACCTTATGGGGAATTTTAAAAAAACAGAATTTGGGGAAATTATTTTCCAAAGATATAATGGCATAAAATTTTCTAGGAATGACAGAAGACAAGTCTTCCATATAATACTCACAGGTCAATATAGTATTTTGAAAATCCTAAATTACAAAAAAGAGAAAATAAATCTTAAAATCATAGAAGATAAAAAAGGAAATTGCAAAGCACTTCCAAAAGCTAAGATTTACACTGACAGTCTATTTCACATCATCCACATACATGCAAGAAGTCAGTGGTATAACATATTCAAATTGCCATGGGATGGGGAGCAAACAACTGCCAATCTAAGCTATGCCTGAAGAATGGGGATGAAGAATCTCAGACAAGTAAAGTATTATTAGAATATGTCTTCTTTCTTGTGCCTGAAATATTCTGAACTATTGGATGTGTTGGTATATAATTTATATCAAATTTATAAAGTTATTAGTCATAATTTTTCAAATATTATTTTCAGTTTCTCCACCATGTCTTCTCTGGGGATTCCTATTACACATATATTAGACTGCTTCAAGTATTCTGGCAGTCAATTGAAGCTCTATTAATCTTTTTAGTCTTTTTTTTTTTCCTTTTTGTGTTTCATTTTGAATAGCTTCTAGCTGTGTCTTATCTGCCATTAACATCATCTGGTGTATTTTTCAACACATTCATTATAGTTTTTATCTCCACAACTCAATTTGGTTCATATTTTATCTTCTATGTCTCTAATTATCTTTTTGAGGATATGAATTATAATAGTTATGTGAAATATTTCAAATCCTTGTCTGCTAATTGTAACATCTGTGTTAATTCTTGGACTGTTTTAATTGATTTTTCTGAGTTTTCTACTCATTATGGGTTATATTTTCCTACTTCTTTGGTAGTCTGGTAATTTTATATTGTATTGGAGACAGTTTTGGTTTTTTTACTTTGTTGCATGCTGGATATTTTTATAATCCTATGAAATATTCTTGAGTTTGGGCTTCCCTGGTGGCGCAGTGGTTGAGAGTCCGCCTGCCGATGCAGGGGACATTGGTTCGTGCCCCGGTCCGGGAAGATTTCACATGCCGCGGAGTGGCTGGGCCTGTAAGCCATGGCTGCTGAGCCTGTGCGTCCGGAGCCTGTGCTCCACAACGGGAGAGGCCACAACAGTGAGAGGCCCGCGTACCACAAAAAAAAAAAAAAAAAAAAATTAAAATTAAAATATTCTTGAGTTTGTTCTAGGGTGCATTTAATATATTGGGTTGGCCAAAAAGTTCATTTGTTAAGGAATACGTTGTTCAATAAATGTCTTGTTGAAAATGAAATATGTGCCTTTTATTTTTACTTAAAACTGAATGAACTTTTTGGCCAACTCAATACTTAGAAAAGAGGTAGATCCTTTCAAGCCTTGCTTTTAAGATTTGCTAGGCAGGACAAAATCAGTGTTTAGCTTAGAGCTTATTATTCTTTATACCTAAGGCAAGACTCTTCTGAGTACTATAACAAGTGCTCAGTAATTTATGAAATTTTCCAGTACAATCCTTTGGGAACAGGTATTATTCTCAGCCCTGTGTGAGTGCCAGATATTGTTACTTTTAATTCTTTCAGGTAGTTCTTTCCTCAATATTAAAATGTTTTCTTGAGGCCATGTGCTGATCAATACCCTGTTGAATATTTGAGGGGGACGCTCTGCAGATCTCCACGGTTCTCTGTCTGTGAAGCTCTTTCCTCTTTGATACATCATCCACAAATTCTAGCTGTCTTTATCTCCTGGAATCTCACTCCATTTTCTTAATTAGAAAGTAGGTTTTCTCTGCCCTCCCTCACTACTGCCACCTGGAAACTTAATGCAGTAAGCTTAGGCAATTATAAGATTCACCTTGTTTGTGTCTTGTCTCACAGGGATCACTGTTCTTCATTGCCTGATGTTCAGTATCTTAAAAACTGTTGTTTCAGATATTTTGTCTGATATTCAGTTATTTCAGGAAAGAGGTTACATTTGTCCCATATTATTTCAAATTGGCTGGCAGTGGAAGTCCTGGATAACATATAAGAGTTATATGTTGCTGGTTCTTCCTACATTGATTTACTAGGTGGTATTGTTTGAATAATTTCCATTAAGATCATATGCTATTTGTCCTACCGGGAAAGTTTGTCTAGAGTCAGAAAATGTCAGTAAACCAATACTTTATATAAATTGTATGTATATGATATAATTATATTTGTGGTTAGAGGAATGGGATGTAAAAATCATCAGTAAGAAAAAAGTTATGCATAAAGCTTGATAATTTATCTTGTAAAATATTAAACTGAACTTCAAAATATTTGTTTATTGAGAAAAAACTCACTATGTTTTCACATGTTTAGCTAGGGTCTTTGGCTATGAAAATACATATCTATTTCTATGTATAGATATCATTGTATACATATTTCATTACATTTGTAATTCATTATATACATATAAGTTTTCTTGTAGACAGAATGGACTGATTAAATTTTAATTAATATCGAAGAGTATCTGAGCTATTTAAACAAATTACTTTTCAGACTATTGTCCAAGATTCAGAAGGATTTAAACAATTTCTACTGTAAACAATTTTCCCTGTGGCTTTTTTAAAATTTAATGATAAATCAGATTTACTATAATAAATAAGATCACTGTATGCTTCATACTGAGAAATCTAAAATCTAAAAATTGAAAGGTGAATATTTCAGGGCTCTAAAATAAGTAAAAATCAGTAAAAACTGTACTCCAGATTTATTATTTCTGAATCTCTTTCATGAGTATCTGTGTCTCCTGATGTTCCTGTGATATTGTTCTTGATGTCCAGGCCTAGACTCTTTCATTGAAAAGTATAATATCTGTTATAAAACCTATGTTGATTTTTATACATACTTTTAACACAGTACTGTTTAGGTTCTTATGTTTTCAATTAAAGATACTACCTTGCTAACTTTATCAAATTTATTTCTTGCATTCTTTATCAGAACAAGTACTGATAAATTATACATCTACTAATCTGTCACAGAAGATTTTATTCTCCTCATATTTTGATATGTACCAGATTTTAAATGCTACTTGATATCACATGCTATTATTATAAACAGATGTCTTATATTACATATTATATTATATTGAGTATGAAGGACACTCCTAGAAGTCATTCAAATGAAATTTTCGCTCTCTCTCTCTGGGCCATAGATGGTGATTTTAATTATTTAGAAGTCTCACTGTATATCATTCTCTCCAATCCCTGACTTTCTTATTCCAGTTACATATGATTATACATCAGGAAAAACTATATTAAAAAGAGATAATCACTTACAATAGTAAGTATGGCATTTATGTCACAAATTTTTTTTTTTTTTCGGTACGCGGGCCTCTCACTGCTGTGGCCTCTCCCGTTGCTGAGCACAGGCTCCGGACACGCAGGCTCAGTGGCCATGGCTCACGGGCCCAGCCGCTCCGCAGCACGTGGGATCCTCCCGGACCGGGGCACGAACCTGTGTCCCCTGCATCGGCAGGCGGACCCTCAACCACTGCGTCACCAGAGAAGCCCCACAAATGTTTTTATGTAGGGAAAAACTGATGATAAAATACTCTCTTGAAGAAATATTAACAAAGTTAAAATTGATAACGTTTATCTCTTCACTGTTTCCTTTCATATTTATCCTTAGACTTCCATGAAACAGTATTATATTGAGATTATAGGAAGTGGTGACATGCCAATGACAGGTGAGATAGGTATCTCATAGAAAACTAGTCTTTTGAACCATTGTAGTGTGTAAAAGGGCCTTTTGTGGAAATATTTGATGTCTTTACTATTGCTTTTGTTTTGGGAAAGTAAATCTATTAAAAACTTAATCAGCCAAAATGAGATACCACTACAGACCATCAGATGGCCACTATAAAACAACAAAAAATAACAAGTGTTGGCAAGGATGTGGAGAAACTTTAATCCATGTGCATTGTTGTTGAGAATATAAGAAAGTATAGCCACTGTAGAAAATAGTGTGGTGCTTCTGAAAATAATTAGAATTACCATATGATTCAGCAATTCCACTTCTTGTTATATGCCCCAAAGAACTGAAAGCAGAGACTCAAATAGATATTTATATACCATTGTTCATAGCAGCATTGTTCACCAAAGCCAAAAGATGGGAACAATTCACGAATCTATCAATAGACGAATGCATAAACAAACTGTGGTATATACACACAACGGAATAATGTTTAACTTTAAAAAATGAGTAAAATTCTGCTCCATTCTACAATATGAATGATTTTGAAGAAATTATGCTAAATGAAATAAGCTAGTCACAAAAGGACAAATATTGTACAATTGCACTTATATATGGTACCTAAAATAATCAAATTCATAGAGACAGAGGTAGAGTGGTGGTTACCAGGGGCTGGGGAGAGGGAAGAATGGGGAAGTATTTAATGGGTACAGAGCTTCAGTTTGGGTTAATGAAAGGGTTTTGGAGGCAGTGGTGATGATTGCACAACATTGTGAGGTACTTAGTGCAACTGGACTGTATAATTAAAAGTAGTCATATGGTAAACTTTGTATTATGTATATTCTACAACATTAAAAAAAAACTTTACAGGACTATCCACATTGTGTCACAGTTGTAATAATTAGGTATTATCATCTACAAACTCCAGGGATTATATAATATTTCCTTTAGAGTATAAATTTTAAAACCTTATTAACAGGAACTATTTAAGGAGAGCACATGAGCCTTTAGCTGAGCAACATATGCATTGAAATGAGGTCTGTGTTACTGAATAGCCAGAGAAGAGTGACATAATAAATTACTTTTCACACCAAATAAAAAAGAAATCATTGACTGGCCTTTACCAAGATTCCTGTAACTAGGCTTCCATTACCAAAATGCTTATGGCAACTGGACATATAAGAATTTATATATATATATATATATATATATATATATATATATATATGTGTGTGTATATATATGTATATATATAATAAATATATAATATAAAAGTATATAAACATATAATTTTCTTCTAAAAATAGTGCTAATAATGATATAAAAGTTTATTATATTAGGCTATTTCCATTTTTTAACTTGTTAAAAATGACTTGTTAGTCATATTGGAGTATACAGGGCCAGATAAAATGTCACAACTTTTCTTTGGAAACGTTTTGCGGTTGTGTGTTTCTAGAGCTGTTGATTTACAAACATTGCCAGGGTTGAACAGTTCTAGTATATCTTTGCTGAGGCACAGCAGAGCCAACTACTATCTTTTAGTAGGAAAATATATGGACCTTTAATCCCTCTTTATCTAAGTAATAAAGAGGATCAGTTCACCCAAGTGTAGAATTTTACACAAAGAAGAGTTAACACTGGGATATGTAGAAACATGGTACAAAATGGTTGCAAGGGGAGACGATGTTATCAAATGATGGGAATGTCATTTGGATATACTTTACAGATGAAATAACTTTCCTAGGACACTTAAGCATTTTAATTATATTTAGGCATATAGAGATGGTAAACAATTATTTACAGACTCTAGCAAACTCAAATAGGTTTAAGGACATTATAGGGAATCTAGATAGAAAATTATATTGTGTAGCCATTTCCTGAAGAAAAAAATAGGTGAAAGCAGCACAGACAGTAATCGGCTGTCTTCTAGTACACAATATTCCTTTGTGAAGAACTGACTTCCATTCTTTACAACTCCATGAATTCTCTTTCAAAAATCGAAATCCGCTCAATTTGTTTCTCTGGCAGAAATCTTATATAGGTCCCTACTGCCTATAGAAGATTTCTACATTTCTTAGAATGGCAGATCAGGAAGTTCTTTAATGATTTGTACTTAGGAAAATCTAGCCTCCTTCCCTCTCTTCTTGATCCTCTCTCCCCACCTCCTTTGCTTTTGTCTATATGATATCAAACTTGTTACCCTAAATATCATACTTTCTTCCAAAACTCTACATCATTTCACATATTTCTCCTCTACTAGGATGTGGTAGACATCTCTGCTTAATAAGATATGAGAGGGTACTTACTACTATCTTAGGCATCTAGCAGACAAATTAGCTATTTCTAGTGTGTCTGGCTTGGGTGAGACCGTTAAAAAAGCATACATTTCATAAATAAATACACTTGGAAATTTTGATCAATTTAAGGACAAATTTGGGGAAGGTAACTGTAACTCCACCCCTTTTGTGTCACTTTTACGATGAAAGACTTAGTACATATAAACATTTATAATATTTATACCTGTTTAATGAATATTTATAGTATTTAAGTGGCATTTAACTTTATTTTACAAGCATAAATTAGTCAAATAATTTATTCTGTTTTTTAAAAAATTTATTTATTCTGTTTTTTAAAAAATTAAAAGCAATGAGCTATTCAGTGTTAAAAATATAGTTCTGTTGGTTTAACATTTCAACAGTACTCCTTTAAATAAAATATCCATCTTGGTCTATAATGAGTACTAAAAAGAACAAATTTGTTGAAGAAAAGAAAGAAAAAACCTAGCCAAATGGGGAAAATTAAAATATACAGTTGACCCTTGAACAATGTGGGAGCTAGGGTCGCCGACCTTCCCTTCAGTCAAAGATTCAGGTATAACTTATAGTCAGTCCTCCATATCTGTGGTTCCACACCTGAATATTTAACCAACAGGGGAACATGTAGTACTATAGAAATGAAAAAAATCTGCATGTAAGTGGACCAGTGCAGTTCAAATCCATGCTGTTCAAGGGTAAACTGTAGTAATTTGATACATCTGAAAGTTGGAAATTTGTCACAAATTGTCTCAACCACACGAAAAATAAGATCGTTTTTGCTGACAGGATTTTCTGAATCTGTTTCAAAACAAAACTTGACACAAACATCAACTTAATCTTGTTAATGGTGTAAGAAAGTACTTAATAATGTATTCTCCTTAATTCAACATATAATTTTCGGTAACTGAGAAGTCAGTAGTAGCATGAAGGAACATCGAGGACCCTTAAGGTGGAGAAATTCCCAGGTTTTCTACAAACATATACATTAAAAAAGTAACTATTCAGGGAGTGACTAGCTATGGTGATCTAGGATACTTCCTTGAAACTACAAATTTCAGATGTATTAGCGTTTCAAATAAGTAATATATATGCCTTCTGTATTTATTTTTATCATCCTTTGCTTATTTTGACAAATCAAAGTTACTTTCTCTACATTCAGCATTTAATGACCATTTAATCAATGCATGTTCTCAAACAGTTGTGATATAATACAATTTTTCATTTTCAAAATATGCTAGACAATTCTATTGTAAGTAATCATACTTTAAGTCGCTATGGGATGGGAAAAGGAAGACTATTTTTTAATTATTTTTATTGTTAAGAAAAATATAATTTTTTTCTGAACTGCTGTGAACATTGTCACATATCAAGACTAAGTATGTGGTTATAACTTTTTCTGGAATACCTATTGTGTTCCACTTGTCTATTTTTCTACTCTTGTGTAAAATCCATACTTTTTGTCATTATAATTTTCTAATACCTAGAAGTGTTTAAGTTTCATTGCCTTGACTAGTCTCAGACATTTGCATTTCTCCACAACTGTTAAAATAGGCCTGCCACTTTCAATAGAAAAATCTGCTAAGGTTTTTACTTAGTGCAATGTCAATTTGAGGAGAACTGACATCTTTCTATTATTGTCTTCCAATCCATGACCATTGTATAACCCTCCATTTACTTTGACATTCTTTAATTTCTCTCAGTAATGATATGTTGCTTTGGGTGTTGAGGTCTTTCAAGTCATTTAGTAAACTTATTTTTGGTTACTTGAATTTTTAAATTTCATCAATATACATGCATATAAGAGTGTGCATCATAAATGTAACACTCTCTGAATTCTGACACTTCAGGCATACCCTTTGAATCTTTGTAACTATAACTAACCTTCATGAAACAAATCAGAATGGTACTAACAACTGGAAGGAAAGCCAGTGGGAAAATGTGTTGGCAGCAGATGGGGGAATTAGAGGACCTCATGGGATATACAGGACAGGTAGTGTAGCTCAGGACAGGTAGGGTAGCTCCATGGGGAGAAGACAGCTTCGAAAACACGTTAATGTGAAGTTAGTGCTGAGAAGAGCCAAGGTGCTTCCTACCTGGACCCTCACTCTGCTGTGTTCTGTACGACTCCACCACTATAACTGCAGTATTGACCAGAGGTTCCTAGGGCTTCAAAGACTGCAGAGCTCATAGGTGTGTCCTTAGCAGACTTCACAAGACCACAAGATAAATACTACTGTAACATTTAAGAGTATTTACAGATTTTTTTCTATAGAGATGAAATCATATATGATATATTATTTAATCTGGCAGGTTTTGCTTAAAGCTATGGATGTAAGAGCTATTGACTTTTTTTAGTAATTATAAATGTTTTATTCACACTCATTATATTAAATTGTATCAATTTTATTATTTAAAGTAATTTTATTATTTAAAGTATTAAAGTAATTATAAAAATGTTTCTTTCATTATAGAAACCTTTATTTACAACTATTTCTTCAAATAAGAAAACAGGATCTCAAAATACTATAACAAAATATTTGTGATTACTATATACACATGGAGTATAATTATAGATGAAAATAATCATATAGGCAACTGTGTAGAAGGATCAGTGGAAAAGTTAGAGGGAGCCAAGATCTATACACCATACATCTCTCAAAATACAGTGAAGCTACAGAAACTTGAGACAGCTATATGTCTACTGACAGACGGCTGGTCAGATTTTAGTATAGTTTCTTAGAGTAGCTTAAAGAATTCTATTGAATTTATTAAGTAATAGCTTCCTTTAGAAGGCACAAATAAGTAATGCATAAATATCTAATTTATACACTTTAATTATAATGATACGCTACTAAATGTGCCAACATTTAAATTTTAGATTATACTGCAATAACTCAAAATTACAAGATGATCAAAACCCAAAACTTTTTTTTTGGTCCCATTTGAGAGTTTTTAGTTCTCTAAAGCTCTCTTTTTTAGTTCTCTATAATCTTTACAATGGAGATGAGTTAGAGCAAGATAGTTATTTTGTTTTGTGGAACTTTAGAATGCTGCTGAACTTACAAGTGTTCCATGACATTGACAATGTGAACAATGTGTCATCCATACCATGAATAGTGTGCTTATGTATTTCCAGATAAAATTTAGGTATAGAAGGTGTTGCAAAAAGAAAAAGTTGGGACTCTATGTCTAGATTATTTTACCATCACTAGATTATTTTTGTACTATTGAAAATTATTAAGTTGGAGTCAAATTGTGACTTATTGAAAATCTTGCTTACACACACACACCCCTTTTCATTGGCATTAAATTTATATGCCACTCTAATATAAATATTAAAGACAGAGGGAGACAGATTCATCTAGAAATTCTGATTGTTTCAGTCCCATTTTCCATAAGGAAGGATCATATGAAAAAAACAAAAATAATCAGGAATGTTCCTGACTCTACCCTTATTTATAACACTTTTTTAGAGGGGTCCATATATCTAAGAACACAATGCATGATTTTACACCCTAAACAAGAGACTGGATCTTCAGATAGAATTTAACTGTTCCAAATGTCTATGCTTTATATGTTAATTATAGGATTTCCAACATCAAGTGATTATTTGGTTCAGTAGAACTGGCCCATTTATATCTGCATTTGTAATGATTTAAATAACACTAACCTGCTTATATTTTGTAGCTGTTTTTATTTTCACATTCACTGGTAACTAGACATTTATCCTGGAGCTGGCTTTATTTCAAACCACTTTCCCTATGGTTTATTTGTCTCTCTCCCTTGAGACATTTCCTTAATGGAGATTTGAGAAGTTGATAAGAAAACTGCAGAGGCTATTGAATTTAATAGTCAGTCACCTGATGGGGTTTGATCCTATGACCTTCTCACCCCAATATTCCTCTCTCAAAAGGAGACAATCTGTGGTGCTTATCTTCGCTCCAGAGACACTCAGGAATTTATCTGATTCACTTTTTCTCACCTACACTGTATTGCTCTGATCTAAGTTCAAAGTTGTGTAAAATGATTTTTCCCTTCAGAAATACTAAGCTGTTCAACCACTTGTCCTTTACTTACTAAATAAATCAAATGACTTGGATTCTTCTGGTCTTGATATTGCCATGTTCTGTTACTTTACTTTAAAAATTACATATTGGGATATTTGCAGAATATTTGAAAATGACATTGGTGATTTCACTAGTATGTTGTCAAATAAATGGTACAATTATACATTTATATAGAGTTTAGTTTGGTTAGGTATTAAAGAATCACATTTAATTCATCATTTACTGACTACTACCTAAGAATAGTTTTCAGAGGTATTTGAGTCAGCAAATTGTTAGATATGGAACAAATTTTAGTGAGAGAAAATGGAGGAATTTTTTATTTCTGAAACTCAGAAGCTATTGAACAATTATTAGTAATTCCAGAGGGTGACATATCAATTCTCTGAAGAATCACACAGGAATGAACAGAAAACTTGATCTGAAATCTTAAGTAGCATTCAGAGGAAGACCTTGAGAAAATATCTCTTGTAAAAACAGGCCATTACATTTTATTTTCACATCATTTATATTAGTGGAAATTTCCAAGACTGTAGTCTTTTTGATCTGACTTCTCTCACTTAGCATGTTTTTGAGGCTTATCCATGATGCTGCATAAATCAGTAATTCATTCATTTTTATTGCTGAATAGCATATAAGGATAAACATTTTGTTTATCACTAGTTGGTTGACTGAATTATTTCCTGATTTTATCTAGTATAAATAATGCTGGTATGAACAGTCATGTACATGTAGCTGTATGGATATAATTTTATATATTTGAAGGTATATATCTACAAGTAGAAAAGTTGGGTCATTTGATATTTATATGTTTAATTTTTAAGGAATTGTCAAACTCTATTCTAAAGCAGATGTACTATTTTATATTCCCATCATCAATGTCTGAACATTCCAGTGCCTCCACATCTTTCCCAGAATGATATATTGTCAGTCTTTTATGTTGTAGACCTAATAACTGATGTTGAACACCTTTTTTTATAATAAGCACAAATCATATATTTTATAAGGGCTGGTATACATCTTATTTGGTTTTTGCAATTTTTAATGGATTATAAGAATTCTTAGTATTTATTAAAGATAAGTCACTTTTCTGGGCTTCCCTGGTGGCGCAGTGGTTGAGAGTCCGCCTGCCCATGCAGGGGACACGGGTTCGTGCCCCGGTCCGGGAAGATCCCACATGCCGCGGAGCGGCTGGGCCCGTGAGCCATGGCCGCTGAGCCTGCGCATCCGGAGCCTGTGCTCCGCAACGGGAGGGGCCACGACAGTGAGAGGCCCGCGTACCGCAAAAAAAAAAAAAAAAAAAAAAGATAAGTCACTTTTCAGATGTATGGTTTGCAAATATTTTCTTTCAGCTTATGGGTTTCTTTTTTTGTTTTTTTTCTTTTGTTTTTGTTTTACTTTCTTAATGGTGCATCTTGAGGAGCATTCAAAAACTTTCGATATGCTTAACTTATTACTTTTTAAAATATATGCGGTATTCTTGCTGTCTTAAGAAATATTTGCCTAACTCAAAGTCACAAGTATTTCTCCTATATTTTCTCCTAAAGGTGTTATAATTTTAGCTCTCAAATTACTATAATAAATTTGTGAGCATAGAGTTGTTCATAATATTCCTTTACTGTTATTTTTAAATGTTATGGGATTATTAGTGATGGACACTCCCAACTTGAGATTAGTATTTTTTGTCTTTTCACATTTTTCTTGGTTATCCTGGCTCTATTTTTTACATAAATGTTATTGATATTGTCAAAAGAACCAGCTTTGTGCTTCAGTGATTTCTGGTTTCCATTTCATTTATTTCTGCTCTAAATTTGATTATTTCTTTCTATTTGCTTTAGGCTTAAATTTCCCTTGTTTCTCCTTCTCTAACTTGTTAAAATAGATTTGATTGTTGATTTTAGATCTGTCTTTTCTTATAATACATGCATTTGATGCTATAAATTTCCCTCTAAACACTGCCTTCACAGTATCTCACAAATTTTGATAGATTGTATTTTCATTTTCTTCAAAGTATTTCTTAAATTCTTTTGAGATTTCTTCTTTGACCCTAGTGTTATTGGGAAGTGTGTTTTTTACTCTCC
Organism: Leucopleurus acutus; assembly: GCF_964270905.1. NCBI lineage: Eukaryota > Metazoa > Chordata > Mammalia > Artiodactyla > Delphinidae > Leucopleurus > Leucopleurus acutus. Next base: position 55,706,059 of record NC_139142.1, read on the forward strand.
AAATATTTTGAGATTTTCTGTTATTGAAAACATTTTGTAATTGAATTCAATTTTATTTTGTATTCCATTGTAGTCTGAGAGCATAATCTATATAATTTCTATTTATTAAAATTTGTTTAGGTGTGTTTTACTGGCCCACAATGTGATCTATCTTGGTAAATGTTCCATGTGAGCTTGAAAAGAAAATGTATTCAGGTGCTGTGGGATGAAGTAGTCTATAAATATCAATTAGATCCAGTTCTCTTCAGTTATGGCCTTGATGATTTTATATCTGATGGCTCTATCAATTGCTTAAAAATGGGTGTTGAAGTCTCCAACTATAGTGGTGTATTTATGTATTTCTCCATGTAGTTCTATCACTGTTTGTCTCACTTATTTAGATGCTCTGTTTTTACATGCACACACATTGTAAATTGTTTTGTCTTCCAGGAGAATTGATTCCTTTATCGTTATGTAGTGCTACACTTTATCCTAGATGATTTTCCTTGTTCTGAAGTCTGCTTTCTCTAAAATTAATATAGTCACTCAAGCTTTCTTTTGATTAGTATTAGCATATTAACATATTATCTTTCTTCATCTCTTTACTATCTGTGCCTTTATATTTAAAGAGGGTTTCTTGCAGAAAGAATATAGTTGGGCTTGTTATTTTAACCACTCTTAAGAGTTTCTGTATTTTACTTGCTATATTTACACCATTTAAAGTGATTATATAGTTGAAGCAACGTTTACCCTGTTTATAACTGTTTTCTATTTGTTATACTTGTTCTTTGTTTCTTCTGTTTTTTACTATTCCCCACTTTTTCTAATTTCTGGGGTTTTAAATGAGAATTTTGTATTAGTCAATTTTCCCCAGTCCATTAGTATATGAATTATATATACCTATTTTAAATTACTGGTTACTCTGGAGTTTACAATATACACCTTACGTTCACTTTCAAATAACAGTATACAGCTTCAGTGACAGGGTAAGTAATTTTTAAAGGAGAATTTCTAATTCCATCCTCCCTCCCATTATAACATTGCTGTCATTCAATCCACTTTTCTGCATGTTACAAATACTCAAACATTGATAATACTATTAGGTTAAATAGGTACCTATCAGATCAATTAAGAATAAGAAAATAAAACATTTTATTTTACCTTCATCTCTGACACTTTTTCTTTATGTAGATCTAAACTTTGTTCCATATAATTTTCATTCACTGTGAAGAACTTTTAATATTTCTTGCAAGCCCAGTCTACTGGCAACAATCTCCCTAGGTTTGTTTGCTTGAAAACGTTTTTATTTGTCTTTGGATTTTCCTAAGAACTCCTTCTTAAATAAAGATTGTGTCTTGCAGATCTTTCAGTTGTGATTCTCTGTTGTTACACTCGAGCCCTGTTGAAATGGATGATGGTAGGGTGTGTGGAGGGAAATTGTTCTATAATCTTACGATTACTTCTGTCTTTTGGTGGGCCTGTGTCCCTGAGCTGTGACTTTCACAAATATCTTTTAGCTTTTTCTTCCCCCTTCCCTTCATAAGACAGGAAGGCTGGGGAGTGTGGGTGTGGGTGGGGTTGGAGTTACCTAATTGCTCTTCCCCTGATAATGCTCTCTAGTAACACATTTTCCCTTGGAGTGTTGATCCTTGTTGTGGAGAATACTCTAGGAATATTTTGCTTATTTTCCTCTTCCTCTGCCCAGAATGTGAGGGCATTTTTATTGGATCTTAAACATGAGAACCTGGTAGGATTCCTTCAGGTAATATCCACAAAAATTTGGACAATTTCTCAAGGTGGTCCGCACTCAGTCTCAGTCAATTCGTCAAAATGACCACATGTTTTCTTACCAGTTTATGACTCCAGAGGTAGTCAGGTAAGTTGATATAGACTGTTAATCACTGTATTTGCCTGCCTCTCCAGAGTCTTGATGGTAATTTTTCCACTGACCTCAAATTTCTGATGAGTCTAATAGAAGTCACTGCTTTTCATTTTGTTCAGCTATTTTCCTATAATGATGAAACGATAACTTCCAAGTATTATACAGGCTGGGCTAAAACTGGAAGTCCTACAATCACATTTTAATACCAAGAAAGTATTTTACAAGTTATAAAGACAAAAGCTGTAATTTATTCTGGGTAGTACATATCTAATGACACTAGAAATGGATGAGAAATTATCTTTATCAAGCAATACTTATTATCTTACAAACCAATTATTTGACAAAAGTTTCTCTAAATTAATTTCTTATTCATTTTTCTGCACTTTCCCCACAGTTTTCAGCATGAATATGGATTATATTGTCAAATAATTTAAGTGGAAAAAGCACTGTAAAAGGCAGTTTTGTAAAGAGTAATTTCAGGTATGCAAGGTAGATAATTGTTTAAGAGCAATCCTTTTTCTATACAAAGGATGTTATTACTTTATTTGTTAATTAATTGTAGTGCTTTTGAAATAGGGTTGAATTCTCAAGCATCAGAACTGATATTCCTCAGTATATTCAGAATGCAATGGCACAGTTTTCCAGCAATGTAAATGATGTGCACTGCCTACTGCTGAAGAGGTGTGTGTGGTTCTCTTCTACCTTTATTCAACGTGAAACCTCTGGGATGCCTCCAAGGGTGTTACTGGCATGGAAAAGTACTGAGCATTGGTCATCTGCTAGATTTAATAAGTTATTTGAACTCATTCTTTGAAATGGGTGCTTTCTGCAGTTTTTAAAATGGCGTCTACAATGGACAAATCAAGAATAAAGTTAACCGGGAAGTGTAACAGTGAAAACCTGACATGAATTGAAGAATGATATAAGATAGTGATAAGATTCTAATGAAAATAACATGACCATTAACGTGAAGAATTTGTTCAATGTTCTTTCTTCATACTTTTCATCAGGGATAAAGTGATCTCTTTATTAGTGAAAGGCATGACTTATTTGTCAGTACAATTTCACTTATGGATGTAAGTTTTTAAAATTAATACTTTACATTTTAATAAATATATCAAGTGCAATATGGATTCTCAAGGGCTCTAAATGTCATCATTCTTGAAAACCAAACTTTTTAATTATCTTCTCTTCATAATCTATTATACCCATGGTATTTTGTGCTGCTAATTTGCATAGTATTCTATTACTTCCACATCATTGCTAATATATAGGGCCCAAATCAGGGTATCTGAGAGCTGGAAAGTAACCTATGATTTTAATGAGTGCATTTCCTATGAAAATAAGTGTTTCACCTCATATTAATTCTAATATTTAACAAATGTTTTAGCAGTTTTCATTGGTTATTTGTAGTAAAATGTTAAATTGATTAGGTTATTGTTAGATTATGTTTATAGAATATTGAGGACTGCAAATTAATGACTGAAAATTTGACTTTTCTGGGAAATCATTTATTTAACCTATTTTTTTAAAAAGTATGCTGATTGCCTTATATGTATTGGGTTTAATATCTTGTTTTATCCTTGTTTTATTGTTTATTGTTTTATTTTTAAAAATAAAAATATTCTATTTTCCCTGGCATTAATGCTATTACTTCTCATAAATAATTATTATAGTTCTGAGTAATATTATCATCTCAAACATGATATGGTATCTAGTAGGGATGGGAGGTCACATAGTGAAGAGTATATAAATGACTAAATATTCAATTTTTGGTTATCAAAAACTACAAATATGTATAATCCCAAACAAAAGAAGTCAATCAAGTCAACACAGTCTATCACTTTTTACAGTTCTAACTATCATTGTTTGAGGAAAGAAAAATAATATAATGAAATGCGCTCAATACGTGGTCTCTGTTCCTAACCATTTGAAACATACTCTTTGAATGTTAATTCCCTTATTTCTAAATTAATGATGATGATGTTTGGATGGTTCAGGTTTCATATCCAATTAAGGATATGAAAACTCCTTTATAAATATTAATATCAACTTAAAACTAGTATTTTTGCTCATAGTATTTTTTTAAGCTATCAGCAGCTTGAATTCAAATAAGGAAAAACACATTGATAGTGTTATTAATAACACTTGACATATCTCTAATTTTTTTATTTCCCACATATCTCAAGATATTATGCATATGCTATTTCATTTTTCTGTGGTAATGTTAAAGCTAAATGGAAATTTTCTTTAAAATTGTGGTTTTAAGAAAGTTTATGATTAAGTTATAGTGGCAATTTTCTACCAAATAATTAGAAAAGGAGCACATTTTATGTGCCTATAACATATTATAATAAACACTAGAGACTAAATAATGAATAAACTCTGCTCCTTGCCCGCATTCTTATCTATTGATAGTGGTTTCTGTTACAGGGGCCATACTAGAGATTTTTTTTTTTTCCGGTACGCAGGCCTCTCACTGCTGTGGCCTCTCACTGCTGTGGCCTCTCCCGTTGCGGAGCACAGGCTCCGGACGCGCAGGTTCAGCGGCCATGGCTCACGGGCCCAGCCCCTCTGCGGCACGTGGCATCCTCCCGGACCGGGGCACGAACCCGTATCCCCTGCATCGGCAGGCGGACTCTCAACCACTGCGCCACCAGGGAAGCCCATACTAGAGATTTTTGACTAGCTCAATTTTCAGAGATTACCTCTCTCCAAGGAGAATCCTATATGCTTCCTTCTCATGAAGTTTCTGGCTTAAAAACTGGTATTAACATTCAGTTTCCTTTCCTTCTATCTTTATATCTATCTGCCTATCATTAATTTTTAAATATTTTCATTTTCCTCTTATCAATAATTATGTACTGATTTGAGGTATGTGCTCTAGGAATTACAAATAGTAATTGTAACTGATTATTATGTCAAAGAGATTACAGTCTTGGTTGAGAGATAAAAATGTGTAAGTAATAAAGAAATATGCTAAGACCAAGGAGCAGTTTATTTCCATGATTTTGTGAGTATCATCTAATCTGACATAAAAGAAATGAAAATAAATTAATATGAGGTCCTAGAGATGTGAGAACATATTTTGAGTAGTGCAATAAAAGGTGGCTTTGAGACGCTGAAGTTTAGAGAGACACAGGAGATAGACACATTTTTTACGCTAATACAGACGTTGAATTTTCAGTCAACATTTGTTCATTGCATAGAACTATTGTGTTCTTCAATGATATCTACAAGAAAACCCACTTCTCCTGCGTGTCTCTCCTTTACTTTCACACTACTCACACTCACAACACATCTGACACCAGATGTGTGAGAATTTTTCCCCACACCAACAAGTGGTTATCTGTGACACCAGCTGGGTGTCGTACAATTTAAATAAATTCTGACACTATCTACCTGGAGATAACATCAGATCCTACAGGTTAAGGGCTTGACCCTAAGAGACCACTGACCCCCCCACTTCAGATGCCAACCACAAGTAGTAGGTCCCCAGATTACCCACAACTTCTGTCCAGTTGGGCTATAAACCTGAGGTTCCCATGATTTTCTCCCCCTTGAATTTGATTATTTGCTAGAACAGCTCACAGAATTCAGGGAAAGACTTATGTTTACCAATTTATTATGTAATAAATGATATGAAAAAAGATACAGATGAACAGTCAGATGAAGAGATATATAGGGGGAGGCCTGGGAGCTCCTATACTGAGTATAGGAGATTCTGTTCCCATGGATATGGGGTGCATCTCCTGCCTGGTAGGTAAGATGTGTTCACCAAACTGGAAGCTCTCCAAATCCTATAATTTTGGGATTTTTATAGAGGCTTCATCACGAAGGCATGAATTGATCGTTAATACTACTGCCAGCTCCTCTCCCCTCTCTAGAGAATTGGGAGTGGAGCTGAAAATTCTAAGCCTCTAATCATGGCTTGCCCTTTCTGGTGACCAGACCTCATCCAGGAGCCCACCCAGAGTCACCTCATGAAAACAAAAGGCACAGCTATCACCCAGGAAATTCCAAAAGATATAGGAGCTCTGTGTCATTTACTTGGGATGAAAAATCATATATTAGAACAAAGGATGCTCCTAGTGCTTCACTTAGGAAATCACAAGAGTTTTAGGAGCTCTGTGCCAGGAACCAGGGGCAGAGATCAATGTATATATTTTCTATTCTCTTACAATATCTAATGTCAATTTTACATAAAAGTAAAGCTATTTAGAGATGAGATCATGTATAAATACTCCACTTTAATATTAGCTTAACCTCAGGCAGAAGGGGAAAGGAAGAAAGAATAATTATGTGGTACAGCAGAAAAAAGAATAAAATACAGTTCTAAAAATGTATAATGCTACTATGTGAATGTCATTCTCTCTGAAATGTGATGTTCTCATTTATCATTGCCTTTTCTATTTCACATGGTTTTGAGAGAATCAGAAGAGATAATATATTCTGGATTGAGAAACATTTTTTAATTTATTATTTTACTTTCCCCCAGTACTATACTGTACTGGCAAAGATACTGAAAGACTTTCATTCAAAGTAGAAAATTACTTTGAAAATAAGGCATCTTGCTGTCATTCCTCATATCCTATTGTCATCTATAATGACTAAGAGCTGAAGGATATGGAATTATGCTTCTACCAAAAAGAAAAAAAAATCAATAGTAAGAGTCTTCCTTTTGGAACTGAGAGGACTCTAAGGATATGTGGAGCATAAGAGCTTGTCAATTCATTTTATTTTTTTAGAATGATGTATGTTGAATGAAATGTCACTGTGTAGGAAACGACCATTGTATAAGTAGTACAATTTCCTTCACCTTTTATTTTTTAGAAAATAATTGAAGTCACTTTTCTCTGTGACCAATCCTTCTTTTAGAGTGAGGATTAAAATGTAATTCCATTGTTCACCTGCATGAAAGCAGTTGTCATGCACATTTATAGCAAGTGCCAGAAAGGAAATGGAATATTTCAATACCACAGAGTTTCATACTCTGAAGACAGCCATCAGCCATTACATTATGTGAGCAAATCTACTTTCCTTTAAAAATCTAGTGGAAATGATGTTATATTACTTTATTTTATCACTATATTGGCAATGTAATTGTATTTGCCTTAACTTAGTTTGTATGATGAATTCTGAATCGACATATTTCTAAATTACAATTCAAAAGGTAATATAATACTTGAAGAAAATTCAAATTAATCAGTCAATCATTATAATACATAAAGCTAAGTACAAGTTAATGTATAAAAATATGTTTTATATTTGCCTTTTGAAAAATGTTTACTAAATCACATCACTCTATGAAATATATATAAAGATATATAGGCGTGAATCAGGATACCTAGAAATTTTTTACATCAAGCACAAGTCAAGGAGTATTATAAAAGACAGTTAAAATGAATGCTTCAGGGTTTGTTTTTTTTTTTCAATTTTACCTAAAGGCAGGAAAAAATATTGTTAATTGTGGTCATAAAATGAGAAAAATATCATGCTAGAAATTTTATGTGCATTTAGTCAGAACATCCCTGTGATGCAGACATTATTAATCTATTGTGTGTGTGAAAGTGTGTGTATCTTGCTCAAAATCAATACTTAGCTACTATTCAAAGCCAAATAGTCAAATCTGATATGCCACTGACATTCACTCAGAAAAACTATTTATGGATTTGATATTATAGAGTTTATTTTTCCTTTTAATGATCATTTTCAGTATGTGTGTGATTTTTTTTATTCTTTGATGTCTTTAGAATGTAATTTATTTATTTATTTATTTATTTATTAACATATTTATTGGAGTAAATTTGCTTTACAAGTTTGTGTTAGTTTCTGCTGTATAACAAAGTGAATCAGCTATACATATACATATATCCCCATATCCCCTCCCTCTTGTGTCTCCTCCCCACTCTCCCTATCCCACCCCTCTAGGTGGTCACAAAGTATCGAGCTGATCTCCCTGTGCTATGCAGCTGCTTCCCACTAGCTAGCTATTTTACGTTTGGTAGTGTATATATGTCCATGCCACTCTCTCACTTTGTCCCAGCTTACCCATCCCCCTCCCCGTGTCCTCAGGTAGATTATCTACCTCTCTGTCTTTCTTCCTGTCCTGTCCCTAGGTTCTTCTGAGATATTATTTTATTTTTGTTTTTAGATTCCATATATATGTGTTAGCATACGGTATTTGTTTTTCTCTTTCTGACTTACTTCACTCTGTATGACAGCCTCTGGGTCCATCCACCTCACTACAAATAACTCAATTTCGTTTCTTTTTATGGCTGACTAGTATTCCATTGAATATATGTGCCACATCTTCTTTATCCATTCATCTGTCGATCGACACTTAGGTTGCTTCCATGCCCTGGCTATTGTAAATAGAGCTGCAATGAACATTGTAGTACATGACTCTTTTTGAATTATGGTTTTCTCAGGGTATATGCGCAGTAGTGAGATTGCTGCATCATATGTTAGCTCTATTTTTAGTTTTTTAAGGAACGTCCATACTGTTTTCCATAGTGGCTGTATCAATTTACATTCACACCAACAGTGCAAGAGGGCTCCCTTTTCTCCACACCCTATCTAGCATTTATTGTTTGTAGATATTTTGATGATGGCCATTCTGACTGGTGTGAGATGATATCTCATTGTAGTTTTGACTTGCATTTCTCTAATGATTAGAGATGTCAAGCACCCTTTCATGTGTTTGTTGGCAATCTGTGTATCTTCTTTGGAGAAATGTCAACTTAGGTCTTCTGCCCATTTTGGGATTGGGTTGCTTGTTTTTTTGATATTGAGCTGCATGAGCTGCTTATACATTTTGGAGATTAATCCATTGTCAGTTGCTTCATTTGCAAATATTTTCTCCCATTCTGAGGGTTGTCTTTCATCTTCTTTATGGTTTCCTTTGCTGTGCAAAAGCTTTTAAGTTTCATTAAGTCCCATTTGTTTATTTTTGTTTTTATTTCCATTTCTGTAGGAGGTGGTTCAAGAAGGATTTTGCTGTGATTTATGTCACAGAGTGTTCTGCCCATATTTTCCTCTAAGAGATTTATAGTGTCTGGCCTTACATTTAGGTCTTTAATCCATTTTGAGTTTACTTTTGTGTATGGTGTTAGGGAGTGTTCTAATATCATTCTTTTACATGTAGCTGTCCAGTTTTCCTAGAACCACTTATTGAAGAGGCTGCCTTTTCTCCATTGTATATTCTTGCCTCCTTTATCAAAGAGAAGGTGACAATATGTGCCTGGGTTTATCTCTGGGCTTTCTATCCTGTTCCATTGATCTATATTTCTGTTTTTGTGCTAGTACCATATTGTATTGATTACTCTAGTTTTGTAGTATAGTCTGAAGTCTGGAAGCCTGATTCCTCCAGCTCCGTTTTTCTTTCACAAGATTGCTTTGGCTATTCGGGGTCTTTTGTGTTTCCATCCAAATTGTGAAATGTTTTTTTCTACTTCTGTGAAAAATGCCATTGGTAGTTTGATTGGGATTGAATTGTATCTGTGGATTGCTTTGGGTAGAATATGCATTTTCACAATGTTGATTCTTCCAATCCAAGAACCTGGTATATCTCTCCATCTGTTTATATCATCTTTAATTTCTTTCATCAGTGTCTTATAGTTTTCTACATACAGGTCTTTTGTCTCCTTAGGTAGGTTTATTCCTAGGTATTTTATTCTTTTTGTTGAAGTGGTAAATGGGAGTGTTTCCTTAATTTTTCTTTCAGATTTTTCATCATTAGTGTATAGGAATGCAAGAGATTTCTGTGCATTAATTTTGTATCCTGCTACTTTACCAAATTCATTGATACGAACAAAGTAGAGAACATGGTGGGGTGGTGTCTGTGAGGATTCATCAGCATCATTGGGAGCATTGATGAATGAATATTAAGAGACAGTTGCCACCAAAGGACTGAATTATCTACATGTTTGCCCAGCTTTATTATTCTCCTAATTAAGCTTTATGGTGAGGATGACTATCTAATTAATCTAACTGGAGAGATGAGTTCTTACCTTTACATTTAGTAAGGTCATTATTATTTTGTTTATTGTTATAAACTTTTGAGAGTAAAATATACAAGTTTAACAAAAGACAAGGAAGACAGTTCCTTTTTTATTGAATTGTAGTTGATTTATAATATATTAGTCTCAGGTGCACAACACAGTGATTCAATATTTTTATATACTCCCTTTAAAGTTATTACAAAACAATGGCTATATTTCCCTGTGCTGTACAATGTATCCTTGTTGCTTATCTATTTTATACAAAGTAGTTTGTATCTCTTAATCCCATACCCCTATCTTGTCCTTCCTCACTTCTATATATGTAAGTCTGTTTTATTATATACATTCACTTGTTTTACTTTTTAGATTGCACATATAGTGATAACATACAGTATTTGTCTTTCTCTGTTTGACTTATTTCATGAAGCTTATTATTATTATGTCCATCCCTGTTGTTGCAAAGTGAAGATTTCATTATTATTATAGCTAGGTAATATTCCATTGTGTGTGTGTCTGTCTGTGTATATATATATATATATATATATATGACATATATATATATGACATGTCTCTGTGTATATATATATATATATACCTGTGTGCATATATATATATATATACTACTCATATATATATATATATATATATACTGCTCATAAAAGAATGAAATTTTGCCATTTGCAACAACATGGATGGACCTAGAGATTATCATACTAAGTAAGTTAGAGGAAGACAAATAGCATATGAAAACACATATGTGGAATCTAAAAAAAACAAATGAACAAACAAAAATGATACAAATGAACTTATTTACAAAACAGAAAGAGACTCACAGGCATAGAAAACAAATTTATGGTTACCAAAGTGGAAAGGTGGGGGAGGAATATATTAGGAGCTTGGGGATTAATAGAAACACACTACTATATATAAAATAAACAACAAAGATCTATTGTATAGCACAGGGAACTATATTCAATATTTTGTAATAGTGGTAATGGAAAAGAATCTGAAAAATAATATATATATATTTATAAAAGAATATATAGGGCTTCCCTGGTGGCGCAGTGGTTGAGAGTCCGCTTGCCGATGCAGGGGACACGGGTTGGTGCCCCGGTCCAGGGGATCCCACATGCCGTGGGGCGGCTGTGCCCGTGAGCCATGGCCACTGAGCCTGCGCGTCCGGAGCCTGTTGCTCCGCAGCGCAAGAGGCCACAACAGTGAGAGGCCCGCGTACCGCAAAAAAAACAAAAAAAACAAAACAAAACAAAACAAAAAAACCAGTAAAGAATATATATATATATATGTACTTTGCTGTGCACCTGAAACTAACAGAACATTGTAAATCAACTACACTTCAATAAAAGAGAACCATAAATTCAGAAAACTGCACTTGCATAGAATGTCTCAAAAGACCAGTGCAAAATTAAGTAGTAAATGCAGCAAATTCCCAATAAGATACATTTGAAAGTTTATTCAAATTTCTTTTAAAGTTTCAGCTTTGAGAATTTTTCCACAATTAACTTCTAATTTTACTTTTCTTTCAATTAGAAGCACAAAGTAAACTTTTAATTTTATAATTGTTTCAATAAGAATAATGTTGCTAGATAAAATACAGAACTCTTGTGTAAATTTGAATTTCAGATAAAAAGTGAATTTTTTTAGTATAAGTATATACCATGCAATGTTTGAGGCATGCTCAGAGTGGAAAAGTATTCATTGTTTATCTGAATTTCAAATTTATCTGAACCTCTCATATTTCTATTTGCTAAATTTAGCAACTGTAAATCAGAGGGGCTGAAACAAAGAAACAATTTAATACCTATTCAAAATTTTGAAATAATTGGAAAATACATGCAAATGAACTTTCATTTTTTTTCTAAGTCTTTAGTATCTATACTACCGACGTCTATACGCTACATAAAACTGTTCAAAAACCTTTGGGGTGCCGTATAGACTATTTGGTAAATGGTGCCAAGGCAAATTTTTGTATCTATGGAAAAATACATCTACTACTCTTCATCATATGAAAAAAATTAATGTTTTAAAGGCTAAACTGTGGAAAGTCACATTTTACTTATTAGAATAACTTAGAGAAAGCTCTATTCATCTTAGGGTTGGAAAATATTTTTAACCAATTCATAACAAAAGGAAATAAAAAGTTGGTGATTTTGAGAGCACTAATATTAAAAGTATCATATTACTTTTACAACACCATAATAAGAACAATTGGGCAAGCCGTGAGTGGATATTTGCAAGAAAAATAAATTATTATATTTATATGCAAAATATATAAGCATCTCCGCCATTTCAACTGGTAAAAGGACAAACAAGGCAAGCAAATAATTGCCAAATGTCATGAAGAAGAATTTCACAGGAAAGGAATCACATGTGGCTCGTAAACCCATGAAAAAGATGCTCAATCTTGTAAATAATCTAAAAAACTCATTAAATTTCAACATTTTATACCCAATAGCCTGATAAAAAGTAAAAAGTTTGGCAATGCCAAATCTTGGCAAAAATAATGCAGACTCTTCTCATAAGAGCATAAATTGGTACCACCATTTGTAAAGCATTTTAATAGTAGCTTTTAAATAAATGATACATTTTATTTGATTCAGCGATTTTATTTCTCCCTATGCATCCTGAAATAATTATTTACATATGTGTAGAAGAGATGTAGAAGAATGTTTACTGCAGCATTGTCTTACGATAACAATAAAAACTATTGACACAACTTTTTAAATTAAGCAGTATAATGGAAAAATGAATTATGGTACTATAGAAACAATATAGCCATGAAAATGAATATATTAGACAAGTCAATGTATAAATCATGAAAACATATTGATAAAAAGAAATTGTAAAATATATCATAGTATTTATATAAGGTATATTTTACAGATACTTACATGATTGGTAATAATATAAAACCATGTAAGGAATGACGGATACCATATTCAAGAGCGTGTTTACTTATCTCTGGGAGATGAGGGAGGAGTAAGGAGGTTATTTAAACTTATCTGTACTTTTTATTGATTGTATTCAAATGCTAAGTTTTAAGAAGCAGCTGAAAGTAGCTGTTAATGCTCTGGAATTAGATGATTGCATTCAAATTCTAGCTTGCCATTTGCTAGCTGTATGACCTTAGATGTTATTTAATTTCCCTGTGATATTTTCTCATTTATAAAGGGGGTTGGTAATAGTGTATTCCTTATAAGGTTGTTATGAATACTACACGAGTTAATATTTAAAAATTGCATAACAACCATATGTTGGTGTTTGAGAAGGTAAAATTAATGAGATGGGTGTTGTGTATTTGGTTAACTAAATAGTTCTTATAAAAATAATTTAGGTGATTATTATAATGGCAGTTTTAAAGCAGTTATGTGGCCAAGAACAATTTAACGAACAAAAGAAAAAAAACAAGTGTCATTTCCTAAAAGAATCTTGGCTATAAAAAAGAAGAGTGGTAACTCTACGGCCATGTGGCCATGAGAGGAGTTCTGCTTCTATACAAAACCAGACCAAGGTGAAAGGTTGAGTGGACAATTCTGGAGAGAAGGAGTGAGACTAAGGCCAACTACTAAAATTTGGGAGCTGGTTTAATCTTGAGCCTAATTAAAATCTTATTTTTGGTGAGGCCTAGGGGTACTTCTTAGGAAAGAGCCAAGGGAAAAAATAAACAGAAAATTTTAAATTTTATTAATTCAGGAAAAGAAAGTGACAGAGTTCCTAACCACACGCCTCTGTTTCTTGGGCAATAGGATGTGTGATTGATTTCTGACAACCGCAAAGGAGATCCTTGAGGACAGTCGTTAAAATCTAAAGGGAGAAGTAATAGTGATGAATTAGGGTCAATAGATAGTGGCATCTCAAAATCACTGTTTTATATTTTCCATCAGAATTATAGAACATAGCATTGAGCTGTAAATAGTAAAGACCAACTGATGAAACTGTCTATGTATTTGCTTTATTGAGAAGCATATAGAGTGAAGATTGGAGTGGGGGCTCTGGTATTGAAACTCCAGGGTTCCCATTAAGACTCTATTCTTTGCCAAGGCATTTAAAGTGTCTGGATTTCTGTTACAACATCAGTAGAATGGGCACAATAATAAAGCTTACATCACAGAGTTGTGTTAAAGTACCTAGAAGAAGTAACTAAAACATAGCTAACGTATGATAAATGCTATCTATCATAATTACTTCTATTATTATTACTATTGGGTACTATGATCAAATTCTGAATCTATGCCTCAGATTATTCTTTATGAACGAAGATTGTTTTAGTTTAGGTTTAATAAAGTATGCACAGATATAAAGAATAAACTACCTCAATATAGAAGTCTGTATGCATAAATCATACTGATTTCAGGATAGCAGTTTCCTTGGAGAATGGAAGAGATTAAATGGACTAGAGGAAGTTCAAATGTATCTGTATCACTTTATATTGCTAACCTTTTTTTTAAAGTCTGAAAATACATTTTTAGGTATAAAAAATTTCTAATAATAGTCACCTTTTTCAGCATTTTCCATTTGTCAGCACTGTGCTAAATTCTTTGCATTATGCATTCATTGTTCTTTATATCTTACGCCTAGTTTATATATATTGTTTCTGCTCAATACTTAATAGGAACATTTAAAAATCAAGTAATGAAAGAAAATAAGAGGAAAGTGAGAATATTCTTTTTCAGAATAGTTTTTGAGCAAAAGCTGCAAGACACTGCCCTTTGGGACACTTTGAACTAACTGCCTGGCAACATTTTTGTATAGTGAAAGCACATTGTGGCAGAATGCCAGGATGTTGCTTGATCCAGAGGTTATAATCATAGCCAAGGAATAACTTGAGAACTGGTTAAGGCTTGATAAACCTAGAGAGTTGGAGAGTATTTGTTTTACAGTTTCACAGAGAAGATGCTGATTGATCCTTTAGAAAGTACAGTTCTCCAAATCAGACTACCTTAGGGAAATACCAACCTGAATTAGGAAGAAAAAGTAGTTGTTTTTGACAAAAATTATAATAATGATAAGTCCTCTTGAATGAGAACTAGTTTTATTACTATTAATTAGTACTGATGCAACATGCAATGGTTATGGCCACTAAAGTCTCTTTTGTACTATTAATTAGTACTGATGCAACATGCAATGGTTATGGCCACTAAAGTCTCTTTTGGAAATAGAGCAAAATATATGTGTAGCAAAATAGATCTTTGTTAAATGAATTTGCATTCATGTTGCACCTAATTTTAATGTTATATATCATTTTTACCGTCTTGTTTTGATTACCAATTTCCTTAGTATGACATTTACAAAATTTTATTAACTAGAAAAATAACAATAACTGAAATCTATTGAGTCCATGCAATGGACTAGAAGCTCTGCTAGTACTTTATACACTTTAACACAAGTTTTCATGCCTCCCCCTCCACATTTCACAAATTAGAAAATGCAGGCTTAGCTAGCAAGTCACTGTTAAATAAAAGAAAAAGATGTCAGTTCCAGAACTGTCTATATCAAATTCAATGTTTTTTTCACTACTTTTCAGTGGCAGTCACTTTTCATTTCATAGAAAAGCACAAACTAACAGAGCTAAAATATATGACATTTGATTCTAAAGCATACTATTTGTGTACAATTTCCTGTTATTCTCACATATGCTGCACAACATCACTTTCTCTAAGAATCCCACATCAAAAAGTGTTTTGTAGTTTTGCCAAATAATTTTATGTATGATTTTATCATTTGTTTCTCAAACAACCCTGAGACATGGCTTGTACAATTATTGTAATTTTGTGAAGAAATTCAGAAGTGTACTCAGCTTGCCCAAAGTCACAGAGCTAGTATATGTTTAGAATTTGAACCCAGAACTTTTGATTTCCACAGCAAGTAAATTTCCACAACTGTCAGTTGTTTTTCTAACATCAAAGAAATGTAATGTGCTTGGAATTTGACAAATACATTGATATCTTATCATTAGATTGATCATCTTATACCTGTGCTAATACTATACCTTCTCTTTCTACCTCTCAGATATCAAAAGGCTAGTTATTTGATTTATTTATTATTTTGGAAATTTTTAATTTTTAACTTTTCTAAAAAAAAGTTGTGACTCAAGATATACAGTGCACAGCCTTTGTTAAAATCTGATGCAAACTCGACAAAAGATTTAGTCTCAACACCATTTTCCCAAAGAAATACAATAAGAAGACTGTGGAGATTCATAGGAGAAGTCATATTACACGGAACATAATTTTTTAGTAGAAACTGTTAAACTACTGGGAACTACTTCTTCCTTTTTATTTCTACCTACCACCCACCATAGCCTCCTTACCCCTTCTTTAGCAAGCAGAAGAAAAAAAAAGAACATAAAAGAGCTTCACTAAAGGCATGCAGAACTTGGCCCTGGGTATGGATACTGATGTGGCCAATTGGCTGGCTCTATCCCTCTCAGCTGAACTCCAGGAGCCACTGGGTTTGGAAGATCTACCCACCAGATAGAATCTATACCAACCTGAGCCCTGGAAACAAGAAGACCCCACTGCAGACTTAGCGACAGCCTTTTAACTGGCTCCAACTCATCTAGACTGCAGTTCTAGAGGTAATCCCATCACCCTGGGGATCTGAGAGGAGAAGGCCTTTTACCTGCTAAAACCACTGTGTAAAGACTAGAAGAGATGTTTGCTACTTCAAATGCACAGACACCATAAGGCTACATGGATCACGAAGAATAAGGTAAATATGATACCGTGAAACTAATAAAGCTTGAGTAACCTACACTTAAAGAAATTATGATTGGCCTGGCAAAAATTCAAAATAATTATCTTAAAGAAACTAAACAAAATGCAAGAGAACACAGATAGACAACTAAACAGAATCAGGAAACAATGCATGAACAAAATGAGAAATTTAATAAATAGAAACCATAAAAGGCCAAACAAAAATCCTGGAGCTAAAGAATTAAATGGCAGAACTGAAAAATTCAATAAATTCAACAGACTTGATCATGCAAAAAATATAATCAACCAACTTGAAGACAGATCACTTGAAGTTAGCCATTTAGGGGTACTAAAATCAAAAAGAATAAAAAAGAGTGAAGAAAACCTACATGAATCATGGGACACTATCAAGAGAATGAATAATGCAGTTTGGTAGTTTTGTAACATTCTGCATTCCATCTTAAAATCCTCAAACTTCTAAATGATTTTTTTAATTACATATTTCAGGGTTGTATCTTTGTGCTGTGAAGTTTTATGGGTTTTTTGACAATGCTTAATGCTTTGTATTTACCACTATAATGTCATACAGAACAGTTTTGCTGTTCTAAAAATCCCCTCTATTCAATTCCCCTTCAATACCACTCTCACTCAAACTCTTGGCAAATGTAAGTCTTTTTACCATTGCTATAGATTTACTTTTTATAGAATGCTGCATGATTGGAAGCATATAGTATGTAGCTTTTTAAGACTGGCTTCATTAACTTACTAATATACATTTTAAGATTCATCAATTTCTTTTGTTGCTTGCTTTTTTAAAAAAATCTTTTGCTAAATATCTCACTGAATAGATACACCACAGTTTGTGTACATATTCACCTATTGAACAGCTGATTCCAGCTTTGGTGATTATGAATAAAGTTGCTATATACCTTTTCATGCATGTTTTACATGGCTATAAGTTTTACAATTAATTGTGTAAATATCTAGGAGTGTGATTGTAGATCATATGGTAAGATGATTATATATTCTTAGTACTGCTGTAACGATTAGCACAAACTTGGAATCTTAAAACATCAAAAACTTATTTTCTCACAATACTGGAGACCAGAAGTCTAAAGTCAATATGTCAGCAGGATAGGGTTCCTTCCGAAGTCTCTGAGAATCTGCTCAGTTCCACTCTCCTAACTTTTGGTGGCTGCTGGCACATCTTGATATGCATCGGCATGTGGATACATCACTCCAATCTCTGCCTCTGTCTTCATATAGCTTTTCCCTTTAAGTATCTCTGTGTCTTTTCCTCTTGTGTCTCCCATAAGGGCACTCACAATTGGATGTAGGGTCCATCCTAAATCCAGGATGATATCATCTTGAGATCCTTAGTTTAATACATCTGCAAAGGACTAATTTCCAAACAAGGTATATTCTCAGGTACAAAAGGTTAGGAATTAGAGATATTTCTTCTCATATTCCTGCACCATATGTTAAAGAAGTTATTATTCTCAAATATCTTTGTGTCCATCCCATGTGCAGAATACACTCACTCCAACCAAACATCCCCCAAATTCTCAAAATATTATTACAGGGCTTCCCTGGTGGCACAGTGGTTGAGAGTCCGCCTGCCAATGCAGGGGACACGGGTTCGTGCCCTGGTCCGGGAAGATCCCACATGCTGCTGAACAGCTGGGCCCGTGAGCCATGGCCGCTGAGCCTGCGCGTCTGGAGCCTGTGCTCTGCAATGGGAGAGGCCACAATAGTGAGAGGCCCGCGTACCGCAAAAAAAAAAAAAAAAAAAATTACAGCATCAACTCTAAATCTAAAATCTTATATAAATCCTAAATCTCATCTGTTAAATTATCTTAAATCATATAAATCAGGTATGAGTGAGACTTTGAGTATGATGAATCCTGAGGCAAAAATCCTCTTTGTCTGTGGAGCTGACGAGCTAATAAAATGGTTACCTGCTTCCAGATACAATGGTGAGACAGGCATGACATGGTAATTCTTCATATTCCAAAAGGGAGAAAGTGGGCATGTTATTCCTAGTGTAGGGGGGAGACATAAAACAAAGATAAAAGCAAAATACTTGTGGGAAAGGAAAAAGGAATAAGGGGTGACTTAAGAAAGTAAAATAGTAACAACAAAAACAGAACAGTCAACCAGATGAAACTGGGACAAGATTGAGCTTATTATGGTAAATAATTGTATCATAATATTAAATAAAACGTAAAATGATCTAGTCATAGGCCAGAGTCAATAAAATTAAATATACCTGACTGTATTTCTTACAGTAATAAGATATTTAGAATGATTATATAGATGAAAACGTAACTTCAATGTATGTAGGAGCACAAGCGGATCTGGAGGCATGCAACTTAATTGAAGCTTGTATGTCACCGTCAATGTCTACTTACTTAAAGATGTCAGTTTTAACTAACAAATGTCATAGAATATTTTTATGCTAAATCCACCCACAAAGAAATGTTGAACAGGTGTCTGAGTGCTGCACACATTGCTATGTCTTTTTAGGTGAACATCTTTTTCTTCATGATTAGAGAATTAAACAGTCTCATTATTATGGATTAAGAGTAGGATTGACATAGAGGCTGGCTGGTTAAAATGGAGGAAAATTTCAGAATAAATTAGGGCTGTCATTTGTTTTTTGTACATTGGAAGAGTGGGAAAAAAAGCCCAGGTGTCCATTTAATAAGAATAACATTTTACCCATCAACTAAGAATGGTTGTCTTCTGTAATTAGTAGAATACAAGCATGAACATGTGATATTCAAATTATCCTAAAACTGAGAGCTAAATTGTGTGATTATTCTTAAGAATATCATACAAAAAGAAGCACTTGTTTTCTGTATTCCTTTTTATCCTTGAATCCTTTTTGTATTTATCATTGTTTTTCCCTTTTACAAGCTGTATCAAAATCATTAGAAAACAAGCAGCCTTTTCTTTAACAAAAGATGAAGAATCACTGACAATCAATACAATTGGTCAATATTTTGTTTTTTGTATAACTTTACAAATGAAATGTACTTTAATTTTTCATAATATAACATATATATGTGATACCTTGGCATTGCTAATATGTTTTTGTACATAGGTACCTGAAAATGTACATTTTAGAATGTAAAATCAGGAACAAATACATGGAAATATGTTTTTTTATATGTTATATTTAAAACTTTCTCAAAGTACATTAAATTAAAGTTTGAAGTTGATATTAACATTCCTTCCTGTAAACTTCAATAAGGGTAGAGAAACAAAATATCCTGGTTTAAAAAGTCAAAACAAATCAGTAACAAAACAAGGAAATTGCTAATAATATTTCTGCATATGAATGGTTTTTACAAAGAAAACATTGACATAGCCAGATTAAAATTTCCTTGATTTAGACTGAGTAGAAAGGAAAGCAAATTATTTTGATAGATGCTCTGATGATTTCTTCTCCTTAATAAGTTCCTTTGATTCTAATGCTTCTTGTTTGATTTTACTCCTCTCCCTGCTCCTTGTACATGGAGAAAACAGTGGCTTTCCATAACTCTGTGATAGCAGAGGAGAGAGGCATCCACATATCAATGTCTGGTCCACTGGTTCCTTCTAGTATCCACTGTGGAGGGGCTGGTTTGAGTTGCTCCCTGGATAGGAAGAGCTGAGATAAGACTGCTCCTTTCCTGGATGAGATACTAATTGCTCCTGAAGCCCTTGGCTGCTTTAACTCATGATCTGGTCATTCTTTTGTCTTGCTTAAGGCCCACTAGGCCTCTATAAAAACCTCTGAGACATTTTAGGTCTCCTTCCCCCCAAGCTCTCTAAGCCTCTTTTACATTCTCTCCACAGGCTCTGGCCCAGGATTTCTATGCCACTTCCTCTGCTGTGGTATCAACTCACTGACTACTAGGATTGGTGGTGGCGATTTAAGGACATTTAGATCTTACTGACAGGCTTTCAATTAGGCTGATCTCTGTTAATCATCAAGGAAATGTAACAAATCATGTGTGCTGATGTACTTCAAGCAAGGTTAGTGAATTTTGGGACTATTAAATAATCCCTGTCTCTGCTTATTCACTCTATACTATCTTCTTTACTTGCTGAGACCACCCCCTGTCAGTGCAAGACCTCCCCTGTTGAAAGGTGTCTTCCCAGTCTCAAAAGGAAAGCAGGGCAGTAAGAGCCTTTCTTGGTATTTCTCTTCACTCATCAACATACCAAACACCTCCTCAAATTCATCAGCATAGGGAGTGTTCAATCTTAATCTTGTTGCTCTCCTCTCCTACCTCAGACTCTTATTTTCTTGTTTTTCTTCCTTCCACAGGTCAGCAAAATTCTTAATTTATCTTGAGTCTTTGAATTTCTTCCTACACTACGAAATAGTTTGTAATCCGGTTGGTTGTCCAGGTCTCACTCTTGGTTTGTTACTACATGTTAAAGGATAAATTTACTTTTCTCTTATAAATAATTTACCAGGCTTTCCAGACTATTATATTACTGCAAAATTAAGAATCAAAATTTTATGTCTTTCTTTATCTATTTCTGATATAAGAGTTCTAATTTTTAACCATCTCTCCCCCACCCCTTGGAAGAGCACACTCCATTGCCTAGACAGAAACTCTGGCCAAATAGAATTCTATGAACAAAAAAACAGCAAAAAAGACAG
This sequence comes from Leucopleurus acutus, assembly GCF_964270905.1. Classification (NCBI taxonomy): domain Eukaryota; kingdom Metazoa; phylum Chordata; class Mammalia; order Artiodactyla; family Delphinidae; genus Leucopleurus; species Leucopleurus acutus. The sequence goes on from NC_139142.1 coordinate 55,727,296, forward strand.
AAATGCATTCAGATATTTCATGTCTTATAAGAAACAAAAATGAAGTGGAAGGACAGCCCTATCACACATGCAAAGAAAATACAAAAAAAAATTAAGGATCTAAACCCCACTCTATCACTAATATTCTTCTAAGGCTATTTATTTTTCATATGAGGAGAGTTATCATGACCTTCTTTTCTGAGCATCCTCAACCACTGTCCTTTTGATGTCTTTCCAAGTATTTATTCATCCTGTATACATTACTCTGTGTGTACTGAAATTCTCCAAATGCACTATAAAATTATTAACCACAATCATAAATAATGCAACCCAGCTTTGTATAAGTATGTGACACAAAACAATTGCATTTTTACATATTATTGCATAGTGAGTTCAAATGGCATAGATTCAATTATTTTTTCTAATACTACCTATTTGACTTTGAGGCACAAAAAGTAACCTCTTGGGTCCTCAGGTTCTTTATAATATTATAACAATAATTATACTGTTATTTTTTTATGTAGTTAAGAATTCTATGAAGTGATGCATGCAAAGGACATTTTATTGAAACTGAAGATGCTTTAATAGCCTGTTGAATGTTACTGAATTTGATTTTCTTTTCTTTCACTGTTAGTAACTGTCACTGGGAGGGAATACTATATAGGACAGTCCAGCTAAATTTAATTTTGTTATCTTAGACTTATTGTTCCTTCTTATCTATATATTTTATGATATATTGATAGATTTGATGCAGATATGCTAGAATAATCTCTCATTTACTTTCACTGGCAAATATTATCAGCACTTATACATGTAATAAATGACATGGCTGAGTATGAACTGAGGAGAGAATTCTATGTCTAGAGACCTACTTATAATTTGACAATAATACATTGTTTCTGGTGGCACTACTGATTGGTTTTCTTGACCATATTTAACTGATTTTTTTTTTTTTTGCAGTACGCAGGCCTCTCACTGTTGTGGCCTCTCCCGTTGTGGAGCACAGGCTCCGGACGCGCAGGCTCAGTGGCCATGGCTCACGGGGCCAGCCCCTCCGCGGCATGTGGGATCTTCCCGGACCGGGGCACAAATCCGTGTCCCCTGCATCGGCAGGTGGACTCTCAACCACTGCACCACCAGGGAAGCCCCAAACTGATTTTTTTGTTTGTTTGCTTAGATATTTTCACTTAAAACAAAAGGTATAGAAAAGTGAGCAATATGGAAGAAGAAAAAGAAAGAAAAAACTTTTGTGTTTTTTTAACCCTGTGACTATGGGGAAGCTGGAAGAGGAAATATTATTAATCTGTAATAATTTCACATAAACCATTTTAGGGGGGTGCAATTATTCAATAATTTGTGAGGATTAAGATACTAATTTCTTTTTATCTGTGGGGGGCATAAGGGGAGGTTACTGGTTTTAACTCCAACATGTAAAGACCTAGATGTCATAATTTTCATCCTAACAATGAGAAAAAGAGGGAAACACTAAAAATCAATGACTTTTCTTAGACCCATTCAAGAACTGAGATTGTAAATCACTACCCAAACTCTAGAGACACAGATGAATGCAGAGAATCAAAGTTGCAATATGTTTAGCAAAATTAATACAAAAATTATTATACACTACAAAAAAGATCTATCCCATTAATGCAATTAATTTCAATGTTTAAAGTGCAATAAATGTAACCCAGTATTTCAATAAGCTAAAGAATAAAACTCATATGAACATATTAATTGAGGTTGAAAAAACATTTGAGAAAATACAATCCTTATTCCTGTTAAACACTCTCTGCAAAATAGGAATAGAAGTTAATTTCCTTAATTTGATAAAGGGCATCTACTAAAATTTTACAGCTACCATTACAGTTTGAGTTGACAGACTGGAGAAGTTTTCCTAAATTCAGAAAAAATTGCAAGGATGTTTTCTCTCATCATTACTAATCAACATCATACTGCAATTCCTTGAAACTATACGAACTGGAAAAAGAGAAATAATTGTTTCGGTTTATTTTGTTTTGCAAATGACATGAGCATCTATGTAGAAAACTCCCAAAGAATCTACCCAAAAAATACTGGAAAATAAGTCAGTATAGCAAGTCACAGCATGCAAAACCAATATACAAAAGTCATTTCCTTTCAAATATACCAGTATTAAACAACAGAATTTTTAAAAATACTATATAAAATTACCAATAAAATACTGAGATATAAATATAAAAAATAGTACATATAGGATAGATCTACAAAATGCAGATTAAAGTAATAAGGAATTCTAAACAGATTGAGAAATATCCCATGTTCATGCACTGGAGGACTCAATATTATAAGATGTCAATCTTCTAGAATTTGATTAATAGATTGAATCCTATATCAACTAAAATCCTAGTGACCTATTTTGTAGAACTCTACAAAATGTTCTAAAATGTACAAAGAAGGACAAAAGACCTAGAATAGCTTAATATTGAAAAATAACATAGTTGAAGGACTCACAATACCAGATTTCAAGATTTACTTTAAAGTTACAGTACACAGACTAAGTTGTATTAGCAAAATAACAGACACCTAGATCAATGGAACAGAATAAAGTCAAGAAATAAGACTAATGATAGACAAATTATATCACACATTTGTCAAAATTCATAGAACATTACAGCACCAAGAGTAAACCATAGTATATGCAAATTAAAAAAAATATTTAGGGCATTGAAGTATCACAGGACAGAATGCAGATTTAACAAATGAATTTTTTTTACAAATATATGAAATGACCTCACTGAAAGGAGAGAAAAAGATGCTAATCTAAGTAACTTTGAAAATAAATTTAGTCTGTAAAACTAAAGGAAAAATAAACTGCATGTAAGCACTGTTCGGTAATTGATAAAATTGCTTTCCATGAGGGTATGGGTTAACAATCCTGAAAACACTATTCATGTACTCTGGAATTGAAACATTAAGTAAAAGAATCAGAATTTATCACTGTTGGGAGTCTGGGGTTACAGACAAACAAGGGACTAAGCCATGTATGATACATGTGTTAAGAGATTAGAGGTCAAGACATCATTATGAACCCATGTTTAGTTTAATATCAATACAGGTGGATACACAAATTATTACGTAGATAGATAGATAGATAATATGTACTTTCATGGGTCAGTATATACACATATATATTTTTTACCTGTCAGTTAAGAGGGCCTAGAATCTATGGCCCCAGTAATAATGAGCACATCTATTTTCTAGATATTGATTTCTAATACCTTTCTTCAATTAAAGGAGCCAAGGCTGTTTGGAGAAATAGCTGATTCTCAGAATGGAGTAATAAATATGCATGATGAACCTGGGACACCTTAGAGTACCAGAAAATAAGAGCAAGGTTAAAAACAGAAAACACACACACACACAGAGATACACATATACACACAATGATAGGGATACATAAAAGGGACCCAGGATCCAACTACAGAATTCCCATCGACCAAAGCTGGAAAAATCTGATTTTTTAAAAGTATTATTGAATCATAACCTAAAATATAAATTGATACCTATAAGTCCACACTTACGTAATAAATAAATGATTGACAAATATTTTGTGCAAAGTAATTCTAAATTTATGTAGTTACTTCACCCTCATGATGGTGATGGTTAACTCCCCATTCCTTAAGTGTAGGTTATGCAGAGTGACTTCCTTCCTAAGAGTACAGTGTAGAAAGGGGGAAAAAAGTAACTTTACTCTGTTGAAACTTAACCAATATTAGTCAGGTGACCAAGGTTATCATCAACAATGACTGCATGTTGATAATATGTACCCTTGATATATTGTGAAGATGACACTTTTTCTCTGAGATACCCCTCTCAAAAACCCCAGTCTAACCATGAAAAAACAGAAAAAAAAAATGAGAGAGGCATCCTACAAAATATCTGACCAGCATTCCTCAAGACTGCCAGGATCATCAAAAACGAGGAAAATCTAAGAAAATGTCACAGCCAACAGGAGCACAAGGAGCCAAAACAACGAAATGTAACATGGTATCCTGGATGGGATTCTAGAACAGAAAAAAGAACATTGGGCTAAAAACTAAGGAAATCTACATAAAGTATGGACTTTAGTTAACAACAGTATATTAATATTGGTTCATCTATTGTGACAAATATATGTACTATACTAAAATAAAATGTTAATAGGGGAAACTGGGTATGGGTATATGAGAACTCTCTGCCTTCATAACATTTTTTATAAAACTATTCTAAAATAAAATATTCATTTAAAAATTAAATAACAAAGCCAAACCAAAAAAACATCCCACACTTTAGCTTCTCCTTTCAGACAGAGATACTGGACACATATGACTATCCTTCCTGAAATCTTATTGAGACTAAAATGTAAAAATAGATAAGAATCAACCTATAACAGGGAATTTCTTCAAATGATAAGTTAGATGGAGCATATTTATTGGCTGAAATTCATAGAAAGTTACTGTTTAATGTAAGCTATGAGGATGTGCAAGAGAAATTGCAATGCAGTCCTTGCACTGACACCCTAACGTGGTCTTGGCTCTGATTCATCAAGTACAAAATTGTACAAGCGTAAAAGTTAGGAATGAAAACAGAGCTCATCTCCAATCCCTTTCTTCCACTCATTTTTTATACAGAATCGAGACAATGAGAATTGACATTTAGGAAAACTAGCAATGCATTTTTCTTTAATGCAATTGATTAAAGAATCTGGAGAAAGCTGAAGATCTAGTGTAGATTTTGTCTCCTAGAGAAAAACCTTCCTCATTCCAGCACTTAGAAAGTTGACTTCCTTACAGAAGCCTCTCAACTAAAGCATCATAATTGAAGACTCTCAACTAAATGCAACATATCGCATTCTATCATTCCTTGAGCTCCTTGTCAAATTCTGACCTATAGTAGTGATTAATCACTATTATAAATCTCTGTCTTTATCCTCTGACTTTAAAGGAGCAAATGATAGGATTGCAATTTGTGACCTTCTTGTGGTTGAATGTGGCCCCTGTCACTGGTTCTAGACAATTAGCACCACTTCCAGATTGCAGCATTTAACTGTTGACAGAGGAGTCATTACTGCTATTTTTCTTTCTGCCATGATGACCAATAAAAATCCAAATAGTAACTGCTGTGGCAGCACTAGTCCCAAAGTGAGGACAATTTAAAACAAACCTTAGACAGAAACTCCAGATGGAAATTTAACACATGCAAGGAATAAATCTTTGTGTCAAGCCACTAAAATTAATGCTTGTCACTACAGCATAATTTAGCTTACTTCTCTTGATGCACCACCTATGGAAAAATATATCAAGAAACAATCCTACTAATCAGACAGCACAGGAAACCCAGCCAATTATCCATTTCCTCTCTTTTAAATATAAATATCGATGATAATAATTAGGCTTGTGTAAGAAAAACATATCAAAAGGAAGATAATTTCAAAAATAAAGAACATAAGTGATTTAATAAGCATTGTAGGAAATGAAGAAAAAGAGAACAATACAAATAAAAACCCCTAACAAATATTCTAAAAATATCTGAGAGGAATTACATCCTTAAAATAAAAAAAATTATGCCATATAGAGTATAAAGGATATGAAAGAGCCTTTTGAGATTAAAACCATGATGAAAAAATATTGGAAAACAAACACCAACAAAATATATTGGAAACCCTGAAAATATGTTCAGATAATTGTACAGCCTTTATAGCAAACATGGCAAAGAAATTAAAATTACAGAAAGGTTAAGAGACAAAGAGGTTCAATCTAAATTTGATCATTATAATAATATGGAGAAATCTCGGGAGTCTACTTTTACAATAAAATTGAATTTCAAATCTAAGTGTTTCACTCTCTTCAACTTTAATAATTCATATGTTGCCCAGCACTATTTTTGTCATGGGAAGTTTTTTCTATTTTTCTTTTCTTTCTTTTCCTTCCTCCCTCCCTCCTTCCTTCCCAAGCTTCCCTCTCCTCCTCTCCCCCTTTTCCTTGTGCATTATGATAATATGGAGAAATCTCAGAAGGAGTCTTATTTTTACATTAAAATTGCATTTCATATCTGTTTCACTCTGCAACTTTAATAATTCATATGTTGCCCAGCACTATTTTTTGTCAAGGGAGTTTTTGTTATTTTTCTTTTCTTTTCTTTTTTCTTTCCTTCCTTCCTCCCTCCCTCCCTCTCTCCCTCATGTCCTTCCTTCCTTCCACCTTTCCTTCTTTCCTTTCCTCCTTTCTTTCTTTCCTCCTTCCTTCCTCTCTCTCTCCTTCCTTCCCTTTCCTTCTAACCCCCTCCTCTCCCCTCCCCTTCCCTCCCCTTTTCTTTCTTTCTTCCTACCTCCCTCCCTCTCTCTCTTTTTCTTCCTCCCTCCCTCCCTTCCTTCCTTTCTTTCTTTTTTCATAGTACCTATCCACTGAGTTTGGAAAACATGTTCCTCATGTTTACAAAGCATGGGCAAACGTGTCCTCCATGGAATCAAACACAGAAACCCCGAGATTTTTTTTCTCTTTAACTAGTTTGGAAATAATGCCAAATTAAAAAAAAAAAGTAACAGGTAAATGTAAAGGAAGAAAACACAGATAAATATCTTATTCTCTTTTAATTATCAATTACAATTAAATAAAACTTGACTAATAAAATTTATCAAATATAATTGAGGTGGAAAATTCAAAACAAAGGCTGTTTTCTAGTCAGGAATATATGTACCTGAGCAATGAGCCCAAAACAATCACATCTTTATTACCTTTATCTACTGAAATTAATTAAACCCTTTAAGCTTAAATGAGTAGTTGTAATTTAAAAATGTATTTTCCACATGTGAATTATCTCTGAGAATATTATGTCTTATGTAAATTTCACTTCTAGAAATCAGGAAAATGGGGACATAATTGTAACAACAGTGGCCATAATATAGATGCTGTAATATATGCATTTTAATATTGAAAGACATATTTACCTGCCATTTGTAGCCATGTTATCTTTCCATCATCCTGTCTCTTTAATACTAGTCTTGGCAGGTACTAGAAGGCTCACTGAGATTTCCTGTGGTTTATGACCCAAGTTGACAACTGTGACTTCTTTTTTGTGGCGTTCTGATGGTTATGTCATATAAGAATCACCTTATATCATTTGAGAAGGTGCTGACACAGAGCTCCGGTTTGATGGATGACCTGAGCTGCCACTATTCTTGTCAGAGGTAAGCAGCAAGTTTTAGAGTAAATTATTGGAGGAAGATACAGTGACGGGGAGAAAAATAAAGTAATGTGTGTTGCATGTAGACTGACAAAATGATTTGCTTACAATGCCAAGCTGGCATAGCTGAGAACAGCAGTGAGGGAAAAAATGTCTCATCAACATTTAAATAGCTGATCATAGAACCAACTTGACAGGCCATTTGTAAGTGGAAATTATAGAGCAGAACTGTAAGCTATGGGGGTCATTCTGCCCTCACTTGCACTTTTCATATTTCAGGTTTACATAAAGCACAAAATAAAAGAAATGCAATTGTTTTATGTTTTGATACCAGTGATTCTCAAACTGTGTTCCCCAGTAGCAGCATTAATGTGAGAACTTGTTAGAAGTGCAACTTTTCAGACCCCACTCCAGATATACTGATTCAGAAACTCTAGGGTGGGTTTAGCCATCTATGTTTTAACAATCCCCCCAGACGATTCTGATGCAAGCTCAAATTTAAGACCACCACCTTCTCAAATCAACATGTGCTGTCTTGATTTCCAAACATGTAATATCCTGTGCACACACCTTTGATTTTCTTGCAAGATTTGTATAATTAATTTATAAGAAGAGAAAATAACACCAGCAAGATTAAATTAATTCAACTCTATTACATGTAAATACACACATATGTGATATGCAATGCTGCTAATAACTTGTAGCAATATAGTTATTACTTTAGAAATATGGTCACAGAGTCACAGATTTGAAACCTTGAAAACACACACCAAGTTTAGAGTAGATTAACTCTCCATAATCAAGATCATAATCCCATTCCTCCATGTCAAATGTCTTACATGTTTATCCAGTTTGCAATTTAGCATTCCTGGTAACAGAAAGTTCACTACATTGTAAGGCAGTTCAGTTGTTTGTCAGTGCTCCTGTGGCAGGGGAAAAAGATAGCTACATTACAGAACATAAGCAGAGCTTTCAAAGGCTTCTGAGAACTACGGAAGGAATGGGAACCAGATTTAAAAAATCCAGAGAAACAAAAACATTCTTAGGTGAGCAGAAAATTACCAGCATACTTTTCCCCTTAGTACATTTGCTGATTCTGGGTGAAGATTCTGGGCCTCTGACAGAGAAAAGAAAGACCAATAGAGCTTTTAGTGATTCTTTTGAAAAACCAGGAAAATGCAAGTGCCTGAAATGTATGGTCAGTTTTTTCACAGAATAGTGCTAAATTCTGAGCAATATAGAGAATGGGGAACAAGGCCAAAAGCTTCTACAAAGCCAGGTAAATTTTTCTGTAGGCTTTCAGTGTCCAGTAAACAATTCTAAGGATTTGTAGAGGGGAGCAAAATAGGAAGGGAACTTTCCTCAAGTAATATTGGATTTCCAGTATCACTGAGTTTTCTTCAGGAAAACAGAAAATAATCTAGGCATATTAAGCAGAAGGAGGTTCCATATCATGAATTAGAGGCTTAAAAAACAGTTGAAAGAGCTGGAGGAATAAAGTTTAGAGACACATTTGCTAGTATTCAGGAATTCAGAAGGTATGGAATTGCTGAAAGTTGCATTCAATGATCCCAGCTGCATATAGCACAAAAATGTGTAGTTCACAGGAAGATAAAACACTACTTCTTCCATGTGTGGAAGCCCATTTGCCTGACTAGCACTGCTGGAGCTATAATGGTCTCTTCTTTACCCACTACATTCCACATGTTCTTCTTGCTGGTAAGTCCTAAACTGTAAATATTCTGGCAAAAAAAATAGTTTCTAATCTTCCAACTGCTGTGACACTTGGGAGGGCCTAGAAAGAAATAATAATTGTGGTGAAATATTAACAGACTCTCTGGTACTATTCACCTCTTAGACTGGTTTCATTCTTATCCATCCTCCTAAACCACAGCATCTTATGTCTGCCTAATAAGATCTAAATATCCCTTTTACAAATGAAGACACACCTTTTCCCCAAAGAGGAATGACACAGTTTCACTCATCAATATAGCGCCTCACAATTCCTGTAACTTGAATCCATTTTGGGATGATGTAATTCTTCTTTAGTGCAGCCATAATCTCACTTGAATATTGTGTACTCTAATAACCAACCATTCCTAATACCTTTTACAAAAAATAGTAGAGACAGAGGACAGGGGAAAAGGGTTAATGAACACAAATATGTATATAACAAAGCATATTTGCTATATTCCTCATTTCTATAATTGTTCATAAGGTATTTATATCTCCTACTATTTATAACTTCTACTATCCATTCCATATTCCCTTTCTCCTCAACCAGAAGTATCTGGATGTGTTTCTAACTTGGCAGGACTATCCAAGTTCATTCTTGAATAGTATAAGTGAGCCCTTAATAGCTCTGCTTTTATTGTTTTGGCTTCCTAATAATTTTTATCACTGCACAGGAAAGTAGCTCCTGAGAATTAATGTTTGGCCAGTGAATTTTTGGAAATTTCTCCATTATTCTGGTCCTTGGTAGCACCTGTGCTCCAGGAAGCTGAGAGGCTTGTGAAGTACCAAGAGGCCAGTGGTCTCCCCATCATGAAATTCAGCTGCTTCAGTTCCAAAATATCTAGCTGCTGGGGGTTGAGGACGGATCAATTGCCTAGTGGGGCTCAGAAAGCACCATCCTCCCCATCCCCATACATCACCCTGCTCTCCCCTCACAGTACCTAAGTAAGGGTACTGTAAGTATTAAAAAAATCCAATTATTTGGAACCTTGCATGTTTGAAAATATTGTTCATATGTAACTGTTGAAGAACCTGAAAAGATCATAACCATTCCACATTCAGTCTCGACTGCCCAACACACAGTCGGCATGACTCCTCATAGATCTTTAGTATGTGGTACTGGTGTTAGACCCAAAGCCAAATGGGGCTGTGGCAGTCCACAGAGATATGGAGAAGTTTCCATTTCTGTAGCCAGGACCATGGGTGGGCAAGCCAGACATTTGGCTGTAAGCCTGACTTCTCAAAATGTCCCTCCACAGTCTTGGTCTCTACACTGAGGTTTCACAAGTCTACCTGGACTCCAAAGCTCCCAGGAAGCTTTTGTGAATGTATGTCAAATTATTGTTGTTGGGGAGGAGTACAGGCAACAGAGTCTTATTCAGCCATTGTGATGACATCACCAGATTCATACCTGTATTTCTTAATATGTATCCTTACAAACTGATAATAAAAGAAATTCTTAGATACAAAAAAATGTTGTTACAATTTTATAATAAACTTAAGTAGCATATTGCATCATAGTAACATTTTAAATAATTTGTGGTAGTAACTTTGGAGGTCTGAATTATTGAGTGACTTAATAAATCAGTTTATTAATAATACCAAATAATTGTGTGAAAGACCAAATTCAAGACAATTTTGGATTACAATCTCTAAAGTCTACTACAAAGCATAGAGTAATATATTAAAAATCTTGTTAGGTGAAATAAACATTTTTAAATGTCTCATATTAAAAACATTTACAAATTAGAATGAAGGTAAACATGAAAACAAAGTGAGGGAGCTCAGAAATCAGGTCATTTAAAAGTAATTCATGAGCTAGATGCATTAAATGAAGATGAGTACACTCAACTATTAAAAGAAATGGTATACAAAGGAGATAGTAGATTTAATATTCTTCTAGAAATAATACTTAAGTCTAAATCTGGGAGTTAGGTAAAGGCAGACTTTGGTTCAAGTTAAACATTGAACCTAACTGCTGGACACTGGACTTGTATCATAATATGCTCTTGATTACCAGAGATTTTCTAGCAGTAGATAGAGGACTCTCTTCCATTTGCAGGATAGTGAGTATACCTATATTGGGTCATGAATTAATAGGTATTTTGTATTATGATGCCTTCTAAATTAAATATTCTACCATTATATGATTTTTCTTGATAAATACCTCAGTGTATTATTATAAATCAGGGGTTACATCATTTATATAATTCTTTTTCAGATGTAATTCTGATTAGGTTTGACCAAGAAAAGAGTATTCTTGAATTTTTCATGAAACAACGTAACCTAAAAATAATTTACTTCAAATAAACTTGCCATTATTGAACTATGATAGAAGGATCATTTGTATCATCATAGAACGTGTTTCATTCTTCTAACCAAAATATAAGCAATGTTGTGAATCAGTGAGGTTATAATTTTTATTGTTCTTTTTTGCTTTATTTTCTTTCTGTAAAAATGAACTAGAAACTAAAGAGTACTTCTAAGTAAAAAATGCTTATGAAAAAGAAATTGTGCCTTATCGAATGCATCAGCAGCTTGTATTTCACCTCTTTAGAACTGAAATAACCTTAAAATGTGTGTTTACTTTCTAATGAGTAGATGACAAATACTGAAACTTTAATAGCATTGTAGGTGGTAATCTTTTAATTTCTAAAAGTAAAGCAGATAACAAAATGTCTAATAATTTACCACTTTATGTCAATTGCATTGTAATAAATAGAAATTATCCTGAACTCTCAGCCCAAATTCTAGTTTTCAACTTTCTTTTTTTCTCAGATAAAATTTGGTTCTGAGACAAAATAAATACAAGAGTAATTAGGTTACTTTTTATATTGCTAGTGTATCATGTAATTGAATGATGGTTCAGAATATTGAAGACATTGAGTTTGGAACCTACTACAGTATTGTCATTTATTTAATGATAGCACTCTCTCTCCTCTCTGTCTCCCCTTGTGACTGAAATTAACTTTATGGGATGAAATTGCCTTTCAATAATGACTGATTTTGTTTCCACTGTAAAAAATTTAGTACTCTCATCCTCTACCTTTTTAACTATATGAAAGCATTAAAAATATAAAAAAATAATTTTCTACATATTCTGTGAACTGACGAATTTAAATAAGAGATGTAGCATTTTATCCCATCATTTAGTATACATGTAACCAATAAAGCAATTCATTAGTCTCTGTTTTTAAAAGATATTTTATTGCTCCCTCATGCATTTCTTCTCTCTTGTCAAACTATAGCCATATAAATGATACTTGTGTTCATTTTGGAGAGCTCAGATGACCCTATATTTCATTTCTATTGATGCCAGTTTCTGGATTTCTTGTTGAAGAATACAAATACATATATACAATACACAAAAAAACTTTAAGAAACGAACACATTTTCTAATTGTTGTAAGGATACAATTATATTACATTATAATTACATGAAAGCTTTACTAAAAATAAAGATATATTGATCAAGAATGCAAAGAGTTTGTAGTATTTTAAAATTTATAATGATGATTTGATTTCCATAATATTTTCATCTCTGATTAAATTTTGTTGTTTTCCAGTGAATTTTACATGTTCTTTTCAAAGGTCTTCTCTCCATGTTATGTGTCAGTAGGGCAATGACTTGATTCAAGTAGCAGTTTTTCTATTATTCTTTAGTGCATGAATATGAGATCTACATTTTTCTCTTAGCCCAATCCATTGATGCATATGTAATCCAACATATCGAGAGAAAATTTGAATATGCCTAACAATTAATTTAATTTTGCTTATATTCCTAAATTTTCTATAAAAGCTATTATAGACACTTGTATTATAATTTCTGCCTTATTTTATATGCATTTACCCACAATGCAAAGATAAATTAAATTAAAAATTGAAATATATACCAAATTCTAAATGGGATACGTATATATTAACTCATCAACTCATAAGGATATCTCATTTAAACATATTAGAGACTTCCCTGGCTGTCCAGTGGTTAAGACTCTGCGCTTCCAATGCAGGGGGCACGGGTTCGATCCCTGGTTGGGGAACTAAGATCCCCCACACACAAAAAAAACATATTAAATGTACATAGACCAATTCTTTCTCATGACTCTAAGTGTTTATAGGCTCTAAATGTGTTAATTTCTACTTGAGCATTGATTGTTAAATTTTATAGTTTTATGCAACCAGGCACTTAACTAGGAAGCTCTTGGGAAAAAAATGCTGGCTAGAAAAGGATGGAATAGGAATAATTTCTTGCCACTAATTTTCATTTTTACACTTGAAAGATAGGATACTGTGAATTCTAAAATATTAGTTACCTCTAATTTCTCTTATAGAAAGGACATGAAATAAATGAATATAACTGAACCCACTCAAAAAAATAACAAAGCCTATTCTGATATGGAATGTGAGAAGCTGTGAAGTATTAGAAAAAGTGATGCCGACAGCACTCATAATCTATCTTGGAGAATTATCTTTTCTTTGAAAGACAGGAAGAATGCCCATTCTCTCCATATTTAGAGGGAGATTATTTTACTTCTCTTCTTATCATCCTTCTATGTGAAAGCACATAATAAAAATTAATGTATAATTGAAAGTGGCTCTCCTCCCTCACAACTAAGAATCAGGTTGATTAAATGAATAAGACTTTGAAGTAAAACATGAAAACTCTCTGTAAAACTTGAAATGTTTTAATTTTGTATTCAGAATTTCAAAACCTCTAATAGTGGATTCCATGCTATTTAAAACTTGTCAGCACTGTAGTTATTCTGATGAAATTACAATAAATGTCAGTGAAGAAGAATTTTAATAAGTAAAATAGTTTCTGAGTTAAGCATATTTTCATCCCCTCCAGAATTTTACCACCTGCTCAAGCAGCACATTATTCTGTCTCAGAATAAAGAATATTCATATTTCTTCAAATGTGACCATTAATATTAGTTGAATATTAGAGTTGTTTAAAGCAGCAGTCCCCGACCTTTTTGGAGCTAGGTGCTGGTTTCATGGAAGACAATTTTTCCACTGACGGGGGTGGGCGGGGGGCGGGGGAGGCAGGGAGGGAGGGGAGGGGGATAGCTCAGGCGGTAATGTGAGCAATGGGGAGCTGCAGATGAAGCTCCCCTTGCTCTTCTCGCCGCTCACCTCCTGCTGTGCAGCCCGGTTCCTAATAGGCCTCAGACGGGTACCAGTCTGAGGCCTGGGGATTGGGGACCCCTGGTTTAAAGCATCAGGTTAGCATTTACCTAAGATCAACAAACCTTGACTTAGCCAAGATAGTCAAGATAGCATAAAGGAGTGGTTCAGGTGCTCTGGGAATATGCTGACCATATTAATATTGGATAATTGGTATCTCTGATTTTAACATTAGATAACTTTTCTTAATAACTCCTTGTTTAATCTCTCACTGAATCTATACAAGGGAAACCCATGTAATTGCCTAAATTCATTAGCCCTTAGAATAAATATTTTAATGAGGAAAAAAAGTCATCAATTATCAGCAAGTATTTAGAATATTTAGTATACTAGACATAGAGGGTTGGCACTTCCTTATTTCCTTTTTGCATTCATTTGTCACTAATGTTTAAGACAAAAGTTTTTTCATTTGTTATCTATTGCTGCATAAGAAATTACCCCACAATTGAGCAGCTTAAACATTTATTATTTCACCATTTCTGAGGGTCAGGTATTTGGGAGTTGACTTAGCTGGGTGGTTCTATCTCATAGGTGATTGCAATCTAGATGTCAGCTGGGACTGCAGTCAACTCAGGGCTTGACAAAGCTAGAGAACCTTTGTCCAAGGGGGTTTTCACATATGGCTATTAAGAGGAAACCTCACTTCCTTAGTGACTCTTAGCACATGGTAGGAGTTCCATGTCACATGGGCCTCTGCATAAGGCTGTTGAGTGTCCTCATGATATCTCCACAGTGAGTGATTCCTTAGAACACAAGGTAGCATAAGGGTTTTGATTATCTGGTCTCAGAATCGCACATCATTTTTGCAATACTCTATGGATTACACAGGTTGACCCTATTTGATTTGGGAGAGGATTATAGAGGAATATGAATACCAGGAGATGAGCTTCATTAAGATCCATATTGGAGACTATGTTTAATAATTAACTTTATTAAAGTAATATAAATAAATGAATAAAAATTATTGCTATTTTATGCACATGCACTTTTCAGAAGCTCCCCCATTAGAAGTTGCTGAGATAGGCTCTGAAAGAATTTCAAAATATCCTTTCAAAATTATTTCTCATTTTTCCTAATTAAACGGGTTCATCAAGTCCAGAGAGTTATCTCACACGCTTTACCCATTTTCTTCTTTACGGTCAATGTTTCACCCACGGTTTCATATATGCACCACTTTTCTGGTATATGAGTAATTTCCATCTTTCCAGGCCTCATTAATGTCTCACCTAATTGACTATGATACCACCAAAAACTCTAATGTACTCTAACAATTCTAACCATACTGTGGTATGGTTAGACACGTATTGTGTTTTTCCATTATTAGCAAATGGTTTATATTTGAAGGTGCTTTTTCTTAAGAAGAAAATAATTTTCCTGAATGGACAATATATTATACTCTTTCCTAAAATTCCTCATTACATCACTCAGGACAATCTGAGCACAAAATAATATTTATGAATTTGAATCAAAGGTAACTGTTGATAGCATCTCAGACAATGCTCTGTGCCAAAAGTATTCCAACTTATCTGCCCCTTGAGGGAAAGAGAGACACTCCAGATGAGTGATTACTGTGCTGTTATGGCTCTTCAGCCAACGTTATTCTATTTGCTGTCATTAATTCATTATGATTTTCCTGAAAAATAATAAGTTCCTGTTGATCACAATAAGTTAGAAAAATTAAGTTCTAGTATATATTTTATAAAGCTACTCTCTAGACAGTTTTACTTTCTTGTTAAAAGATTTCTTTTAAATTTGAACTGCTATTTAAAAAAAATCTTCATCCTGGGGATTTTGTCATAACTCAATTAGAACTGACAGCACATTTCAAATTCCACTTTTACTTGAACAAATTATTGTACCAAACTTCCTTCAGGCTGTACTTTGATTATTAATTAGCACACATATCATGTAGCTAAAGGAAGACAGGCATTTTATGGCAAGAGTTTTTGCCTAATTAAGCATAACAGCTTATTCATTTCCGGTGACTTTGAGGTTAACTTTTTTTTTTTTTTTTTTGCGGTACGTGGTCCTCTCACTGTTTTGGCCTCTCCCGTTGCGGAGCACAGGCTCCGGATGCGCAGGCTCAGCGGCCATGGCTCACGGGCCCAGCCACTCCGCGGCATGTGGGATCTTCCCGGACCGGGGCACGAACCCGTGTCCCTTGCATTGGCAGGCAGACTCTCAACCACTGCGCCACCAGGGAAGCCTTGAGGTTAACTTTTAAAAATCATTTTTAACTCCTTCTTTATTATTCTTAGTTGTAGAGGACATAAAACATCTGTGGATTTCAGCTGTGCCTAGTGGTATTATTACCAGTCTATACTCCAGTAATGGTTTTGTTCTAGAAAGGCAGCTTCCCTTTATTTGGTTATTGTTGCCAAGTATATCAAAGTTTACACTGCTCTATAATAAGTAGATTTTTTGAATTACAAAAAAAAATTAATATGAGCCTTCTTAGCCATCTTTTGGAGAAGATAGGTTTCATGAATTAAATATACACTGTAGGAACTTAGGAAGATTTTACTAACTTTATCAGTAATGAATGTATTCTACTCTTCCAGTTTGAGCTCCAAAGTATTTTACAGATGGTTTTCAGTCTCACTTATCCTATAATGTTCTCCTCTCCTGCCTGACTTTCTGCTTGCTATGACAATTCAAGGAGACACCTGAATCCTGACTCCTATTCAAAACATCAGTCATGCTTGTTCCTGTTTTGAGCCTGGAGTATTTCACAACCACAAGTTGTGCTGTGCCCCCTGACTTGGAGACCGCTAAGCAGAAGTCTCAAGAAATGCTTCACTGATGACCACTGCTACCTCTGTCACCTGTAGCACACATTGTTTCTCATCCAATGAGGCTGCAGCAGTCTCCTCTAGTCACAAACAATTACTATAAATGATCACCACCTCTATAGTTTGTCAAAGTGTAAAAGAAAGAAAAAAATTCTCCTTACCAGTCATAGAGTGGTATGATTAGGTGAGAATGTTCATATAACACTTGGCCTGACACTTCAACCTAGTTCTATTTAAGTTTAAACTCCCACAGGAAGGCTTGGACTATGCTAGATCCTAGTGTCGACCATGTCGTAGATGTAGATTCATACTCACAACTGTTAGTCTGTTTCTGCAAGATCAATTCCATGGGTTTCATTTGTTTTTATATCGTGATTTTTCTATCAGGGGACTCATTACTGAGCAGTATGGTTCATACTCACATGCTTAAAGAAATAAACATTTCAGGAGAAAGGTAATAATGTCTTTGTTCTTGCCCTCTAGGAAGGCATCTTGGTTCTCTATAAGTAATTTTCTCCACTGCTCCTCAGTAATCATTAAGTGAATATATTTTTCATGCAGCAGAAAAATAAGTCCCTCCTCAGGAGACAAACTAATACATGTCTGAGAATATGTGTATGGATATGCACTTACATTAGTTTGTTTGTATGTATGTATGTATGTATATAAATATAGTTTGGGGTTTGGGTTTTTTTGTTTTGTTTTGTATTTGCTTCATCCTTCATCGAAAATTCTAGTACATACTGGAAACATATTAAAATATAACTGTAAATAGGGATAACTTGAGCAAGCAGATAAAAGCAAGAGTTTTATTTTTCCCTATTGTGTATTGATAGCACTCTTGGATACAAGCACTCTACTTATAGACAGAAATAAAAATAATAACAAAGAAAACTTACATAACTGTATGTTTTAAGAGATGAAAGTAATGTTTTATGGACTCTCCTGGAGCTTGAAATATGATCACTTTGAATCATGTTCTTTGTAAAATGGTAGGTCAAGCACCTATAAGAACAAATTTTCCTGTAGTTTACCTCCACTGCTATAACTCTACCTTCCCATGCCTTTATTATGCATTTATTAATGACAGAAACCTGTTACTTTTGCTATTATAGATTTCAGATCATTTTACTTCAGGGGGTTGCTCACTGATGCTATTTCAATTTGCAGTCTAGTGGTGGATTTAATGGACCACTTAAAATACAGCAGATTTTCATCTCATCTATAAGTTTATCTCCCATATAGCAAAGTCTGTTGTTGGCTCCCAGGTATCATAAGCAAAACACAACTAGCTTATCTCAATATTTCAAACAATCTATGTAAAATACACTAATCACATCTCTCAGTCATCAGACTGCCACATAGTTATATGTTTATGAACCAACCAATTACATTTAAACTAATAAATTTAATAATTACTGCATATCTCACTATCTACAACAGTTGATCAGTACTGGTAGATATTTAGAAGTTTAACGCTTAATGGGTTAATATAATTAAGATATAAAGTTGAAAACCAATGAAACAGTGATAAGATGAATTACAAGAAAGGTATTATAAATTATTTACCAATTACACCAAGTGAGTGACAGATTAAGTGAGAAAACTGATGAATCTTATAACAGGCTTTAAACAGAAAGGTCACTTCATAGTTTGTCTAGATAATTCTGTCATTGTAATGGCTCAAATAAATCATCATTTATCAATCTTTTCAATATTTAATTGCCTGAACATTATGAGTATAGAAAAGCATAATGCTAATGAAACAGTATCTGAGTTGATTTATTTGTAAAAATAAAAATGGGCACATGTAATATGTCTACTCTCTTATCCTGCTTTCTTGAGGACTTCCACCTAAGAATCATGTCACCTAACAGGAATAAGGAAGCAATCACAATTCATGTTTACAATCATGCTGGTCACTTTGACAATGGCCAATGAAGTCTCCAAGGATTAATTTCACTTTAGAGCCAAAATCTAATCTAAAACTAGTACTATTTGTTTATTTTCATAGGTTTTTATGATGTCTTGTTTTCTTTCCAATAATTTATTTTAATGAGATATAAATATGGTAAGATGCACAGATAAGTCTATAGACCAATGACTTTTGAAAAATGCATACAGCCATGTAACACAAACCCTTTCAAGATTGTTCTTTACGCCCCTTCCAGTCAATCCTCTACACCTTCTGCTTCCAGATATTATTTCTATCATCATAGATGTGTATTGCCTACTCTAGAGCTTCATAATAATGGAATCAGATGGTCTGTTCTTTCTTGTGTTCCATTTCTATTTCTCACCAAAATGGTTTTCAGTGATATCTCTGCATTTTTATTGTTGCATGTATCAACAGTTTGTTCCTTTTATTGCTGAGTAGTATTATATTTTATTAATATGCCACAGTTTATCCATTCCTCTGTTGATGGATACCTATTGTTGGTTATTTCCAGATTTTCCCTCTTACAAATAAAGCTACTAAGAAAATTCTTATTTAAGGTGTTTAGTGTTCTTGTTTTTATTTCTTTTGGATAAATAACTAGAAGTGAAATGCATGGGTCATAGTTTTAAGAAATTGTCAAGCTGTTTTGTAAAGTAGTTTATGGTTCCATTAGCAATTTATGAGTCTCAGTTGGTCTACAACTTTATCATCACCTAGCCTTGTCAGTTTTTTTGAATTACTAGTCTAATGTATGTGCATGTTATATTATTGTGCTTTTAATTTTTCCTTCCTGGTTAATAATGATGTTGATTATTTTTATGTGTTTTTTTGACACTTGAGCATCTTCCTTTATGAACTGTTGAAGACTGTCTTGCATAGTGTTGCTCAATATGTTATAGCAGAAAGAGGGAGAAGGCTAAAAACAGGAAAATATTTCTGTGCCTATATAGTCATGTCCCAATCTTTGTTCTATACCTTTGAACTACAACTATGTTCTTGGCTTATCTAACCTTTGTAGTTACAAAAAAATAAAATATTCTCTGTAAGTTCCTCCTCTTTTTTTATGCGTGTGTGTTTTCCCCATGTATCATTGGATGGGAACTATTCCTTAGATTTCAATAATTTAACTATATTTTTCTATTAAATTAATATTCCAAATAGACACAATTATTTATCATTTTCTTTCTATAATACTTGTACAGTGATAGTTTATGTCATCATGATTTAAATTATAAATTCTCTGATTCCAATACTATGAATTTCATGATTATATATCTGAATTACATTATCTTTGATTAATAAAAAACTTAAGTAATATTGATATCACTGTATTAATTACATAATATTTAATGTTGCATTCAAAGCAGCAAGATTAATGCATTACACATATACTGTTAGTCATTCTTGAAAGCTGACATTTGATGTTTTAATCATTCATCACTTCTAAAATGCTTTCTTGTAGTACCTCAAAATGTCAGGTGAAGAGAATACTCAAGAAGCACTTTCTTTATACAGCTGAGATTTCTGTTCGTGCAAATAATGCTGGCAACCATATCTGTAGCTATGTGGAAACAACTGTTGGGAGAATATGATGCCAAGAAACAGCGATGGGAAATTGAGCTATGGAGGCTTTTAATGTTCTGTGTTGTTATCTCTTGGTCCAGATGCATTCAGTCCTTGATGTGAGACAATGGCTTTCTGTTCTGCCTACATTTTCCCATACGTTTTCTGCTAAATTTATGTATCTGACAATCACATATAGAATATTTGCTATGGACTGGGCATGATAAAAGCATTTTTCAAGCATTGACCCAAGACCAACTTATGCGGTAGATACTATTATTTCTCCGGTATTACAGATAAGAAAACTAAACCTCAGAGAATTTAAGAAATCTGCCTTTTTCAGTTATCTATTGCTGCATAACAGACCACCCAAAACTTAAAAAGAAAACTGTTTATTTGCATATGATTCCGTGGGTCCGCACTTTAGTCTGGGCTCAACTGGGTGGTTCTTTTATCAGTTTCACCTGGGGTCACTCATGCACCTTCAAATACCTGGCATCTCTACTGGGACCACACAGTCTCAGATGGTTATATATATATAACTGTCAGTTGATTCTGGCTGTGAACTGCAGCTCCTTTGTTCTCCTCTGCAGGACACTCATCCCTAGGGAGCTAGATCTAGTTTTTTTTTTTTAAAGATGGATTGTCTCATGGAAGTGTTCCAACATGATGAGAATATGAACCACAAGTCTTCTTAAGACTTAGGCTCTGCAACTTGAGCAATACCACACACTCTATATTCTGTCATTCAAAGCAAATCAAAATGCAAATAGAGATATAAGGGATGGGAAAATAGATTACACCTCATTACAGAAGGTGTGGTAAACCTACATTGTAAGGAAGTGTGCATTTAAGGAGAGGGGCATTATTGTGGCCATTTTTGCAAACAACAAAGTCACATAGATAATGAGTTGTTGCAGCCATGTAGTCCCTGGTTGTACTACACTATGATGCTTTACATATAAAACAAAATCCTAACTTAATAGGCCACATATCCACCTTCATAAAAAGAATGTAAAAATTTTTCACCTTTCTTTATATCTCAGGGCATAATATAAAGATTAAGTTATAGTGTATAATTACTAAATTATAAAATAAAAATTATACACACTCATACCTATATACACACAGAGTGATTTACTATTTTATTCATTCCCTATATTGAGCTTTTAAGGCTAATGTGCATTTACATTAAATTATTGTATAAGAATTTTTTGTTGCATTCTTTCAAGTACTATGACGAAGAGCGTTTCTTTACAGAAATCACTGAAAAAACTAAAGGTATGACATAGATGAAAGGAAAAGCTATCTTATGGCTAGATCTTCAGGGATTCAGAGATCACACTGCATTACAGTCTAAAGTTTTATTTGTTTAACAGGAGTAAGTATAAAGTCAACTTCTGGAAATGTTTTTTTATAATATATCAAGGTAGCAAATGCAGTAAGTAGTCTTTACAATGACTTTCTTAAACATTGTATTGCTTCAATTTCTTGAGCCAGACTTCATGTTTTTGAATCCCAGTTCCACTGTTTACTAAATAGGTGAATTTGAGCCATTACTTAGCTTTATGAACCCAAATAGTCCTCATCTATAATTGACACAGAACTTTTGCAACTTTTAAATAGACATTTTCCTTAAAGTTTCTTTTTAAGATAAGAAGAACACTTAGAAGACAGGTTAGCATAAATGCTCATCATTGTTGGCCATTTGTTTAGCTATTTTTGAAGATGCCAAGCAATTTCTAGGCTAGCGATAATACTCTTTAGTGAAACTTCTTATGACTAATAAAAAGCTCTATATTTAATGTTAAGATTAAAATGTTTATAGAGATGCTGGACTTAGGTTTAAAAAACCTTTCAGGCACATTGTAGTGGTCAAATTATGTTTCTAGTACATTCACATTTTTCAAGTTGTCAACATTATAAGTTGATTGTGATCAATAAAATAAATAACAGAAATACAATAGAGAAATCAATGAAAGCAAAAGTTGTTTCTTTGAAAATATCAACAAAGTTGACAAATTATCTAGAATGATCAATAAAATGAAAGAGAAAATACAGTTTTACAAAATTGAGAATAAAATGGGGAGGAGAATCACTAAAAATTATAAAAATATAAAAAAGCCTAAGGAAATATATAAAAACTTTATGCCAATAAAATAGTCAACTCACAGGACAGTCAAAAATTTCCAGAAAGAAGTAAAATACCAAACTGAATTAAAGAGAAATAGAAAGGCACCTATCTTTCATAAACTCTTCCAGAAAATAAAAGAGGAACACTTTGTAACTGATTTTATGAGGCCAATATTACCCTGATACCAATACCAGGTAAAGTCATGTTAAGATAACTAAGGACTAATACCCATCATGATAGAAGATGCAAAATCCTTAACAAGCCAAATTTAGCAACATATAAAAATGATTATGTACCACAACCAATTGGGACTCATCCCAGGAAATCGAGGCTGGTTTAATATCCCAGTATATATGCATACTATTACCAGGTATATCTAGTATGAACTATCGTATTATGTTTTGTTACGTTATGTTCTAATATAATAATAAAAAAAACTAGACCTGGACTTTAATCTCTGGGAATTTATATTTTATTAGAAAGAGAAAGACAAATGAAGAAAAGATCTTTTCAGATAGTGATAAGAACTTAGAAGTTAATATAACTGTTCTAGGGTTTGAAGGGAGAGAAGGTCTTAGATATTATGATCAGAGAAATCCTCTCTGATAATAGTTTTTCATTATCTCACACAATTCCTAGTATACATTATGTAGGCCATACGTCTTTGCTAAATATTAGAATTCACAAATAACTTAAAATATTTTATACTCAAGTAATTTATAAGGAGATAAGTAGATACCCAATTAATGTAAATGAGACTATGAAATTTGAAAAGCAGTATTTCAATTAACAATAACTAATATAAACAACTTAATAGATTAAGAGTTCATCTCAAGACAGACAATGTTCTGAGTAAATTATAGGCATTATCCCTCTCATTCATTTCTCACAAACCTCTATTATCCTTTCCAGCAGATGCAGAAGCAGGACTTAGAGAAAGCACTTGACTAAGGTCCTACTCTCCAGAAGGGGTGTATGTGGGTGTGTAACCCAATTCCATCTCACTTTAACATCCGTACACTTTTCAATAAGTATTCTGTATTCTGATTAAAAACATGAATAAGGGGCTTCCCTGGTGGCACAGTGGTTGAGAGTCCGCCTGCCGATGCAGGGGACACGGGTTCATGCCCCGGTCTGGGAAGATCCCACATGCCGCGGAGCGGCTAGGCCCGTGAGCCATGGCCACTGAGCCTGCGTGTCCAGAGCCTGTGCTCTGCAACGGGAGAGGTCACAGCAGTGAGAGCCCCGCGTACCAAAAAAAAAAAAACAAAAACACATGAATAATGGAGCAAAAGAGAATAACATTTCTAAGGTGAAGGACAATACATACTGGATGATGCAACAAAAGCATGACAAAATAACACAGTAAATTTAAAAACTTAAAGCTATAATTTAGTAACTGTTTCTGGTATAGTTTAGTAAACAAACAAAAAAAAACAATTAATTTCAAAATATCAGAGTAGGATTTGATTTCCAACACTGTTTATAAACTGTATAGCCTTCTTATCTTTTTGTTTCTGTAAATACAGCATGATAACTAATATTATAGAAAAAGCTTTAAGGCCCAAGTGTGAAATATATAATTTTTTATACTTTTTAAATGAATTGACAGGTGAACTTGATGGCACAAATGTCACTTGTGCTTAAGAATCAGAACCTATTACCATTCTCAAAGTGGATTTTACTGTATGCTGGACTTAATATTTTTTCACTTTGTGATTTCACAGAAAATAGCCTTGTGTCTTAAATATATATCTGTATCTCT
Organism: Leucopleurus acutus; assembly: GCF_964270905.1. Lineage (NCBI taxonomy): Eukaryota > Metazoa > Chordata > Mammalia > Artiodactyla > Delphinidae > Leucopleurus > Leucopleurus acutus. The sequence continues at coordinate 55,751,588 of NC_139142.1, forward strand.
ATATTTCTCTATATAGCCAAATCCCTATCTATCTATCTGTCTATCTACCTACCTACCTACCTATATATCTATATATAATTCTCAGAGTTGAAGAACAGTCATGAAGTATAAAATGTAAACAGATGATGCAGAGGAAAAGACAGAATTGTATGACAGAAGCCTAATCGTGAAATCTAATTCTAAATTCAAAGTCTGATGACTTTATTAATTGGACTACAGTTTCCTCCAGTGCAAAATAAATACATACAAAACTAAATCTCTAAGTCATTACTGTAGAAAGTTTATTCAGTTATTTTTGAAAACTCCAATTATTTAAATAGTTTAATTTTAAAGATTCTACTGAAAATGTGGCTCTCTGCATTTTTGTGTGCTTACATGTCTGCATTTAATACGAAGTTTTTATTCTTGATATTCTAGATATTGTGGATTGTCTTTCTCAATTTCCATTTCTCCTTTCCTTCTTAGAGAAGTTGGAAAGCTACAACTTTATTTCTCATATTCTCTTGCAGCTTTGGGTCTGGATATAAGAAAAATCCACAAATTAGTAACATGTGCATAAGGTTTGGAAGATAAAAATGAAGGAGAGGCCAATATCCTGAATATGTTTGTCTTTTCTGGTGGCAAACAGGGTTGTATACATTTGAAGATTTCCGTAGCCACCATTCAGGTCTCTTCATCCAGCTTCCAGTGTGTTAAGAGACAACTGTGGTATCACTAAGTGGCAGCTTCTTGATACTGGGTTTTTCATTCCTTGAACTTCAATTTCAGGGGTGTATGCTTGATGTCATGGCTCGAGTTCTCAGTGGTAGTAAGAGAATTCTGTGGTAACTGGAAGTTATTCCTTATTGGTATCCAAGAACCTGCTCCTTCAGTGCTTATGATTTGTGACAGAACCTGTTTAAAACCACCTGTGTAGAATGGTTTCTGTTTCCTGTACTTGACTTGGCTGATACCATAAGTGGATGCAAAAACAGATGCTCAAGGATGAGAATCTGGTTTTTGTTTTGTTCTGTTTTGTTTTACCTGGCCTGCTTGTATATGAGTTGACCTGGCAGTTACAATTGGAGAATGACAGTTGTACAGTCCATGAAAAGCAGTGGCAGAAAAAGTGCTAAGGAAGACATGGCTTCAATAGAGTCACTTGAATAGAGTTACTGCTACAATAGAGTATTATGGTGAAGATGAGGAATGCAAGCACTGGAGGTGGGCGAGCTGCCTCTGACACTAGAAAGCTTTAAGAAAGACAATCGCACGCTCTTTGTTTTCAATTCACAATTTAAGGTAGATTTTTTTCTGCATTTAGCAGTGTCAGGGTAATAAAAACACAAATCAGATGCACAGTTTTATCCAGTTATGGAATTTAAAATTTGTTGGTCTCTTATGTGAAGGCTGGAACATTGATTGGGAAAGAACGGAGTTGGAGAATTGGAATGGGGTCATTTATGTGAATTTATCTGGCTATGAATTGTGTCTATCCCTAATCCCTGAGTCTCTCCTGGCTCATGGCTGTGCATGTTTTGGTGGAGATCTTTTAGTCATTCATCTGAGCTCATTGCTTTGGAATGGAATACCAATTATTCTCACTGCACCACTCCTACTAACTCATAGCCTCTAGCCAAATAAGGTGGTTCTGAAAGTATTTTGTCCCAGGGGATAAATAAAAGTAGGATCAAGATAAATATACTAGATGCCAAATATTACATTATTTCACCATTTATACTGGCAAAAACCTGATAAATTTAGGTGGAGCTGCATTCTAAGTGTGCCAGAAAGGAAAGGAAATAATACATTAGATTAGGGTAACTTAATCAATATTGCTATACTTACATAAGATTCTAACTGTAATGTGCCGTTGTGAGCAGCCAGGAGTAGTAGTTCAAGCAGTTTGTTTAGTTGTTTGACTAAATCCAGTCTTACAGGTAGCTCACACTAAATGAATATGAGACACCAGACAGACATTTATTGGCATAATTTACAGGTGTAACTGGTCACTGGCTCCAAAACAATGTTAACTTCTGTAGATCTGTAATACCACTGGGTTCTACCAGAGGTAAGGCCTATAGTCAGGTGATAGAGCTTTGGACTGAGTCATTTTCAGAGTGGATTCTGTTGTTAGGAGAAGCTAAGGATTTGCCCTGAAACCTGCCCCTCCATATCAAAAGAGAATAACAGAGGCAGCGCTGGGTTCCTGGGGGAACTGCAGAGATTCAGGGTGATTATTCTTAGCACAATTCCACTTAACATGTCTGTTTGGCCTTTGCAGATGAAACATGGCAAGAATGGGAGATAACCACATAAAATCTGATGATGACTCCAATTGTTCCAGGTGTAGTCTCTTTATAGGAGCAATTAACTTTGCTCCTGGCACCTATCAAACTACCAAAAGATTTTGCTTTCTACCAATAAGTAGAAAACAGCAGCAATTGGCTGTCAACTTGCAATGATAGCACTAAAACTCTATTATCTCTTTTCTCTTTATAATTTTCTCTCATAATTTAGTTTGAGGAATCTAGGTTAACCCAACATATCAAAAGACATTATGTTGGTCCACCACATTAATGTCTACATATTGACAGGATAGACATAGTTGATATCCTCTAACATTTGGCAAGAAAAGTGCTTGTTAAAGGGAGATAAAACCTATCAAATTTCAGTTTTCCGGCAGTTATGATTGTTGGTGTTTCCTGGCCTGAATCAAATCAGAATTCTCCTTTAAAGTAAAAGGCAAGGATGATGTCCATTGTACTCCCTAGGACTAAGAAAGTGGTACATGGCTCATTTGTCCTCTTTTGACTTGAGAGGTATATGACAAATTGAATGTGCTGTATTTTGCAAATTAAATTTTAAGGGTACAAGGTTTTGAATTTGGGGTCCGGCCCTTATGAAGGCTCTAAGAGCTGGCCTAAGTTATAGTGAATGCATCTTTGCCCCATATGTCCTGGCAGAACTAAGAACACTCAGAATTTCTATAGCATATGAGGAGGTGCATTCAGTCTACTGCAAGTTCTCAGAGAGAATTAGAGAGTGGACTCTTAGGGTTTGAATTAGACAGTGGACTCTCAGGATTTGGAGAAAATCCCCTTTGGGCTCTAGGGAAAATTAAACACCACTGGCCTACAAGTGAGCATGCACAAATGAATGGGCTTTATCTAATCCACCAAGTCATAAATGTGTGAGCAGTATTCCTGTACCATCACGTGAAAATGTCATATAGGAGAATTGCCTCAAGTCTGTCTCAAAAGTACAAGTAAGTTGCCCAAGCCGGTGGATCATGCTCCCAGAGCACCTACTCCTGGTACACTGCCACTCACCCTCAACTCACCACCATGGTCTCATAGGGAGTTTGCTATGATATGTTAACTGTGGAAGGTGACATTTTAGTCTGCTTTACAGTTGGTTCTGCATGATAAGTTGTCACCAGCTGGAGGTGGAGCACTACAGAATTAAAATCTTGTTTATGAAAATAACTGAACTTAGAATAAGAGGAGAAACACTGGGCTGATTAGCACAGGTTTTACTGCTTTTACTCTCTATCCCAGCCACCATTAGCATCCGGCCTTTTAGAATGTTAGAGTGACCTTCTGAAGAATGCAGAGTCCAAGTACCAACTGGAGGCAGGTGTGGCATTTTTATACATCTTGTAATCCACTCATAAACCATTTTTATTCCTGTCCATAAGACATTGGACATCAAAAGTTTAAGAGTTTTCTTGGATGTTTGTTTTTTATAGCTTTATTGTGGTGTAATTTTTTTTAATTGGGGTATAGTTGTTTTACAATGTTGTGTTAGTTTCTGCTGTACAGCGAAGTGGAATTCCCTGTGCTATACAGCAGGTTTTCATTAGTTATCTATTTTATACATATCAGTGTATATATGTCAATTCCAATCTCCCAATTCATCTCACACCCCCTTTTCACCCCTTGGTGGCCATACATTTGTTCTCTACATCTATGTCTCTATTTCTGCCTTGCAAACGACAAATTCTTAGAAAGGTATAACCTTCCAAGACTGAACCAGGAAGAAATAGAAAATATGAACAGACCAATCACAAGTAATGAAATTGAAACTGTGATTAAAAAATCTTCCAATAAACAAAAGTCCAGGACCAGATGGCTTCACAAGTGAATTCTATCAAACATTTAGAGAAGAGCTAACACCCATCCTTCTCAAACTCTTCCAAAACATTGCAGAGGGAGGAACACTCCCAAACTCATTATATGAGGCCACCATCACCCTGATACCCAAATGAGACAAACATACTACAAAAAAAGAATATTATAGACCAATATCACTGATTAATATAGATGCAAAAATCCTCAACAAAATACTAGCAAACAGAATCCAACAACACATTAAAAGGATCATACACCATGATCAAGTGGGATTTATCCCAGGGATGCAAGGATTCTTCAATATATGCAAATCAATCAATATGATACACCATATTAACAAATTGAAGAAGAAAAACCATATGATCATCTCAATAGATGCAGAAAAAGCTTTTGACAAAATTCAACACCCATTTATGATAAAAACTCTCCAGAAAGTGAGCATAGAGGGAACCTACCTCAACATAATAAAGGCCATATACGACAAACCCACAGCCAACATCATTCTCAATGGTTAAAAACTGAAAGCATTTCCTCTAAGATCAGGAACAAGACAAGGATGTCCACTCTTGCCACTACTACTGTGGTATAACTGATGTACAAAGAATCGCACACATTTAATGTGTACAATTTGATGAATCTGGACATATGCAAATACCCATGATACCATCACCATAATCAACGTAATGGTCATATCCAGCACTGTCCAAAGTTTCCTTATGTCTCTTTTGTGGGTGTGTGGTAAGGACTCTTAACATGAGATCTACCTTCTTAACAAATTTTGAAATGCTTAATAGCATATTGTTAACTAAAGTCACAGCCGATCTCTAGAATTTATTCATTTAGCATAACTGAAACTTTATACCTGTTGAACAACTACACCTCATTTCTCCCACCACTCAGCCCATGGCGACCACTACTGTATTCTCATCTTCTATAAGTTTGACTATTTTAGATATCTCATGTAAATAGAATCATGCTGTATTTGTCCTTCTGTGTCAGCTTATTTTATTTAGCATGGTGTCCTCCAAGTTAATCCACGCTGTGTCAAATGAGAGTATTTCCTTTTTTTAAAGGAAAACAATATTCTATTGTATGTATTTAACACATTTTCTTTGTTCATCTCTTGATAAACAAGAGTTGTTTTCATATCTTGGCTACTGTGGATAATACTGCAATGAATGCAGGAGTGCAGTTATCGCTTCAAAATCCTGATTTCAATTATTTTGGATATACACCCAGAAGTGGAATTGCTGTATCAGAGCATGTATATGGAAAGATACTTAACATAATTAATCATCAGGGAAATGCAAATAACACTACATGAGATATCTCCTCATACCTGTTACGATGGTTATCAAAAAACAAAAGATCACAAGTGTTGAGGATGTAGAGAAACTGGAACCCTTGAACACTGTTGGTGGTAATGTAAAATGGAATTGTGTCTCCCCAAAATTCATTATGTTGAAGCCCCAATCCCCAAGTGATGGTATTTGGAAAGGGAGCTTTGGGAGATAATTAGACTTAGAAGAGGTCAAGAGGCTGGGGCCCTCACGATGGAGTTCATGCACTTATAATAAAAGACACCAGAGCCTACTTGCGCTCTTACTCTTTAATCTGAGTACACAGCAAGATGACAACCATCTCTAAGCCAGGAAGGAAGCTCTCATCCGACCATGCTGGCACCCCTGATCTCAAATTTCCAGCCTCTGGAACCGTGAGAAAATACATTTCTCTTTTTTAAGCTAAATATCTATGATATTTTGTTATGGCAGCCCAAGACAACACTACCCATTCTCTCTCTCTCTCTTTCTATATGTGTGTATATATATATAGACAAACACACATATATGGTCTTCATATATATGTATATATATATATGTATATGGTCTTTTCATCTCTTATTTTTATATGTGTTGGTGTGCTGGTGGTAGTGAATATGAACATTTATTTCCTGGATTAAAGGATATCAAGGTTGTACTAGATTTTGACAGTTACAGAAAACAAATGAGCACCACCAACATTCTGCTGAAATTCACTGGCCTCCTTCAGTGAGAGTCTGTTTTTGCAGCAGCAAAGCTTTCTTCATTCTGATTTTCTGATCCTTTTCCCATAGCTATGTGGTTGGAACACACAATTATATCAGTTGCCTCAGAAATAGTACATGTCTTAACGGGTCCATTTTCTGTTGCTTAGAGGGACATTCCTGAATTCCAACCTAAAACTTGCTTCTTCTGCCCTTCAAAATATTTTATTTGCTCAGGGAATTAAAAAAAAAAAGTTTCCTGCTTAAAAATTTTGATTTTATGCTTTGAACCATGACTGAAAAACTAAATGTGCTAATTTTGAAGAATCTGACAGAAAAAAAATATATATAAAAGCAAAGAAATTGAAATCACTCAACATTCTACTATCAAGGGATAGCAAGAGATAAGCAATCACTATTAATAATATTTTGTTTAAGTGTCCTGATGATGTGTACTTATGATATTTTCAACAAATATTAGACTCTACTTTAAATGCTGATAAGTACCACAGTGCTTAAAAAAGACATTTTCTAAGTAATCTCTCTTTGCTTTTAGGCAAGGAAGCCTATGGAAAATATGTCAGTTAAAATTTTTTTTAACATCTTTATTGGAGTATAATTGCTTTACAATGTTGTGTTAGTTTCTACTGTATAATAAAGTGAATCAGCTATATATATGCATGTATTCCCATATCCCCTCCCTCTTGCATCTCCCTTCCACCCTCCCTATCCCACCCCTCTAGGTGGTCACAAAGCACCTAGCGGATCTCCCCATGGGATGCAGCTGCTTCCCACTAGCTATCTATTTTACATTTTGTAGTGTATATATGTCAATGCAACTCTCTCACTTTGTCCCAGCTTACCCTTCCCACTCTCTGTGTCCTCAAGTCCATTTTCTACATCTGTGTCTTTATCCCTGTCCTGCCCCTAGGTTCTTCAGAACCATTTTTTTCTTTTAGATTCCATATATATGTGTTGGCATACAGTATTTGTTTTTCTCTTTCTGACTTACTTCACTCTGTATGACAGACCCTAGGTCCATCTACCGCACTACAATTAACTCAGTTTCGTTTCTTTTTATGGCTGAGTAATATTCCATTGTATATATGTGCCACATCTTTTATTTTTTACATCTTTATTGGATTATATTTGTTTTACAATGGTGTGTTAGTTTCTGCTTTATAACAAAGTGAATCAGCGATACATATACGTATATCCCCATATCTCCTCCCTCATGCATCTCCCTCCTACCCTCCCTATTCTACCTCTCTAGGTGGTCACAAAGCACCGAGCTGATCTCCCTGTGCTATGCAGCTGCTTCCCACTAGCTATCTATTTTACATTTGGTAGTGTATATATGTCAATGCTGCTCTCTCACTTCGTTCCAGCTTACCCTTCCCCATCCCCATGTCCTCAAGTCCATTCTGTACTTCTGTGTCTTTATTCTTGTCCTGCCCCTAGGTTCTTCAGAACCATTTTTATCCTTTCTATTCCATATATGTGTTAGCATATGGTATTTGTGTTTTTCTCTTTCTGACTTACTTCACTCTGTATGACAGACTCTAGGTCCATCTACCTCACTACAAATAACTCAATTTCGTTTCTTTTTATGGTTGAGTAATATTCCATTGTATATATGTGCCACATCTTCTTTATTTATTCATCTGTCGATGGACACTTAGGTTGCTTCCATGTCCTGGCTATTATAAACAGAGCTGCAGTGAACATTGTGGTACATGGCTCTTTTTGATTTATGGTTTTCTCAGGGTGTATGACCAGTAGTGGGATTGCTGGGTCATATGGTAGTTCTATTTTTAGTTTTTTAAGGAACTTCCATACTGTTCTCCATAGTGGCTGTATCAATTTACATTCCCACCAGCAGTGCAGGAGGGTTCCCCTTTCTCCACACCCTCACCAGCATTTATAGTTTGTAGGTTTGTTTTTTTTTTTTTTTTTGCGGTACGCAGGCCTCTCACTGTTGTGGCCTCTCCCATTGCGGAGCACAGGCCCCGGACGCGCAGGCTCAGTGGCCATGGCTCATGGGCCCAGCTGCTCCGCGGCATGTGGGATCTTCCCAGACTGGGGCACGAACCCATGTGCCCTGCATCGACAGGCGGACTCTAAACCACTGCGTCACCAGGGAAGCCCTGTTTGTAGGTTTTTTGATGATGGCCATTCTGACTGGTGTGAGGTAATACCTCATTGTAGTTTTAATTTGCATATCTCTAATGATTAGTGACGTTGAGCATCCTTTCATGTGTTTGTTGGCAATCTGTTTATCTTCTTTGGAGAAATGTGTATTTAGATCTTCTGTCCATTTTTTAATTGAGTTGTTTGCTTTTTTGATATTGAGCTGCATGAGCTGCTTGTATATTTTGGAGATTAATCCTTTGTCAGTTGCTTTGTTTGCACATATTTTCTCCCATTCTGAGGGTTGTCTTTTTGTCTTGTTTATGGTTTCCTTTGCTGGACAAAAGCTTTTAACTTTCATTAGATCCCATTTGTTTATTTTTGTTTTTATTTCCATTTCTCTAGGAGGTGAGTCCAAAAGGATTTTGCTGTGATTTATGTCGTAGAGTGTTCTTCTTACATTTTCCTCTAAGCGTTTAATAGTGTCTGACCTTACATTTAGGTCTTTAATCCATTTTCAGTTTATTTTTGTGTATGGTGTTAGGGAGTGTTCTAATTTCATTCTTTTACATGTAGCTGTCCAGTTTTCCCAGCACCACTTATTGAAGAGGCTTTCTTTTCTCCATTGTATATTCTTGCCTCCTTTATCAAAGATAAGGTGACCATATGTGGGTGGGGTTATCTCTGGGCTTTCTATTCCATTCTTTCCTGTTCCATTGATCTATATTTCTGTTTTTGTGCCAGCATCATACTAACATGTGATTATAAAAGTTTAAAACATGAAGAATTACCTTGACTTTTTTTCTATTTTTCCTATTATTCTGTTCTTATTGATCAACACATTTACCATTTTCCCCTAGATTCCCTTTTGCTTCATTCATAAATACAGCTATCTTTCTGTTCTCTCCTGTCATTAAAAGACACTTTACATCTTTATTTCCATATTTTTTCCTTTTTCCTGAGCTGATGTAGATTGTTTCTTTTATCACATGTTTCATTCTCTATGGAGCCATAAGAAACTGAGCCAGCTAAAAATCTTCAATATGCAATATTCTTAAAATGATACATTTTGTCTCCTAAATAATTCAGTGTCAGTATTAGAATTTCTTCAGAGCCTTTATAAAATAATGATAGCAAAGCTCCTGACATTTCAATATTTTCATGTGTCAAAACTAAAGAAACTCCAGATAGTGAGTAACAAAAGCAAGGAATTCTGACCTTCCCCTTTATCCACAGACCTTTTACTCAGCATAAGTGCTGAAAATATGCAACAACATTGCTAAATTTATTAGATAACCAAGTGACCTTAAATTAATTTATTTTCAAAAATTTAAAACTGTAAAATATCTACCACCTTACCCAGGCCTCAAATATTGGTAAATATTGATTTAGAGTATGACAGTGAGAGATAACCAGACATTAAACATATTTTATTTAAAAAAACAAAAACTGAATTTCTACTTAAAAAGATTCATTTGGACTTGACCAAAGAAATAATTATAATCAAAATGTATTAAATATTCCTATTATAAATATATTTTAGTACTTAAGAAATTCCTGTATGTCCTAATATTAAGCATCAACATTTTCAGATTAATTTAGTTATCTGCTTAGTTAATATCTTTTGTAGCTCTGTAACAATTTATCATCAAAATCTTAGTTCCTCTTAAAATTTATTTTATTAGATATATAAAATTTGATCACTTTGTCAAAAAGTTTAGGAAACAGACTTATTTAGATGTTAAATATATCAATGGTATAATGTAAAAACTCAAGTAAGATTCATCAAATGATTTTATGAGATTATGCCCTAGCATGATATATTTCTAAATAGCAATTATAACTGTATAATAAAATGAGAATGATCATGATACAATGCATAACTATTTTCTTTAATAAATCTATTTCTCATCAGGAGATTAACAATTTATGGAAAGTGTCCCCAAAATGAATTAACTAATGTGCGACATCATAACACTTCCAGGATTAAATATTTTTTGTGCTGTTTAATACTTTTTGTGTTTTGAAACTGAAAGTTCAACAAATGGCTAGAACAATAGTATTACAGATTCCTGATGACTTATAGATCCTCTTGCAGTATTGTTCTGAAAATGGCAACTGTCTCCTTGGATTTGGGCTCAATGTCGTCCTGTGCCTAGTTTGGCTTTACACTAGGATCTCTCCCAGTGTCTGCTTATTTATATTGACAGATTAATCTCCCTGGGATAATAAGAGTCTCGTTATCTGTAAATACATATGATTTTCCCATCTTGTGCTCATTCACATCAATACAGAATAATTCCAAAAGCTGTTTTATTCCCAAGGGTAGAGAAAACAACAAAAGGGCTACTTGCTTATATAAAAAGAGAATCAGTTTCACCTTAATATATATATAGACAGTGTAATTCCAGCAAGGGGGACTTTTTCAGACTGAAATATATTCCTTACTAATGCAATTGTATTTTAATAACTAGTATAAATATTACCAGTTTTGAGCCCCTTAGATATTAGGGCTATTTGATGTGGTAAATATTTAAAATATTCTTCTTGTGCAGCTATACACTTTTTATGTCCTAGAACTAAGTTATATAAAATATGTGGGGAAATTCTGAAGACAAGCCAGAGGCAGAGCTGATTATGAAGGAAGATGAAAAATAAATAAAATAAAAATTGGTCTCTCACTAAAACTTATACAAAGATAAAAAAGGGGGGAAGTGGAAGAGAAATGAAAAGAAAATAAAAAGGAAAACAACAAACAAAAAAGGAAACCTGACTGTTTCAGATCGAGGGAAGAAAAATCTCATTTTTTTTCTGACAATATTTAAATCTGATTACATGCAAATAAAGCTATGCAAAATTAAAAAGCAACCAGAATGTTTATATTAAGCCAGTAACTAAAATATAAAATGTTGTTGATCCTGAAATTTAAAGAAAATTGAAATAACTGAGGATAAAATATTAGCAATTTTCTAAATCTAGAACTGAGGTTTGAGTCTTGTAATTCTTTTTTCATCTCTTTATTTCTGATGTTCATCATTGTTTTTGGTTCCCATTTACAGTTATTTTCTACCTCATTTCAAACAAACATTTTGTTCCTGCTTTATCCTTTAAAATTATAGCCTGTGATCATCCCTCATCTCCCACCACTACTGAATGTACTGACTTCCTTATTATGAGTTTCAAATGCATCTGATACACTTTACACATAAAGAAGGTAAACATTAAGTTTTATGGGTCATGATTCATTTAGATGTAAAAGTTTGAGCCATATTTTCAACTAAGATGTAAAGCTAACTCTGCAAAACTACTTTTGACTTGAGCAAGTGCCTTAAGTAGACTATAATCGTGTCATTGAAATTTGATTGATCCATTATAAAACACTTAATAACATTAACCACATCTTTAATATATGCCTTTCTCTATTTGTGTTAAAAAAATAAAGTGCCCTTTACAAACAAATCTCAATGTTTTTGAAGAGGATGGGTTAAAGTGTTTGGTCCTAATGTAAGAGAATTAAAACAGAAATGTGTAAATCTGTGCAGGGACACAAAAGTCACCTTAATTACCTTGTCATGACTGAAAGTAAAAATTAAATTATTTAAAGAGTTTGAGGCGCTATTGGAGCCCAAGTGACAGAGTTGATTATGATTTTGTTTGTACCAGGGCTGACAAACATTTTAGCCTGTGAAAAATTGCTATTATACACATAAGAAATTTATGTTCTTCCCTTTAATATTCCCCAACTTAAATATATATACATGCATACTGTATATTTTGTATATAATATATATCTAGCTATATTTTTCTTTGCATTAGAAAAATAGCATTAAAATCATCTTACTGCTGTGTTAAATGATCTTTGCTATTTTAAAAAATTTGCTTAAAATTATTTGTTCAAGTTGCTTTGACATTTAATTGAATTTTCAAAATTGAAAACTTTAGTTGTGAAAGTATTACTGTTTAATACCTGTTTGTTTAAGAGCTATTAACTTTGTTCAACTTTTAGGACATACTAAAATTACTTAACATATTTGAGGTTTACTTTCCTTTGGTGTGTAAAAAAACAAACAAACAAACAAGAAAACCTTACATCCATGGGCTATTGTTGGAATTACGTTTAAGAAAGGCAGGATTATTTTTATAATGGCTGGCACAAGGTCATTTGCCTACATCTATGAAACAAAAGCTGTGTCCTTATAACCTAAGAAATTAGCCTATAGATACACTTTTAAAAGTAAGCCAATATATGGTAAAAAAGGAGAACAATTGCATTATTTGCAATAACTAATAATGGAAACAACTTAATTATACTTTAATACGTGTTAAATTATAGTTCTATTCGTTATACATATAAATGATAGAATAACTTTCTAATTCCATGCCTTTAATTTATGGGTAAAGTACGGTTAATTTATGGTACAGTCATAAAACAGAATACCATGCATCATTAGTGAAGAAAAAAGCTCTATATATACTGATATAGGAATATCTCTATCACATAAGCAACAATAGTGAAGAGTAGAACCATGGCCACCATCATACGTAGTTTCCCAACTTGTAAACTACACAAATTCAGGGAACTCCAGGTAAGGTGAATTGCTCCCCATGGAGTTCTGATCTGTGTAAATAAAATGTTCTTTTTATTAACATACTGGATTACTTTTCTATTGCTGCTGTCAGAAATTAGAAAAAATTACCAAAAAAAAATGTGGCTTAAAACAACAAATTTATTTCCTTGTATTTCTGGAGGTTAGAATTTCAAATGGTTTCACTGGGCTACAATAAAGGTGTCAGCAGTGCTATATTATTCTTCCTAGACGTTCTAAGAGATAATCTTGTCTTTTCCAGCTTTTAAAAGCCACTTGTATTTTTTGGTTTGTGGCCTTACTTCTCAATATTCAAAGCCAGCAATAGTAGATCAAATCTTTATTATGCTGTCACTCTGGTTCTCCCTCTTCTGCCTTGCTCTTCCACTTGTAAGGACTCTGTGATTATACTGAGACCACCCAAATAATCAAGAAAATTTCACCATCTTAGAATTCATCCATTTCTATAGGTTGCCCATTTTATTGGCATATAATTGTTCGTAGTGATCTCCTATGATTCTTTATATTTCTGTGGTGTCAGTTGTGACATCTGTTATTTCTGCTTTTATCTATTTGGATCCTCTCTTCTTCTTGATAAGTATGGATAAAGATTTACCAATATTGCTTATATTTTCAAAGAACCACCTCTTTGTATTGATCGTTTTAAAATTGATTTTCTTATCCAGATTAAATCAGGAAGAAATACAAAATAAAAACAAACCAATTACCAGTAATGAAATTAAATCAGTAATAAAAAAAACTCCCTACATAAAAAAGTCCAAGACCAGATGATTTCACAAATGAATTCTACCAAACATTTAAAGGATTAGTGTCAATCCTTCTCAAAATAGTCCAAAAAATTAAAGAGAAGGAAATGCTTCTGAACTCATTCTACAAGGCCAGCATCACCCTGATACCAAACCAGACAAAGATACCAAAAAATAAATAAAGTAAAATTAAATTAAATTAAAAGAGAGAAAATTACAGACTAATATCACTGATGAAAATAGATGCAAAAATCCTCAATAAAATATTAGCAAACTTAATTCAACAATACATTAAAAGGATCATACAGCATGATCATGTGGGATTTATCCCAGGGATGCAAGGATGGTTCAGCCCCACAAATTAGTCAATACGATACAGCACATTAAAAATCTGAAGAATAAAATTATGACTATTCCAATAGATGCAGAAAGAGCTTTTGACAAAATTCAACATCCATTATGATTAAAACTCTCCACAAAGTGGATATAGAGGGGAATATACTGCAACATAATAAAGGTCATATATGACAAACCTACAGCAAACATCACACTCAATGGTGAAATGCTAAAAGTATTTCCTCTAAGATCCGGAATGGGACAAGAATGCCCACTCTCAACAATTTTATTCATCATAGTATTGGGAGTTCTGTCCACAGCAATGAGACCAAAAAAAAGAGAAAAAGTATCCAAGTTACTTTTTCTAAGGAAAAAGTAAAATTGCCACTGTTTGCAGAAAACATGAATATATATATATATATATATATATATATATATATATATATATACACCTTAAAGACACCATCAAAAATTATTAAAATTGATCAATAAATTTAGTAAAGTTGCAGGATACAAAATTAATATTCAGAAGTCTGTTACAGTTCTATACACTAATAATGAATTGTCAGAAAGAGAAATTAAGAAAACCCCATTTACAATTGCATCAAAATAAAAAAACCAAAATACCTAGGAATAGGTCTAACTAAGGAGGTGAAAGACCTGTACTAAGAATGCTATAAGACACTGATGAAAGAAATTGAAGATCACACAAACAAATGGAAAGATATACCATACTAATGGATTGGAAGAATTAATATTGTTAAAATGACCATACTCCCCAGGCAATCTACAGATTCAGTGCAATTCCTATCAAAATACCAATCTCATTTTTCACAAAAATTGAACAAATAATTCTAAAATTTGTATGAAAACACAAAAGACTCCATATAAACAAACTGTAGAGAAAACAAACCTGGAGATATCACATGCCCCAATCTCAAACTATACTACGAAGTCACAGTAGTCAAAATAGTATGGTACTGGCATAAAAAACAAACACGTAGACCAATGGAACAGAACAGAGAGCCCAGAAATAAATTGACACTTATATGGTCAATAAATCTACAACAAAGGAGGCCAGAATATATAATAGGGAAAAGGTAGTTTCTTTACTAACTGGTGTTGGAAAAACTGGACAGCTGCAAGCAAAAGAATCAAACTGAACTGCTTTCTCATACCATATGCAAAAATAAACCCAAAATCGATTAAATACTTAAATGTAAGTCATAAAACCGTAAACTTCCTAGAAGAAAACATAAGCAGTATGCTCTTTGACCAATATATTTTTGGATATGTCTCCTCAGGAAAGGGAAACAAAAGAAAAAATAAACAAATGGAAACTACATCAAACTAAAAACCTTTTGTACAAGGAAGGAAACTATTAACAAAATGAAAACCCCACCTACTAATGGGAAAAGATACTGGCAAACTATATACCTGATGAGGGTTAATATTTAAAATATACAAAGAACACATATAATGCAACGTCAAAATAAAAACTGATTAAAAATGTGTAGAGACAGTAACTGAATAGATATTTTTTTTTCCAAAGAAGACATACAGATGGCCAACAGGCACATGAAAATACATTAAACATTACTAATCATCAGGGAAATGCAAATTAAAACCATAAAGAAATGTCACATCACATTTGTCAGAATGGTTATTATCAAAAAGAAAAAAAATAACAACTGTTGATGAGTATGTGGACAAAAGGGAACCCTTGTACACTGTTGGTAAAATGTAAATTGGTGCAGCCACTATGGAAAACAGTATGAAGTTTTATCCAAAAATTAAAAATAAAATTGCCATAAGATCCAGCATTTCACTTCTGGTATTTTTCCAAGGAAAACAATAACACTAATTCAAAAAGATACACATACTCCTATGTTCACTGCAGCATTATTTACAACAGGCAAGATATGGAAGCAACCTAAGTGCCCATGGACAGAGGAATGGATAAAGAAAGTGTTACACACACACACACACACACACACACACACACACACAGAGTAGAATATTACTCAGCCATAAAAAAGAATGAAATCTTGCCTTTTGCTACAACACTGATGGATCTCGTGGGTATTATTCTAAGTGAAATAAGTCAAACAGAGAAAGACAAATATCTTATGATTTCACTTATAGGTGGCACATCTGAAAAAACAAAGGAACAAACAAAATGAAAAAGCAAGGAGTAATAGATACAAAGAAAAAACAGGTGATTGACAGAGGGGAGCTAGGATTAGTGAAATAGGTAAAGGAAATTAAGAGGTACAAAGTAAATAAGTGAGGGGGATAAAATGAACAGTGTGGTGTATATAGTCAATAGTAATGTAATATTTTTGTTTGGTGACAGATGGTAACTAATTTCATTGTGATAATCATTTTGTAATGTATAGAAATATTGAATCACAATGTTGTGCACCAAAAACCTACTAACCGACTTAGTGTTATAAGTCAATTATACTTCACAAAACAAACATATTTATAGAAAAAGAGATTACATTTGTGGTTATCAGAGGTGGTGGTGAGGGGATGGGGAATTTGATGAAGGTGGTCAAACGGAACACATTTCCAGTTATAAATAACTACTAGAGATGTAAGGTACAACATGATGAATATAATTAACACTGCTGTATGTTATATACGAAAATTATTGAGACAAATCCTGAGTTCTCATTACAAGGAAAAAATATTCTTTCATTTTCTTTTATTTTGTATTTATATGAGACGATGAATGTTCACTAAACATATTGTGGTAATCATTTCATGGTGTATGTAAGTCAAACCATTATGCTGTACACCTTAAACTTATACAGAATGGTATGTCAATTATATCTCAATAAAACTGGAAAAAAATAATTTCATCATCTCAAGGTCAGCTGATTAGCATTCTTAATTGGATCTGCAACCTAATTGCTCTTTTTTCATGTTAATGTAACATATTCACAGGTTCTGGAAATTAGGGCACGGTGTTTTGGGGGTCCATTATTTTGTCTACTACAGGTCTTGTTAGCACTGAATTATTAATAAATAAGATAGTATTATTGGTGGATGCTTTAGTGGAAAGGAGAATTCTTTTTTATAACTTTATCTTTCCATGGTGTTTGAACACTTTTATCACTTTACATGCATTTTTTATTAAAGCAGATTTAAAATGTAATATTTTTTTGCTTTGACTGATTTCAAATGTTCAACTAGGTATAAGAAAATTTTTATTTATGTATATTAGCTCCCCACCTCCAACTAGAAAATGAGTGATGAGACATAGTTGCTGATTGAGGTTTTCTTTTGGGCTTTCCCTGATTGAGTGAGCAATATATTTAGAAATCCAGCTAACACTGGCAAACCTAATGAGGTATTGGCATAGAAAATGGGACAACAATATCAACTATACGTTAGTATACGCCCATTCTAAGTGTCCATGGAAAAATATGAAATGACGTTATAAAAACACATTAAAGTAGATGCTAAGTTCAGGATAGGAATATTTTTTAACAATATAGACTTGATGAGAAATGAATTGCAGGCAAACATGAATATTTTTATAAGAAAGCAAAGTTTGAATGAATTGTGCAGAATTTTTATCAGGAAATGATATATAAAAAGCTATTTGAAGCTCAATCAATTTACTTTGATAATAATTAATACTCCCTTTAACTTAAGGGACATACATTACACTACATAAACCAATTTAAAACTCTGGTTGATTTTTTTGTAATTTTGTGTGAATTCTTGTTACCTGAGTAATAAGCTATGTGCATGCTTGTTTTATAGTAATGTTGGCGGGAAATACAAATATCTATTAGGCTAAGTGAATTGGTATGAAGATTAAGTTAGCTATGAGTATGCCACAGTGCTGGATAAGAACTAGTCTGATACTTGTTTACATATTGATAGTCCACCTGTACTAAGATGCACCCTCTTCTTTTCTTGCCAGTTCTTTGAAATAGCACAGATGCTATATATTTAATGTTGTGTTCTAAACTTTCATGTAATATTATAACCCATTCAACTTTTCATACTTATATATTATCTGTTATATATATAATATATAATGATTATATGTAATCTTTTCCCTGTATAAAAATATTTTATGAACTTTTAAATTGAAAAATAACATATATATGCAAAAGTGCACATAACATACTACAAATTATGAAGATATTCTCCTGACATTGTTTTCTTCTCACATTTAAATGTACATCTGGAATTGTCTTTGTATAAGATGTGAATTATGGGTCAAGATTCTTTTGTTTTTATAAACCTACAGATATTTAATTGGCCCAGGTCATTTTGTCTAAATCATTTTGTCATATATGTGTGTGTGTGTATATATATATGTAAGTCAGTTTCTTGACTCTGTATTTTGTACCATTAGTCTTATTTGTTTATCCAAGTAATATCAGACTGTCTTACGATGGATGTACAATTAGTACTAATAGTACATAGTAAAAATCCACCGACTTCTTCAGTAACATCTCAGATGTCCTTGGACCTTTGTATTTCCATATAAAGTTTAGACTCAGTTTAAATGCACATACACACACAAAATATACTGGGACTTTGGGTGAAACTGAATCTATGCATTTACTTGGAGAATTTTCATAATAGTGAACCTTTCAATCCATTAGTATGGCATAACTCTCCTATTATTTAGGAGAGTATTATGACTCTCAAAATACTCTCAAAATGTATTATGACTTTTTAAAATGTAGCTTTCTTTGTGTATCTGGAATCACTTTTCTATTGCCTGAAATAATCCCTTTATAATTTTCTTTAGTAATGATCTGCTAGAGCTAAGTTCTTTTAGCTTTTTTTTTCTAATTTTTAAAATTTCAACTTCATTTGTAAAATGTATGTTTTGCTACATAAAGAAATATATGTTAGTTATTTTCTTTCTTTAGAAAAGTCATTCCAAATTTTCTGTCAACACTTGCTGCTTTTGAGAAGTCAATTTCAAACTCATTGCTGCTCCTTCAAAGGTAAACTTGTCTTTTGGCTATTTAAAAGATTCTACCTTGTCTTTAGTTTGCAGTCATTTTCATATTTTGTATTTATATGTGGTTTCATTTGTTTCTGTCCTATTTCTGGAACTTCATTTAAACAGATATTGCTTTTTTTTTTTTTTTTACTGTATTTCTTGAATTATTCTTGAATTCCTTTCAGTACTTGTCACCATATTCTTTCTCCATGTTTCACTTTGCACATTTTTTGAGCTGTATTCTAGTAACTGATTATCTCTTCAGCAATTTCTAACAAGCCATTAATGAGATTAAGTATAAGCACAGATACAATACTAATATGTATTCTACAAGTTCCACTTCTCTGTTATTTTTCCATTGTCATTTAATTTCTTGAACATATTTAAAATTATTTTAAGTTTTCTATATGGCAATATCTGCATCTGCATTTTTGTGGGTCTACATATATTCTGTCTTTTATTGTTTTTGGACAATTATTTTCTTTTTAATAACTAGTTATTTTTATACTTGCTTTATTTTTATAAAGTGACAATATCAAATTTTATTGAAAATAATGAAGGCTCTGGGTGATATTATGTTCCTCCAGAAACAATTCTGCTAGAGGCAAAACTGAGTGAAAGGAAGGCTTCTTTCCTTGTGAGGTCTGGTTCTTTCCTGTCCTCCCTTACTTCTAGGGTATAGCAGAAGAGTCCTGGCTATTTATCAGGTCCTTCCTTTTTGGAGTCCAGCATTGTTGACTTGTGTTCTGACCTAATAATCTTAGATTAGGCAAATCTAATCTAAATTTATCAGTCCTGCTTCTAAAATCAATCAAAGAAAAACTAAAAGGGTTTCAATACTTTACATGTAAAAAAACTATGTCTATATTGCTATTGATTCAATAGTGGAATTCATATTAATCTCTCATCTTCTACCCACATTACTCATTCAACTCATTGACATGGGTCTTGGTTTTCCGCCTTCCTTCGATCAAATCTAAAATGAGCCCCATTGCATTTTGGACATTTTATGATGATAAAATAAATAAATGAATAATACATTGGCTGGTCATTTTACTCCCCTAAACAGTCTTAGACCATTTACTAATAAGTGTAGTCTCATAAAATATGCATCCTCATATAATATTGGTTAAGTGATGGACCACAGGCCAAAACAAATTCTTGGACTTCTTCTTAGCATAGATAATGTAGACTCTCAGTTTGGAATGTGGTAACACTTAGAATTTATGTAAAAAAGGGGCAAAGTTCTCCATTTTAAAAAAGAATTATGTGGGGCTTCCCTGGTGGCACAGTGGTTGAGAGTCCGCCTGCCGATGCAGGGGACACGGGTTCGTGCCCCGGTCCGGGAAGATCCCACATGCTGCGGGGCGGCTAGGCCCGTGAGCCATGGCTGCTGAGCCTGCGCGTCCGGAGCCTGTGCTCCGCAACGGGAGAGGCCAGAGCAGTGAGAGGCCCGCGTACTGAAAAAAAAAAAAAAAAAAAAAAAAGAGTTATGTGTATGTTGGACATTATCTTCCACCCACATGCCTTTTGTAATTTATTTATTTATACTGAAGTATAATTGATTACAATAGTATATTAGTTTCAGGTGTATAGCATAGTGATTCAGCATTTTTACCTTTTATACTCCATTAAAAGTTATTACAAGATAATGGCTATAATTACCTGTGCTATACAGTATATCATTGTTGTTTACTTATTCTATACATAGCAGTGTTATCCCTTAATCCCATATACCTAATTTGACCCTCTCTCCTTCCCTCTCCCCACTGGTAAACACCAGTTTGCTCTTTTATATCTGTGAGTCTGTTTCTGTTTTGCTATACACATTCATTTGTTATTAATTTTTAGATTCCATATATAAGTGATGTCACACAATATTGTCTTTCTTGTCTGACTTATTTCACTATGTATTATATTCTCTAGTTCCAGCCATGTTGCTGAAAATGGCAGAATTTCATTCTTTTTTATGGCTGAGAAATATTATTTTATATATTTTATAATGTATATATATACATATATATACATATACATACATACACCCACACAACGCATCTCTTTATCCATTCATCTATCGATGGACACTTGAGCTGCTTCTATACCTTGGCTATTGTAAATAGTGCTGCTATAAACATTGGGGTGGGTGTATCTTTTCTAAATAGTGTTTTCATTTTTTCCAGATATATACCTGGAAGTGAAAATTCTGGGTCATATGATAGTTCTATTTCTAGTTTTTTGAGGACCCTCCATACTGTTTTCCACAATGGCTGGACCAATTTACATTCCTACCAACAGTGTACGAGGGTTCTCTTTTATTCACATCCTCACCAACATTTGTTATTTTTGTTGTTTTTGATGATAGACAGCCATCTGACAGATGTGAGGTGAAATCTCATTGTGGTTTTGATTTGCATTTCCCTGATGATGAGTGATTTTAAGCATCTTTTCCCATGTCAGTTGGCCTTCCGTTTGTCCACTTTGGAAAAATGTCTACTCAGATCTTCTGGCCATTTCTAAATCAGGTTTTTTTGTTTTGGATGTTGAGTTGTCGAGTTTTATGAATTGTTTATATAATTTAGATATTATCTCCTTGTTGGTCATATCATTTGTAAATATTTTCTCCCATTCTATAGATTGCCTTTTCATTTTGTTGATGATTTCCTACATTGTGCAAAAACTTCTAACTTTAATTAGGCCCCATTTTCTTCTTTTTTCTATTTTGCCTTGGAGGACAGATCCCAAAATATATTGCTAGGATTTATGTCAAAGGCTGTTTTGTCTATATTCTCTTCTAGGTGTTCTATATTTCATGGCTTAAATTTAGTTCTCTAACCAATTTTGAGTTTATTTTTGTATATGGTGTGAGGAAATGTTCTAATCTCATTGTTTTACATATGGTTGTCCAGTTTTCCCAGCACCACTTATGGAAGACTGCCTTTTCTCCATTGTAAATGTATATTTTTTAAATTCTTCCATAGTTACATGTTTTATTAATCACATCTGAGAAAATTCATTGATTTTCATTTTGTACAGCATTATCCTGTAAGGACAAGATACAGTGACAACATCCAAGCTTTTTGCATATCAGAGCTGAAACTGAAAGTATCTCTACAATTGAATTTTCACTTCTTTTTTTTTTCTTTTACATCTATATTGGAGTATAATTGCTTTACAGTGGTGTACTAGTTTATGTTCATAACAAAGTGAATCAGTTATACATATACGTATGTTCCCATATCTCCTCCCTCTTGCGTCTCCCTCCCTCCCACCCTCCCTATCCCATCCCTCCAGGCGGTCACAAAGCACCGAGCTGATCTCCCTGTGCTATGCGGCTGCTTCCCACTAGCTATCTATTTTACGTTTGGTAGTGTATATATGTCCATGCCACTCTCTCACTTTGTCACAGCTTACCCTTCCCCCTCCCCATATCCTCAAGTCCATTCTCTAGTAGGTCTGTGTCTTTATTCCTGTTTTACCCCTAAGTTCTTCATGACATTTTATTTTTTCTTAAATTCCATATATATGCGTTAGCACATGGTATTTGTCTTTCTCTTTCTGACTTACTTCACTCTGTATGACAGACTCTAGGTCCATCCACCTCATGACAAATAGCTCAATTTTGTTTCTTTTTATGGCTGAGTAATATTCCATTGTATATATATGCAACATCTTCTTTATCCATTCATCGATGATGGACACTTAGGTTGTTTCTATCTCCTGGCTATTGTATATAGAGCTGCAATGAACATTTTGATACATGACTCTTTTTGAATTATGGTTTTCTCAGGGTATATGCCCAGTAGTGGGATTGCTGGGTCTTATGATAGTTCTATTTGTAGTTTTTTAAGGAACCTCCATACTGTTCTCCATACTGGCTGTAACAATTCACATTCCCTCCAGCAGTGCAAGAGTGTTCCCTTTTCTCCACACCCTGTCCAGCATTTATCGTTTCTAGCTATTTTTTTTTTTTTGGTACGTGGGTCTCTCACTGTTGTGGCCTCTCCTGTTGCGGAGCACAGGCTCCGGACGCACAGACTCAGCGGCCATGGCTCACAGACCCAGCCTATCCGTGGCATGTGGGATCTTCCTGGACCAGGGCACGAACCCGTGTTCCCTGCATCAGCAGGCGGACTCTCAACCACTGCGCCACCAGGGAAGCCCTGTTTCTAGCCTTTTTGATGATGGACATTCTGACTGGTGTGAGATGATATCTCATTGTAGTTTTGATGTGCATTTCTCTAATGATTAATGATGTTGAACATTCTTTCATGTGTTTGTTGGCAGTCTGTATATCTTCTTTGGAGAAATGTCTATTTAGATCTTCTGCCCATTTTTGGAATGGGTTGTTTGTTTTTCTGTTATTGAGCTACATGAGCTGCTTGCAAATTTTGGAAATCAATCCTTTGTCAGTTGCTTCATTTGCAAATATTTTCTCCCATTCTCAGGGTTGTCTTCTGGTCTTGTTTATGGTTTCCTTTGATGTGCAAAAGCTTTCAAGTTTCATTAGGTAACATTTGTTTATTTTTGTTTTTATTTCCATTTCTCTGGGAGGTGGGTCAAAAAGGATCTTGCTGTGATTTATGTCATAGGGTGTTCTGCCTATGTTTTCCTCTAAGAGTTTGACAGTTTCTGGCCTTACATTTAGGTCTTTAATCCATTTTGAGTTTATTTTTGTGTATGGTGTTAGGGAGTGATCTAATCTCATACTTTTACATGTACCTGTCCAGTTTTCCCAGCACCACTTATTGAAGAGGTTGTCCTTTCTGCACTGTACATTCCTGCCTCCTTTATCAAAGATAAGGTGATCATATGTGCGTGGGTTTATCTCTGGGCTTTCTATCCTGTTCCATTGATCTATATTTCTGTTTTTGTGCCAGTACCATAATGTCTTGACTACTGTAGCTTTGTAGTATAGTCTGAAGTCAGTGGGCCTGATTCCTCCAGCTCCGTTTTTTGTTCTCAAGATTGCTTTGGCTATTCGGGGTCTTTTGTGTTTCCATACAAATATTGAATTGTTTTGTTCTAGTTCTGTGAAAAATGCCATTGGTGGCATTGGTGGCATTCTTTTCATATTTTAGTTTTTAATTCAGGTGGGATTTTATTTTGTGTATTATGTGAGGTGAGTACCTAATTCTTTTATTTTCAATATGTAAGTCTAGTGATTCTTACTTTTTTAAGCTTTTGCTTTTTGTATTGCTTTGGATAGCAGAGCTTTACATTCTGATTTACAATGTCATTTTAGAATAGAATACAATAAATATCCTTATCACCATGCATCTATTTCTGGGTTCTCTGTTTCGATAATAAATCTACTCTTACCACTGAGCAAATACGAAATGTTTTGTTTGCTATACTCTTCCGTAAGTGTTGCTATGGCAATTTCTCCTCCTCCTTCCCCTCTTCCTTCTTCCTCTGCTTTTTCTCCTCCTTTTACTCCTTCTCCTTTTTCTAAACTAGAACTCTGTCCCTTGAATGTCCATCACTTATTTCACTCATTCCCTCCACCCCTCTCCCCTCTGGCAACTGCATATTTGTTTTCTGTATCTACGACTCCTTGCTGTTTAATGTTTGCTCATTTGCTTGGTTTTTAGATACTACCTCTAAGTGAAATCATACATTATTTGTCTTTCTCTGTCTCAGCCTAATACCCTCTAAGTTGATCCACGTTGTAACAAATGAAAAGATTTCATTCTTTATGACTGAGTAATATTTCATTGTATATATGTGTATATACATATATATATATAAATATATATATGTATGTATGCCACATCTTTTTTATCCATTCATCTACTGATGAGCAGTTAGGTTGCTTCCATATCTTGGCTATTGTAAAAAATGCTGCAGTGAACACAGGACATATATATCTTTTCAAATTAGTATTTTTGTTTGCTTAGGAAAAATACCCAGAAGTAGAATTGCTGGATCATATGGTAATTCTACACTTAACTTTTTGAGGAACCTCCATACTGTTTTCCACAGTGACTACACCAATATACATTTACACTAACATTGAACAAGGAAGATTCCTTTTTCTCCACACTCTTGTCATCACTTATTTGTTGTCTTTTTGACAACCATTCTGACAGGTGTGAGATCATATCTCATTGTGGTTTTGAGTTGCATTTTCCCGATGATCAGTTACGTTGAGCATCTTTTCATGTGTCTGTTGGCTATCTGTATGTCTTCTTTGGAAAGATGTCTGCCCTGTCCATCTTTTTTTTTTTTTTTTATCTTGTTGTTTGCTTTATTGATGTTGAGTTGTAGGAGTTCTTTGTATATTTTAGATATTAAATCCTTATCCGACATATAATTTGTAAATATCTTCTACCTTCCAGTAGGCTGCATTTTTGTTTTGTTGATAGTTCCTTTGCTGTGTAAACCCTTTTTAGTTTGGTGTTGTCCCATTTGTTTATTTTTGCATTTCTCTTGCCTGAGGAGACATATCCAAAAAAGCATTGTTAAGAGCAATGTTGAAGAGCATACTGTCTATGTTTTCTTCTAGGAGGTATGGTTTCAGATCTGAAATTTAAGTGTTTAATCTATCTTAATTTATTTTTGTATATGGCATAGAAATTAGTCCATTTTGCTTCTGTTGCATGTAGCTGTCCAATTTTCACAACACCATTTATTGAAGAGGCTGTCTTTTCCCTATTGTATACTCTTGCCTCCCATGTTGTAGATAAGTTGACCATAAAAGTGTGGGTTCATTTCTAGGCTTTCTGTTCTGTTTCATTGATCTATGTGCCTTCTTTTGTGATAGCACCATGCTGTTTTGATTATTGTAGCATTGTAGCTTTGTAGTATAGTTTGAAATCATGGAGTGTGATATCTCCAGGTTTTTTCTTCTCTTTATTCTTCTTTGTAAAATACTGCCTTAGCTGATCTTGAATTTTTACTTTTTTTTTTTTTTTGTGGTACGCAGGCCTCTCACTGTTGTGGCCTCTCCCATTGTGGAGCACAGGCTCCGGACGCGCAGGCTCAGTGGCCATGGCTCACGGGCACAGCCGCCCCACGGCATGTGGGATCCCCTGGACCGGGGCACAAACCCGTGTCCCCTGCATCGGCAGGCGGACTCTCAACCACTGCGCCACCAGGGAAGCCCGAAGTTTTACATTTTTATATGACACTTGAAATTTTCCAAATTACATTAAAAAATGTATGTTCTGATTATTATTATTTAAAAGTGCATATATGGAAAATTCACTCCTTTATGATATTAAGTTTTAATGTCAACTAACATGGTATGTTAGTTCTAATTATATAAATCTTCTTTTATGTAATGTATTTTTCCAAAATGATATTATGAAAGGTTTCTAAAATTTATCCCTAAGTGCTTTAGAATGTTTATCATTGAGTATTTTATTTTCTAATGGTGGGAAGTAACAGTAAGCAGTGTCCACCATATATTTTCTCCTTTTACCAGTGGGGAAAATATAAGTTACACAAAGTAAATGTAGTAATATATGGCTTAGAAGGGAGAAATGAGGTCAAGGCTAATGTCCTACCTTTTAGTTGTCATTATGATGGCTAGAAAAGTTATGGAGATATGAACCTTTTCTGCAGCAACTTTTAATTGCATATTTTCCATATTTATTGGTATCAAGAGGCAATTGGGGTCAGATGGATCATATTCCATGTTCCATTCTCCACTTTTGTGAGTGTTTCTAGACCTCTTATGAAAATGTCAGGAAGACTCAATCAATCTGTTCATGGGTATCAAAAAGCAGTCACAGTAGCAGCAATAGCTGTAGCAGTAGTATGCTTTTTTCTCATTAGTTCCAGTACAGACTTCAGATGTGAGAGTATCAGTGAAAATTTAGAGGGAAATTCTTAGAGACCTGGCCTAGAAACCACTCCTCCAACCCATTAAACATTTCTGTAAGCATTGATTTTCCAAGTTGAATAAACTTAATTTTGTTAAAACACCCAGAGTATTTTCTGTCTTTTACACTAAATAATAATGAATTCAGCATTTGGTATTAGAAGTATTTTCATAATATTCCACTGTTGGGAATGAGTTAAATTGCCTAAATTGTTGAATTGTAAGGCAATGATTATCAGGTGGCCTAAGGAAAATGCGACCCTAGTAATCTCTGTCACACTATGATAATATAGTCACTTAATGAGTACCTAAATTCACCTGGAATGCAGTACCCATTCAAGGGAAGACTCCAGTAATGTTGATGGTTGCTCTGATTGACTATTATGAAGGGAAGGAGGAAATCAAGGTATGTTAGGGTAGACTAGTTAGTTCTATGTATTTATTATTATATAAAGGCATTAAAGAAATCTACCAATTGTTGAAAAGGACAAAATAGGTTTCAAAAGGCAGAGTAAAATGTTATTTTGTTTAGGTTGTGAACTCAATCAAGATGACTTTTTTCATATATTTTTCACTTGAGTTGAGACAGGAAAGGTGAAAAGAAATTAACTGAGTTTTTTTGAAATGAAGAGTACTTTAGACATCAGGATTAAATTAAATATAATTAAAGTACATTATATAAAATCCTGGTAGGTGTTCAATAAATACTCATTAAATTTCCCCCTTCCTTTTTCTACACTAACTTACTTTATACACATTTATCCAGCATGAATTTACTTCTGAGATCTGAAAAAGAGTAGATATATGTATACGTATAAGTAAATCACTTAGCTGTACACCTGCAACTAATACAACATTGTAAATCAACTATATTCCAATATGAAATAAAAATGAAAAAAAATTAAAAGTACTTTTGAGAAATACAGGAAATATTCCCTACATTTTTTTCTATTTTTCTGAAAATTTGTGGTATTTTTGATATATTTAAAGATAAAGGGAGGAACAAAATTATTCCATGGTTTACAAAAATGAGGAAGGAGGATGATATGGTAACTTTGCCTTCAACTGTATAGATAGAATCTATAAGATTCTGTTCAATGAAATTTGTCTGGAATATATGACGGTCTTATTGTCATCATTTTCTCAGAGGTTGGAGAAGCAAAATATAATTGAGTAATTGCCTAGATGCACTTTTTATCAAGAAGAATTTGCCTACTGAAATGATGATGAAAGCAAAAGTCTTATGAAAAGTTACATTATGTCAGAGTTTGCAATAACTACAGAAAAATTTTATTTAAAAAGAAAATTAATTTTTCTATATTTCAGAAGAAATATAGGCATTATCTCATGGCTCTAAAGTTGATGAGTTCAGAGAGATTCAGTGTCTTCAAATCAAAACTCAGCCTGTCAATTTGTCTAAGGCAATGAGTATGTTTCCCTTGTGTCAATCCCAGTTCTCAATATTTGTTTGAAATGAAAAAAATAATTTCATTAATTAGTATCCTAATTAGAGTGTGAAAAAACATGTAAAGAGGTCAATGTAACTTCTGAAGTCTTTAAAAAACATTCACAGAATATAAAAGTAAAGACATGTCACTGATCATTGTTTCAAACATAACAAGCTATATGAATGCATTTAAAAAGTTTATAACCATGAACATGATACCCATTAAGACTTAAAACAATGAGATTAATCTTACAATGATAGCAAAAAGGGATTATGAGAGTAAAGAACAAAGTTAGACAAAACTCAGTGCCAGTGATAAGGTTCTTAACATTATAAATTACATGGAAAAATTATTCAATAAATCAAGGCAATAATAAAACATCACCAACTGAATTAACACAACATTTTCAAATAAAATTCACATTTTACAGAGATCAATATGGATTAGATTCCAAAACGGCCAAGGTAAACTGCTCATATTGCAGCTAAGATGTAATGAGAGTGAAAGGATGAGTTTTCATGGGCTTTTTTGAGATATCCAAGAACAAAAGAAAACACAACATGTTTTTACAAAATGAAAAATAGGACAATTTTGAATTTTTCTATGGAAATTTTAAGTCAATTATAGCCACAGAAAAACTAACCATGCAGATGCTGGTGGAAGGCAACAGAAAATTTCCATTTTTATTAGTTATATAATTTCAACTCCACCTGAGGTGTCAAATAATGAATTATGTCTCAGAATACAGAGAATATTTTCAGAAAAGCAAACCTTCAAAAAAGAGGAACTTGAAAGATGTGACCAACTCTGAAAAGGTCACCAAGAGAGAAACAACATGAATCTTACCAACAAAGAATATTCTAAGAAAAGAAGATTTTGTTTCCTTTTAAAGCAAATATTCTAAGAAGGATTTATACTTGGGCTATCAGAACTCAGATAGTGAAGTCAGCAATTATTTATCTACCTATGAGCAGAGGTCATTCCAAAAAAATAGAAGCAAAAATATCTTCAGACTTCTGAGGGATATATTTAACATATTTGGTTTACATCTATAAGGAACGATGTTGGAAATCTAACTGTGCAGGTAAAGAAGAAGTACCGTATAGCATTAAAAAAAAAAAAGCCAATGGAGAATAAAGAAACTACTTAAATAATCTCAAGGCAAGTGCAAGGAATATTTGATTTCATATCAAGGATACATGTTGTGCTAAAAAAATAAGAATAATAATTCCTAAGCTATTTCAACATAAGTGCATGTGAACCCAGCAGATTCTGTTTTCTTCCTTTTTATCATAAGCATTTAATCCCATAAAAATATATTCTAGATGGCTAGAATATCAAGGTCATATGAAAGTGTCAGGAAATGCAGAGGGCACAATTCTGTATTTCAAAGCTCATTCTTCAAGTTTAATATTTTCTTTTAAGTTATATAAACTGCACCTAGTTTATAGTCTCAAATCAAAGTTGGAAATAACATTATTATTGAAATTAACTGAATTAAAAAAATTTATTCTATTGACATTAACTTAATTTTTAGTTTTCCACATCTTTATCAATTTGTTAAATGCTTAAATAATATTTTCTTTCTATGCATGTGTTCAGAGAGCTGACTTCATAAAAACACATGGAAAATAAATAAGATTTTGAACTTAGTATTATGTTAATTTATAGTCAGGTAGATAGGTAACTTACATGTTGTAAATAAAATAGAATTTGATCATATTTTTAATGTTCAATGGTACTACTAATAATACAATATATAATACAGATTATATTCAAGGATCTGTATAGTCATATGAAATTTGTCCAATATATCAGACACATTATTTTATTTTATTTTACTTTTAACTTTTTATTGTATATTGGAGTATAGTCAATTATCAATGTTGTGATAGTTTCAGGTGCACAGCAAAGGGACTCAGCCATACGTACACATGTATCCACTGACACTATTTTAAAACAGAAAATTTATAAACAGTGATGTGTACATTTTGGGGATATTCTACCTTGGAAAGATAGTGAAACTTATTTGCTATGTATTTTGGCATTTTTAGTTAGTATTGATTGAATGTTTCCATAAGTATTTCAAAACTATATTTGAATGTGTAAATAGTATATTGAGTTACCCTAATTTTAGAAAATAATATAGCAAAAAAAGGAAAAGGAAGGTAACTCTTAAAATGACTTACTTTATTCAAGATTATAAATGTCTTATTCTGACACCATTTAAGTAATATATAACATGGATATTGCTATAAACTACAAAGTGAATAATATTTTGTTGTTCTGTAGTTAAAATGGAAGCCATCGTGTTCCTTCTAATGACAGTATTACATAAAATGTTAAGATGTAGCTCTGAAAAATATGCCAAAATGCATGCAAGTTACCTTTTAAAGGAAAACTTGAAAATTTTACTTCTAATTTCAAATCTTAGTACAAAAACTTTGATGTCAATAAACTCCTTATAGGCAACATTTATTGAATGTCCATATTAAAAACAAAACATGTGTCATTACAATTCTTTAAGTAGCATAAGTAGTGTCATTGCATATATTTGAATAAATTGCTTTTACCAGTTGATTTACATATTGTTACTTTCCATTTTTTACTTTCCATATTGTTACTTTCCATTTTTTACAATGTTATATTCTTGATAATTCACAATAGCTCTGTCTGACTTTCTCCAACCTAATTTTGACTAAAATACTAAGAAGATATCAAATAGGGAAACTTGCCACACCTCCAGAGTCTAGGAGTAATGCTATATTAGTTAGAATATGCATGTAATTTATATTCAGCTGTAACAGGTACATAGAATAACAGAAATAAAATTTTAAAAAGATATTTCACACTCACATAGAAGTCCAGGGCAGATACGGCAGCTAGGCTGTGTCTTTCTTTGATCCACATTACTTCTAGCTTCCTCCTCCCACACTGAAGGTATTGCCTTTATCCTCCTGATACAAGATTCATCTCAGCCCATCACATCTAAACGTGTAAATAATCACATTAATTTTAAATGTCCTAAACCTAATTAAAAGGGAGAGACTATCAGGAAAGATAAAAAAGCAAAATCCAACTCTTTGATGTCTATCTGAAACCTCATTTTAATATAAAAGCACAAAGACGTTAACAATTAAAATATATGATCATCTCTATTGATGCAGGAAAAGCATTGTACAAATTCCAACAGCCATTCCCTACAAGCTTCACTAAACTAAGGATAGCAGACAAATTCCTCAATACGATGAAGGGCAACTTCAGAAAAGCTCACTAGATCCTGACTGCTATGGCTTCTATTAAAAGTCATGCTGAGGGCTTCCCTGGTGGCGCAGTGGTTGAGAGTCCGCCTGCAGATGCAGGGGACACGGGTTCATGCCCCGGTCCGGGAAGATCCCACATGCCGCAGAGCGGCTGGGCCCGTGAGCCATGGCCGCTGAGCCTGTGCTTCCGGAACCTGTGCTCCGCAACGGGAGAGGCCACAACAGTGAGAGGCCCGCGTACCGCAAAAAAAAAAAAAGTCATGCTGAACATTTACTCTCAAAAGTCATAATATTTAACTATTGCAGCATAAATTTTTAGAATTAGGTGAATCATAGTATAAAATCAAATGATATCTGATGCTTCTTTAAATCACTTCAAATTCCTTGCCTTCTGAGAAAAAAAATCTCATATTTCTGGGTAAACATATTTGATTTTTTAAAATTCCTTTACATCTCAAATATTTTCACAAAAGGTATATGTTAGAGCATAAATGATTTTTTAAGTGTTACTTAAAACTAGGAGGTATGTTTTTCCCTTTGCTTAAATACAAAAAAAGAGAAGATGCATCTAAGTTTTCGCAACTACAGGTATGATCTTACATTGCAAAATGTACGATTTCTCTCAACTATAGTCAGCAGGAAACTATAAACCTGACATCTATTTGACTGCCTCTGTGTCATTTGCCTGAATTCTCCATAAGAATAGTTTAGCAATAAGAATCAAAGGAAGTATAAGAAAATAAGCCAGGGGCTCTAGAATTTGGTAGTAACATTTTCATGGTCCTGTTAAACTCAAAGTAATATGTTATATTTATTTAAGGATTATAGTCTTCCACACTGGGAAGATATTCCTAACTAAAGTTAACTGGACTAGTATATGAATAGATTGTATTTATTCTGTTACTTGGGTATATTTTTGGCTCTTTATACTCAATAAAATATAAGTATACAAATACAAAGTTGGAAATAAACAAAATGGCTGAATGCTGTATGGGAAATATTTAGGCTGGCCCACAGAATTAGCTTAAAGGTGCTTCAAATTAATGACGTTTTTAAGGAACTTTGAAAGTATAAAATGCTTTGCTTTAGGGTTTATTTGTGATTATCTAAATTTCATTTGGGGAAAGAAAACGTGTTGAAGCTTCTTATACCAGTCTGCATATGGCAGTTTTCCTGTACAGATGGTTTCCTTGGTAAGAGAAGAGCCAAGGTCATTTTAATGTTTAGCATTCTTATGGCAAGTGTATTTTGGCTCATTATGTGTCATGAATCAAAAATAATGTTTTGCTGGTCAAGATGATCCTGACAGAATTTTTTTTAAATAAACTGATCTCTCCAAGTGATATAAAATAGTTGTGCTAAACATACTTAGATTGTTGCTCTTCCTCTGATTCCTGAAAGCAAAAAAGTCAAGGAGAGAAACTATTCCTTTGACCCACATTTTCAGGAAAGAAGTTTGAACATTATGAAAAATAAGTAAACTTAGAAATACAGAGATAATGAAGTTTGAGCAAAATGGACAATTTTTGCAAATGTCTGTATCCAAATTTGCTCTATTAACTTGATATTCTGAGTCCTAACATTGTTACTACAGTTTTACTAGGATTGGAGAGATAAAGCCACGTGCACTCATAGTTCAGGAGAAAAGTTAAACCTAAGTAGCTTAAGCCTTCCATTCCAAGGGTGTACATGCTGAGAGTCTTCTTTCCACAGGGCAGAATGAGGAGAATTGTCGTCCTGGGTCTTCCCAGGATCAGAAAGCCCTTACTTCTTTCCCACATGTCTTCTGTTAAATGATGCTTAACCTATTTATCCACAGGAGGATTGAAAAAATCTGCCTAAAAAGTTAATGAAGTTAACGCAAACAAATCATTCTGAATGCCTAAGGATTTCTATGCCTCAATTTAATCTGATAACTGAGAATACATTCATGAGATTAAAGTTCATTTTAGGCTGTGCTTGAGAGTACATCTCTTAGATTTAACTGTATTCTTTAAATATTCTCTGAGCTGTGCTGCAGTCTCCGCTGGAAAAAAGTAACACCTTAAATGCCCCCAGAGGATTTAACAAAAACTATACTACAGCTCTTTAATGACAATTCTATGATAACTCAATCCTTAAAAAATATTTGTTGAGTTTCCACCGTAAGAAATATGCATCTTTGTTTCTGAGAATTCAGAGATAATCATGATATTTTGTTCTCATTTTATAAATGCAGTTTCAATTTGCTCAATGTTACGTATCTACCAATTGTGGAACTGAGAATTAAGTATAGGTGTATCTGATTTCAGAATGCCATGTGCCTTTATACTTTAACTTCCCAATATAATCCCCAAGTAGAAAAGTTTAAAGTCATGTGGGGTTTGGGAGAAACAGTGTAAAGGAGAAGACATTTATGCAAAACAGAACAAAATGAAACTAAAAGGTGAAAACACAATTAGACAAATTATACAAAAATTTATAAGTTCTCTGGTTTACTGGGAAGATTTAAAGTAAAAAAGGTGTTACTTTTTTCCAGAGGAGACTATAGCACAGCTCAGAGAATATTTAAAGAATACAGTTAAATCTGAGAGATGCACTCTCAAGCACAGCCTAAAATTGCACTTTAATCTCATGAATTTATTGTTATCAGATTAAATTGAGGCACAGAAATCCTTAGGTATTTAGAATGATTTATTTGTGTTAACTATAACAGAAATTCCTTGAAATCTCTTTATATATTTTTAAAATGTGATATGGCTGTGTCAAAGAATGCTTTCCTTCTTATAGTAGATAATGTTCCTGTTTTATAAGTAATGAACTCAGACAAGGATCAGGGGAAAACCTGCTGGTTGTGGTCATATTTTTTATAATTGTGGTCATATTTTTTAAAATTGTGAAGAATGGATAGGGATGCAGGTCAAATTACACCAGAGTGCTATTGTGAAAAATAAAATACAAATAAAATGATGTCTGTTAAAGTTATATAGAATTTGGACAGAATTATGCCAATTTCAGGATTTTAATACTTTTTAAACACATTTATACTTCTATACAAAGTCTGCTAATACAACAGGATTTATATGATCATATCTTGAAGAATTAGAAAGCTATAGCCTGGAAAAGCGGTTGATTTTGAAATAATGACAGAGAGAAAAACAGAATAAAAACTTCAGAAAAAGAGTCACAAATGAAAGGATACTTATTTTTGACAAATTTGGCACTGCATAACACTGGAGAATTTTATCCTTTTCAATAAAATGTGCTGGGTCTAGTAGGTGTCCAAATGGACAAAGTATACCATTATCCTACCTCACCCCTTACATAACATTAAACTCTAGGTGGACTTCCAATCTAAATGTGTAAATAAAACAGAATTTTTCTTGACTTTGAGTTAAAGAATCATTTTTAAAATCAGTACCCCGCCAAAAAAGAGAACCCAGAAAGTGCCCTAGTCATTAAGAAAAAGTCTGTGAATTTAGGCTACATTAAAGCTAGAGAATTTTGTTAATTAAAGTAAAAAACGTCTTTAGCAGTGAAAAGGCAAAACATCTTTAGCAGTGTGAAAAGGCAACTCAGGACACTAGTATAAGTAACAATATAGTAGCAAGTTCTTATATCCAGAATATATTGATAATGAAAACTCTGCTAAGCTTCAGCAATATGCAACTCCCTAAGGAATCTTAGGCCTGCTGGCTCTTAAGCAACTCATACCAGACTTGTTTGAAACCAGATTTCCCAGCATCTGTGATGTGAAAATTGAACATGTCCAATCAGTCACAAAGAATTTACCGTTCACCTTGTGAGCTGAGGCTTGCATTTAGAATCTTGTCTCATTTCGAATGCATGCTCTTTTTGCTACAGCCCTTTCACACTTCTACTCGGAAAAGGACCCTGAACTTGCATATGGTGGCACTGTGCAAGTTCTACCTTACCAGATAAAAATAAATTCCACTTAATTTTAGAATCTTACTGGGGCAACTTTTTTGCTTACCTATTAACAATATAAATTAATCCAAAATAAATACAAAAGAAGTCAACTCAAAATGTACAAAAGAAACCACATGCAATTGGCTGGTAAAAACTGAAAATGTGGTTCACCTTCCATAATGATACAGGAAACACATATTAAAACAGTATAGGGATGCAAATTTTTACCTCTACCATCTTAGGGTTTTTTTCCTGAGCCTGATAATTAAATTGACAAAAGACAGGTCAACAGGAGAAAAAGCACAGAAATTTATTTAATGCAAGTTTTATGTGACACAGGAGCCTCTGTAAGGAATGAAGACCTAAAGAAGTGGCAAAACCAAATGCTTTTATACCAGGTTGAATAAAAAGAGGCAGTTGGGGCTTCCCTGGTGGCGCAGTGGTTGAGAGTCCGCCTGCCGATGCAGGGGACACGGGTTCGTGCCCCAGTCCGGGAAGATCCCACATGCCACAGAGCGGCTGGGCCCATGAGCCATGGCCAGCCGCTGAGCCTGCGTGTCCGGAGCCTGTGCTCCGCAACGGGAGAGGCCACAGCAGTGAGAGGCCCGCGTACCGAAAAAAAAAAGAAGAGGCAGTTGTAGAAAAGTAATCTATTTGAGGAGGCTGAAGGCAAGTAAAAATTATTTTATCAAGGTTTGTTTATACAGAATTCTCTACATCTTAACTTGCCAGTTGGTGTTAAGAATGTTACTTTCCTTCTGGTATAGGGTGGATTGCCTTTCAGATAGAAATTTCATCTCCTAGTTTAAAAAAAAAGGAAAGTCGGAGTGTTCTTGCATCTGATGTTTTTCAAGTGCCTTTAACTCAAAATAGTCAATATGCCAGAGTGGCATATTTTGGGATAACATGTTCTGAACTCCTTCAACAACAATGTGAGGTAACTACACATCCACTGGCATAAATCTAATGAGAGAGAATAAACTTACTGATGTTTGAAAGGATGCACGAAAATAGTAATCCTTGTGTATTGCTGTGGGATGGGGAAGGTAAAACTGGTACTTTGCAAAACTGATGACATCTACTAGAGTTAAATACATGCATGCCCTACCAACAAACAACTCTCTTCTAGATATATAACCAGCAGAAACAAGTATATACTTGGACAAAGGAGAAGGAAAAGTGTATTCACCACAATATAATCTGCAGTACTTTACATTGAAAGTAATTCAACAAGAAAATGGACAAATATACTGTGGCACATTAATAAAAATGTAATACTGTACAGAAGTAAAAATGAATGATGAATGTATACACAAAACAATGTCGTGATAAAGAATATCACCAACAAAATGTTAAAAAAAATGACAAATCAGGACACAAAAATACGTACTGATTCCATTCATTTAAAGTTAAAGATAAAATAAAAACCATAAAATCTTTGGAGATAAAGGTGAGAATAGTGGTAATCTTTGGGGATGTGTAACAACTAGGAAGGTTGGGGGAGACTTCCGTGGTGATGGTAACGTTCTATTTCTTTTTTTCAGTAGTAACTGTGTAGTTGTCTTGACCCTGTAAGAATTCATCAGCATGTAAGCTTATGATGTGCACATGATTCTGTATGTAAACAATATTCAATTTAAAAATTCTTAAAAAAGCAAAAAAGAAGGAAAACTCTAGGAAACAGGCAGATAGATTTTTACATGCCCTTCCTTGAACTACTCCTTGTCTAGAATAATATACTGATAAAGAATATGCTAGTTCTGCTTGGAGGGTGACTTTAAAATGTAAATTCTGAAATCTTGTGGATGAAATGAACTTCTAAGCAGCTGTGTTGAAGACAAACGATTATCCAACTTTCAGAGGAAGCCTGACTGATAGGAATCTATGGATTCTCTTAATAACAGTATTAATAGCTAACATGTTGAGTACCAGACATAGTTCTAATAGATTTACATATATTTTCTCATTTAAAATGAGAAATGATGCACCCATTGCTTACTGCCAGTGAGCTTTGGTAGAGCTTCCACATTTTTCAGATATTACAAAATGTCAAGGTGTTTGCAGTGGCAGGGTGAATTTCTCCTAGTCATTACAAACTGGAGAAAATTGCTTCTTGTAGCTGGAGGGATCTGGGAGTAGAGAAATTCCACCTCCTCTCCACTCTCAGCAATTCAGCAGAATTGTAATTGTTTGCCAAGGTTTTGGCCCCTGACTGTGGGCCATTCTTTTTTACTTCTGTACGATATTATTTTATTAATATGCCACAGAAATGCAGGACTCTCAGAGGGTTTCCATCTTCCTTTTTACCCAAAGAAACCAATGTTCTGCTATATGCAAGTACTGAGGGAATTGACCACCTTGAATATGAAAGAAAAGTTACAATTATTTTAAGGTAGATTCAGCAACTTAAAAACACCCTCTCTTATTTATATTAAAAATTTAGATGAGTCAAAAGGAAATCTGACAAGAGTGACAACTTTTCTGGCGATATCATGAGTGGAATAGAAAAACTTTCTGAACTATACAGTATCATAAAAACAATCTTCATAAATGAAAATGACAGCAGATCAACAAGAAAGAGTATGATCAACACTTAAGTCTAGAAGACCAAGTGGAATATTTTACAAGAAAATTGATGGTAAATATGAGTGACAGTGTAAGAGACTTGGAAGACAAAGGTGCCCTATGTTAAATAAATAAAATATTCTTCCACTTGTTAAAAGGGTAAGGGAGACTTTAATCAGGACTATCGAGGCAGGTGTCAAGACTATCACATTAGAGGAGAGAGATCAAATGCAACTCTAAACACAGCAAGGAAAAGTGGGTATTTACTGTTAAAATAGAATGAGGGAGTCAGGGGATGGGAACTTACTAAGAAGAGACATC
The DNA here is from genome assembly GCF_964270905.1 of Leucopleurus acutus. Lineage (NCBI taxonomy): Eukaryota > Metazoa > Chordata > Mammalia > Artiodactyla > Delphinidae > Leucopleurus > Leucopleurus acutus. The sequence continues at coordinate 55,789,857 of NC_139142.1, forward strand.
AAGGGTAGGGAGATTCTTGCCAAACCAACTTAACAGGTTTCTTGCTGAAGGCAGGCCAGGCTGATCAGATATCAAGGATGGGGAGATTCTCACTAACATGACTTAGCAGGATTCTTGCTACAACTGGGAATGTAAGCCTAGCAAGGAAGTGGGCTAAAGTGTAGACCTAGCTCAGAAGAAGGCTCAAGGGAGCTTCACTCAAATTGGGTCAAAGAGTCTTTGTCACCTATAATATGAAAAAATGTACCACTGCAGAATGAAGGGGGAAAAAAAAAACAGAAAAAGAAACCAAAATTAGTAAATGAAAATAAATAATAGAATTAAATATCACAAAATTGAAGATAAACCTGTTTTTTCAAAGTGAATATTTTAATTAATCACCAGTAAGATTTTTTAAAATCTTATTTTAAAAATTTTAGCCCTTTTAGCCCATTAAAATGGTATTTTACTTTATAAGAATTATTTCAAGGTTTTATGTTGAGTATGTTTTGTTGTTACTATTATTTTAAAAGTTAATGTATGTATATAGATACCACTTTTTACACTAGATTTCCATGATAATACCCAGAAGCAAACTTGTTGATTATTCTTGGTTATCTTTCCAAAAAATATTTTTTTCCAGATTTATTGAGATATAATGACATATAACACTGGGTAAGTTTAAGGTGTACCACATGTTGATTTGATACATTTATATACTGCAAAATGACTACCACCATAGCCTTGGCTAACACCTCTGTCTTGTCACATAATTACCATTTCTTTTTTGTGGTGAAAACATTATTTAATCAATCTTAGCAACTTTCAAGTATATAATACAGTATTATTAACTATAATCACAATGCTGTACATTAGATCCCCAGAGCTTATGCATATTCTTAACTGGAAGTTTATACTGTTTGACCAACATCTCACCATTCCCCAGCCTCTGGTAACTACTATTCTACTCTCTGTTTCTACAGGTTCAGCTTTTTAAAATTTCACATTTAAGTGGTATCATACAGTATTTGTCTTTCTCTGACTTATTTCGCTTAGCATAATGCCCTCAATATCCACCCATGCTGCCACAAATGGCAGGATTTCCATCTTTCTCATGACTGAATATCTCTGTGTGTGTGCGTGTGTGTGTGTTAACATTTTATATGTTCATTCATTCATTGACAGACACTTAGGTTGTTTCCACATCTTGGCTATTGTGAATAATGGTGCAATATACATGGTAGTGCAGACATTCTTAATTTTTTGAGGAACCTCCATACTGGCTGTACCAATTTATATTACCTCCAACAATGCACAAGGGTTCCCTTTTCTCCACATCCTTGCCAACACTAGTTATCTCTTGTATTTTTTATAATAACCATTTTAAGAGGTGTGAGGTGCTATCTCACTATGGTTTTGATCTGCACTTCCCTGATAATTAATGATGTTGAGTATCTTTTCATGTACTTATTGATCATTTGCAAGTATTCTTTGGAAAAACATCTATTCGCTTCCTCTGCACATTTTTAATTGGATTTTTTTGTTTTTGTGTTAATGTTGTAAGAGTCATTTATATATTTTGGATATTAACTGGTAAGATTTTTTATATGAAACACTTGGAATTGGAGAAAATATTTGCAAACCATCTATCTGATAAGTAGTTAATACCCCAAATATATAAGAATCTCCTACAAGTCAGTATCAAGGAAAACAAGTAACCCAATTTAAAAATGGGCAACGTACTTGAATAGACATTTCTCCAAAGAATACATGGTTTTATGCTACTGAATTTTAATGGGCAATGTTCTTTCCTATTGGCCAACCACTATGATAAATTATACTCTTGTTCTTTGACCTACAGAATTTTGTGGATCACATATGGAAAAGAAGTTGACACTGTTGTAAGAAACCATGGGTATACATACCAGATTATCTAAGATTCAACAATTTTTCAGTGGTTTTTATTTCAAGGAAAACTGCTTATAAGCAATGATATTAAACATATTTTTAAAAAGTCTTTAAGGCTGGTATTGTCTAACTACTGAAAATGCAAGAGTCAGACTGCTAGAGGTTAAACTTTGATTAAGTCCTTTACTAGCTATGTGATTTAGGTTTTTGTTTGTTTATGTGTGGCTTAGTTTTTTCATCTAAAAAAAGAGATGATATAAAAGAGATGATATTTGTATGTTTCTCTTTGTGTGAGTTAGGTAAAATGTTTATTGCCTCTAAAATATTCAATGTTTGCCACATAGCACTGCTGCAACAGTTCCCTACATTTGCCCCAGAGTTCCACACCAACTATGCACTCTGGTCTCCCACCTGCCACTTTCTTCAAAGCTGTGAAAATCTCCTCTGCTCAACACTGGTACACTCCAAAAGTGTGGGAGATTTGATAACTCCAGAAGGAACCATTAACATATAGAGCATATAGGGTGGTAGATAAATTCTCCAGGTTTCTTGCTCTCTCGTGTAACAATTCTAAGATGCATTCCACAGTTAACCAAATGGTCCACAGAAAGAATAAGCCTACCCTTTCCGTAGTTATTACCATATTAACAAACTTTTTAAAAAAATTTTATCCTTTCTCTGTTTCACTTTCACTCCCTCAAATCTGTTCCCAGGGGTTACCTTCCAAGAAAGCTAGCTGCTCCCACAACCTGGATTTAGATAAGTTTTACATTTCCTCCCATTCTGTGAAAATATGTTCACAATTGATTACACTGAGATCTGATGTTTTTTAAAGCTGTAAGTTAGGAAACAGCTGACAAACAAAACAAGTTAATACACATAGAATAATTAATTCTAAATACATGATGCAACTCAGAATCTAGCCTTTCATTTTATTTCAATATTTAATATTGATGAGGCCCAGAGAGGCCATGGGACTGGTCTAAATTATACACCTAGTTCAACTTTAAGGGGTCTGTTTCATTACAATTAGCAACCCAATTTGACAGTGAACTTCAGAAAAAGGAAGAGAGGGGAGAATCCATAGACATTAATTCAAAGCAACAAACACCCAGATACAATTCCATAAAGAGAACTAAGACTTGGTATGTCATCATGGCTATCTATTTCTTTTTATATTCTGAGAAAACAATAACTCCTTAGCCACAAAATTCCATACTTCATAAAATTTTAAATTTCACTTTAAAAATTTTAGATTTGGAAACCATGAAAAATACTTCCTTTTCTAAATGCTACAGAATAGCTGTAGATACATAATGATCCTAATTATAATAACTAGAGTAAGTCAGAAGAGACTCACATATTTGCATTCTGTTGGCTAATATTTCCAGTAGACAAGACAAATTATCTGCTGATTCAGAATAGACGCAAAGTAATGCTTTTCAGAGGTTGCTTAATGGCAGAAACTATACACTTATAGTCTTATGATCTCTGAGATATATATTATTTGCCTTACGTATGAGGAAGCAGATGCTAGGGAAGGAGACATGCCATAGGTCCCAAGGTCAAAATTTACATCCCAAGTCTTTCTGATCTTAGGGAACGTGTTATTCTAAACATGAATTCTGCTATCTCCCAGAAAAAGTCATTTTTATGACATATAACTGATTAAGTTTGGGCTAGTGTTATTTTAACTATCTGCTTTATAATGAGCTATACTGGATACGAATCAAGACGTTTATCTTATCTATCTACATACTTTATTTTTTAACAGTATTTTTTAGGTTCACAACAAAATTGAGTAGAAGGTAAGAGATTTCTGATATACTTCATGACCCGCGCATGTACAGAATTTCTCACTATCAGTGTCCCCCACTAGAGTGGTAGATTTGTTATAATTGATAAACCTACACTGATACATCATTATAATGTAAAGTCCACAGATAACATTGTGGTTCCACTTTGTTATTGTGCATTCTATGGGTTTGAAAAAAATTATAATGACATGTATCATACAGTATAGCTTCACTGCCCTTAAAATTTTCTCTGCTCTGACTATTCATCCCTCACTCTCTCTAACCCCTGGAAACCACTAATCTTATTTACTGTCTCCATAGTTTTGCCCTTTCCAGAATGTCATACATTGGAATAATACAGTATGCAGCATTTTCAGGTTGGCTTTTTTTTCTCTTAGTAATATGCATTTAAGTTTTCTCCATATACTTTCTGGGCTTGATAACACATTTCTTTTTAGCACTGAATAATATCCCATTGCAAGGATGTACCACAGTTTACTTATCTATTTACCTACTGAAGGACATCTTAGTTGCCTCCAAGCTTATGTAATCATGAGTAAAGTTGTTATTAACATCATGAGCAGCTTATTTTGTGGACCTAAGCTTTCAACTCCTTTGGAAAGTACCAAGGAATACATTGCCGGATCATATGATAAGAGTATATATAGTTTTCTAAGAAGCTGCCAAACTGTCTTCTAAAGTGTCTGTACCATTTTACATTCCCTTAGTAATGAATCAGAGTTCCTGTTGCTACCCACCTCACAAGTATTGGGTGTTGTCAATGTATCAGATTTTGGCCATTTTAATACACTCGTAGTGGCATTTCATTGTTGTTTTAATTTACATTACCCTAATCACACACGATGTGAAGCATCTTTTCACATACTTACTAGCCAAATATAAATCTTTTTTGGGAAGGTATATGTTAAAGTCTTTTGCCTATTTTTTAAAAATCAGGTTTTGTTGTTGCTGTTGAGTTTTAAGAATTCTTTGTACATTTTGGGTAACTGTCTTTTCTCAGATATGTCTTTTGCAAATAATTACTCCCAGCCTGTCGCTTGTCTTTTCCTTCTCTTTACAGTGAGTTTCTCTGAGCAGAAGTTTTTAATTTTAATAAAGCCCAGCTTTTCGATTCATTTTTCATAGATCATGCCTTTGATATTGTATCTAAAAGTTGTTACCAACCCCAAAATTACTTAGATTTTCTTCTATGTTATCCTCTAGAATTTTTACATTTTTGCAGTTTACATTTAGGTCCTTGATCCATTTTAGTTAATTCATTTTTCCAAGCTCTAGCTCTTTAATTTTTTCAAATTTTCTTTCACCAATACTTTTTTTAACTTTATTGGAGTAATTGCTTTACAATGCTGTGTTAATTTCTGCTATATAACAAAGTGAATCAGCTATACGTATACATATGTCCCTATATCTCCTCCCTCCCACCCTCCCTATCCCGCTCCTCTAGGTGGACACAAAGCACGGAGCTGATCTTCCTGTGCTATGTGGCTGCTTCCCACTAACTATCTATTTTGTATTTGGTAGTGTATATATGTCCATGCCACTCTCTCACTTCGTCACAGTTTACCCTTCCCCCTCCCCATGTCCTCAAGTCCATTCTCTACATCTGTGTCTTTATACCTGTCCTATCCCTAGGTTCTTCAGAATCTTTTTTTTTTTTTTAGATTCCATATATATGTGTTAGCATACAGTATTTGTTTTTCTCTTTCTGACTTACTTCACTCTGTATGATAGTCTCTAGGTTAGTTAATTTTTTGAAGGACGTAAAGTCTGTGTCTAGATTTATTTTCCTACATAGATGTCCAGTTGTTCCAGAATGATTTGTTTAAAAGGTTATGTTTTCTTCAGTGTATTCCCTTTGTACCTTTGTCAAATATCAGTTGATTATATCTATGTGAGTGTAACGCAGAGCTTTCTATTATGTTCCATTGTTCCATGCATCTATCTATCCTTTTGACAAAACACACTGTCTTGATTACTGTAGCTTTATTATAAGTCATGAAGTTGGATAATGTCCATCCTCTGACTTTGTTGTTTTCCTAATCTGTGTTGGCTATTTTGGGTCTTTTCCTTCTGAACATTAATTTTAAAATTTGAATCTGATCTGTAGATTTTTTTGATTGGTATGGCATTGAATCTATAGATCAAAGTGCAGAGAATTGACACATTACGATATTGAATCTTACCCCTGGAACATGAAATATCCCTCCATTTATTTAGTTGCTTGATTTGTTTTATCAGAGTTTTGTAGTTTTCTTCATATAGATCTTGTATATATTTTATTAGATTTTCACCCAATTATTTCATTTTTAGTTTGCTCATGTAAATGGTTTTGTGTTTTTAATTTCAAATTAGTATACTAATAATAGCTGTTTCAAATTCCTAGTCTGACAATACCAACGTTTCTGTCAGACTGACTGCGGTTTTAATACTTGCTCTGTCTCTTAAAACTGTGATTTTTTTTTTGTGCGTACCATTTTTGCCTTATAATTTTTTCTTGATAAATGGACATGAAATACCAGGAAAAAGGAACTACTATAAATATGCCTTGAATAACACAGTGGTAAGTTGTTGGGAGAGATGAAGTGTTCTAAGTTTCTCCATTTATTTAAAAACTTTTTCTTCCTAGTTTTATGGAGATATAGTTGACATACAGCACTATTGTATAAGCTTAAGGTGTACAATATAATTATGTGACATATATAGATCACGAAATGATTATTACAATAAGTTTAGTGAACACCCATCATTTCAAAAGATACAAAATTAAAGAAATTAAAAAAATATTTTTCCCTGTGATGAGAACTCTTAGAATTTACTCTCTTAACAAATTTCATATATAACGTACAGTGGTATTAATTATATTAAGCATGTTGCACATTACATCCCTAGTACTTATTTATCTTATAACTGGAAGTTTGTACCTTTTGACCACCTTCATCTAATTCCCCCTGCCCCTGTCTCTGGTACCACAAATCTGATCTCTTTTTCTATGAGTTTCTTTGCGGCGTATTACTGGCCTACAACACTATGTTAGTTCCTGTTACACAACACACTGATTTGATATTTCTATACACTTCACAATGTTCACTGCGATAAGTCAAGTTACGATATGCACATTTATTTTTTACAGAATATAATGTTGGAAAACTTGACTGAAAGTAGCAAGTTTCTGTTTATTTGTTTTACTTTATGCAGAGATATATAAAAATAGGACTTTGACTAGGTCAAATACATATTTCTGAATTTCTAAAAATGGAGATTTTTATCAGCAAAGTTTTCCTATTTAACTCATAATAATGTTACCTTGAACTTTGTATTCTTAACTCATAATCTACACTTTTTGTATCTATATTTAATTCATGATCATTTTATATGCACCTTGTTTCTAGGGATAGTTTTGTATTTCTGGCTGAGATTTTAAAATAAAGTGATTTTACACACTGCATACAATTCAGACAAAAACCAGGGAAATCTCAGATGTCACCATAGTTCTAATTTATTTTCATGTTTCTTTTTTGAGAATGCATTTCTCTGAGAATATCTTGATAATTTTTCACATCATGTTCGATTTCCTTTTTGAGCTTAAAGATAAACAATGATTTACTAGGAGTATGTGTTTCAGGCCTAAGAAGATGAATGTACTGAGACATGTTGACACAAAAGATGAATTCTCCTCTGCTAGCATTTCTGTCCACTCTCTAATCTTGCTTTATAATTAATTAGCTGTCAGATCTGCTAAACTTCCATGAAGAGATTACACAGATGTCATGGCAAATTGTTCCTGAAATTAAGAGCTGAACTGGGAATGTTCTTCTTCCTTATCTTACAATTCTCTTTATTGATTTTACTGTCATTTTCACCTGTTCAGAACAGAAAGAAATGGAAATGGTGTTTTATTTGTTTCTAAGAAGGAACTGTCATGTAATAATTGAAGAAATAGTTTAGTGTTTATCTCAAAAATTATATATATATGTGTATGTATATATCTTTGAGTAACTACTCAGCACTGAAGTGCTGAAGTTACAACATGAATGTAAGTCAATAAATTTTGCAGTTTAGATGATATTTAATATTTAAAATGGGTTTGTAAAATAAAATCATTGCAAAGTCAATTGGAATAAAGTATTGAAACAATATTTGTCAGCTCCCTGTCACTCCATATTATTTAAATATATATTTACCTCATTTATTATTTGTTAACAATTTATTGATTTTATTTGTATAGAAAACAATTAAAACATTAACATTCCTTTTGCAAGTTCCAAAGCACATTTTGGAGTCATCTGAGAAATAAAATGTTCTCATTGCACTGGCATATTTTAAAATAATAAGAAATTATTAAGTTTTTGATAAACCAACATTAAATGAAAAATATGTAATATATTTGAACATATATTGGTGTCTATAAATATCTGCCATATTTTTAATATCTCACTGTAATTACACATTCTTAATTTTCCCAATGAACACTAAATGTTTAGAATGTTCTGGTGGCATTAAAAGTTTCAAGTAAGTATCATTTTTTATAGCATATAATTCCATTGTGATAATTACAGTACACAGGTGTGATAATGACACAATATTTAAGTATTCAATATCTATAGGGGCATTCCAATGTAAAGGGAGGTGTTAACGCTTCTTACTTAAATAATTGTGCATTTAAAAATTATTCCTTTAAAATATTTCCTGAAACTGAGTTGCTGGCATAAACCTTGGGTAATATAAAACCCTTCATTCAGGGAAATGCATAAAGTTACCTAAAGAAGCGTATAAGTGCAGCTACGAGTCCTCCAGCTCCCAATTGACGGGCGCCTCACCGATTCTGACCCGTGCCTGCCTCTCTTCCGGGGACGGAGCGTCCAGTTCCCGGTTCTCGCGAGCTTACGTCGCGGCTCCCGGTAGCGGATATGGGTAGCGTAGCGCTGATGCTGGGCCGGAAGCACCGAGTAGGGGCGAGTGTAGGCCGGCAAGTGAACGCGCGCGAGCGAGGCTTTGCTACCTTCCGCCCGCCAGAAGGCTGTGTGCAGAAGGGGGCCCGCAGGGGCGCCCTGTCACCACACCGCCACAGAAGGCCAAGCAGGCTGCGCACGGCTGCCATTCCTCCTGAGAGCCCTGTGGCAAGTGGAGTCCCAGGGACAGTCACTGGCCAGGCGGACCTGTTGGAACGTCTGCAGTACGGCCACCCAGCACCGTACCCGGCTTGAGTTCACCCTCTTTATTGACAGTGTCTACTGCCATCTTTCACTGCTCTCCTTCCATACCAGTGTTTCCTTCAACCTACAGAATAAGCTACTCAAAACCAGGTAGGAGGATACGTTTCTTAGCTTACTCGCCAGCACTAAGATATATTTTAAAATATATATTTACTTAAACAAATGGCATAGTTTAAATCAGTTAGTTGAATGTAAATGTGAAGTCTGGGGCTTCCCTGGTGGCGCAGTGGTTGAGAGTCGGCTTGCCGATGCAGGGAACACGGATTCGTGCCCCGGTCCGGGAGGATCCCACATGCCGCGGAGCGGCTGGGCCCGTGAGCCATGGCTGCTGGGCCTGCGCGTCCGGAGCCTGTGCTCCGCGGCGGAAGAGGCCGCAACGGTAAGAGGCCCGCGTATCGCAAAAAAAAAAAAAAAAAAAGTGAAGTCTGAAGTGTTATTCTGTTGGTGTATTCATGTCAGTGGTAGAGAGAACCTTTTAACTCTTGGCAGTTTGGGGCTTGTTGTTGTTTAAATAATTTCTAGAATAAGAGATAACTAAGAAAAATGGAGGGTGTTTAAAAATAAAATCTGTGGGAAGATATCAGAAAACCGTCAAAGCAGAGAGGATATGATGGGTCGAGATCCTGGAGTAAAGAGGAGTTCTTTGGACTAAGCACAACTTATGATGTGACTTTTCTCCTTGTGCCATTTGCCAACTTGAAAACAGGGCCTTATAAGTCTGAATAGGATTTTCAGTCATCATCTGGGGCTTGGAGAATAAAAGTTGGAGTTCAGGATCTGCTGGAAAAGGGCACAGCATAGAATTAATAGTAAACCATACAGTAGCATAACTCTCACAAATATTGAACTTAAGCTTTAAATCAATTCAATCATTGATGGAATAAGTTTATCTGACCCTGCATACCTGATGGTCAAAAGAAAATATCACTTCTATTGGAAAGCATATAACGTCATTCAGTCTTTAACAGGACACATGTTTAAACAAAATGTTCAGCAACAGATAAAAATAACCAGGTACACAAAAGACTAAAGTATAAAAAGATATAAGAGAAACAGACCCATATAAGACCAGATATTTGAGTTTATTTAGGTAGACTTTAAAACACATGTGTTTTATCTGTTCAAAAGAGCAATTAGAGAATTTCAGCTGAGAACTGGAAACTATAAAATAAATAGACATAAAAAAGAAAAAAATATGATAGTAGAAGAACTCAGTAGAGAGATTTAATAATATATTAGACAAAGGTGAAAAGAGCCTTAATGAGTTGAATGAAAGATCACAAAAATATCCAAACTAGAACAGTGAGAAAACTTATAGAAAATTGCAAAAAGGGACTTGGAGGATAGTTTTAATACTGAGACCCTAGAAGAACAGGAGAAAATAAGTGGTCAGAAACAAGGTTTTAAGTGATTATGGCTGGAGAAATTTTTTAAAAAGATAGGATACTTAGCCACATATTCAAAAACATTGCTAACTCAAAGCAGAATAAATACAGAGAAAACCACGTGTAGACACATAATAGTAAAATAGCTATAATTTAAATTTTAAAATCTTAAAAGTAACTAGGGCAAAAAGAAAACCTTTTATGTATTGATATTTGTAGAAATATTAAATATTCATATTATTTGTATTAAAATTTTAGTCATATTGTGCCAAAATCATTTATACATATTCAGACACACATTGCTTCTGTGTGTCATACTGATTGCTATGAGATAACTGTCGAAGACGTTGCTAATTCCCCACCTCTATTCCCAGCAACCTGACAACTAGAAGCAACTGCATTTCTTTCACTGAGCTCTTTTTTTTTTTTTAACATCTTTATTGGGGTATAATTGCTTTACAATGGTGTGTTAGTTTCTGCTTTATAACAAAGTGAATCAGTTATACATATACATGTGTTCCCATATCTCTTCCCTCTTGCGTCTCCCTCCCTCCCACCCTCCCTATCCCACCCCTCCAGGCTGTCACAAAGCACCGAGCCAATATCCCTGTGCCATGCGGCTGCTTCCCACTAGCTATCTATCTTACTACGGTTGTTAGTGTGTATATGTCCATGACTCTCTCTCGCCCCGTCATGCTCACCCTTCCCCCTCCCCATAACCTCAAGTCCGTTCTCTAGGAGGTCTGCGTCTTTATTCCTGCCTTACCCCTAGGTTCTTCATGACATTTTTTTTTCTTAAATTCCATATATATGTGTTAGCATACGGTATTTGTCTTTTTCTTTCTGACTTACTTCACTGTGTATGACAGACTCTAGGTCTATCCACCTCATTACAAATAGCTCAATTTCGTTTCTTTTTATGGCTGAGTAATATTCCATTGTATATATGTGCCACATCTTCTTTATCCATTCATCCGATGATGGGCACTTAGGTTGTTTCCATTTCCGGGCTATTGTAAATAGAGCTGCAATGAACATTTTGGTACATGACTCTTTTTGAATTTTGGTTTTCTCAGGGTATATGCCCAGTAGTGGGATTGCTGGGTCATATGGTAGTTCTATTTGTAGTTTTTTAAGGAACCTCCATACTGTTCTCCATAGTGGCTGAACCAATTCACATTCCCACCAGCAGTGCAAGAGGGTTCCGTTTTCTCCACACCCTCTCCAGCATTTATTGTTTCTAGATTTTTTGATGATGGCCATTCTGACTGGTGTGAGATGATATCTCATTGTAGTTTTGATTTGCATTTCTCTAATGATTAATGATGTTGAGCATTCTTTCATGTGTTTGTTGGCAGTCTGTATATCTTCTTTGGAGAAATGTCTATTTAGGTCTTCTGCCCATTTTTGGATTGGGTTGTTTGTTTTTTTGTTATTGAGCTGCATGAGCTGCTTGTAAATTTTGGAGATTAATCCTTTGTCGGTTGCTTCATCTGCAAATATTTTCTCCCATTCTGAGGGTTGTCTTTTGGTCTTGTTTGTGGTTTCCTTTGCTGTGCAAAAGCTTTGAAGTTTCATTAGGTCCCATTTGTTTATTTTTGTTTTTATTTCCATTACTCTAGGAGGTGGGTCAGAAAGAATCTTGCTGTGATTTATGTCATAGAGTGTTCTGCCTATGTTTTCCTCTAAGAGTTTGATAGTTTCTGGCCTTATATTTAGGTCTTTAATCCATTTTGAGCTTATTTTTGTGTATGGTATTAGGGAGTGAACTAATCTCATACTTTTACATGTACCTGTCCAGTTTTCCCAGCACCACTTATTGAAGAGGCTGTCCTTTCTCCACTGTACATTCCTGCCACCTTTATCAAAGATAAGGTGTCCATATGTGCATGGGTTTATCTCTGGGCTTTCTATCCTGTTCCATTGATCTATCTTTCTGTTTTTGTGCCAGTACCATACCGTCTTGATAACTGTAGCTTTGTAGTATAGTCTGAAGTCAGGGAGCCTGATTCCTCCAGTTCCTTTTTTTGTTCTCAAGATTGCTTTGGCTATTCGGGGTCTTTTGTGTTTCCATACAAATTGCGAAATTTTTTGTTCTAGTTCTGTGAAAAATGCCAGTGGTAGTTTGATAGGGATTGCATTGAATCTATAGATTGCTTTGGGTAGTAGAGTCATTTTCACAATGTTGATTCTTCCAATCCAAGAACATGGTATATGTCTCCATCTATTTGTATCATCTTTAATTTCTTTCATCAGTGTCTTATAATTTTCTGCATACAGGTCTTTTGTCTCCTTAGGTAGGTTTATTCCTAGATATTTTATTCTTTTTGTTGCAGTGGTAAATGGGAGTGTTTTCTTGATTTCACTTTCAGATTTTTCATCATTAGTATATAGCAATGCCAGAGATTTCTGTGCATTAATTTTGTATCCTGCCACTTTACCAAATTCATTGATTAGCTCTAGTAGTTTTCTGGTAGCATCTTTAGGATTCTCTATGTATAGGATCATGTCATCTGCAAACAGTGACAGCTTTACTTCTTTTCCGATTTGGATTCCTTTTATTTCCTTCTCTTCTCTGATTGCTGTGGCTAAAACTTCCAAAACTATGTTGAATAAGAGTGGTGAGAGTGGGCACCCTTGTCTTGTTCCTGATCTTAGTGGGAATGCTTTCAGTTTTTCACCATTGAGGATGATGTTGGCTGTGGGCTTGTCATATATGGCCTTTATTATGTTGAGGAAAGTTCCCTCTATGCCTACTTTCTGCAGGGTTTTTATCATAAATGGGTGTTGAATTTTGTCAAAAGCTTTCTCTGCATCTATTGAGATGATCATATGGTTTTTCTCCTTCAATTTGTTAATTTGGTTTATCACATTGATAGATTTGCGTATATTGAAGAATCCTTGCATTCCTGGAATAAACCCCACTTGATCATGGTGTATGATCCTTTTAATGTGCTGTTGGATTCTGTTTGCTAGTATTTTGTTGAGGATTTTTGCATCTATGTTCATCAGTGATATTGGTCTGTAGTTTTCTTTCTTTGTGACATCCTTGCCTGGTTTTGGTATCAAGGTGATGGTGGCCTCGTAGAAGGAGTTTGGGAGTGTTCCTCCCTCGGCTATATTTTGGAAGAGGTTGAGAAGGATAGGTGTTAGCTCTTCTCTAAATGTTTGATAGAATTGGCCTGTGAAGCCATCTGGTCCTGGGCTTTTCTTTGTTGGAAGATTTTTAATCACAGTTTCAATTTCAGTGCTTGTGATTGGTCTGTTCATATTTTCTATTTCTTCCTGATTCAGTCTTGGCAGGTTGTGCATTTCTAAGAATTTGTCCATTTCTTCCAGATTGTCCATTTTATTGGCATAGAGTTGGTTGTAGTAATCTCTCATGATCTCTTTTATTTCTGCAGTGTCAGTTGTTATCTCTCCTTTTTCATTTCTAATTCTATTGATTTGAGTCTTCTCTCTTTTTTTCTTGATGAGTCTGGCTAGTGGTTTATCTATTTTGTTTATCTTCTCAAAGAACCAGCTTTTAGTTTTATTGATCTTTGCTATTGTTTCCTTCATTTCTTTTTCATTTATTTCTGATCTGATTTTTATGATTTCTTTCCTTCTGCTAGCTTTGGGGTTTTTTTGTTCTTCTTTCTCTAATTGCTTGAGGTGCAAGGTTAGGTTGTTTATTCTAGATGTTTCCTGCTTCTTAAGGTGGGCTTGTATTGCTATAAACTTCCCCCTTAGAACTGCTTTTGCTGCATCCCACAGGTTTTGGGTCGTTGTGTCTCCATTGTCATTTGTTTCTAGGTATTTTTTGATTTCCTCTTTGATTTCTTCAGTGATCACTTCATTATTAAGTAGTGTATTGTTTAGCCTCCATGTGTTTGTATTTTTTACAGATCTTTTCCTGTAATTGATATCTAGTCTCATGGCATTGTGGTCAGAAAAGATACTTGATACAATTTCAATTTTCTTAAATTTACCAAGGCTTGATTTGTGACCCAAGATATGATCTATCCTGGAGAATGTTCCATGAGCACTTGAGAAAAATGTGTATTCTGTTGTTTTTGGATGGAGTGTCCTATAAATATCAATTAAGTCCATCTTGTTTAATGTATCATTTAAAGCTTGTGTTTCCTTATTTATTTTCATTTTGGATGATCTGTCCATGGGTGAAAGTGCTTTAAGTCCCCTACTATGAATGTGTTACTGTCGATTTCCCCTTTTATGGCTGTTAGTATTTGCCTTATGTATTGAGGTGCTCCTATGTTGGGTGCATAAATATTTACAATTGTTATATCTTCTTCTTGGATCGATCCCTTGATCATTATGTAGTGTCCTTCTTTGTCTCTTTTAATAGTCCTTATTTTAAAGTCTATTTTGTCTGATATGAGAATTGCTACTCCAGCTTTCTTTTGGTTTCCATTTGCATGGAATATCTTTTTCCATCCCCTTACTTTCAGTCTGTATGTGTCTCTAGGTCTGAAGTGGGTCTCTTGTAGACAGCATATATAAGGGTCTTGTTTTTGTATCCATTCAGCTAATCTGTGTCTTTTGGTGGGAGCATTTAGTCCATTTACATTTAAGGTAATTATCGATATGTATGTTCCTATTCCCATTTTCTAAATTGTTTTGGGTTCGTTATTATAGGTCTTTTCCTTCTCTTGTGTTTCTGCCTAGAGAAGATCCTTTAGCATTTGTTGTAAAGCTGGTTTGGTGGTACTGAACTCTCTCAGCTTTTGCTTGTCTTAAAGGTTTTAATTTCTCCATCAAATCTGAATGAGATCCTTGCTGGGTAGAGTAGTCTTGGCTGCATGTTTTTCTTCTTCATCACTTTCAGTATGTCCTGCCACTCCCTTCTGGCTTGTAGGGTTTCTGCTGAGAGATCAGCTGTTAACCTTATGGGGATTCCCTTATGTGTTATTTGTTGTTTTTCCCTTGCTGCTTTTAATATGCTTTCTTTGTATTTAATTTTTGACAGTTTGATTAATATGTGTCTTGGCGTATTTCTCCTTGTATTTATCCTGTATGGGACTCTCTGTGCTTCCTGGACTTGATTAACTATTTCCTTTTCCATATTAGGGAAGTTTTCAACTATAATCTCTTCAAATATCTTTTCAGTCCCTTTCTTTTTCTCTTCTTCTTCTGGAACCCCTATAATTCGAATGTTGGTGCGTTTAATGTTGTCCCAGAGGTCTCTGAGACTGTCCTCAGTTCTTTTCATTCTTTTTTCTTTATTCTGGTCTGCAGTAGTTATTTCCACTATTTTATCTTCCAGGTCACTTATCCGTTCTTCTGCCTCAGTTATTCTGCTATTGATCCCATCTAGAGTATTTTTAATTTCATTTATTGTGTTGTTCATCGTTGCTTGTTTCATCTTTAGTTCTTCTAGGTCCTTGTTAACTGATTCTTGCATTTTGTCCATTCTATTGTCCATTCTATCACCAAGATTTCGGATCAACCTTACTATCATTATTCTGAATTCTTTTTCAGGTAGACTGCCTATTTCCTCTTCATTTGTTAGGTCTGGTGCATTTTTATCTTGTTCCTTTATCTGCTGTGTGTTTTTCTGTTTTCTCATTTTGCTTATCTTACTGTGTTTGGGGTCTCCTTTTTGCAGGCTGCAGGTTCGTAGTTCCTCCTGTTTTTGATGTCTGTCTCCAGTGGCTAAGGTTGATTCAGTGGGTTGTGTAGGCTTCCTGGTGGAGGGCACTACTGCCTGTGTTGTGGTGGATGAGTCTGGATCTTGTCTCTCTAGTGGGCAGGTTCACGTCTGGTGGTGTGTTTTGGGGTGTCTGTGGCCTTATTATGATTTTAGGCAGCCTCTCTGCTAATGGGTGAGGTTGTGTTCCTGTTTTGCTAGTTGTTTGGCACAGGTTGTCCAGCACTGTGGCTTGCTGGTCGTTGAGTGAAGCTGGGTGCTTGTGTTAAGATGGAGGTCTCTGGGAGATTTTCGCCGTTTGATATTATGTGGAGCTGGGAGGTCTCTTGTGGACAAGTGTCCTGAAGTTGGCTCTCCTACCTCAGAGGCAGAGCCCTGACTCCTGGCTGGAGCACCAAGAGCCTTTCATCCACACGGCTCAGAATAAAAGGGAGAAAAAGTAGAGGGAATTAGTAGAAGTATGAGGAAAGAAAGAAGGAAAGGAGGGAAGGAAGGAGGGAAGGAAGGAAGGAAGGAAGAAAGAAAGAAAGAAGGAAAGAAGGCAAGAAGGAACGAAAGGAGGGAGGAAGGGAGGGAGGAAGGAAGGAAGGAGGGAAAGAAGGAAAAACAGAAAGAAAGAAGATACAGTAAAAATAAAATAAAGTATAATAAAGTTATTGAATTAAAAAATTCTTATTTAGAAAAAAAAAAGGGACGGATAGAACCTTAGGACAAGTGTTGGAAGCAAAGCTATACAGACAAAATCTTACACAGAAGCGTACACATACACCCTCACTAAAAGAGGTAAAGGGGGAAAAATCCTAAATCTTGCTGTCAGAGACCACCTCCTCAATTTGGGATGATTCGTTGTCTAAAGGAGGGAAGGAAGGAAGGAAAGAAAGAAAGAAAGAGAGAAAGGACGAAGGTAAAGTATAATAACGTTCTTAAAATTAAAATTGATTATTAAGAAAAAAATTTTAAGAAAAAACCACGGACGGATAGAACCCTAGGACAAATGGTGGAAGCAAGACTATACAGACAAGATCTCACACAG
Source organism: Leucopleurus acutus (assembly GCF_964270905.1). Lineage (NCBI taxonomy): Eukaryota > Metazoa > Chordata > Mammalia > Artiodactyla > Delphinidae > Leucopleurus > Leucopleurus acutus. The sequence continues at coordinate 55,806,842 of NC_139142.1, forward strand.
AAGCATACACATACACCTTCACACAAAGAGGAATAGGGAAAAAAATCATAGCTCTTGCTCCCAAAGTCCACGTCCTTAATTTGGGATGATTGGCTGTCTATTCATGTATTCCACAGATGTAGGGTACATCAAGTTGATTGTGGAGCTTTAATCCGCTGCTTCTGAGGCTGCTGGAGAGATTTCCCTTTCTCTTCTTTGTTCTCACAGCTCACAGGGGCTCAGCTTTGGATTTGGCCCTGCCTCTGCGTGTAGGTCGCTGGAGGGCGTCTGTTTTTTGCTCAGACAGGACGGGGTTAAAGGAGCCGCTGATTCGTGGGTTCTGGCGTACTGAGGCCGGCGGGGAGGGAGGGGCACGGAATGCGGGGCGGGCCTGCGGGCGGCAAAGTCCGGCGTGACCCTGCACCAGCCCGAGGCCCGCCGTGCGCTCTCCCGGGGAAGTCGTCCCCGGATCCTGGGAACCCGGCAGTGGCAGGCTGCTCAGACTCCGCGGAAGAGGGGCGTGGAGAGCGACCTGCGCTTGCACACAGGCCCCTTGGTGGCGGCAGCAGCAGCCCCAACGTCTCCCGCCCGCCTCTGGGGTCCGCGCCTCCAGCCGCGGCTCGCGCCCGTCTCTGGGGTCCGCGCCCTCAGCCGCGGCTCGCGCCCGTCTCTGGATTCCGCACTTTCAGCCGCGGCTCGCGCCCGTCTCTGGATTCCGCGCTTTCAACCGCGGCTCGCGCCCGTCTCTGGGGTTCGCGCTTTTAGCCGCGGCTCGCGCCCGTCCGAACCCGAGCCTCAGAGCCTCAGCTCGCAGCCCCGCCCGCCCCGGCGGGGGAGCAGACAAGCCTCTCGGGCTGGTGAGTGCCGGTCGGCACCGATCCTCTGTGCGGGAATCTCCCCGCTTTGTCCTCCGCACCCGTTGCTGTGCACTCACTCCTCCGCGGCTTCGAAGCTCCCCCCTCCGCCTCCCGCAGTCTCCGCCCGCGAAGGGGCTTCCTAGTGTGTGGAAACTTTTCCTCCTTCACAGCTCCCTCCCACTGGTGCAGGTGCCGTCCCTATCCTTTTGTCTCTGTTTATTCTTTTTTTTCTTTTGCCCTACCCAGGCACGTGGGGAGTTTCTTGCCTTTTGGGAGGTCTGAGGTCTTCTGCCAGCATTCAGTAGGTGTTCTGTAGGAGTTGTTCCACGTGTAGATGTATTTCTGGTGTATCTGTGGGGAGGAAGGTGATCTCCGCGTCTTACTCTTCCGCCATCTTCCTGCTCTCCCCCACTGAGCTCTTTAGATTGTATGTGCCTGGGATTTAATTTGTTTTAGGGACAGTCCACAATCGAGGACTGATCCAAAACACCAACTCCCTTGCCCCTTGGAGAAAGTTTTTAAAAAGATAGGTGAGTACTCTAGTCTATAGTGACTCCTAGAGTTTTTCCTGCAGTTATAAGTTCAGACACCCAGAGTGGTACCTGACTTGATTCCACACCCTTTGTTGCCTGTGTCTCCTGACTTTCAGTATTCGCCTTTCCTTTATGTAAGTAATAAACTACTCACTCAAAACCAGGTGAGTGTGTACTTCTAGTATACTAAGTAAACTAAGACAAGGATGATTTTTCTTTAATAATAAGGCAATCTGAAGGACATACATGTAGCATTTTTGCTATTCTGATGTCAAATTACTAGTCTAGTGATAAATAAATGATGCCTTATTAAAAGTTTAACAGTGGTTGGACTTTCAGTTTGAACTGATTTTAATTTCAGTTCTAATTTATCACAGTGATAATGATACCTATAACTGTGATATCTGTACTTTTGGCTTATAGAGTAAAAACAGCTATGTAGAAGTTATTCTCATTAATAATTTAATAAACAATACATTATCACTATATATGTATATACTGAGATATATAGAGATATATACATACATACACATAGATACGTGTATATATATATTTTAAAATGAACTAGTGCCATGCAACCAGTGTTTCTCTATTAGCGTTGTAATTATTCCTCAATAATTTAAATTTATGCTTTACATTATTTTTTTAAACATTTCATTGGAGTATAATTGGTTTACAATGGTGTGTTAGTTTCTGCTTTATAACAAAGTGAATCAGCTATATGTGTACATATATCCCCATATCCCTCCCTCTTGAACCGCCCTCCCACCCTCCCTATCCCACACCTCTAGGTGGTCACAAAGCACCCAGCTGATCTCCCTGTGCTATGCGGCTGCTTCCCACTAGCTCTGCTTTACATTTTTAAACACGATTTTTTCAGTATGCTTTTAATGACTACACAATCCTCAAAGTAAAGCAATTGCTTTTTTCTACTACTTTTACCCAAATATTTTGTCAGCTATTTATGTACACATAAAGAAATATTGTCTCAGTAGTTGTTTAATACCTTATTACATTGGACAAAAAGTCTAGAGATATATGAAATTGATATGATTATAGAGACACCCTTTTCTCATTCCAAATGAGATATTAAATATTATACAGTATTTTGTTTTATCATTTAATGGATTTTTATTAATGTGTATTTTTATAGAGTTTTAAAAATAAGTGATGAAATTAAGTCACTGAAATGCCTCTTTGGCATAATTGCTTTTACAAATGGTATGAAACTACTACGAAATATTCATATTTCATAAAATGGTTATGTAAAGGAAATATATTGTACAGGAGTGGTGTACAGAGTCTAGTAGTATAATACAGAATAAAAAGCAAATTTAGAGCTTTGTTCTGATAATCTAAACAATCAATTCTCCAGAAAATTTAGTGAGAAAATTGTATTTATAATGAAACAATATAAAGTGCGCTGACAATCTAATATAAGTTATAGTGCATCAACATATTTTCACTTTTATTAAACAGAAGAAATGAAACTCAGTTTGGGAATTTTGAGTTCTGTACCTAGGTTATATTTACTAAACAGAACTTTGTTTTTTCCCCTCAAGAAAATTTGATCCACAGTAAAGTCTTTTATAAGCAAAGGTTTGATTAAGGTACATAGATAGATTAATTCTTTCTGGGATAGAGAGAAAAAGACTGATCAACCTGTCTTTGCTTCAGTTTCAGTAACGTGCACCATTGAAATACCACTTCAGTTAATTTATAATAAAATCAAATAACAGGGGAAAAATGAAACCATAAAAGTGTCATCATTTGATTATTTGTTTCAAGTCATCAAACATTTAGCTCTGTGTGGAGTATTTTATTTTTTCTATACATTGTGAGCATGAAGTTTTTATTTTTTCTCCCCTTTTTTTCACAATCTTAAAATCCCTTAAAATCAATTGTTTATTTCATTCGTTTCTTTTAAGTAAATTAATTTTTAAAATTTGTATTGCTCCTACAACTTAATTTAAAATTAAATTTATTGGGCTTCCCTGGTGACGCAGTGGTTGAGAGTCCGCCTGCCGATGCAGGGGACACGGGTTCGTGCCCCGGTCTGGGAAGATCCCACATGCCAGAGAGCGGCTGGGCCCGTGAGCCATGGCCACTGAGCCTGCGCGTCCGGAGCCTGTGCTCGGCAACGGGAGAGGCCACAGCAGTGAGAGGCCCGCGTACCACAAAAAAAAAAAATTCTTTCCTTAAAAATAAAACTATTATCTAGCACAAATAATCTATGAATCCACTGTTAGGTGATAATGATGCACTTAAAAGTTCTCAAAGGTAAACCAGTTAAAATTGCAGTTCCAAGATATGACTTCCAAAGTTACCAGCTAAGTTTTATATCAGGAAAAGAAGGATATTTGTAGTGTGATAATTTTTAAAATAATTTTGAATCCTCTGCTAAAGATAACATTTAATTTTGTATAGTCTCTCTAATTATATATTTAAGGATCATAAATGAAGAATGATAAAATAATATATGATGAATCATCAAGCATTCAAAATATGCTTTATCCAAAAAGTAATAAAAAATGACAAATATATTTCAGAGGTATATCTTTGTTAGTCTTTAGGAGTATGTTGGGTATCATATAAAAAAATATTAAATGTCTTTTATATGTATTAATGGCAGATGGAGGCTATAAATTCTAATAGAAAATATTATCTTTTTAAATTATGGGAATATGACTTCTTTAAAGTGAAAATAACCAGAAAAATTGTCAACTGACCAATAAAATAAAAAACAAAGCAAAGTTTTGAATAATATTGTCAAAATATGCCTAAGATTCCAGCTAAAGTTTATTGAAATTCTAGATTTTTTAACAGCTTTATTGAGGTATAATTGACATATAAATATTGTATATATTTAAGGTGTACAGTTTAATATTTTGATACGTGTACATTGTGAAATGATCATATAATCAAGAAAATAATATATCTGTCACATTCATGCAGTTCTTCTTTTCTTTTTCTTCTTTATTTTGTGGTGAGAAGACTTAATTTAAGATCTACCCTTTAAGCAGATTTGAAGTATACAATATAGTGTTGTTAGCTATAGGTACCACAATATACATTAAATATTAAGAATTTATACATCTTGCATATCCGAAACTTTGTACACTTTGACTAACATCAGCCCATATCCACCTCTCCCCAGGCCCTGGAAACCACCATTCTGTTCTGTGATTCTATGAATTTGACTATTTTAGATTCCACATATAAGCAAGATCTTGCAATATTTGTCTTTCTGCATCAGACTTGTTACACTAAGTATAATGTTCTCCAAGTTCATTCACGTTGTTGCAAATGGCATCATTTCCTTCCTTTTTAGGCTAAATAATATCTATATTATTACAATAAGTTTATATAATATGTAATAAAATATTATACAATATATAACAAATAATATAAACATAATATACGTATATAAACATAATACATACATACATATATAAACATAATAAACATAATATAGCACATTTATATAATATGATAAATTTATTATATAAGTAATATTCCATATAGACCACATTTTCTTTATCCATTCATTCATTGATGGATAGTTGGATTGTTTCCTTATCTTAGCTATTGTGAATAATGCTGCAGTGACCATAGGAGTGCAGATATCTCTTGAAGACCCTGATTTCAATTCCTTTGGATAAATACCCAGAAGTGAGATTGCTGGATCATATGGTACTTCTTTTTCAATTTTTTAGGAAACTCCATACTGTTTTTATAGTGATTAAACAGGTTACATCCTCACTGACAGTACACGAGGTTTCCAATTTCTCCACATCCTTGTTAACACATATTTTAAAATTTTATCTTTTTAAATAATAGTCATCCTAACAGATATAAGGTGATATCTCATTGTGGTTTTGATTTTTGTTTCTCTGATGATTATTGATGTAGAGCATCTTTTCATGTACCTGTTGGCCATCTTATATCTTCTTTGGAAAAATGTCTATTCATATCTTCTGCCCATTTTTAAATTTACTTTTTGCTATTGAGTTGTATATATATATTTTCGATATTGGCCCATTTTCAGATATTTGATTTGCATACATATTCTCCTGTCTTATAGGTTGCCTTTACAATTTGTTGATTGTTTCCTTTGCTGTGCAGAAGCTTTCTAGTTTGATGTAGTCCCACTTGACTATTTTTGTTTTTGTTGCCTGTGTGCTTGGTGTCATGACCATGAGATCATTGCCAAGGACAATCTCATGAAGTTTTTCCCCTAGGTTCTCTTCTAAGAGTTTTCAGGTTTTTTGGTGTTAAAGAATATTATTAAATACTGGACAGTCTGGGAAACTACTGAATGTTGAAATAATAAAACCAATGAATAACATTCTGTGTTTCTTATTACTTGATTTTTATTTCATTTAGTAGTAATTTCTCAGGAAACTTCATTATATTGTGTTTAGTTCAATAATCACTAAGGCTTCATGTCATTATAACAATCCCTCATCAATTAGAACATTAAAGTTGAAATAGCCTGAATTCTCCTCTGTACTTACAAGGATGGTAAAAACAGCAATAACACATCTTTCTGTTGTTAGAGTGGCAAAGCAACTCTTTTGGAGTGTTAAGAATGTTAGAACTTTTTCAAGGATCCTATGGACATCTCATCCCTCAGTTATTTTTCTTCTTGACTACCTTCTTGTTTGCCCAGATTGGTATTAGTTTCTGAGGCAGCTGATTATTTTTGATAAATGCTCTGAGGATAGGTTTTTGGTAAATGGTCTGAGGATAGGTCTTTTACATCAGAGGTAACTCTCCTGAGGCAGATCAAATAATGATAAGCCCAGTGAATGGGGTCTTCCAGGGAACTTCAATACAAGTCAGGGAGTGAGTGACAGTACTCTGGAGATGGAGTTTTTGGGAAGCTGCAAACCATCATCCACCCTCCAGTGTGTGCTGAGCTTTTGGCGTATAGGCTACTATATATACCTGAAAACAGGGAGGATAAGAGATAACTAAGCTCATTGTTTAACTGAAAATCAGCAGATTTTTGTAGTTATATCATCCTTGGATTGTTGCAATCCTTTGGTAAATTTCCAGAGTTTTGAATAGGTCAACTTGACAAATTTTCCGGGTGTTTTTGCTTTTGTGAAGGAGCAGATTTTCAGTTTTTACTCTCCCATTCCAAAAATGCTTCTCTGTGATTATATTAGGATATAGTTAAGCTGTTAAGGAGAGGTGAAACTAATGAATTCGTTTTAATGTCTCACATCTTAAATTTGTAGTTGTTGTTTGGGCAGAAAGAAAAGTATTAAGGGTTAATTTACCCATTTATTTTTTCTTTTACATAAAACAAAGTATAGACATACACTTCTGAGATTCTGGTTAAATAGGTGTTGATGAATTTGAATAGCAAATGAGAAATCTCATCATATTAGTATCATAATTGATTTAAGTTTATTTTGTGGGTGAAGAGAAGTTTTAAAAGTTACAGTGTTCTTTACTTATGGAATGAAAAAGAACCCAAGCATCTACTTATTTATTCATTTCAGCTGGAAATTCTGTGACAGTTTTATTAGATTCTAAAACTCCTGAAGGAAAACATAGATATATAATGAATACATAAATATTCAAACAATCCCTTGTAAACACATGAAATATTAGTGTAATTTAAATATCCAAAGCACACACATTCTATATATAGTACAATAATAACAAAGAGATCATTACAATTAGATGCCATTTTTTCCTAAAAAAATACTACTAACATTTATCCATGTATGATGTATTTTAATTTTCTTGGTTATAACCTGGATTCAGTATGAACGTAAGTAGGGAGAATCTGGAAAATCAAATCATCAATAAATTAATAAGTACTTGAAAGAACATTAATAGTACTGACAATCTAGATTATTATGAAATAAAAGTCTGTGAGAGCAGTTTATAATTTGGAAGCTATTTTTTTCCCTAGCACCAGAATCCTTCAATAATCAACTAGCCTACAGAAAGTTGATTTGGTTTGCCATGCCACATCAGATATGGATATGGCTTTATGTTCCCCTTACTTCCAAATGCCTTTTCCCTACCTGCATACACTTTTTAAGAAACTTCAGAGCTTTCCAAGTTACTGAATCTCATGGATAATTTTCTCCAAGACAGTATAATCCAATCTTGAAAATACATTACAAATGCTATAAACATATACAAAGTACAATATGTGATATATGTTTAATTGTTTATTATCAGCCCTTTTTCACGATTCTGTTTAGCAATAGCTACATGCTTAAAAATCCACTAGTGTTCCTTTTCCAGTCGAGCATTCATTTTGAAACTAAAATTCATCAGCAGTCTAGGATTCTTTCTTTTCCTGAATGGAAAGGTCTTCAGCAAGTCAAGAGAAATATGTAACATAGTGTGAATTAACATTATTCTATGTTAAAATCTATATTATGTTTTAAAATATTTATTTTAAATGTTTAAAATATTTTACATATTATTAGATTGATCATTAGTATAGCTTCAAATTTATATTTCTATTTAGTTTAACATATTTAAATCATATACACAGAAACATACAGACCTATACAGTTGAACTACTATTTTATATCCATATATATAAAAATTTTCCTTGCTATTCTTACATCATAGCAAGTATTTAGCATTTCCTTTTTATGTATTCTTTAAAAATTAGTATAAAGTAATATATTAAAAAAATCTTTGTGGCTTTTGAAACAATATATTTGGTTAGTGGGTTCCCCCATGTTTATACTAGCATTTAGGGCATGAACTGAATGGCTACTTGATCAAGACACAGAAGATTTAAAAGGTCACTGATGTATAATGGTGAGAATCACCTCATATAGCTTTTTATCTCAGAGATATTTTCTTCATGAAATAACTTGTAAATCGACAAAGCAAAAAAAAATTCAAGGCAAATATTTTCCTGCATTAAATATTGAAAAAAACAAAGCAATATAAGACAAACATTATAATGAAGAAGTGAAAATATATGATGTCTTTGTTTTAGGTCACATACTCTAGAAAATAAGTAGACTTACTTTCTACTTGGAGTATGTTTTCTGATTTACACATAAAACTTCAATCATATCACTCGATCATGAAATCATTTTACATACAGTATTTACATACATAATTTAAAGTAAAATATTGTGTTATGTGCTTGCAATACATAAATTTGTGTTCCACAATGCCTTGTCAAAACTTCAGAAATACAAAAAGCTCTGAAAATTATGTATTTTTTTCCATAGTTCATTTGGTAACTAAATCTAATCTCACTTGAGATTAGACCACTTATAATCTTTACTTACCCACTTAGGGTGCACATTCATAAACTTTGCTGCAGAAAAATTAGTTGGTTTATTTAGTGGTAGCTCTCTGAGTTCCTGATATATCCATGATTTATATATATCTGAATCACTGTGCTGTACACCTGAAACTAACACAACATTGTAAATGAACTGTACTTCAATAAATATATATATATACCAAAAAGCAGTATGCAGGAGTTCAGATTTCTTCGTATCCTTGGCAGCAGTTGTTTTCTTTCGTCTTTTTAATAGACACTCTAACAAGTGTGACGTGATAGAGATAGCTCATTGAATCTTATAGTGCATCATAAGTATTATACGTACTCTTTATGCTATTGTGAGACACTGATGCTCCTGCTTGTATCAGCAGTTAATTTTTATTATTGATATAGCTTGTAGACATGATGATTTCTCAACTGCCTCCTCCACTGCCATTAAATCAGAGCACTTTAAAACCTATGGAAATTAGAAAGTACTTCTATAGGTATCTCAGAAAAGCAGCAGGTGTCTGTTGTGCTGAATGTCATTCAACATTTCTACAAGTGCCTAGAAGTTCTGAAATAACCTTTTCTTACTTTTTTTACCTCTTTAAGATTTGGCTTTTACTAACCTGGAAAATTCAAGATGTTTATTTCATTATAAATAAGAATTTGAGCAAGATAATTTGAAATTATACAAATGAAACCCCATCACATTTTTAAGTTACAGTAAAAGAATTTATAAGCTTATCCACTTGCCAAAATTCACTGTGGTATTGCTTAACTCTTTGAAGTATTCTTGGGTTTTCTCTATTGTTTTCCTCCTCAGAACTATGTAATTCTAATTAGGATTCTTTAAAAGGGTGGGGGGAGTTATCTCCATTGCCTCATTTGCATTTTAGAGTGAGTAAAGGGGACATCCCATTAGAATTACAAGTATTTAAAACTTCATGAACAAATCCGAATACATTATCATCACTAGTAAATCATAAGGACAGCTTTAGGTTACCGAATGTTTTCAGATTGTTATACTTTAAGTTGTACTTTCAGTAATATCACTGGAGCCCAGCCTAATACTAACTAACTCACCTTTACTTCAGGATTTTACTTTTTAAAAAAAATACTTTATTTTTTTAGAGGAGTTCTAGGTTTGAAACAAAATTGAGAGGGAGGTACAAACTTTATCCATATATCCCCCCTACTGTTTCCACTTTTTGGGGAATTATGACTAATGCTTCTATAAACATTCTAGAACAAATCTTCAGTTGTGAACATATATTTTCATTTCTTTTGGGTAAATATCTAAGATTAGAATTACTGGGTCAATGGTGGCTTCATGTTTAACTCCATAAGAAACTGCAAGACTGCATTTCAAACTTTTTATATTTTTTTATATTTATGCAAGCAATGAATGAAAACTGCACCATGTTCTACACCATTGCTTTATATTATTAGCTTTAAAATTTTAGCCATTTAGCAGTAGTATTTCAATGTGGTTTAATTTTTATTACTCTGATGATTAACAAGGTTGAGCAATTTTCGTTTGTACATCTTCTTTTGTGAAGTATCTAATTAACACCTTTGCCCATGTTTTATAAGGTTGTTTGTCTTGTTATTGTAACATATTTAAAAATACATTCTGAATGAAATTCTTTATCAGATATTAGTTTAGCAAGTATTGTTTTTTTCTTGTATTTTTATTTTCTGATGAGTATGTTTTAAACAGCTAATTTTTAAAATTTTGATGAAGTCTAGCTTAATGTATATATATATATAACTTTCTGTTTATGTTATATAATTGGTATATACTATTTAAGAAACCTTTGATAAACTCAAGGTCACAAAGACTTCTCTCAGGTTTTCTTCTAAAAGTTTTATAAGTTTAATGTTCACATTTAGGTCTATGATTTATTTTGATTAAATTTTGATTATTTTGTTGAATTTTGTTGTTAGGCAAGGGTAGAACTTGAGTTTTCTTATAGATGCATATTCAATTTTTCAGCACCACTAGTTGACAATATTTTCTTTTTCTCTTTGCATTCCCATTATATCTTTCTTGGAAACCAAATGTTTGAGGACCTATTTCTTCACTCTCTCTTTTTTTTCTCCATTAATTTATGTCTGCTTTTATACCAATATTTCATTATTTGCTGGTTGCTTTTTAATGAGCTTTGAAATTAGGTAGTGTGAGTCATCCAACTTTGTTCTTTATTTTCATAGCTTTTTGATATTCTTGGTCTTTTGTGTTTTCACATAAATTTTTCAATTAGCTCGCCAATTTATAAAAAAACAATTTTTTTGGTCTAGATTTTTACTACGTTATATAACGCTGTTTTTTTCTCCTTTATAACTGCAGTTACATAGGGTCTGTATTCATCCTTCCATTAACATACTCTCCTGTCTCTATCTAAATACTCTCTCTATGATATTTTATTCTACAAAGCCTTTATTCATATATCTGCAGTTTATATCTCCTGCCTGTATCTATTTCTAAAAACTAGATTCATATATCCAGTTGTCTAAGTCACATGTTATATGCCATATGTCAAAATTTCAACTTAGTTGTCTCATAGGAATCCTATCTTCAACATGTTCAAATTGAATACTATTTCTCTGTGCTTCAGTCTATTACATTTCTTGTCCATCTCATCAGAATTAATGGCACTTCTATCTGTCCATCCAGATGTTCCTGCCAAATAAATATGTTTCTTTCTTTTTTTTTTTTTTTTTTGCGGTATGCGGGCCTCTCAGTGTTGTGGCCTCTCCCGTTGCGGAGCACAGGCTCCGGACGCGCAGGCTGAGCGGCCATGGCTCACGGGCCCAGCCGCTCCGCGGCATGTGGGATCTTCCCGGACCTGGGCACGAACCCGTGTCCCCTGCATCGGCAGGCGGACTCTCAACCACTGCGCCACCAGGGAAGCCCTAAGTATCTTTCTTGATTCTCTCCTTTGACTGATGCTGCTTATTGTCTCGTTCAGCACTTATTCTGAATTCATTCCTGGTCAGCAGAGGCTAAAAAGCTGTTACAGCTATGTCTCTAGATATGTTTTGTCAGGCTTTGAAACCAGTTGTTTAGACAATGTGCCTATATAACTCTTCTGTGAAGACACTGCAGTACACTCATGTGAATGGGAATTAAAGATCTGATAAATTGGATCAGCTTATCCATGGTTTCTTGGTACTGATCATGCATTGTGCTCTAGAATTTCTCTAATTTCCTGATGTTGGCCATATTTCTTACATATCCCTCTCTCCTCAGTCATATTCTCTCATATCTAGCTGAATATTTTAAAATGCTGTGAAGGAAAAGAGCAAGATAAGTTAAGTGTTTCTGTAGAATTTTGTTCACTGTTTATATAAGTATTTTTTCAGGAAATAATAAAGCCAGTAAACATGTTATACTAGATTGACAGTTTAGAGATAGGGCATCAGAATATTTAGACAACTTTTTTCATTATGAAAATGAGAAAAAAGAAAGTATTTAAACTGAAAGGAGGCATGGGTAAAGAGAATTTTTTAGGGTGCTTATTTAATTGACTACATATTACATATCAATAAATATTGATCATATTTAAGTACAGATAAAATAGAGTTAAGAAATAAGAGAAAGTTATAAAAGGGAACTTTCCAAGTTTCTAGAAACTAAACCAGAATTGTTCTCTTTTATACTCATAATTATCCAAGAATGCTAATTATGAAAGAGAACCAACCCTGACATAATAGATATCTAACTGGGACAATCAAGCCAGGAAAAGCCTGGAAGAAAATCTTCAGATAACTCTGTGATATCATAACAAAAACTTACATGCACACAAATATCTTGTGTCTATAATCATCATTCCTTGCCTTGAGAAACTACAGGATTTACCTATGCATCAATACTTCTGTTTTTAATAAAGGTAAATATGTGTTATTAAGAACTTGGGTTTGAAGGCCTTTCTCTACCATGCATTAATTTAGACAATTCTTAGTTTGTTCATCCATAAAATAGTAATTATACAATTACCTCCCTCATATGTTTAGTCTAATGATTAAATAAATACTTAGAATAGTTGCTGTTACATAGTCATTACTTAATAAGTGCACATTTTTAGGTAATATTATTGATATTTTTCTACCTTCTGCTAAAAAGTCTGTGAGATAAATGTTCTTTTTCTTAGTATACAAATGAAGTATTTGAAAGTCAAAACTGTCAAGTGACAGAGTTAGAATTTTAAAACCATATGTGTTTGTTTTTGAAAACTATTCTTTGGGCACTAATTATAATCTAGTAGGTCAGAATAAGATTGTTATCAACAAACTAAAGCAAAGCAAGGATAGTATATATTTTAAGATAGGGAATTACATATGTGTGATGTATATGTGTGTCTGAAAGTGTGGTTAAACCAAGGTAGGTGATTCTACTAATCCATGAATAAAGAACTATACACGGACGTTTTATACTTAAATATAACTCCAATTTGGGATATTCGTTTTGCATTTGTTTTTGTTTAATGTCATTTGTTTCCTTGTAATAATCTGTCTTTTCTGCTAATTCTCCTAATGGGAAAACAACAAAATGAATGAATGTTTCAAAATTTTATTTACTAAAATTTGATATTGAGAATCTTTACTACAAGAAATAATGTTTTAATACTGTATATCGTGAAGACCTAAAAAATTAGTCATGGTAAAATATCATCATGTCTTATCTCTACAGTACTACTTTTAATTCATTTCAAAAGAGATCTTCACTTTCTCTTCACATCAGAATACAAGTAAATTACTGTATGACAAGAAATTGCTATTTCCTTTTATAATCTTGGGTGCAGTGAATATGCCAAGGTGAATGGAAGTGCCATTTGGAAAGTGTTTATGAATGCATTATTAACTCATTCATATGTGAAATTTCAAAGCTCTTTATCATAAATAGAAAATGTGAAATATTTTCCTAAAATGAATGATAAAATGCTTTTTATCTAGACAGTGCTACTTGAAGATTATAATTTGAGATAATGCCTCTGCAGTTTTTATTTCACAGTTTATTGGATGCTTGCCTTGAGTCATTACAGTTTAGAAAGATACATTTTCAGCAGTTAAATTGTACCATACTGTTTTATGACAATTTAGCATGGATTTGGAAATATTCTTATCCATTATCTTTATAATCATAATTGTATTCTTGTAAAAATTAAACTTTATGTGACATTTCATCCAATACAACCAAAATCAATATAGACCTTATAAACACATAAAACCTGCTAATTTAATGTATAAAGACTAATAAATATTTATTTTTCTATTTTCTATTACTCCAATATGCAATTACAAGAGCAAGAAAAGTCTGGCAGAAAATCTCCAATGTGCAATTATAAGAGCATTTTGTAGAATATGTTGGGATGAGCACTGCATTCGTGGGATATTTTTACATTTTGATTTAAAAATTTAGATCTATAGTCTAATAATTTTCTACATACAAATTCTTTACCACCAAATTTGTTCATTAAGATATTTTTACAACTTACTTAATTTCATCTTATGTAACTTCTTCCATTCTATGATATGGCCATTCAGTCCGACCTCTTTTTTGTATCTGGAAGTTTGTTCATGCTATTTTCTCTATCCATAACCCTATTCTAAAAAATTTTCAAGTGATTATCTCTCCTTCATCTTCTGCTAATCAGTTTACGTGTCATTTTCTCAGGAAGGACTTCTCTATCACTGAAGTATACTGTGAAGCCCCTCCGCACATAGTAGTATTATTTTTACATCTGTACTTATATTTCACTGTCCTTAGCATATTTTTAGTTGTTTATATTAATTTAAAATGGAGAGAAAAGGAATCTTTTTTAAAAATTGGTGGATCGAACAGAAAATACTTCAGGAAAACAGTATGATTTTCAGAAAATATAAACTGCAAAACACAACTGTAGGCTTCTATCAAGAGCATTATGTTCAAGTTAAGGACATGGAAAATTTTTAAAGTAAAGAAAAATAAATATATAAACACTAAACAAAACAAAGATACTGTAACTATACTAATAATAGTCAAAGTACATTTCAAGCACAAATGTGTCACTAAAGGACAGAGGAATATTTTGTAATTTAGAAAAAGAAACCGAACAGGAACATATCACATTTCAAAAGTTATATGCAAAATAATATAGATTTTAAATATTTAAAGCACAGGTAGAAAGAAATATATTAGATATATACATACATAAAAATATATATTTTATTATGTACCATACACATATGTATTCAAAATTCATGGGAGATATTCACATACCACACATTTAACATTTATTGTATGATAGCTAATATAACAAAGAAAAAAATGCTATAGTAGGTATGTAAGCACAAGCAGCAAATTGACAGTATTTTTTTTTTAATATCTTTACTGGAGTATAATCACTTTACAATGTTGTGTTAGTTTCAGCTGTATAACAAAGTGAATCAGCCATATGTGTACATATATCCCCATATCCCTCCCTCTTGAACCTCCCTCCCACCCTCCCTATCCCACCTCTCTAGGTGGTCACAAAGCACCAAGCTGAGCAGCTTAGGCTTTGCAGCTGCTTCCCACTAGCTATCTATTTTATATTTGGTAGTGTATATGTGTCAGCGCTACTCTCTCACTTCATACCAGCTTCCCCTTCCCCTGCCCCGTGTCCTCAAGTCCATTCTCTACATCTGCGTGTTTATTCCTATCCTGACCCTAGGTTCATCGAAAGATTTTTTTTTTTAGATTCCATATATATGTTAGCATATGGTATTTGTTTTCCTTTTTCTGACTGACTTCACTCTGTATGACAGACTCTATGTCCATCCACCTCACTACAAACACCTCAATTTCATTTCTTTTTATGGCTGAGTAATATTCCATTGTATATATGTGCCACATCTTCTTTATCCATTCATCTGTCGATGGACACTTAGGTTGCTTCCATGTCCTGGCTATTGTAAATAATGCTGCAGTGAACATTGTAGTACATGACTCTTTGAATTATGGTTTTCTCAGGGTATATGCCCAGTAGTGGAATTCCTGGGTCATGTGGTAGTTCTATATTTAGCTTTTTTAAGGAACCTCCATATTGTTCTCCATAGTGGCTGTATCACTTGACATTCCCACCAACAATGTAGGAGGGTTCCCTTTTCTCCACACGTCTCAGCATTTATTGTTTGTAGATTTTTTGATGATGGCCATTCTGACTAGTGTGAGGTGATACCTCATTGTAGTTTTGATTTGCATTTCTCTAATGATTAGTGATGTTAAGCATCCTTTCATGTGTTTATTGGCAATCTGTATATCTTCTTTGGAGAAACGTCTGTTTAGGTCTTCTGCCCATTTTTGGATTGGGTTGTTTGTTTTTATGATATTGAGCTGCATGAGCTGCTTGTATATTTTGGAGATTAATATTTTGTAAGATGCTTCATTTGCCAATATTTTCTTTCATTCTGAGGGTGGTCTTTTTGTCTTGTTTGTGGTTTTATTGCTGTGCAAAAGCTTTTAAGTTTCATTAGGTCTCATTTGTTTATTTTTATTTAAATTTACATCACTCTAGGAGGTGGGTCAAACAGGATTTTGCTGTAATTTATGTCATAGAATGTGCTGCCTCTGTTTTCCTCTAAGAGTTTTATAGTGTCTGACCTTACATTTAGGTCTTTAATCCATTATGAGTTTATTTTTTTTATTTTTTATTTTTTTTCAGTACTCGGGCCTCTCACTGTTGTGGCCTCTCCTGTTGCGGAGCACAGGCTCCGGACGCGCAGGCTCAGCAGCCATGGCTCATTGGCCTAGCTGCTCCGCGGCACGTGGGATCTTCCCGGACCAAGGCATGAACCCGCGTCCCCTGCATCAGCAGACGGACTCTCAACCACTGCGCCTTAGGGAAGCCCTATGAGTTTATTTTTGTGTACGGTGTTAAAGAGTGTTCTATTTCATTCTTTACCATGTGGCTGTCCAGTTTTCCCAGCACCAGTTATTGAAGAGACTGTCTTTTCTCCATTGTATATTCTTGCTTTCTTTGACAAAGATAAGGTGACCATATGTGCATGCGTTTATCTCTGGGCTTTCTATCCTGTTCTGTTGATCTGTATTTCTGATTTTGTGCCAGTACCACACTTTCTTGATTACTGTAGCTTTGTAGTATAGTCTGAAGTCAGGGAGCCTGATTCCTCCAGCTCCGTTTTTCCTTCTCAAGATTGCTTTGGCTATTCGGGGTCTTTTGTGTTTCCATACAAACTGTAAAATTTTTTGTTCTAGTTCTGAGAAAAATGCCCTTGTTAGTTTGATAAGGATTGCATTGAATCTGTAGATTGCTTTTGGTAGTATAGTCATCTTCACAATGTTGATTCTTCCAATCCAAGAGCATGGTATATCTCTCCATCTTTTTGTATCATCTTTAATTTTTTTCTTCAGTGTCTTATAGATTTCTGCATACAGGTCTTTTGTCTCCTTAGGCAGGTTTATTCCTAGGTATTTTATTCTTTTTGTTGCAGTGGTAAATGAGAATGTTTCCTTAATTTCTCTTTCAGATTTTTCATTGTTAATGTATAGGAATGCAAGAGATTTCTGTGCATTAATTTTGTATCGTGCTACTTTACTAAATTCATTGGTTAGCTCTAGCAGTTTTCTGGTAGCATCTTTAGGATTCTCTTTGTGTAGTATCATGTAATCTGCAGACAGTGACAAGTTTACTTCTTTTATTCCAATTTGGATTGCTTTTCTCTTTCTTTCTCTGATTGCTGTGGATAAAACTTCCAAAACTATGTTGCATAAGAGTACTGAGAGTAGGCACCCTTGTCTTGCTCCCAATCTTACAGAAAGTGGTTTCAGTTTTTCATCATTGAGTATGTCGTTGGCTGTGGGTTTCTTATATATGGCCTTTATAAGGTTGAGGTAGGTTCCCTCTGTGCCCACTTGCTGGAGAGTATTTATCATAAATAGGTTTTGAATTTTCTCAGAAGCGTTTTCTGCATCTATTGAGATGATCATATGGTTTTTGTCCTTCAATTTGTTAATAGGGTGTATCACATTGATTGTTTTGCATATAATGAAGAATCCCTGCATTTCTGGGATAAACTCCACTTGATCATGGTGTATGATCCTTTTAGTGCTGTTGAATTCTGTTTGGTAGTATTTTGTTGAAGATCTTTGCATCTATGTTTAGGAGTAATATCGGCCTGGAGTTTTCTTTTTTTGTGACATCTTTGTCTGGTTTTGGTATCAGGGTGTTGATGGCCTCGTAGAATGAGTTTTGGAGTATTTCTCCCTCTGCTGTATTTTGGAAGATTTTGAGAAGAATAGATGTTAGCTCTTCTCTACATGTTTGATAGAATTTGCCTGTGAAGCCATCTGGTTCTGGGCTTTTGTTTGTTGCAAGATTTTTAGTTAGTTTCAATTTCAATGCTTGTGATTGTCTGTTCATATTTTCTATTTCTTCATGGTTCAGTCTTAGAAGGTTGTAGTTTACTCAGAAATTTTCCATTTCTTCCAGGTTATTCATTTTATTGGCATATAGTTGCTTGTAATAGTCCCTCATGATCCCTTATATTTCTGCAGCGTCAGTTGTTTCTTCTCCTTTTTCATTCCTAATTCTGTTGATTTGAATCTTCTCATTTTTGTTCTTAATGAGTCTTGATAATGGTTTATCAATTTTGTTTATCTTCTCAAAAAAACAGCTTTTAGTTTTATTGATCTTTGCTATTGTTTCTTTCTTTTCTTTTTCATTTATTTCTGACCTGATCGTTATGATTTCTTTCTTTCTGCTAACTTTGGGGGTTTTTCTCTAATTGCTTTACGTGTAAGTTTAGGTTGTTTATTTGAGATTTTTCTTGTTTCTTGAGGTAAGATTGTATTGCTATAAATTTCCCTCTCAGAACTGCTTTTGCTGCATCCCATAGGTTTTGGGTCGTCTTGTTTTCATTGTCATTTGTTTCTAGGTATTTTTTGATTTCCTCTTTGATTTCTTCAGTGATCTCTTGGTTAGTTAGTACTGTATTATTTAGCCTCCATGGGTTTGTATTTTTTACACTTTTTTTCTTGTAATTGGTATCCAGTCTCATAGTGTTATGGTTGGGAAGGATACTTATGATTTCAGTTTTCTTAAATTTATCAAGGCTTGATTTGTGACCTAAGATATGATGTGTCCTGGAGAATGTTCCATGAACACTTGAGAAGAAAGTGTATCCTGTTGTTTTTGGATGGAATGTCCTATAAATATCAATTAACTCCATGTGGTCTAATGTGTCATTTAAAGCTTGTGTTTCCTCATTTACTTTCATTTTGGATGATCTGTCCATTGGTGAAAGTGGGGTGTTAAAGTCCTCTACTATGATTGTGTTACTGTCAATTTCCCCTTTTATGGCTGTTTGCATTTGCCTTATGTATTGAGGTGCTCCTTTGTTGGGTATAAATATTTACAATTGTTATATCTTCTTCTTGGATTGATCCCTTGATCATTAATGTAGTGTCCTTCTTTGTCTCTTGTAATAGTGTTTATTTTAAAGTGTGTTTTGTCCGATATGAGTATTGCTACTCCAGCTTTCTTTTGATTTCCGTTGGCATGGAATATCTTTTTCCTTCCCCCCACCTTCAGTCTGTGTGATCTGAAGTGGGTCTGAAGGTCTGAAGTGGGTCTCTTGTTGACAGTATATATATGGGTCTTGTATTTGTATCCATTCAGTCAGTCTGTTTCCTTTGACTGGAGCATTTAATCCATTTACATTTAAGGCAATTATCGATATGTGTGTTCCTATTACCATTTACTAAATTGTTTTGGTTTTGTTATTGTAGGTCTTTTCCTTCTCTTGTGTTTCCTGCTTAGAGAAGTTCCTTTAGCATTTGTTGTAAATCTGGTTTGGTGGTACTGAATTCTCTTAGCTTTTTCTTGTCTGTAAAGGGTTTAATTACTGCATGGAATGTGAATGAGATCCTTGCTGGGTAGAGTAATCTTGGTTGTATGTTTTTCCCTGTCAGCACTTTAAATATGTCCTGCCACTCCATTATGGCTTACAGAGTTACTGCTGAAAGATCAGCTGTTAACCTTATGGGGAATCCGTTGTATGTTATTTATTGCTTTTCCCTTTCTGCTTTTAATAATTTTTCTTATTTAATAATTTAAATAATATTTAATTTAATAATTTTCCTTATTATTTTATTTATTCAAAAATAAATTTAATTTTTGATAGTTAGATTAATATGTGTCCTGGCGTATTTCTCCTTGGGTTTATCCTGTATAGGACTGTCTGCACTTCCTGTACTTGATTAACTATTTCCTTTCCCATATTAGGGATGTTTTCGATTATAATCTCTTCAAATATTTTCTCAGTCCCTTTCTTTTTCTCTTATTTTTCTGGGACCCCTATAATTTGAATGCTGGTGCATATAATGTTGTACCAGAGCTCTCTGAGACTGTCCTCAATTCTCTTCATTCTTTTTTCTTTATTCTGCTCTGCAGCAGTTATTTCCACTGTTCTATCTTCCAGATTACTTATCTGTCCTTCTGCCTCAGTTATTCTGCTATTGATTCCTTCTGGAGTATTTTTAATTTCATTTATTGTGTTGTTCATCATTGTTTGTTTGCTCTTTAGTTCTTCTAGGTCCATGTTAAACATTTCTTGTATTGTCTCCATTGTATTTCCAAGATTCTCAATCATCTTTACTATCATTACTCTGAATTCTTTTTCTGGTAGACTGCCTATTTCCTCTTCATTTGTTTGGTCTGGTGATATTTTACCTTGCTCCTTCATCTCCTGCATATTTCCGTCTTCTGATTTTGTTTAACTTACTGTGTTTGGGGTCTCCTTTTCTCAGGCTGCAGGTTTGTAGTTCCTTTTATTTCTGGTGTCTGCCCTCAGTGGGTGAGGTTGCTTTAGTGGCTTGTGAAGGCTTCCTGGTGGGGGGGACTGGTGCCTGTGTTCTGGTGGTTGGGGCTCGCTCTTGTCCCTTTGGTGGGCAGGGCCGTGTCTGGTGGTTTTTTTTTTTGGGTGTCTGTGAGCTTAGTATGACTTTAGGCAGCCTCTCTGCTTATGGGTGGGGTTGTGTTCCTGTTTTGCTAGTTGTTTGGCATGGGGCATCCAGCACTGGAGCTTGCTGGCTGTTGGGTTGAGGTGGATCTTAGCATTGGGATGGAAATCTCTGGGAGAGCTCTCTCTGATTAATATTACATGGGGCTGTGAAGTCTCCGGTGGTCCAACATCCTGGATTTGGCTCTCCCAACTCAGAGGCTCAGGCCCAGTACCCAGCTGGAGCACCAAGACCCTGTCAACTGCACAGCTCAGAAGAAAAGGAAGAAAAAAAAACAGAACCCCAAAACAGATGGTAAAAACAAAACTAAACAGACAAAACCACACAAACATACACACACACACTCACACACACAAAAAAAACAAAAAAATGAACATACAGAACCCCTAGACAAATGGTAAAAGCAAAACTAAACGGAAAAAATCACACAAAGAAACATACCCACACACACTCACAAAAAGAGGGAAAAAAATGGGAGAGAGCAACCACTAAACAAACCCACAAATAAAAACAATCACTAAAAAATAAACTAAGATATAAACATAATGCCAAAAGCAAATCAAACTGAGAAATCAAACCCCAAGTCCACAGTTACCCCCAAAGTCCACCACCTCAATTTTGGGAACACTTGTTTTCTATTCAGGTATTCCAGACACATGCAGGTTTTACTAAGCCGACTCTGGGGATTTAGTCCACTGCTCCTGAGGCTGCACAGAGAAATTTCCCTTTCTCTTCTTTGTTCGCACAGCTCCTGCAGTTCATCTTTGGTTTTGGCCCTGCCTCTGTGTGTAGGCCACCCTCAGGTGTCTCTTCTCAGCCCAGACAGGAGGGGGTTAAAGCAGCAGCTGATTAGGGGTCTCTTGCTCACTGAGCCTGGGGACAGGTAGGGGTACGGTAGTCACAATTGGAATGCGCATCGTGCCTGTGGCGGCAGAGGCTGGTGTGATGTTGCAACAGCCTGAGGCATGCCATGTGTTCTCCCGGGGAAGTCTTCCCTGGATCATGGGACCCTGGCAGTGGTGTGCTGCACAGGCTCCCTGGAGGGTGTGGGTAGTGACCTGCACGTGCACACAGGATCCTTGGTGGCAGCGGAGGCAGCATTAGTGTTCTGTGCCTGCCTGTGGGGTCCACGATGGTAGCAGCGTCTCACGCCCTTCTCTGGAACTCACTTAGGTGGTGCACAGTCCTCTGTGGGCACACGGAGGAGGAAGCCCCTCTCCTCGTGCACCCCAAAACAATGGTCTCTTTCCTCTCCAGCAGGTCCAGACTTTTTACCGTACCCCCTCCCGGCTAGCTGTGGTGCACTAGCCCCCTTCAGACTGTCTTCGTACAACCAACCCCAGTCCTCTTCCTGGGGTCTGACCTCTGAAGCCCGAGCCTCAGCTCCCAGCCCCCACCCACCCCAGCAGGTGAGCAGACAAGTGTCTCAGGCTGGTGAGTGCAGGTTGGCACCGATCCTCTGTGTGGGGATTTCTCCGCTTTGCACTCTGCACCCCTGTTGCTGCACTCTCCTCTGTGGCTCCGAAGCTCCCCCCACCCCGTCCCTGCCAGTGAAGGGGCTTTCTAGTGTGTGGAAACTTTTCCTCCTTCACAGCTCCCTCCCAGGGGTGGAGGTCCTGTCCCTATTCTTTTCTTCTTTTTTCTTTTGCTCTACCCACATATGTGGGGATTTTCTTGCCTTTTTGGAAGTCTGTGGTCTTCTGTCAGCATTCAGTAGGTCTTCTGTAGGAGTTGCTCCACATGTAGATGTATTTTTGTTGTATTTGTGGGGAGGAGGGCGATCTCCACGTCTTACTCCTCCACCATCTTGAAGGTCTCTGACCTAGTTTTAATGAAGTAAACCTGCACCCAACCAAGGCAACACACATTATTTTCAAGTGCAAGTGGAAGAGTTATCAAAATTGAACAAAGTATTATAAATCAAATATTAATAAATTTTAAAGACTACATATCAATTTTTTTCTGTTCATAATGTTAAGGTAGTAGTCTATATCATAAAGTAAACTAGAAAATTCTCAACTATTTATAAAACAATTACTCCTAATTAATCGACGTCTCAAAAAGAAATCATAATGAAAACTATAAAATATGTTTACAAATATATGGACACGTTATATAAAATATTAAATTTTTAAGGTACAGGCAAAATAATGTTTAGAAGACATTTCATAGTTTTTAATGCACATATTAGAGAATAAGTGAAATGTATTAATGAATGATAGATTGATAGCATCATTATAATTGAGTAACATCACCCAAGGTAAAGAGAAGGAAGGAAACAATAAAGAGCAGAAATGAATTTAATAGAAAACAGGTGATTGATATTGAAAATAAACAGTTAAAAGTGGGTTCTCTGAAGATATGAATAAACTATGACTCCTTGCAAGACTGAACAGGAGTGGGAGAAAATTGAATGAGATAAAGCCACTACAGATCCAACAGAGAATTTTTTAAAGAGGAAATAAGGAATTCCACTTGAGTACATAAACGAGTGGGTGGAAATTACTTAACCTACCCCATTAAATGACTGGGAAACTTGCAAAATGTAAAAATAACTGTTTTCTGACACTGAAAAAAAGTACGGGATCATCAACATTGAAAAAAGAAAAGCAAATGAGATGCACTGTACAATTGCCTCCAGAATTCTCCTTGGAGTTACTTTATGAAATATGATACAGGAAAGGGAATCCCAAGAAGAACAGAGTGGCGTTGCTAAGATGAAGTTAGAAAAGCCTTGCAAATTAAACCCAGCATAAATAGAAGTATCAAAATCAGTGTCCCCACATTGATCTATAGGTCCAATACAATTTCAGCTAAAATCCAACAGGCTATTTTTTTTTAGAAATAGGTAAGATGATCCTAAACTGTATGTGAAAAGAGAAAATATATATATATTTATTTATCCAAAAACATTTTTGAAGAAAAGATACTAAGCTATAGCAGTTATGCTAACTTATTTCAAAGCATACTATGAATCTATGCTTGATATAAGTAAATGGAACAGGATAGTCCAAAAATAGACCTACCCATATATGGTTCATATTTTTACTTAAGTTGCCCATGTTATACAATATGGAAAAGATAGCTTTGAAAAAAAATCTATATGTTTGGTTTAATATGAGATTAATTCTGGTCTCTTAAGATGAGTTAGGCAGTGTTTCCTTTTATTTTCTGGAAGAGGTTGTGTATAATTGTTATTTCTTCCTCATATCAAATTATATACCTAAAGTTAAAGACTGAATGTATGCACCATTTTAGAAATAGGAAAAAATGTTTGCAGTTATTATCCTGCAAAGATTTCTAAGTAGGGTACATAAAGCGTGAATCATGAAAGAAATTGGGGAAACAATGATAAATTCGACTCCATCAAAATGAAAAAGTCTACTCTTCCCCATTCTCTGTTAAGAAAATAAAGACGTAAATGACAAATAGAAATTACTTGCAGTATATATATATATATATATATATACACACACACACACACACACACACACACACACATATAACACAGGATATGTACCCAAAGTATATAAATAACTCCTATAACTCTAAGAAAAAAAATAACCCAATCTATATTGCCAAAATATTTGAACAGATACTTCAGGGGGGAAAGAAGGTAAAATTAATAATCAATAATTACAAGAACAGATGCCAAACATCATTAGTCATCAGATAAACCCACAATAAGTTATTACTACATACACCCTAGACTTGCTAAAATAAAAATAATATCAAATGTTAGGAGGTTGTGCAACTGAACTCTCATAACTTGCTAGTGGAAATGTAAAATTGTGTAATTACTTGGGGAAGTCATTTTGCAGTTTTAATAAAATGAAGCCTAAAATTACTATATGACTGGAACTGAATTCCTATGTATTTTCACAAGATAAATGAAGTAAACATCTACATAAATTCCTTTGCATGAATGTTTGTAACAGTTTTATATACAGCCCCAATCTGGAAACAATCCACATGACCATCACCTTGT
Organism: Leucopleurus acutus; assembly: GCF_964270905.1. Classification (NCBI taxonomy): domain Eukaryota; kingdom Metazoa; phylum Chordata; class Mammalia; order Artiodactyla; family Delphinidae; genus Leucopleurus; species Leucopleurus acutus. The sequence continues at coordinate 55,831,476 of NC_139142.1, forward strand.
GAATGGAGAAACACACTGTGATGTCCATTCAAAGGGATATCATAAACGACTGTTATAAATGCGTGTGACATTGAAGTGTTGCAAAATTGTTTATAACAGGGACACAATAAAGCTTAGCTATGATAATTAGACCAGATTCTCTAAACACTGAAGCCTTGGTGATAGTACTAAGCTAGCTCAAAGGCTGCTTTTTCTCTTTCTTACTACAGGCAATGAAATCATGCCAGAAAGACACGCCCACAAAAAGAGATCAAACATTTTAAAATCAGTTAAAAGTCATTAAGAAAATGATACAAGATAGAAAAAGAGCAAAAACATGTGAGATTTAGACAAAACTTAGAAGTGAGCTTACAGAATTTAGGAAAGAATGATAAATAAAATGAAAATCATATCAGCAATCAAAGACTAGAGTGGACTTACTGGAAAAGGAAGGTGAAACAGGATTATTTTAAAAATAAAGATGAAATGAAGAAAGAAATAATAAAACCTCAAGCAAGTGATAAATACTGAAAGTAGCTAAGGCAGATAAAATTTATGATTAAAATTTATGATCTCCTGAAGCTGAAAACCAAAAGAAAACTGAACAAACACTAAAAACTGTAATTTCAGAAAATACTTCTAAATTAAAAAATAAAATTTGAAATATGTATAAAAAGATGACAATTCAGTTTTGAGGTACTATGCAATAAACATTATAGAACAGTTTCTGAAATTTAGAGAGCAAATAAAGAACTCTTTGCATATCTAGGACGAAAGATCAAGTGACTTATAAAAGATAGAAATTGGATCACAATCAGCATTTTTAAGAATATTACTCTATGCTAGATGAAAATGGGGATCAAGAATGTACTTGAAAGTCAAGTTAATTTTTAAGAAAAAATGTCAGAAAAAAGTTACCAACATGCAAATACTTAGGGAGTTATGTTTACATGAGATTACCCTGAAAAATCTGCCAAAATGAGCTTTAAATGGGAAAAACTATTAAAGGCACAACAACATAAGAACTAGTAGTGATCAATAAATATCTAGATTTTGTAAAACAAGGAACAAATGAAGTCCAAATAAAGAGTATATAATGCAATGTCTATTGGGTATGGAATTTTACATAGAGTAGAATTTTAAACAACATGAGCTATACTGATCCAGCAGTCCCACTCCTGAGATATGTCCAGAAAAGACAAAAATTCTAATTCCAGTAGATACATGCACCCCAATGTTCATAGCAGCACTGTTTACAATTGCCAAGACATGGAAGCAACCTAAATGTCCATTGACAAACAAATGGATTAAAAAGACGGAATATTACTCAGCCATAAAAAAGAATGAAATAATGCCATTTGCAGCAACATGGTTGGACCTAGAGATTATCATACTAAGTAATGTAAGTCAGAAGGAAAGACAAATATATCACTTATATGTGAAATCTTAAAATATACAAATTAACTTATTTACAAAACAGAAATAGACTCACAGACATAGAAAACAAACTTATGATTACCAAAGAAGAAAGGGGGGGGGATAAATTGGGAATTTGAGATTAACATGTACACACTAATTTATATGTAATAGATAACCAACAAGGACCTACTCTATAGTACAGGAGACTATCTTCAAAATCTTGTAATAACCTGTAATGGAAAAAAATCTGAATCACTTTTCTGTACACCTGAAACATTGTAAATCAACTATACTTAAAAACATGGGATATGCAAAAATATCTCTTTTAATAATATAATTAGCAGTTGTACTATTAGCACTGGTATATCAGGACATCTGTAAGTGTAATGTGGTCAAAGCAAAATGAGTAATTTTAAGGTATTCTATCATCCTCTCATTTTTTGAAAATCTGAGTTTGAAATGAAAGAGAAACCTATTTAATAAAATGTAAGTAAAAGCTCTACAGTTCTGAATTTTAATTAGAAGTATCAGTATGGAATATTAAATACTTTGATATGTCAGATAGCAAGAAAAATATCAAAGACTTCTAGGGTCATGATAAAACGTTAAGAAATAACCTTGAAGGCCTTCCCTCTGGCCAAAGATGGGATAATAGGCAATAGGCATAGTGCTTACAGTGGCTTGAAACCCACCAAATATATTTAAATTCATAAGTTAATAATGGTATTTTCTCTCTCTCTCTCTCTTACACACACACACACACACGCACATGCACACACACACACTAATATCAAATCCTTATAAGCATGATAGGGAAAAAATAATTACCTTAAAATCTGATAAATAAAGGGAAAGAATCAGGCATTGATCCTACCTTTTCCATTTGAATTGGGAATCTGAAAAGGTAAGATAAAACATATCCTATGTTTTTATATTCTATTTTTGCAATACATACTTTTGCATTCCAGTTAATAAATGAAAAGGAAATGAAGAACAAACTAGAAAATCTCCATTTTGCAGCCATCAGTGAACTGATGTATCTAGACATTGAGAATCAAAAACTGCTCACATGACAATGAAGAGAAAACCAGAAATATTTGCTTCATTTTGAAAGAATGAGATAGCTCCTATGTGATTGGTCAGCAAAATAATGCCTCTGTAGATCACAGGAACCCCTGAAGATGTTACTTTACATGACAGAGGGGATTAACAGATATGATTACTATTAGAAACTTTGGAATGAACAGATTATCCTGGATAATCCAAGTGGAGTCTATCGAATATGAATTCTTAAAAGCAGAGAACCTGGGCTTCCCTGGTGGCGCAGTGGTTGAGAGTCCGCCTGCCGATGCAGGCGACATGGGTTCGTGCCCCGGTCCGGGAAGATCCCACATGCCGCAGAGCAGCTAGGCCCATGAGCCATGGCCGATGAGCCTGCACGTCCGGAGCCTGTGCTCCACAATGGGAGAGGTCAAAACAGTAAGAGGCCCACATACCACAAAAAAAAAAAAAAAAAAAAAAGCAGAGAACCTTCCCTGAGGGAGATGAAACTAAGGGAAAACTGTCAGAGAGGGTCAACACTGCTGAGTTTGAAGGTGGAAGAATGGGGCTATGAGGTGAGGAATGAGTGCAGACTCTAGAAGGTGGGAAAGGCTTGGAAATGGATTTGCTACCCCCAGAATAGAAATTAGCACTGCTGGAAATTTGATTTTAGCCCCATGAGACCCAAATATAACATCTGCCCCCCAGAACTAAAATTTGTAATGTTTAAGCCACTAAGATTGTGGTGATGTGTTCCAAAATGAATAGAAACTAATGCAACCTGTAGTTCTGCCAATTAGATTGAAACTACATTTAACCAAGCCTTTGTATCTAGCTGCCCATATTCAAGATGGAGGAACACGTATATCTGGTACATGAAGAGGCAATCTGCAAAACTCAGGCTATAAAAAGTTCTGTAGGCCCAATGAATCACGTTTTAACAATAGATAAACTGTAAGAAGGAAAAGGATTTTCTGTAAGAAAGAAAAGCAAAATCTGTGGATTAAAAATATTTAAAAGAATGATCAAAAATGGGCATGATTAAACTGTAGAGGTTAATAGTGTAAACTTGAGTGCTAATATTAAGAAATGCAAAGAAGGGATTACTATAAAAGGCAAGAGAGTGGTTAATTACAGGTGAAAAGAGGAGGTGAGGTTAGAACATGACACGTGGAGGGACATCAGAAATGGCTGGCGAAGTTCTCTTTCTTTTTCTGGATGGTGGTTACAAGCATGTGTGCCTAATAATCATTCACTAAATTTACATTCATTTTTATGTGGTTTTATTTTACAGCTTAAAACAAAATGATTGACTTAATTTTCAGTAGTTCATTTTTATAGTACATATTTTCTGTGCTTTACAACAATCTAATATGTTTTGCAGTAAATAGGTCTTCAATAGAAACTTGTTGAATAATATGTTATCCTTAAACTTTAATATTTCTATGGTATTTTTAATAATTCATTTGCTTTTATCATCTTTCAAATTTTTTATGATCAAACACATTAATACTTATACAGTGACACAGATGAACATTCACATTAGCTGGGATGTGGAAAAACTGTACATAGCTTTAGGGCCCCCAGTTCAAAGTCACCACAAAAGAAGTTCAAGTCAGTTTGGTTTGCTTCCAAATGAGTTCCACAACAAGCTTGCAGTTTTCAGAGTTGTCTGGATTTCAGACTGTATAGTAGGGATTGTGTGGCTATGAACTATTAAAGAGCTCTAGGTTAGGATTTCTCTAACTTATTTCACTTAGCATAGTGCCCTTATGGTCCCTCATGTTGAAAGTGGCGATATTTTCTTTTTGGCTGAATAACATTCCAGGGTGTGCCTGTGTGTGTGTGTATCACATTTTATTTATTCATCTGTCGATGAACACATAAGTTGTTTGCATGTCTTGGCTACTACACATATCTTTTGGAGAGTGTGACTTTGTTTCCTTCTGATATATACCCAGAAGTGGAATTGCTGCATATATGGTGGTTCTATTTTAGTTTTCTGAAGAAAAAAAAATTTCCATAGTAGCTGTTTTCCATAGTGGCTGCACCAATTTACATTCCCACCAGCACTGCACAAGGGTTCCCTTTTCTCCACATTCTTGCCAACACTTGTTTTATTTTTAGGATAATAACCATTCTAACAGGTGTCAGGTGATAGTTCATTGTAGTTTTGATTTGCATTTTCCTGATGATTAGTGATGTTGAGCACCTCTTCATGTAAGCCAATTTTGTATCTTCTTTGGAAAAGTTTCTACTCAATTTCTCAGTCCATTTTTTGATCAGAATATTTGTTTTCTGTTTTGCTATTGATTTCTATGAGTGCTTTATATATTTTGGATATTGACCTCTTATCAGATATATGATTTGAAAGTATTTTATCCCATTCTGTTTGTTGATGTTTAATTTTGTTTGTCGTTTCCTTTGGCTATGCAAAAGCTTTTTAGTTTGATGTGGTCTCACTTGTTTATTTTTTCTTTTGCTGTTTTTGCTTTTGGTGTCAAATCCAAAAAATCATCACCAACACCAAGATCAAGGCGCTTACTGCCTATATTTTCTACTAGCAGTTTTATGGTTTCAGGTCTTACATTCCATTGATCTATGTTTGTTTTTATGCCAGTACCATACTGTTTTTTATTACTATAGCTTTGTAATATATTTGAAATACATTTATTTGGATATTCAGTGTCTTTTGTGGTTCCATACACATTTTAGGATTTTTTCCTTCTATTTCTGTTAAAAAAAATTGGAATTTTGATAGGAATTGCACCAAATTTATCGATCAATTTGGATAGTATAGATGTTTTAACAATATTAATTCTTCCATTCTATGAGCATGGAGTGTCTTTCCATTCATTTGTGTCCTCTTCAATTTGTTTCATCAACATCTTATCATTTTACAATGTACAGATTTTTTACGTCCTTGGTTAAATTTATTCCTAGGTATTTTATTTTTTGATGCAATTATAAATGGGATTGTTTTCTTAATTTATCTTTCTGATGGTTTGTTATTGCTGTATAGCATCATCTTTTTAGCTTGTAATTACAGATTTCATTTTCTTGTGCTGAATGTCTTATTGGCAATTTCCCTCTTTCCTCACTTAAATTTCTGCATGTTTCAAACACAGAAAATTTATCAGCTTATGGTTTTCTCCTACCCTAGCTTTGATTCTGAGTGTGCCAATTTAGCTAGCACAGTAATTCATTTTGAAGTATTCATATGTTTTGTTTTCATTTACTGGTGACAGGTTTTTTTTTTTTTTTTTTTTTGGTCAAAATTACTTGCTTTCCATTCTTTAGACATTTATTGTGGCTAGGAAATAATATTTGACTCTATGTATAAAGAAAACAGACACATTTTAACAAAATTTCCCCCAATTAACAAAATTTCATTAATAGAAAAAAGTGGACTCTGATTTTTCCTTAAAATATTTTATTAAAAATTTAATAGTTCAATTACAAAAATAATACAATATTTTAAGTAATATATTTCTGCATTAGGCTATTCTTGTCCTATATGTTTAAGGGTTGGAACTGATTGGCAGATGCAGGGAATCCTAAACCTGAGAATAATGGTTAAAAAAATTCTTGGGCTAATAACATATTTTGTGTTATAATGGCACCTTACAGTTGATAGTGATTAATTATTTTTATCTCTGGTGCTTCCTAATGGTTAAATAGCATGCAAAGAAACCTACATTACCAGAGGTGATATGTGAATAACATGCCTTCTAACTGCAAAGCCTCCCTTGCACTATGCATTGTGAGAGACAGAAAAAAAAAAAAAAGAAGAGAAAAAGAAACTTGTTTATCTGTTTGAAATACTTTTCTTTTCCATTATCTTATTGCAGTATCATTAGTTTTGGGGAAGATAAATATTTGAAAGAAAATTAATGTCAATAAATAGAGAAAATTAGAAAAATTTTAAGTAGCAGATACCTCTATTATAACAACAGTTGTATTAATGACCAATGTACATGTTCTCTAGAAATTTCTAAAAGTTTATATAGAAGTAAATTTTCATAAGAATTATGTTAATAATTATGTTTACAGAAAATGGTAAAGGATATTAAAAAAAAAGCAACACTTGAGAAGTACACAAGCATACATCCTACTAGTTGTGACGTATTACTTCTGACTATGCTGCTGCTTCTATTTTCTCCTTCAACATCCTTGCAAGGATTCATTTGAAGTCTTGAAATTCATAGAATGAAATTTTCCAGACCACTGATCCAAAATATGATAAAAAGATAGCAGTATGCATGAAAATGTGGTTAGACCATTAAAAACTCATCTATGATATTGTATATTAATGTCCTGAAATCTGAGGTTTGTTTAATGTTCGGCATTTAAAATATTTCCAAAGATCATTAGTCTCCCCAGTTTAGGAGGTAATGGGTTTGGGTATTGCCTTACATTTGTAAAATATGGAAGTAAAATGAAAAATACTCATTTGTGGTCCTATAATCATTTAGTCTCTGCAAGCAGTCTAAAAACTTCCTTCAGGTAAATATGATTAATGTTTCCTAGATGATGTGCAACAACATGTGTGCATGGACAGTTTGTTTCCAGAGTTTCTAATTGTAATTATAACTAATTTGAAGTTTTCAGTTAGTTGATAAAAATAGAATATATTAAATTTTAAACACTAGTTTTTAGAACAAAGTTTTTAGCTTTTATTTCACTTTTCAAATTTGATTTAAGTACAGCATATTTGTATTGCAATTTGAATAAACTGAAATAGGGTAGTAAATAAATGAAAAGGATAAATTGTATACTTGTGAATTATGGCTATATTCTTGTATTTGTGTTAACATTGTAAGCCATACCTTCAAATATAGTCACTAAATACCAATCAGTTCTGTGTACTTTCCTTCATTTTGCCCCCTGCACACAGTCTCCTTTTCTTTTCCTCTATGCCACAGAATCTACCTGAGCTTCATGGCTTTTGCAGTAACTCTTTCCAATAACTGAAGAGTTATTTCCCCCAAATATTGACTTTGTGAGAACAGGCTTATCATTCAGTGCAATGCCATAGCCTCAGAAAAATTACTCCCTGTAATTATAGTCTGTTTTACCTCCTTCATTTAACTTATCACTACCTGAAATATTATTTATTATTTTGCTTGCATGTTTACTATATTCTTCTAGTATAAAGCATGTGAGCCAAATACCTTACCAACTGGAAACCATGTAGCTCTTGTAATTACCATTATATTATAGATATTGAGAGAAAGAAATGGAATAACTATAAACTTTATTTGGCATGCAGTCTCTGCTATTAAAATTATTCACTATCTCTTCATTCTTCCACAACAAAATAAGACCTCTGAACTACTTATCTCTAATTATATCCTCATATCAAGTATGCTACAATTTAAAATTTTGGTTGTATTTTTATCATGTTTAAATTTAGATATAATTATTATTCTCTTATTAAAATTTTTTCAGTACCTAGTATATGTGCCAGGATTATTAAAAACACTTGCAAAGCATTGAGTATCCTTGTTTGAGAAGTATGGGAGTCATGGCATTGTGAACAAACACATAAAGAAATATAATCATGACAAACTTTGTCATGATTGTGAACAATATTTATATATTGATAACAATTGGTAACATTTATTGATATATTTAGGAATCAAAAGTAGGCATGAGGCAAATAAAGTTGTGATTTTAAAGACAAATGTGACTTTATCAAGCTTTACAATATAAAAGGGAAAATAATGCTAAAATACTTATTTCTAATATAATTTTTAAAGTTTACAATTAGAATTTAGATTAAAATATGTAATAAACTTTTAAATATTAAAATTAATAAAAGAAAATTTTATCTCTTTTTTCAGACATATACTGTATTATAGAATGAAAAATAAATCTTAAAACTTATCTCTAATGTGTAACTACTAGTGCTTCTTGGTTATAAGCTTGTTAATTTTTTACATATATATGAATAAACATAAAAATATTATTCTCTATACTTACTTTTTCCTAATTTCCTATATTCCTACTAATACTTTGTGGAAAATATGGGCTATTGGTACACATTCTGAATATTTAGAGTTCTAGAAATAGGGGGAAAGAAAACCTTTTTATATCTCAGATTATAATTTAATTGTTTTCTCTGGAACAATCTAAGATCTTTAAAATTTTTCTGTGTTCATTGTGTATGCACATATTGTATGTAAATTTTCCTCTTAAAATTCAGGTATCTTAGATTGAATATCTGTTTTATATTGCTCAACTTTTTTCTCATCAATTTTACTTTCATTTTTCTATCAACATTATAATGATACCATTTATTTGATCTCTATACCACTTCTGTAGTTTCCTATAAATTATTTGCACGTGGTGGTGTTGATTTAGTGCTGGTCCAGCATTTTTTGAGATTGTTGGAATGGTGACTAAATATCAATCATTTACGAGATATCAATCATCTGCTATCAATAATTCAGAAATTGGAAAACTACTCAGATTTTGGCAAACAGTATTTGTTTCATTTTTTTTCCTTGATTTTTTTGGACCGATTTTTAGTATTTCTGAGTTGTTTTGGGTAATCAAATAATGAATTTCACTGAGACATTTTACTATCATCAAACCTGCTGATGTGCTTAAGAAGAAATTTATTATAAAATTAATTATATCTGTATGTCATTGTTCTAACCACTTAAAATCATATTGCTTACAATTTCCCTAGTCATCCTTTTTATCATAGAGCTTAGCACATAATAAGAATTTGGTAATTTTTTTAGTGAGTGCATACATAAAAGATTTACATATATAGCATTTCATCATTTTCAGTTTTATTACTATGATATGCAGTATTTAGTACTGTTAGAAAATATAACCAAATTTGCTAGATGGGGATGGTTAATTGTACAAAGTAATAAGATTAAAGATATTTGTCATTCAGTTTATGTAATATAAGCAAACAAGTCTAAATAAACATATTACCTATTTCAGTTAATACTCTATTAAGATTAAATGTAGAAAATAAGTAATTTTATTTTCATAATAATGTCATTATGATATTAATATTGATACGATAGAAATTAGTATAGAGAGACATAATGGCTTTCATGTTTTGAAGGTTCTGGTTGTATAAGGTTACAGATTTGTATGCCAGAGCTGTAGAATGCATTTTAAAAATCCAGAACCTTAATCTTTAAAAGTACTTTATACACGTAGTGCACAATATTTTCCTGAGTTAAGACCTGAAAATTTCATCTAAAAATCCAGTAACCTAGCTAAAATTTATTTTTCTATTTAAATATAAATGATACATAATAATAAATTTCAGAAATACATTGGTAGAAAAGTGTCTGTTCAGGTCTTTTTCCCATTTTAAAATCAGATCATTCATTTTTTTTTTTTTCTTTTTTTTTTTTTGGTACGCGGGCCTCTCACTGCCGTGGCCTCTCCCGCCGTGGAGCGCAGGCTCCGGACGCGCAGGCCCAGCGGCCATGGCTCACGGACCCAGCCGCTCCGCGGCATGTGGGATCTTCCCGGACCGGGGCACGAACCCGCGTCCCCTGCATCGGCAGGCGGACTCTCAACCACTGCGCCACCAGGGAAGCCCCAGATCATTCATTTTTTGCTCTCTAGTTTTATGAGTTTCTTATATATTTTGGTTAAAAAAAAACCCTTATCAGTTATATGTTTTGCAAATATTTTCTCCTAGTTCAGTGCTTGCCTTACCATTTTTTATTGTTTCCTTTGTTTTGTACAACGTTTTTAGTCTAAGTCCAGCTTGTTTTTGGTTTCGTTGCCTGAGCTTTTGGTATCATATCCAAAAATAATCTTTGACCTTAATAGACATTTTTCCAAAGCAGACATACAAATGACCAAAAGGTATATGCAAAGATGCTCAACATTATTAATCATCAGGGAAATGCATATCAAAACCAAAATGATATATTACCTCACATCTGTCACGATGGCTATTTTTTTGTGGTATGCGGGCCTCTCACTGTTGTGGCCTCTCCCGTTGCGGAGCACAGGCTCCGGACGCGCAGGCTCAGCAGCCATGGCTCATGGGCCCAGCTGCTCTGCGCCATGTGGGATCCGCCCGGACCGGGGCGCGAACCCATGTCCCCTGCATCGGCAGGTGGACTCTCAACCACTGCACCACCAGGGAAGCCCAAGTATATATTTTTTATTAAAAAAAGAAACACATTGGTGGAGTTAGATATTTCTGTTTTCTCTAAGTATATTTGATAGACTTTTTGAATGAGAATAAATCATGGCAGATGTCATAAAAGCACACACACATTTGAATAAACAAATTGTACTCTATTCCTTTTGAAGGATACTCTAAATTATGGGTACACACATATTCTCATCTCATAGCAGGTCTTGCCTCAACAGGATGCAAATGTGTTATTTGACAGGTAATGTTAAAACAAAATTGCTTCTCCAGAATGCCATATTGATTGATTATTCAGTATTTTTAACTTTTAAGGAATGAGTGATGAAGAAATTGACTCTAATTTTGACTCCAGACAGTGGCAGATCTCAGGTGACTTATGTGAATATTTACATCTGTTGATAAACTTAATGTCAATCACATTAATACAGGAAATAAGTAGATCTTTGTTTCTTATGAGTTGGTCAATTCTGTTGACATATATTACAGAGGGCAGTACAACAGTTTTAATTAATTGGATTTTTTGAAATATCAGTTATAAGTGTTGCATCAAAACAACATTGACTTGCACTGTGCAAATAGTTATTCATTGTGTTAGTCAAACAAGAAAGACTAGAGTATGATCTGAGTTTCCATTCTTAAGCTTGGGAATGGTTTTGATCTTATCTCTGCTTCTGATGTGTAAGAAAAGCAAATTCAGCTCTTTTCTCTTGTGATCTCTCAATTCCTGAGGTAATTTCCTCTTGTTGCATGGAGTTGCTTCTCTCTGGAACTTATCAATATTTAAAATTATGAGGTCCAGACCCACAGTAATGCAACCCAGTTTCAGATGAAACAAAACAACAAAAAGTTTAACAATGTGAACATCTGTATTACTTGCCTATGATCCTTACATGAGATAAAATTTACTAGTTTACTCATAATTTATGTTCTTTCTTATGGTTTCTTTTCCCCATATCTCAACACTCATTTAAAATCCCATCTCCCAAACCTACTACTGGACTACTGTGCTGCTTTTATTCCAGTCTGACATGTAGTAATAGGTGTCTTGGGTCACATAGCCAATATTTTCAGCCTATTCACACAAATAGGATAAAGAAGGTTATGTTTTCTCTAGAGAAGTAGAAATTGCTATTTCTACTATTGAGTTGATCTCTTTAACCTCTCCATCTTTTCATCCACTAATGTTCTTAGAAAGGAATATATCATTTCCAGATCTGCTACGTTTACCACAGGGGGGAAAAAAGTGGAACATTATTTGAGCTGTAAGAGGGGGTTTGGACATGCAAATTGTACTAGGACCCAAATCTCATTATAATTCTATACTTTCATCCAAGCTATTATAGATTTTTAAAGAATATTCTTGAGACGACTTCTCTGTCCTACCCGTTTCTATGCAAATTTGGTATAACACAAAAGCACAGCGTAGTTGGAGAGCAAGTGAGGGGAGAGATTTGGCAAGATATTAAATGGTTGAGAGTTGTGGTAAAAGAAAGGGGAAATAGAGAAAAACTAGAAGATAAAATCTGTGTGTGATAGTCATGATTATCAGTTGTATAAACTGCAAAAGTTGATTTCTCACTCATTTAGAGGCCAGTGAGTTAAGTAATATGGGATGCTTTCATCTTGTTTCACCAAAATCTCAAATTGAAGTCTGCTTGGATACCATAACTGGAAAACAAGTAAAGAGTTGCATAATTAAAATTTAGTTTTATCTAGAAGTAACATGTGTTGTCTTTCTTAAAAGCCTATTAGTGAAACTAGTCAAATGGCTTTTCCGAAATGAAATGAGTCTGGGAAACAGAGTCTGCCAAGTGCCACAGAAGTAGGGTTGCGGGAAAAAAATACAGGATGCTCAGTTAAATTTGAATTGTACACACAAAAACTAATTTTTTAGAATAAAAATGGTACATACTTATACAAAAATATATCTTCTGTTTGTTTGAAGTTCAAATTTAACAGGTTGCTAAATTTGGCTGCCCTATCTGAAGTCAAAAAGCACTGAATATTGACAGATACCATTAATGTCTATCATAGTCCATTTTTTCATAACAAACTGTTTGGTTCACTCTCTGTCTCACACATTGAACACACTCACTTAGTCCCCACGGCAGACAACCCAAATCCTATCCAGTCACAGTTCAAAGTCCTGGGTAGTAGAAGAGGTGCCGCTGTCTCTCCATCAGGTACATTTCCTTCAGACATACACCCTAAAAAGACAAGCTATCTGTCCTACACGCACCCAGTATGCAATGGTGGAACATGGATACACCAACTGCAAGGAACATTCTCAGGTAGAAAAGAGAAAAATGGGTGACATGGTAATTACCAGTTCTGACATCACTAGACAGACAATATAAGACTGCCTATCTTGGGATGAGGATATTCATTAATTATTAGCTGACACTGCTCTCTGAAAAGAGTTGCAGTGTGCACTATGCACTGTTTTGTTGTTGTTGTTCATTTTCATTCTCAGTCCTTCAGTATTTCCTCTTTCACCATATTTGAAATAAATGGTGAGTCTACCCTTTTGAGGGCTTCATAATGTTAATAGCAATATTCATAAATATTCAAGTATTGAGGCGAGGGTTATTTTAAAGCTCAACATTTTATTTGTATTTGTATGCTATATATATACAACCTATGTACAAACTATGTACAATGTGTGTGTATTGTTTTATTTGTACAATAGTATCAACTTATTTTTTTTTTGCTGTACGCGGGCCTCTCACTGTTGTGGCCTCTCCCGTTGCGGAGCACAGTCTGCAGATGCGCAGGCTCAGCGGCCATGGCTCACGGGCCCAGCCGCCCCACGGCACGTGGGATCTTCCCGGACCGGGGCACGAACCCGTGTCCCCTGCATCGGCAGGCAGACTCTCAACCACTGTGCCACCAGGGAAGCCCAATAGTATCAACTTTTAACAAGCAGTTTTTTCAGGCATTTGCTGCCACTACATACAGTTCTCATACGTTTTTTTTTTTTTCTTACATGATTCAGGACTGTCTCTAATAACTTAATGATGGCCACATTTAGTATGAGTGGCAAAGTGACTCCCAAAGACCCAAATTAATACAAAGTAATGATCAAAGTAATACTTTGCTAAAGAGAGCCAAGAGTAAACAAAACACACTAACATTCTGACTTTTCCCAATCAGTTCCCCCACAGCTAAACACTTAGTAGGTACCTGGTGTGCCTTCTAATTTCTTGCAGATGAAAGTTCTGGCTTTTTTGATTTTTGTTTTTGTCTTCAGTTTTTTTTCCTTCAATTTTATAATATATTGTAGAGGAAATTGCTTTGGAAATAGAATTACTATATGCCATTTTGTAAGATAAGTGGTTTCATATTCAGATATTACCTAGGAATATATATATAAGATCTAATATATAGAAGTACAAAAATGACAGAAGACCAAAACTTCCTGATTGGTGATATATTTTGATATTTTTCTTGATGAATTGAGAAATTAACTAGTATTTTAATAATTGTTCAGAAGTTGAAAACACCAAAATTTGCTTCATATAGTGACAAATCCTACATATAGTGACATTTTCAGGAGAAAACATATCTAAAAAAACAAAGGAATCATGGGACACTCCTGTTTTTAAGTAGGTAGCATTAACAGAATCTTTTTATTTTATAATTGACTAATTGCCCACCTGAGGAGAATGAAAGTCTTTTAGATTTGACTCATTAAGATTATCATGTTTGTCTGATGGAACTTATATTGCAGCGCTTAAATGCAGTTCTTGTGGGAAGAGCAAGTTTCACTGAATAATTTACTGATAACTATTATGCTCCTATTAAATGTATTCCCTCTGCGATTTAATTGTTCTTATTTGAATGTATTTTCTCAGTTGTATACAGAATGACATTATTGTGGATGGCAGTGGAAGAGACATGTTAAATATGAGCAAGTCAATAAAAATGAAATGAGAAACATTTGGAGAAATTCAGATGAATATTTACTAGAGTACATATATATTGTGTGTGTGTTTTTAACATCTTAAAAGTACTGCAAGAAACCACAGAACAAGAGTTTTACAAGTGATGAAAGTACTTGTAAAGGGTTATCTTTATAGCTGCTTTCAAATTATGCAAATTATATAATTCATAATGTAGAAAAGCCTGAAAGATGCTTGTCTCATTAGTTTTTTTGAAATGGAACCTTCTCCTTCCAAAATGTGTCTCTATTCAATTAAAACTTCAATTAGGGGCTTCCCTGGTGGCGCAATGGTTGAGAATCTGCCTGCTAATGCAGGGGACACGCGTTCGAGCCCTGGTCTGGGAGGATCCCACATGCCGCGGAGCAACTAGGCCCGTGAGCCACAACTACTGAGCCTGCGCATCTGGAGCCTCTGCTCCGCAACAAGAGAGGCTGCGATAGAGGCCCGCGCACCGCGATGAAGAGTGGCCCCCACTTGCCACAACTAGAGATAGCCCTCGCACAGAAACAAAGACCCAACACAGCAAAAATAAATAAATTAATTAATAAACTCCTACCCCCAACATCTTCTTTAAAAAACAAAACAAAGAAAAAAAACCTTCAGTTAGTATTGTCAGGACTTGGAAATTTTATCTGGCTATCATTGAACCCTAATCTGGAAAATGGCAATTACCAAAATGTCCCATGTTTCCATACAAGTTTCTGGTTTAAAGTATTCTTAGAGAAATATTTTCTAGTTAATATTTAATTTTCAGGATTAGAACTGCTGAAATCATTTAAAATTACTTGGAAAACAGATTGCTATAAATTGCTAAAATCAGGCTATCCCTTTATTGCTCATATTGAGTTGGGGCTTTAACAAGATTGATTCTGAGATAAGATTATGAAAAGAAGATCTTTATATTCTTGACAATTTTGTCAAGTTTTGTGCGATTGTAAAGACTTATTGTGTATTACTTCCCATATCTGAGTCTATTCTTGAATTTTCCATTCAGTACCATTGGTTTCTCTCCACTATTATGTCAACAGCTCCACATTGTGTAAATTATGGTGGATTTCTGACATCTGAAAAAGCTAGCATCCCCTCATTCTTTTTTGAGAACTACTTGTGAAATGTTACATGTATATTTTCTGCCTTGCTTGCTTGTTTACAAAAATAGCTTTGTATTTTTTATTGGAATCAGGATCACATATAGATTAATACAGTAAAGATATCTGAGAATTGAATTTTTATCTGAATATTTGTATCTTCATTTCTTCAAGGCTTTGCTAAGAGTATGGTAATCTTTACATACGTGTTAATGTTTTAAAAATCATTTATATCCATTTATTATTTTTGTTTTTTTAAGTGTAATCTTTAGTTTTATATTTTTTTCTGAAGAGAAAAACAATTGATTTTTACAAATTCTCTAGCTTCATTAGTATTTTTTTAATTTTTGTAATATTTCTAGTGTTCTTGTAGATTTTTCAACTGTAAAACTCTATCATCAGTAAGTACTATCTCTAGATAACAAAACATTTAAACCACCTCTTAAACTTTTATGCACTGTGCCAGTTTCCTATTGCTGCTTTAATAAATTTTCACAATTTTTGTGGCTTAAATAAGTAAAACAAATTTATTATCTTACAGTTTTGGAGGTCAGACATCTGAAATGTTCACCTTGGACTAAAATAAGATGTTGATAGATGTGAATTCCTTTCTGGAGGCTCTAGGAAAGAATCCATCTTCTTGTCTTTTCCAGCTCCTAGAGGCTGCCCAAATTCCTTGGCCTATTGTCTCCTTCCATTCTGAAAGCCAGCAGTGGCCAGTGAAGTGCTTCTCATGCTGCACCATTCTAATACTCTTTTCTCTCCAACTTTCACATTTAAAGGACCCGCATGATTGCAGTGGGCTCACCCAGATATTCCAGAATAATCTCCTTATTCTAAGGTCAATGGAATAGCAACCTTCTTTCCATTTTCAAATTTAATACTCCTTCCCAGGTAATATAACATAGTCACAATTTCCAAAGATTAGGACATGGACATCTTTGCGGGGGAGGGCATTATTTGTCTACCACAAACAAGTATTATTTTATCTGGTCTATTTATGCTTATAGGTAGATCCAATCAATGTTAAAAAATATGGTGTGAGGGCTTCCCTAGTGGCGCAGTGGTTGAGAGTCTGCCTGCCGATGCAGGGCACACGGGTTCGGGCCCCGGTCCGGGAAGATCCCACATGCCGCGGAGCGGCTGGGCCCGTGAGCCATGCCCGCTGATCCTGCGAGTCCGGAGCCTGTGCTCCGCAATGGGAGAGGCCATAACAGTGAGAGGCCCGCGTACCGCAAAAAAAAAAAAAAAAAGGTGTGAAAGGACACTCTCTATTATATTTTTTTCATATATGTGCATATTAAAATGTAAGAACATAGCCTATAATTCTAATTTTATTATGAGTCCTATTACGAGTCTGTGTTGAATTTTAACAAATATAACTTCAGTATCTATGCATCTAATCCTTTGATTTTTTTCTTTGAATCTCTTAATCTGAAAGTTATATTGCTAGGTTTCCTAATGTAGAGCTATATTTTGTTCATGCAAAAAACCTGTTTGATTTTGTAATACTATTTCAAAGATCCGATTTATATTTTGTTAATTTTATTTGAGATTTTTTGCATCAGTATTTACAGGTGATACTGACCAATTGTTTCTCTTTTAAAACCATCTTTGTCAGTTTTGATAACAAAACTTACTTTTTACTTACTTTTTAAATAGAACATACAGGCAAACCTTGCATATCTATTTTTTATATTAGTATAGGTATTCCTACTAGTGTGATGTTTTAGACTTGGATTAATTTAGAATTCTCTGCAGAAATGATTCTGTGATTGCGGTCTAATACATTGGTGACTACTATTTTTAAACCAAAGCTCTAAAATCTGAATTTTATGAATATGTAATTCATTTATTCATTAATTCATTTATTGTTGTATTTATTTATGCAAGTATCACTTTAAGGATCATTTCTTTAGCATCCATCCTTTCCCTTTAGAATTATTTTTAAATTAATTTTTATTAATTTCTTACAGTTTTATTGAATGACAGTTTCATACCTGTGTCTAATCAAACAAAGTTTTCTTGGATTTCATATAATTAAGGTTTATCTAACTCAAAATGTATCCCAGTGATTCCATGTCCTGGTCTTTTAAATAGAAGGAAATTCAGTCTGAAAAGTGGCAAAGACTATCATTTACTGTTTTTAGAAATTACCATTTAAAAAAACTATAAATTCCATCAGCTCCAGGATATTTTTATCTCCATCTCTTTCTACAATTTTTAGAATGTTTCATAATGCAATACTCATTTGCTTGCCATCTCCCTCCTCTGGCCACTCATTATACCACTGACTTAGAGGTATCTAATTAGCAGTATGATTTAATAACCATAATACACTGTAATATAGAAAGATATATTAATTCAATATTAATAACAGAAGTTACTACTTTAGAAATTATTCATTGAAAACATTTTCTCCAAATATAGAAAGGATTATTAGAAATCCTCTAATAGTTTCTTGATTGGCCCTGTATTCTTTTGCCTCAGTCCATTGTGTTTTCGGTTAATTTAGTTTTGCCCCGTGGTCTCAATCCCTCAATTTTTTGTTGTTAAATTTTACACCTAACTCTGTTATTTCAATACAAATTTGACAGGTGGGGAATTTTTTACACTTAACTTTCTATTTTAAGTAGGAATCCCTTATCTCCTTATAGTACTCTTAACACTTAGAATTCAGTAATATGCTGATTCTCCTCCTACCTCTCTGATTATTTCAGTTTCTATTATTTCTAGCATTCTGTTCTTCCTTAGAATCTTTCTTAAAATTTTCATATTATCCAAACTTAGATCTTTTACATCATTCTTATACTACACATCCCCTCTTTAGATATTTTTCTCTACCAGTGACTTTAATACTACATATTTGCTCTTGACTTTTACATCTTTATACGCATATACATACTAAACTCTCTTACAAACTTCAGATACTTATATGCAACTACCTGATAGACATTTACCAATATTTCAAAAGCCACTGTGTGTGTGTGTGTGTGTGTGTGTGTATATATATATATAAAATCATTTATACCATTTATATATATATATATTTCATATAATTAAACCATTTAAATATAGTAGCTCTTTGGACCATATGGAAAAGAGTGTATGTGTATGACCATTTTGTATGTAAAACAGGATTTATGTTTAGAAGTTCTATTACATATTTGAAGCATTTCTACATGTATAATAAATGCATAAAATCACTGAAGTCTTTTTTAAAAAATTAATGATTTGCTTTTACAGTGTCATTTACTAGCATAATGCATTATATTTTATCTAATATATATCTTATCATTTACAATGATTAAATATGTCAAATCTCCATTTTTAAAATGGATATTTTCATATTTATTCTCCTATTTTTTAGAAAGTTTTAGAAGAATTGGTGTGTTCCCAAATAACCTTGGTCAAGCTTAGACAAATTTCTTTCTACAAATAGGTTTTTTGTGAATTGTTGGTATGTACTTTTTTAATGCAACTTAAAATTCATTGAATTTAGAATTCACTTAATAATGGTTTTGTTCACTGTGACTTCATAACCATAATGCCCATTAATATGGAAAGATACATAAATTCAATATTAAGGACACAAATTGTCACTTTAGAAGTTAACTGTTCAAAACAAATCTCTCCCAATGATGCCAAAAAGTATATCTAATCTACTTCAATTAAAAGGTAATATCTCAGTAAATATGACTAGGCTTATGGTACAAACAATGTGGGTTGCAGCTTCTGAAACAGGCAAATGAAAAAGAAGACAATTCAGAGTACTTGCCTGGAAAATGAATGGTTCTGTCAGAAAAAAAAATACTGAAGTACAAAAATGAAAGTGGGCATCAAGAGAAAATGCAAATGGATAAACAAAGAACTCTCTTTAAGGCAACAGATATATTCAGGATTTTAGTTATGATGAATTTTAGTAGCAAATATATTTAGATATGTTTATCATCATTATTTAATAAAATATGAGCATCTGTCATATGCAGTAGAGACTGTAGAATGCCATATACTATCATAAGCATGTTTAATTTAAAGTAAGCTACAAGATGGATGGATTTCTATTTTTTTTTTTTATAACAAGGTTCAAGCAAAGGATAGCTTCGTAATTACTCATCTGAGTATCAGTCTTGAGGAAGTGACTCACCTATAAAATTTTAATGTAATTTTCTCCTGTCTTAATATGATTAGTTCTTATTCCATCATACTTAGGATATATTATGGTGACTATACATTTTTTCAGTACAGCTAAATACAGCAAAAAAGAAAAAAAAACTAAACAGAATAACAAAAATCTAATCTCTTCTCAGTTTTCATATAGATAAGAAGTTCCACGTTGTTAATATATGTTCATTTTATGCTGATGTTTTTTAAAACTATCAACTGAATTCTGTAAAGTTGGCTTTTTGGAACATTGTGCAAAAAACCCCCTGCATACTTACTATATGAAGGAAAAAGTATACCATAGAATTTGTGAGATGAAGAAAAAGAGGAAATATATATGACTGTATTCGAGCAGGCAAGTCTTATAGACGATTTAGAAATATACCATAATTGAGAACGATGATATTGGATTAACACAGTTTTAGAATAATAAATTTTAAGTAAATATTTGCTAGACAATATTGGGTGATTAGCATTGTGTATTTCTGACTGAGGGAATATATTCATATTCGGAAAACAGATTAATATATTAAAGGGTTTCTTTATAAAATTTGAAAAGTCTAAAATTTTCTCTTATAAGGAAATTACTTTACTTTCCATTTGTAACTTTTCTTAACACCAGCATCATTCCTTATTATCATTAATTTTATCACAGTGGAAGGAATGGCTAATATTTTTAATGAAACCAAATTTAATATTTCAGTTAGTTTTGACAGGTCTAAAATTCTTATCAAGGTGAAGATACTTCAATTCTATATCAGAGTTGAGTTACAATGTATATTTAATAATCAGGAATTTTTTTCAGGATAATTAGGATTTTGGACCTGCAATGAAAAGAGAGTGGGGTATTAAGAATAAGGGTCAAAGAAAAACTTCATTGGTAAAAAAGTGTAGCTATAACCAGATATCATTAGGAAAATGAAGAAGTGCTTTATTATGAGAAGGATAAAGGCCTGAGACCATCCTCAAATTAGATCTCTCAAGAATAATCTAAGGACATACCTCTTATATAAAATATTGAGAAAAGCTAGAGAATGGAAATCCCATACCTCTCCCTATCATCCCAGAAGTATAGCATTAAGGAAAACCAAAGGCGCTTTATCAAATAATCAGTATCTACTTTAATGATTTTTTTAAACAATAAAATAACATTATATCTTGTTAGTTGTAATTTGAGTAAAACGTATTTTTTCATAGAAGGAAACTATGTTTTACTTTCTAAATTTAACTTTCATATTTTAAAGTAAACTATATCACACTGACATTAATTATTGAAATGAATTTATCACAATACAGACAATAAATTATAGTTTAATTATTTACATACTGTTAGATTGGTCTGAGCAATTTTAGGTATACAACTTGATGAGATCAACAAATGTATGCAGTCATGTAACTGCTCCCACAATAATGACGTAGGTATTTATAACATTTCCATCAGTGCTCAAATTTCTCTTATAACCCTGGCAATCAATGTCCTTCCCTGAGCCCTGATTCCTGCGAAACACTAATCTCTTTTCTGCCTTTAATCTGTGAAACCTGTCTTCCCCGTGCTCTGTGGACAATGATATCTGTGCTCAGTTGATTTTAATTATTATTTTAATTTTTTAAAAATTTTGACTTTATATAGGTCATTGCTATGTCTGCAAAACTTAGGTGTCAGTCACTGATTGGTCGAAGGTTGTGATTAAACACCTTGAGACAAGTAAAATTTCTACATTTTACCAATGGATCCGTGTATAGATCAGGTTTTACATTCAAATTTTAAGCAATTTTCAGTTCTACCATGAATTTTATATTTTGCTGAATCTTCTCCAGTCTTCTCTGTGCATGCTTCCAACTCATTCAGAAATGTGTGGAAAACTTTGGCCATTTTGTGTCTTCCCTGTTCCTAAGGGCAACCAGTCAGCTGTGGGTTTGTGGAGAGCTTGGGTCCTTTCCTTTGGTTTCCCCCATGTGTGTAGCTTCTTCAGCAGTCAAGTTAACAACATATGATAGTTATCAGCCTTTCTCAATGGCTCTTTCATTTCCAGGATCCGCTTGTTATATTTCTTGCTAGTTCTGCCACTGCCTTACTGGGACCATAATCTCTGGTTAAGGGAGCTGCAGGCTTCCCCTGTTTGCTGCTTTTGCAGGAGTATGGCAGTGACTTTTTAGATACAATGCTAAAGGCAGAATTAACGAAAGAAATAATTGATAAGCTGGACTTCATTAAAATTTAAAATTTCTGCTCCACAAAAGGCAGTATAAAAAGACTATCATAATCCCCACAAATGTATGTGTCGATGCAAAATAATCAGTATGTATAGTGGCGGTTCTAAAGTACTGAGGTCTTTTAGTGGATTCATTTTTACTGGATTATTTATCTATTTATTGACATATCTATAAAGGTCTTTTTTACAGATAATTAAATTTAGGAATCCTAGTATTCAGTACAGCTACATAAGTTTTAGCAATTATATAGCAAAAAGAACCAGAACATAAAATAAAACAGAATATTTACTTCACACCAGAAAATTATCTCCTGCCCCTTTTCAGTTGATCGCTGTCCCCAGTTTAGGTAAACATCTCACTTCTAACACCATGAATTAGTTTTGTAGAAACATAGAAATGTTTCATGCAGAAACATTTTTTGGGGGGGGAATCTGGTTTCTATCATTTATTACCTGTTTATAGTTTCCATTTATCTGCTGAAATTGTCCATCTATTCACACATATTTTTCTTCCAGTTTTACTAAGATATAATTGACATATAGCACTGTGTAAATTTAAGGTGTACAGCCTAATGATATGACTTACATACATCATGAAATGGTTACCACAGTAATGTTAGTGAACATCATTCAGACATGTTTTTAATATTTTCCCTTAGATCATTTAGTATATTTCCCTAATTATGTTAAATTCTTTGTATAATAGTTTGGCCACTTATGAGTTTATTTCTATTAACTATTTTTTTACCCTCTTGGATATAGTTAACACTTTCCTGCTTCTTTGAATTTCTCATTACTTTTTATTATATGAGATATCATAGTCCAAAGAACAATGGAGAATTCATTAAATTTAATTTAATTTTCTCAGAAAACAGCATACACCTGTCTATGATGTTGATATGGGAAGAAAGCATGATGAGCCAATCAGATCTGTAGTGAAATCTGGATTTTGTTGCAGCTTTATTTATATTTAGTTCAACACTGGCATTAAAAATTTTGAGGACGGGATCATTGCTTCCCTTTAAGCTGGATCTGTGGCTTTGCAGTGGTGAGATTCCACAGAACTCTTTGTATTTTATATCCAAGCTACTGTATACTGTACAACCAGTTTGTTCTCGGGATTAGAATCTCTCTCTCTGGTATACAGGATGACATCTAGACTTTAGAGTTCTTGAAGAATTCTCTTTACACAAAGACACACCTTGAACCTGCTGGTGCTTTGGTGATTTCTCTTTGTCTTGCTGTCTTCCTACTTCACCCCACTTGTATTTGTCCATGGCAATTTGCTTTATGAAACCCTAATGTACCTTGGAGGAATGTCTCTCATTTCTCCTCTCTCATTTTCATCCTTCAGATGAGATGAAGACTCCAGGTGCCTCAGGGACAATTTTCGTCAGCTTTCCTAACAGCCTCAATCCTTTACATGTCCACAGCCTTGTATTCAGTAGAAGCACTGTGCACCTTATAGGGAGATTCTATCTTAGCTAGATCTCCTGCACAGTTTCCAGCCTACAGAGGTTACACCATATGCTCTGAAAAGGCCAATGGAAAAGAGTTGGCAGGTGCTGGCTCATTGTGTAATTATGGCTCCTTGGTATTCCAAGTCATCCCTCCAGCACTCTCACAGTGGTTAAAAGTTGGGGTGATTTCTCCTTACCACTATTTATGTTGTATTCGCTCCCCTTCCTGCTGACCTTCCAGGCTTGAAAATAGCCATAGGTTGGTTATGTAACGGAAACATACGATATTGTTCAAAACTTAATTCATTAGTTTTTTTTTTTTTTGGAGTCCTTATCACCATGTTTATTTTTAGATACTGAAGTTTTCTAATTTATCTGACTTGTTGTCATTGGTGAATGAAGTGATGGTCATCAGTGAAGTTCTGCATTCTAATTGAAAATGGAAAGCCATGAAATCTGCTCTTAATTATTCTTTACATTAAACTTAATTTTGAAGTAGAGTAAGAAAGGTCACTCCTGAGTTACAGAGGATGGAAAAAAAAATTCACTGCCATCTGTTTAATGATACTAGTAGCCATGATCACTTCACTCTCTCATGTATATCAAGTGTAATAAAATAAAATTATGCTGGGTAATGCACAGATGATCTCTCTTTAGATGATTTCAATTGAATAATGTGCAAAATCAATTTTCCTCATAATAAGCATATAAAATGTCCATTAAATTATTGCCATATAGCAAGGGACTGCCTAAGGGACTAGATCAAAAGAAAACCTACACACAGATATTTAAGAAAGAAAACAAAAATTCCCACCACATATATACAGTATTTAGCCGATTCTATTTATAGATATTCAGAAAGCTAAAATATTTTGAAGGACTTCTTTGCTGTTTAACAATAATTAATTAAATATTATATTTTTTAAAGAATGTTGAACATTTCTCCATTGGTATTAGGTTTGCCATTTAGGCTTTTTGTTGTGATTAGCCAGACAGTGCTGTGGATAGGACAGAAGCAGTATTCCTAGAGGAAAATGGAATATACTTTTCAGTATACTCTGAAAGAAAACGGGAAGAACACATAAATCCTTTCTTTTTGTCTGGAAGGAAAACACTTATGTAATTGTTTGAACTGTGAGCTGAATTAACTGAGTTTTTGTTTGTTATATTTTACATAGAATATCATTTTTACTAAAATGAAAATGTGTGCTGATTCACATTTGGATTTTGGCAGATATTTTCTAGAAAATGACTGATGTGGATCATTTTCAGGAAAACAATTGGCACTATTTGTTGCCAGTAATAAAATTTGAGTGTTAAAGTAAAAATTAAAATTTTGGAAAACATACATGGCACTGTGTGCTTGTAAGTTTGCCAATTCTTAAACTATATTAAAATGAGATTGTCAGTGATTTTTAAAAATGTGATTATATCAAATAATAAAATGTCAATGTATGAAAGCTCTGTACAACTCAGTGAACTAATATTTTCCAAATGACCAATGCATGCTGTTGGATAATAATACATCAGTTAAAGATCTATTCAAAGTGCAAGATAGACCAATAGGCTATATTTAATCAGTATAGTTCCATATTCTATACCTCAATAACCTTTAATAAATGACCGCTTGTCAAATTTTGTGTATTATCTCAGTATAGTCACAATCACCAGGAAAAGCAACTAACATATTCTATGCTTTTTCAACTACGTAGTTATTTTTCCCCACCTTTATTGAGGTATGATTGACAAATAAAAGTGGTGTGCAGTCTGATGTTTTGATATACATCTACATTCTGAAATTGCCAATATCAAAGATATACTTAGTCTTTGATCAGAAATCTCACTCATGGAAATCTGTTTCAAAGTTACACTGACAAAAATACAAATATGCAAGTCTGTTTATTATGCCATTAATTATTTTATAATGAAATTTTAATGTTAATGTAAATATAACATATTACAAGATAAAGCAAATGAGAAAATATTTATTGTAGCTGGGATCTTAGATTTTGGTATGGGGGAAAGGAGAAAGATATATAAATTTAAGAATAAAAATCTTGTAGTCTTAAGTTTGGATTGGAAGTGTCTTTGTAAACTCATGAAAATTGATTTTGTAAAAAATTAGGTTTTTGCTTTTCTTTTAATAACCACCAAACCAACCTTGTCTTGGGGGCACATCTGTCTCAAAGGCTGATATCTCTAAATACCATTGCCTATTTGTGAATTAGTTGATTTTTAAGGCTGGAACTACAAACATTCAAGATGAGCCTGTAATATTTTGTAATTATCAAAAGCAAGTTGCTATTAAAGACTGTTAAGCATTTATCAAGTTGACTCAAGAAACAACTTGAAGTGGTTCCCTGGCCAAAGATGGGGAATTTTAACATTGATAAGTTAATTGCAATGGGCTGAGCACTTTAAATATGTAAAATCCATTATCCAAATGGAAAATTTATTTAAAAAAATAAGCAGCTCATTTTCATCTCTGAATTATCCTAAGAAACCAAATTTATATTTTCAAAAGTAGCTATAAAGGAAAATAATCAGGACTCTATCCTAAAATTTATATAGGAATTTTTATCAAATTGTTAATAAGGGAAAGTGTCTGTTAAGGAAGTACCTGGCTAATAAAGAATAGCAGAGTTATAACATTACCATTTTTTTCCACTAAGAATGAAATGATAAATCTAGGCCATGGTCATCAGTGATTGCATTTCAAAATATGGAATACTCAGGCATTCTATGCATGCTGACAGAAGCACAGAAAACTGAAATGAAATATCTTGACACTGAGTCAGAATAAGTCTCTAGATCTGTTGAAAAGATTATTCTTTCTCCATTGAATTGTCTTTGCTCCTTTGCCAAAGATCAATGGACTTTATTTGTGTGGGTCTATTTGTGGACTTTATTCCGTTCCATCAGTCTATATCAGCAGTCCACAACCCCCGGGCTGCAGACTGGTACCAGTCCGCGGCATGTTAGGAACCGGGCCGCACAACAGGAGGTGAGCAGCGGGCGAGCGAGCGAGCGAGCGAGCGAGCAAAGCTTCATCTGCCACTCCCCATCGCTTCCCATTGCTCGCATTACTGTCTGAACCATCCCCCTGCCCCCTGTCCGTGGAAAAACTGTCTTCCATGAAACTGGTCCCTGGTGCCAAAAAGGTTGGGAACCACTGATCTAGATGGTCCTCTTTCACTATCATGCTGTCTTGATTTCTGTAACTGTATAGTAAGTCTTGAAATCAGGCAATGTGAATTCTCTAAATTTTTTTCTCCTTCACTATTGTGTTGACTATTCTAGGTCTTTTACTTTTTCAGAGAATTTTTAGAATTAGGTTTTCAGTATTTATTAATAATTTGGGGGTGATTTTTAATAGGATTTCACAGATTTTATAGAACATGTTTGGGAGAATTGCCATCTTAACAGTATTGAATCTTCGAATTCATGAACATGGAATATCTCTTTTATTTAGATCTTCTTTGTTGTCTTCAGAGATTTTGTAATATTCTGCAAATAGAGATTGCTATATATATTGTTAGGTTTGTACCTAAGTATTTAATTTTGGGGGGCGCTATTGTATTTAGTTTTCAGTGTTCATGTTGTTATTTCTAACATATAGAATGCTGTTGATTTGTGTTTATTTTTTGTCCTGTAACCTTCCTAAACCAACTTGTTAGTTGTAGGGTTTTTTTTTTTTTTGGTTTCTTTAGGATTTTATACATAGACAAACATGTCTTTGTATAAAATAAAACTGTAAAGACGGTTTTATTTTTCCATTTGAATATGTATGCCTTCTATTTCCCTTCCATGCTTCATTTTACTGGCTAGAACTACCTCCACTTTGTTGAATAAATGGTTAGAGCACACATCCTTGTCATGTTCCTAATAGGAGAAAGACATTCAGTCTTTTATCATTAAATATAATGTTAGCTATAGCATTTTTATAGATGCTTTTTTAAAAATTTAAATTGAGGAAGTTTCCTCTATTCCTGTTTATTTGTTTTTTTCTGAGTTTTTTTTTTTTTGCGGTACGCGGGCCTCTCACTGTTGTGGCCTCTCCCGTTGCGGAGCACAGGCTCCGGACGTGCAGGCTCAGCGGCCATGGCTCACGGGCCCAGCTGCTCCGCGGCATGTGGGATCTTCCCGGACCGGGGCACGAACCCGTGTCCCTGCATCGGCAGGCGGACTCTCAACCACTGCGCCACCAGGGAAGCCCTTCTGAGAGGTTTTTATCCTGAATGGGTCTTTCTGTTTGATGGCATTTTAAATGACATAAAATATGTTTTGTTATTTTATGATAAAATAACTTATGATATTTTTATTTTACTTTAAATATAATGCTTACATTTTAAAGTCACATGATAGAATAATGTAAACGTATGCTTTCTTGGACTTGTTTCAAGTTAATTTAGGGTTGGGGAGATGGTCAAGCAGATGATTGACCATAGTTAAAAACTTTTTAATTTGGGTGATGGGCCTACTGTGGGTCATTATGCCTGCCTCTCTACTTTTTAACATATTTGATTTCTTAACATAAGGTTTCATTATCCAAATTCTCATATCAATACCTTATAGCTAGTTTATAATTTATTGCTTAGGATTGTATCAGGTCACTTGATGCTAAATGATATTTGTTGTTTATTTGTTTGAAATGCAAGGCCATTTATGAAATAATTTTCCACTTTACTCCTTTTTGTGAAATTCTTTTCTAAATGTATTCAACACAGTTATGGGGGGAAAAGCCATATGGCATCTTTCATGTGTTTTTATTTTTTTTAAAGGCCATTCTATTTCTTCTCATCTGCTGTCACTGTCTTTGAACAGAATAAACATGATAGATTCATGGTTGGAGACCACAGGAAAAACAACTTGTCGGTCATTCTCAAAATTCTTGTATCAATACACAGAAGTGGCTGAATGGGTTATGAAGATTCTTTTGTTAATATTATTAAATATTATTTGCTAATTTTTGTATTTTAAATATATGTTTAATATTTTAATTAGAAATATTCAAATTATTCTTATATGATTTGAAATTTTTATCTAAATTATATTACAATACATTTAATTTATTGTTTCTCTTTTTCAAAATACCTCAAACCTGTAGACTGATTAAAGGAATAAAAACTGAGCAGAGAATGAGTAAAGGAAATTGGGGTATAGTCCTAACTCAGCCAACCAAAATTTGTGTTTCAGCAAAATGACTTAAACCAACACTTTTCTCCATTTCTTTACTCCACTCTACCCACACATCCCAGGGTAGTTGTAATAAATAAATATATAATAATGGCAAACAGGACAATAGAAATTACTCTAAATGAGAAGAAGTCTTGACATAAGGATATAAAATAAAAAGAGGATGATTGAAAACAATTAGAATATAGGACTAGGTTAGTAAGAAATGCTTGCCAATTTGCCAATATTTTTGGACATTGAAGCTGTTCGATTTACCTGCTTAAACGTAACTTACATGATTTCATTTCAAAATAACCATAAACAATTGAAAGGGTCAAAGTCAGAAGGCCATTATGGTGGTAAACAGACATAAATTATAAAACAATGAATAAATTACCTATCTTTCAGGTAAAAAAGTGAAATTAAATTTCTACAAATGGATCAGGCACTGAAATTAAGTGTCAGGTTTCTTTTTCTTCCTCTTCAGATAATTATTGCATGCGTCTAATAGCTACCATTTGTTTTGTGGAATACATTATATAAACAGGTAATAAAATGGAAAGCATACTGGTGACTTTTATTTAACAGGCTTGCCAATATTCCTTGGAAGGAAAAAATTTTTTAAATCAGTTTAGTTTTAACTCTGTGGTAAATAATCTTGAGAACCAAATGTTTCATCAGTATTGCAGGTTTCACCCAAATATATAAAATAACAATAATTATTATAATGTAATTTACATAATTATTTTGGGCACATATATAGGAAACTTATTGTGACTTTACCGAGGGAATGTGACTAAACATATATATATTTAATTTCATAAATTTATATAACATTAATATTATAGATTAAAAAAATAAGTATTCGTTGTGATCTCCATTTTTATTACCATACTAATTACAAAAGACTGTAAGATCTATGTGGGAAATATATATATATATTTTATAGCATAAAATATGTATAATGTAAAAATATAAAATATATTTATAATATAAATATATATAATTAATATTTTTACATGTAACAAATTTATATATATTAATTGATATACATAATTATATAATTGATCAGAATATCCTGAAGCTTAATACAATGCCAAATATATAGTAAGTGATTAAATATAATTCAGATAGAATAATATATTGCTATAAATACTACTTTTAAGTTATTTGAAGCCCCAGAAATCATTTTTGAAACAAGGAGGTATGTGTATGTTTGTGTGTGTATGTGAGAGAAAGAGTGTGTATTTCTGTATGTCTTGTGTGTATGACATCGTCTCTCTACTATACTTACGTAAAAGTTTACTAACTACTCTCACTTTTGATCTGACAATGTAGAAACCAAGTGACTTTCAAAATGTTAAGCATATAATATTACTCTTGTCCTTCACAGCTTTGGTGTCAATTATAATGGCCAGCACATTCTTTCATGAATTGACACTCTTTTATCTGTTGGCAGGAGTGCAAAATGGATCAGCTCCTTTGGAAATCAGTTTGCCAGTTTCTTAGAAAGCTAAACATACAACTGCCATTTGACACAGCAATTCTATGCTTCTTAGTTTTCTCCCCATGGGAAATGAAAATGTATTTTTATACAAAGAGAATGATACAATTGTTTGTATCATCTTTATTCCTTAATCATTAAAAACTGGGAAAAACACAGATATCCTTTAACCAGTTAATGGATAAACAATGGTAGTACATCTGTGCAATAGAATATTAATCTGCAATATCAGAAGAACAAACTGTTGATGCACACAACATGGAAGAACCTTAGAAACAGTCTGCTTAAAAGAACCCAGACCTCAAACACGTATTGTATAATTTCATTTCTGTGACATTTTGGGAAAGGCAAAACTATAGGAATGAAATAAAAGATCAGCGATTGTTAGAATTTGAGAAGTAGGGGCAGGGATTGACTACAAAGGGTCAGTACAAAAAGTTTTGTTGTGAAACAAATGTTCCATACAGTTCTGCAACTGTAGAGAATGCAGATAGTCATGGTTGCATGGCTCTATGCATTTGTCCAATCTCATAGATCTTTATACCACAAAGAGTAAATTTTAATTGATGTAAATTAAAGAAAAACAATATGTGAAAGTACCCAAGGTTCACTGAAGATTGTGACAAATGAATATAAGTATATTACAAATAAATCACTAACTTTAAGGGTCTTAGGAAGAGACAAGCTGAAGTAACTTTGGAAGACAATGCTCTTACAGGATAGTGAAGGCGAAGGTCAAGATAAACTATCCACACATTGTGCTTTAAGTGGTAAAATTGTTTTTCAGAATGTATGGGTTAGCAATTCTAAAACTAATTTATATGTGTAATAGTGTTGAACAAATGCATGTACATGTTATTGTAGAGACTAAGACCCACATTTCTGTCTGTAACAGAAGGAAATGGCTAGAACAAATCATGTGGTGCAGGACTGGTGTTGGAAGTATTATTATAAACTCAGGTTTTATCAATGTAAACTCATGTTTGTATGAGTTTATATTGTTACCAATATAAACTCTATTAGCCCTGTCTGTTGAGAAGGGCTAAAAGATGTGACACCACAGTAGCAATTTGTACACCTAGTGCCAGATCTTGGTTTCTTTTTTTTTCACATCTTCAATTTTAATAGACATTGCCAAATGAGCACTCAAAAAAGCTCTTTCAATAGTCACTACTCAGAAGTGAACAGAGCCACCTAATTGCTCAGATCCTTATCAAAACCTGATAGTCTTAAACTTTTTCATTTTTGCCAGACTGATGAGAGGGAAGAAACGTTAGCTCACTGATTTAATTCACAGTCTAAAGAGCCTACAAGGGGGGTGGAGGGACAAACCAAAAATAACGCCTTGCAAATAATGAATGCAACAAACTATTTTGGAGACTGGTAAGGCACAATTAAGAGTGATGCCGCTTACTGGGTGCCTGTTTTGTGCCAGGAACGAAGCTTGACAATTTACAGGAGTTACCTCTGGCTCTTGCAGCACCAGGGCACTGGTGTGCCCCCTTCACAGATGCAGAGATAAAGGTTCAGAACAGTGAAGTAACTTACCAAGTTCATATCACAAGCCGGGAGCTGGGATTTAGAGAGTTACTCAAACATCACCACATTCCAGTTTTCAAATCTTTCCATCACTCCAAAACGTTCTCTCATGCCCACTTGCTCCAGATCCCTGCTCCCATGCCCAGCCCCAGGCAACTACTGTTCTGCCTTCTGTCTCCATAGATTTCTCTTTTCTGAATATTTCATACAATATGTAATCTTTTGTATGTGGCTTCTTTTGCTTAGTGTAATGTTTTTTGAGGTTCATCCATGCTGTAGCATATTATCAATAGTTCATTCCCTTCTATTGCTAGTAGTATTCCACTGATTGGATTCACCAGTTGATGGACGTTTGGATTGTTCCCAGCTTTTGGCAACCATGAATAACACTGGTATGAACATTCACATACGTGTCCCTGTGTTGACATATGTTTTCATTTCTTTTTTTTTTAACATCTTTATTGGAGTGTAATTGCTTTACAATGGTGTGTTAGTTTCTGCTTTATAACAAAGTGAATCAGTTATACATATGTTCCCATATCTCTTCCCTCTTGCGTCTCCATCCCTCCCACCCTCCCTATCCAACCCCTCCAGGTGGCCACAAACCACCAAGCTGATCTCCCTGTGCTATGCTGCTGCTTCCCACTAACTATCTATTTTACGTTTGGTAGTGTATATATGTCCGTGCCACTCTCTCACTTTGTCACAGCTTACCCTTCCCCCTCCCCATATGCGCAAGTCCATTCTCTAGTAGGTCTGTGTCTTTATTCCCGTCTTACCCCTAGGCTCTTCATGACCTTTTTTTCCTTAAATTCCATATATATGTGTTAGCATACGGTATTTGTTTTTCTCTTTCTGACTGACTTCACTCTGTATGACAGACTCTAGGTCCATCCACCTCACTACAAATAACTCAATTTCGTTTCTTTTTATGGCTGAGTAATATTCCATTGTATATATGTGCCACATCTTCTTTATCCATTCATCTGTTGATGCATACTTAGGTTGCTTCCATGTCCTGGCTATTGTAAATACAGCTGCAATGAACATTGTGGTACATGACTCTTTTTGAATTATGGTTTTCTCAGGGTATAGGCCCAGTAGTGGGACTGCTGGGTCGTATGGTAGTTCTATTTGTAGTTTTTTAAGGAACCTCCATACTGTTCTCCATAGTGGCTGTATCAAGTTACATTCCCACCAACAGTGCAAGAGTGTTCCCTTTTCTCCACACCCTCTCCAGCATTTATTGTTTCTAGATTTTTTGATGATGGCCATTCTGACCGGTGTGAGATGATATCTCATTGTACTTTTGATTTGCATTTCTCTAATGATTAATGATGTTGAGCATTCTTTCATGTGTTTGTTGGCAATCTGTATATCTTCTTTGGAGAAATGTCTATTTAGGTCTTCTGCCCATTTTTGGATTGGGTTGGTTCCTTTTATGTTATTGAGCTGCATGAACTGCTTGTAAATTTTGGAGATTAATCCTTTGCTTCATTTGCAAATATTTGCAAATATTTTCTCCCATTCTGAGGGTTGTCTTTTGATCTTGTTTATGGTTTCCTTTGCTGTGCAAAAGCTTTTAAGTTTCATTAGGTGCCATTTGTTTATTTTTGTGTTTATTTCCATTTCTCTAGGAGGTGGGTCAAAAAAGATCTTGCTTTAATTTATGTCATAGAGTGTTCTGCCTATGTTTTCCTCCAAGAATTTGATAGTTTTTGTCCTTACATTTAGGTCTTCAATCCGTTTTGAGTTTATTTTTGTGTATGGTGTTAGGGAGTGTTCTAATTTCATACTTTTACATGTACCTGTCCAGGTTTCCCAGCACCACTTATTGAAGAGGCTGTCTTTTCTCCACTGTATATTCTTGCCTCCTTTATCAAAGATAAGGTGACCATATGTGCGTGGGTTTATCTCTGAGCTTTCTATCCTGTTCCATTGATCTATATTTCTGTTTTTGTGCCAGTACCATACTGTCTTGACTACTGTAGCTTTGTAGTATAGTCTGAAGTCAGGGAGCCTGATTCCTCCAGCTCCATTTTTCATTCTCAAGATTGCTTAGGCTATTCAGGGTCTTTTGTGTTTCCATACAAATTGTGAATTTTTTTGTTCTAGTTCTGTGAAAAATGCTAGTGGTAGTTTGATAGGGATTGCATTGAATCTGTAGATTGCTTTGGGTAGTAGAGTCATTTTCACAATGTTGATTCTTCGCATCCAAGAACATGGTATATCTTTCCATCTATTTGTATCATCTTTAATTTCTTTCATCTGTGTCTTATAATTTTCTGCATAAGGGTCTTTTGTCTCCTTAAGTAGGTTTATTCCTAGATATTTTATTCTTTTTGTTGCAGTGGTAAATGGGAGTGTTTTCTTAATTTCACTTTCAGATTTTTCATCATTAGTGTATAGGAATGCCAGAGATTTTTGTGCATTAATTTTGTATCCTGCTACTTTACCAATTTCATTGATTAGCTCTAGTAGTTTTCTGGTAGCATCTTTAGGATTCTCTATGTATAGTATCATGTCACCTGCAAACAGTGACAGCTTTACTTCTTATTTTCCGATTTGGATTCCTTTTATTTATTTTTCTTCTCTGATTGCTGTGGCTAAAACTTCCAAAACTATGTTGAATGATAGTGGTAAGAGTGGGCCACCTTGTCTTGTTCCTGATCATAGTGGAAATGGTTTCAGTTTTTCACGATTGAAGACAATATTGGCTGTGGGTTTGTCATATATGGCCTTTATTAAGTTGAGGAAAGTTCCTTCTAAGCCTACCTTCTGCAGGGTTTTTATCATAAATGGGTGTTGAATTTTGTCAAAAGCTTTTTCTGCATCTATTGAGATGATCATATGGTTTTTCTCCTTCAATTTGTTAATATGATGTATCATGTTGATTGATGAGATGCAGCAAAAGCAGTTCTAAGAGGGAAGTTTATAGCAATACAGTCCTACCTTAAGGAATAGGAAACATCTCATAAACAACCTAACCTTGCGCCTAAAGCAATTAGAGAAAGAAGAACAAAAAAAACCCCCAAAGTTAGCAGAAGGAAAGAAATCATAAAGATCAGGTCAGAAATAAATGAAAGAGAAATGAAGGAAATGATAGCAAAGATCAATAAAACTGAAAGCTGGTTCTTTGAGAAGATAAACAAAATTGGTAAACCATTAGCCAGACTCATCAAGGTAGAAAGGGAGAAGACTCAAATCAATAGAATTAGAAATGAAAAAGGAGAAGTAACAACTGACACTGCAGACATACCAAGGATCATGAGAGATTACTACAAGCAACTCTATGCCAATAGAAGGGACAACCTGGAAGAAATGGACAAATTCTTAGAAATGCACAACTACCGGGACTGAACCAGGAAGAAATAGAAAATATGAATAGACCAATCACAAGCAATTGAAACTGAAACAGTTTCAATTGAAATTGAAACTGTGATTAAAATCTTCCAACAAACAAAACCCCAGGACCAGATGGCTTCACAGGTGAATTCTATCAAACATTTAGAGAAGAGCTAACACCTATCCTTCTCAAACTCTTCGAAAATATAGCAGAAGGAGGAACACTCCCAAACTCATTCTACAAGGCCACCGTCACCCTGATACCAAAACCAGACAAACATGTCACAAAGAAAGAGAACTACAGGCCAATATCACTGATGAACATAGATGCAAAAATCCTCAACAAAATACTAGCAAACAGAATCCAACAGCACATTAAAAGGATCATACACCACGATCAAGTGGAGTGTATTCCAGGAATGCAAGGATTCTTCAATATACGCAGATCTTGGTTTCTTAATATCATTCTCCAATAAAAGAAACTTTGTGGTTCCCTGAGAAAGTGGTTGATTCTAAGGATGGTGTAGGGATAATAGAAGATGATCCTACATCATCTTATATTGTCAGAAAGCAAGGAAATGTTCAAAACAAGACAGAACAGAAAAGGATGAGGGCATGTCAAAAGAGCACACAGGAGCCTATCTGAAGGTCAGAGTGGCCGAAGCTAAGACAATTTGAGCAGCAAAATAAATAACAGTTGAATTGGATTATAGTTTACTTAATTAAATATCCTTAAGTCCTTCCTGATATATTCTGAGGGAGAAAGGACAGCATTCTTATTGAAGGATAATTCTAATTAATAAATGTAAAAGAAATGAGTAAAATAGAACGCTCCCTTTTCAGAACATTATAATAATAATCACTACTGGCAAGATCCACTGGTGGTTGATGAAATCATTTGGTACACAGTTAAGGAGAAACAGGATCTTTGTATATACTCAAAGTATCTTCTCCAAAACAAATATTTATTGATTAAAAATGGAAAATAGAATATATACAATGTAGAAATTGGAAAGTTTAGCATCACCAATAATAAGACATATTGATATCATGTCCCCTTGATGTCGTGCACAGAGAAGGGCAGATTACCTTGTGGTATTCTTCCCAGTAATGTATACCCTCAGAGTAATCATGAGAAAACATCAGAGAAACACAGACTGATGGACATCCTACAAAATATCTGACCAGTATTCCTCACAAATCTTAAGATCATAAAAGCAAGGATTCCATGCACAAACTAATCTATGGTGACAATGATCAAAATAGATATTAAGTCTGAAGGGGAAAATTGAGTTGTAGGGATTAGAAGGGAGACTTCTAGGGTTCTGGAAAGGATAGCTAGCTAGCTGATAGGTATAGATAGATCTGAATTATAGTTCAATGTTTCATATTTAAAAATTAATCAAATTCTTTTCTTAAGATTTGTGGATTGTAACAATATGTAAGTTATACCACAATAATTTTTAATGTAATGAAAGAAAAATAAAAAATCTTTTGTACGATCCAGAGGACCTGTGACCAATCTGTCTTCTAATTTTTACTTAACTCCATCCTACTGATTTGGAGAGCCTTAGTTTTCAGGAGGGTGTGTTACCTACATATCCTTCATAATCTACCACTGCCTGGCCTGTTTAGATTTATTTTCTACTCCTCGTCTCTTATGATATAATTTGCATTTTAAAATGTTTAAAAAATAGTTTACCAAATACATTTAAAAGGTATTTCTGTACCTTACCATTCAATTATTCATTTGACAAAAATTTACTGAATATTTGTTTCTACAATCCAATTACTGTTCTAGGCACTTGGGATATAGTTTAACTAGACGCACAGTCTTCTTGTAACTTTACATTCTGGCGATGGGAGAAAAACAGATAATAGCTGTGCTGGAAATTAAATAGAGCAATATGGTAGTTATTAAATAGATTATTAGGGTAGATGCTGGGAAGAGGTCTCTTTAAAAAAGTAACATTTATTTTGAATTCCAAATGATGAGAGAAAGGCAGCTGACACCACATGGAAGAGCACTGCAGGCTATAAGAATGGCGACTGTAAACTTTGGAACAATCTTAGCAAGGGAGAGGATTCTAAAGACAAGTGTCTAGAGCACAAAAGGAGCAAGAGAAAGTTGTGTGATAAGAAGTTAGCAGTGCTATATCACATAGCATTTTGTAAGATAAGGAAATAAGACATTTTTGTTTATGTTTTGTCTGTTTATTTTTATTAATTGTAAGTGTAATTCGGAATAAACTGAGTAATTTTAAGCAGGGAGGGACCACGA
Source organism: Leucopleurus acutus (assembly GCF_964270905.1). Taxonomy (NCBI): domain Eukaryota; kingdom Metazoa; phylum Chordata; class Mammalia; order Artiodactyla; family Delphinidae; genus Leucopleurus; species Leucopleurus acutus. Next base: position 55,868,777 of record NC_139142.1, read on the forward strand.
TCTACTTTATATGTTTAAATGCTTTCTCTAGCTACTGTTTGGAAAGATTATTTCAAGGTAGACAGAAAAGAAGTTAAGAAACTTGATAGAAAGCTTTGGCAGTATGCTAAGCACTATGTGATAACTGTGTGGCCTAGAGGAGAAGAGGTGGAGATGACAAGTATAAATTTTCCAGCTTTATTTTTAGAGGTAGAGATGACAGAGCATATTAACGAATTAGATACGGAGGTATGAGATACAGGGGCATTAAATATACCTAATTGCATGGTTTGAGAAACTCTATGGATGACATTGCCATCTATTAAGATGTCTTTTTATGTGATGCTTCCTAATTATACTTCTGATAAACTCTTGTTATTCATCAGACTGGACAATATCCTCCCGAATTTAAATTGATGCTTATCTAACCAATGCTACCTCTCATACCTGACATATACCTTATATACCTATAAATGCATTTATTTCACTGTTTTGTGCATTTTTAAATGACTTTTTATTATGAGGATGAAATCATGTTGAGGAAAGGGCAGATTAAAAAAAAATCTGTGTTTCTGTATCTTCCAGTCTTTGCAAGATTTCATGACACATAGTACAGCTATACTGTATAATATACTAGCCACTAGCCACATATAGATAATTCGATTTAAATTTCAATTAATTAAAATTAAGTTCCTTAGTTACACAAGCCAGTTTTAAGTGCTCAATTGCCATGTGTGGCTAGTGGCTATTATATCTTTGACAGAACATGTATAGAAAAGTTTCAATTAAATAGTGAGGTTAATTGAGTGTCAGTAAATAGATGGTAAATTGAAATTAAGTAGAATTGTCAAGTTGTGGCACAGCACTGTTCTCTAAGAAATCTGTAATTACCTTACCTCTATAATCATAAATTACCTTATAAAGTGTGTTTGGTTTTATTGGTCAACCATGTCTCATTTGTTTATTATAAATGCTGCCATTTGTAACAGTGTGAAAAATTTATAAAATAGTATTCATAGAAAATACATAATATGGGCTTCCCTGGTGGCGCAGTGGTTGGGAGTCCGCCTGCCGATGCAGGGGATACGGGTTCGTGCCCCGGTCCGGGAAGATCCCACATGCCGCGGAGCGGCTAGGCCTGTGAGCCATGGCCGCTGAGCCTGCGCGTCCGGAGCCTGTGCTCTGCAACGGGAGAGGCCACAACAGTGAGAGGCCCGCATACCGCAATAAAAAAAAAAAAAAAAAAAAAAAAAAGAAGAAAATACATAATATAAATGTGGATATATGTATGTGTATATTTAGTGAATTTTCTCTGTGAACTATATAGACATCCAATTTAATTTCACATATACGTATAGATAATTAAAGAAAATGGCAAATCTGTCAATTTGGAATGCAGAAAGGCCCACATATTTCCATTTGTCACACTTTACCAAGTCTGAAAAATTTAGTCTTTCATTAGGAATAGTTTACTTATATTTAATGGAATTATTGAAATAGCTGACTTTACATCTGCTATCTTACTGTTTGTTTTCTATATGAACCACTTTTATGTTGTTCTTATCTATGTTTTGTCAATATTATTTTGTGAGCCCATTTTTCTTCCATAAACTTGTTAATTAAAAAGTCTTTCTGTTCTTTTAGTAGGTACTTTAGTGATCACAACATGTAACCTTACCTTATTTCAGTCCACCACAAAGTATTGCTCTTATTACTTCCCTAATAACCATAGAAACTTATAATACTTATAACTTCATTTATTCATCTCTCATCTTTTACAGTATTATTTTCATGCATTTAGTTATATTTTAAACCCTATGATCCCTTATTATTGTTTTATACAGTTAATGTTTGCCCAACATTCATTATATTTACCTTTTTGGTGCTCTTTATTCCATCCCACATGTCATTTTGCTCTCCTGTTCTAGCAGAAGGAAGAGTAAATCCCGCTACACTTCTTGAAGGAAGAAAGCATCATCTGGAGTCTCATTTCTTTAATTGACATGCTAAAAGGCAAAACCACATGTTCAAGAGTATACAGAAAAAAGAAACACAGATCATAAAAGCTAATACATTGTAATCCAGATAATAGAGGTTATTAACAAGGCCTTAAAAGTAGGTCTTAATAATATATTATAGAAAATGGAGGATAAAATTAACAAAATAGATGAGAATATGGAACACATCACCAGATAAGTGAAATATATAAAATAAACATATTAAAAGTTTAGAATGTAAAATGCAATATCTAAAATTAATACCTCTTTAGATAAACACAGCAGAACTGAAAATCCTAGAGGTGTGATTAGAGAATTCAAAAACAGGTTGATAGCCAATACCTAAAATGAAGTGCAGAAAAAGTAGGAATTTAAAATACAGAAAAGAATGCTAGAAACCTTTGGGATAAAGTCAAAATATCTGCCATGCTTGTAATTGGAGTACCAAAGAGAGAAGAGATTGAGTGCCAACAGTTCCGCTCAATGCAGATAAAGACTACACAGTTTCAAGCCTGGTTATCAGTCCAGGTAAGGTTGAAGCTACCTTGGCTTCACTCTTTGTCCTCCAGGATTGGCCACTAAAACACTCATCTATTTTTTTTTTCTCACAAGAGTTCAGTTAAAGTCTGTTTTCTAGAAAACTTTCTGATTAAATATCTGGTGTCCAGATTCCTCTACCTCCTGAGGGAAAAGCAAGCATATGCTTCAGACACCCACAGTCCCTGTCTACATTTTATTTGTCATCCAGCAACAGCTCCCTGTGGCATAGTCTGAACTTTCACCCTCTTGATTGTGTAATGTTTTAGCTTTCTATTGAGGCCATAGCAAATTATCACAAATTTTGTAGCTTAAAACAACACAAATTTTTTGTCTTACAATTCTGTAGGATAGAAATCAGACACAGGTCTCACTGGGATAAAATCAAGGAGCTGGCAGGGCTGTGTTCCTTTCTAGAAGCAATAGGGGAGAATCTGTTTCCTAGACTTTTCTAGCTAGTAGGGGATGCTTTTATTTCTTTTTTTATTTTTTTATTTTTTTGCGGTATGCGGGCCTCTCACTGTTCTGGCCTCTCCCATTGCGGAGCACAGGCTCTGGACGCGCAGGCTCAGCGGCCATGGCTCACGGGCCCAGCCGCTCCACAGCATGGTGGGATCTTTCCAGACCGGGGCACGAACCTGCGTCCCCTGCATCGGCAGACGTACTCTCAACCACTGCGCCACCAGGGAAGCCCTGCTTTTATTTCTTAACTTATCTCATGCTTAGTTCATCTTCAGAAGCAGTGTCATAGCATCTCTGTGACCCTTCTTCCAACTTTACTTCCCCTTTGACCATATTCAGGAAAGTTTCTCTGCTTTTAAAGACTTAACAGTTTTGGGCCCACCTGGATAATTCAGGATAATCTCTCTATTTTAGTGTTAGCTGATTACCAGTCCCAAATGCATCTGCAACCTTATTTCCCCTTCACACATTACAAGGGCTATTATTTTACCTTGCTTGAGTTTGGGCACATATGGTAGAAATAGGTCTTATAGGCAGCCATTTGACATAAAAGCTAGAAAACTCAATTGTCCCTCTGTGTCCTAAAATTGTTTCCCAATTGTGGATCCCTGAATGGTTTTTTGAAAGGGAAAATAAAGGCTGGCTGGCCACAACATTTCTCTAACAATATTTACTAAGACATGCCCAGAATTGCCACACGTCCCCCGGTTAAGTCTGTAAAAGTTAGTTCACCTCACTGGGGTCTCCCCTCTTTGGTGTCTTACCTCCTCAAGGTCTCCACCTTTTGAGTTCTCTATCTTCAGCCAGTTGATCTCTATGTTTTAAATATATTTTTTCTAGTGGTTTTGATAGGAGTGCTAGTGCTCTGCTAGCTAATAATCCCTCGTAGAAGTTGAAGTCTTCCTTTATCATTTTATTTTTCAACCTAAAAATATGTAACACAATCTTTTAAATTTGCAGTTGAAAAACAAGCAAAGAAAACAACAAAAAGTCCAACAATGGCCTGTCTGCTACTGTGGAGTTTAGGTGATAAAACTAGTACACTCTTGATGTTTAGATTGTAACTTTTCACATTAGACGACTCTGACAAAAATAAAATAATTCAGTCTTTGCTTATATAAAGTGCTCAGAAAATTAAAGAGCACTTTATAAGTTACTACCTAAAAATTCCACAAGTTCAGGACATTCATCACTGGTCAAATAAATTTTCCTGTAACAGATGCCTTAAAATATTTTCTTTCTATTTTAAGTATTCCATAAGTGAACAATACTACCTGGAAATTAGATTAGCAATATAACTATATTATCAGATTATATATTATTTATAGCTCAGGTAATAAAACACTGTAGAATTTTTTTTTTAATCTGAAAGCCCTTAAGAATTTAAATTTTTGTGTAATATGTATAATAATGAATACAACATTGGCTTAATATTCTATTTTCTTGAAATGTCAGTAGCTAAAGGATAAGAGTCATGAAGAGTTTAGATCAATAATTTAACTTTTCACAGAAGCACAAACAATCCTGAAGTGCCCAAATGATGATCCTCAGCTCAACTTTATCCTCACAGTTCAAGCCTTTGACATCCCTTTAGGAATTCTCTAATCATTTCTATAAACCCTTCATATGATCAAGTTATTTAAAAGTACTATTATATCCTTAATGTGAATTTATACTCCGTTGCTTGAAGTTGGGCCAGTGTGGTAGAAATGGGCCTTTTAGGCAGCCATTTGAGATAAACACCAGAAAATTCAGTTGTCCCTCTTTGTGTCCCGAATTATTGCTCAATTGTAGGTCCCTGAATGCTGGGGTTTTTTTAGAAATAAAACAGGTTCTTTACTGGATCTTAAAACATAGAGGTATATAAAATAAAAGGTGAAATGTCCACTGTTTCTTGGAAGTAACCATTTCTAAACAGTGTATGTGTTTAGTAACATATGAACAAGTGTTCATATATCTTTATATTGATATTTATTTTTTTAACAAAACTGTTGTCATACTATTATATATATATTATTTTCCAATTTGCTTTTGTTCCCACTTACTAGTGTATTTGGGATATTTTCCTAAGAGCACATATGCCCTTCATTTTTGTTTTTTTTCTGAGTCAACTTCTACTTTTTAATTTTTTTAACATCTTTATTAGAGTATAATTGCTTTACAATGTTGTGTTAGTTTCTGCTGTATGACAAAGTGAATCAGCTATACGTATACATATATGCCCATATCCCCTCCCTCTTGCATCACTCTTCCACCCTCCCTATCCTACCCCTTAGGGTGGTCACAAAGCACAGAGCTGATCTCCCTATGCTATATGGTTGCTTCCCACTAGATATCTATTTTACATTTGGTAGTGTATATATGTCAATGCCACTCTTTCACTTCGTCCCAGCTTACCCTTCCCCCTCCAGTGTCCTCAAGTCTATTATCTGTGTCTGCATCTTTATTCCTATCCTGCCCCTAGGCTCTTCAGAACCATTTTTTATTTTAGATTCCATATATGTGCGTTAGCATACGGTATTTGTTGTTCTCTTTCTGACTTACTTCACTCTGTATGACAGACTCTAGGTCCATCCACCTCACTACAAATAACTCAACTTCGTTTCTTTTTATGGCTGGGTGATATTCCATTGTATGTATATGCCACATCTTCTTTATCCATTCATCTATCGATGGACACTTAGGTAGCTTCCATGTCCTGGCTATTGCAAACAGTGCTGCAGTGAACATTGTGGTACATGACTCCTTTTGAATTATGGTGTTCTCAGGGTATATGCCCAGTAGTGGGATTGCTGGGTTGTATGATAGTTCTATTTTTAGTTTGTTAAGGAACCTCCATACTGTTCTCCATAGTGGGGTATAAATTTACATTCCCACCGACAGTGCAAGAGGGTTCGGTTTTCTCCACACACTCTCCAGCATTTATTGTTTGTAGATTTTGTTAGTTAGTTTGTTTTTGTTTTTAACACATTTTTTAAATTTAATTTTTTTAACATCATTATTGGAGTATAATTGCTTTACAATGGTGTGTTAGTTTCTGATTTATAAGTGAATCAGCTTTACATATACATATATCGCCATATCTCCTCCCTCTTGCATCTCCCTCGCACCCTCCCTATCCCACCCCCCTAGGTGGACACCAAGCACTGAGCTGATCTCCCTGTGCTATGTGGCTGCTTCCCACTAGCTATCTGTTTTACATTTGGTAGTGTATATATGTCCATGCCACTCTCACACTTCATCCCAGCTTGCCTTTCCCACTCCCCATGTCCTCAAGTCCATTATCTGTGTCTGCGTCTTTATTCCTGTCCTGTCCCTAGGTTCTTCAGAACCATTTTTATTTTTTAGATTCCATATATATGTGTTAGCATGCGGTATTTGTTATTCTCTTTCTGATGTACTTCACTCTGTATGACAGATTCCAGGTCCATCCACCTCACTACAAATAACTCAATTTCATTTCTTTTTATGGCAGAGTAATATTCCACTGTATATATGTGCCACATCTTCTTTTTCCATTCATCTCTCGATGAACATTTAGTTTGCTTCCATGTCCTGGTTATTGTAAATAGAGCTGCAATGAACATTGTGGTACATGACTCTTTTTGAATTATGGTTTTCTCAGGGTATATGTCCGGTAGTGGGACTGCTGGTTCGTATGGTAGCTCTATTTTTAGTTTTTTAAGGAACCTCCATACTGTTCTCCATAGTGGCTGTATCAATTTACATTTCCACCAACAGTGCAAGAGTGTTCCCTTTTCTCCACACCCTCTCCAGCATTTATTGTTTGTAGACATTTTGATGATGGTCATTCTGACCGGTGTGAGGTGATACCTCATTGTAGTTTTGATTTGCATTTCTCTAATGATTAGTGATGTTGAGCATTCTTTCATGTGTTTGTTGGCAATCTGTATATCTTCTTTGGAGAAATGTCTGTTTAGGTCTTCTCCCCATTTTTGGATTGGGTTCTTTGTTTTTTTATATTGATCTGCATGAGCAGCTTATATATTTTGAAGATTAATCCTTTGTCAGTTGCTTTGTTTGCAAATATTTTTTCCCATTCTGAGAGTTGTGCTTTCACTTGTTTATGCTTTCCTTTGCTGTGCAAAACTTTTAACTTTCATTAGATCTCATTTGTTTATTTTTGTTTTTAATTCCATTTCTCTAGGAGGTGGGTCAAAAAGGAAGTTACTGTGATTTATGTCACAGAGTGTTGTGCCTATGTTTTCCTCTAAGAGTCTTATAGTATCTGGCCTTACATTTAGGTCTTTAATCCATTTTGAGTTTATTTTTTTGTATGGTGTTAGGGAGTATTCTAATTTCTTTCTTTTACATAACTGTCCAGTTTTCTCAGCACCACTTATTGAAGAGTCGGTTTTTTTGCCATTTTATATTCTTTCCTCCTTTATCAAAAATAAGGTGAACATATGTGCATGGGTTTATCTCTGGACTTTCTATCCTGTTCCATTTATCTACATTTATGTTTTTGTGCCAGTAGCATACTGTCTTGATTACTGTAGCTTTGTAGTATAGTCTGAAGTCCAGGAGCATGATTCCTCCAGCTCCATTTTTCTTTCTAAGATTGCTTTGGCAATTCGGGGTCTTTTGTGTTTCCATACAAACTGTGAAATTGTTTGTTCTAGTTCTATGACAAATGCCATTGGTAGTTTGATAGGGATTGCATTGAATCTGTAGATTGCTTTGGGTAGTATAGTCATCTTCACATTGTTGATTCTTCCAATCCAAGAACATGGTATATCTCTCCATCTGTTTGTATCATCTTTAATTTCGTTCATCAGTGTCTTATAATTTTCTGCATACAGGTCTTTTGTCTCCTTAGGTAAATTTATTCCTAGGTATTTTATTCTTTTTGTTGTAGTGGTAAATGGGAGTGTTTCCTTAATTTCTCTTTCAGATTTTTCATCATTAGTGTCTAGGAATGCAAGAGATTTCTGTGCATTAATTTTGTATCCTGCTACTTTACCAAATTCACTGATTAGCTCTAGTAGTTAGAAGACTTTAGCATCTTTAGGATTCTCTATGTATAGTATCATGTCATGTACAAACAGTGACAGTTTTACTTCTTCGTTTCTGATTTGGATTCCTTTTATTTATTTTTCTTCTCTGATTGCTGTGGCTAAAACTTCCAAAACTCTATTGAATAATATTGGTGAGAGTGGGCAACCTTGTCTTATTCCTGATCTTAGAGGAAATGGTTTCAGTTTTTCACCATTGAGAACGATGTTGGTTGTGGGTTTTGTCATATATGGCCTTTATTGTGTTGAAGTAAGTTCCCTCTGTGCCTACTTTCCAGAGGGTTTTATTCATAAATGGGTATTGTATTTTGTCGAAAGCTTTTTCTCCATCTATTGAGATTATCATATGGTTTTTATACTTCAGATTGTTAATACGGTATATCACTTTGATTGATTTGCATATGTTGAAGAATCCTTCCATTCCTGGGATAAACGCCACTTGATCAAGGTGTGTGATCCTTTTAATGTGCTTTTGATTCTGTTTGCTAGTGTTTTGCTGAAGATTTTTACATTTATGTTCATCAGTGATATTGGCCTGTAGTTTTCTCTTTTTGTGACATCTTTGTCTGGTTTTGGTATCTGGGTGACGGTGGCCTCATAGAATGACTTTGGGAGTTTTCCTCCCTCTGCTATTTTTGGAAAAGTTTGAGAAGGATAGGTATTAGCTCTTCTGTAAATATTTCATAGAAGTCGCCTGTGAAGCCATCTGGTCCTGGGCTTTTGTTTGTTGTAAGATTTTTAATCACAGTCTCAATTTCAGTGTTTGTGATTTGTCAGTTTATATTTTCTATTTCTTCCTGGTTCAGTCTCAAAAGGTTGTGCTTTTCTAAGAATTTGTTCATTTCTTGCAGGTTGTCCATTTTATTGGCATATAGTTGCTTGTAGTAATCTCTCATTATCCTTTGTATTTCTGCAGTGTCAGTTGTTACTGCTTTTTGATTTCTAATTCTGTTGATTTGAGTCTTTTCCCTTTGTTTCTTGTTGAGTCAGCCTAATGTGTTATTTATTTTGTTTATCTTCTCAAAGAACCAGCTTTTAATTTTATTGATCTTTGCTATTGTTTCCTTCATTTATTTTTATTTATTTCTGATCTGATTTTTATGATTTCTTTACTTCGCTAACTTTGGGGTTTTTGTGTTCTCCTTTCTCTAATTGCTTTAGGTGTAAGGTTAGGTTGTTTATTTGATATTTTTCTTATTTCTCGAGGTAGGATTGTATCGCTATAAACTTCCGTCTTTCAGCTGCTTTTGCTGCATCCCATAGGCTTTGTGTCGTCGTGTTTTCATTGTCACTGTTTCTCGGTATTTTTTTATTTCCTCTTTGACTCTTCAGTGATCTCTTGGTTATTTAGTACTGTACAGTTAAGCCTCCATGTATTTGCATTTTTTACATTTTTTTCCTGTAATTGATATCTATTCTCATAGTGTTGTGGTTGGAAAAGATACTTGATATGATTTCAATTTTGTTAAATTCACCAACGCTTGAATTGTGACCTAAGATATGATCTATCCTGGAAAATGTTACATGAGTACTTGAGAAGAAAGTGTATTCTGTTGTTTTTGGATGGCATGTCCTATACATATCAATTAATTCTATCATGTTTAATGTGTCATTTAAAGCTTGTTTTTCCTTATTTATTTTCTTTTTGGATGATCTGTCCTTTGGTGAAAGTGTGGTGTTAAAATCCCCTACTATGATTATGTTACTGTCTATTTCCCATTTTATGGATGCTAGCATATCCCTCATGTATTTAGCAGCTCCTATGTTGGGTGCATAAACGTTTACAATTGTTATATATTCTTCTTGGATTGATCCCTTGATCATTTAGTGTAGTGTTCTTCTTTGTCTCTTGTAATAGTCTTTATTTTAAAGTGTATTTTGTCTGCTTTGAGAATTGCTACTCCAGCTTTCTTTTGTTGTCCATTTGCATGGAATATCTTTTTCCATCCCTCCACTTTCAGTGTGTGTGTCCCTAGGTCTGAAGTGCGTCTGGTTTAAACAGTATATATACAGGTCTTCTTTTCGTATCCATTCAGCCAGTCTGTTTCCTTTGGTTGGGGCATTTAATCCTTTTACATTTAAAGTAATTATTGATATGAATGTTCCTATTCCTATTTTCTTAATTGTTTTGGGTTTTTATTGTTGGTCTTTTCTGTCTCTTGTGTTTCCTGCCTAGAGAATTTCCTTTAGCATTTGTTGTAAATCTGGTTTGGTGGTGCTGAATTCTCTTAGCTTTTGCTTGTCTGTAAAGTTTTTAATTGCTCTGTCAATACTGAATGAGATCCTTGCTGGCCAGTGTAATCTTCGTTGTAGGTTTTTCCTTGTCATCACTTTAAATATGTCCTGCCACTCCCTTCTGGCTTGCAGAGTGTCTGCTGAAAGATCAGCTTTTAACCTTATGGGGGATTCCCTTGTATATGATTTGCATTTCCCTTGCTGTTTTTAATATTTTTTCTTTGTATTTAATTTTGATAGTTTGATTAATATGTATCTTGGGGTGTTTCTCCTTGGATTTATCCTGTATGGGACTCGCTGTGCTTCCTGGACTTGATTGACCATTTCCTTTCCCATATTAGGGAAGTTTTCAACTATAATCTCTTCAAATATTTTCTCAGCCCCTTAGCCCCTTTCTTTTTCTCTTCTTCTTCTGTGACACCTGTAATTCAAATGTTGGTGCATTTAATGTTGTCCCAGGTATCTCTGAGACTGTCCTCAATTCTTTTCATTCTTTTTCTTTATTCTGCACTGCAGTAGTTATTTCCACTATTTTATCTTCCAGGTCACTTATCTGTTCTTCTGCCTCAGTTATTGTGCTGTTGATTCCTTCTAGAGAATTTTGAATTCATTTATTATGTTGTTCATCATTGTTTGTTTGCCTTTAGTTCTTCTAGGTCCTTGTTAAACATTTCTTGTATTTTCTCCATTCTAATTCCAAGATTTTGGATCATCTTTACTATCATTGCTCTGAATTCTTTTTCAGGTAGACTGCCTATTTCCCCTTCATTTGTTTGGTCTGGTGGGTTTTTACTTTTCTCCTTTCTCTGTTGCATGTTTCTCTGTCTTCTCATTTTGCTTAACTTACTGTGTTTGGGGTCTCCTTTTCCCAGGCTGCAGGTTTGTAGTTCCTCTTATTTTTGGTGTCTGCCCCCAGTGGTAAGGTTATTTCAGTGAGTTGTGTAGGCTTCCTCGTGGAAGGGACTGGTACCCTTCCCTCGTGGAAGGGACTGGTACCTGTGTTCTGCTGGATGAGGGTGGATCTTTCTGGTGGGCAGGACCACGTCCGTTGGTGTGTTTTGGGGTGTCTGTGACCTTATTATGATTTTAGGCAGCCTCTCTGCTAATGGGTGGGGTTGTGTTCCTGTCTTGCTAGTTGTTTGGCATAGGGTGCCCAGCACTGGAGCTTGCTGCTTGTTGAGTGGAACTGGGTCTTAGCATTGAGACAAGGATCTCTGAGAGAGCTCTCGCTGATTGATATTACATGAGGCTGATATTGATATTACGAGGTCTCTGGTGGTCCAGTGTCCCGAACTCCGCTCTCCCACCTCAGTGGTTGAAGCCTGACACCTGGCTGGAGCACCAAAACTCTGTCAGCCACACAGCTCACAAGAAAAGTGAGAAAATAAAGAAAGAAAAATAATAATAATAAAATTGTTATGAAAATAAAAAAATATTTAAAAAATAATAAAAAAAAGAGGAGAGCCACCAAAGCAATAAACAAGTCCACCAATGATAACAAGCGCTAAAAACTATACTAAGATAAACATAAAAATCAGAAACTAGTCTGTCGCCTACAGCAAACCCAAAGTCTACAGTTGCTCCCAAAGTCCACTGCCTCAATTTTGGGATGATTCGTTGTCTATTCAGGTAATTCCACAGATGCAAGGTACATCAAGTTGATATCGGGATTTAATTCGCTGCTTCCGAGGCTGCACAGGGAAATTTCCCTTTCTCTTCTTTGTTCTCACAGCTCTTGGGTTTCAGCTTTGGATGTGGCCCCGCCTCTGCATGTAGGTCACCCTCTGGTGTTTGTTCTTCACCCAGATAGGAGGGGGTTAAAGAAGCGGCTGATTAGGGGGCTCTGGCTCACTCGGTGGGGGTGGGGGGAGGGAGGGTATGGAATGCGGGGTGAGCCTATGGCATCAGAGGCTGGCATGACGTGCAACAGCCTGAGGAATGCCATGTGTTCTGGAGAAGTTGTCCCTGGATCACGGGACCCTGGCAGTGGCGGGCTGCACAGGCTCCCGGGAGGGGAGGTGTGGATAGTGACCTGTACTTGCACACAGGTTTCTTTGTGGCTGCAGCAACAGCCTTAGCGTTTCATACCTGTCTCCGGTGTCCGTGCTGATAGCCGCAGCTCACGCAGGTTTCTGGAGCTCAGTTAGGCAGTTCTCTGAATCCCCTCTCCTCGCACACCCCAAAACAATGGTCTCTTGCCTCTTAAGCAGTTCCAGACTTTTTCCTGGACTCCCTCCCGACTAGCTTTGGCGCACTAGCCCCCTCAGGCTGTGTTCATGCATTCAACCCCAGTCCTCTCCCTGGGATCTGACCTTCGAAGCCCGAGCCTCAGCTCCCAGCCCCCACCTGCCCTGGCAGGTGAGCAGACAAGCCTCTCAGGCTGGTGAGTGCTGATTGACACTGATCCAATGTGCAGGAATCTCTCTGCTTCGCCCTCTGCACCCCTACTGCTGCGCTCTCCTCCGTGGCTCCGAAGCTTCCCCTCTGCCACGCCCCCTCGCCCCCCCCACAACACCCCCCCCCCCCCGGCCCGTCTCCACCAGTGAAGGGGCCTCCTAGTGTGTAGAAGCTTTTCCTCCTTCACAGCTCCCTCCCAGAGGTGCAGGTCCCATCCCTGTTCTTTTGGCTCTGTTTTTTCTTTTTTCTTTTGCCCTACCCAGGTACGTGGGTGTTTTCTTGCCTTTTGGGAAGTCTGAGATCTTCTGCCAGCATTCAGTAGGTGTTTTGTAGGAATTGTTCCACATGTAGGTGTGTTTTTGATATATTTGTGTGGAGGAAGGTGATCTCCACATCTTACTGCTCTGCCATTTTGAAGGTCCTCCTCTCCAGAATGCTTTTTTTTTTTTTTTTAAAGCTGTACGCGGGCCTCTCACTGTTGTGGCCTCTCCCGTTGCGGAGCACAGGCTCCAGTCGCGCAGGCTCAGTGGCCATGGCTCACGGGCCCAGCCGCTCCGTGGCATGTGGGATCTTCCCAGACCGGGGCATGAACCCGCGTCCCCTGCATCGGCAGGCGGACTCTCAACCCCTGAGCCACCAGGGAAGCCCCCAGAATGCTTTTTTGAAAGAGATAATGAAGGGTGGCTGGACACAACATTTCTTTCACTATATTTACTAATTCTTTTCAAATGTACTACCTTGGAGATGCACAATCTTCAGTCTTAATCTGTCCCTTTGTGAAAAGAATGCCGATGAAAATCTCATTTGCTGAAAACAAAACAAAGACAGTGTTGCTGATTCCTTCCGATATTGAATTCTGAAGGTTTAAAAATTCAAATTGTTCCCGATAAAGCAATAGAGAATAATGCATAAGAACAAAGAGGCTGGAAGCCAGATAGCATATAATGTAATCCCTGCACTCCATCTATTGAGTGTGTGACTTTGGCACATTTCTTAACTGCCCAGTTCTTAGTTTCTCCATTTGTGAACAAGGTAACAATAGTAACTTATTTCATTGGTTTCTTGCAAGAATTAAATAATTTAAGATTTTAAATTCCTTATTACTTAACACATAGTAAGTGCTCAAGAAGTGATAGTTGTTTTCTGATGTATGGTGCATGCTTGAAAAGCTGCTGACAGCACATCAGCAGTCCTTCTCCACCTTAGTAAAGGCACTGGGTAGCACCACCTAATTGAAGATGACTTCTTTGATGACAGACACCAAATATTTAATATCACACATATACATACACACATATTTACACTTTAATGTTGTATGACCTTTATGCTAAATATATATGTATACAGTGTTTAAGCCATAGTCCTCCTCCTCATCATCATCATCTTTATCCTTGCTGACAAATATTGAATGCTTGCCATGCTTACCATTTGCCAGGCACTATGCTAAGTGTTTTGCATTAATATCTGTTTTTACCCTTAGAACAACTGTTTGAGATGGGAGCTATTATTATGACTATATTAATGAGGCATAGAGAAGTCAAGTAACTTAATTGTCATATATCTAGAAATAACAAGGCAAGGATTCAAACTGAGTCCATACCTGACCCTAAAGCCTGTTCTCATAACCATTTCACTGCCTAGGCAATGGAAAGGTCAGTTTATACAGAAAAACAGTTGGATTAATTAAGTGGAAAAAGTTAACTTAATTGTTAAAAGTCTTACAAGAAATTGTATTCTTCTGCTGCTAATGAAAAAAGTACTAAATTATAATTTCCAAAGAGCAAGGATGTTTTTTCCACTTCTCTTTGACTAACTTGGACAAAATGTATTTGATAACTACTCCCTAGTCTTACTTTGGCAAGCTAATTTTGGCTTTTTACACTTGCATTTATCCATATTTTTGGAACTTTTGACAAAGTTTGGATTTTTTCTACCATTTACTCTGCAGAAATCAGTTTCCAGGGTAAAATAAATTGCTATTCCCTCTCACTCACATTCTCTTCAGCTTTTCACAGGTACTGTCTTTTTCAACTTGTTTTTCAACTCTGAGCAGCACTTGACATATATTGAAAAATCAATTTTTTTCTTTTAAGCAAAGAGACTTGCTGGCAGTAGCATTAAAACCTGTAAATCAAAAAAAAAAAAAAAAAAGAAAAAAAAAACCCCTGCAAATCACCAAAGAATTCTGAAATTTTACACTCTAAAGAGACAGACTTTATTTACCTAGTTAATAACATATGATACTTCATGGCTCCTCCAGAAAGAAGATTGGTTGGGCTGGACAACATTTTATTGATACTGACACAGATAAAATAAATAAAAAGAAAACAATGAAGAGTATCATATTCTATCTTCCAAGTTAGTATTTACAGAAGGAATGATAATCAAGTATTTTCTCCACAAAATAACTTTTATTAAAATTCATTTTAATAGTTTTAGAAAACCTTACATTAACATTCTATACTAGAAGAAATGATACAGTGTGATAAAATGACACAGTGATGTACATCTCTTAAAGAGTAAAGGAGAAACTGATTTGAGATTTATTTATTCATTTATTTATTCACTTACTAATTTATTGTCTAATATTTAAAGTAACCTTGGGAAATGATCTAATCATCCTGGGCTCCATGTCTTTTTCTGTTAACATAGACTGCCCTAGAATATGTTCCGTACATTCCTGACTCTTCTGATTCCTTTCCTTCTGTGCATGAAACATAAATGCCATAGCATTGTGGTTAATTAAGTGTTATATGGGCAAGAAGCCCTTTGCTTATCACGTAATCAGGTAAGATGAAAAACTGAATACACAGCAGACCTTTTTAAATATGTTACTACAATCCTAATTTAGCACTTACGGGAAGGAACCTTTAGAATATGGAATTAAAATCAACATTTGTGAGTGAAGCAAGCAAAAATCAAGGAATTACAGACAGCATTAAGCATCTGTCTAAGAAGCTCATTCTAAGAAAAAGCTGGAGAATCTGTGGTTGGTGAAGATTTTGCAATAATTCAAGACAGTGTACTCAGGTGCAGGTTTAGGAATGAACTACAATTAAAGACCTGGATGAAGAGTTTAAGATGGATGGATTTCAGCATCAAATAGACCTGGATTCAAAACTTAGCATGTTCACCTTCCCACTTCATGGAAGGTTAAATTTGTCCAGTAGAGTTTCCTCTGTAGGTGATTTTTTTGTCTATTTTTATTCAAATGTGGACATCAGTTTGTCACAAGTCCCATCACTCACTGGAGCCATGTGTCTTGCCTGGAACACTTAACACTTTCAGTTAACCATATTTTGTGATCCATGCAGGGTCACTGCCTCACCTCCTCTTAATCTTCTAGTTACTAGTATGAATGAAGTTAAGAACACTAGAAAAATAATTAAGTAAACATATTAAGATGCATATTTAGTCCACTTTAACATAATTCTGAAAGAGGATATTAGATTGGAAAATATACTCTCTGTTCATATGTTTATGCAATTTTTTCTTTTTTTTTTTTTTTGCGGTATGTGGGCCTCTCACTGCTGTGGCCTCTCCCGTTGCGGAGCACAGGCTCTGGATGCGCAGGCCCAGCGGCCATGGCTCACAGGCCCAGCCGCTCCGCGGCATGTGGGATCTTCCTGAACCCGGGCACGAACCCGTGTCCCCTGCATCGGCAGGTGGACTCTCAACCACTGCGCCACCAGGGAAGCCCTGTTTATGCAATTTTAATACATCAAAAGTTTTTTAAGATGTTATAGGAGGAATACATTATTTCAAACAGATTCAGACTACTCAAAAATTAGTACCTTGCTTGAAGTCTTGCATGATGTTGAGGGAATTGTAAGACCCTCTGAAATAGAAAGTACATTATTTATTATGGAATCTTTAATGAGATGGCAAAATGTAGGTGCTCAAAACATAAAAGAAAACTTAAGTAATTAGTAATCTCATCAAATCATTACCTAATTTATCTATTTCTAATATGTAACCACATTCCAAAATATTATTTCAGGGGCCTATAAAATTCATAGAATAGAATTAAACATACTGGTAAATTAGAGGGAACTACTACAACCTGGAGAGTCATATCAGGATGGATATAGTTGATTTGACCAAGAGTAGAGCTGTGTTCTTAAGCACAGCAGCTGGCCAGGTAGCAAATGGCAACAGACATAGGATCTTTGAAATGAGTTAGCATTCTCTGGGGATTACCTGAGAAAATGAACAAAGAGAACCTAGTATACTTGACTTCCTAGAGCCAGTTGGTATTCTGTAATAACCTAAATGGGAGAAGAATTTGAAAAAGAATAGATACATGTATATTTAAAACGTAATCACTTTGATGTACACCTGAAACTAACACAAACACTATTAATCAACTATACTCCAATATTAATAAAATTTTTTTAAAAAACTTAAATAAATGGAAGTGTCGCATTGCTAGATGGAGAAATTGGAAGCCAATATGTTATGAAGGCATGCCTATTTGAAAATGATTTTATTATAATAGGAGATAACATGTCAATATCTTCTTGTGTAGCTCATTATTTATAAGTCTGTGGTACGTTATATAAAGAGTAATAGAACAATCTTATAGAAGGTGATAGTAGTATTAAGTGACTAATTGCAGTTGCAAAGTTCCAGACATTGCTCTTAATCCTTTGCATATATTATCTCATTGAATTCTTGCATATATTATCTCATTGAATTCTCACATATATTTCATCAAGTAGGTACTCATTATACAGAGGGTAAACTGACACAGAGAAAAATATGTGCAAGGTCACAGATTCAGACAGTGGTGGTGCCGGTACCTACTAAAGCTTTATCTACTAAAGGCAATCTTTCCTAAAGCTATTTCACTCCCTGGTGTATACCAAACGGTAATGAGTGCTTATGTTCACCAGAAGATTTTAATAGTAAAACTTGTAAAACTCATAACTATATATGATACATTAAAACAAAATGCCACAAGCAATGAAAAAGAGCAAACTGTTTCTGTGTATAATAACATGGATTTGTTAAAGGTAGATGGTGAGTTTAAGAATTGTTCTAATGAAATCATCTATATTTTTCTAAGTGCTTTAATTTTTTTCTGACAGTGATAGTAAATATTATTTAAATTACTTTAAATTGACAGATTATTAATATCTTGTTATTTGTCACTAAATCTTCCCATCAATTAATTCTCCATTTTTTCAATTCTTCTTTTATGTCCTCAGATCCTCAAAAATGTATTTGAAAGTCCTAATTGTGAGTAATTTATGTGTGTGTGTATTTTTATATATATATATATATATATATATATATATATATATATATATATATAGTCTCTAATTAATTCCAAGAAATATTTCTGGGTCAAATGAGATCTGTTTAGTCTTTTATAAATTTTGCCATGTTACTTTCATGGATGTTGTACCATGAAATAGTAACAATATACTGTGATTATCATAGCAATATACAGGGAACCTAATTTCCAACTTAATATGCTACCAAACAATTAGAACTTAGTTGCTCTAGCTGGCTGAAAATATATTTCAGTTTTTTAAAAATATTCATTTCTCTTTCATAAGTGACATTATTATCATATCATATTTAAGAGCCATCTTTGCCTCTTAGTAAATTTACTGTTTAAAACCATTTTCAACTTGTTATTCACCCGTTGACCTTTTTTTATTGATTTCAAATTCTTTATCATTTAGTGAAATTATCCTTTTTAGTGTATGTTGCAAATGTTTTTCCAGTTTGCTTTTGTCTCTTACTTCAAGTATTGTGGTGTGACTTTTTTTCCCCATATGCGATTATTTTTAAAATATATTAAAATTTTCAATCTTAGAATTTCTGTAATTTTTTTAAATTTTTGTCTAGTGAGAAAAGCCTTTCACATTCTGAGATTAATAATTTTACTATGGTTTCTTCCATATTTTTAATTATTTGTCTTCTCCTCT
Organism: Leucopleurus acutus; assembly: GCF_964270905.1. Lineage (NCBI taxonomy): Eukaryota > Metazoa > Chordata > Mammalia > Artiodactyla > Delphinidae > Leucopleurus > Leucopleurus acutus. Next base: position 55,887,359 of record NC_139142.1, read on the forward strand.
CCTCTTTCTTTTCCTGTCTTCTTCTACAGTTCTCCTCCCCTTCTCCTTCTTTTCTTTAACATTGCTTTTACCTAATTAGAATTTATCTTAATTTGGGGTTGAGATATGTATTCACAATATCCTTTTTGTTAAATTAATACCCAAAAGGACTTACCCCATTTTTGTAAATGTTTCTTCATTTCCCATTGATCATAAGCATCAACTTTATCATATATTAATGGCTTTATTCATCTGGAGATACTTAAAATCTTTATTCTTTAGCTTATTAATCTGTCTATTCATGTAACAGTATCACATGATTTAATTATTATAGCACTATAATATATTTTTTTGTCTGCTATGACTAGCATTGCTTTACTATTCTTAATTTTCAGAATTTTCCCAGATAGTTTTACTTGGTTTTATTTTTCCCACAAAATTTAGAATCATCTTTTCTAGTCAAAAACTCTTCTGTAGGTTTCATTGAGAGTACATTAAATGTATTAACTGATTTAGGGAGAATTGTTATTTTAGTTGTTTTGAATCTTTCTGTCTATAAACCTGATTTATGTACATCTTTGTTCTGTTCTTATTTTAGGAGATATATAAAAATCTATAATAGACATATAATTTTATTTATTGATTTATTCTTTATATGTATTTTATCCTTTTTTGTTTTATTATTATAAATAAAATTATAATTTTATTTTCTAATTCGTGGTTGTTTCTACATGAGAAGCTTGTTGATTCCTGAGTTGTATTATTTTTTAATCAGCCAGCTTCCTCTAGTCTCTTAATCTTTTTTTTGAATTGTTTTAGTTAATACTCTTTGATTTTCCAATTATCAAAAAAATTACAGGTAAGTAATAAACATTAAAACTCTTCCTTTCCAACTGTATGTCTCTCATTGCATTGTCTTGACAGACGATACTGTCTAGGACTTCCAGGGCATTGTTGAATAATAATAATAATGGCTGCAAAACATATCTAGGTTCTAAATTCAATGGTACTGCTTCTAGTATTCTAATTAAGCATGGCATTAGCATTTTTGTTGTTGCTGTTGTTAAATATGTTTTCTATTTTTAAAAAAGCATTCTTCTGTTATTATTTTACTTAGCTTTTTCTTTCTCATCAATAACCTAATGAGGGATAATAAAAAACGTCTCTCCAGAATGTATAGAAATAGAGCACATATGGTTCTTTCTTCTCTTTAGAATATTTGTCATGTCCCATTTTCTGACTCCTTAGTATCTTTTGATACTCTCATTTGGGGGAATTCTCAGTCTTTATGATAGCCATCCCCTACCATATTAGAATCCACAAGACTTAGTTACTCAGTGAGGACCAATTGTAGGTCTAGGTCAAACAGAACCAAGAATTCATCAATACACCTACTTCCAAAGACTTTTCAGAGGTCAGCAACTTGAATATTCAGAATCTTTGTATATTTTGTTGGCAGAAGTACCTAAGTTTCAGTATCAACAGTGGTAGAAGAAAAGAAGTCATCTTATCAAGGCAATTTCATAGCATTGTTTTGGGTATTATACATGGTAGCTAAATTCAAGCTTTCTACTTCAGCTTTCCAGTGATTAAACAAGCTACTGAATATCCTTTTCTGTTTAATTGGCTACCACAAATGATATATGTTTATTAAAGTTAATTACTCTGGATCTATTTAATTTGGTGGCAGGTATGAATAGAAAGTAACTCACTCTCATGGTACTTTTGGAGGTCTGGAACTGGCCTTCTGACCTACTTTGGAATTCTGTCACTTATAAACGTATTAAGTTATGTGCCTCACAGCAACCCATGGCATGCATCAGCAAGTAACTAAATTACCATCTATGGATAACTGGAATAAAGTCCAAGTGAAGCTGTTTCCATAGAAAAATATAAAGACACGAGGAATCCAAGGAATGTGTGTGCTGAGCTTTCCTTTATTTATACTGGATCTTAAAGAGAATGTTTAGCCATTGTTAAGTACAGAAATCATTATATCATGTTAAACTTAGGTTACTAATAAAGTATATGAAAGAGTATAAACATGAAAAGAGAAATGGCTGCACAGGGCGGTAACTAGATTGCTGGAGTACTCCAAAGCCCCACCAACCACACCTCCCTTGTCAGCAGAAGCAGCCTTACCTCCCCAGGGTCTCATGAGACTGTTATTGCCTTGCTGAAGACTCTAAAACAATCTCTGGAGCAATCAAACCTTCTCATGCACAACTCCACTAACTCTAATTTTATCATTTTATCCAGATCTGTAATGAGACAGAATCCAGCATTCCCCAGGGGGCTGGTTATAGTTAACCTGGGAGAAAAAGAGTAAAAGCATTGGAAAGCTTTGTTAATTTATATTGGATGAAATCCATGCATGATATTTGTGTGTATGGATTCTAAGAGCATTTGACCAAAGAGAAAGAAACATAATTTTAGTAAAGCTGATTTTTTAAAGAGTACATTGATTGAGAACTTTATATTCCACCTGGAAACAGGAATGGTTCTAGCTGTTTGTTTACTGTTCTTTGAACTCAAAGTTATCTCTCACTAAATGAGGATGAGATGCTAGAAATTCCTCAGTCTACTGTAGTGGAAGAAATAGAAAAATTGATATTTATCAGTGTCAAAATAGATTTAAGATGTGCAATCTACTCCTAACTAGTTCCTAACTAATGTCCCCAGAGGTGGTTCATCAAAGCATTAAGAACTGTATTTTTATGAGAATGATAATATTGTTGAAATGTATTGTGGTGGTATTTCTGTGAAAGTCAGAGATGTTGTTAGTAGATTCTACTTTTTAAAATAGATTCCCTGATCTTTGGGATGAAGTAACCACAGGGTAATAGATGCCAAAAAACTTCATATAAATGCAAAAACTATTAAGCGATTATGGAGTTCCTGGTACTGAAAGAGGCAAGACATTAAAGTCCGATTGGATTATAAGAGTAAAGAGTTGTACAAAAATAAACAAAATAAAACAAACAATATAAATCTAGATCTGGCAACCAGAGGTTTATTCTGAATCAATATAATAGTAACTTAAAGTATCTTAACCAGTTCTCAAAAATGTGTCATTTCACAATCTCAGGTCCTCTTTAATGTAGTTGAATCTAAGTAACAAAGAGAAAGGGTCCTACACTAGCATAATAAGTGTATATTATAATTCTTCATTTTTGCCTTTCCCAAAGCGACCTGTCAGTTGTGTACCATTGTAATTGTTAGGGATTTCAGGGATTGTTGGACATATGTCCAAGTGAATGCAAATTCTTGGGACACAGAATAACATTGTGTTCCACAGATAAAGATAGAGGGTTAGCACGGTCTAGTGATAGAGTTTTACTCATGGTTGATATATAGTTGGTCCACAGAGTCTCAAACATGTTCTTTGATTACTTTTTCAATGCTTGAATACAGAATTTTAATAAATTCACTTAGTAATTGGTATATTGTCCATATTAGCTTACTGATTTCTGGAGCAAGGGCTATTATGCTATGAAGGAGCTTATGCTCTATAGGTTAGTTTATCCCTCCAAGATCCCTGTTTAGTTTACTATGGAACTATACAGAATACGGATAGAACTTGGGAAACACCTTGGATTATAATACATTAATTGAGTGGTAGTCCTAGTTGAAGCTTCCATCTGGATGTATTCTATATTGTAGTAAGTTAACACAGCCAGTATTATTTACTTTATTGCTCTGGAAGTTACCTTGTTACCTTGTTTTTTCCTACTAAAATAAGCTAAAATTCCTTTGGTGGATTTATATTCCTAAAACTTCTATAAATTAGGGGACATTTTTCTTAGAAAAATTATATATGTATATATTAATATAGAGTTGATAAGGCATCTCTCGGGGATATGTAAAGAGCTATATAATTGAGGAGTCCTGAAATTAAGCTTCATTAGCTTCATGAAAAATCTGTCTCTGAGCTCATCATCACTATTTTGCTTCAGGACTCCATGAACTCTCCTGCTCTCTTACACAGTGTAGTCTGAAGGAGCCTTCCTGTAACAGGGAAGAGCCAAATCTGACTACATGTTGGACCTGTTTCTTTTACTTTAACCTTTTTTTTCTGCTGCTTTTGTTCACCAAAAGGATACTGTCTATACATAATGGCCTGTCTCGGGGAACCCTGCCCCTCTGCCTAAATGTTAAACCAAAGTGCCTTTGTTCAGGGAAACATCCAGACCCTGTCCACCTGTGGATGGCTGCAAGAAAGAAGAAATGAACACATCTCCTCCCTGAGGCTGGCCATTCCAGGGGACATTTGCAAATCTTATGGCCTTCTTACTTTACTTCATCTCCTCCCCCCTCTCTGTTCTATAAAAGAAACTGGCATCCAAACCCCGATAAGATGGTTATTTTGAGACATTATTCTGACATCTTCTCGGTCTCCTGGCTTTCCAAATAGTCATATTCCTTGCCTCAACACCTCGTCTCCGATTTATTGCGTGTAGTGCGGCAAGCAGAGCAAGTTTGGACTCCGTAACATTCCTAATCTCCATATTCTGTAAAACATAATGGAGGCCCAGTAAGTGATGATCTGATGACATTTTGTGGGTAGATCCTTGGGGAAATGAAGTTGGTGTTTTGATGAGAGACCTGTATGCTCAAGTTAGAAGGTAATTCCCAGGGAAATGCTCTATTTGAGCTTGTCATCTCAATCAAATTCTGGAATTCTGTGGCTTAGGACATAGTAGATAACCCCTCTAAAGGATATTTGCAATACAATTATGAATGCAGAGTCACTATGCATGGTAGGTATAAGTAAAGATAACAACAAACGTTTCTCCTCTTCTCTTCTCTCCCAGTGTATATGGGCCTTAATTTTGCCTTCGTCTAATTATTAGAAACCTGAGAAAAGTAGAATTTCAGCTGTTTCACCAGGCAACATTGTTTAGGACACAAAAAAAGAAATGCTGACTACTAAACCACATCTAGACTACGGGACTATTAAAAAACAAACTAGTAAAAATCTGGGTGAAGCCATAGCTTTGGGTTTTCCTCAGCTTGGCGATTGAGTCTGTTCCTCTTTTGGTAAATTGGAAGCTAAGCTTACGAAACTGTTGGAAGAGAGATTGATTCCTATATGGAGCTCTCAGAATTTCTAAGTCATTGTGAATCCCCCACACCATTCCATGGTCTCATTCCCGCACATTGAGCTGTCAGTTTTTAAGGCTAACAAGTAGCTCCTGGGAATTTGCAAGGACTGTCAGAGAAGCACTGCTCTCGGTGCTGGCATGCTGGGTTTCCTGTTCTGTGTTTTTGTATAATCTGAGAAATCTAGTGCTGGATATGACCTCTTTTAATCTTCTGAGTCTGAAATTTCCAATTGAACCTAAAATTATCAAGATTGGCTGTTGCAATTGACATTTCAGGAATTTGAGGGTAACATATCACATCTGGGAATACTGTTCACAACACTGTATTAAACAACCAGCAAGACTGCCAGGTTTGAATGCAGTCTAGAGGGCAGAGGCTCTTCGCTGAATAGAGACTATAGTGTGTCTATAACTTGCTACTTTATCCTTTTGTTTCAGCTGATCAAATGTTGATATGTGTGTGGAAAAGGAAGGGGCTGAATGAAAATGTGCCAAACGCTAATAAGAGGGGTACCTAGGAGACCTTTAGGGTACTGGAGTGATGACCTCTTTGGTAAGTAACTTTCCTCATTTTGAAACATATATATGTTTGCTCTTGGATTAAGTGACTAGTTAATCATGGTTTGCAAGGTTATTATGGTGGTTGAGCTACCAGTTATAAATTGTGTGTTATATAATCCACTGACATCTACTCTTACTTTCATAAATCCCTTCCTTTTGTTTCCCTTACCCTTATTCTGTTGTTCTTTTCTAGTATCTTATATTTGATGTTTAATATAACTATATTACTTGATTTATTACTATTAATACACAAGGCCTTAAATTGTCTTTTAAACACTAATTTAACTATGTCAAGATTCTGATATTCAGGTTTTCATATTATTCTAGCTCTTGTATTTTTTAAAATATTTTAACTTTGACCCAAAATATATATAGGAGGGAATTTAGTTAATCTGTTTAATGTAACTTCCTTGAGAGAGGGCCTTTTCTGATTTCTGGTTTTTCTCTAATTTTGTCATATTGTGATAAGGTGATATCATCTACACGTACAACTTTTCTTTATTCATTTTAGTTTACAGCCTAATATATGATCAATTTTCATGAATATTCCTTTGCCACTAAAAAGTTTTATTCTTTTTTTCATTTGTGTTATCGATGTCTGCCTATTTATTTTGTGATTTAGCTTCTTTATATTCTTACTTAAATATCTTTAATTTTTTAGTTCATCTGTCATTTACTGAGAGGAAATTGAAGTCTACTATTATAGTATTTGTCTACTCCGACTCCTGCATTTTTTGCTTTTTAATATTTGTTATTATTAACCTGAAAACATATTAATTAATTATATATTTTTAATAAACTGTTCTCCTAAACATCATAAAGTAATAAACACCTTTCTGAGTCAGAAGCTCTCAGTGTATGGCCCAACAGTCTGTGTTTTAATACTCTTCTGGCAATTTCAATGTAAAATAAAGTTTGCAAATCACAGCCTTAAGGAATTGCCCTTGTTGGCATGGTTAAAATTGGCCCCCTGCCTTATCCAAATTCAAGCTTAGAGTTAATGGTAAATACCCAATGTACAGCAAAAGTAGATTGTCTTCAATCTGGAGAGCATCCCCAAAGTGCACACACTATCTACTGCTTATAATCCAATGGTTCAAACTTATACGGTCATATCTAGTTAACTAAAGGGAGACTTACTGATATGGACTGAATGTTTGTATCCCCCCCAGATTCATATGGGAAGCCCTAACTCCCAATGTGATGGTATTTGGAGATGGGCTTTTGTGAGGTAATTAGAGTTAGATGAGGTCATAAGGATGGCGCCCTGACCCCATGGATTAATGTTCTTATAAGAAGAGACACTAGAGAGCTTGCTCTTTTTCCATGTGCACAAAGAAGAGCTCACGTAAAGACATAGTGAGGATGTGGCCATCTGCCAGCTAGGAAGAGATTCCTCACCAGGAACTGATTCAGCTCTGCCTTGATTTTTTTTTTTTTAAATACATCTTTACTGGAGTATAATTGCTTCACAATACCGTGTTAGTTTCTGTTGCACAACAAAGCAAAGCAGCCATATGCATACACATGTCCATATATCCCCTCCCTTTTGAGCTTCCCTCCCATCCTCCCTATCCCACCCCTCTAGGTCATCGCAAATCACTGAGCTGATCTCCCTGTGCTATGCTGCTGCTTCCCACCAGCCAACTATTTTACATTTGGTAGTGTATATACATCGATGCTACTCTCACTTCGCCCCAGCTTTGCCCTCCCACCCCATGTCCTCAAGTCCATTCTCTATGTCTACTCTTTATTCCTGCTCTGCAACTAGGTTCATCTGCCTTGATCTTAACTTCCCAGTCTTCAGAATTGTGAGAAAATTTTCTGTTATTTAAATCACCCAACCTGTGATATTTTGGTATGGCAAACTGAGTTAACCAATACACTTAGAAACGTAGAAGCTAGTTAGACTTGTGGCTAGGCAGAGTCACTGTGTGTGACTACACACCTTGGCCAACATTGCATATAATCTGTAGTCTTAACACTATTCAAGTTATACACCACAGTTGCCCTGTGGTAGGAATAAGATGATAAGTGATCTGAGGAAACAACTAGTGGTCCACAACAATTAGTTACGGTACATTTTAGTGTCTTTTTTCTTCTAAATATGCAAACATATTCATATATATGTACATATATACACACACACATGCACATATGTTCTTGACTTTATAGATCTAACTAATACCTTTCAAACTAAAGAGTAATGGTGAGGAAAGCAACATGGACAGTTTTCTGACCTCATTTCCCATCAATCTCCAGCTTGTTCACTCTGCTCCAGGCATACCAGCCCCTTGTGGCTTCTCAAGGAGTTCAGGGATGCACCTACCTTAGGATTTTTGTTTTCCTTGGTTTCATTGTCAGAATGCCACTCTTGCAATTATCTGCTTGGAAAATTCACTCACTTCCTTGGTGTCTATGCTCCTGTCTCACCTACTTCATCACACTGCCAGCCAACCTTATCCTGATATATTGACCTTGTTTTATATATTACTTCTTGCTTTCTTACATAGTACATCATTTATATATTTATTATCTTTCCAGCTTCTCTCTATCTTATCAACTCCATCACAATAAGGGTATTTGTCAGTTTTGTTTCCTGATGTATCTTAAGTTGCTCAAACAATGCCTGTCATAGGATCTCAGCAATTATCTGGTAAATAAAATATTTGTTGAGTGAAATAAATTCACTTTTTTCTGAGCTCATTCACTCATACATTTAAAATCTCTATGACTTTACTATTTTTTCTTGAGTTCTTATGTTTCTGCTTTATGCTGGTGATTCATAGGGATGGTGACTGTATTAAGCATATGATTTTACTTCTCCATTTTCATCAACATGTAACAAAATATTTTTAGTAACTATTTTTTGTCTATTTTCTTAAAAGTTGTCTTCGCTTGTAATATCTTTGTACTGCCTGTCTGAACACTCATTGTCGAAGGAGGGGAACATTCCTTAGGTTATATATTTGTAGGAATTCCACGTAGGAAAACGATTAGAATCGCTAGTATCAAGGTTACTTGTTATTTATTTATTTATTTTTGCCTCAGGATTTTGAAGGTAAATTTGTTTATCATTTCTTCTCACCTGTCAAAGAGGATAACAACTCTACCCCTCTGACATGGAGACAGGCTTCAGCCTGAATACATGGCCTTCCTGCATGATTCCTTTGCCTCCTGTTTCTAAGACGCAAACTGGTTCCAGAGAAGTTCATGATGCTATATGCCATTGTCTTTCCCTGATAAACAAAAGGGATTCACTGTAGATTTGGCCATCACCTTTAAAAAGCCTATTTTGCTGATTACTTCTGAGATTGATTGCCATAATTCTTTCTGTTTCCTAGAACAATCACTACTATTTGAAGCTTATTGCATTTGGCTGTGTTTCTACTCACTTTTTAATATTTTTTCAGGGCCATTTAGCTGTGTCTGAATTTTTCTGTAAATGAAATTTACATCTCTATTTCTCATTTTCTTATTACTTTTACACGTTTTCTGAGGAAAAACTGCTTTCTTCAAATCATAGTATTTCTAGCTTCCTGAGTTGAAAAATATAATTCATTGAATCTGAAACTTTGTTATTCTTTTTTCTAAGCACCTGTATTTGTTTTTATTTAAGTACTGCTTTAGTGGCATCCTATAATATTGATACACAACAAACAGATTTTAAATCAGTTCTAAATAGTGTATTAGTTTTCTATTTGCTGCAGTAACAAGTTACCATAAACTGGATGGCTTAAAACAACACAAATTTATTCTCTTACATTTCTGGATGTCAGAAATCCCATACCTTTCTCACTAGGTTAAGATCAATTGTCTGCAAAATTTTATTCCCTTTTGGAGGCTGTAGGGGAAAATTCCTTTCCTTGCTTTTTCCAGCTTCCAGAAGCTACCCATATTCCTTGGGTTTTGGCCTCCTTCTTACATTTTTAAAGCCAGCAAAATAGCATTCCTGTTTCCATTGTCACATCTCTTTCACTGACTCTGACTCCTTTTCTGCCACCCTCTTCCATTATTAAGGACACTTATGATTACATTGGGGCCACCTAGGTAATCCAGGATAACGTCCGTATTTTAAGGTCAGCTGTTTAGCAAACTTAATTTTATTGGCAACCTTAATTCCCCTTTGCCATGTAATTTAAAGTAGTCACAAGTTCTGAACTTTAGGAATTAGGCATTGTGGAGAGGAGGGGCAGCATTATTCTGCCTAGAACAATAATTTCTTGTTTTAGTTGGACTTGACATATCATGCATGTCTTTAGGCATATAATTTCAGTTTATAAGCATATAGTATTTTGCTGAATACAAAATTTAAAAACTCAAAATTAATGCAAAAAGTTCATAATGAACAACTGTAAAGTGAAAAGTATAAAAATTTGAAATAAGGACAGAGGGTTTGTTTTATTACCTCAAATTATTGTGCATTAGTAACAATCTTTTCAATAATCCTGTACTTCTGGATTTACGAGGGTTGACAATGACTAGAGAATGGATTGGGCAGCATGGGGCTTTGTATATCATAATGTTTTCTGATTAGCCAGTATTAATTCACTTTTTCCTCTTGGTCAAACTGTAGAGAACATTTTGCTAAGTGTATATTAGGGCACCCTTTTTCCTTTTGCCTCAGGCACTAATAAGGCTTGGCATGGTCCTGTCCTGCTATCTCACCCCCAGGCCTGAGTGGGGGCTATGTTTTGCGATGTCTGTTTGCTTTTTAGTCCTCTTTCAAAAATGAGAAGAACCTTCTCATACCACTTTTATCCTACCCTCCATCCCTTGATTTCAAAAAAGGAGAGTATATCTTATTTCTTATCCTCACTAAATTTCTGCATGCTTCTACCTACTTCTGTAATGAAAGCAAAGCAGAAGTGGCTTTAGCACTGATCACTGTGGTATATTCTGATGTTTGGAAATATACATCTTGATTTGGAGCCCATCTCTGTCATTTAATTTTCTATTTTTATAAACTTTATGAACCATTTCTATATGTTTGGAAGAGAGGAGACACATGAAGAATGAGAACTTACTGAGTTACTTTGATCAATAGTCCATATTTTTAACACGTGGTGAAACTGCATTCTAGATAGATTATAGTTTTTGTAATGAAGATGCCAATGATGATATATCATGTCACATCTTTTACTTCTCATACATGTTTTTACTTAGGCTTCTGCTTACTAGAAGCTAATTAGAAATTACAAAGAAATAATACTAAAGCATATGTAACTAGGGCAATTTGCTATATCTCTGACTGTCCTTCTATTATCAAGAATTGAATACTTTTACAAGGTTATTTTTCCCCTTGTGGTAGTTGATCTGATTATACAAACCTATAAAGGAAAATGTTATTTATTAGGTGTACATTTCTTTCTACTTTCCTCCTGCAGTATGGTTCCTGAAGTAGAGCAACACTGGCATAGCTTTTCTATTATAAGAAAGTATTCATATATTTGGTTCTTTTCTCAGTTTGTTATAAAAGACTGAAAAGTAGCTTCTTCCATTTCAAATATTTTCCTTAAATTGAAAAATTTAAAATGACAATGTTTATCTTAGTTGTGCCTTAAATTAATATTTAACAGTTCATTAAATGCAAAATACTTTGAAACATATATCATGCATATATATGAAAATCGTTTAGTGTAAGTTCATGGAAAATATGTTTACTTTCATTATTTTTAAGTTTAGAAAAAGTGATAGTCTGAAGAAACAAGGCAATTTCTAAGTGATGTATAGTCTAAAAATACCATTTTGGCCATTTTGGTAAATGTAGCTTGGTGTTTAATTTTTTGTTTTAAGACAAGAAAGATTGTCTAAGTTTATAGACAGTAAGAATGCCAATTTCCTACAAAAAAAAACTGAAGGAAAGTTACTAAATTTTAAATAAGAATAGAAAAAAATATGATTAGCACTGTTAATATTCATTTTTACCCGTCATATGATGACAGCTGTGATCCTTAAAAGCACTTCACCATAGATTGTGGTACTGCATGTTTTTTAGGTTAAGCTATAACTCAAGTGCAGTTAGCATTCTAAAGAATACACATTTTCATCAGAGAGTCCATATTCTGCAGGACGTGGTTCTATTTTCTTTACCATGATCAGTGCTTTCTTAATTAGCATGGTGAATTTGAGAAATGGGTTTTAATGGTGCAAATAGTGAACTGTTAATGAGCATGTTGAATATTAGAAATGAGCTCTCATTTGTAAAGTCAGTGAAAAATGCAGTTTGGGTAAATTATTTTAGAGATACTCCCTGCCCTTGGCTGAACAGACGATACAGCAGTAAAACCTATCCCTATTACCCTTATAGATGATATCCTAGGCTAACCTCTGAATGGCCCTGTGCCAGCCTTGAACTTGATAATTCTAGATGCCTGATTCTTGTTAAGAGAGTAGTGAAACTCTGCCTTTGGAATTTTGGTGTGTCTGCTTTGAGTGAACATTTACATAGGTAGTTCTCTAAATACCTGAAAGGGCAGGAAGCTGGGACTTGGTTGAGGTTTAATGAAGAGGTTGCAGGAAGTACTTTAGTGATTGCCTGCTAGTAAATGTTCAATTAATTAAATGTATGATTATTGGCAGAATAGTCTGAGACTCACTTTCACTAAAAATTTTTAGAGGGAAATAGCTAATTCTAAAGATCCTCAAAAATTTTCTGTGGCTGTAATATTAGCACACACACAAAAAAGTAAAGTTGTGTAAGACAATATTGGCTCAGGTCAGTTCACTATGTGACAACTTTTATTTATTTCATAAACATATATTCATTATTTACCATTAGTACAAAAGGCTGAGAATAGGTTGAGGTAGATAAACCTGACAAAGTTTAAAAGAAAACATAAACTTTTTCAAATGTTGATCATGAAAGTAGATGTATTCCATTTGCCTTTAGGCATATGTATCAATGTGTATTATTTTAGAACCTGTTTGATACAAAATAAAAACAAGCATTAATTATTAATGATGATGCAGATACATAAAACTTTCATCCCTGTGTCATAAGTTTTATGTAGTAATATTGACCTACAATGTTAATTTTGATTTTTCATGGCTAATATTATATGCTTTTAATTATACTTTTAGCATTTGTTTACAAACAATTGATAACAAAAAACTGGTCTTTCAGAAAAATTGAGAAAACTTTTGAAATGTTGAAAATGAAATTTGGAAATTTAAAATCTTGATTCACTTATCATAGACCCTGCTTCATATGTCATCTGAATATATGTGGTTCTGTTATTCTTGCAATTTGATTTGATCTATACTATTCTCTTCTTCAACCTCATTATTCAAGAGCATATCAACTTGACATATAATTATTACCCTAATCCAACTGGTAAGTGCAAAATCTTTGCACAGTGCTTTTCATTTAATGAACACGTAGATACGTTGTGTGAGTCGCATTAAAAACCAAATGTTTATCCCATTGTAAAATTTTGTTTGTCTACAGAAATTTAAGAACAGCTTTAATCCATATTCCTGTTCGTTCTTTCTACTGTTTTTCCTATGATTAAGAAAAATTTTAAAATTTATTTAAGGACATGTTCTAACAATTCCTTTATGAACATAATTTCAATGGAATCTCCTCAAATTAAAAGATCATTTTCTCATTCAGTCATTAGCTAAATGCAGGTATTTTCTGGAAACACACTAAGTAAAAGAAACAAAAACAAGACTGGCAACAAGGCTGGAATAAGTCCTTGCCTTCCCAAATTCTACCCTTTGAATATGTGAAGTTAATTTAACCTATTTAACATATTATGTATCTGGAAAATGGCTATAATTGTAAGTTTTAAATGATATAATGCATATGAAGCATTAAGGACATTGTTTGGCATTCAAGTAGAGCCCTCAATATCCATTATTTGTTTCTTTTAGGCATTTTACTGTTACATCAAAACTTCTTCCTCTATATGTATTTATTTGTACTTATCCCTGAGTGAAAGACCCCAGGAGGGTACACTGTGAGCATATTGACTTTGATAATGTTCAAATTATTATCTTTACTGAGGTATAATTTACATACTTCCGACTCACTTATTAGTATACAATGTTGAGTTTTGACAGGTTCACATATTTGTATAACTATCACCACAAAGAAGATATTGAACCCTGCATCATCCCCAGAAATTCTCCATGTCCCTTTGTAATCAATACCTCCCCATCCAATTGCAGTCCCTAAAAACACTATTCTGTTTTCTATTCCTATAGTTATGACATTGCCATGAGGCCACATACATACAAATGTGTAGTATGTAGCCTTTTGAATCTGCTTCTTTCATTTAGTGAAATAAATTTGAGATTAATCTGTACTGTGCATAGCACTAGTTGTTACTTTTATTACTGAGGAGTATTTTCCTGTGTGAGAAAAACAAATTTTGTCTCTTCACCAGTTGGAAGACTTTAGGTAGTTTCCCATCATTAATGATCATGAATAAACCTGTTATACATATGTAACAAGTTGAACATAAGTTTTAATAACCATGACAGCAGTTTGAAAAATGTGTGTTTCATTCTGCTTTATTGTCTTTGTTATGTAAGAACTCTGAGAATTTTTCAGTGGGTTACTCATATTAAGGAAGAGAATAGTCTCAAAATCAAGGCATCACAGCCTATGCATTCATTTCTTTTGATTCAAATATTTAAAGAATAAGGAGGGCAGGAACAGTTGAATATTTGACAAACTGAACTAAATGGAATTGAAAAGAACTGAATTATCTTTCTGCACATTTTAATTAATTCATAACTACTGATTTTATTAGGAGACATATGTTGATGAAAGTATCACCAAACCATCACTCGTGAAGATCATTGCCTGCCATTTTTCACAAGAAGTTTCAGCCTTATACATAAAATGTTTACACATAACAGACAGAACCAGCATTACCACAATATACATCAGTATTTATAGTCAAAATACGGACATAAATGTCAACATCTATCAAATAATGATAATTAGATATCTATGTGAATATCATTTTGCTTGTATTTCCTTCTATTATTAGACATTCTAAATAATCAGCTAATTATAAAATAATAAATGGGACAGGCAGAATGCCCCCAATTTCTCCTAGTTATAAATTAAGGAAAATACAGTCACGATAATGCTGTATACTAACAGAAAAGAAATAGCTGTTCATGAATAGTATCATATTCTGCCAGTGGGCTAGGAAGGCAATGGGATTACAATATTAGATAGCTAAAACTTCTACTCTGATGAAAGACAGTTCAGAAATATTACCTCTGTTATAAAACTTCAAATTCTGTTAGATTTCTTATGGTTCAGGTTTTATGATAGGAAAAAATAATATGAACTGTAATATACTTTTGACTTTGGGAAGAGAAAGAAGGTAGAACATGGCACAGAGTAAAAGTGGCTTTCATATTTCTTCAGAGAAGCTGTACGCTATGAAAATCTGTGATATAAAGGACTAGATGATAAAGAACCCAGCTTTTGTTAAAAGGAAGTAAAACTATTTCAAAGGTTTAGAGCAATCCAAAAAATATTAAATTTGATTTGAGAATTTTTTCATTTCCTTCCTATAGTACGCTTTACCACTTTTTAAATAACTGCAAGAGGTGAGTTGAGTCATTTTCTTTCTTTTTTCCTTTGATGAGGTTACTGTCCACAGCTTGACAAAGTTAAAACCTTGCTACTGTCAAGAGAAGGGCAAAACTTAAGCACTAATGGAGCTGCTCCTCTTGCCAACATGGAGAAGGCTCTGGTAAACAAAATATCCCTGCAAGGGATCGCCCAAAAGCCTATTGGTTGACGTTATGCTTGTATTTCTTCCACAAAATTGGCAATTGAAATGCAGATTGAAAAAAAAATAGTCCTAAAAGTCACCATCAACTTAAAAGCTGTTTTAAATATCCTTTTCAAATTATATAACGTATCATAAAGTTCTAAGTCTCATATACCCGGAACATTTAGCAAAACAGAAATCACTTTGCCAAGAAAAGCTTTTCTCAGTTTGTTCTGAATAAGAAAAAGGAATATTTTAAGATGAAATTCTAAGGAGACAGTAAGTTATAATTTAAAGTGAAGTTTCATTTAACTCTTTATTAGTCTCATCTGATGGCATGGGATTAACTTGGATGTGATAAGGTATGATAGATTGCACCTGAAACTGTTCCTAATCTTAAATCTTAAAATGCAAGGAAGGGGATATTAATTCAGTTTTACCAAAGTTAGAAATTTTAACATGCTAAACATTTAAATTCATCATAATTCAAATACTAAAATACAAAACAAAGTTATGAACATGTATTTTGTAAAAAAATGTATGTTCAACTTTAGTACTATACTCAACACACATAAACCTCAGGCATTTGAAGAAAGAAGTAGCTATATCACTTTCTAAGTAATAGTTAAAATTGTTTTTCAAATGCACACGTTTAAAAACCATAGTTGTAATACATTACAGTAATTTTCTCTTATCACCAGTCCATGAATCCACAATGTTCCCTAAATATATTTGTGTGTTTCAATTCATTTAAGAGCATATTTCCTTTATGACCATAATGTTCTTATTTTTACTTTAAGTATCCTTAAACTATAATATTTTGGACCACAGCTGTCATCTAGTTTATAGTTTCTTATTATTTTGCTTACACATAAGAAACACCATATACTGGTATTGAATATAAAGTGCATTTTCCCCATGAAACAGCATCCAAGAAACATTGGAGAAATGGGCCTCAACATAAGGTTACTGTTTGCTCATGTTTATCTCAAATTGTGTACCCCATTGATAATCCTTATTTTTCTGTCCTTGTCTCAAACCTAGGTCCTAACTTTTGCTGATTTAAGTTCTCCTGAATTCTGGAGTTGTAGTGGATAATATCTCTCCTCCACTGATTTTTCCTGGACATGATATCTTTACATGATAGCTAGTTATGACAGCTTAACCACCTGTTTGGCTCTGTCCTGTTGGACTTCTAGGTAAATTTTTTCAGGACTCTCTAGTGACAACAGATGGCAATGTCAGGGGAAAGCTGTGGAGAGGATATTTGGCACTAAATTGATTAATCTTTGGGATTTTGCTTAATTCAGCTCAATTTCCCCAAACTTAAGTAAAACAAACAGAAAAAACCCTTTAATTACAGTTGATTTATGGAGCTTGATGCACAAGTGAAACAGTAACATTTAAGATTTTTGTGTTCTGATTTGTTGAGAAGTATATGTTGTTCTTTAAAGAGATGGATTAAAAATTGTTCTATAATAAATCTACATTCCAGAAGGCCCCTATTCAGATTTATACTGTGTTATTAATATGATATCCAGAATGTTCCCTTAAAGCATTATCTGAGCTGTATTAATGTACAGATCTGTCAATTAAACTGTTACAAATACTAAAAACTAAAACCTAGGATTTTTTTTTGCCTTTTGGAAAGTCTCTATTTTAGTAAAATAAATTGATTTAAAAGTTAGTGAATATTTTTGAAATTCTATTTGGGAAAATATTTACATAAAGGATAGCCAATATAAGGCAGTAGTTTTATAACAGTTCTAAAGATATATGTTTAATAAAACCACTGCAATGTTTGACCTGTAGTTTGCTGTAACAGTAACTGTATAACTCTGAGTATCTATAAATTCTGAATCATTGTATTAAATTTTGTTCTCCTTCATACATAATTTAATCACAATAAGGAATATTAGGGCAGCTTGGGGCTACAGGAAATTCAAGCAAACTAATAAATTTGATATTTCATGAAGATTCGTATTGTAACAATTTGCAGGGCAAGATAAATAGAAGTTAAAAGAGACAGAGGAGATAAGTAGACAAGATATGCTCTTATCACACAAATCCAGAAATAAATTGATAGCATTTTAATTTTGACTTTGATTTCAGTATTTTCACATAACAATATACTGACTCTCCACATTTTTCTCCATGGTTTTCATGAATCAGACTTCTGCTTAGGACCTCTCTAATTTTCTTGCTCACTGTTTAATTTCAGAATTGCTTACAGCTCATGTTTCCTTCCCTTACTTTAAAATTCTCCTCCAGGCTATTTTTTTGGTAAAAAGTCAACACCACTTATGTCTTAACTCCATAATTGCCAAGTTTTATTCTTACATTCTGAATATAGTAGTTCCTTCTCAAATCACAAAAGAGAAAGGCTTTGAATGTTGCATTTCTTGTGGACTTGGGTAATCATGCTTAATGATGAAGACCCAAAATGACAGCCCAAAGCAGGCTATCTCTCTATAGCGTAATGGAAAGTACAATACAATACAATATTTTTTATTTTACATTAGATTCAGATTGGACATTTGATTATAGATTTTAGTGGCACTTAAAACATTAAAGGAGCCATGTGAGGAAAAGTGTATTAATCTACATAGAAATACAAAACTAGACACTGCCCTCTCTATGACTTATAGAACCAAGAGTGGGCACATGTACCTCAAAAAGGTTGATCATATTCTCCCAAGTCAGGATTTATAATTGGGATTCAAAGATGTTAGTCAGATTCTACGGGTCACAAACGAGAGAGTTGTGAACTCTGGAGGTGTAGGATGGCCATCTTCTGCCACAACCCCAGAAAAAAGAAACCTTTTTGAAGAAATAAAAGAATAAAGGAGGCATATAAACAAAACAGGAGGTGGAGGGTGGGATATGTCATAGAGGTGTAGAGGGAGTGAAGAATTTTGGGACTTACTTTTTTTTTTACAAGTTTCTGTTTTCAGATCTTAATTTTTTCTGACTGTATCTCCTCACTTAGAGTTCCATAGAATATCCTTGCCTCCTTTTGATAAATTATACCTTTCCTGTTTTTCCTGCTTACATTCGTGTAGTTATAAACTTGAAACCAAAAGATCCTTGATTAAAGCCTCAGGCTGTCAGCCACACAGATGCCAGCAGAGGCCATTGTTCCTGGGATGGCCAGGTGCTATACAGTCCAGAAAAATGAATCAACCAGGAAGTTCAGTTTCCAGTTTCAAGGCAGGAAAATTGAATGCTGTGAACCATGAGCAAAGCTAAGGCTAAGATTCAGGGAGAACAAATCGGGTTGGAGTCCAAAGGGAAGAATCCCAGAGAATTTCTGAAGTGGCTTATTTTACAGGGTTACTGTGAAGTCAGGGAAACAATATACATAAAAGTGCTTCTCCAGAATAAAGGATTATCTAGTTCAGTAGTTTTAGGGCACAGATTCTACAAACTCCTTGAGTTTAAAGCTTGGTTCTGCTGCTTTCTGGCTGGATGACCTGTAATCAGTTAAATTCTCTTTGTCTTAGTTCCTTTAATCTGAAAATTGGAAATGAGAAAGATCTTTCCTATTTCATAGGATTACTTTGTTGATCAAATGAGTTAGTACATGTAAAGCACTTAGAACAGCTCCGGGGACTTGGTAAGTGCTGTTGAGTCTATGTAAGTGTTTGCTGTTATTATTAGTGTTTGTAGAACTACATTGCTGGCCTTCTCTGACACACAGACGTTGTGATACTTGATATATAAATAACTATGGCATTCTATACAGAGGCTTTAGGTGCTTGACCGGGCACAAACACAGTTACTCCTCAAAAGAATAATACCAACAATTACAAACTTCTGTTTAAAGTAAAACAGCCAGTTATAGTTTCTTCCCTGAATGTGGTTTATGTGACTGCTGTTTGTTAAAGATGATAACTGACACACTGAGAAATGTAAAGATAGAAAATATTGTGATTCTTACAAAAACATCTTCAGCAAACTATGTTCCCAGTTTCTTTCCAGCAGAGCATTGTGTGGTGTGTGAGTTTAAACTTAATGAAGTGGTTGAATCCCTTTGTATTTACCTTTGACATCAGACCTTCATATTACATTAGATAGTTGTCCAAGACGGGTAAAGAATGTCTGGAACATTTTTATGGCAGTTATTTAGCCATTCTTGGCTAACACTGCCTTATGTAACTAATGACACAAATATACGTACATTAAATCAGAACCTCCAACATATAAATGAATCTTTTAATTTAGCAGTAATTTTCTTTAAGGCAATATCAAGGTAATCTTTGTTATAAAAATAATAAATAAAAATTTCCTTTGTTATACCGGTTTGTGAGAAAGTACAAGTCTACCATCCTTCGATCACAGTGATGGAAGAATTACTGCTTTCTTTTCTCCGTAGGTCTGGTAATAGCACCTCAGTATATAGTTGACTCTCACTGTTCATGGTAGCTACATTCTATAATGTCACCATGAACACTGAATTAGCAAATACTGAACTACTGTACTTAGGGAAAATACTGGGTTAGATTCTTGTAAGCCTCTGGTCACAACATTTTCATCAACCAAAATTCCACATGTGTTACACAGATTCACTTAACAAAGTCCTAATAAAATAAGCTAGATTCATCAGCATTAAAAATCTGTTCTTCCATGTAACCTTCTTCTGTATAACATTTAGCAGGCATTTAAAAAAATCATTTTGTAGTCTCCCTATCTACAGCATCTGCCCAGCCTACAGGTTTATTTTGTGCACAATGTTGCCTTTTGAAACGTAAGAATCAGCGAGCATTGACCAAGAAGGGGCATTTTTTTGACCTTTGGTAATGTGACTGTGTATTTTTTGGCCTTCAATCCCACGACAGTACTGTTCAGTATACTTTTTTATAGTTGCCATTTCTTGAATTCACAAATTTAGTAGCTTTTCTATCTTTTCCAGAGCTTCATCATGCACTATAGATGTTGCTTTAACACTTTACAAAGTGGATTTATGTACATATTGGTGAATTTTCTCTTTCTTTTTCTGGATGTGCATATTATTGGTTCATTAACATCAAACTCACTAAAACTCATGCCTGAACGAAGCTTGTCTAACACTTGTATTTCTCCCTAGGGCACCCTTGTGTTTAAGAACATTAGATAGCACTTCCTCACTATGTCTGGAAGCCGTTATAAAAAGCAAAAGCAAAATTTTCCCTTCTAATGGCAATAATAGCAATAATATACACTATCTGTAGTAAGATATTCATTTAGCTGTCTACAGTACTTACAAATTATATTCTCAGATGAATTTCTGGCTCAGAGTATTTTAAATTGCAAACGTACCTCCCATGACAAACACAACCACAGCCACAAAATCTCTGTGTATTTCATTTTTCTGTGGAATATTTACAGCTGGCTGGCATAACATATATTTCACTCATTTGCGTGTTATGTGGTTGATATTTATAAAATCAGGTTTATGGAAGTATAAATTGCATACTCTTTGTATCTATACCATTCACTGATTTTTGATAAGGTGCACAATTACATAACCACCACCACCATTATAAAAATACAGAATATTTTGATTATTTCAAAACTTACCCTTTGATCCTATTAATCTTACATCAAGTTTCTGGCCACTTCTCAGAAGTTCCTATATAATTTTGACTTTTAATGACTATCATTTAAATGGCATCAAACAGCATTTAGACTTCCTTGTTCATTCTTTCAGCATATTATTTTTTTGAAATTCATGAATATTCTTGCACATATTTACAGTTCACTTGATTTTATTGCTGAATAAAATCCTATTATATAGATGTATCACATTATACTTATTTGTTCACCAGTTGATGAACATTTGAATTAATCCATTGTTCATTTTTATAAATAAAGCTGCAATAGGCATTCTGTGTAACCAGATATTTTTATTCTTCCCTGGTAGAAAACAGAAAACAGTAATTGTTGTTTCTTAAATAATTAAAAATAGAATTATCATATTTCCAGCAATTCCACTTCTGGTAGACATATATTGTACATTAAGTACATTAAATTAATGTGCAAATTATATATCTGTATATAACATTTTTTGCAATTTTAATTTTATGCTCTTCAAAACCTTGCCTCTTTCCCAGTGACTAAAGTAGTACTTGCCATATAGTAGATATGTACATTTATTTGTTAAATGAGTAAATGAATTAATATATGAGTTAATGAATGATCTTGCAGTTTCCTAACTTTTTAAATGAACTTTTGTTAATTTATATACACATAATTAGAAAGAGCTTGATTTTCTTGACAAAATGTGTGGATCGTTGAAGATTTAATTTCATTGATTAATACCAGTTACCAATTAATATAACAAATCATTTTTCTTAAATACTTTCTAAAGATAAAATGGAATTAAATAAAACCTTAATCTAGAATTAATTTGCTTTTTTCTATAACTTTTATAAGAAGATTTTTTTTTTTTTCTAACAAGAATTGGATAAATTTTCATCAGCTTTAGGTTTTTGTAACCTCTGGAGAAGTAACCATGTAACTCCAAAGTACTAGTTTATAAATAAAAAGATTATTTCTCTAGAGTTAATTAAAACGTGAGAAGCGGGCTTCCCAGGTGGTGCAGTGGTTGAGAGTCCGCCTGCCGATGCAGGGGAAACGGGTTCGTGCCCCGGTCCGGGAAGATCCCACATGCCGCGGAGCGGCTGGGCCCGTGAGCCATGCCCACTGAGCTTGCGTGTCCGGAGCCTGTGCTCCGCAACGGGAGAGGCCGCAACAGTGAGAGGCCCGCGTACCGTGGGAAGAAAAAAAAAACAAAAAAAAACACGTGAGAAGCTAAAATATAGGAAATGCAGAATCTGGAACACATATGATAAAGTCCTCTATGGAACAAACATGAGATGCAGAAGGATACGAAGGAAAAGCAGTGTATATTTTAGTGAAATTGACTCTATTGCCATTGGTTTATAAAACTAGTTCATAATATACTTATCAAAGTCATATTCCAAATTGTAATATGAAAAGTTTAAGATTAACTTTTTCCTTCATATCTCCCTGTCTCATACATCATCTAAGGTAAAATAATTTCTAATATCAAACCTGAACTCCCAAATTTCTTTCCCGTTATACCCCCCATTTTTGAAGAATAATATATACTCACCTTTTGGATTCAATTTCAATTCACATCAATGTAAATATAGTTTCCTTAACATTTTTGGTATCCTGAACCTCCAGAAACCCGACCTATTTCCAGAACTAAATAAGAGAACACAAAGCTACTTGAGTTAAGTAGATAAAAATCATTGGGATATGGATAGTTTGCTCTGTCTAGTCCCCTCTCATTTCTCACCCTCTCAACTCTTGTATTTCTCTGCTACCCATATTAATGTTGACAGCCTTTTCCATCTATTTTGTTACTACCTTTCTTTGCATTTCAAAATACTACACATCTATCTACATACCTTCGATAGAAAGATGCTTTGAGCATTTGCTTAGCTGAATCTAGTTATGTTAAAAAAAATACAAACCCTTTTCAGTACTAGCAGTTGAACTATGTATTCCATATGATTTTCTAGTAATATTGGGATTATGACACCATTTTCTGGAAGCAAGACCTTGCTCATATACTTTCCTGAGGAAAAATAAATAGGATACTATAACATGACTGATAGGGAAAAAGACAAAACTATAGTACAGTGCACAAAAAATAGAGAAAAAAAGGGAGAATGTTCTACAGAAAGATGTTAAGAAAAATCAGGAAAAACTCAAACTACTATACATGTTGTAGGGGAGAAAAAGACAGTGAAGAAAGGTGAATAGTATAAGAAATAGCAAGAACTGATCTGTTTTTATTGGAATAAACAAGTTGTTTGGTTATATACAAATTGCCTGTTTCCTTTTCATACATTAGCAGAAAAGCTATAACTCCATATAATTCCTTTATATTATTTTGCATTAATCAGTAATTTTCATTACAAATATGGATAGAGTTCTTCTTAACATAGAAAACATTATATAATTTGTTGCACAATGTTTATAATTCTATTAAGTTTTAAAAGCAAAGACCAATTTAAAAAACCATGTTTAGTAACTTTTATCATATGTATATATGCTATATGGATGTATTCATAATTTATAAACATGAATGAATATAAAGAGAGCGGAATGCTTTCTTCCAATTTTATTTACATTGGAACTCCAATAGGAAAATGGTAGCTACTTAGTTTAGAATCTTGCCACTTTTCCTAGAACCCACTCAGATAAAATAAAATAATGGAGGAAAAGTGTTAATTTTCAATTACCTAAAAAAAAAAATATAAAATTTTAAAAATGAATAAATAACTCCCAGAAAACCATAATTAGCTGCTGTTTAAAAACAGCAGTAGCTTAAAGCAGCAGAGCTATATATGAAGCCACTTGATACAGTTTTGGTGGGAAGAACATAGAAGAATGGTGATTTGAGATACAACCTATTAGGAGCAGATCACTAAAAAACACAGCAAAAAATAACTTTCCAGAAGAAGTCTCCACCTGCAGCAAGAAATACTTTGAGTAGATCTACAGTTAAACTAAGAGCTAAGCACTTAGGGAGATTGAGAAAGAAGAGACATAAGGTACCACAGAGTGTTCAGAGTCATCACTTCAAAGTCATCACTTTAAGGACCAGAGGAGTTAGTTCTCTTTGTGGAAGAAGCTGGTAAAGGAAAGATGTATTATAGGCCTCATGAGAGAAGCCATTCAGAATAAGGTAAGCTTTTCATAGGCGTAAAAGTTGTGACCAGATATAGGTACAATATACCAAAATAATCTGTCAAGGTAATCATAATGGAGTGCGTTCTTGAGCTAAAATACTAGAAAGTCAAACCTTTCACAAGAAGACAGAATATATGTTAGCCATTCTTTTGAAAAAGCATAAACAGAGAAAGTACCAAGCAAATGTCGCAAGCTTATGGAAATTGTAACCAAAAATTCCACCATGAAATTAAAACCAACAAACTTATGAAGCAACCAGAGCTATGAAGAAAGCCCACATATCAGACACAGGAACTTAAGGAGATAGTCAAACAATAGGTGACAATGCCACACATAGGAAATAGCAGACCTTAGAATAAAGATGGAAGAAAGAGACAAAGCCTTTTGATTTCATATTTAATTTAATTAATTAATTTATTTATTTATTTATTTTTTTGCGGTACACGGGCCTCTCACTGTTGTGGCCTTTCCCACTGCAGAACACAGGCTCCGGACGTGCAGGCCCAGTGGCCATGGCTCACAGGCCCAGCCGCTCCGCAGCATGTGGGATCTTCCCGGACCGGGGCACAAACCCGTGTCCCCTGCATTGGCAGGCGGACTGTCAACCACTGCACCACCAGGGAAGCCCTTATTTTAATTTTTAAAAATTTTTTTATTGAAGTATAGTTGATTTACAATATTGTGTTAGTTTCAAGTGTACAGCATAGTGATTCAGATATATGTATATATATATATTTTTTCACATTCTTTTCCCTTATTACAAAATATTCAGTATAGTTCTTTGTTATATACTAGGTCCTTGTTTGTTATCTATTTTGTATATAGTAGTTATAAAGTTTTTTTTTAAAATGAAGACTAGATTAGAAGACACATAGGAAGAGCACACACAAGAGAAAGCACTATAAGAAACAGAGATAATAGGAATGAGAAAAATGAAGAAAATAAGGTAAAAATAAGAGTTTTTTAAAGTATGTTGGAGAGGACACAAGCATAGGAAATCTGTCTTGTACATAGTTGGAGCCCTTAAAAAACAGAAGAGAACAAATGGAAAAATAAAATATCTAGGGCTTCTGGAAAAGAAGAACAATTATGAAATATTTGGACTACCACGTATCCAGGCATATAAGAAAGATACAGTAATTTACATGGTTTGGTATTGGTACGACAGCAAACAAATAAATCAATGAAATAGAATAGAAAGTCCAGAGAGACCAACGGATATATAGTCACCTTATTTTGTTTTGTTCTTTCTGAGATTTATCAAATTTTAATCTACCTGCAACAAAACTAACCCTTTTAGTGTACACTCTGGGTTTTGATAAGCATATACAGTCTAATAACCAACACAAAATCAAGATATATAGAAGTTCCATCACCCACAAAAATAAACTCATGCCTCTTTGTAGTCAACCCCTGCCCAATTGCCAGTCTCTGGAAAACACTAATCTATTTTTAATCCTTATAATTTTGCCTGTTTCAGAAGTTCTTATAAATAGAACTATATAGTATGTAGCTTTGTGAGTCTGGATTCTTTCACTTAGCATAATGCTTTGAGATTCATTCATGCTGTAGCATGTATTGTCAGTTTATTACTTTTTTAGTGCTAATTAGAATTTCATTGTATGAATGTATCACTGTTTATCCATTCACCAGGTGAAGAAAATTTGGATTATTTACAGTTTTATAAATTATATACTAAGACACTATCATTATTAGTTTACATATTTTTATTTGAACGTTTTCCTTTCTCTTCAATAAATACTAGGACTAAGGTGATTATGTTTAACTTAAAAATAAATGATTAAAAACAAAAAAAATAACCAAAACTGGGGCTTCCCTGGTGGCGCAGTAGTTAAGAATCTGCCTGCCAATGCAGGGTACATGGGTCCGATCCCTGGTCTGGGAAGATCCACATGCTGCAGAGCAGTTAAGCCCAGGTGCCACAACTACTGAGTCTTCACTCTAGAGCCTGCAAGCCACAACTACTGAGCCCACATGCCACAACTACTGAAGCCCGCGTGCCTAGAGCCAGTGCTCTGGAACAAGAGAAGCCACTGCAATGAGAAGCCCGCACACCGCAACGAAGAATAGCCCCCACATGCCACAACTAGAGAAAGCCCGCGTGCCGCAACAAAGACCCAACGCAGCCAGAAACAATAAATAAAATAAATTTATTAAAAAAAAAGAATAAAGTTGTTGAAAACAAAAACTGGTAGCCAGTATATATAAAGAAAACTTACAAACCAATGTAAGTGAGCAACTCAGTTTCCAAAAAAAAAAAAAAAAAAGGCAAATGATTTAAATATAGTCTTCAACAAAGAAAATAATACATATGAAAAGTGAGCACATGTGCAAGTGATCATCATTAATCATTAGAGAAAAACGAAGTAAAACAATAAAATATCACTATACACAGCTATTGGAATTTCTGATGTTAAAAAGACCGAGAGTGTTAAATGATTATGAGGATATCAACAACTTCATCTCTCATACATTGCTGTTTAAAATATAAAGTTGTACAGTCACTTCGGAAAACATTTGGGAAGCTTCTTATATAATTAAACATACACTTACCATATAAATTCTCTTGAATCAATTGATTATACATTTTATATATTTTGAATATATATTTTAAATAATATCATTTATTATAGAAGAAAATATGATGAAGTTATCAGTAATAAATCTGGCAAAATGTGCAAAACCCATGTTTAAGTGATAAATACATAAAGAAGGTAATTTTATTGCTAGAAACTCAAAATTACAAAGTTGTAAATTCCTCTTAAGTTAATCCATAGTTTTAGTGCAATTGTTATCAGTATACCTACAATTTTTTCTAGGTACTAGAATGTGAATTTTAAATAACTCAAGATAAGCTAAAATGCATCTGAGGGAGAAAGCTTTGGAGAAATTGCCCTACCACATATCAAGACTCACTAAAATATTGTAGAATTACAGACATTTGTGGATTCTCACAGAGGAGACAAATTTACCAATTTAATAGAGAACAAACCAAGAGGAATTAACATTTACCAAAACTTTATTTATGACAAATGTATTACAGTTCACTCAGTAGAGAGTTCAGTACATAGTCAGTAAATAACACTGGGGTAATTAGTTTACCATATAGAGGATCTTGCCTGAAAACTAGGCAAAAATTTTTAGATGGATTAAATAATTAAAATTAAAGGTCAAGATTTTAAAGCTCTTAATAGACTATAAGGAAAAATAACATTTTAACTGTAGGTAGGACAATTATTTAAATAAGAAATAAAATATATTATCTATAAAATAAGATAAATTTAAATTCAGATGAAATCAATAATTTCTGCCCATCAAAGATCACCTAAAGTGTGATAAAATGCAAATTAAAATTAGAAAAAGATATTTTTAAGACATAGATTAGCTTTCTGAATTCACAAAGATATACAAATCACTAAGAAAAAAAGAGAGACTTAAATAAAATGCCCATTTAGGGGAAAATGAATGACTAAATTGTGTTATTTTAATAAGATGAAAGTCTGTATAGCACTAAGAAAAAATGGATTCTAGTTATATGAATCAACAGTAATGTTTTTGAAAAACATAATGTCAAGAGAAGAAGGTATTTTTATGACTTCATACATAACACAGAACTCAAAAAACAAGAAAATATAAACAAAATATTGTTTGAAGATATATACACGTGATGAAATTAAAAATATAAAAAGTAAAGTATGGGTTAATCACAACATTCAGATTAGCGGTAAGCTCATGAGTTTGGGGAAATTTAACGGTGAAGTAATGAGGAAAATATGTAGATTAATGATATTTGTGGTATTCCATTTCATGGAGTTATTTTTTTAGATGTTTATTTTATTATTATACTTTATAACATATACATTTGTAAAATGATTAAATGGAATGTTTTAAGTATCATGCTGACAGTGTTGACTTCATATCATCCTTAGCTAAAATATCAAGATTCAATATTTACTTGCAGCATGTCATTGCTAACACTAGTAGATTATACAAAATCTGTATTACAAGTAATCTTTTTGATAATGTTGAATGCTTTATCTCACACTTTTGAGATTTCAGTTTAGATTGTCATTATTTATAATCCCATAATATTTCTGAGAAGAGCACATGAAGGAATTAGCACTATCAGCTCTGTTGGGTTTTTGTGTGTGTGTTTGTTATTTCCCCTTGTGCCAGCATCATCATTACATTCAGACCTCAGTTTCTAAACAGGACTCTGTTTAATCTACTTATCTATCATATGAGAGTAAATATAAGTATTCTAGGTAATAGACCCTATAGTCAATTTAAGCAGTTTTATGGAAAGTGAAGAAACAGGTAAAGATTCCACTGCAATGTCCAGTTTGTAGATCTTTCACTCTACTTTCAGGTCATTTCAAATGTCAGAGCTACCATGGAACCATCTGTTACTATTTATTAATGAGTTAATTTTGATAAAGTTATTGCTTTTCTTATTTCTCAGATAACAGATAAAGATAAAAAAATAAAATCTCCAACATTTTATTCCTACCGCCAAGTGAATCATCTTGAGCACCCTATCTTAGAGGACACTGATGTAGCAGACTAAGCTCTTTTATTTATCAGAATATTTTCATAGGTGATTTTCTCTGTCTTCATTTCTTCTCCTTTCTGACTCCATCTCAGTTTTCAGGACTGAGGATGAATATCAATTCTGTCACAACCTTGCTCAGATTTACCCATCTAGGTATCCACTAAGATAGTAAGTTTTGAGTACCATCTCTGAATAAGCCATCTTCATAGATAATAGAGATATTTTAAATGTTACGAAAGAGCAGTTTTTAATCTAGTGCATTGGTTGATACCACTTGTCTTTCCAGTAACAGTCGAAGCCTAGCCTTACAGAAAGCTGAGAATTTGGGACATATTCTCACTAATGTATTTTTTTAGCTTATAATAAATATAAATATGTAGGGGAATGGCTTGAGAAAATATTAAACATTAAGCTTTAAATTTCTCTTGAATATTCATAGGAAAGGATTTAAAAGCCAGATTCCTTGAATACTGTTCACACAATAATTTTATTTACATTGTCTCTGAAACATGAGCAAAATATTCCACATACTGTGAGATCCATGTGAGCAGTGACCATGTTCCTTTTACATTCTCATCATTGTAACTGCAAAATCTAAACAGGGCTTCATATATAGAATATTCTCAAATTTTCTTGAATGATTTAGTGAATAAATTATTTGAATAAATGAATTAAAACAATATTCAACTGAAAAGAAACCTGAGCTTGTACAGTATTTACAATAGATAGGGTTAATTAAACAAATAATTTTTTGTGTGAGAAGAATTGAACCACAAATATTTTGAAATCCCCAATAATTTTCTTGCTATAGGGAATATTTTATAAATACAAAATTAATGGAAAACAAAGGGCAGTTTTTAGT
This sequence comes from Leucopleurus acutus, assembly GCF_964270905.1. Taxonomy (NCBI): domain Eukaryota; kingdom Metazoa; phylum Chordata; class Mammalia; order Artiodactyla; family Delphinidae; genus Leucopleurus; species Leucopleurus acutus. Next base: position 55,916,894 of record NC_139142.1, read on the forward strand.
AATTTATATACTGCTAGGACTTATACATAAAAGACTCACATAGGAAGTATATACTCTGATGTAGTGGTTTTCACAAATAAAATAGTTATTTTACAGCTTACTATAATAGCCTAATAACAATATTTACCTTTTATAATTTTACATCCTTTCCTAAAATATGATGTTTTCATTTGCTGATTTCCATAAGGCTGCAATTATGGAATCAGAGCTACTGTTTAATTCATAGTCATTAACTGTATCATCACCAAAACCAAATTTGATTCTAGGCAATTAATAAGTTATTGCTGAATTAATTGATTCTATCCAAACAGAAATAAACTATCTTGAATTACTTCATATTCTTCCTGGTCCCTGAAAAGTCTACATTAAATAGATTTTTATTCCTTCTTTTCTTGTGATTTTCTTCCATTCTTTTCTGCTTCTGTTTCAAAATACTCAGCTTACTAACTTCAGCTTGAAATTAATATATTAGAATATTCAACTTTTTGCAGGGATTATTTGTTTTATTCAGGCAATATTCAAGGAATACTGTGCATGAGAGTATTCAATGTGCTTAATAGTTCCATTGGGAAGTACCAAGTTAAGGTCTTATTTAAACATTGCAATAATTATATTTTGGTATCTCTGCAGTTAATGGTCACTTTAGAAGTCAGGTCACAATTTTTCTATCATGAAAATAAAATGTAATTGCAAGGAGTAAAATAGCCAAAAAGATGAAACAGTTAGAGCTGGCAGTTAATAGAGATAAATATTCCTTTATACTTTATTCAGCATGAAAGTATTTATCCAGTTCATTAGAAAAATTGTCAATTCTTATGACATAGTAGGATATAGATATGCTTTTCAATTGCTTTTATTTCAAATTAAAAAATCTAAAATTATTGCCATTATTGCAATTTGCCACTCATGAAATAATGCAATTTTTTCTTTTTCTCTCCTTATTTTTATTCTTCCTTTTCTTCCCTCCCTTTCTCTTTTACTCTGAATTACCTCATAGAGTCAGAGAAGTATACCTCATGAAGTCACCTCCTATAGTGACTTGCCTCAAGAAACATCCCATGTTAAATATCTGAAATGATCAAGTAGTTTCTTAAACTTTTCAATGAGTTTCTTAATCAAATATACTTATTAAGTCTTATATTCAAACCAAAGTAAGAAGCGATGAGGATGTTCATTGAATACTTTGTCATCCCAGCATCAATTTTAGCCCACCCATATTACAGAAGTTTTGAGATCAGATTGTATTAAGCCATACCATTGATTTGAAGCTCGGCACTGGCTTTTCTAAAACATTGATTGTCAGTATGACGCAATACTTCACCACCATCTACCACTTCATCATGAGTGTCAGATTTGGGGTCCCTTTCTTAGAAGAGGTCATGCTTGGCTTAATGCTCTGTTACCATCTTGAAATTCTTAATGCTATTTTAACATAGAGCGTGTATTTTCATCTTGCACTAGGCCTTGAAAATAACATAGCCCCTGAAGATGTTTAGAACGTGTACTCATATTTGGCTTTCACAATGACCAAAGGTTGCTAGTGATGTTCAAAACCCAGAAAGCAGAGATGCTAAATGTTCTGAAATGCACCACTTCAAATGCTAAAAGCATATAGAGAAACACTAGTGTAAACCAATCAGGATAATCCCCGTAGTCTTTGCAAAATTGATTGGGTTGCACAAGAAATGTATGGCTAAACCGACAAGATCGTGGCATATCTTTACCAGATTGACAGAGTCACAGCATGTGCAAGGAATGAATCTTTGTATTTATGCTTAATAATGCTGGGATTTGTTACCTTTTCTCTCTCTCTCAAGCTAAGCAATAAGGTATTTAGCGTCAGTGGCTACACACACACAGAGCAGAGCTTATGAATGGAAGATGACTGAGCTGAGAAGAACAAAGGGGGGAAAAAAAAGAGGCATGACCCAGATTCAGACACCTAACACCTAACATTTTTTGGTGTAATATGAGCAACTTTAATATATGCTGAATATGTCTTCTGGCTCCCTGTATTCAAATATTCCTTACTATTAGAATTTAATACCAGGAGTACAGTTTTCAAAGAAAGAAACACTAACAGGAAAACTAGCTGATCTGAAGATGTGGAACAGGGAACATTGACATCACCACTGCATAGGGTTAGAACTTTGGCAGTCATGGTTATGTAATGGAGTAATAGTTTGTTACTGTTTCCTGTTGTCCCATACAGTTGCAACCCATGTTGACTCTTTCTGTAACATTAGAGCACTTTGTTGAAGATATTCAAGGTTTGAATTTCCTCTGGCCTTCAATAATTTCTTAGATATAGACCTGAATAAAGTCAGCAAATGAAGCAAATATGTTTAAATCAATCAGTAGAATAGTCATTCCTCTCGTTAACAATGGCTTAAATCAATAGAAACTTATTTCTCAGTCTCTTAATATCTGATGCAATTTGTGTGACCCTCCTTGATTTATTACTGGATTGTCTGGAACATTTGTTCCCTAAAGACTGTGTGCCAGAGGAAAGGGGAAGGGATGAGGCACACATATATTACTTCAACCCAGGGGTCACTGGTCACACCTAAGCCTGTGGTCCCAAATCATATATAATAAAGTTTGAAATATACAGGAAAGCATACTAAATATTTGACTGGGATTGTCACTGCTATATAGATTTTAATCAAATTATAAAGAAGTTTTATGAATTAGGTAATTTAAAATTAGTTGTGAATATCAGTAAGTCAAAATATTATTGCTTCAAAGAAAAGAGACTAATTTGTTGCCCATGTATATATCTTTATATAAGTAATCCAAGGCTAGTATTAGTGCCATTTCTCAAAGTTCTCAAGGATCTAAGCTTCTTCCAGCTTACTTCACAACTATTCTGGGCATTTGGCCAAAGTCACCAAGATTCAAGATGGTAACATCCAAGTTTCAGGCCCTAGAAGAGAGAAAAGAACAAAGCAATAGAGAGAAAACTGTGAATGCCAACTAGTTCTTAAGAAAGTGTATGGAAACAGATACATGCCATTTCTCTTTCATCCTACTGTCCACCATCTTGTCACATGACCAAGTCCAGCTGCAAAAGGATTTGGTAGTCATGTTCTCAATCGAATACTAACATTATATAGAGATCAAAATAGATACAGGGTGAAATCAAGCAATCTCTGTCATCATTACCATAAATTAGTTGAAAATGTAGGACTGAAACAGAAGGCAGAAAAAGCAAGATATATAGTTTTAATTTCTGGAAAAAAGTAATAAATTAATTTTTAAATGTTCATTAACAAACAGAATTTTTAAATACATAATTTAATATATTTTACACTAACAACCAAAGAGATTTTTTCCTTATATCCACTCTCACATATGGTCTCTTGTTTTTCTTTGATTCTAAGAAATGGATACGTGTATTAGATACTTATAATTCTCATTATTCTCTATATCTTGAAATTATCAAATTTTATCTTAGGTCTCTATTTCAATTTATTTCTGCATTTTACTTTCAGTATTTACTCTTTAAAATAGACAAATATTTATATAAATACAGTCTTTCCATATTTTTGAGTAAATGCATTATCTTGAAAGAGCTACTCTCAAAATAATATCACTGTGCAAAACCAGTTGAATGTAAAATTCTTCTTTTAAATAATGAATGAAAGTATTTTATTATGAGTCACTTCTAAATAGGTCACAGTTCTGCCAGAAAATAAATTATGTTGATTAGTGTTACTTTCTCTGTTTAACAAACATTGGACGCATTGATTATAGAAAATTTACACTGAAGAGCTGCTATTGCTATTATCACAGTTGACATTATGACAGCAGTTCTATTTTATTGCTTTATTTTCAAAGGATAATTAGTCTAGAAAGTCATAGAAATTGTCAAAGTTTTAGAGTGACACATGAATGCAAAAATTATCTTATTATTTAGTAATTATCTGAACCAAGAAATATTTCTGAGCATAAAAATAATGGAGAATGTATAAAAGATGATGGTAGCAAATACACATAGCACTTACTTTGTTCCAGGCACTGTGCTAAGTACTTTATATGTATCAGCTCATTTAACACACCTCATATGGTAGGAAAATTAGGATCTCTTATTTATGATAAATTCAAGCATAGGTAGTATTGATATAAGTAACTTTTCCCAATTACACAGCTAATAATAAAGGAAAGGATGAATAAATTTGAGAACATAATAGTGTCATCTTTTAGGTAACAGAATATCAGAAAGAATGTAAAATGGCCATCAATTGGGAAAATGGTTCCAAAATTATACAGCAAAACAAGTCTGTGTGTGTGTGCATGTAATAAGACTTATCTTCTGAACATCCAGATATTATCACTGAGAGTATGAAAAGGAGGCAATGCTTGGGAAAGCAATTGAAAACTATGGTGAAACAGTATTATATAAAGAATTCTAACACCAAAAAGATAAAGTTGGTCAAAGATGTGAACAGTCAATTCTCAAAGAATTAAAGACAAAATGTTAGTAAAAAATAAGTGAAAATTTTAATATTACTAATAATGAAGGTCATATGAAAATTCTGAGATTTAAAAATGTTAAATTGAGAATTAAAGAAAAGTGAAAACAGACAACATGAGCAGGAATTACTAGAGATTTGCAAATTTACATAGTGCTAGGATGAAATTTTCTTACAAACATCTTAGAAATATATATCTTTTATTGACTATTTCAACTTCTAGGAGTCTAATGTAGACATTCACTAAATATGTGGAAACAAAAAGATTTATAAATTTTCAGTTATGATATTAATTGAAATAATTATATAAAATCCAAATATTCAGAAACAAGGAAATGATTAAAGAAATGAAGCCCCAAACAATTGCTTTATATAGTTTTTAAAATACTTTACTTTACCTTTAATAATTTATGAAAATGTTTTAAACACATTAATATTTTTCAAAAGGCAAATGGACTTCTAATTAAGATAGCAAAGAAAGTAAGAATGACTCACTCATAAGTAAATCATAAATAAATAAATGATAGGTGGACATATGACTAGAGATAGATAGAAAAATATATCGATGAGGATAGTAATAGGTAGGTAGATAGATAGATAGATTTATCTCTAATTTTTTTCTTTAAATTTTAGAGCTCAATTGATATGAATACAGAATATGGTTTAGTCATCTACCAGAGGCACTATGAAAATTCTACAACAAATATGCAAAATATGTACAAGAGAAAAGAAGGCTGCTTTTGTAAATACAAATCATACCCTCCAAGGAAAATGGAGATTCCCTAGAAAATAACTGAAGGGGACACACACTATTAAATATCTGACCCTGAGATTTAAGGATTTAAGTATTGCTAATATCAGTCCTTACTAATTTTCTATAAATCCATTCATGTATTTCTGGAAATGTTCCCATTATATAACTCTATATCATGCAATTCATTGTATATATGTCATTAATGTGTATATATTTAAATGTATACATGTGTTGGTATGTGTATTTTTTCTAAATCCACAGCTCCCACAGTACAGACCTCTTTAAGAGTATTTGATATTATTTTCAAATAATATTTAACTTAAAAACATCATTATGTCTTGTGTATTTCGGTATGTCTTTTATCTGTATTCATGAAAAAAACTCTTGATTGGCAGCCAACTTTGCTAATGATTACAAATATCTGGTTCTCCTTTTTTTTCCTATGAAGACAGATACTCCCCAGCCCCCTTGACAATTACATGGGGACAACTGATTCTTTCTGACCAAGGAAATATGTTGGACGTAATATGTATCTTTGTCAGTCTTAAACTTTGAAAAATCCCTGTGGGGTACTCTAGGTTCTTCTACTATAAACATAGAGGCTGGACTTCCCTGGTGGCACAGTGTTTAAGAATCCGCCTGCCAATACAGGGGACACGGGTTCGAGTCCTGGTCTGGTAAGATCCCACATGCTGCAAAGCAACTAAGCCCGGGCACCACAACAAAGAGTAGCCTGCACTCGCCACAACTAGAGAAAGCCCACGTGCAGCAATGAAGACCCAATGCAGCCAAAAATAAAATTAATTAATTAATTTTTTAAAAAAAGAGGTGACATTTTAAAAAATAAAATAAATAAACATAGAGGCCTTATGGCTGAACATAGATGGCTAAACCATTATCAATACAAAATGCACAATAAGTAATGGTATGAGATTGATTATTTTCTTTTCCAACTACCGTAGAACAGCACAGTAATTCAAAATGATTTTTTAGCACCCACATAATAGTAGGTCAAGCTCTGTCAAAATTGTTTCAAGATTGTCCCTTTCATTTCCCCTCTTTTTCTCCTCCATAGATATTGATCATGTTATTGAAATTATTGTTTGCTCTCCAGTTGTGTCCTCATCTCTCAATCTTTCCTATATACCACTGTCAAAATGAACACTGATGTTAAACTGTTTGTCCCATACTCAAAAACTTTTAGGGCTCCTTATTGACTATAGTATATAATTCAAATCCCCAAGTATTCATGACCTTCTCAGTATGACTCCAACCTACATTTCCATTCTTATATTAGCTTTACTTCCTCCATGTCCAGCCATCATAATGTTTATTTGAACCACACAAGAACTGTCATATTATTGGAAATTGCTTTGCACTAATAAAATTTCTAACCTTGTTATTATTTTACCCAAGATGCTCTTGTCTCTCTGCTTTATCAGTTATAATTCTCATATTCAATCAATTGCCACCTCTTTGTTAACTTTCCAAGGCCTCTCCTTCCTCTCTAAAAATCAGTTTAAAGGATGTTCCTGGTAGTCTGTATATTTAAGAGGTGTACATAGTTGAAAGGAGAGCAAAAAGTAAGATTCCATTTTTAGATTATGTTGAAAGATAAAATAAAATTTCTGAATTATTTTAAATAATACAGTAGATTACTGAGACAAAGATTAATTTTGTGTATAAATTCAATATGTAGAAAGATATAGAGTGAAGAAATTCTAACAAAAGTAAAGACTGTGACCAGACCCTCAATGGTAGGATAAAATAATGGCTTGGATTTATTATATAACAAGAGAAGGCTTTATCATAACTTCCAATATTGTATTACAAAAAATAAGTTAAACATTGAAAATTTAAAGATAAATTATTTCAGGAGTATATTTATAATGAAAAATACTCTGTATAATATAAGCCTCTCTGAATGGGAGCAATAAGTCTTTATGCTTGAAAGAATCCTTACTACATTAAAAGCTTAGAGATTAAGGGAATATAAATATTTTACTTGTTTTTAACAATCATTTCAGATCCTGTGCTCCTAGGACATTGTTTGTCATAATATGGGAGGTGGCATGAAATATAAAAGAATTTGGCTATAAGAAAAATAAAATTTGGTATAATTTCCAGTTTAGCAGCTTTTTTTACTTGGTAATTACCTACCTGTGTTTTTTTTTTTTTTTTCAAGTACCACATTTCACACCGAGTAGTCCTATAACACTGCAAAATTTCAAGTAGCTTTACTTTTACAACTCTTTATTTCAGAGTCCTTTTTGGCTGTCTTAACAGTCCTTACAAGCTTTGTAATGCTTTTAAAGAAAACAAAAACAACAACTTTGGAATCACTTTAAGGAAATTGCTTATTCTTAAAATAATGCAGACCTTTGAATCTGCTCTTTAAAAAAAGAGACAAATATTTTTGATATAATAAAATGCCTACAAAATTGAATGTAGGTTTATATTGTTAGAAAAAATACACTTATGGGCATTTCATCCAAGATAGTGAAAGGAAAGTTCATGGAAAAGTTTTCCAAAATAGAAAACGCATTAACAGCTTGCATTGCTCACAGGCACTCGATGACACTTCCTAGAGTATTGCTTTGTAGTCTTTGTCAAAATGTTTGGATACTGGTGAAAATAGTTCAGTTGTTTGTGGGAAAACTTCTTTTGTTCCCATTGAACAAGTTTACACCAGTGAAATAGGTGAAGATAATTGTAATGTAACATAAGAATATTGCTTTCTTACTCTAGTTTATTGATCCAAGGTAATTACATAATGCAGATTCTTAGCTTAAAATATATAAAGTGGCGAAGGTGAATAGAAATGCTAAGATTTCAAAAGTCATTCCCTCTATTTATTTCACATACCTAATGTTGTATAAAGGCGTATCCTTGATTTACAACTAATTTCAGGCACAAGCACCAGTGTATCATAGTTTGAACTAGTAAGAAGAAAGCATACATGTCATTAAATTGGTATGTAGAAATGAGATGTTAGAAAAAATATGACCTGTTTTAATACTACATTGATATTTAATTCCTCTATAAGTAGTTAAATGTAGAAATGTCATGCATAGTTTATTTTCAACATAGATATTTCTATGTAATTTCATCCCACTATTGAAAACTGTAAACAGTTATTTCTACTAGGAAAATAATGGTGTTTATTATTTCCATAGGAAAAGCCATATGCTGAATGATATCCAGGGAGCAAAGAAATAAAGACAGTGCTTTCACAATAGTTTAGGCCTGTATTCTCCTTTCTGAAATGACATGATTACACCCTACCTTCTTTAGTTTCAAAATCCTTGGTACATTGCTCAAAACTTTCAATGGTAGACCACAATTTTATTTTCCATCCTCATGACTTGTAATCACAATATACAACATATATTCAAACACAGTGTTTGAATCAAATTAATTTATCTAAACCAATATGTGTTGAGCATCTACTATGTACAGCATACCTGGGAGTACAAAGTAAAGAAGACATCTTTATATATACAGAGACATATCTAATAGACAGACATCTACTCCACCTCCAAATGATTATTATAAAATTATATGTGTTATAATGAAAATATATTTTAAAACCCAGTAGGAGTATAAAAAAACAGTACCTTAAATTAATTGTTGAAATTTATGCAATACTTTACAAAAGAGATAGGATTTAAATTGAGACTTGAAGTAGAAGTGGAAATTTCTGAGGCATAGGAACAGCTAGTGTATTGAGGAGGGATTCCCATGAAGCACAGATGCTTATACAATGACTTGATAGTATCAAAAAGTCCCATATTCTCAAATTGCTGGAGCATGCACTACACTTGAGGGGCACATTGGAAGGATTAGTCTGGATAGGAAGATTAAAACAAATACATCTACTATTTATTCAATAAACTTTATATTCATGAACACTAATATAATTGACTTCTACTCTTCTCTGGCCAAACTTTCTTAAAACATGCAAAGCTAATTCATATCTCAAGAACTTTGCATTTGTAATCTGCATCTGAATTGTTCTTACACCAGATTATCATGTCTGGCTCTTTGTCAGTATTCATGTCTCTCACACGACATATCTTCTCTAGCTTCCCACTGACAATCATTTTAAATTACACTAATTTTTTACATTTTCTTAAGAATCTCTTCAACAACAGATATTGTTCAGTGATTTGTGTATGTGTTTATGTCCTCTTCTCTCTAAAATATATGCTTAGTGTTAGCAGATGACTAGTTCACCTCCTTGTCTCCAGTACTTGTCATGTATACTAGGAAGGCAAAAGCTTCCATTGAAGACATCTTGAACAAAATAAAACCAATATTTTCAGTTGAATTTTTAAGAGAATAAAATTTACTTTTTAATAATTTTTATTATAAGAATAAATTAAATGAGAATAAATTTAAAAATTAAAAACGTCATTTTTGATCATTCAATAAGTCTTTATTTTTAATCCATAAACAGCATAAAAGGACTTCAGCTAGTGTTTACTAAAATGAACAATGTAATACATAATCATTAAAATATAATAAAATAAAAATATGAATTAATTGAAGATTTTTGAGATACTTTAAAACATTTTAACTAATTTTCAGGGCAAAATTAAAACACAGCTCTAACAAGCTTTTAATTTTCCAATATGTGTTAATATTTTTATTTTATTATGTATGAGTAATCATGTCTGATACTATTTTACACATAAAGAATTATCAGGAAATTGAAATTCAGAACAAAAATATATTTTCTTCCTTATGCTGATTTAAATAATAAAATCACAGGAAAACATTTATTCCATGTATGTTCTTTCTTCCATCTATTAACATATGTGTTGATTAGGAAGATTTTACATTTTTTACTTTTAAGTAAGATTTGTGTATATTAAATATGCATGGTAACAGTCTCAAAAATTGTGGTAAGAACTCCTGTAGTTGAAAAAGAAAAAAAAAGAACTCCTGTAGAAATCAATGATCTTTTTTACAATTTACAGAAAGAATAAGAGGCCACGTTTTCCTTGAGTGTTAAACTTAGCTGAAGAAATAAATACAACATCATTATATCAAAACGTCATATAAAATTGTGAGAATAAATTTTAACATGTGTTGAAATATCAGACAAAGAAGATTTATACATTTAAACATCTATTAGGTTAATTCACACAGAAATAATATAAACACTACAAATTCAAAACAGAAAGGAACTACATGAATATGATGGTGGTGATAAATGAGTCCTATATACTCAGCATCGTTCTGAAAACTGCTTTTTTACAATAGGCATTTTTACAACACTTCTTTTCTATCTGGGTACAATGAGGGATTTGAGTAATTCAAAAAATCAGAATTCCAAATGCTTCTACTGATAAACCCAATACAGTCCAGCTGATTCTGTATGGTTATAAAAGGGAAATTTGTAACATAACAATGAGTTTTATTAGCATACATTCCTCTGTTTTATCCACCATATACTAAATGATCTAATATGATAGGCAATTATTACAAATCTGCTTTTCCTTTTGTATATCTCACCACAGGGCTTTGAATTTACAATATCTAGGCTCTGGGCAGGATCATGAAGTTATCTTATTCATTCCTTTGCCTTAGATGAATGTTCACTTAGATCATTTCCATGAAAAAGAGAAAGATACGTTATCACATATCTACTCATTGCTTTACCCCTTATTAGCCCCTATCTCAGTTCACTCTTTTTGCTTTATAAACAAAATCCATTACCCACCAATTTCTGATGTTTCTTCTATTTTTCCCATTTAATAAATTCTGTTTTACCCTTTTTATGTGAAAACATTGATAAAAGCAATAAACCCCACACTGTTTCTCTTCTTTTAACTCAAGTTGTCACTGCCATCTTTCATACAAATAATAACTATAGTCATTATGATTCAACAACACTGTCCCATTGTGGTAGTTATAAAAACATTGACAAAGGAAATCATAGATTATTAGATTCACAGTTAGTGTTTAGATAGGTAGAATAGTTATTTTATTTTTCTCCAAATTGATTGATTAGGCACTTTGTAGTTGAATTAGAGCCTAGTCACATTATTTCTCTATAAATGTCATTTTGTTTAGAGAATTATTTTTAAAAGGCTTTTTTTATAATTAAAAATAGACAAAACAACAAAGCAAGCCCTATTATTCTTACAAGTCCTGGAATAAAATAATGTTTAGTAGGGGCTTCCCTGGTGGTGCAGTGGTTGAGAGTCCGCCTGCCGATGCAGGGGACACGAGTTCATGCCCCCGTCCAGGAAGATCCCACATGCCGCGGAGTGGCTGGGCCCGTGAGCTATGGCCGCTGAGCCTGCGCGTCTGGAGCCTGTGCTCCGGCAACGGGAGAGGCCACAGCAGTGAGAGGCCCGCGTACCGCAAAAAAAAAAAAAGTGTTTAGCATATAATTACAAATAAATGATTTTTTGTTATAATTTGTATGTATTTTTTCAATATTTACTGATTAATAGTTCAATCAGAAAATTAAAATTATTAAATTAATAAGAATTATTGCCTTTTAAAATGTTTTCAAAGTTCCATTGTCAGGTCATTTTCTGTGCTCTTTTCATAAGTCATATTATGCAATAACCCTGTGAGGTAGGTGTTCTTATTATTTTGCAGATGAGGAAACTGAGGAAAAAGAATTAAAGAATTTGCCACAAATCTCCCAATGTACAGGTGACAAAAGCTTGACTCAAACCCAAGTAAACTGTGTACAGAATCTAAACATAAAAACTGGGCAGCAGTGGGGACCACTGGTCAGTTGTAATTTTTAAGCACAATTTTTCTCAAATACTCAAAAAAAATTGGCATTTTTAAGAAAGTGATGACTGTTGTCCTGTGCCATTCTTTCTATAAAAATATGCTTGATCATTAAAGAATTGAGAACATAAACTGGGAGTATAGGCAATTATTGATGAAAAATATGGCAATTACAAATTATAATTTTGAGTTAATTATCTTTGGTAGTTTTCTTTTTTTTTTTCACAGCCGTGTGGTCAAGTAAGACACCTAGGAGACCCCTCCCCACAAAGCGCCCCTGGCTACCTTCCAGCCACACCTTTGGTTGTTTTCTAGTTGAGACAATTATCCATGTTTCTAATGCAGAACTTAATGTGTATATGTATCACATAATATAAGAGGATTTTCATCAAATTTTCTTAGATTCTAAATAAAACATAATAGCCTTGAAGAATCATGTTTGGTCAAAATTGATTTGAGTACATCTCTGAAATGATCAAGCCAGTTTTGTTTCTGGGAAAATATTAGCTAATTTAGTTATGTCATGGAAAGTGTTGATGGAGTAAAAAGAGAAAACTAAGACATTAAATATTTTATATTTTCCTAAAGGTAAGAAAGAAATTTAGTCTGGGAAAGAATGGTTAAGATAGACTGCAGACAAGTTACATTTTAATTTTTTCGATATTTAAAGGATAGAAAATCAACTTAAAATTATTAGAAACTATGTTAAGCAGTAGGAAGGACACAGATATTTGCACCTTTAAAATGATCTCTGTAAGTAGCTTGAGATACCTAAAAATCAAATATAGAATAGATATGGAGTTCTTGGTTAGATTTTTGTCTTAACCTTTTCTAATGGAAACATAGTTTTTCCCTCCCTCTGGCATGTGTTTTGTCTTGATGAATTAATCTTTTTTCAACAAATACTAGTTGAGTTCCCATAAGATTTTAGGTATAATATTAGGCACTATGATAGTATACATAATTTTTGCTCTCATGGAGCTCACAAACTGGTTGAGAAGTTATAAAAGAGGTAATGACTGACTGCAATAGAAGTATAAAACATACATACATACATAGGTCAGTCTAGAAATATCAAATAAACTTCTTTTGAAGCCATATCTGGCTAAGTTTATAAGTATCTATAGTAGTTAGCCAAGTAAAGATGGAGACTAAGGATAAGTATGCTCCAAAAGGGGAAAAATAGAACTAACCCTCTTTGAGGGACAAGGCACTGATAGTGACTACAAGTAATTTTTATTCCCAGCTCTATTGAAGTATAATTGACATAAAATTGTTTAAACTTTGAGTGTTCACGGTAATCATTTGCTATGCATATACATTGTACAATGATCACCACAATCATGTTAACACATCTGTTACCTCCCATAGTTAATTGTGTCTGTGGCGAGAATTCTTAAGATCTACTCTCTCAGAAAATTTGCAAGTATAAAATACAGTATTAGTAACTATAGTTACTATCTGTTTATTACATCCTCAGAACTTATTCATCTTATAACTGAAAGTTTGTACCTTTTGGACAACATCTCCTCATTTCCCACTCTCCCCAGGTCTTGGCAACTACCACTCTATTTCTGTTAAGTTCAACAATTTTTTTCTTAGATTCCATGTATAAGTGATACTCCACAGTATTTGTCTGTCTTTATCAGGCTATTTCACTTACATAATGCCCTCCAGGTCCATGCATGTTGTTGCAAATAAGATTTTTTTCTTTCTCATGGCTAAATAAGATTCTTGTATAGATATAGATATATTGATCTGTATACATATATATATATGTAGAAATATTTATTTATTTATTCATCCAGTGAAGAACATGTAGGTTGTTTCCATATCTTTGCTATTGTGAATAGTACTACAATGAAAGTAAAAGTGCAGATACCTCTTTGAGATACTGATTTTGTTTCCTTTTTTTTTAATTTAAAAACTTTATTGGAGTATAATTGCTTTACAATGGTGTATTAGTTTCTGCTTTATAACAAAGTGAATCAGCTAAACATATATATATATATATCCCCATATCTACTCCCTCTTGCGTATCCCTCCCACCCACCCTACCCCAACCCTCTAGGTGGTCACAAAGCACCGAGCTGATCTCCCTGTGCTCTGCAGCTGCTTCCCACTAGCTATCTATTTTACATTTGGTACTGTATATAAGTCCATGCCACTCTCTCACTTTGTCCAAGCATAGCCTTCCCCCTCCCCATGTCCTCAAGTCTACTCTCTACGCCTGTGTCTTTATTCCTGTCCTGCCCCTAGGTTCTTCAGAACCTTTTTCTTCTTATTTTTTTTTTTAAGATTCCATATATATGTGTTAGCATATGATATTTGTTTTTCTCTTTCTGACTTACTTAACTCTGTGTGACAGACTCTAGGTCCATCCACCTCACTACAAATAACTCAATTTCCTATCTTTTTATGGCTGAGACATATTCCATTGTATATATGTGCCACATCTCCTATATATGTGTCCATCTGTCAGTGGACACTTAGGTTGCTTCCATGACCTGGCTATTGTAAATAGAGCTGCAGTGAACATTGTAGTACATGACTCTTTTTGAATTATGGTTTTCTCAGGGTATATGTGCAGTAGTGGGATTGCTGCATCATATGTTAGCTCAATTTTAATTCTTAAGGAACCTTCATACTGTTCTCCATGATGGCTGTATCAATTTACATTCTCACCAACAGTGCAAGAGGGTTCCCTTTTCTCCACACCCTTTCCAGAATTTATTGTTTGTAGATTTTTTGATGATGACCATTCTGACTGGTGTGAGGTTGTACCTCGCTGTAGTTTTGACTTGCATTTCTCTAATGATTAGTGATGTTGAGCATCCTTTCATGTGTTTGTTGACAATATGTATATCTTGTTTGGAGAAATATCTATTTAGGTCTTCTGCCCATTTTTGGATTGGATTGTTTGTTTTTTTGATATTGAGCTGCATGAGCTGCTTGTATATTTTGGAGATTAATCCTTTGTCAGTTGCTTCATTTGCAAACATTTTTCTCCCATTCTGAGGGTTTTCTTTTCATCTTCTTTATGGTTTCCTTTGCTGTTCAAAAGGTTTTAAGTTTCATTAGGTCCCATTTGTTTATTTTTGTTTTTATTTCCATTACTCTAGGAGCTGGGTCAAAAAGAATCTTGCTGTGATATATGTCATAGAGTGTTCTGCCTGTTTTCCTCTAAGTGTTTTACAGTGTCTGGCCTTACATTTAGGTCTTTAATCCATTTTGAGTTTATTTTTGTGTATGGTGTTAGGGAGTGTTCTAATTTCATTCATTTACATGTAGCTGTCCAGTTTTCCCAGCACCACTTATTGAAGAGGCTGTCTTTTCTCCATTGTATGTTCTTGCATCCTTTATCAAAAATAAGGTGCCCATTTGTGTATGGGTTTATCTCTGGGCTTTCTGTCCTGTTCCATTGATCTATATTTCTGTTTTAGTGCCAGTACCGTACTGCCTTGATTACTGTAGCTTTGTAGTATAGTCTGAAGTCAGGGAGCCTGATTCCTCCAGCTCCGTTTTTCTTTCTCAAGATTGCTTTGGCTATTCAGGGTCTTATGTGTTTCCATAAAAATTGTGAAATTTTTTGTTCTAGTTCTGTTAAAAATGCCAGTGGTAGATTGATAGGGATTGCATTGAATCTTCAGATTGCTTTGGGTAGTAGAGTCATTTTCACAGTGTTGATTCTTCCAATCCAAGGACATGGTATATCTCTCCATTTGTTGTATCATCTTTAATTTCTTTCATCAGTGTCTTATAGTTTCCTGCAAACAGGTCTTTTGTCTCCGTAGGTAGGTTTATTCCTGGATATTTTATTCTTTTTGTTGCAATGGTAAATGGGAGTGTTTTCTTAATTTCACTTTCAGATTTTTCATCATTAGTGTATAGGAATGCCAGAGATTTTTGTGCATTAATTTTGTATCTTGCTACTTTACCAATTCATTGATTAGCTCTAGTAGTTTTCTGGTAGCATCTTTAGGTTTCTATATGTATAGTATCATGTCATCTGCAAACAGTGATAGCTTTACTTCTTCTTTTCCAATTTGGATTTTTTAATTTCTTTTTCTTCTTGATTGCTGTGGCTAAAACTTCCAAAACTATGTTGGGTAATAGTGGTGAGAGTGGACAACCTTTTCTTGTTCATGATCTTAGAGGAAATGATTTCAGTTTTCCACCCCTGAGAACGATGTTGGCTGTTGGTTTGTAATATATGGCCTTCATAATGTTGAGGTAAGTTCTCTCTATGCCTACTTTCTGGATGGTTTTATCCATAAATGGGTATTGTATTTGTCAAAAGCTTTACTGCATCTGTTGAGATGATCATATGTTTTTTTCTTTCAGTTTGTTAATACGGTGTATCATATTTATTGATTTGTGTATATTGAAGAATCCTGCATTCCTCCAGCAAACCGCACTTGATCATGGTGTATGATCCTTTTAATGTGCTGTTGGTTTCTGTTTGCTAGTATTTTGTTGAGGATTTTTGCATCTATGTTCATCAGTGATATTGACCTGTAGTTTTCTTTCTTTGTGACATCTTTTTATCTGTTTATGGTATCAGTGTGATGGTGGCGTTTTAGAATGAGTTTGGGAGTGTTCCTCACTCTACTATATTTTGGAAGAGTTTGAGAAGGATTGGTGTTATCTCTTCTTTAAATGTTTGATGGAATTCGCCTGTGAAGCCATCTGGTCCTGGGCTTTTGTTTGTTGGAAGATTTTTAATCACAATCTTAATGTCAGAGCTTGTGATTGGTCTGTTTATATTTTCTGTTTCTTCCTGGTTCAGTCCCGGAAGGTTGTGCTCTACTAAGAATTTGTCCATCTATCCAGGTTTTCTGTTTTATTCGCATACAGTTACTTGTAGTAATCTCTCATGATCCTTTGTATTTCTGCTGTGTCAGTTGTTACTTCTCCTTTTTCATTTCTAATTCTATTGATTTGAGTCTTCTCCCTTTTTTTCTTGATGAGTCTGGCTAATGCTCTATCAATTTTGTTTACCTTCACAAAGAACCAGCTTTTACTTTCATTGATCTTTGCTATTGTTTCCTTCATTTCTTTTTCATTTAATTCTGATCTGATATTTATTCTTCCATTCTGCTAATGTTAGGGTTTTTTTGTTCTTCTTTCTCTAATTGCTTTAGGTGTAAGGTTAAGTTGTTTATGTGAGATGTTTCTTGTTTCTTGAGGTAAGATTGTATTGCTATAAACTTCCCTCCTAGAACTGCTTTTGCTGCATCCTGTAGCTTTTGGGGCATCATGTTTTCATTGTCATTTTTCCTAGGTAATTTTTGATTTCCTCTTTGATTTCTTCAGTGACCTCTTGGTTATTAAGTAGTGTATTGTTTAGCCTCCATATGTTTGTAGTTTTTACAGATTTTTTCCTGTAATAGATATCTAATGCCATAGCGTTGTGGTCAGAAAAGATACTTGATATGATTTCAATTTTCCTAAATTCACCAAGGCTTGATTTGTGACCCAAGGTATGATCTATCCTGGAGAGTGTTCCATGAACCCTTGAGAAGATAGTGTATTCTCCTGTTTTTGGATGGAATGTCCTATAAATATCAATTAAGTCCATCTTGTGTAAAGTATCATTTAAAGCTTGTGTTTCCTTATTTATTTTCATTTTGGATGATATGTCCATTGATGAAAGTGGGGTGTTAGAGTCCCCTACTATGATTGTGTTACAGTTATGGCTTTTAGCATTTGCCTTATGTATTGAGGTGCTCCTATGTTGGGTGCATAAATATTTACAATTATCATATCTTCTTCTTGGATTGATCCCTTGATCATTATGTAGTGTCCTTCTTTGTCTCTTATATTAGTCTTTGTTTTAAAGTCTCTTTTGTCTGATATGAGAATTGCTACTCCAGCTTTCTTTTGATTTCCATTTGCATGGAATATCTTTTTCCAGCCCCTCACTTTCAGTCTGTATGTGTCCCTAGGTCTGAAGTGGGTCTCTTGTAGACAGCATATATATTGGTCTTGTTTTTGTATCCATTCATCAGTCTATGTCTTTTGGTTGGAGTATTTAATCCATTTATATTTAAGGCAGTTATCATTATTACCTATTACCTATTACCTACCATTTCTTTAATTGTTTTGGGTTTGTTATTGTAGGTCTTTTCCTTGTCTTGTGTTTCCTCTCCAGAGAAGTTCCTGTATCATTTGTTGTAAAGCTGGTTTGGTGGTGCTGATTCTCTTAGCTTTTTGCATGTCTGTAAAGGTTTTGATTTCTCCTTGGAATCTGAATGAGATCCTTGCTGGGTAGGGGAATCTTGATGGTAGGTTTTTCCCTCTCATAACTTTAAATATGTCCTGCCACTCCCTTCTGGCCTGCAGACTTTCTGCTCAAAGATCAGCTGTTAACCTTAGGGGGATTCCCCTGTATATTACTTTTTTTTTATTTTTTGTTTTTCCATTGCTGCTTTTATATTTTTTCTTTGTATTTAATGTTTGATAGTTTGATTAATATGTGTCTTGACATGTTTCTCCTTGGATTTATACTCTATGGGACTCTCTGCACTTCCTGGACTTGACTGACTATTTCCTTTCCCATATTAGGGAAGTTTTCAACTATAATCTCTTCAAATATTTTCTCAGTCCCTTTCTTTTTCTCTTCTTCTTCTAGACCCCTATAATTCGAATGTTGGCATATTTAATGTTATCTCAGGAGTCTCTGAGACTGTCCTCATTTCTTTTCATTCTTTTTTCTTTATTCTCCCCTATGGGAGTTATTTCCACTATTTTATCTTCCAGGTCATTTATCCATTCTTCTGTCTCAGTTATTCTGCTATTGATTCCTTCTAGAGAAATTTTAATTTCATTTATTGTTCTGTTCATCATTGTTTGCTCTTTAGTTCTTCTATGGCCTTGTTAAACGTTTCTTGTATTTTCTCCATTCTATTTCCAAGATTTTGGATCATCCTTGCTATCATTACTCTGAATTTTTTTTCAGGTAGACTGCCTATTTCCTCTTTGTGTTTTTGATCTGGTGGGTTTTTACCTTATTTCTTCATCTGCTGTGTGTTTCTCTGTCTTCTCATTTTGCTTGACTTACTGTGTTTGGGGGTCTCCTTTTCGCAGGCTGTAAGTTCATACCTCCTGTTTTTTTTGGTGTCTGGCCCTGGTGGCTAAGATTGGTTCAGTGTGTTGTGTATGCTTCCTGCTGGAGGGGACTAGTGCATTTTTTCTGGTGGATGAGGCTGGATCTTGTCTTTCTGATGGGCCGGACCGCATCTGGTGGTGTGTTTTCGGGTGTCCGTGACCTTACTATGATTTTAGGCCGCCTCTGTGCTAATGTGTGGGGTTGTGTGCCTGTCTTGCTAGTTGTTTGGCATAGGGTGTCCACCACTGTAGCTTGCTGGTCATTGAGTGGAGCTGGGTCTTAGTGTTGAGATGGAGATCTCTGGGAGAGTTTTCGCCATTTGTTATTATATGGAGCTGGGAGGTCTCTGGTGGACCAATGCCCTGAACTCAGCTCTCCCACCTCAGAGGAACTGGCCTGATGCCCGGCTGGAGTACCAAGAGCCTGTCAGCCACACAGCTCAGAAGATAAGGGAGAAAAAAGAAAGAAATAAAGAAAATAAATAAAATAAATTTATTAAAATAAAAAATTATTGAAAACTAAAACATTAAAAAATAATTAAATAAAGAAACAAAAAAGAAAGAAAGAAGAGAGCAACCAAACTAAAAAACAAATCCACCAATGATAACAAGTGCTAAAAACTACAGAAAAAAACCCAAAATTCAAAATGGACAGACAGAACCCTAGGATAAATTGTAAAAGCAAAGCTATACAGACAAAATCACACAAAGAAGCACACACATACACACTCACAAAAAGAGAAAAAGGAAAAAAATATATATATATCTATAAATATTTTAAAAAAGGAAGAGAGCAACAAAATCAATAAACAAATCTACGAATGAAAATAAACTCTAAATATTAAACTAAGATAAACATAAAACCAGAAACATATTAGATTCAGAAAGCACACCCCAAGTCTACAGTTGCTCCCAATGTCCACCTCCTCAATTTTGGGATGATTCTTTGTCTATTCAGCTATTCCACAGATGCAGGGTACATCAAGTTGATTGTGGAGATTTAATCCGCTGCTCCTGAGGCTGCTGGGAGAAATTTCTCCTTCTCTTCTTTGTTCACACAGCTCCTGGGGTTCAGCTTTGAATTGGCCCAGCCTCTGCATGTAGGTCGCCTGAGGGCCTCTCTTCTCGCCTGGACAGGACGGGGTTAAAGGAGCATGTGATTAGGGGGCTCTGGCTCACTCAGGCTTGTGGAGGGAGGGGTATGGAATGTGGGGTGAGCCTGCAGCGACAGAGGCCAGCATGATGTTGCACCAGCTTGAGGCACACCGTGTGTTCTCCCAGGGAAGTTGTCCCTGGATCCCGGGAACCTGGCAGTGGCAGGCTGCACAGGCTCCCAGGAGACGAGGTGTGGATAGTGACCTGTGCTTGCACACAGGATTCTTAGTGGCTGCTGCAGCAGCCTTAGCATTTCATGACTGTCTCTGGGGTCCGTGCTGATAGCCACGGCTCTCTGGAGCTCATTTAGATGGTGCTCTGAATCCCCTCTCCTTGCGCACCCCTCTCCTTCACAGCTCCCTCCCAGAGGTGCAGATCCCATCCCTATTCTTTTGTTTCTGCTTTTTCTTTTTTCTTTTGCCCTGCCCAGGTACATGAGGAGCTTTTTGCCTTTTGGGAAGTCTGAGGTCTTCTGCCAGCATCTGTAGGTGTTCTGTAGGAGTTGTTCCACATGTAGATGTATTTCTGGTGTATTTGTGGGGAAGAAGATGATCTCCACGTCTTACTCCTCTGCCATCTTAAAGGTCTCTCTGTTTCCTTTTGAGAAATACCTAGAAATGGGATTGCTGGATGACATGGTAGTTCTAGTTTCAATTTTCTGAGGATCCTCCATACTGTTTTCCATAATGGTTGTACCAGTTTACATTCCTACCATCAGTGTAAAAGGATTTCTTTTTCCTCGCCCTCACCAACACTTACCTTATGTCTTTTGGATAATAGACATCCTAACATATGTGAGGTAATATCTCATTGTGATTTTGATTTGCATTTCCCTGATGACTAGTGATACTGAGCTCCTCTTCATGTACCTATTTGCTATTTGTATGCTCTTTGGAGAACTGTTCAGGTACTTTGTCAATTTTTAAATTGGATTATTATTATTATTTTTGCTATGAAGTTCCATGGGTTCCTTATATTTTTTTAATATCAACCCTTTTATATATATGTTTTGCAAATATTTTCTCCCATTCTGTAGGTTGCCTTTGCATTTTCTTGATTGCTTCTTTTGCTCTGCAGAAGCTTTTTAATTTGCTGTAGTCCTACTTGTATATTTTTGTTTTGGCTGCCTGTGTTTTTGGAATCATATCCAAAAAATAAATTTTAAAGATCAATTTCAAGGGGCTTTTTCCTTATACTTTTTTTTCCCCTAGGATTTTTGTTTTTATTGATTTTTATTGATTTTTATTGTCGTATATATGCCTTTAATTTATTTTGAATTAACTTTGTGAATGGTGTAAGATAAGGGTCCAGTTTCATTCTTTTGCATGCTGATATCCAGTTTTCTCATCACATTTATGGAAGAAACTATCCTTTCCTCATTGTGTGTTTTTGGCACTCCTGTCAAAGCCTAGATGACTCTGTATGTGTGGGTTTACTGATGAGCTCTCTATTCTGCTCTATTGGTCTATCTTTTTTTAATGCCAGCACCATACTGTTTTGATTACTATAGCTTTGTAATATAGTTTGAAATCAGGAAGTGCGATGCTTTCAGCTTTTTTCTTCTTTCCTAAGTATACTTTGGCTACTCAGGGTCTTTTGTGGTTCCATATGAATTTTAGGATTTTTTTCCCATTTATGTGAAAAGTGGCATTGGAACATTGACGGGGATTGCATTGAACTGAATATGTAGATTTCTTTGGGTAGTCTGGACATTTTTACAACATTTATTCTCCCAATCCAAGAACATGGTGTACATTTCCATTTGTGTCTTCTACGATTGTTTTTCATTAATATCTTATAGTTTTCAGCATACAGATTTTTCACCTCTTTGCTTAAATTTACTTCTAAGTATTTTACTGTTTTTGATGCCATTGTAAATGGGTTTGTAATTTAGGCTGACTGAAACATATAGTATAAGAAGAGAAGAGGTGAGATGATACAGTAGATGTGAAAGATCTGTATCATAGA
The DNA here is from genome assembly GCF_964270905.1 of Leucopleurus acutus. NCBI lineage: Eukaryota > Metazoa > Chordata > Mammalia > Artiodactyla > Delphinidae > Leucopleurus > Leucopleurus acutus. The sequence continues at coordinate 55,939,115 of NC_139142.1, forward strand.
GGTACTTATAGTCATTACCAAATAGATTCAATTGATATTGAATAAATCAGAAACATTGAAGAATTTTAACAAGGTTTAATAATAATCATTCTTGTATTATATTCCAATCTGGAAGTAGTATGGAAGATAGAATCGTATGAGAAAGTGTTAAAAAGGATTATTCAGGAGTCTGGAAGATCATTTAGGAGGCTCACATGCTAATACTAGTGAGAGAGGATCTAATGTCGCTAATTTGGAAATGGATTGAAAAAGATTAGTTGGATTCCGGTGATAATGAGGTGTAAAAATAAAAGAGAGGTATCATCACCTACACGTTTTTTAAGAGGGATTGAGGAGTCATTTTTAACTACCAGGTTTCTAGATTGGACAAAAGTGTGAATTGTGTTTTCCCCATTCCCATTCTTCCCAATGCTATGTAAGTTTTAATTTGTTCATTTTAGAAATGAACTAAAATGTGGGATATGAAGTGGAAGGTTTAGTAGGCAAATGGAATGTAGATCTGAAGTTTAGAAGAGGAATTGGACTGGGGACATAAACTTCAGAGACAGTCACCCATAGGAGGTTGAATACAAGGGCACTAATAAATTATTCCATGACCAGAGTGAAAGAAATGAGGAACAAAGGGATAATGTCAGAGGCCTTAAATTTAAAGAATAAGTGGGGAAAGAGTAAATCACAAAAGAAGAGAATATGTAGTAACTAGAATAGCAGGGGCACCCCCTCACAAAAATATTTTGAAAACTAAAGTAAAATTATAATGAGAAGGTAGGAATTGACAGTATAAATTGATGCAATGAAGTCAAATGAAATAATAACTGCAAAACTGTTCATTTAATTTAATATAGAGAGGGCTGTTATTCATTTAGGAAAGGCTAAGTTTTTTAGTTATATGGAACATTTATTGTAGTAGACAGAGAAATGAACAGAAATGGAAATGGGTACTTTGGACTATTTTTGCAGAGGAAATGGCTGAAAGTAGTACATGGAGAACACAAGAAGTTATTGGAATTTGAAAGTAGGCTGGTGTAAATACAGACATACTGCGGTTGTGGGAAGCAGGAGAAAGCTGATAATTTCAAATAATCATTATAGAAAATTATGGAGGATGGTAGGTAGGGGCAACATAAAGCTTTCCTAGGTAACCTTAAGGCTCAGCTAAAATAGAAAAGCACGCATGTAGGAGAAATACGGCACTAATATGCAAGGTTGAGTTCATTTATTTATTCTCGTTTCTTCCATGATTACTTAGTATTCTCAGTGCACATTCTAAAGTCAGAGAAAAACGGTAATTTAGTAATGGAAGTATGTTGGGTATGTATGGAGGCAGGAGTTGGAACGGAGCAATCTGCTCCTCATAATATCTAGCTACAATACCAGCTTTTCTTTTGTACTTCAAGTTACTGTTATTAAAACACCAAATAGATAGCTAGGAGCCTTATTTTCAGTCTTGACGGGGAAAATTGGATTTTTAGACAACTTTGTCATGCAAATATGCAGCTACTCCAACAATCCTATTTTTTCTTCCGCAAGAAAATACAAGTAGGTGCAGTAATTAAAAAAAAAAAAAAGTCTCCCAGGTAATTTTGACAAAAGATTTTCATATCTCTTAAAATCCCCACCTGTATTCTAAGAAGGGATGACCATAAAGAAGCAATGGAGACTGGGATTTCAAAGCTATGCAGCAATGGAGACTACCTGGAATTTCTGGAGACTGGAATTTACAAGTTTTTGAGAATCATGCCTAATCTCACAGATTCTGATGAGAATTTTCACCATTCTGGGGATTGAATCACCAACGTTTTCCATACCAAGTAGTCACCTTTTGAATTAAGGAAATTCCTTGGCCAGGGAAAAGATACACACACACATAAACATATATACAGGCATGTGTACAATGCATTTTGCTAACATCATGTTTACTTTTCTCTGTGTAATTATTTGTTTCTTTGAAAGGGTAAAATTCAATGATCATCATTTTTCTTTCTCTATTTTTAAATGTCCTGCTTAAATATTGGACTTTATAACACCATGGAGGTTGAGTAAAATTAAAAAGTAATGCAAATCTGTCTTGTCTATGAAGACTCCTCTGATTTCCCTATTGTTTCTCTATTGTTTCCCCTTCTCACATATGTCACAGCACTCTTTTATACTTCTCTTTTAGTACATCTTATGTTGTATGCTGTAATTACTTGTGAACATGTAGTTGACAGTGTTGTAGGTTATACAGCGTCTTTGTAAACATGGAAATTTGGGGATAAGGTCTATTTTGGGTTTAAAATTTAGAAATAATAGGTAATGAGTCAAACCAAAACATGCAGAATAACATTAGAGACATACAATCCAACAAGTTTGAGATTCTACAGTAAACAAACTATGACAAAAACCTAACTTTAAGAATTGCATTAATCAGAGTGAGAATGTTGATCAGAAATGGAAATACAATAAAAATTATCAAAGTAGTGAGGCAGAGACTAGATTGATAGAAGCACCTCTTAGGGAATAGGAATCTCTGGCCCAAGGACTCTCTTGATTGGAAATATTACATTTCTGGACATATGTTCATCCAGTTGATTTAGCCAGATACTGGTAAGCGTGTAAATTATAGAGCAAAATCTTCTAATTTTGATTTTATGTTCAGTGAGCAATCTTCTATTTATAACTTAGTTTTCCACACATGATATGATTTCATAGAGAAAATATTTAGAAGAGAAATTTAATTTCTGCTTCTTTGCCAATTATATTTTACTATTCAATTAGTAAATTATTTGTATTTATTATTCTTGTAAGTATGGGTCATATAATCCTGTCCCTGATGACTTCCCAGCAGCATTCTGACAAGCTGTACTTTTATATCTGCAAAAACAAGATGAATGCCCTTGAAATATTTTCGGAGACAATCATTTGGCTTTTCCTAAAAACTCTCTGAAATCATTGTGGGCCATACATTTATTCCAATATCAGTCTCTCTGAATTTGTTTATGTTTCATCTCTTGTAATACAGTTGCCAGCTACTTGAAAGTACAGCTAGTTTCTTATTCACTTTGGATTCATTCATTCTCCTATTCAATAAATATTATTTGAAGGCTTACTATATTCCAGACGTTCTTCTGGATTAGCTGTGAATCAAAACACAACAAAACAAAAATCCTTGCCCTCAAGAGCATACACTATAGTGTATGTCATATACACCAGTGGTCCCCAACCTTTTGGGCACCAGGGACTAGTTTCGTGAAAGACAATTTTTCCACAGACGGGGCGGGAAGGGGAGATGGTTCAGGCGGTAATGCGAACCATGGGGAGCGAACGGCAGATGAAGCTTAGCTTGCTTGCCTGCCGCTCAGCTTCTGCTGTGTTGCCCGGTTCCTAACAGGTCGTGGAGCGGTTACCGGTCCGCAGCCTGAGGGTTGGGGACTCCTGATATACACTCTATATAATAGACATATTTAACATATAAGTGATTTACTAGGTTAGGAGATGAAAGTAAAAGAAGGAAGACAGTAATGATTTCATTTTATAAGGTGGAAAATCAATAGGTGTTTCCTCTAATTGATGGATCATGGAACAAGAAATTGAGGTGCAAGTATATTATTTAAAATTACAGAGGCATAGAACTTATAGTTTCAGCTCTGACACTTAAAGAGTCACTCTCATTTTTACAACCAGAAAATAAAAATGAACAAATAAAAAGATGAAACTCAGTGGTTTTTCTTGAATTTATCTAATAGCTGATGTTGCAGGACAAACTGCCACCTAAAAATCTGGAGAAACAAAATCTGGAGAAACAGAGGACTTTGTTAGTCACTGCCAAAATCAGCTAACCTGCAGCAGAAGGAACTGGAAATGTGAACTGTTGGGCTTATTTAAATGCTAATTTTGATAATTTGCTGGAGGCTAAGTGTAGAGTGACATAAGACTAAAACATTTTCTAAGAACCACAGTCTAAGGGAGGCCCCCACTTACAGAGTTTTACCTCCAAGAACCTCACCAAGTTCTCACAGTGAACAGCCAAGAAATATCCTCTGTTAGCTCTGGCATGGGAGGGGAAATAAATAGTTGAGAAACACAATACACCAAGAGCATTTTCCATTTAAAAAGGACTATGCTTTAGGGGAAAAGACTTTACCAGAGCCTTATCCAACCTGGGATTAGGCACTGTCTTGACTCTAGGCCTTCCCCAACAGGTTTTCTGTCTCACCTAAGGAAAGGGGAGCTAAGAAGCACTGGTAAAAGTCACAGCCCAGGGACACAGGCCCATTAAACACTAAAATTTAATCATAAGCTCACTGAATGCTTTCTTTGCACCACACCTTACCAGCATTCCAGCAAAGCCCCAGTATTATAAAAATAAGATGTAGCTGAAAGAGGTGCATGGCAGACTCTACCTAAGGACAAGTTCTTAAGGAAGCACAAAGACAACAGGAGATACAAGAAAAAGGACATTAGAGGAATTTAAATGCTCTGGCTACAGAAAACATTAAACATAGCTCAACTCCTACCCAAAATAACATAAAACCTCACACTACAGGCCTATTAACTTTAGTCCCTATTATCCAATATTTCCTTTCTGAGTTAAAGCAAAAAATTACAAAGCATACTAAAATGCAAGAAAAAAATTTGAAGAGACAAAGCAAATATTAGAATGAGACCTAGATACAGATTTTGGGTCTCTGTAAAGTGTAAAATAATCAGGATGAAAATGTTAAGAGCTCTAATGAAAAAAGAGATACTGTGCAAGAACAGATAGGTAATGTAATTGGAGAGATGGGCACTCTGAGAAAGAATCAAAAGGAAAAACTAAAAAATCAGAAACAAGTGTAATAGAAATGAACATCTTTGATGGATCACTGGTAAGATGGACCCAGCTGAATCAGTGAGCTTGCACATAAAGGAATAAAAAGTTTCCAGGTGGAAGGCAAAAAAAAAAAAAAAAAAAGAAAAAAAAAGAGCTATGAAGTTACAAAGAAGTTCGTCACCCTGATTTCCATTTAGTCATTCAGCAAACATTTATTAACTACTTATTATGTGTCAGGTCATTTTTCAGCATTTAAGCGAGTTAAAATAGTGACATGGTTGCTACCTTTGAAAATCTTAATTTCTAGAGTGACAGGGAAAAAATAAGTGTAAAATCTACATCTCAGATAGGTCTAAGCACCTCTTAAAAAGAGAAAATATACCTAGTCGTTAAGATCAGGATAGCTTTTCCTGAAGCATAATAATTAAAATAGCCACGACTGACTCTTTACTATTTATCTGGTACTTATTCTGCATTCTTAGCCCTTACCATGTATTATTAATTCATTCAATACTCACAATCATTTTATGAGGAAAATAGCATGAATTCCCCATGTTACAGATTAAGAAACCAAGGCACAAAATGTTTGAGTAATCCGCCAAAGGCTCCACCAGATTATATGCTGGAGCTGGGATTCTAACTCAGTCTTGGATGTTATGCCCTAGTATCTGTTAAGGAAGTGATGTTTGACCTAATTATCGAAAGGTACTTTATTGAAAAATAGAGCTTTACTAAGTGGAGTAGAAAGGTTGACCTAGTTCTGGTTTTCTAAACAAGAGGAGACAGTATGTACAAAGGACCTCACAGAGAGGGGACCAGATCAAGCAGAGTTCCTGGGCCATACTAAAGATGTTGTTCTTTATTGAAAGGACAGTGGGGAAATGGTGTGGAGTTTTAAGCATGGAAATTATATCATTACATTTGCATTTGAAATAAAACACTTTTGGTTTTCAGAGGATAAGTGGTTGTGGAAGAAGCCACAGGGATGACTTTGAGAAATGAAGAAATTCATGGTGAGAATTACAGACTGTTACAAAACACAAAAAAGCAAACTTCTCTTCTGGCTTGCCTTCCTATAGTGTAAAGACAAGCAACCTAAATACTATTGGGCTAGCCAAAAAGTACCTTCAGTTTTTAAGTAAAAATAAAAGACACATTTTTTCTTTTCACCAAGAGCTTTATTGAACAATGTATTCACCCTTTTTTCCACTACCTTCTGCCATTTTTCAGGCAACTTCATAATTCCGTCATTGCAAAACTTTTTATCTTTTTTAGCAAAGAACTGTTCCAAGTGCCTTTTACAGTCTTCCAAGGAATTGAAATTTTTTCCTTTAAAAGAATTTTGTAAAGACGGAAATAAATGGAAATCCAAAGATGCAATGTCTGGTGAATACAGCGGATGAATCAGAAGTTCTCAACCAAGTTGTAACAGTTTTTGCCAGGTCATCAAAGAAACAGGCGGTCTTGCTTTATCCTGATGGAAGATTATGCGTTTTCTGTTGACTAATTCTGGATGCTTTTCGTCGAGTGCTGCTTTCAGTTGGTCTCATTAAGAACATCACTTGTTGGAATTCATCATTTGGTTTTCCAGAAGGATCTCATAATAGAGGACTCCCTTCCAACCCCACCATATACACAACATCACCTTCTTTAGGTGAAGACAGGCCTTTGGTGTGCTTGTTGGTGGTTCATTTCTCTTGCCCCACGATCTCTTCCATTCCACATTATTGTACAGTATCCACTTTTGAGCACCTGTCACAATTTGTTTTACAAACGGAACATCTTCATTACGTTTAAGTAGAGAATCACATGCGGAAATACGGTCAAGGATTTTTTCGCTTAACTTATGTAGAACCCAAACATCAAAGCGATTAATATAACCAAGCTGGTGCAAATGATTTTCGACACTTGATTTGGATATTTTGAGTATGTCGGCTATCTTCTGCATGGTATAACATTGATTGTTCTCAATTAATGTGTCAGTTTGATCGCTATCAACTTCAACTGGTCTGTCCAACCATGGAGCAGCGTCCAGTGAGAAATCTCCAGCACGAAACTTCGCAAACCACTTTTGACACCTTCTCCATACACTGCACAAACCTTTTTTGAGTTTCAGTTGAGTTTTTACCTTTCTTGAAATAATAAAGCATAATAGGCTGAAAATGTTGCTTTTTTTCTTTCATCTTTAATATTAAAATGGCTACACAAAAATTCACCAATTTTGGTAAGTCTTTTTTTAAATTCACACTGATGTGACAGCTGTCACATGCAATCTAAGAAATTGTTTCAAATGAAATGAAAGACAAATAAGTGCTACTAGAGCCATCTAACTGAAAAAGACAAACAAAACTTTTGGCCAACGCAATAAATTCCTCATGTTTACTTGCATTTAGGGTTCTTGTGATCAAATTTGCATGAAGCAGATGTACTTGTGAGAAACTTGAATGGATGGTAGAATAATAATTTTGTTTTCAGCATTGTATGATTCCACAGAATATGACTCTGGGTGGGGGCTGTTAGCTATAATCGGACTCCTTGCAGTGCAGTAAGGCAGCTTTGTGAGGAGTAGAAGCAATGTGTCAGTATACTCAGTTTGCTAAATTTCAGGAGTAGTATTGTCACATTGATTCTTTGGCAACAATAAGTCAGTGTTTTTATGCACAGATATATCTTATGATCAGCAAACAACTGCGGATCTTAGGTTCATTAGTACGTTAGGTTTGATGGTATCCCCTTACTGGGAGCCCATCTACATTTTATTCTGTTAGTTTAACCCAGTAACTGATTACTATGCCTCATGTGGACTAATGTCTATCCAAATTTAGTACATTGATTTGGAAATTCACACACTGATTTAGAGAAAATTGTTGTTTGAAATGCATTACTGACTTCTCCTAGATGTGTCTCAGTCTTCTGATATTATTAGTCCATTAATTCTTCTTCTTGGTCTTTGTTGTTTAATAGGTTCCTCAACATGAAAATCAAAGCTCTACTCTTAGATATTGGAAGCATGCAATTAAATGTGCATAGATAACCATACTGAGGACTCCACAAAGCACCATTACAACATTTTTGAATAATCTAACGTTTACTTAAGTATTTGCAATTTATACATTATATTTTAGTACTTTATATTATTCCTTTTGACAATATATTATCTTTTAAGCACATACATGTGTTTCAGTGTTATAAATAGATATTACGGAAGCATTATCAATATATACAATTTTATCCTTTTTTGAGTTTCTACATTTAAAATGTAACTGTCGGGGCCATATTTTACCTACGTTCTCATCATGATCACATTCACTAACTGAAGTCACTGAGCTCATAAAAGCATCTAAAAATATGGAAAGAATTATAAGGAAAAAAATATACATATATACACATGTATGTAAACACACATACATCACCTTGAACATAGTAAGAACTCAACACACATTTGTTGGTGGATAAAGTGAAGTTGTGAAGTAATAAATTGTTAATTAGTGCCTGCAGAAAAATAATGATAGACTCCAGAGCATATATATGTATATTTTCAAAATATTGATGGTACATACATTTTTAAGTCTAGCTTTATTTTACCTCAGTATTTTAATATTTCTTTGCATACAGTTTAAATAAAGTTATGTAATTAATAAATTACTAAAAGATGCAAAATATGTAAAATACATATGTAAGAAAATTTCCAAAATATTAGAATGCATAATAACTAATATATTTAGTTTTATATTCAATTATATTCCTTTTAAAATATAATCACTTGTAGAGATATAAATGGATTGTGTTTTAGAAAGAAATGTTTCTATAGAAAATAAATTAATAAGCCTTTGGAAATGTTGCCAAGTCAAAATGTTTAAACTTTTTGTTGACTCTAGCAAAGTTTTGATCAGGCTTTCTGGAGTTATTGAAAATGCCTGAATTGAAACACTTAATGCTTTTTATAATCAGAGGGCAAACAATGGGATGAAAAAGGCAAAATAAAAATCATGAGGTTTTGTCCTATTTTGTTATTTTTTTCCATTATATAAAATTCATTAGCAAAGTTTTTCAAACAAATTCCACAATATATGCTATATATACAAATAAGATTAAATTTGTATATACCTCATAAATTTCAATGTGTTTATTTTCATGATGGGTACTTTGCAACAAAAAAATTAAATGTAAATTACTATTAATTTGTATTTCATACAATAAGAAAATGAATTATGCAGCTTATCTGAGCAGATAACAAAGGCTACAGTTTATAACTATGAAAACATCACATGAACCATAATTTTAATAATACTATGTGGCAGAGACCACTTTGGGGACTTCAAATATGTTTTAAAATACCTTGTCATTTATACCCAGTATGGTTCTACAAGAGGTTTTTTTGATTTATTATTTGTTTGTTTCATTTAATCAGATTGTTTCATTTAATCAGATTGTTTAATCAGTTTGTTTCATTTAATCAGATTCTCAAATACTGGCGGGTATATGATTAAGAATGTTAAAACTGCTTAAAATAGGAATTGCTGATGTTTAAAGAAAAAAAAACCTGGAGGAAAATGTGAAATGGGACAAGCTCTTTCAGTACCCTGGTATCTCCTTTAGTTTTTCTGTCTCAGGCATCAGTGCCCTTGGGCTGCTGCCCAGCTCTCCAGGATACTCAACTTCAGACATACTAAAGCTTTCCATCACAATAATTATTTTTTCTCCAGCTTAGTTTATACAAACTATGTTTGTCACATACCCTATTAACTTTGGGTTTCTGTTTCCTAATAGTGAACTGAGATACATTCTTTAAGCCAGAAATATTTCTTAATTCTCTACTAACTGATAGACTGATAGCTCCTACATATGGCCATAATAAATATAAATAGACCTCAAATAAATGGATAAAACTAATATTAATTGGCATCATGTTAAGAATTGAACAACACCAGTAAAGTACAAAATGCACACACATATTCTTCTAATTATTTTTAAAATTAGTTTTTCTACACTTTTCATATATATGAAATTATTACTTTCATTTAGAAAAAATGCTTAGTGTTTTATAACAATTGGAATTTCCTATGGCATAGATTAAATAATAAATATATGAAGGAAAGTACTTTCAATACAAAATAAAACTGAACTTTTAGAATTTAATCCTTTTATGGGTGTTTTGTTGTTTTGTTTTTTGTTCTCTTTTCATAGCTTATTTCTTATTTGAGAAACAGGAATATTTTGTATTTGAACATTTTCCTTTTTATGTGTGTTCTAACAGTCTCAACTTTTTAAATGTTTGACGTAACGTATACAGAGAGAATGAAATAGTCAAATATATTCTTACAGATGAGATAATTATTTTGTCAGATCAGATTAGGTTTTCCTTTCCTCTCCTTCTTTTTATTTTTATAAAAATTCCTTAGATGGAGGGCATATTCAAATTAAAAAGTAATATATTAAAAAATCTTTAGATGATTGGAGTATTAATGTGAATAACAGTTCTTTTAATCATGTAGTGATCACCCAGGGATGAAATCTTACTTTTATCATGAGTTCCAAGGAAACATGCTACAAGTAAATACTCCTATCTGAATAGCAAGTTCACACCAGTCGGAATCCCAATGGCTTTTCACCTGAAAAATGTGGCTTCCAAGGGGGAAAAAAGTTAATGACAATGTAATTTATTTTTCTAAATACTTCCTTACATTTTTAAATATGTGAGTGTAATTCGGGTACATTTTTTTCTTCCTTAGATAATTTTTATTTTTGACTTATGTTCCTTCAAAATTTTAAAGGCAAGGAAAATACCTGTTTTTGTTCCTTGAGATTTTCACAATAAATTTCTATTCTCACTCAGTGTAATATGGCTTGGCAAAACTGAATACAGTGCTATACACAAAATATATAAATTAAGCAGTAGTTGGCTGTGAAATGTAGCTATTATTCAAGATCAAGGGCACTGGGAAAAATAGTCTGTGTTTTCCTTCATTGGTTGTAAAAGATCATTTTTCATTTCATACTACATTGAAGGGACTGACTTAAAAAATAATGTTTATTGTTTTTTCTCACAAAAGAAAGATAAAGTGTCATATAGCTCATTTCTAGGACGTTATCTAGTTTCTTATAAAGATCTTGCTGTAAGTTTCTAGGTAAGAATAATCTCATATACCTATCTCAAAACATTTCAATCACAACCTTTTTTTGTGGTCAAATGCTCACACATGGTAAAATTAAAAGAATAATTGGAAACTTTTATTAAGTAACAATTTATAAATTTTTTTTGGAATTGAGTCAGGAACCATCAAAAGGAGTTGCTATGAGGGAAGTGTTAAGGGAAAGAAACTGTTGCCAGAGATCAGCAAGACCTTTAGTCAGGGCAGAGGGACTACCTGATATCAGCTATGACCTTCATTTGAAAAATGCTGACAGTGGCCAATAATGCTAGTCAAAGAAGCATAAAGACAAACAGATAATACTTTGACTTCATTTTCTCGTCTGGTCATCTGACCTAATGAAAATGGACATGGAGGTCAGGCTGATTTACTGCATGAAGGGCAGGATCCAAAACCCAAGTACCGCAAAAATGTGACAAATGGATCTAGAATGGGAAAAGGAGGAAATACAACACAGCACTTTATATGCTGTTGCAGTTTTAAACACAATTAAATGTTACTTACAAGTTGGGCAAAAAACACACAAGGCATTTCTTTTTCTAACCATAAAGGAATAACTAGAACTGAAATTGCCTCCTGCTATTAAGTAGACAACTTTATGAAATACACACGTTTCGTTTTAGACATTTGACCACAGGAGGAGAATGCCTGTGATCTGTAAGGGAAGAGACTGAATGATGTGAGCTGTATTACTACTTGGCATTCTGCTTTAAGTCATTATGTATACCACAGTACAAGGAATGAGACTCATAACAGAGGATAGCAATTGCAACTGATTGAGTCAACTGGAATTTGCTGGTTAAAGTAATAAAGATGAAGTAGTGATGAACTTAGAGAAAATTTAAAAACAATGAATTAATGACCCACAGGACACTATCAAGCAATCAAAAATATGTGCAATTGGAAGAGAAAAAAATAAATGAATATGATCAAATGTTTTCAAAATTTTATGAAAAAATAAACCCACAGATACAAGATACTCAAAAAATCTAAGGATAAATCCAAAGAAAACCATAGAAAATCACATTAAATTCAAATTGCTGGACTTCTAGTTACATGTAACTAGATCCTACGTGTAAAAATGTTGGAAGTTGTCACTCCCACCCTTAAAAAAAGGAAATGCTGAACAACTTTAAAGTAATGACTTTTCTTCCACCCATCAGAGAACTGGGGTTTCAGGGCAAACTACCACACTGAAATCTGGAGAGTCAGGTTACTTACTGGGTGGATCCAGAGTCACAGCCCAGATCCACTTACCTGGAACAGAAGCAGCTGAAGGCATAAACTGGTAGGAATACTTAAGTGGTGATTTTGGTGACTTGCTGGAACCTGAGTGTAGACCAGAATGAGAATGACAGACTACTTGGGGCCACAGTCTTGGAGACCCTACACTTTTGTGGATTTTACCTCCAGGAACCACATCAGGTCTCACAGAGCTGGAAAAGGTCTCCCATGTTTATAGCAGAAAGATGGGCAGAATAGTCATTGTAAAATATTTCAGAGCATTTTGTATAACCAGCAGCTACTTTTCAAGAGAAAACTTTACCAGAATCTTATCCCATCTGGGGAAAGGATATTTCTCCCACTCTGCTTCCTCTAGCTTTCTTTTTACACCTAGGGAGGGATGGGGGGAAAACTAAGAAACGCTTGTGAAGGTCATACCCAAGAAACACAGGCACATTGAAAGACAGATTTAATCATGCAATTTTAGAGTGAATGCCCATTCTCAATCTTCACCACCACATCAACAAGGCTCCAGTATAATAACAATGAATTATGGCTACAAGATAAAAGACACGAGCACTCTTTGTGGAGAAGTATTTAGGAAGCCTAAAGTCAACAAGGGAGATACAAACAATGACATTAGATGAATATGAAGCCTTTGACATCTACAGTTACAGCAAACATTAAACACAGCCCAACTCCTCAACAGATTAAAATAAAACCTCTCACTAAAAGACTGTGTACCTCAGTTCCTATACATCCCATCTTGTTTTTAACAGAAAATCATGAGGAATTTTAAAAGGCAAGAAAAATCACAGTCTGAAGAGACAAAGCAAGTATCAGAATGAGACTCAGATATGGCAAAGATGTTGGAATTATCATACAGGAAATTTAACATTACTATGATTAATATATTAAGGACCCTAAAGTAAAATGTCAAGAGCATGCAAGCACAGATGGGGAATGTAAGCAGAGAGATAGATAAGCAGAGAGATAGAAACTCTAAGATAAGGATAAAGAAAAATGCTAGAAAATAAAAAAACTGAAACAAAAATGAAAAGCACCTTAGATGGGCACATCAGTGTACTAAAAATTGCCAAAGAAAGAGGAGTAAGCTTGATGAAAGGTCAATAGAAATTTCTCCTGCTGAAATGTGAAAAGAGAATGCAAAAAACAAAACAGGACATCAAAGTACAGTGTGACAATTTAAACAGGTGTAACATATATATAGTTAGAATACCAAAATAGAAGAGAGAGAAACGAGCACAAGAAATATTTGAGGTAATAATAGCCAAAATTCTTCAAAGTTAATACACACCAAACCTTGGATCCAGGAAGCTCAAATAACACCAAGCAGACTAAAAGCAAAACAAAACAAAACACTACTCATAGGAATACTATATCCAAACTGAAATAAAATCCAGACAGAGAAAGTATTGTAGTGGGCTTCTTGTCAGTAACTGCAGCAAAGCTGTTTTAAAAAAAAGAAAACACTAGAATTATATATCTATTGAAATTATACTTCAGAAATGAAGAAGAAATAAATATACTCCAAGAAACAAAAATTGAGGGAATTCTTCTGCAGATTTGCCTGTGAAAATATTAAAAGACATTCTTCAGACAGAAATAATATACAGCAGATACCTAGATTTATATGAATTTTGTCACATAGGAGAAGGAAAACATTGGGGTAAAATAAATCTTTTTCTTTTCTTATTCTTCATATATCTAAAAGTAACCATTTAAAGCAATAATAGTAAAAACTTACTGGGTTATTATACCATAGGAGTAAGTGAAGTGAATGATAGTAATATCATTCATAAAGATTGAAGGAAGGATTAGAGAATGTTCTCTTATACAGTATTGCTACTACATCTGTCTATTTCTTTCAATTCTTGAAGAACTGGCCATTCTAGGGTTTAGGCCAGAATTATCCAAGATATACATGGAGCATCTTTCAGTGCCAGAAAGTAAGGAAGTGCTAAAAAATAAAATCAATGACAGTATGTCAAAGAGACACAGGAGCTCCCAATGGCCAAAGCTGGAACAATTTGAGTAAGAAATTAAATATATTAGTATTGCATTATAAACCTTTAAGTATAAAATATATATCCATATTGTTTTGCCCACCCTTGAGAAACTTTTGCACACCCTGAAGAGATATTCAAAAATTTAAATTTATTTTGGATATTGCAACTGATGATACAGGCCAAAAGCATATGAAACAGTTTGTGACTGTTTCATATGCTTACATAATAGAGGCTGTCTGGGGAGATCAGGGCAGGCCTCTCAAGCAGATCCAAAATAGCTTGTGAGAACCAGATAAGGAGACTGGCTCTGGGCTTTTATTGTGGTTAGGGGATGGGGTCCACTGAGGGTTTGGGGCTGTGGACTGGGGCTTGCAAGATTTGAATCTTCCATCTGAGCCAAAAAAGAGTACCTGGGCTTTCTTAACAGCTCCCCCTTGTGGGGGAAGGGAGCACAAGGAGAAGGGGAGGGGGTGACTTTAACGCTATCAGCAGTCACACATCAAAAAATGAAATCAGGGCTTCCCTGGTGGCGCAGTGGTTGAGAGTCCGCCTGCCGATGCAGGGGACACAGGTTCATGCCCCGGTTCGGGAAGATCCCACATGCCACGGAGCGGCTAGGCCCGTGAGCCATGGCCGCTGAGCCTGCGCGTCCGGAGCCTGTGCTCCGCAACGGGAGAGGCCACAGCAGTGAGAGGCCCGCGTACCGTAAAAAAAAAAATGAAGGAGAAGAGACAAATCTACTGTGTACAAGAATTCCAAATACTCTTGAAGATACTTCACCTCCAAGGAGGTAGAGCATAATTCCCCACTCCTTAAGGGTAGAAGAAAGTGTGGAATTTCTTCCAAAGACTATATAGTATGGCAAGGGAGAAAAAAGAGAACCTTTACTGTAGAAAATTTTAGTATCACTTTAGGTCTGTGATTAAGTTTAACATGAAGAGTGGAATGTCATATTGATAATATGCACCTTTGATATGATTTGAACAGAACAGCATTTTGCTTCTGTGGTCTTTCTCCCTACAATAACCCCAATCAAGTCATGAGAATAATATCAGACAAAACCCAATCGAGGGGAATTCTGCAAAACACAAGCACGCCTCAAAACTGTCAAATTTATTGAAAGATGGAAGGAATGTCTAAGAAACTGTCACAGTCAAGAGGAGCCGAGGGAGACGATCGTTAATCATGGTGTCCTGGATGGGATTCTGGAACATGAAAAGGCCCTTAGGTAAAATTTTGAATATTTTAATAATGCTTGAACATTAGTTAATAATGACATGTTGATATTGGCTCATTAATTGTAACCAATATGCCATACTATCATAAAATATTAATAATAAGGGAAACCGGGTATGGAGTATAAGGAAACTATTTTCTAAATTTTTATGTAAATACATAAGTTTTGAAATGAAAAAGTTCTTTTAAATAAACACCAGAGTTCTAAAAACTTGTGATAAGGAGAAAATCTTAAAATGACTAAAGAATAAAGACGTTACTTATTGTACTATTCATCTCTAGAAGTTCCATACTTTAATCTGTCATCTCCCATTATTTATGCATTTCACAATAAATACTTGAACATATTTACAGTAGCTCTTTTAAGGTCTTTATGTGTGCTAATTCCATGTGCACATTTCATTGTATCATATCTGTGCTTGTTTCTATTGACTGTCTTTTCTCCTGGGAAAGCAAGACATATTTCCTGTATTGTCACATTTTCCTGAATTGGATGCTGGATATTATAAATTTCACATTTTTGAGAGCTGTATTTTATTATCTTAAGAATTCTCAGATCCGTTATTTGGAGATCAAATGAATCCTTTGAAGTTGGCCTTTTAGGCAGTATTAAGGCAGTTACAAATTGCTCTAAGGTTAAGTGTTGTAGAATGTCCTCAGTGATTAACAAGGACTCCCCACTTAGGCTGGTTGAACATTAAAGGTCTCTAGTCCTGTGTGGTATCTGGATATTTTTAAGCAGATAGATTTCCAATTGATTCCATGACTCCAGTGGAGTTTCATCCTAATTATACACGGCTTGGTATTTAGCCATAGACTCAAGAGAAACACTACACAGATTACTGGAGTATTTTCACTACATAGCTCTTTTCTGTCCTGCACGTAATCCTTTATATTCCAGAACTTCAGACATCTAGAACTCTAATTCTTTCTATTCAAATCACCAAGACTACTAACTTTTGCTTGAACCCTCTACTATGCACTGCATTACTAATTGTGAATACTGGAAGAAATTTGGATCAATCATGAAATTGACATCATTTGTTTTATTATTATCCCATATCAGGGATCATAATCTTATGCAACCTATTGTTTAAATTCAAAACAACCAAAAAACAAAAAACAGTTGCCTTGTGTATTGTGTACAGTGTTCTTTCTGTTTATACATGGAGGATAATATAACTAGTGCTAGTTATAGTACTATGGATGAGAGCAGAAATCCATCTGATTATGCTTTATTCAATATTCATAAAAATTATAGACTGAACTCTTCATTTGCTTCTAAATTTCATTTTCATGCTTCTTGAGAGATTTGGTCACAACTTCTTCAAGTGTTATAATAGAGGAGTAACTAATCAGTTGTAAATTCTTTATTTCCCACAATGAACTTTTTAATATATCTTACATTCTCAGAATAAATTACGTTGTTATTGACGTATTGCCATCTTTAATATTGTCCAATTTGTGTTACTAATGTTATGTTTAAGATTGCTGTATCTATATTCATGAGAGAAATTTGGAAACTTCTTTCCTCTGAAGTCCCTTTACAGTTTTTATACCAGTGTTACTCAGGCCACATAAATTGGCAGGGTATGTGTTCGTTTTTTTTTTTTTTTTTTTAACATCTTTATTGGAGTATAATTGCTTTACAATGGTGTGTTAGTTTCTGCTTTATAACAAAGTGAATCAGTTATACATATACACATGTTCCCATATCTCTTCCCTCTTGCGTCTCCCTCCCTCCCTCCCTCCCTATCTCACCCGTCTAGGTGGTCACAAAGCACTGAGCTGATCTCCCTGTGCTATGAGGCTGCTTCCCACTATCTGTTCTACTTTTGGTAGTGTATATATGTCCATGCCACTCTCTCACTTTGTCACAGCCTACCCTTCCCCCTCCCCACATCCTCAAGTCCATTCTCTAGTAGGTCTATGTCTCTATTCCCGTCTTACCCCTAGGTTCTTCATGACCTTTTTTTTTCTCTTAGCTTCCATATATATGTGTTAGCATACAGTATTTGTTTTACTCTTTCTGACTTACTTCACTCTGTATGACAGACTCTAGGTCCATCCACCTCACTACAAATAGCTCAATTTCATTTCTTTTTATGGCTGAGTAATATTCCATTGTATATATGTGCCACATCGTCTTTATCCATTCATCTGTCGATGGACACTTAGGTTGCTTCCATGTCCTGGCTATTGTAAATAGAGCTGCAGTGAACATTTTGCTACATGACTCTTTTTGAATTATGGTTTTCTCAGGGTATATGCCCAGTAGTGGGATTGCTGGGTCATATGGTAGTTCTATTTGTAGTTTTTTAAGGAACCTCCATACTGCTCTCCATAGTGGCTGTATCAATTTACATTCCCACCAGCAGTGCAAGAGTGTTCCCTTTTCTCCACACCCTCTCCAGCATTTATTGTTTCTAGATTTTTTGATGATGGCCATTCTGACTGGTATGAGATGATATCTCATAGTAGTTTTGATTTGCATTTCTCTAATGATTAATGATGTTGAGCATTCTTTCATGTGTTTGTTGGCAATCTATATATCTTCTTTGGAGAAATGTCTATTTAGGTCTTCTGCCCATTTTTGGATTGGGTTTTTTGTTTTTTTGTTATTGAGCTGCATGAGCTGCTTATAAATTTTGCAGATTAATCCTTTGTCAGTTGCTTCATTTGAAAATACTTTCTCCCATTCTGAGGGTTCTCTTTGGGTCTTGTTTATGGTTTCCTTTGCTGTGCAAAAGCTTGTAAGTTTCATTAGGTTCCATTTGTTTATTTTTGTTTTTATTTCCATTTCTCTAGGAGGTGGGTCAAAAAGGGTCTTGCTTTAATTTATGTGATAGAGTGTTCTGCCTATGTTGTCCTCCAAGAGGTTGATAATTTCTGGCCTTAAATTTAGGTCTTTAATCCATTTTGAGCTTATTTTTGTGTATGGTGTTAGGGAACATTCTAATCTCATACTTTTACATGTACCTGTCCAGTTTTCCCAGCACCACTTATTGAAGAGGCTGTCTTTTCTCCACTGTATATTCTTGCCTCCTTTATCAAAGGTAAGGTGACCATATGTGTTTGGGTTTATCTCTGGGCTTTCTATCCTGTTCCATTGATCTATGTTTCTGTTTTAGTGCCAGTACCGTACTGTCTTCATTACTGTAGCTTTGTAGTATAGTCTGAAGTCAGGGAGCCTGATTCCTCCAGCTCCATTTTTCGTCCTCAAGATTGCTTTGGCTATTCAGGGTCTTTTGTGTTTCCATAGAAATTGTGAAATTTTTTGTTCTAGTTCTGTGAAAAATGCCAGTGGTAGTTTGATAGGGATTGCATTGAATCTGTAGATTGCTTTGGGTAGTAGAGTCATTTTCACAATGTTGATTCTTTGCATCCAAGAACATGGTATATCTTTCCATCTATTTGTATCATCTTTAATTTCTTTCATCAGCATCTTATAATTTTTTGCACACAGGTCTTTTGTCTCCTTAGGTAGGTTTATTCCTAGATATTTTATTCTTTCTGTTACAGTGGTAAATGGGATTGTTTTCTTAATTTCACTTTCAGATTTTTCATCATTAGTGTATAGGAATGTAAGAGATTTCTATGCATTAATTTTGTATCCTGCTACTTTACCAAATGCATTGATTAGCTCTAGTAGTTTTCTGGTAGCATCTTTAGGATTCTCTATGTATAGTATCATGTCATCTGCAAGCAGTGACAGCTTTACTTCTTCCTTTCCGATTTGGATTCCTTTTATTTATTTTTCTTCTCTGATTGCTGTGGCTAAAACTTCCAAAACTATGTTGAATAAGAGTGGTGAGAGTGGGCAACCTTGTCTTGTTCCTGATCTTAGTGGAAATGTTTTCAGTTTTTCACCATTGAGGACGATGTTGGCTGTGGGTTTGTCATATATGGCCTTTATTAAGTTGAGGAAAGTTCCCTCTATGCCTACTTTCTGCAGGGTTTTTATCATAAATAGGTGTTGAATTTTGTTGAAAGCTTTCTCTGCATCTATTGAGATGATCATATGGTTTTTCTCCTTCAATTTGTTAATATGGTGTATCACGTTGATTGATTTGTGTATATTGAAGAATCCTTGCATTCCTGGAATAAACCCCACTTTATCATAGTGTATGATCCTTTTAATGTGTTGTTGGATTCTGTTTGCTAGTATTCTGTTGAGGATTTTTGCATCTATGTTCATCAGTGATATTGGCCTGTAGTTTTCTTTCTTTGTGACATGTTTGTCTGGTTTTGGTATCAGGGTGATGGTGGCCTCGTAGAATGAGTTTGGGAGTGTTCCTCCCTCTGCTTTATTTTGGAAGAGTTTGAGAAGGATAGATGTTAGCTCTTCTCTAAATGTTTTATAGAATTTACCTGTGAAGCCATCTTGTCCTGGACTTTTGTGTGTTGGAAGATTTTTAATCACAGTTTCAATTTCAGTGCTTGTGATTGGTATGTTCATATTTTCTATTTCTTCCTGATTTAGTCTTGGCAGGTTGTGCATTTCTAAGAATTTGTCCATTTCTTCCAGGTTGTCCATTTTATTGCCATAGAGTTGCTTGTAGTAATCTGTCATGATCTTTTGTATTTCTGCAGTGTCAGTTGTTACTTCTCCTTTTTCATTTCTAATTCTATTGATTTGAGTCTTCTCTCTTTTTTTCTTGATGAGCCTGGCTAATGGTATATCAATTTTGTTTAACTTCTCAAAGAACCAGCTTTTAGTTTTATTGATCTTTGCTATCGTTTCCTTCATTTCTTTTTCATTTATTTCTGTGTTCTTTCTTGAATTTTTTCCCTTTAAGTATGTGTAAAATATTGAGGTTATTTATTTCTTACGTATCTGGAATAATTTTAAGTGAAATCATCTGGATCTGGATTTTCTTTTTAGAAAGTATTTAATAATGGATGTGATTTTTTTCATACCTTTACTTATTCAGTGTAGCAGATATTGTGCTGTGTCAGCCAATTTCCCCTCATGACAGAATGACGCAACTGCCTTATGTGCTCTGTCAACCCTTAGCTGTCAGCCCTCTTACGATATTACCCTCAGGAACTGCTTCTCTCAATCTCATCCCTTCTTCCCAAGGGCAGCCTGGATTTAATGTCTGTTCAATGCCTGATCTATTGCGCCAACTAGAACAAGTGTGTAGCACAATCCCTACTGCAGAACTCCCTTAGCTGTTGGCTAAGGACTTGTGACTATGTATCTTCCTGCCCAATTTTGCTTTCTTCTCTCTCAGCACAGATGTTGTTGGTCCCAGCATAACTGTGCAAAACTTGTCCTGCCCACTAATGTCCACCTCTGAGTCTTCTTTCTGAGGTAACTTAAGTCCAGATGTGAGTATCCCAGTGGTCTGAGAAAGTAGATACTAAAATGGGATTTTGGATCTGTACCACTTGTTGCTTTGTGGTGATAAGGACTATATCACTGGTAGTAGGTCAATTACTGATAGTCCTTGGCATAAAATAAGAATTCAATTGTTAAAACTCTCATTTATAGTGAGATGAGTTGTTATATTAATGGAAGCAATTGCACTAGTAAATCTATGTGATTTAAATAATGAGGGAAGTAGTAATTACAAGCCCAATAGAATAGCATGGTCATTGCTAGGGTCATCTGGTGTACTACAGAAAAATTTAAAGGGCTGAAGTTGATTACTCATTAAGTAGACTAAATGTGAAAGCCAAAGGGTCCCCTTGGTCACATAAAAAATATCTTATTTCCTGCAGCCAAAATACAGAGAAGCCTTGAGCACCCATACCAGGACTTAACCATAAGAATAGCGAAGTTCTAAAGAGGTCTAAATTTTTCAAACTAGTCAAGACACGTATTTCAACTATATATGTCCAGGGCTAGGAAACAATGAAACCATAATACATGGGATGAGGAAATTTAGGATGTTTCACTTGAAAACCTTGAACCTCCATAATTCTATGAAACTTCTGTGCCTGCAGAAGTAATCTTTCTCCCTAGGTAAAGACAGCAAAACCCCTTGCTTTAAGATGATTCAGGAGCATCTCTCCTGCTAGGAAAAAAAAAAAAAATGTGACTGTGTCCCTTTCTCCACATCTGAACTCTAGACCAATAACTTAAGGGTTAGTCACATCATAATCCATCCAGGAAAGTGCTGAACCTGCTAAGGTACGAAAGGGAATATATCCTGAAGTTAATGCAAGACCAGCATCAGCCATGATACTATGCATGGGACTGGATAATGAAAGTCCCAGATCAAGGGGAGTGGAATATAAAGTTGGGCGATTAAGAGTTTACTGATATGGGGGCCTTCTCCTCAGATTCAGAATTTAACAAATGGGCAAGAGCCCTAAGAAATGATATGAACATCCTGCCAGAATGGCTCCTAGGAACTTGGAGAAAGTGATGAAATTTCAACAGTAAGGAAGGAATACCCGAATTGCTGTCTGTCAATGGCAGTGAAAGGAGGAATGGGAAAGTCAGAGAACTGGTCATGGATATACAATGTAAGGCTGGAAATCCCACAAATAACTGTGCTCTATAGGGGCCTATAGAGAATATTCTGTTTACTAAAGCAATAAAGAATGTACTTGACAGGGGCTCCAGAATCACTATCAAGGTAAATGAGGCTTTCATCTGTAGGCCAGGGCTGACAGTAGGAGTCACCTTTGGAGAAATATAGAGCTGGACTCGGTGGTAACAATGGAGATGATGGGATTCTCCATAACAGAGGTCAGTTGACACAACTATCACCAAGAATTTGGGTGAAATCATAAAAATAAGTTTCCAAACCAAAGAAGCCAGAAGATTTTGAGCCACAGAACTGTGGAAATTACTTAAAAAACAATGCTATAAATAGAACCTTTTTTTCCTTGCTGTCTTGCCTTCTTTTGGATTAATGTTATTTAATATTATTATATTTTCCAGTTACTAATTTAATCATTATACATTCTTACACAAGTCTTTTGGTGGTTACAGTAGAAATTACAGCCTTCAATTACTGTTTTATTGAAGTCAAGTATTTGTTTTTTTGTTACTTTTTATGGTAAAATACACATAACATAATATTTATCATTATCTATTTTTAGATGTACAATTCAGTGGCACTGAATACATTCACAAAGTTGTATAACCAGTACCATTATCTGGATCCATAGTTTTCATCATACTCAACGTAAACCCTGTACCCCTTAAACAATAACTCCCCTTTCCTTCCCCCTCCAACCCCTGTTAACCTCTAGTCTACTTTCTGTCTAAATGAATTTGCCTGTTGTAGGAATTGCATATAAGTGAAATAATACAATATCTGTTCTTTTGTGTCTGGCTTATTTCACTTAGCATAATGTTTTCAAGGCTTTTCATATTGTAGCCTATAACAAAATTTTATTCCTTTTTATGGCTAAGTAATCCCATTGTATTGATCCATTCATCTGTTGATGGACACTTCCGCCTTTTGGCTATTGTGAATGATGCCACTAAGAACATGGGTGTACAAATACCCTTTGAAGTCCCTGATTTCATTTCTTTTGTATGTACACCTATAAATGATTCATCACTGGGTCATATATTAGTTCTATGTTTAACTTTTTGAGGAACTGCCAAACTCTTTTCCATAGGGGCTGCACCATTTCTTGTGTAATGCATGAGAGTTCCGATTTCTGTACCTTTTTGTCAGCACTTGTTTGTAGTTGTTTGTTTGTTTTGTTTCATTATTGTAGTCATCCTAGTAAGTGAAGTAGTATCTCATTGTGGTTTTCTTTCCATTTTCCTAGTGATTAATGATGTTGGGTATCTTTTGATGTGTTTATTAGCCAGTAGTATATCTTTTTTGGCGAATGTCTATTCAAATCCTTTGCAAATTTTTGATTTAAGTTGTTATTTTGTTGTTGAGTTATAAGAATTATTTATATATTCTGGATATTAATCCCTGATTGGATATATGATTTGCAGACCTTTACTCCTGTGCGTAGGTTGTCCTTTCACTGTCTTGATAGTATCCTTTAATGCACAAAGGTCTTAATTTTGATAGTGTCCAATTTGTCTGTTTTTTGCTTTTGGTTGTTGTGTCTTCCGGGAATCCGGAAGATTCCCAGTCCGGGAAGATTTGTCTGTTGCCTTGCTTTTGGTGCCAAATCTATTAAATTGTTGTGAAATCCAATCTCACGAAGATTTTCCCTGATATTTTCTTCTAAACGTTTTATACTTTTAACTCTTAAATTTAGGTATTTGACCTATTTTGAGTTAAATTTTGCATATGGTATTAAGGGTCCAACTTCATTATTTTGTGAGAGGGTACCCAGTTTTTTGTCACCATTGTTGAAAATAACTGCCCTTTTCCCATTGAATTCATGTCATCATTATCAAAAATCATTTGACCATATATATACAAGGGTTTATTTCTGGGTTCTCTATTCTATTTCATTGGTTTTGATATGTTTATATGGTATTGTCCTTATGTCAGTACCATACTTTCTTTAAAAATGATCTATTGCCAAATTTTCATTATAAATCATTTACTATCTTTGTAATGAGAAAAAATGCAAAATAAGTAAACATAAAAACAACCCTTCTTTGACCCATTTCTTCATCTAGATTCTGTCCTTTTCTTGCTTTCCCTTTATAGTCACTCTCCTCAATTGGATATTCTACTCTTAACCTCTCAATACTTTTAATAATGTTTGCAAAAAGCTTCTATTAATAAAAAAATAAAGGAAAAATTTAAAAAACAGGTACCTGATATGCAGGCATTCACAAAAATGGGAATGCAACTAGCCAGTAAATCAAGTAACTGATATTCAATATTACTAGAATTTAGAGAAGTGCACATTAAAAATTTAGAAATAAGCTAATCTTACAATCTGGCAGAAATTTAAAGTAATATGCTGGTAAGGTGTAAAGTAAAGAAACACTTCTTTGTCCCTAGGAATGTGTGAATTACTGCTACTACTTGGAACCAAAATGGCAGAGTCATTAAATTAAAGCATATAACATTTACTCCTCAATCACAATTTTGGCGGTCTTTCCTACATAATTAACATTGTTAGCATGTAACGGCAAAATTTTCTTGATGTCAGTTAAAAGAAATAAATCCTCATTTTTAAATTAATATATATTTATACATTAATATAGTATATAAAGTTATATTAACTTTAAAAGTATTTTCCCTTTGGGAAAAGTTAGTCTCTTTATGTAAGCACTTTACCAATGATAATTTATATATGTGATAACGATTCTGAGAAGAACAGAAATGACACTAAACTACATCAGTGTTCAGAGGCCCTTAAACTAAAACCATAAAAGATTTGGTGTGCTATTTATTCATTCATTTGGCAGATAGTACTACAAAAATTGAACATAAAGGAAAAACAAATATGTTAATATTTCTTAAAGCTGTTGAGTGGTGACAGTTCTCAGATAAGACATTTATGCAGTTTCCATTTATTTTGAAGATAAGAAAATTAAGCTGAAAGCCTTTAAATATAACTCAGTTAAAAATTTCAGCAGGCGGGCTTCCCTGGTGGTGCAGTGGTTGAGAGTCCGCCTGCCAATGCAGGGGACACGGGTTTGTGCCCCGGTCCGGGAAGATCCCACATGCCGCGGAGTGGCTGGGCCCGTGAGCCATGGCCGCTGAGCCTGTGCGTCTGGAGCCTGTGCTCTGCAACGGGAGAGGTCACAACAGTGAGAGGCCCGTGTACCAAAAAAAAAAAAAAAAAAAAAAATTCAGCAGGAATGACTTTGCCTACTTATCAAATTAATGCAAGAGATATTTGTATTTTTCATATGATGCTATTACATGAATACATACATGTTATTTGTAGATATATTTATTTTATGTAATTTTAATATATAATAACTAAAACAGAAGCTAAATAGAAACTAAAGAGAAATGTTATCATTAATAAATAATAAAATTTATTTATTTAGAATGTACTCCATACAGAAGAAGGTATGCATATGTAATCAAGAAAAAATAAGCCATTTGATGTAGAAAAATAAACAATAGTCAGCAACTTAAAACAATAAGAAAAATCTTCAAAGGATGTTTATTAATTAGCAAATTTTGTTGAAACACACTCTGTTCAGAAAATATGTATAACAATATTGTCTGCACGACAAAGTAAAAAATAGAAATGACCTGAGCAAAAATTGGGGTGTGTAGTGACTTAAGCTAGGAAACGCAAGGAAAAAGGCAACTTTTAATGGAAAAATATAGATAGTTTTGCACAGGAAAAGATCGAGGTGTTAAAAAGGTATTAACTAATTTTCTGTTTCAGTACTGATATGTGAAGAACTTGGCAGTTATCACTACCATCCTTCCAATTAAAAAAAGAAAAAATCAGAAAAACTGGAGATCAACCACTTTCTTGGACCCATGAGGCTTGTGGTCTCAGGGCAAATGGCCACTTTGCATTCTGGAGGAACTGGTATGTTCATTCAGTCACAGCCAATATCTGTTCATCTGAAGCACAAATGGCTAGAACTATAAACTTATATGAACATTTAAATGGTAATTTTGACACATAGCCAAAGGCTGGGGGTGGGGTAGCATGAGTGTGAGAAATTCATGTGGTCCAAGGTCTTAGGCACACCCCAAGACTTTCCCTGCTTTTACCTACAGAAACATTACCACATTCTCAAAGTGAAGTTCCAAGAAAAGATACCCTTAGGACTCTGGCAGCAGGAGGAGGAAAAATAACCATTGTGAAACAAGCACACCATCATTTTTATGGCAAAGGCCTACCCTCTGAGGGGTAAGGAACTTGTCAGAGTGCAATTCTGAAACTTATCCCACCTGGAGAAAGGGGATTTTTCCCTGTTCCATCCTTCTCTAGCCTTTCTGTCTCATCTTTGGGAAAAACAAAATTAAAAATCATAGTCAAAAAGAACTGGGGTTTCATGGAAATAGAATGCAAATATTCCTACAGGGAAGTAAACCAAGATATTTCCTGCAGAAACACAGAGTTGTGAAAATCACAAGTCTGACGCACAGGTCCACTAAAACACTGACATTAAGTCAGAAGGCTATAGTATTCTCCCCCATCCCCTGCACCTTACTACCACAAAGGTCACAAGTATAAGTAAAGAGGATTGTAGCTGAAAGAGATATAAAACACAGGTTCTCTCTGTTGTGGAGTACAGTCAATAGGGGAGACAAAAAAAAGAACACTAGAAGAATTTAAAGATTCTTATACCTAAAGTTGGTATTCTTATACCAAAAAATGTTAGGCACAGCTGAATTCCTAGCTAGATTAATGTGAATCTTCACATTATAGGCCTATTCACCCTAGTTCCAATTGTCTGATATGTGTTGAACTTTCAACAAAAAATGCAGAACATGCAAGAAAAATAAACAATAAAAAAATAAAATGCAGTCTGAAGATACAAAGCAATAATCAGAAACAGACTCAGAGGTGTAACATAGATGTTGGAATAATCAGATAGGAAATAAAATAATTATGATTAACATGTTAAGATCTCTATGGCAAATGATACAATGTCCAAGAACAGATGGGTGATGTAAACAGGAAGATGGACACTCTATGAAAGTATAAAAAAGAAATGGTAGAAAAGAAGATTGGCTTTGATGGGCTCATCATTAGACCCAGTACAGTGAGGATACAATCAGTAAATGTGAAAATAGATCAATGGAAACTTATCAATATGAAAAAAAAAAATAGAAAAGAGAATGGAGAAAAGAAAAAACAAAAAACAGAGTATCCAACAACAAGGGGAAAATGTTGTTTAAAGTGCAAGTAATTGGAATACAAAAGAAGACAGAGAGAAAGAGAGAGAATGGAGTAGAAGAAATATTTGAGATAATAATGGCCAAGAAGTTTCCAAAATCAATGACAAATATCAAGCAATAGATACAGAAAACTCAGAGAACATCTAACAGGATAAATACAAAAAACTATCAACCAAAGAATGTTTGAAATGGAAAAGGAGTTATCTGATCCCAAGAACATCAGATAATTCTGAGAGAATAATATGAACAGCTATATGTCCGCAGATTTGATTATTTCTTAAAAAAATAAATCATTAGAAACACAAGGAAAAATAAACTGCATCACCCTGTAATTATTAAAGAAATAAAATAAATAACTTAAAACCTTCCAAAAAGGAAAGAATCAGACTCTGATGGTTCGCTGAAGTCTACCAACTTTTGAAGAAGAAATTATACTGATTCTCTACTTTGTCTCCCTGAATATAGAAGCAGAATGAACACTCATTCAATATTAACTCATTCAATATAAGGTTAGCATCACAACCCTACCAAACCTAGATAAATACAAGAAAAAAATTACAGAACAGTATCTTTCATGAACAAAAAGGCAAAAATCCTCAATAAATATTTTCAAATAAAATCCAAAAATAAATGAAAAAAAGGTGGAAGTGGTTCCAAGTATATGAGGATGGTAGAATATTTGAAGCTAATCAATGTAATTAACCATGTAAACTGACTAAAGAAGAAAAATCATATGATCATATCAATTAAAGCAGAAAAAGCATTTAACAAAATCCAACACTCATTCATGATAAAAACTCTCAGCAAACTATGACTAGATGGAAACCTAATTAACTAAAGAATATCAATAAAAACCTATAGCTAATACCGTACTGAATGCATTTTCCCTGAGATCAGGAAAAATTCAGGGATATTCTATTCCTAGTCTCTATTATCCTGGAAATCTTAGCTAGTACAATAAGGAAAAAATAAAATGAAAATGAAATGAAAGATATTGTGTAGGAAAAATCAAAACTGCCTTTATTTGTAGATGACATGACTGTCTTTCTAAAAAAACACCCTAAAGAATCTATAAAGGAACCCATGGAACTAAGAAGCAAATATATCAAGTCACAGAATATGAGGTCAATATAAAAAAGTTTATTGATATCCTGTATATAAGAAGTGAACAACTGGAATTTGCAATTAAAAATCAGTACCTTTTACAATAGCACAAAATGTAAATACTTAGGTGTAAATCTAACAAAATAGATACAGGGTGTACCTTTACAAAATAGGTGTATTATTTTCCTATTGTTGCTATAACAAATGATTGCATTTTGTGGCTTAAACAATACAAATGTATTCTCTTACTCTTCTGGAGGTCAGAAGTCTAAAATCAAGGTATTGGTAAGAGTGCATTTCTTCTGGTGCTTCAGGGAAGAATTCATTTCCTTGGATTTTTCATCTTCTAGAGGCTTCCTGTATTCCTTGGCTGTGGCCTTTTCCTCATATCACTCTAACCTGTTGCTTCCACTGTTTCATCTACTATTCAATCTGATCCTTTTTCCTTTCTCTAATAAGAACTCTTTTGATTACATTGTGTCCACCATATCCAGGATAATCTTCCCATCTCAAGAGTGCTTTACTTTGTAAGATGACATATTCACAGGATCTGAGGATTAGAACACGAGCATCTTTGGGGGTAGTTACTAAGCCTAACACATCTATATGGAGAACATCACAAAACTCTGGAAAACAAATCTGTGTGTTTTGGGGTTTAGTAATGAGTCTTAGATACAACACCAAAAGCATGATCCATGAAAGAAAAAGAAAAAAAAAACTTAGACCTTAATTAAGTTAAAAAGCTGCTCTGTGGAAGACGTTGTAATATAATAAAAATACAAGTCACAGACTGGCAAAAATGGTTGTAAAACATACTATCTGATTTTAAAAAAACTTGTATCAAAAATATACAAAGAACTCTTAAATCAACAAAAAATGGGCAGAATATTTGAACAGACACCTCACCCAAGAATATATACAGATAGCAAATAATATATGAAAAGATGCTCAAGAAGTTTTCTTATTAGGGAAATGCAAATGTAAAGTATAGACACATAAAAATGGCAAGAATGCAAAAACTGTCAGTGCCAACTTTTGGCAAGTTTCTGATGCAAAGGGAACTCTCATTCACAGCTGGTGGGAAAGCAAAATGTACAGTCCTTTCAGAAATCTGTTTGGATGTTTTTAATACAGCTAAACATAGTCTTACCTTATGATCAAACAATCATGCTCCTAGATGTTAACCCAACATATGTAAAAATACATATGTATACAAAACCTGTAAATAAATACTTATAGCAACTTTATTCATAATCATCAAAAATTGGAAGTAACAAGAATATCCTTCACTGGGTGACTGAATTAACAAACTGTCATGCATTTATGTAATGGAATACTATTCAGTGATAAAAAGGAGTGATTTATCAAATCATGCAAAAGCATGGATGGAATTTAAGTGCATATTACTAAATTGGATAAGCTAGTCTGAAAAGGCTATATACAGAATGATTTCATTTATATGACATTTTAGAAAAGGTTAAATATAGAGTCACTAAACAAATCAGCAATTACCAGTGATTTGGAGGAAGAGTAGGGTTGAATACAGGAAGCACAGGCAATTTTTTAGGGGCATAAAATTATTTTGTATGATGCTGTAATGGGGGGGGTACAGACACCATGCAATTGTCAAAACTCCTAGAACTTTACTATACAAAGAGTGGACATTAATATATGCAAACAAAATCATTTAGGAGATCAGCTAATCCCAGTGTGGAATTCAGAATGTGACAAAATAATACCTGTTACAAATAAGGAAAAAGTTTGGGGAAAACAAAAATCCTAACTTAAGTGACTTTGGAAGTGTGGGGCGTGGGGGCGGGGATGTAAGACTAAATTTAAAATGAACTCTATATAAGGAATGTACTCTAGTTGATAAAGTTGTTTACCACAAACGTGGGTCAAACAATTATGAGACCACTGTACATGCTTAGTGAAATTGAACAATTAAGTAAATGGATGGCAGATGGTGAGAGATTGTATCTCACTGTTGGAAAGGGGGGTTAGAGACAAGCAAGAGGAGTCTAAATGATCCATGTGGTACTGGATTAGAGTTGGAGAATTCACTAGTACTTTATGGATAGCTTAATATAGATAGAAATTGATACATATAGAAAATTTTTAGATGTGTGTATATATATATATGGGTGTGCACACATATATTTCCTTGCTCTGCTGGATGAACGTATATGGAAGTAATGATACCACAATAGTAATGGGGTAACTAGTATCCCGTTTTTTGTTCCAAATACTATTGTCCAATAAAAATATTCAGGACTTTTTGAAAAATGGCTGATTCTAGCACCCTGTCAGGTAATATACATGATGAGCCTAGAGTATCATGTAGTACCAGAAAGTAAGATAATACTTGAACAAACAAAAAGAAAATACAAAAACAAATTTTAGAAATGGACTTACATTAAAGGGACAGAGGAGCCAGATGAAATAGATACCAATGGTCAAAGCTGTGATAATTTGAGCAACACCATAAAGTAGTACTAGATTATAATCCAACATTTAAAGTAAATACAGTTGACCCTTGAGCAACACAAGTTTGAACTGTGAGGGTCCACTTATACACAGATTCTTTTCAATAGTAAATAGTGCAGGACTGCATGCTCCTCGGTTGTTTGAGTCTGAGGATGCAGAGGAACCACGTATAACGAGGGCTAACTATAAAGTTATATTAGGATTTTTGGCTACACAGAGGGTCAGTGCCCTTAACCCTTGCATTGTTTGAGGGTCAGCTGTATTCATGAATCCATGTAATATTAATAACTGATTGGATTGATAAATAATAGGGGAGAATAGATACATCTGCTCTAGAGGAAAAATTCCAAATAATCTATGCAGAAATCCTCCACTCAAGGAAGGAGAACATAACTCTCCACTCCTTAAGTATGTGCTATGTATAATAACTTCCTTCCAAAGAGTACAGTATGGAAAGAGGTTGGAAAGGAATAACTTTACAGGGGACAAAGCTAACAGTACTTCAGCCATGTGATCAAGCTCAACATAGAGTGATAAGTCATTTAGATAGTAGTATCCTAAGTATGATGTGATGAGAATGACACTGTACCTCTGTGTCTCCCTCCTCAAACTTCGTTAACCCAGTCTAATCACCTGAAAAACATAGATATGTTAATTACTTAGGAGTGGTTAGTGCTTTATATGCTGATGAGACAACCAATATATGCTCCTGAACCTTAGCTATAAAACATCTCCTCTTGGAGTTGGTTCTGGATTCTAAAGCATGCAAATTGTCCTTTATTCAGTAATAGAATAATAGAAAAATAGCTGATTTAATAATTTAGTGTATAAAATGTTGTGCTGATA
Organism: Leucopleurus acutus; assembly: GCF_964270905.1. Lineage (NCBI taxonomy): Eukaryota > Metazoa > Chordata > Mammalia > Artiodactyla > Delphinidae > Leucopleurus > Leucopleurus acutus. The sequence goes on from NC_139142.1 coordinate 55,970,703, forward strand.
AAAGGGCATTAAAAGAAAATTGATAATCCAGGAATCCAAGGGTGAATATTTCACTAAAAATCCTAGATGTATACTTGCATTCAGGATTGATTACTAGAATCCTACTTAACTGTTTCCCTTTAAATCAATACCCACATAATTATCTTTATTTTAAATTTATTTGACTGTATGTTTCCTTCTCCTTTCCGTGGTTGAATGCTTAAAAAGCTGTTGAGGCAGACTACTAAAATTGTTTTACAAGTTTCTTCATAGTCAACTTTTGGAAACAGGGTATTTGTTGGAGAAAGGAGAAAAAAGAATAGATTAAGCCACAATTATAGAAAGGTCCCCAAATCAACCGTGTAATTTATAAGCTGCTTTGTAAATAACCTGCTTCACAATAAGTATTAAAACCATCAGCTGTTAGTTTGAATTTAACATTAATAAAATATTTCTAAAAGCTTATGACAAAAACAAATTTGGGGATGATATATAGTTTTTACTTTCATGGAAATAAAGTGAAAAAATATATTTACAGAAGATAACGGCTAGAAGTATCATACAAAAGAAAAATTGGGGTCTTTTTCATGATTGTATTCCTAGTGTTTAGTATAAGATGTGTTTTTTAATTATTAAACACTCAGCAAATATTCTTCAAATGAGTTATTATTCCAAACACTTTGTCCTATACTTTTATTACATTTAATATATCTTTAAATATAATAATATTTGTATTTATTTCCATCATCTCTACTAGCTTATTCTTTGGGCTTTTTAAGTAGGTAACAAAATCAGAAATATGCCTTTAAGAAAACAATTATTTAATAAATATTACAGGGACTTCCCTGGCGGCACAGTTGTTGAATCCGCCTGCCAATGCAGGGGACACAGGTTCGAGTCCTGGTCCGGGAAGATCCCACGTGCTGCGGAGCAGCTAAGCCTGTGTGCCACAACTACTGAGCCTGTGCTCTAGAGCCCACGGGCCACAACTACTGAAGCCCGTGTGCCTAGAGCCTGTGCTCGCAACAAGAGAAGCCACCGCAATGAGAAGCCCACTCACTGCAACGAAGAGTAGCCCCTGCTCGTGGCAACTAGAGAAAGCCCGCACGCACTAACAAAGACCCAAGGCAGCCAAAATCAAATACATAATTACCTGGGATACATCTTAAAAAAACGTAGATTCTACAGGTCTAAAATGAGGATTAGAAATCTGCATTTTAAATAGGCTTCCGTGGTCATTCTTAGGCTCAATAAAAAACTTGAGAGCCAATGCTAGGGGATATAGATTCACATTTAGCCCTGGGGTATCTTAAAGAAGCTAGGTACACTATTACATAATACTGCATTAGAGATCTTAGCTCTCTGATAATGAAGCTGAAGTTCACCAGTTAGTGCGGGCCCTGAATTACTGAGAATCAAAAGATCAAAATATCTCTGGATATTAATGGATTTATAAAAACCACATTGTTGTTGAGTCATACCTGTGATAGGCTGAGAGTTTTTGGCATTCTTCGCTGTCCTTTGTATGCCAGTGGTATAAACAAAAGTATATTAAATCTGTCACTTTCTCCTAAACCATTTTGATTATGACTTGCCGCCTTCAACCTCTTCCTTATGCAATATTGCCTGCATACCTGCCTTTTGACCTTAAGGGACTGCTTTTATCATATCACTTATTTGTTTCAAATTCCATTAATGGTTCATTGGTAATTCCAGAATCAAGTTCAGTTTTAAAGGCATATAAGGTCTCCTCCGTAGATTCCTTTATTCCCCCTTCCATTATGATCTCCCTTTTTTTTTTTTACTGAAATGCTGTGGTGAGCATGTGTCTTTAAAAATCTTAATTCACAATTCTGAAGCTGGAATATCCAATCTTCACCTCCCAGCTTTTCACAATTATAGTTGTCCTTTAGGGTTCACAACAAATCTCACTTTTACCTTGAAGTCTTAATCTCTTTCCTTATCCATGGGACTGTCCCTTCTCTTAAATCTCCTATGGCTTATGTTAACTTTTATTCACTTAGTATTTTTCATTTATTGCTTTTATCATATTTTTTCATGGTTGTATGTGATTTCTCCAGTTGTATTGATTAAATACATACAGACATATATACATACATACATAGGTGGGGGGGGTGGCCACACATACATATACTCCAGGGGCCATAGATCATCCTTAGCAGATATTGAAGTAATGGAATTGTTTTCTTTGCCTTCTATGTGATGGAATTAAAGTAATGGTAAAGAGGTAGGGCAACTTTATTGCTAAGAGTACTTTTTCTCATTACATTCACAACAGAAAGTACCTTGTTTTATTCACTATTCCTAAGATGAAGGTGTGTAAACTGACTTCTCTATCAGTTTGAAACTTTATATAATGCCTCTATGTGCTAATTGTTTTAAATGGTTAAAGAGAACAATTATATAATGTTGCTTAATGTGAAAAATGTTATCAGGTGGAATAAAGACTATTTGATGTTAAAGAAAATCAATTTGGGGGAATTTAATTGAAAACAAAACTACAAGTATTTTGAAGCCATTCTTTATCATGTGTTTCTTAACCATGATCTATGGAGTCAATTTTATTTAATTCTTGAGACCTGTATAAAAGGAAACCCTGTTTTTTCCCAACTCTGAGTATACTAAAATTAAAGAAGATACATTTAAGGACATTTTCCTCAATGTAAAGAAAGTATTTGCTAAAGTAAAATGCTCTTTCACATTAAGTTGCAGATACATAGTTGATATACCTTTCTGCTTATGCACTGTGAATGTTAAATCCACATCCTAAATTTAAAATATTTGTAAGTCCTTCATGAGACTATTTGTAAATGTTTTACATACTACAGTCTTGATTAAACATTCAATATTATATATAAAAAATAAATATTACACTTTATAATAATTATCTTTATAATTATCTTTATAATAAAGTATTTATATTATGATGAACAGTACACAAATATATGTAGAAAAGCAGCAAATATGATAATGATTTAAAGCACAATTTTCAATTAGTTTTTCTCAGACATTTTGAAATGCTTCTGTATACTAAAAATTTTTCTTTTATGTGTTAACCACAAGTTAGTTGGTATCATTAGACTTCCCTTGACATTTGCTACCTCTGATGAATTTAGCCTTTGATTTGAAAACCAGCTTTCTTAGATTTTTCAGCCTATTTTTCTTTTCAATCTAATGTGAATCTGCCTATTTCAAAATATACTTTGTTTTCTATTTCTACATAATAAACTTAACTAAGAGATTAGTTTTACTATCCTCATGCTTTTTTTTTTTTGGTATATATAGAATTTAGCATAAATAAGAATAGGGCATGTTTCTGAACAACTTCCTTATAAGCACTATTCTACTTTTATTGAGATTCTTAAAAAGGGTCCATGTTTTTGTTTCATAGTATTATATATTTTCATAATTCCTTATGCACGTGTATTTATAGTTATCTTTAAACATAATGTAAGCTTCTAATTGATGGTGTGAAATTTCCAAAAGAATATCATCCAAGGTATTTTCTTTAGGCAGATATTAACATTTCTGGACTAATTTCCAGTTGAAATAAACACATTGCCTTATAATGTATTGGATGCATCTTTATTCCTGTCCTGCCCCAAAGACGCTGACGTAGAGAATGTACTTGAGGACACAGGGAGGGGGAAGGGTAAGCTGGGACGAAGTGAGAGAGTGGCATGGACATATATACACTACCAAATGTAAAATAGATAGCTAGTGGGAAGCAGCCACAAAGCACAGGGAGATCAGCTCGGTGCTTTGTGACCACCTAGAAGGTTGGGATAGGGAGGATGGGAGGGAGACGCAAGACGGAAGAGATATGGGGTTATATGTATATGTATAGCTGCTTCACTTTGTTATAAAGCAGAAACTAACATGCCATTGTAAAGCAATTATACTCCAATAAAGGTGTTAAAAAAAAAAGTTACTGAATACTTTGTGGGCCTCTCTGAGGGCCGTTTTGTCTGTTCCTTCTTCCATCAGATGACTCTCAATGTATATACTTAAAGGCAGTTGCTTTCCTACTATTGCCTTCCTCCTACTTTGTTCCCATCATAGATTTTGGAGTAGTACTACCTGTTCATCAGGGAGAAACAGAAAGGGCCTTGAAAATTTGGGCTTAAAGAGAGTCCTTCCTCTCTTTATCTATGTGCTATAGCCTCCCCAATAAAAATAAATAAATAAAAAAAACTTTCTCTGCTAAAAAACAGTGTATTGGAGTGTGAATCATACATTTTGAAAAACATTAGAGGTTTCATTGGTTTATATTTTATTTATATATGTAACAGCTTATAAGTATTATTTTTGTCATACCAGCTTTTGTTTAGATTCATACAATGAGAATTTAATTTAAAGGAAAACAGAACATACTTCTCATAAAAGTTGAATAGGTAAGTTTCTATTCTTATTGGACTATGTGATATAAACAGAAAATGAAATCTGAAATGGAGTCAGAAGCCAGCTTACTGCATATTATGTCTTGGATGAATAAAAACAAAATATAATAGGTTTTAATAGCATTGCCATGGTTTACATCTCCAATATTAATTTAGTCTATATTTTCAAAATAGTGATAGTATGGAATATAGCATTTTAAATTCTCATCAATTTTTGTCTCTATCTTTGCAATTGTGGTATAAAATACCTAGTATGGAAAATAAAATCTCCCACAAATATTCAAACAAGGGTTTCAAAGTGCAATGTAAGGTATACTCTCTTTGGTAAGTCCTAGTGAATTACACTATTGTTTGAGTCTTATAATAGTCTAAGTATTTCTTTTCTGAACAGATAACAGATGATTTTTAAATTCCTTCTAGGAAAGTACTCTTTTTTTGGTAAATGTGTCAAGATATGCTTATACTAGCAAAGCTATCGGTTTGTAATAAAAAAATGTTCTATTATTCACTGAATTCTTAACTGTGTGAATTCAGAATTTCTAATGTAATTCATAATAGTACTTTCTTGTCAATGTATATTCTTAAATGACTTAAATTTTACCAAAAAAATTGCTATCTACAGTACTGTAGAATATATGACTTTTCCAGCTTTATATCCTGCTTATCAGACTCCAAAGAGATAGGAGTTTGCTTGTGACCAAGCCCAAACAATCATGACCTAGACGTTTTACCTGAAAAATGCCTACATATCCCTCTGTCCTCATTTCTACCACTATAGTTCCTTTCTCTAATGACTATTGCCTAAATTCTCACCTGGTTTCTCTAGTCTTAATCTTGTACCTTTCAAACCATTTTCTACACAACATTTTGGATTCTGTTTTTAAATTACAAACCAATACATGTCACTTCTTGATTAATCTTCTTTTATTGCTTCTCATCATGCTTATAATAAAACTCAAATTCTTTACTATGATATATGATGTTATAGAGGATCTGAGGAAGCTACACCACATAACCTTCTATTTAAATACTTTTCTTCACCTCTTTTTTTGGCCAGGAGAAAACAGTGAAAGAATAGAGTGGTTAAATATATTGGCAAGTGAATAGTTATAGTGCTGACCTAGGTAATTTGAACTGGAGCTAAGTACTTCATTACTTGCGTGTAAAGTCCTTATGGTGATGGATGTTTGAAATGGAGATTTTGGAGGTGGTACAGATATTGCTGATTATGAGGTCTAAGGTGACAAGATGTAAGTGGTTTTTGAGGTGGAATAGAGGAAGAGATGGTTGGATCTGAGGAGGCTGAGGTACTAAGAGGCCAGGCTACTAAATGAATCATGTATGTGAAGTTGTTTATCTCAAGAACAATGATATGAACATTGATGGAGGGAGGACAGTGAGCCAGGTAGACAAATATCTGGATGTTCAGAAATGATAAGAACAAGCAGAGCTTACTGGCAGTATTGTAAAAAGAGGTGTTTTGTTTGTTTGTTCTTTTAAAGAAGGATAATAAAAATGGTTCAAAAGTAGAACAAGAAGCAATAAATTTATATCCAGACCCCTGGCATATGGTGTATTGAACAAAACAAAATCTCTTCTTGAGAGGGCAGCATAGGACAACAGTTTCCTCAGGTAAATGTTGAATTCCCATTAAAGCATGGATGTGAAGGGAACTCGGAGAAGAAGCTGAAAATGTCAGCATTTTGCTGATTAAAACTTAAATTTCTGTAGGCTAGGTGGAATAGTTTTGTGTTCAGTAACAAAGAGTGGTTAGAGTGATTATCAGATGAAAATAATATTGTGAGAATAAGGATATATTTTAAGTGGTTGATATGAAAGTTCCTATTCTGATGAAGATTGAGATAAAGAAGGGATGCATGCATAATGGAATCAGTCTACATGACTATTAGAGGAATAAAAAGTTCTTAAAAATTAATATTACTTTTTAATTAACTGGGATAATTTGGCAGATCTCCAATCCTATGTACAGGTATGTTGGTCAGGAGAATGCATATAATTTTTCTCTGTATTTCTTCTTTGTCTTACTTATATAAGCCTTCTCCATGAAATCATGGTTATAAGAAGGCAAAAAAAAAAAATTTACTTTCACCTACTTTCACTCTCGAGCCCCAGTTATTGTTGAGTACAACTGAAGAATGGAGATGGTTAAGGCAAATTCCCTTCTGAATCACCCACAATAAATAAAACATCTTATTTCATCTTATTTCAAAACTAAAACTGAAAGAGTGCCTTTGGTCCCAACAATGTTAAGATATTGTTCATGAAACAGTTCAGTTACTTTCAAGAGTTATTTTATTATAATTCTATAGACATAGAGAGGAAGACTATGTTCTTCCTTTTTCTCTTTAATTTTTGTTTGATAAATTTAATTTAAGGAATTATAAATAAATTCATGGTTCTAAAAAAAACGTTTCAAGTAGTTATTGATGAGTAACTTGAAGTCATGCTTGAGCTGGTTTTCTACATTTGAAAACCCAAAGACCATATAAATGGAGACAATCCAAATTAGAAAGCATTACTACTAATAGCATGATGTGAGACAGGGAACAGTTAAGAAATGTACAATCCTACTTAGCAATATAAAACCAGGTAAATGTTATGGACAGAATGCATATGTCCCCCAAAAGTCATCTATTGAAGTCCTAGCCTGCAGGGTGGCTGTATTTGGAGTAAGGGCATAATTAATATTAAATGAGTTAATAAGGGTGGGACTCTTATCTGATAGAATCAGTTTATTACAAGAAGAAATATCAGAGAGTTCTCTCTCTTGCTCTGCACCCAAAGAGAAGGAAAAGGCACATGACAACATGGCTGAAGGGCATCTGTCTGCAAGATAGGAAGACAGTTGTCACCAGAAACCAACTCTGCTGGACCTTGACCTGGGACTTGCACCTTCCAGAACTGTTGGGAAATAAATTTTTGTTATTTAAACCATGCATTTTGCTATGATGCCCCAAGCAAACTAATATAGTATAATATGTAACTTTAGATATATTAACTCACATGTCATTAATCTATGCTTACATACATATATGTTTAGTATCTTAGTAAATTATGTACCTATTTTTAAAACATAAACAGGATGTATCTCAGAATTAAGTTACCATCAGAAAAAAACTACTCTGATACTTATGAATCAGAACACATATCAACAAATTACTATCTTTTTTGGAGGATCTATAAAAAGTATTCATATTGAGGTTATTCTAAATTTTTAAGTAAATGAGCTATTTCGTAGTTTCTCTCTGTAGATATTGAAGTCAAGGGAAATGCTATCAAAATGGAAGTCATGTAAAATATTAACAATAGCTTCACAAAGAAACATGTATTGAAGGAACAAGAGAACATTTTCTAAATATATTACAATTTAGTTTAAAGTATACTCTGATGTATTTCACATAATCATTCGGTGAGTCTCTTTAACATGTTAATGTACACTGTTATTTTTTAAATTTTACTTTATTTGATCAATTTTGCAAGGATAGAAATCTACAGATAGGATTCAGTGTGCTGATAAGGATAAGAAGATGAGAAGACAATTGTCAGATAACTTTTCAGGAAAATCAGCTAGGGCTGAGATGAGAATTTCTTCTTAAAGAAGATGGATGCTTCACTTTTATCTTCAGAGAAGTAAAGGACAGAAACCGCATAAAGTAACCGCACATTTACTTCATGAATAGCAGAATTGTTAGATGGAACTTGGTAAAATAGCACTTAAAAACATGTATATGCATTCCTTATGATAATAGATGTGAAAATACCTCACATAAACACTGATTTTAAACTCTTCTTAACTAGAAAATAGATGTGTAATTCCACAACCTAAATAATAATTAATGGAAAAATACTAGAATATGGTCTACCATGAGTCTCAGTCCACTGAGGTTCTGAAGGTCCTAGCTGAGTAAACAGTTCACACAACGTCTGAAAAATTAAAGTTACATTATCCCTATTTAAAAGGACATTATTATCTGCATAGTTATCCCAAGAATCAATAACTATATAAACCAGTATAAACATACAGTAAATTGACATAAAATTAATGTATTTCTAAAATAAGCAATAACCAGTTTGAAACTAAAATTTAAGACTAGATTTTATAGATTATTAAAAATATGAAATAGAATACCAAATAACTATGGTGGAGTTTCAGAAGAAAACTGTAATATTGTTCTCACATCATACATAAAACAACGGAAAATAGAGAAATGTGCCATGTTTCTGAAAGGAGAAAAAACTACTAATTATACACACACACACACACAAAATCTGTGAAAATTTAAGCATTAGTAGTTGTTTCTAAATTCTGGAGAAGTAAATAAAGATTTTGGGGTGAGATGAAGTGGTTAGCTCTACAACCTTGTTTTTATTTCTACTGTCCTAAATTATTCTGAAACAATAAAGAAAGGATGATAGCTTGGATTGAAAGCCTGTCCCCACCACACACTTAAACATGTTTAATAGCTCTAATACCAAAATAAGCACGCATACCAGAAAAGAACAGAAAAACAAAATATTTTAAATGTACAAATCTTTATAAATGTATACTGTGCAAATATTACTGTTTTTTGAATCAACTTTTTTTTGAGGTATAGTTGATTTAAAATATTATATTACTTTTTAGGTGTACAAAATAGTGACTCAAAATGTTTATGTACTCTACTCCATTTAACATGATTATAAACTATTGGCTATATTCCCTGTGCTGTACAACATATATTTTAGCTTATTTATTTTAGGTATAGTAGTTTGGACCTTTTTTTTCTTTTCTTTTCTTTTTTTATAACATCTTTATTGGAGTATAATTGCTTTACAATGGTGTGTTAGTTTCTGCTTTAAAACAAAGTGAAACAGCCATACATATATCCCGATATCCCCTCCTGCTTGTGTCTCCCTCCCACCCACCCCCCCATCCTATCTCTCTAGGTGGTCACAAAGCACCAAGCTGATCTCCCTGTGCTATGTGGCTGCTTCCCACTAGCTATCTATTTTACGTTTACTAGTGTATATATGTCCATGGCACTATCTAACTTCGTCCCAGCTTACCCTTACCCCTCCCTGTGTCCTCAAGTCCATTCTGTATGTCTGCGTCTTTATTCCTGTCCTGTCCTAGATTCTTCAGAACCGTTTTTTCCCCCTTAGGTTCCATATATATGTGTTAGAATATGGTATTTCTTTTTCTCTTTCTGGCTTACTTCAGTCTAAATGACAGACTCTATGTCCATGCACCTCACTACAAATAACTCAATTTCGTTTCCTTTTATGGCTGAATAGTATTCCATTGTATATATATGCCACATCTTCTTTATCCATTCATCTGTTGATGGACACTTAGGTTGCTTCCATGTCCTGGCTATTGTAAATAGAGCTGCAAAGAACATTGTGGTACATGACTCTTTTTGAATTATGGTTTTCTCAGGGTATATGCCCAGTAGTGGGATTGCTGGGTTATATGGTAATTATATTTTTATTTTTCTAATGAACCTCCATACTGTTCTCCATAGTGGCTGTATCATTCCCACCAACAGTGCAAGAGTGTTCCCTTTTCTCCAGACTCTCTCCAGCATTTATTGTTTCTAGGTTTTTTGATGATGGCCATTCTGACTGGTGTGAGGTGATAACTCATTGCAGTTTTGATGTACACTTCTGTAATGATTAGTGATGTTGAGCATGCTTTCATGTGTTTCTTGGCAATCTGTATATCTTCTTTGGAGAAATGTCTATTTAGGTCTTCTGCCCATTTTTGGATTGGGTTTTTTGTTTCTTTGATACTGAGCTGCATGAACTGCTTGCAAATTTTGGAGATTAATCCATTGTCAGTTCCTTCATTTGCAAATATTTTCTCCCATTCGAGGGTTGTCTTTTGATCTTGTTTATGGTTTCCTTTGCTGTGCAAAACCTTTTAAGTTTACCTAGATCCCATTTGTTTATTTTTGTTTTTATTTCCATTTCTCTAGGGGCTGGGTCAAAAAGGATCTTGCTGTGATTTATGTCATAGAATGTTCTGCCTATGTTTTCCTCTAAAAGTTTTATAGTGTCTGGCCTTACAATTAGGTTTTTAATCCATTTTGAGTTTATTTTTGTGTATGGTGTTAGGGAGTGTTCTAATTTCATTACTTTATATGTAGCTGTCCAGTTTTCGAAGCAGCACTTAATTGAAGAGGCTGTCTTTTCTCTATTGTATATTCTTGCCTCCTTTATCAAAAATAAGGTGACGATATGTGTGTGGGTTTATCTTTGGGCTTTTCTATCCTGTTCCATTGATCTATATTTCTGTTTTGGTGCCAGTACCATACTGTCTTGATTACTGTAGCTTTGTACTAGAGTCTGAAGTCAGGGAACCTGATTCCTCCAGCTCCATTTTTCTTTCTCAATGTTCCTTTGACTATTCAGGGTATTTTATGTTTCCATAGAAGGTGTGAAATGTTTTGTTCTAGTTCTGTGGAAAATGCCATTGGTAGTTTCATAGGGATTGCATTGAATCTGTAGATTGCTTTGAGTAGTCGTCATTTTCACAATGTTGATTCTTCCAATCCAAGACCATGGTATATCTCTCCATCTGTTTGTATCATCTTTAATTTCTTTCCTCAGTGTCTTATAGTTTTCTGCATACAAGTCTTTTGTCTCCTTAGGTAGGTTTATTCCTAGGTATTTTATTCTTTTTGTTGCAATGGTAAATGGGAGTGTTTCCTTAATTTCTCTTTCAGATTTTTCATCATAGTGTATAAGAATGCAGGAGATTTCTGTGCAGTAATTTTGTATCCTGCTAATTTACCAGATTCATTGATTAGCTCTGGTAGTTTTCTGGTAGCATCTTTAGGATTCTCTTTGTAAAGTATCAAGCTATCTGCAAACAGTGACAGTTTTACTTCAACTTTTCCAATTTGGATTCCTTTTATTTCTTTTCCTTCTCTGATTGCTGTGGCTAAAACTTCCAAAACTATGTTGAATAAGAATGTTGAGAGTGGGCCACCTTGTCTTGTTCCTGATCTTAGTGGAAATGGTTTCAGTTTTTCACCATTGAGAATGATGTTGGCTGAGGGTTTGTCATATATGGACTTTACTATGTTAAGTTCCCTCTATGCCTACTTTCTGGAGAGTTTTTACCATAAATGGGTGTTGAATTTTGTCAAAAGCTTTTCTGCATCTATTGCGATGGTCATTTGGTTTTTCTCCTTCAATTTGTTAATATGGTGTATCACATTGATTGATTTGCATATATTGAAGAATCCTTGCATTCCTGGGATAAACCCTACTTGATCATGGTGTATGATCCTTTTAATGTGCTGTTTGCTAATATTCTATTGAGGATTTTTGCATCTATGTTCATCAGTGATATTGGCCTATAGTATTCGTTCTTTGTGACATCTTTGTCTGGTTTTGGTATCAGGGTGATGGTGACCTCATAGAATGAGTTTGGAAGTGTTCCTCCCTCTGCTATATATTGGAAGAGTTTAAGAAGGTTAGGTGTTAGCTCTTCTCTAAATGTTTCATAGAATTCGCCTGTGAAGCCATCTGGTCCTGGGCTTTTGTTTTTTGGAAAATTTTTAATCACAGTCTCAATTTCAGTGCTTGTGATTGGTCTGTTTCTATTTTCTATTTCTTCCTGGTTCATTTTCAGAAGACTATGCATTTCTAAGAATTTGACCATTTCTTCCAGGTTGTCCATTTTATTGGCATATGTGTTCTTATAATGATCTCTCATGATCCTTTGTCTTTCTGCAGTGTCAGTTGTTACTTCTCCTTTTTCATTTCTAATTCTATTGATTTGAGTCTTCTCCCTTTTTTTCTTGATGAGTCTGGCTAATGGTTTATCAATTTTGTTTATCTTCTCAAAGGACCAGCTTTTGGTTTTATTGATCTTTGCTATTGTTTCCTTCATTTCTTTTTCATTTATTTCTGATCTGATCTTCATGATTTCTTTCCTTCTGCTAAGTTTGGGGTTGTTTTGTTCTTAGTTCTCTAATTGCTTTAGGTGTAAGTTTAGGTTGTTTATTTGAGATTTTTCTTGTTTCTTGAGGTAGGAATGTATTACTATAAACGTCCTGCTTAGAACTGCTTTTGCTGCATCCCATAGGTTTTGGGTGGTCGTGTTTTCAATGTTATTTGTTTCTAGGCATTTTTTCATTTCCTCTCTGATCTCTTCAGTGATCCCTTCATTATTAAGTAGTGTATTGTTTAGCCTCCATGTGTTTTTTGTTTGTCTGTTTTACAGGTGTTTTCCTGTAATGGATATCTAGTCTCATAGCATTGTGGTCAGAAAAGATAGTTCATACAATTTCAACTTTCTTAAATTTACCAAGGTTTTATTTGTGATGCAATATATGATCTATCCTGGAGAATGTTCCATGAGCACTTGAGAAGAAAGTATATTCTGTTGTTTTTGGATGGAATGTCCTATAAATATCAATTAAGTCCATTCTGTTTAATATATCATTTAAAGCTTGTGTTTCCTTATTTATTTTCATTTTGGATGATCTGCCCATTGGTGAAAGTGGGGTGTTAAAGTCCCCTGTTATGATCGTGTTACTGTCGTCTTCCCCTTTTATGGCTGTTAGCATTTGCCTTATGTATTGAGGTGCTCCCATGTTGGGTTCATAAATATTTACAATTGCTATATCTTCTTCTTGGATTGATCCTTTGATCATCATTTAGTGTCCTTCTTTGTCTCTTGTAATAGTCTTTATTTTAAAGTCTCTTTTGTCTGATATGAGAATTACTACTCCAGCTTTCTTTTGATTTCCATTTGCATGGGATATCTTTTTCCATCCCCTCAGTTTCAGTCTGTATATGTCCCTAGGTCTGAAGTGGGTCTCTTGTAGACAGCATATATATGGGTCTTGTTTTTGTATCCATTTAGCCAGCCTATGTCTTTTGTTTGGAGCATTTAATCCATTTATATTTAAGGTAATTATAGATATGTATGTTCCTCTTACCACTTTATTAATTGTTTTTGGTTTGTTATTGGAGATCTTTTCCTTCTCCTGTGTTTCCTTCCTAGAGAAGTTCTTTAGCATTTGTTGTAAAACTGGTTTGGTGGTGCTGAATTCTCTTAGCTTTTGCTTGTCTGTAAAGGTTTTAATTTATCTGTCAAATCTGAATGAGATTCTTGCTGGATAGAGTAATCTTGGTGGTAGGTTTTTCCCTTTCATCACTTTAAGTATGTCTTGCCACTCCCTTCTAGCTTGCAGAGTTTCTGCTAAAAGATCAGCTGTTAACCTTATGGGGATTCCCCTGTATGTTTTTTGTTGCTTTTCCCTTGCTCATTTTAATATGTTTTCTTTGTATTTAATTTTTGATAGTTTGATTAATATGTGTCTTGGCATGTTTCTCCTTGGATTTATTCTGTATGGGACTCTCTGTGCTTCCTAGACTTCATTGACTATTTCCTTTCCCATATTAGGGAAGTTTTCAACTATAATCTCTTCAAATATTTTCTCAATCCCTTTCTTTTTCTCTTCTTCTTCTGGGACCCCTATAATTCGAATGTTGGTGTGTTTAATTTTGTCCCAGATGTCTCTGATACTGTCCTCAGTTCTTTTCATTCTTTTTTCTTTATTCTGCTCTGTAGTAGTTATTTGCACTATTTTTTCTTCCAGGTGACTTATCCATTCTTCTGACTCAGTTATTCTGCTATTGATTCCTTCTAGAAAATTTTTAATTTCATTTATTGTGTTGTTCATCATTGTTTGTTTGCTCTTTAGTTCTTCTATGTCCTTGTTAAACGTTTCTTGTATTTTCTCCATTCTATTTCCAAGATTTTGGATATCTTTACTATCAATACTCTGAATTTCTTTTCAGGTAGATTGCCTATTTCCTCTTCATTTGTTTGATTTGGTGGGGTTTTACCTTGCTCCTTCATCTGTTTTTCTCTGTCTCCTCATTTTGCTTAATTTAGTGTGTTTGGGGTCTCCTTTCACAGGCTGCAGGTTCATAGTTCCCATTGTTTTTGATGTCTGCTCCCAGTGGCTAAGGTTGTTTCAGTGGGTTCTGTAGGCTTGCTGGTGGATAGGACTAGTTCCTGTTTTCTGGTGGATGCAGCTGGACCTTGTCTTTCTGGTCAGCAGGACCACGTCCAGTGGTGTGTTTGGGGATGTCTTTGACCTTATTATGATTTTTAGCAGCCTCTCTGCTAATGTGTAGGGTTGTGTTTCTGTCTTACTAACTGTTTGGCATAGGGTGTCCAGCACTGTAGCTTGCTGGTCATTGAGTGAAGCTGGGTCTTAGAGTTGAGATGGAGATCTCTGGGAGATTTTTGCCGTTTGATACTACATGGAACTGGGAGGTCTTGGGTGCACCAATGTCTTGAAGTTGGCTCTCCCACCTCAAGAGGCACAAGAGAGGCCTGATAACCGGCCAGAACACCAAGACCCTGTCAACCACACGGCCAGATACATGGGAAGTTTCTTGCATTTTGGGAAGTCTGACGCCTTCTGCCAGCATCCAGTAGGTGTTCTGTAGGAGTTGTTCCACATGTAGATGAATTTCTGATGTATTTGTAGGGAGGAAGGTGATCTCCACGTCTTGCTCCTCTGCCATCTTGAATGTCTCCTAGTTTGGACCTTTTAATGCCCTACTCCTATCTTGCTCCTTCTGACTTCCTGAATACCACTGGTAACCACTAGTTTGTGTATATATCTGTGAGTCTTTTTCTGTTTTGTTTATTTATTTATTTATTTATTATTTATTAGATTATATTGAATATAAGTGATTACAGAGTATTTGTTTTTCTCTGACTTATTTCACTAAGAAGTATATTCTCCAGGCCCATACATGTTGTTGCAAATGGCAAAATTTTATTATTTTTTATAACCAAGTATACTTCATTATGTATATATTCCATATCTTCTTTATCCATTTTTTTGTTGATGAACTCTTAGGTTTGCTTTCATATCTTGGGAATTGTAAACAATGCTGCTGTGAACATTAGGGTACATGTATATTTTCAAATTAGTCTTTTCATTTACTTAGAAATATACACAGGACTGGAATTGCTGGTATTACTATATTTAGTTTTCTGAGGAACCTCCATACTGTTTGCCATAATGGCTATACCAGTTTAAATTTCCTCTGGCAGTGTACAAGGGTTCCCTTTTCTCCACATTCTTGTGCACATTTGTGGTCTTTTTGATGAAAGCCATTCTGACAAGTGTAAGGCAGTAGCTCATTTTGGTTTTAACTTGCATTTCCCTGATGATCCGCAATGTTGAGCCTCTTTCATGTGCTTGCTGTCCATCTACATGTCTTCTTGGCAAAAATGTCTGTTGAGGTCTTTCACCCAATCTTTAATCCAATTGTTCTTTCTGTTGTTGTTGTTGCTGTTTTTTTTTTATTATTGAGTTGTATCAGCTGTTTACCTATTTTTGATAATAACCCCTTTCAGTGATATCATTTGCAAATATTTTCTCTCAGTCAGTAGGTTGTCTTTTCATCTTGTCAGTGGTTTCCTTTGCTGTGCAAAAGCTTTTATGTTTAATGAGGTCCCATTTGTTTATTTGTTTTTTTCCTTTTTTGTCTTTTGCCTTAGGAGACAAATCCAAAAAATTTTCTACAATTTATGTCAAACAGTGTTCTGCCTATGTTTTCTTCTAGGAGTTTTATGGTTTCCAGTCTTACATTTAGGTCTTTAATTCATTTTGCTTTTATTTTTCTACATGGTGTGAGAAAATGTTCTAATCTTATTCTTTTACATGTAGCTGCCCAGTTTTCCCAGCACCAGTTATTGAAGAGACTGTCTTTTCCCCATTTTACATTCTTGCCAACTTTATTGTAGATTAATTGACCTTAAATGTGTGAGTTTATTTCTGGGCTGTCTATTCTGTTCTGTTTATTTATATTTCTGTTTTTGTGCTAGTACCATACTGTTTTGATTATTGTAGCTTTGTAGTATAGTTGGAAGTCAGAGAGCATGATTCCTCCAGCTCTGCTCTTGTTTCTCAAGAATGCTTCAGCTATTCAGGGTCTTTTGTGTTTCCATGCAAATTTTAAAAATATTTGTTCTAGCATGAAAAATGCCTTTGGTATTTTGATAAGGGTTGCATTTAATCTCTAGCTTGCCTTATGGACTGTCATCTTTTTAACAAAATTAATTCTTCCAATCCATGAGCATGATATATCTTTCAATCTGTTTGTGTCATCTTCAATTTGTTTCATCAGTGTCTTACCTCCTTAGTTAGATTTATTGGTAGGTATTTGATTATCTTTGAAATGATTATAAATGGGGTTGTTTTCTTACTTTCTCTTTTTGATATCTTGTGGTTAGTGTATAGAAGTTCACCAGATTTCTGTGTAATAATTTTGTATCCTGCAACTTTGCCAAATTCATTTATGAGCTCTAGTAGTTTTTTGGTGACATCTTTAAAATTGTGTATGTATAGTATCATGTCATCTGTAAACAGCTGCAGTTTTACTTTTTCCTTTCCAATTTGGATTCCTTTTATTTCTTTTTCTTGTCTGATTGCTGTGTCTAGGACTTCCAATACTATGTTTAATAAAAGTGGAGAGAGTGACTCTCCTTGTCTTGTTCCTGATCTTAGAGAAAATGCTTTCAACTTTTCATCGTTGAGTAGATTTTTATCTATGCTTTCAACTTTTCATCGTTGAGTAGATTTTTATCTATTGGTTTATCATATATGACCTCTATTATGTTGAGGTATGTTCTTTCTATACTTTCTTTGTGGAGAATTATTATTATAAATAGATGCTGAATTTTGTCAAAAGCTTTTTCTATATCTTTGAGATAACCATATGATTTTTATTCAGTTTGTTAATATGTTGTATAACATTGATTGATTTGCACATATTGAACCATCCTTGCATCCCTGGGATAAAATCCCATTTGATCATGGTGTGTGATCATTTTAATGTATTAACAAACATTTAGTTTGTTTATGTTTTGTTGGGGATTTTTGCATCTATCAATATGTTATTAGTGATATTGGCCTGTAATTTTCTTTTTTTGTGATATCTTTGCTTTTGGTGTCAGAGTTATGCTGGCCTTGTAGAATGGATTCTGAAGCATTCCTTACTCTGTAGTTATTTTGGAGTATTTTGAGAAGGATAGATGTTAACTCTTCTTTAGATATTTGGTAGAATTCAGCTGTGAAGCCATTAGGTCCTGACTTTGTTGTTATTGGGAGTTCTTTTATTACTGATTCAATTTCACTACAGGTAGTGGTCTGTTCATGTTTTTTATTTCTTTCAGATTCAATCTTGGGAGACTTTACACTTCTAGAAATTTGTCAATTTCTCTTGGTTGTCCATTTTATTGGTGTATAGTTGTTTGTAGTAATCTCTTATGAGCCTTTGTATTTCTGTGGTGTTGGTTGTAATTTCTTTTTCATGTCTGATTTTATTGATTTGGGCCCTGTCTCTTCTTTTCTTCATGAGTCAGGCTAATGGTTTATCAATTTTGTTTATCTTTTCAAAGAACCAGCTCTTTGTTTCATTAATATTTTCTATTGTTTTTTGAGTCTGTTTTTCATTTATTTCTACTCTTATCTTCATGATTTCTTTCCTTCATTAACTTTGAGTTTTATTATACTGGTTCACATTTTAAAATATATATTATATATAATGCCATTGGACAAAGGGAGAACTATTAACATTGCCTTTAGATATAAAATAATTGTTTAAAAATCAAATTTATGTACATTATTTATTACAGATATAAATAAGGAGTGAGAACTTAGACAGAACTTAATATCACATTAAAAATAAATAAGTGTGAAATGTCCATAAACATGCAAATGTATAAAAATTAAATATAAGAAAAAAAAGTTAAAAGTTGAATATGTTTTATCTCGTAATTTAAGTCTTATCAATTTAATAGCAAATAAAGAAATTACAGTACCTATGGAATGTCTTATAGAAATATATAGAGACTATATATGTACATATACACATATACCTATATTTAGACACATTATTTGTGGTATTTTTCTGGTAAATCTCTGAATTAATATAAGATATTCTATATATAAATATACAAATATAGTATTTGAGGGTACAAAATATCATATGTATATATATATACATACACACACACAAACACATTTTAAAAACAGGAAACATTCAACTAGTATTACAAGTAGTTACTGTGATTTATATAGTATATGTAATTTTATATTTCCTCCTATTCCAATATATAAGTAGATAGTTTACGTGAATATAGGTTTCCCAAAAGAAAAACATGTGAAAAACATTCATAATATTAGTGAGTTCAAAATGCAAGCAGGGGCTCCCCTGGTGGTGCAGTGGTTAAGGATCCACCTGCCAGTGCAGGGGTCACGGGTTCAAGCCCTGGTCCGGAAAGATCCCACATACCGCGTAGCAATTAAGCCCGCAAGCCACAACTACTGAAGCCCACGCGCATAGAGCCCGTCTCTGCAACAAGAGAAGCCATAGCAGTGAGAAGCCCTCACACCATAACAAAGAGTAGTCCCTGCTCCCACAACTAAAGAAAGCCCGCACACAGCAGTGAAGACCAGCACAGCCAAAAATAAATAAATAAAAATAAAATAAAAAACAACAAAAAACAAAATGCAAGCAAAACTTTAATAAAATGCTAAACAATATTTAGCATTCAACATAGAGAATAATTGAGGTTTAAGTGATAACTGTACTTTTATAAACTGCTGTTTGGAGTATAAATTGCTACTAATTGTGCTATTTTTTCCCAAATAATAATCTAAATTTGTAAATAGTCCAAAAGTCTTATATTTATTTTTCACAAAATGACTATCTCTCACTTTGAAGAATAAATCTATTGGTATAAAAATTATTTGAAATGTAATATCTACAAATTATAGCCCTTTACCTTTGAAAATTTTAAAGAGAGATACACTTAATTGGAAGAGAAAACATTTCAATAGATTTAAGGAACGTGTCTCTTTTCCAATTAATAGAAATTAGGGTTCTTGGAGAAATAGGTGATTCTATTGCTGGGGCAGGGAAAATACATCATGAACCTGCTCTGGTAGCAGAAAGTATAGAAGTGCTCAAAACATATTGAGGACATTTCAGAAGGACATAAAAGTCAACTTGAGGAGGTTCCCATTGGTATAATAGTTTGAGTAACTAAATGAATAGTGTTAATAATTAATTATATAGCACGTTAGATTAAAAAGAAAAACCAAGAACTACATGTCCATACCTATACAAAAATATAAATACCTAAGTAGATAAGAAGGAAAGTAGATAAAAACAGAGAGAGACAGACAGAGAGTAGATAGGTGACACAAAACACACAGACAGGTAATAGATGTAGATAGTGATAAGAAAGGAAAAATATTGTTTACAATCAAATTTTTGCACTGTTTTGCAATAATTATAATATTGTTTTAGAGATTAATTAACAGATGCTAAAATAATTTGCTGCCAGTTCTGTGGGGAACAGCTATTAACACAATTTAAAAATCTCTCTAAATAGATTCTATATCAATCACAAAGGTTAAACTCTACCTTTTCCATGGAGTAATCTGAACTTTATTGGATCAAAATTATTTTAATCAAGTGATCAGATTTAATTTTACCAATTATGAGACAAACTAATAGCTCATGCCTCTTGGTGTGACCACTGATAAAGGCAATATATCGATTATGTAATATTACTGCCAAGAATGTATAATCTGAAACTCTTCATGAAGAAACAATAAGTTAAAACCAAATTGAGGGTTATGAAATTCATTGCTTACGAATGCTAAAGTCTGGAAAGACAAGGGAAGAATGAACAGCTCCAAATTAAATGAGACTAAAAAGTTATTACAACTAAATGCAGTGTTTTATTATGAATCAGGGAAGGAAAAAAAAGTGTTACAAAGGGGACTATTATTATGAATGGTGAGGTTGATTCTGTACTATATGTTAGATAAAGCTATTGTGTTGATGTTATATTCACTGACTTTTAAAATCTACTAAGATTATTAAGTGAAATATTAGGAAAGATCTGCTGAAATAGGTTAGTGATCATGATATCTGCGACTTAGTCTCAAATAGTTTGGCAAAGACTACACACATAAACACAGACACAAACCTAAAATTCAAAGCAGCTATGCTATATTAATGTAAAAATAAATATCATGTAAACACGTATATAATGTAATGTACCATCAGATAATTATGTAATGCTTTGTATATTAATATATGTTAATATATTATTACATTTATATATCTCCTGTGGTGTAAGTTATGTACCGAATTTTATAATGTTATATACTTTATTTATAAATAAATATAGAAACAAATATGACAACTTATAATCTTAGGTTAAAAACATACAATATTTTATCATAATATTCTTTCATATTTTCTGCTGATATGAAAGGATTATTTTCAAAATATTTTATAAATAGGTCAGGAGAGAAAAGGAAGAGTTGAATTATAAGTGGAATATTGATGAAGATTTCAGCTTTTGTATAAGTTTTGTTATCTTCAAGTTTTCTGAAATATTTACATATTACTTTATTAAAATAGTTTTATGAAAGGAATAGTTTCTCTCTTTTTATCATGCCTAAATTACAAGTCTGTTTCCATGCATCATCAAATTTCCATAAAAGTAATGTTATATGCAGTTTCAAATTCCTTATTTTCTGTTGTCTCTTCATCCCACTGCACTCTGGGTTCTGCCTTACATATTCTGCTTAAAATGCTCTCACTAGTTCTTATAAGTGACCTCCTATCACTTCACCCAAATTGCTTTCCTAGTTGCTATAGTAATTTCAGATGCACTTTCCTCCATCAAATCATATGACTTGTATTGGATAAAATAAACATATTTCAGAGAAAAGAAAATTAGGGGAGGCAATTTGATGATATATAAATATATGTGAATATTATACATATATACATATATGTACGTATATAACATACGTATACATAAACTATAGTGTCAAATATTTTGAATTTAGAAAACAATTTAATGAACTTAATTACTGATATTAAATAATTACCAGAAGAGGGTAAATCATCTTTTGTATTTACAAGGTATATTATACATTTTCGAGCAAAATATAAGCCAGTACGTTTTGTTTAACATTTTAAATGAGCAAAAGCAATTAGAAGGTAGTTTCAGAATGTGGATTTGTTGTGCTTCCCAATTACAAGAGACAGTTTTATTAGTCAGGAAAAAGCAGGGAAAATAATATTACGGAAGAAACTTTTAGTTTTCAGCCATAAATTTGCTGTAAAAAATTTGGTGTATTATCCTTAACATCTATTCTTAAAAGCTAGATCTATGTTTGCCAACATTTAATTTAAATGATATTTAGACTACTATATGATTTTTTATTATATATACCATTAATTAATATATTTAACATAAATAATAATTGATTGTCTTTTATTGGAAGTTATGCAAAGTTCTGATGTGGATATTCAAAATTGAAAAAAAATGTTAAAGTCCACTATATTTGCTATTTCTCTTTTGACTATGAAACTTTGCCAAAAGTATTTTATATTTTATCACAATGCAAATGAAAAACTAAAAATATATAACAGCTGCAGAATCACAAATATGTCAAGTAATCATTCCCCTGATTCCAGAAACTATAGTATTATTTAGTTGCTATTACCTCCCACTGTATATGTCCATTCTATGAACATGTATTACTTCATGTGGTGGGCCTAATGGAACAATTGTTAAATGTTCTATAATGTCAAATGGGTGAATTTCAATGTTATATTATTAGGGGAAACAGCCTTTGAAGATGTCTCAGAAATGTTAAATAATATTCGGCCTGCATTGGATACATTATGGAGTCTACACATTTCAGCTTTAGAACACTGAATAAGAAAGCCAAAGAGTAGTTTTGAACCCCATATGGGCTGCTAATAACAATTTGTTTTATATTCCAAGTTGAAGCCCTGACCTAAACACGACATCTCAAGTTTATTCCACAAGTAGATAGACACAATGGGATATAGTATGTATTCATTTCTTATTCCTGCCATATCTACTTACCACAAGCTCAGTGGTCCCTGATGTCCCTGTTTCCATGCTGGCTGTCATCAGGGGACTATCCTTAGCACAAAGAGCCTTCTCACGCTTTTTTGTGTTTTGACACTACATCTCAGAGCCTGCAATAATGCATCAAACCTATATCAAGATAATTATATCTAAAGTCTGTGATGTATTGTTACCAAATATTTCTTTTTATGAAAAATTTGCTGAAATTACTATGTTTCTACTACTGTTTGTACATAAATATCAAACAAGGCAAGTGAATGAATTTTTAAATTTTTTATGAAAGTGTTCCTTGTAAAACAAAGGGTGTATATATCATAGAGTATATTTTAGTTAACAAATTAATTTTTTAAAAGTATAACTTCATTCTGCTTCTGGCAAATATGGAGTAACAGGGACAAGATTTACATTCCCACCTGAAAAAATATATATATGAAGCAATAATTTCCAAGATATTAAACATCAGGCAAAGAAGGACATTGACAGCTGAGTCACAGAAAGCAAACAAATCATGGCCATGATTTCATCACTTATGTATTAGATAGTCCAGGCACAGCCAAGAAATCATCCTGAGTTGAAGAGATGTTTCTGAGAACCTTGGGGAGGCCAAGAAGATAGAGCTTGCATGGGAGAGTAATAGGAGGAAAGAGTGGTGCATAGAGAATCCTTTAGAATTCTGAATGGGTTCCCTCCTTCTTGATTTTAGTTAATTAATTATCAGTGTATGTATGTAAAGAAATCACTCAAGGCAGGGGATAGAACTATCTGAAAGGATTAGAGTAAATAATCTGTAGAGCTTACTCAGTGCTGGGAATAGTTACTGATCTCAGCAGCCTGATGAAAATCCTCTTAATTCCTGGGGCATCAGGTGGAATAATGAGCATAGTTTTGTCTCAGCATAAAATTGTTCAGAGTAAATATTGCTCTGATCTTACATAATAAACGTTAAGAACAATACTACCCCCCAAAAAATTAAAATTGATCCAGAAATAAAACAGGTGACAGAATTAGTATACAAAGACATTAACACAGTTAAAATAAGTTCATTTGTACACTTTTATTCCCACATATAAGCAATATCATATATTTGTCTTTCTCTGTATGACTTCACTCAGTATGACAATCACTAGGTCCATCCATATTGCAGCAATGGCATTATTTTGTTCTTTTTTTTTTTGCGGTATGCGGGCTTCTCACTGTTGTGGCCTCTCCCGTTGTGGAGCACAGGCTCCGGACGCACAGGCTCAGCGGCCATGGCTCACAGGCTTAGCCGCTCCATGGCATGTAGGATCTTCCCATACTGGGTCACGAACTCGTGTCCCCTGCATCGGCAGGCAGACTCTCAACCACTGTGCCACCAGGGAAGCCCTATTTTGTTCTTTTTTATGGCTGAGTAATATGCCATTGTATATATGTACCACATCTTCTTTATCCATTCCTCTGTTGATGGACATTTAGATTGTTTCTATGTCCTGGCTATTGTAAATAGTGCTGCAATGAACATTGGGGTGCATGTATCTTTTTGAATTGTGGTTTTCTCCAGATATGTGCCCAGGAGTGGGATTGCTGGATCATATGGTAGCTCTATTTTTTGTTTTTTAAGGAACCTCGTACTGTTCTCCATAGACGCTGTACCAGTTTACATTCCCACTAACAGTATAGGAGGGTTCCCTTTTCTCCACACCCTCTCCAGCATGTATTGTTTATAGACATTTTGATGATGGCAATTCTGACCTGTGTGAGGTGATCTCATTGTATTTTTGATTTCCATTTTGCTGATGATTAGTAATGTTGAGCATATTTTTATGTGCTTTTTGACCATCTGTATGTCTTCTTTGGAGAAATGTCTATTTAGATCTTTGCCCATTTTTTGAATGGGTTGTCTCTGTTTTTTTTTTTTTTTTATTGAGCTGTATGAGCAGTTTGTATTGTATAAATCCCTTGTCAATTGCTTCATTTGCAAATATTTTCTCCCATTCTGAAGTTTGTCTTTTCATTTTGTTTATGGTTTCCTTCACTATGCAAAAGCTTTTAAATTTAATTAGGTCCCATTTGTTTATTTTTGTTTTTATTCTCATTACTCTAGGAGGTGAATCATTGAGAAAGATCTTGCTGTGACTTATGCCAAAGAGTGTTCTGCCTATGTTTTCCTCTAAGAATTTTATAATACCCAGCCTAGTTACAGTTGTAAAAAACAAACTTATGGTTACCAGGGGGCAAGGGGGGTGGACAAATTGGAAGATTGGGATTGACATATACACACTACTATATATAAAATAGATAATCAACAGGGACCTACTGTATAGCACAGGGAACTCTACTCAGTACTCTGTAAAGATCTAAATGGGAAAACAATCTACAAAAGAGTGGATATATGTATATGTATAACTGATTCACTTTGCTGTACACCTGAAACTAACACAACATTGTAAATCAAATACTTCAATAAAAATTTTTACAAAATTAATAAAACAGTTAAAATTATCATATTCTATATGACCAAGAGCTAAAGGAAGATTAAATATAGAGTAGGTACATGAATATATTTAAAAGATCTATATCTTACCTTAGAGATAAAAAATTTTGTTTGATGTGAAAAACATATGTAATAAAATTAATTACATATTAGATATTTCAGAGCAAAAGATTAGTGAATCTGACAACATGACAACAAAAACCATACACAATTAAAAATAGAAAAGAAGACTGGAAAAAAAATGAACAGAAATTCAGTGAAATTTGAAGACAAAACATGTAGACTATGGTTTTGGTAACTGGAGTCACAAAAGAAGGTTGGGGGCTGGAGGAGAAGCAGAAAACATACTAAAAATAATGGCTATATTTTTTCCATATTTGGTGAAATCTTATAACCCATGGATCCATGAGCTCAATAAAATATGAAATAGGGCTTCCCTGGTGGCACAGTGGTTGAGAGTCCGCCTGCCGATGCAGGGGACACGGGTTCATGCCCCGGTCCGGGAAGATCCCACATGCCGTGGAGCGGCTGGGCCCGTGAGCCATGGCCACTGAGCCTGCGCATCCGGAGCCTGTGCTCCACAACGGGAGAGGCCACAGCAGTGAGGGGCCCGCGTACCGCAAAAAAAAAAAAAAAAAAAAAAAAAAACATAAACTAAAGCTAGGCACTACTTAATCAAATTGCTTATAACTCATAATAAAAATGAAATTTTAAAAGCAACCAGAAAAACAGAAAGACACAAGACACATAGAGGAACAATGAGAATGAAAGAGTGTTTCTTATCAGAAACAACAGAAACCAGAAAACACTGGAGCAATACCTTTAAAGAACTGAAAGGAAGAAACAAAAAGAAGTAAACAAAAAAAGTCAACCTAGAGTTGTATACCCAGACTTTTATAGGTATGCAAATGACAAAATCAGTAACCACCAGTCATTCTATAATTAATTTCTATATGAAAAACATGAAGGAAAATCCTTTCGGCAGAAGGAACATGGTAACATATTGAACTCTGCACCTACAAAAGAAATGAAGAATTTCAGATTGTACTTAAGAGTATCAGTATTAAAGGCTATTTTTTTAAGAATTATCAAAAATCATATAAAATTTAAATTGTCTAAAAACCTAAACTAAAAGCTATAGATTGTTAGATTGGATTCAAAATATGCAACTCTCTACAGAAAATAAGACTTTCACTTTGTAAAAACAAAGAGCTTAAAGTAAAGGATGGATAATGACATACTGATAATAATTATATTAATCTAAAGAAAACTGATATTAACCAAAAGAAAGCTGAAGAGGCTATATTAACACCCAACAAGTTTTATTTTAGAGAAAAAATATTACCAGAGATAAAAAGTATCATATAATAATAAATAATATGTCAATTCATCAAGTGGATATAAGAATTCTAAATAATATGCACATAATGACAGAGCCTCAAATTATGTGAAGCAAACACTGATAGAATTTCAAGGAGAAATACATGAATCCAGTTATATTTAGTTTTCAATACTTCTATTTCAATAATTGTTAGAAAAAGACAGAAAATCAGTAAGAATATAGGATGCATGAAGCTTACTATCGACAAACATTATGATGTTTATAGGAAAGTTCATTTGTTTATAGTAGAACACATTATTTTCAAGCACAAATGAAACATTTTACCAAGATACACCTAACTGAGGGTAGTAAAACAAGTTTCGGTAAATTTAAAAATAATCGATTCATATAAACTATATTCTTTGAACACAATAGAGATAAATTAAAAATCAATAATAGATATGTATCTTTAAAATTCCCAAATATTTGGAAACTAAATAATATACTTAAAATAGCACATGGGTCAAAGATGAAATACATATATGAGAGAATTTAAAATATTTTGAGTTGAATAAAAATAACATTACAAATCAAAATTTACATTATGCAATTAAATGATTACCTAGGTGAAAATGTGTAGTATTTAACATATAAGAAAAGTGAATTAAAAAAGTCTCATTCGTGACCTTATCTTCTGCCATAATGAACTAGAAATTTAAAGAAAAATAAATTGAATCCAAGTTAAATCGAAAAAGAAAATCACAGAAGTCAATGAAGTAGAAAACAAAAAGTGAGTACAGAACATTAATGAAACCAAAACTAGTTCTTTGAGAAGACTGAAAAACTACCTATACATGTACATACATATTTGTAAAAGTTTGTAAACATAATACATGCACAAACACATTATATATACATTTGTGTGTAAACCTAATATGTAATAAGTGCTTAATAAATTCTTATTGAATAAAGAATTGAAATTTTAAAATATTTTAAATCTGATTCAGAATCTTCCAGCTTGTTGTCTCATGATATTCCAGTATATTGTGAGATTCCCTCACTTCTACCTTCATTTTATACTGACATTAGAGAATTGGCCCTCCTGTCCACTGTCACTGATCTTGCATCTTTCCACTGTTTATTCAGACCATATTAGGTCCTTGTTCTGTTTAGGTGCTTCTTCCATGACTATCTCAGAAATATTAATTGTGGATATCCTTGCTATTGCCAGATAAATTCATTATTTCACACTGTTTTAGCCTAGCACCAGCCTTCTCATTAGAATGACTTTTCTCTGTAAATTGACAGTTTCCTAAAGTTTCTAATTATTTCCTTACTTATGTCTGATATTTAATATTTTGACTTTATTGAATCTGAGTACTCCCAGGACTCTGTTATGTGAGGCAGGGGAAATATGTTTCACCATTTTCCTCAAATTAAATAGCTCATTCTAAGTGGGATGGCTGAAAGAACTAGCACATTAATGTGAAAAACCACTTGTTCTTCTACCACATTTCTCTAGTGGAGCAGTTCATTCCTCAAATAAGGATATGCTTTCACCACTAAACTTCACTAAAGGAATAGATTTTTGCTATTCTCTTAGTTAACATCACAATTATTTTTTTATACTTGTTCTTTACAGAAGCAGTCCCCGACCTTTTTGGCACCAGGGACTGGTTTTGTGGAAGACAAGTTTTTCACGGGCTGGGGGTGGGGGGATGGTTCAGGTGGTAATGCAAGCAATGGGGAGTGGCAGATGAAGCTTTGCTCCCTTGCCTGCTACTCAGCTCCTGCTGTGAGGCCCAGTTCCTAACAGGCCATGGACTGGTACCTGTCCATGGCCCAGGGTTTGGGGACTCCTGCTTTACAGCACCAACTCCTAAAAACATAAGGTCTAATGTTTAATGAATTGTATTAGGTTTGATAACAGCAGTA
This sequence comes from Leucopleurus acutus, assembly GCF_964270905.1. Taxonomy (NCBI): domain Eukaryota; kingdom Metazoa; phylum Chordata; class Mammalia; order Artiodactyla; family Delphinidae; genus Leucopleurus; species Leucopleurus acutus. The sequence goes on from NC_139142.1 coordinate 55,998,818, forward strand.
GTAACAACAATAGTAATAGTCACTTTATACTCTCTCCTCACAGAATTAAGGTCATGAATATGCATTGCAGTCTTCTTATAATCTGGGATAAACCATTGTCTTCTATACCTTAAAATTTTGTAAAATGGAGAAAAAATGAGGAACGTGAGTTTATATAAGAATATGTTGAAGAAGAAATATGATATGATATCAGTGATTTGATCTGTAATACAAACACAGCATAATGGGGAGAAAAAACAGTTCCCATAAGATATGTTCTGAACTGGGAAGTGATGAAATTCTACTGTTTTTTTTTTTTTTTTCTTCTGTTTCAGCTGGGGAAGAAGTACTCTTTAAGATTTAAATCTGAATCTATTTAAGAGACTAATAAACTAAATTTCCAAACATCAGATATGTATTATTATTTTTAATCATGTATACATATCTTTTGTTTACCCAAAATGTCATTTTTATTAGTGTTGTTAAAACAATAACAACAGCAACAACAAAGGTAAGGCTAGGTTTGGGAAGGTGAGTTTTACATGCAAAACAGAGTCAAATTTGACAAGAAGTTTTTTGGAATTTAACTACTAAGAAAAAAGCTCAGGGATCATGGATTTCAGTGGAAAAACAAGCCTAAGCAAATGGCAACAGAATGAGGCAAAAAAAATATTGATAACATATACTTTACCAAAGAAGATATACAGACATCAATTAAGCATATGACAAGATTGTGTATTATATGTGTCATCAGTGAAATGCAAATTTCACACTTATTATAATGACCAAAATCCAGAACACTGACAATATCAGATGCTGGTGAGGATGTAGAACAAAAACAACTCCCATTCATTGTTGACAGGAATGCAAAAATGTACAGCCACTTTAGAAAACTATATAACTGGACTAAATATATGAGGCCAATTCTGATTCTTGAAAAAAACTATATTGGATAAAGTAAACCCTATTATTGCTACAGCTATCTGTGCTGAAGTTACTTGCCCACTATGGTAGAGGCGCTTGAGACCAAGTAGAATGGTAAACTCCCAGAGATGAGGTGGTAGAGACTGGAGTTGTGGGCTGCTGGTGGAGCTTGGATTTTAAGGCAAGTTGTCAGGGAAGAGACAGTCCTACACGGATAAGTCTTAGATATCTCTTTGGTGGTTTATCACAAGATCTCAGCTGGTACTGGCTATATAGGTGGAAGACTGGAGTCTACAAGTCCTAGAAGAGATTCCTGCAGTGGTGTAAGAACTGAGCAGTAACATCAGAGGTCATACAGTGGTGACACTGAAGTTCCTCCTTCTTCTGAGTGTCAAGAATTCACTGAGAATCCCAGACTTTCAGGTAAAATCCCAGTAAAGTCAAGCCTTAGGAGTAAAGACCACTTTATAGACCATAACACTAAATTCAAAACAGGAATAGACTTGTTTGAACAAAAATTGAATGTAAAGGATGAATCAGTAACTTAGAAAATCTAACACCCTTTAAAGGAACATTAGAAAATACAGCTTTCAAACCAAGCATATAAACAAGTTTAGTATAAAATCAGAAATTACTAGATATGCCAAGAAGCAGAAAAATGTGACCCATGACAAAGGAAAAAAAAAGTCATCAATAGAAATATACTCTGTGATAATTCAGCACTGGTTAGCAGAAAAATATTTATACACATATTGTAAATATATTCAGTAACTTAAAGGAGACATTCATGGTGAGTGAAATGATGAAATATTTCAGGAGAAAAGGAAACTCTTAAAAATAAATTCCAGAACTGAAAAGTCTAATATCTGAAATAGTTTTCCAGATGGGTTTAACAGATTAGACATTCTGAGGGTAAAATGTATTAGTTAAATTGTAGACAGATCAATGGAAATGATTAAATCTTAAGAATAAAGAGAAAAGGGATTGAAAATATGAATAGATTGAATTGAACTCCAGTGACCTATAGAACAACAGCAAGTGAATTAAAATGTAATCCATTATGTTTTAAAATGTAATAGAATTATAATGCATAATATAGATTCTCAGAGAAATATGAAAGAGTAATGGTTCACTTACAATAATTAATTTATAAAATAATGCCTTAGCTTTTACAATATTAGGTGGAATAACATCAATTTGCAAATCCAAAATTCTCACTGAAACCCATTCAAAAGAAATGACTTATAGGCATCTCATAGTATATCTGACAGCATTCAAATATAAAGACAAAATATTTAATGAACCAAGAGAAAAATAGGCATATTACACAATGAATGACTTTTTAGTAGAAACAATGAAATTAAAAAGACAAATGGAAGGAAATGCTTAAAATAATGGGGAAAATAAAATTTGTCAACTCAACATAGAAGAGTGATATAAAAACAGTTTTAGATAAAATAAAGCTGAGACATTTTATATTTAGCACACTTGTACCATATTAATTAAAGAAAACTCTTTAGACTGAAAATAAATGACAAAAAAACATGGAAGCTTGGTTCCGAAGAGCAATAAAAGTGGTTAATATTTGAGAAGAGGTTATAGACATCATTCGTTTTTTCAATTACTTTATTTGAAAGAAAACTAACTTTAAAACAAAATTAACAGTACTTTGAGTCATATCTTACAAAAGTAGACATAAAGTATAAGAAAGCATTGTATTATCCTCTCAGGTATGGAGTTGGTTTTAATGCCAGCCAAGCCTTTGTTAGCACTACTACACAGGGACAAACAGAATTTCTGGTACAGAGGCAAGGAATCTTATATAACGTAGAATTCATCCAGAAGACTGACATCAGAGGAAAGAAGTTCCTTAGTGGATCCATTGGTCATCCAGAATAACTCTTCCTGATATAACAATGGAAACTGCCATAGAAATCAGTTTTGAAATGGCAGCTAAGGAAGAAATTCTTGGAAAAGATGGATTTCATTTTTCAATATGCACTATGCATTATAGGTACATTGTGCTATGTAAATACACATGTGTCTGGAAAACAAGGGGAGGAATTCTTATTGACCTGCTGGGATTACAATGTTGGAAGTTCTGATTTCCAAAGTTGGCATGTATTTGCCAGTGGATACAAAAAGCATTCCATTGAATTACAAGCTATAGCTTCCATCTGGGCACATTGGACTTGTATCCAGGGACCAGTAGTTGAAAGAGGAGTCACCATTTTGATGGACATAATTGACCCTGATCAGCAGGAGGTTATAGGCTATTTACACACAAAGTGAGATGAAGGAATATGAGTGGGAGCTAGACAGTTTCACTTGCACTACTTTTGTATCTCTTTCGTCTAATTTTAACTTTGATTCTACAGGTATAGCAAATGTGGATTGAGATTACCAAATGAGATCAAAGTCTCAGACTCTAGAAATGAGGGTTTAGGTCACATCAACAGCCAATACCTTCCAAGCTGATAACCAGGGGGAGGGAAATTTAGAATGGATGATGCAGAAGACAGTCATAAGTATCAAATGCTGAGAACAGTTGCAACAAAAGGGCTATAATTATCCTCATTTGTTTCCCTCCTCTAAATTTCTCCTCAGAGAGATAGCTCCACAGGAAGTATCGATGAGTTCCTCCATGAATCTGTGTAGAAAGGGGTGGACTTTATTGGCCATTGAATGTGCCCTACTCAGGTCTTTTTTAAAAAGAACGTACTTCAAATAATGTTGATACTGGAGTCCACCGACATCTAGCCAGATTATTTTCCATTGAATTCATTGAAAAGTTGACAGCATATATGATTGTGAATATATTTGAGAAAAGCAAGTATAGAGAAAATAACAGGTTAAGTAGCTATGGAGCTCCTATAACCCATTCAGTCAGGAAGTGATTAATATCCACTACAGGTCGGTGGGTGTAGTAATGAAGAATAAAGTGTGCATCTAGTTTATCAATGACTTAGAAAGAAAGCAAATTAAATGTGGGGAAGTGTTCATTGAAGTGCCTATTGCAACATCATAAATACTACCAAAATGTGCAAATACTATCATGTTTTAAAACATAGAAAGGTGACAGAGGATCCATATCTGAGAAAAATGAAGATATGGAATAAATTTAGGAAACAAAATTTTGGGGTTATAAATGACTGTAAAAGTTCAAGGAAAATAAATAATACTCATCAATATACAAAGTTTTGATAAACTATAACATAATGGAAAGTGAATTAAAGTCTCCTAAACCTGATTATTACTGATAATGGCAGGATTGTGTTGTGTTTGGTGTGCAACAGAGGAGTAAGGTTGGGGTAGAAAGAAAAGCACATAAAACGGTATAGTGATTTATCTTTATCAACACCTAGGAAGACAGCAGATTACAAATAGCTAGCTCATATTGCAAGCAATTTAAACAATTCCCTAAATATAATAGCAGCAAGATGAGTTTGTTTGAAACCTCAATTCAAAGATCAAATATGCAGACAATCTATCACAATTATTTATGTCACAATCGTCTTTTATGTTGACATATGCTTAAGACCTGTTCCCTAAAGTGATCATTCTGAACAAAATACTTCAGAGTCAGCCAAAAATAAATGTACCTGCACTGAGTATTAAGTAATATATTCCTTCCAAAATGGCTTTTGAATTGGGAAATAGTAGAGCAAGAGAATTAGCTAGCGGTTTGGCCTCTTGGGTCTGAAATTTTCTTTCAACTTATGTAATTTAACCACTTAACCTCTGAACTTGTCTTACCTCGTTTGTAAGATGGAAATAATAACCCTGCCCTGAAAGCATTTGAAAACTAAAGGTTTCATCATAATTAATGTTATTCATTTTAATATTGTTGAATTAATGCAGCATGCCACTTAAAATAACATTATATTGAATTTTACCTAATTAAATTTGGCTAGGAAAATAACACAATTTAGTATGTAAAATTATCCTTTCAAACTGACAGAAGAGCATGTCCATTATAAGAGTCTCTTGGTCTGAATCTGAGGCATGCATGAAATATGTTATATTCATAATATATATCTGTATATATAGTTATGTGTTATATATACAAATGTGTGTTGAAATTAAATATGGAATGAATTAAAATGTACACAAATGTATAAGAATACTATCAATATGAATACTAAAAAACCTGAGCTGTCAGAGGAAAACAATTAAAAGTACCTTTAAATATTATTTTTATGCCATTAGTAAGAGTACTGAGTTAGGTATAATTGCATTTGGGTAAGTTAAAAAAACAAGTATGATGTTTGGGACTTAACCTCTGACAAGTTTCCTCACCAGAAAAATAAAAAGATGAATATTTGCTTCAGGAACAAGGGAATGACATAGCATCTGAAAGCTTCAAAGACTGATGTGTAGTTGGCAATCAAAAAAGTTAGCTTCTTTTACCTCATGTTAACTTAAGGAAACGTAAAGATGGAAAGTTTTTAAAGGTTATAATGGACTTCACCAAGAAGATGAATTACCCTATATTATCTTTTAGCAATAAGGATCTACAAATACTTAGAAAGAAAATTATTCACTGTAGGAGGAATTGCTTTAGAATAGTAATTATCAATGCTCTTAGACTTTATAAAACCACATAGTGCGGTGGGGACGTGGATTTTTTCACCATGTACCATACCTCTTCTCTCCTGCCTTTTTCTTACCATCTTATCCATCTTACCTACTTACCACCGTGCTTCACTGCCATCTGGAAAATTTTTTGACCAATCAGGGTATTACATGCTTTGTTTTACTGCTTTGGAATAAGAGTCAACTCCTCCTCCAAAAAATAAAGACTTTTCACCTTCCAATTGATAAGTTTCAGAGACAGCTCTCGAAGCGAAGGTGTTTCCTTTCTCTCTCTCTCTTTTGTACACCATTCTTTTTTAAACCATTTCTTTTTTTTATTGAAGTATAGTTGATTTACAATGTTGTGTTAGCTTCAGATGTACAGCAAAGTGATTCAGATATATATATATATATATATATTCGTTATCAGATTATTTTCCCTTATAGTTTATTACAAAATATTGAGTATAGTTTCCTGTGCTATACAGTAGATCCTTGTTGGTTATCTATTTTATATATAGTAGTGTGTATACGTTAACCCCAAACTCCTAATTTATCCCTCCCCCACCTTTCCCCTTAGGTGACTAAAAATTTGTTTTCTTTGTCTGTGGGTCTATTTCTGTTTTGTATATAAGTTCATTTGTATCATTTTCTTTTAGATTCCACATATAAACAATATCATATTATATTTATCTTTGTCTGGATAATTACTTCACTTAGTATGATAATCTCTAGTTGCATCCATATTGCTGCAAATGGCATTATTTCATTCTTTTTTTATGGCTGAGTAATATTCCATTGTATAAATATACTACATCTTCTTTATCCTTTCATCTGTTATGGACATTTAGGTTGATTCCATGTCTTGGCTATTGTAAATAGTGCTGCAGTGAACATTGGAGTGCATGTATCTTTCCAAATTATGTTTCTTTTCCAGCTATGGAAACACAAAACACCCTGAATAGCCAAAGCAATCTTAAAAAAGAAACATGGAGCTGGAGGAGTCAGGCTGCCTGAGTTTAAACTATACTACAAAGCTGCAGTAATCAAGACAATATGGTACTGGCACAAAACAAAAATATAGATCAATGGAACAGGATAGAAAACCCAGAAATAAACCTATGTACATATGGGCAATTAATCTATGGCAAAAGAGGCATGATTATACAATGGAGAAAAGACAGCCTCTTCAATAAGTCATGCTGGGAAAACTGAACAGTGACCTGTAAAAGAATGAATTAGAACATTCTCTAACACCATACAAAAAATAAACTCAAAATGGATTAAAGACGTAAATGTAAGACCAGATACTATAAAACTCCTAGAGGAAAGCATAGGCAAAACACTCTGACATAAATCACAGCAATATATTTTTGGCTCCATCTCCTAGAGTAATGGAAGTAAAAACAAAAATAAACAAATGGGACGTAATTAAACTTAAAAGCTTTTGCACAGCGAAGGAAACCATAAACAAAACAAAAAATCACCTACAGAATGGGAGAAAATATTTGCCAAACCTGCTACCTACAAGAGATTAATCTCCAAAACATACAAATAGCTCAATATTAAAAAAAGCAAACAACACAATAAAAAATGCTCAGAAGATCAAAATAGGCATTTCTCCATAGAAGACCTACAGATGGCCAAAAGGCACGTGAAAATACACTCTACATTGCTAATTATTAGAGAAATGCAAATCAAAACTGCAATGAGATATCACCTCACACTGGTCAGAATGGCCATCATCAAAAAGTTTTTTTTTTTTTTTTGGTGGCTCACATAGCTTATTATTCTCCAAAAATGTTTTCTGTATTGAGTAGGTCTATGTCTCTTGACAATATTTGAATTCCCACTACCTGATTAGTTTGGCACTGCCTGTTAGTTGGCAGGTTGGAACAATTTAAGCACCTTACAAATATTACATATTCTCTTGAATGGAAAGGTAAATTCTAAAAAGATCCTTCTTTCTTTTTGTTTTCTTTACTATATTAAAAATAAGGAAATCTAAAGAAAGTATGCTTTATCTCTCTGGTGCCTTAAATAAATCTGAATTTGGCAGTAAATATCTTGATACTTATTGTACATTTAAATAATGCTTTTTTCACACACTAATTTTAATCTACATTAACTTGAAAAGATTTAAATTGGAAGGTCAACTTTAATTTATGGATCACTAAGTGGATCTGACAACTTTGATTACGACATTTAACCTACAAATGGATAACAGAATCAGGGACTAAGATGATAAATGGTTCACTATAAACAAATTACAAATGTTTTCACAACAGTTGTGTTAGAGTGGTATTCCTTGTCTCTTTTGTCAAATTGGAAAACCTTTTTAATTACTTCTGACTTTGTATTATGCTCCATTGTACACAGATGTCAAGAGTGCTCTGATAAAGTTTGGTTGTTGTTTTTTTTTTTTTTTTTTTTGTGGTACGTGGGCCTCTCACTGTTGTGGCCTCTCCCATTGTGGAGCACAGGCTCAGCGGCCATAGCTCACGGGCCCAGCCACTCCGCGGCATGTGGGATCTTCCCGGACCGGGGCACGAACCCATGTCCCCTGCATCGGCAGGCGGACTCAACCACTGCGCCACCAGGGAAACCCCTAAGTTTGTTTTTAAATATGGCAAAGGAATTGTATGGCAAAGATTTTTAAAGTTCAAATTCTATTTGTTTTAACACACGAATTTTCCTCAACGTATGAGGGGTTTATCAGGATATAACTGGTAAGCCCATCCTACATTGAAAGTATCATAAGTTGAAAATGCATTTGATACACCTAACCTGCTGTACATTATAGCTTAGCCAGCCTACCTTAAACATGCTCAGAACATTTACAGTAGACTACAGCTGGGCAAAATTATCTAACACAAAGCCTATTTTATAATAAAGTGTTGAATATCTCATGTAACTTATCGAATACTGTACTGAAAGTGAAAAATAGAATGATTGTAGGTATATCAGCTGTTTACCCTGTGATCACATGGCTGGGTGGGAGCTGTGACTCACTTTCACATTGATGAAAGCATCAAAAGAGAGTATTGTAGTGCATATTGCTAGCCCAGGAAAAGATCAATATTCAAAGTATGGTTTCTGTGTAATGCACATTACTTTCAGACCATTGTAAAGATGAAAAATCATAAGACAAAGCACTGTAAATCAGGGAATGTCTGTATATGCTAAAAAAATAAAATCTTGTCACAGAAAAAGAAACATGTATAAAACAAATTAAACTTGCAATAAAAAAGGCTTCATATAGCGTAACTTATTTTCCTCATTATTGGAAAGCACTTCAACAAACATATTCTTCACTATTTGTCATGCAAAGTGGGTGGAAATAGGCACATCAAGTGTTTCTCACAATTTAATATAATATATTGAGCATGGACTTCCCTGGCGGTCCAGTGGTTAAGACTCTGTGCTTCCAATGCAGGGGGCGCAGGTTTGATCCCTGGTCAGGGAACTAGGATCCCTCATGCCAGGCAGCCAATAATAATAATAATAATAATATATTGAGCAACCTAAAGCACAATTTTTACATATGGACATCTGATAGCTAAATGTGAAACCTATTAAAATTTATACTAATTATCATAATATCTAGTGTATAAAATACATCTATTGAACTATTAAATGAGGATTTCTAAAATGCATGGGTATGCCCACAGGAAAATTATTTGCTAAAAGAATAATATACGGTCATAATTTATTGGGCTTTATTTTTCAATTATGAAAATAAATAATATATAACATTTTCTAGTAATCATTGCTATATATGCCTATAATATATTCTCTTAAATAAAAATACTTTCTTTTCATGTTGGAACCTGTCAAAAACACGATGTTACTTTGTACATGTAATCCAATACAAATTTAGCCTCTAATTTTCAGTGTGGATATTATGTGGGTTTATTTTTTTATTAAGTTAATCCTCAATGGTTGCCTTTTATAATATACAATTTCTAATTTATAATTCTAATTTCTAATGCACATTTTAATTTAAATCTCTTGTAACCGAGTCCAAGCTCATACTGTTTTCCAGGACAGGGTAATACGTCAAGAGACAACGTGTAGTGGCAAGGAAAAGTGACTTTATTTGGAAAGTCAGTAAACCAAGAAGATGGCACACTCATGTCCTAAAGAACCATCTTCATTTGGGGTAGAATTCAAGCTCTTTTATGCTAGGGATGGGGGAAGCAGGTGGAGGTTAAGATCAGAAATTGATAGACAACTGCAGCTATCTGGGCACCAGCAAGGGTCTGAGGAAGGTTGTGAAAACTCATCGTTCTTGGTCAGTTGACTTCAGCTGACTTGTGTCTGATCATGATGTTCCTATGAATCTTGACTAGACAATCCTTATTTTTGTTCATACTTCCTTATCTCCCCATGGGAGGCAAGTTTCCAGTAAGGAGTCATTTGCTGAAATCTTAAGCTGTAAGCAAAATTCCTTTAGCGGTTAACATGTCCATGTGCAGGGCTAAGCAGAGGCTTATGACTCAGAGATTAGAGCAGCAGAAGAAACAGATACAATATGGAGTCAGAGATGCCAAGCTTCTTCTATGAACAAGAGGCAGGTAGGGGATACAGGGATTGGGGGAGTGGGGGGGGTCAGTCTCCAGGAAAGCCCTGCAGGATCCTCTTGGTTTCACTTTTTCTACAATATCAGCAGTTCTATGTGTTATTTGACAGTTGCATACAATAAATTTATACTTAAAATATGTATACTTCTTAAACCCTTTTGGAGAAATTCTGTTTCAAAATGGAGACATAGGAGCCTCCTGAACTCACCTTCTACCACAGATACATCAAATCTACAGGTATACATAGAGCAATTACCCCTGAAAGAAATCCAGAAACTAGCTGAGTGATTCCTGCACATTGGGCTAAGGAGAAAATCCCCATATTACCTACATCAAAATGGGGCTGACTGCAATCCTAACCAATAACAGTGAACTATCAGAGAGAGAAATTAAGAAGAAAATTCATTTACAGTAGCATCAAAAAGAATAAAATATTTAGGAATAAATTTAACCAAGGAAGTGAAAGATCTGTACACAAAAAGCTATAAAACATTAATGAAATAATTTGAAGAAGACACAATTAAACAGAAATATAAACTGTACTCATAGATTGGAAGAATGAATATTGTTAAAATGTCCATCTTATCCAAAGTGATCTACAGATTCCGTGCAATTCCTATCAAAATTCCAAGGGCATTTTTAACAGAAATAGAAAAAGAAATCCTAAAATTTGTTTGGAATCACAGTAGACCCTGAAGAACCAAAGCAAACCCTAGGAAGAACAAAGCTGGAGGGATCACACTTACTGATTTCAAAATGTGTTACAAAGCTATAATCATCAAAATAATATGGCATTTGTATAAAAGCAGACACTTAGATGACTAGAACAGAATAGAAAGCCCAGAATTAAACCCATGAATATATGGTCAATTAATTTACAATAAAGGAACCAAGAATATACAGAATTGTTTATTCTGTGTACTATTCTGAATAGTCTCTTAAATGAAAGAATAGTCTCTTAAATAAATGTTGTTGGGAAAACTGAACAGCCATAAGCAAAAGAATGAAACTGGACCCCTATTTCACACTATACACAAAAATCAACTTAATATGGATTAAAGACACAAGTTTAAGACTTGAAGCTGTAAAGCTTCTGGAAGAAAATGTAGAGGGTCTTGGCAATTATTTTTTTTTTTTTTTGATTTTGCACCAAAAGGAAAAACAACAAAAGCAAAAAAAACCCAAGTAGGACTACATCAAAATAAAATGCTTCTGCACAACAAAGGAAACCGTCAACTAAATAAAATGCAACCTACAGAATGGGAGAAAACATTTGCTAATCATATATCTGATAAGGGGTTAATATCCAAAATATATAAAAACTCATGCAATCTAATAGCCAAAAAACAACCAATCCGATTAAAACATGAGCAGAGAAACTGAATAAACGTTTTCCAAAAAAGACATACAAATGGCCAAAAGGTATGTGAAAAGGTGCTCAACATCACTACGGTAATCTTTAAAGAAGTGCAAATCAAAACCGCAGTGACCTCACACTTGTTAGCATGGCTATCATTAAACTAAATACAAGAGATAACAAGTGTTGGTGAGAATGTAGAGAAAGGGAACCCTTGTACACTGTTGGTGGGATTGTTAATTGGTGCTGCCACTATAGGAAACAGTATGTAGGTTCCTCAAAAAATTAAAAATAGAACCATCATATGATCCAGCTATTCCACTTCTGGTATATATCCAAAGGGAATGAAAATAGAGTATAGAAGACATGAGTACATTTCCATGTTCACTGCAGCATTGTGCACTGAGAAATCTTACTCAGCCATGAGAAAGAAGCAAATTTGGCAATTTCCTACAAAGTGGGTGAACCTTGAGGGCTATTATGCTAAGCAAAATAAGTCACCCAGAGAAAGAGAAATACTACATCTTAGTTATATATGGAATTTTTTTTTAAAGTCAAACGCTTAGAAACAGAAAGTAGAAAAGTCGTTGCTAAGGGCTGGTGTGGGGGGGAAATAGGAAGAGTTTGATAAAGGGTGTAAACTATTAGTGTCAGACCAATAAGATTTGAGGATATAATGTCTAGCATAGTGATGTAGTTGATAACACTGTATGGTATAATTGAAATTTGCTAGGAAAGTAGAACTTAAATGTTTACACATATATATATGACATAATAAATATGTAATTACCTAGATGAGAGACACGCTTTCACAATGTATGTGTTTATCAAAGCATTACAATGTGCACTTAAAATGATCTTACAATTTTACTTGTCAGTTATACTTCAATAAAGCTAACAAATTATCCTTTTGTAGTTCAGGAAAACTAAACTCCAATTATGTTATATGTATTGGTGTGCCTGTGTCTAGTAAAAACATTTTTGAATAACAAAAATAACAAAAATTCCTTACTGACAGAAAATATTCCTAAACTAAAAAATTTTATTTTATGGATAGTGTTGGATTTTTTACATGATTAATTATTGATATTTTGAAACTATAATGTTTATATTTATGGTACTTCAGATTATGAGTAAATATATTTATGAAATTAAACATAATTATTAATTAATGGATTTTTAGCTTCATTATTAATTACTTATGGAGAGATAAAGTTTTTAAAATCCATACCTCTATATAGGAAGACTACCTAGTAATTATGTCAGATAACTCAAATTTAATTTAAAAATTCATTGCACTCTCAATCGAAATAATACAATTTCTTAAGTGATATGATAATCTTTTCAAACTCATATGGAAAGAAAAGTACAATAATATCAAAAATGATAAAAGATAATAATGAAAGATAGATTGAACTAGCAGAATAAATGCATTAGTAACTGAGAAAGGTATAGTATAAGAATGAACAATAGATGATTTAAACTGAAAAATTATGTAGAATTATGAAGTTAGTTTTGATAAAGATGGCATTTATGATAATGAACTAGTCCCCAATTTTGAAGAAAACAATGTTAGTCACTTACATATATATATAATATTAAAATATAAAAATAGATGTATTCAAAAGTCACATATATGTAGACTATATATACACACATATTTATAGACTATTTTTCTAGCTTACATTATGTGAGTATATAAAGTTTTCCTAAATCATTTATATATATTTGAACAGCAAGAAAATAGTTTTGTTTTTTTTTTAAACTAAATATGTTTAAGAATCTGCTACGGAGTTTGTTAAAACTGCACAATCTCATATATCACTTCACTGGACCATGCTCTTCTAAGGCTGGGAGCCCAGAGTTCACATATTGTACAAACATCTCTGGCGAATAAAAAGAAAGTGATATAGAGCCCATTTTGAAAATTAAAAACAAAATTAAAAACATTTATTGAAAAAAGGAGTTGCAGAACAATGGGTATTAAAAGATTCTTTGTGTGTATGTGTTTTTTTTGTGTATATATTATAAAAATTTATATCCATAAACACATGGGAAAGACATTCAAGACACACACCACAATGTTACTAGCAGTTAGAATGTTTGAGTGGGGGGGGGCTATCATAATTTACTTCTTATATAATTTAAACTGCTTGACACTTTTATGCAATAAATCTATTCAAGAAATTGTATGTATTTTTCATTACTTGTATTTCTATTTGATCTGTTTATTTTTCTTCCTGAGTTTAAAATATCTAGTTACATGCTCCTCTTAAATCTCACAGTTTAGATAAATAATCAAACAAACAAATCTTATTTTTATAAGATAAGATTATTTCTGTAGCATGAAATAGCAGGTACTATATAAATTTCACAATGAATCCCTAAGGGCCATGATTTCACAATCATATAGGTCACTGGAGTAAGATTTAAGGCTTAGTATGTAACATCTCAGTATGGATTCAATAATACTATGTGTCTCTAATGGAAAGAAAATAATATAAAATAATGTTTCACATTCTTTCTGTAATTTTTCATAAATGATGACAAATGTTTTATTAGCATTATTTGTGATCTGAACAATGGGGGTAGCAAATGGCCCTGCATTTGATTTCACTGGTATATTATGTCAACCAATGAGGGTGTTTTTGGATGTACACAAGCAGGAAGTAGGCAGATTGAATTTGCTCAAACAACATTTATGTTTGTGAAATGAGACAGCATAATCTAAATAAATGACCTTACCATGACATTTTAATAATCCAGGAGGAGAATGGTGTGCATCCAAGGGAAAAGGAAATCCCTTTTATAATTGAAAAATTTAAAGGTTCATGGAAATAATGGAAGTTTAAAAGTAGAAACTGGTTTTTTATTAAAAAAAAAAAATGCTGCTCCAGAATTCAATATGCATAGTCATAGTGATGCTGCATGTCCTATTTAAATTAGTTACAGTAGCCTTAGATCACAGTTAGGATCTACAGTTTTATAGTACATATTTTGCTGTAAATTTATATATAGACAGGGTTAAATTAATTCCAATGAAAATTTCCAAAAGCAACTTATTACTTTTTACCTAATTATTATATATTCTCATAATTCATATGGAATTCCTTTTATTTGGTAGTGAAATAAAAGTACCATGAGAGTCTTAATTACCCCTTCAAAACACATGAAAACTTTGATACCCTGAAATTCTTGTCTTGGTCTGGTGTGTATCTCCCATAGTGACTTGGATGGAAATTCATGAAAACTGAATAATTGTTTGAGATTTCAATTTCTTTCATTTAAATTATAAATGTAACAAATGCACATGATACCAAAGAGTTAATGTGAAGAGTTACAATAAATAGTTGAAATCTCTATTCTTCTACACCTAACTCTGGGTCAACTCAAATATGAGCAGGTTTTTATCTCTTTTTTTTTTACAGTTACACAAATAGAAATAACCTAACATATTCTTATGCAGTTATATTTTACACTTAACGATGTATCTATTACACATAACAGTACAGTTGACTCTTGAACAACACAGGTTTGAACGGCACGGATTCACTTATAAACAGATCTTTTCAATAAATATATACTACAGTACCACAGGAGCTTCCATTGGTTCAATCTTTGGATGCAGAACTGTTGATACAGAGGGCCGACTGTAAAGTTATATGCAGATTATGACTGATTTGAGGGTTGGTACCCCTACTCCTGAGTTGTTCAAGGGTCAACTATAAATGCATTTTGGACATTTATTAGGCTTTAAATATTTAAGTCATTCCCTTTAAAACTTGCGTAGTATTTTATTGTATAGATACATCATGTTTTACGTAGTCTATCATTGATTTAAATTGTTTCCAGATTTGTTTTAGCTATACAAACTATATTGCAAGAAACATATTTCAAAGTACATCTTCGTGGACATATGCATATACATCATTAAGTTAAATTGCTACCAGTAGAATAGGTGAGCCAATGGTTTTGAGTGATGTTGCTAAATTGCCATTTGAAAATAATCTCACTGTCTACTACCATTAATACTATATAGGAGATTCTGTTTCCTTCTCTCCAATCCTAAATTTAAAATCTAATTAGACTGCCTCAATTTGGTGTCCTAGTACCTGTTATCATTATAAATCATCACACTCAGATCTCTCATACCTCTATAAATATCAACTCAGCTTCATATAGCAGAAAGGAACTCTCAATTAATAACTGAGTTTTTAACCATTCATTATTTCTGCAACCTGGGACTACAGAAGTGGTTATAGCAGAGGGAATTACAGCCTAGAAAATATGGACAGATAGAGAGGTCAATATAAGTTTAAAGACTCATCAGTCAAATGTTTTGAAATAATATTTAACTGAAAATCTGCTGATAGAAGAAATTAGAGCAATAATTGAGAAAGTTACAGGAAACAGGTTAGTGTGTGCCAAAATTCAAAAGACATAAAAGATTTATATTTTCATACATAATTCTTAAAATCTAGTACTATAAACTTTATCACCTTCCTCATCAGACTACTTACTCTCTTTTTTTTAATGATTTTTAAACATCTTTATTAGAGTAAAATTGCTTTACAATGGTGTGTCAGTTTCTGCTTTATAACAAAGTGAATCAGTTATACATATACATATGTTCCCATATCTCTTCCCTCTTGCGGCTCCCTCCCTCCCACCCTCCCTATCCCATCCCTCCAGGTGGTCACAAAGCACCTAGCCGATATCCCTGTGCCATGCGGCTGCTTCCCACTAGCTATCTACCTTACGTTTGTTAGTGTATCTATGTCCATGCCTCTCTCTCGCCCTGTCACAGCTCACCCTTCCTCCTCCCAATATCCTCAAGTCCGTTCTCCAATAGGTCTGTGTCTTTATTCCTGTCTTACCCCTAGGTTCTTCATGACATTTTTGTTTTCTTAACTTCCATATATAAGTGTTAGCATACGGTATTTGTCTTTCTCTTTCTGACTTACTTCACTCTGTATGACAGACTCTAGGTCTATCCACCTCATTACAAATAGCTCAATTTCGTTTCTTTTTATGGCTGAGTAATATTCCATTGTATATATGTGCCACATCTTCTTTATCCATTCATCCGATGATGGACACTTAGGTTGTTTCCATCTCAGGGCTATTGTAAATTGAGCTGCAATGAACATTTTGCTACATGACCCTTTTTGAATTATGTTTTTCTCAGGGTATATGCCCAGTAGTGGGATTGCTGGGTCATATGGTAGTTCTATTTGTAGTCTTTTAAGGAACCTCCATACTGTTCTCCATAGTGGCTGAACCAATTCACATTCCCACCAGAAGTGCAAGAGTGTTCCCTTTTCTCCACACCCTCTCCAGCATTTATTGTTTCTAGATTTTTTGATGATGGCCATTCTGACTGGTGTGAGATGATATCTCATTGTACTTTTGATTTGCATTTCTCTAATAATTAATGATGTTGAGCATTCTTTCATGTGTTTGTTGGCAGTCTTTATATCTTCTTTGGAGAAATGTCTATTTAGGTCTTCTGCCCATTTTTGGATTGGGTTGTTTGTTTTTTTTGTTATTGAGCTGCATGAGCTGCTTATAAATTTTGGAGATTAATCCTTTGTCACTTGCTTCATTTGCAAATATTTTCTCCCATTCTGAGGGTTGTCTTTTGGTCTTGTTTATGGTTTCCTTTGCTGTGCAAAAGCTTTGAAGTTTCATTAGGTCCGACTTGTTTATTTTTGTTTTTATTTCCATTTCTCTAGGAAGTGGGTCAAAAAGGATCTTGCTGTGATTTATGTCATAGAGTGTTCTGCCTATGTTTTCCTCTAAGAGTTTGAAAGTTTCTGGCCTTACATTTAGGTCTGTAATACATTTTGAGCTTATTTTTGTGTATGGTATTAAGGAGTGATCTAATCTTATACTTTTACATTTACCTGTCCAGTTTGCCCAGCACCACTTATTGAAAAGGCTGTCCTTTCTCCACTGTATATTCCTGCCTCCTTTATCAAAGATAAGGTGACCATATGTGTGTGGGCTTATCTCTGGGCTTTCTATCCTGTTCCATTGATCTATCTTTCTATTTTTGTGCCAGTACCATACTGTCTTGATTACTGTAGCTTTGTAGTATAGTCTGAAGTCAGGGAGCCTGATTCATCCAGCTCCGTTTTTCATTCTCAAGATGTTTTGGCTATTCTGGTCTTTTGTGTTTCCATACAAATTGTGAAATTTTTGTTCTAGTTCTGTGAAAAATGCCAGTGGTAGTTTGATAGGGATCGCATTGAATCTGTAGATTGCTTTGGGTAGTAGAGTCATTTTCACAATGTTGATTCTTCCAATCCAAGAACATGGTATATCTCTCCATCTATTTGTATCATCTTTAATTTCTTTCATCAGTGTCTTATAGTTTTCTGCTTACAGGTCTTTTGTCTCCTTAGGTAGGTTTATTCCTAGATATTTTATTCTTTTTGCTGCAATGGTAAATGAGAGTGTTTTCTTCATTTCACTTTCAGATATTTCATCATTAGTGTATAGGAATGTAAGAGATTTCTGTGCATTAATTTTGTATCCTGCTACTTTACCAAACTCATTGATTAGCTCGAGTAGTTTTCCGGTAGCGTCTTTAGGATTCTCTATGTATAATGTCATCTGCAAACAGTGACTTCTTCTTTTCCGATTTGTATTCCTTTTATTTCCTTTTCTTCTCTGAGTGTTGTGGCTAAAACTTCCAAAACTATGTTGAATAAGAGTGGTGAGAGTGGGCCGCCTTGTCTTGTTCCTGATCTTAGTGGAAATGCTTTCAGGTTTTCACCATTGAGGACAATGTTGGCTGTGGTTTTGTCATATATGGCCTTTATTATGTTTAGGAAAGTTCCCTCTATGCCTACTTTCTGCAGGGTTTTTATCATAAATGGGTGTTGAATTTTGTCAAAAGCTTTCTCTGCATCTACTGAGATGATCATATGGTTTTTCTCCTTCAGTTTGTTAATATGGTGTATCACGTTGATTGATTTGTGTATATTGAAGAATCCTTGCATTCCTGGAATAAACCCCATTTGATCATGGTGTATGATCCTTTTAATGTGCTGTTGGGTTCTGTTTGCTACTATTTTGTTGAGGATTTTTGCATCTATGTTCATCAGTGATATTGGCCTGTAGTTTTCTTTCTTTGTGACATCTTTGTCTGGTTTTGGTATCAGGGTGATTGTGGCCTCATAGAATGAGTTTGGGAGTGTTCCTCCCTCTGCTATATATTGGAAGAGTTTGAGAAGGATAGGTGTTAGTTCCTCTCTAAATATTTCATAGAATTTGCCTGTGAAGCCGTCTGGTCCTGGGCTTTTGTTTGTTTGAAGATTTTTAATCACAGTTTCAATTTCAGTGCTTGTGATTTGTCTGTCCATATTTTCTATTTCTTCCTGATTCAGTCTTGGCAGTTTGTGCATTTCTAAGAATTTGTCCATTTCTTCCAGGTTGTCCATTTTGTTGTCAAATAGTTGCTTGTAGTAATCTGTCATGATCTCTTGTATTTCTGCAGTGTCAGTTGTTACTTCTCCTTTTTCATTTCTAATTCTATTGTTTTGAGTCTTCTCCCTTTTTTTCTTGATGAGCCTAGCTAATGGTTTATCAATTTTGTTTATCTTCTCAAAGACCAGCTTTAGTTTTATTGATCATTGCTATCGTTTCCTTCATTTCTTTTTCATTTATTTCTGCTATGATTTTTATGATTTCTTTCCTTCTGCTAACTTTGGGGTTTTTTTGTTCTTCTTTCTCTAATTGCTTTAGGTGCAAGGTTAGGTTGTTTATTCGAGATGTTTCCTGTTTCTTAAGGTAGGATTGTGTTGCTCTAAACTTCCCTCTTAGAACTGCTTTTGCTGCATCCCATAAGTTTTGGGTCGTCGTGTCTCCATTGTCATTTGTTTCTAGGTATTTCTTGATTTCCTCTTTGATTTCTTCAGTGATCACTTCATTATTAACTAGTGTATTGTTTAGCCTCCATGTGTTTGTATTCTTTACAGATCTTTTCCTGTAATTGATATCTAGTCTCATAGCATTGTGGTCAGAAAGGATACTTGATACAATTTCAATTTTCTTAAATTTACCAAGGCTTGATTTGTGACCCAAGATATGATTTATCCTGGAGAATATTCCATGAGCACTTGAGAATAATGTGTATTCTGTTGGTTTTGGATGGAATATCCTATAAATATCAATTAAGTCCATTCTGTTTAATATATCATTTAAAGCTTGTGTTTCCTTATTTATTTTCATTTTGAATGATCTGTCCATTGGTGAAAGTGGGGTGTTAAAGTCCCCTACTATGAATGTGTTACTGTCGATTTCCCCTTTTATGGCTGTTAGTATTTGCCTTATGTATTGAGGTGCTCCTATGTTGTGTGCATAAATGTCTACAATTGTTATATCTTCTTCTTGGATCGATCCCTTGAT
This sequence comes from Leucopleurus acutus, assembly GCF_964270905.1. Classification (NCBI taxonomy): domain Eukaryota; kingdom Metazoa; phylum Chordata; class Mammalia; order Artiodactyla; family Delphinidae; genus Leucopleurus; species Leucopleurus acutus. The sequence continues at coordinate 56,018,651 of NC_139142.1, forward strand.
CATTATGTAGCGTCCTTCTTTGTCTCTTCTAATAGTCTTTATTTTAAAGTCTATTTTGTCTGATATGAGAATTGCTACTCCAGCTTTCTTTTGGTTTCCATTTGCATGGAATATCTTTTTCCATCCCCTTACTTTCAGTCTGTATGTGTCTCTAGGCCTGAAGTGGGTCTCTTGTAGACAGCATATATATGGGTCTTGTTTTTGTATCCATGCAGCCAATGTGTGTCTTTTGGTGGGAGCATTTAGTCCATTTACATTTAAGTTAATTATTGATATGTATGTCCTATTACCATTTTCTTAATTGTTTTGGGTTCGTTATTGTAGGTCTTTTCCTTCTCTTGTGTTTCTTACCTAGAGTAGTTCCTTTAGCATTTGTTGTAAAGCTGGTTTCGTGGTGCTGAACTCTCTCAGCTTTTGGTTGTCTGTAAAGGTTTTAATTTCTCCATCAAATCTCAATGAGATACTTGCTAGGTAGAGTAATCTTGGTTGTAGGTTTTTCTCCTTCATCACTTTAAATATGTCCTGCCAGTCCCTTCTGGCTCTCAGAGTTTCTGCTAAATGGTCAGCTGTTAACCTTATGGGGATTCCCTTTTGTGTTATTTGTTGTTTTTCCCTTGCTGCTTTTAATATGCTTTCTTTGTATTTAATTTTTGACAGTTTGATTAATATGTGTCTTGGCCTATTTCTCCTTGGATTTATCCTGTATGGGAGTCTCTGAGCTTCCTGGACTTGATTAACTATTTCCTTTCCCATATTAGGGAAGTTTTCAACTATAATCTCTTCAAATATTTTCTCAGTCCCTTTCTTTTTCTCTTCTTCTTCTGAAACCCCGATAATTCGAATGTTGTTGTGTTTAATGTTGTCCCAGAGGTCTCTGAGACTGTCCTCAGTTCTTTTCATTCCTTTTTCTTTATTCTGCTCTGCAGTAGTTATTTCCACTATTTTATCTTCCAGGTCACTTATCCATTCTTCTGCCTCAGTTATTCTGCTATTGATCCCATCTAGAGTATTTTCAATTTCATTTATTGTGTTGTTCATCGTTGCTTGTTTCATCTGTAGTTCTTCTAGCTCCTCGTTAAATGTTTCTTGTATTTTCTCTCTTCTATTTCCAAGATTTTGGATCATCTTTACTATCATTATTCTGAATTCTTTTTCAGGTAGACTGCCTATTTACTCTTCATTTGTTAGGTCTGGTGGGTTTTTATCTTGCTCCTTCATCTGCTGTGTGTTTTTCTGTCTTCTCATTTCGCTTATCTTACTGTGTTTGCAGTCTCCTTTTTGCAGGCTGCAGGTTCGTAGTTCCCATTGTTTTTGGTGTCTGTCCCCAGTGGCTAAGGTTGGTTCAGTGGGTTGTGTAGGATTCCTGGTGGAGGGGACTAGTGCCTGTGTTCTGGTGGATGAGGCTGGATCTTGTCTTTCTGGTGGGCAGGGCCACGTCTGGTTGTGTGTTTTGGGGTGTCTGTGGACTTATTATGATTTTAGGCTGCCTCTCTGCTAATGGTTGGGGTTGTGTTCCTGTCTTGCTAGTTGTTTGGCATAGGGTGTCCAGCACTGTAGCTTGCTGGTCGTTGAATGAAGCTGAGTGCTAGTGTTGAGATGGAGATCTCTGGGAGATTTTTGCCATTTGATATTATGTGGAGCTGGGAGGTCTCTTGTGGACCAGTGTCCTGAAGTTGGCTCTCTCACCTTAGAGGCACAGCACTGACTCCTGGCTGCAGCACCAAGAGCCTTTCATCCACACGGCTCAGAATAAAAGGGAGAAAAAGTAGAAAGGAAGAAAGAAAGAAAGAAAGAAAGAAAGAAAGAAAGAAAAAATGGTAGGGAGGGAGCAAGGGAGAGAGGAAGGAAGTAAAAAAAGAAAGAAAGAAATAAGATAAAGTGAAATAAAATAAAGATAAAATATAATAAAATTATTAAAATAAAAAATAATAAGAAAAAAATTTAAAAAAAATAAACGGATGATAGAACCCTAGGACAAATGGTGGAAGCAAAGCTATACAGAAAAAATCTCACACAGAAGCATACACATACACACTCACAAAAAGAGGAAAAGGGGAAAAAATCATAAATCTTGCTCTCAAAGTCCACCTCCTCAATTTGGGATGATTCCTTGTCTATTCATGTATTCCGCAGAAGCAGGGTACATCAAGTTGATTGTGGAGCTTTAATCCGCTGCTTCTGAGGCTGCTGGGAGAGATTTCCCTTTCTCTTCTTTGTTCTCACAGCTCCCGGGGTTCAGCTTTGGATTTGGCCCCGCCCCTGTGTGTAGGTCACCGGAGGGCGTCTGTTCTTCACTCAGACAGGACAGGTTTAAAGGAGCAGCTGCTCCGGGGACTCTGGCTCACTCAGGCCGGGGGGAGGGAAGGGCACGGAGTATGGGGCGAGCCTGCGGCGGCAGAGGCTGGCATGACGTTGCACCAGCCTGAGGCGCGCCGTGCATTCTCCTGGGGAAGTTGTCCCTGGATCCCGGGATCCTGGCAGTGGCGGCCTGCACAGGCTCCCCGGAAGCGGGGTGTGGATAGTGACCTGTGCTCGCACACAGGCTTCTTGGAGGCGGCAGCAGCAGCCTTAGCGTCTCATGCCCGTCTCGGGTCCACGCTTTTAGCCGTGGCTCACGCCCGTCTCTGGAGCTCCTTTAAGCAGTGCTCTGAATTCCCTCTCCTCGCGCACCAGGAAACAAAGAGGGCAGAATAAGTCTCTTGCCTCTTTGGCAGATCCAGACTTTTCCCCGGACTCCCTCCCGCCTAGCCGTGGCGCACTAACCCCCTGCAGGCAGTGTTCACTCCGCCAACCCCAGTGCTTTCCCTGCGCTCCGACTGAAGCCTTAACCTCAGCTCCCAGCCCCGCCCGCCCCGGCGGGTGAGCAGACAAGCTTCTCGGGCTGGTGAGTGCCGGTCGGCACCGATCCTCTGTGCGGGAATCTCTCCGCTTTGCCCTCTGCACCCGTTACTGTGCTCTCCTCCGCGGCCCCGAAGCTTTCCCCCTTGGCCACCTGCAGTGTCCGCCCGCGAAGGGGCTTCCTAGTGTGTGGAAACCTTTCCTCCTTCACAGCTCCCTCCCACTGGTGCAGGTCTCGTGCCTATCCTTTTGTCTCTGTTTATTCTTTTTTCTTTTGCCCTACCCAGGTACGTGGGGGAGTTTCTTGCCTTTTGGGACGTCTGAGGTCTTCTGCCAGTGTTCAGTAGGGGTTCTGTAGGAGTTGTTCCACGTGTAGATGTATTACTGGTGTATCTGTGGGGAGGAAGGTGATCTCTGCGTCTTACTCTTCCGCCACCTTCCCTCCCTCCTCTATTTCTACTTTCTATTCTCCTATTATCCTCTTGAGTAGAAAATAGGATTATTTCTGGGCCTGAAGAAGTTACAGATTTGGCCACCCAAAGGAGAATTTTTGAGGATTTCCCCCCAGATAAAGTAACAAAATGTTAGAGGAAGAGAGTGTGTAGCCAGCTTGAGCTGCCCTTCTCTGTAGGCAATCAGTTGTGTCTGGTGTATAGTATTGAGAGCTGAGGGCTACTGGAGTTTACATTGTAATAAATGATTCTTTTGACGTAAATATTTAGATGATCAAAGTACTAGGTATAATTACTTGAAAACAGTCAGTGCACCTCCTGTTAGGGTCCATTTTGTGAATAGCAAAGAAAAAAGAAACTTTAACAAAGTATTTTTCTTTCCAGTTCATTCACTGATATAGTTAAGCACAGTATACACCATGGAAAATTGTAAAGGTGATAGATTATCTTAAGTATCACACTTTTCCAACATGTACCTTGGCCTCCTGTGTATACCATGGCAATATAGGGTCTTCACTATGTCTACTACACAAAGGTTTGCTACTTGCTAATATAATGACTATGCAGTCATCTAAGAAAACATACCTTTTATTGCTCCAAACCCCTCTTATAGGTGTGGAAGAATCTCTTTAGCACATTCCCAGTTAGAACATAGAAATGACTAAGATGTAAATAAAAGCAGTTTTTTCCACCACAAATAATGATTCATCCAATAATATTAATGTAGAAATTTTGAATTGGTATTATAATAGGTATCAATATTTTCAATTATTTTCTAGAATCAGATACCAAGATTGTGAAATAGACTTAATCAGCAATATTAAGTTTACTGGAATATTTTTCTTTTGAAGTATATCTGAAAGGTTTTCTTTACAAATGATTCCAAAAACCTTTGAGCATTCCACACCTCCTAGCTCAAAGCTGAATTAAATTTGTTGCTAAATTAGTGCTTGTTGAATGAAAAATTTTATAAAAAGAAATGGCAAGATAACGATTTTACAGGAAAAAAAAACAATTTCTCTGTTGACAATTCCACTTTAGAAGAAAGCTACCATTTTGTGATGTTACAGACACTTCCAGGTTAGTCCCCAACAAGGGTCTCTCTGCCCGGTGTTGCTAGCATCAATAGAACAAGACAGGGTTCTGTTTAGGCGCAAAGAAAAACTATTCTTTGATCAGAGAATGGAGAGGTGCAAACACGCCCACTAGAGTCCATGCTCTCGCCAACGTGAGCAGGGCTGCTCTAGAGGGATCTGTCATTGGGGAGGGAGTGGAGTTCGCATGGCAGCTGGCACAGCTGTGTTGGTAAAGGCTCCAGATCACAGTGCAGGTGCAGCGAGTGCGCTCAGTCTGCCGCCGCCATCTTGAATTGCAGTGTTGTGTGTGGCACTTAGCTTGCACAAGCTGAGGTGTCTGCCTAGACATTTCTCAAGAGGAACTCTGATCTGAAGTGCTGAGTCCAAGGCCTTTGCATGCGGCACCCTATGAGTAAGCAGAACTAGAAAAAGCACAAAGGAAAAGAAAAAAGTTAGACTTTGTTTATTACCCAGATTCTATTTTTAATTGTTAATGGGCTTTGCTGGTGACAGTGACTCATGCATAAAAAATATCTCTCTTAGAAATTCATCCTAAGTGTGGCATACAGAACAGATTTCTGGCTGTCTGGAGAATTTAGGGAATATTAGCTCATATTGATTGGGAGACAACGGTAGCCCTAGTTACCAAATCATCTTTTGAGGCTTTGGTGTTTCCTTAGAAAAACATATTCAATTATCAGTCACGCCACACTCAGCTTCTTACTTAAGAAGTATTGTATTATGTTACGCCTGTTTGGATGCACCCCATTGCCTGTGCTCTGAGACTCTCACTTGGAGGTATAGTAACAAAAAAGTCATGCTAACCTTGGAAAGGGCATTCCCAGGTATTAATGTTAACAACCATTATTCTGCAACAACAATTGAAAATTATTACCTCTATTCAGACAGTCATCAATCCCTCGAAAATATACTTTGACACTTGGTTATTACAATTGAAGATGTAAAGATTTTTAAAAAAAAAAGAAAAAAAGAAGACCCGTTAAATTGAGTTTTGCTTTTCTCCGGGCAATGGTAAAGTTGAAAATGTTGAAACATATTGTTGAATATAACACATAAAATTCTGAAGACCACTACATTATGAACACTTAGGTTATTATTTATTGTGGCTGAATGCAGCTACATTACATCAGTGTCTTTCAGGTTGATTTACACTTAAATATTTATTGGGAGTTAACCTTGTGTTTATGTTTGCTTCCAAATTAGTATGAAAAATGTCATCTGGTTTAGTATTATAAAAATTCATTTTATTGTAAGTAATTTTTACACTGCTATTTTATTTATAGGACAAGAGTTTCAAAAAGTGCATGTGAAAAACCATCACCTGGGACCCACTTTGCTGATTCTGATCAAATAAGTTAAAGGTGAGGTAAGTTCAAGCTTATGAATAGCACAAACATTTACAGCAGATACTAATTCATGAAAGATTTTGGAATCATACTGCTTTAAATTTTCATTTAAACTGGAACATTTAAAAATTTTTTTATGTTATATAAAACATTTTATAATTCTTAATGATTATCAATGACCTTTTTGTTTCTTTCATATTTACACAGTCCATATATCACTATAATCTAGAAGAACTTGAAATTTTAGAGCATAATTTACTCAAATTAATTCCATTGGGTAGAACAGTTGTCCCAGGTGGTATTAGGAATATTAAATATCTGACATTGTAGTGGCATTATTAGTAGTTGAATTCCCACACAGCTCCTTAAAAGACATGTAATACCAATTTTTGTTTGTTTTTTTTGGCTGCATTGGGTCTTTGTTGCTATGCCGACTTTCTTTAGGTGCCAAGAGCGGGGGCTACTCTTCATTGTGGTATGTGGGCTTCTCATTGCGGTGGCTTCTCTTGTTGCAGAGCGTGAGCTCTAGGCATGCGGGCTTCAGTAGTTGCAGCACGTACGCTCAGTCGTTGTGGTGTGTGGGCTGTAGGGTGTGTGGGCTTCAGTAGTTGTGGCTCACAGGCTCAGTAGTTGTGGCTCGCAGGCTCTAGAGCACAGGCTCAGTAGTTGTGGCGCACAGGCTTAGCTGCTCCACAGCATGTGGGATCTCCCCAGACCAGGGATCGAACCCGTGTCCCCTGCATTGGCAGGAGGATTCTTAACCACTGTGCCACCAGGGAAGTCCTGTAATACGCTTGTTTCAAAATTACTCTAAAGTGAAGAAAAAATGATGAAATCTTCCCAAATTATTTATAAAAGTAGCATAACAATATCACAGGTAAATATTTATAATAAAGTATGGGGATCTATAGGACAAACTCCACAAAAAATGTGTAAGTTACTCTAAATAAAATGTAAAAATTGAGTAACATAACTAATAATACTAAACCTCCACGAACTTGGGTTTATCCCTGAAATTTAATAGTATCTGTTAGTAAAAAAATTGTTCACTAGTTTATTCCCCCCAAAATTAAAGAAAATAAGGCAAATAGTCATATCCATGAATGTCAAAAAGTAGAAAAGAAAATATAAATAGAGGGAAATAATTTATAAAAGCTTTTGATTTTAAAAAATCAAAAGAAAATTTCATTTCAAATAAAAATACTAAATTTATTTTAATAACATTAGGTAAGAGAGTAATTCTTACCATTAAAATTATTTGTGATTGACTTAAAGGTATAATTTCAGACAATAAAATAAAGCACATGGAGAACAGTATGATTTCATTTTATCTATAATAGGTTTTATTTCTGCTGTAAAAGTCTACTCAAATACTCTGAGTATAGATCGGCATTTGAAATGATTTTGTAAAATGTATATTCTATATTGAAATATATTCTATACTGATATAAATGTGTAAAAATCAATAGCTAGTGTTCCTCCATAGCAATAAACACATGGAAATAAAGGGGGGAAAATGCTCTTTCACGATAGTAACAAAATTATGAAATGTCCAGATATAAGACGCAAAAGAAAGCTATAGCACCATATTGAAGAATATAAAACAAGATGTGAAAATAAAAGCAAAAATACAGTATTCTTGGCTAGGAAGATTTATTTTCTAAAACTGACAATAATCTATATATCGATATTTAAATATAAGTAGTTATGACCAAAACAGAATATTTTATTTTTTAATTGTATACAATAATTTTAAAGTTCATCAGAATAATGAAAGATTTGAAAAAGTTCTGGAAATTATAAATAAGATGGGGGAGTGGAGATAATTTCTGTAATGTAGCAGAAATGGTGTGTACATACCAATAGATTATTTAGCTAATCAAGAAATAGATCCAAGTATATATATAAGCTGGTAATATATGAAAACAGTTGTGGAGGAGACCTTCTTAGTTGAGAGATGGATGTACTTGATTATATGACAGTCTTTTTTATGGTTGGAAATTAATGTATGCCGTGTATAAAACCAAAGCACCAGTGATAGAGTTGGAAAAACTATGTTTGTAATGCACATACCAAGTACCTTTTACAAATTTACAAGAACAAATAAATATATAAAATATCCAATAGAATATTTGAAAAATATATGAATAGGGAATTTTTATAATAATAAATTAAAATGCTGCCAACATGAAAATTTGCTCAAGCATACAGACAATTTGGGAGAAGCAACTTAGAAAAAATAGGTAGCTTTTATGATTATGTTTATGTAAAAAAAAATTCCTATATAATCTCTCTGTATATATATGAAGGAAGGTGTGGAAGGGTACACTGTGATTTAAATATGATTAGCTCAGGGAGGTGGGGATTGAAGAAGTCAGGGTTTCAGGTGAGATGATTAGCACTCTTACATATTTTGTACTGTATTCATTTAATAGGCATTTATTGAGTCCTTTTATAAGCTGGTTACTCTTCTAGTTGCTAAGAATATGGCAGTGAAAAAAAGATAAAAATTACTGCCATCAGTGATAACTATAACACGGTAAATCATAAAATATATAATTTTAAGCATTCATGCATTATACAGTTGTAATATAAAATATGAGGGGAAGATTAAACATAAAATTTTATCATAAAATTTAAATAGCAAAATATGTGTCAATTTAAAATGTTTTCATCATTTTCTTTTACCCTGCTGGATAAGCAGTAAAAACTTGTAAAAAAAGAAAAACAAAAAACCACAAAACAGTGTTCATTGCTTCTCAACATTGACCATGGATGATATTTTCCCATAATGTTATTATAAGCTACCCAAAAGAGTTTTAGGGTTTTAGTTGCCTGTACAAAGCCAGTGCTGTGTCTTATAACTAATTCTTCTGAATCTTGATTCCTTTAAACTATCATTGCACATTGGCAGTTGAAAACAAGGCTGAAAGCTTAGCAGAAAGTGTTTTGAATTAGGGTTTCTTTGTTATCATAAGAAGATAAAAAGCAAATGAGGATTTGCTTTGCTTTTGGTATTCAAAGTTGAAATAAAGGAAAAGAGATTGCACCTCTGTATTTTAATTTACACAGTGTAAAATGTCTTCATAATTTTTTTAAACGATAGGAAGAACTATAATTAAAGACCTACATAAGCAAGTTATATTTTTTAATAATATGTCAAATATATTCGTACATAAAAAACACATGCCTTACTCTTTAATAATTGGTAAAATAATACATTTTACAGCTTTGCATAAGAGTGAAACAAGCATTACAATGGTACCGTGCCAGTTCATAGTGTCTTTTCTTTCCTTATGAAATATTATAGGGATGGTTGGAGATTCCAAACCTAGGAGTTTTCTTGTCATGTGCTCTCATTCATTTCACTTACCACAGTTCATATTATATATTTGTGTGATATAGTATAGGTAATAGTGGTCTCAACCATTAATCTTTATGTTTGATGAAGGCAAGTTCCTTTTTGTGTTCTGATCAATATTATATCCCTTGCAGCCTACAGTGTCTTGGTAAACACTATTTTTCCCCACTATGAAAGAATGATATAAACTCTGAGAGAGAAAAGGTTTGGTGACAAGAAATGTTTTTCATTTGCTCTCTCATTTTACTATTCCTAATTCTAAGTGCCTTCAGCTAAGAGAACTTTGTACAAAAAAAAAAAAAAAAGAGATCTGCAATAAATCTTGGGCTGTTAAAACCAGTTATTTCAGAGGAGATTTACTCATGTGTCTTTTTTGTGCTATATTTGGAAACTTCTTTCTGTTGAAGAGAACGAGTTTCTTTTAAGTGTTAGATCATGTTTCTAATTCAAAATATATTCACATCAGTAGAGAATTACTGAAGAGTAATATATTAATGCAAATTTAATTATGGTAATTGAATGTCATAGTCATTTCTTCTTGCTTTCTAAATAAAGTCAGAAAAGAAAAAAGAGATTAATATTTATTTCTAATGTTCAGTCAATTAATGAATCTATTTTTGTGGCTTGCCAAGATTCACTGTAGGTTTTGAGATTAAATTAGTCTTGAATTTGTAGTACAAATTTGATACAGATGTTGTTTGTACCCTAATGGAAGTTTTAGCTTAATTATATTTATGTGCTTAAGGCCAATCATAGAATGACTTTGTATTCATGTTTTATTATACTTTGAAAACCCATTTTTAATGAGAAAAGTGGAAAAAGGTATGTAGGTCATGGCTAAAACTTAGTAATAGAAATGAGTGACTGGAAAATTAATTGATATAAGTCTATGTATCTCACTTGTGAAGTTTAATTTTTTTCATGTTGAGCATTCTGCTCTCTCAATATAATTATTGTGTATTAATAGACTTATCTTGTCTTTCACAGCAGGAAGCCATACATATCATTTTCAAATATTTCCAACTTGAAATCAAAGCCTAGAATTTCACTGAGATAAACCAAAGTATTTGGAAGCAAAATAACTTCCCTCATTTTATTATTATTTCTACTCACATTTTTGCTATTTATATATGTTATTGCATAGAAAAACAGAATAAGACTGAAAATGTACAAAGATTTATGTATATATTGAGTAGATGTTGCATTCCATAAGTATACTATAAATACAAAAATTGATTCTGGTTTTATATCAGTTATAACATTGGCAAAGATGAAAATATCCCTAAAGTATCCCTATGGACAAGTCTGGAAAATATGGAAGACTATTAAATGCGAAGATATTTAGGTCATGCTATCAGTTTGATAGTAAACCTTACCAAAGGCAAAAAAAAAAATTGTTTTTGGTATTTGTATTATAATGCTTATATTTTTGTTTGAAAATAAAACTATCTCTATAGCATCAAATTGAAATTAACACATATTTTATTGGTATTTTTAATAAATCAATAAATGATATAATTTTAGCTATTAATGATGTTTGTGAAATGGGTGTTTAATATTACACTTTTAAAATTTGCCTTCGGGTAAATTTATTTATTGACAATAACCAAATTCTGAAATAAATTAGAGAGTTCTGCTCAGCATTTTGATATAATAGAAGCTACTTTGTGAAAAGAACCTCAGCAATTGGTAGTTTTTATCAAACAGATAAAACACTGGGAATTGAACACATAAAAAACTTGCCTATAAACACAGCCAGGTCAGTTAAGCCAACTAACTAATAGATATATGTGAACTACATGTATAATTTGAACTTTCTAGGAGCCACATTTATCAAAGTAAAAAGAAATAGGTGGGATTAATTTTGAAAGTCTATTTAACACATTATATTCAAAATATTTTAATTTTAGTATTCAACCAATATAACAATTATTAATGTGTTTTACATTCTTTTTTTCTACTCAATCTTTAAAATCTGGTGTGCATTTTATATTTAGAATACATTTAATGCAGATTCTAAATTTCTTGCAGATGTAATTTATCTGTATATAAAATAGTTTGACATATGAAAGCTTTTTCAAACAATTTAAAACTTTTCAAATAATTGAATCATCAGTTTTTAAATTTGTTTAAATTAATTACAGTTGAATGACTTTTAATAAAGTGAGGTCCTCAGTCACACTAGTCATGTTTCAGGCCTTAAGAGTGTGTGTCACTGGTGGCTGCCAAGTAGAACAGTACAGATCTTTAGGATGTAACTATTTTGTTACATAAATGGGATTATTTTTTCCTCCAAGGTGAATTGAAATGCAATCAAAAGTTATTTGTGAAATTTGAAGTGCTATCACTCTAATTAAAACATATTCTATAAATTTTATTTATTTTTAAAAAATTTATTTCCAATTGAATAGCTCATTATTTGTATAAAACTCATGTTATAAGGTACATTTAAGGTTTTAGGTTAACTATACATAATAAAAATTGCAACAGTGTTTCGACAATTGGAGATATTTAAGCCAAGACTTTATTATTCCCTCTGAGACAATTTTATGCAATTCAACTGCCTGTTCCCTTCCAATATTTTATTCAAAAGGTCTACCAAAAAATAAAAAGAAAACTTTTAATGAGATAAAATATAGAATGTGTTTTTTTCATCTGAGAAGGAATCTAACTTTAGTAATCATTACTATTTAGTAATTCCATCTTAAACTTCTCTCTATTTGATGTATAAATCATTCTTCTAGAATTACACATATGTCAAACTTGTAGATCAATATTAGACAATGATAATTTAATTCATGTGTTAAAATATGCAAAAAATATTCATTCCATAGATGATTTTAGATGAAAAATAAATAGAAATTAAAGAAATGCATGCATGGATCATGATATGGTAGACAGGATGTGCAATAAACTTCTGTTTTAGTTTTCTCAATCAGAAACAACGACATTAATCATAGCTTATAAAAAAGTCTGACTATTTCACAGGGACTTTAAATGATTTCACCAATACTTGAAGTTATTCAAAATAATTTGGAATTATGCTAAGTGAAAGAAGCCAGTCACAAAGGATCACGTTATTGTATGATTCCATTCATATAAAACATCCAGAATTGGCAAATCTATCCAGACAGAATGTAGATTAGTAGTTTCCTGTGGCTCTGGAAGGAGTAGAGGAAGTGATAAATGGGGAATGACTGGTAATGAGTATGGGATTTTGGCAGGGGGTGGTGTGGTAAAAATGTCCTAAACTTAGATTGTGGTGATGATTACACAACTCTGTAAATATATAAAAAGCACTAAATGTACATTTTAAATGAGTGAATTATATAGTATGTGAGTTAAACCTCAATAAAAGGTGAAAAGGAAAAACACCAAAAAAATAGTTTGGAAAATAATATATTATTCATATTTATGTTGTTAATAGGAACTGACATGTAAATATTACCTCATGTGTTACTTCAAAATTTCATTCAATTTAGCAATATCGATTACATACTCATATTTTTGGAGTTGTGAAATGCATGGAAAAGAGGATTTTGGCAGAAAAAAATACAAAGGTATAAAAGGTCACGTTGGGTAAAGGAAAAATCAAAAGCAGTTATATCTAATCTAGAATTCTAGAATATAGCATCACGTTGGAAGTCTAAGCTTGTTAGTTATTCTTCTGATATTTGGGGCCCTTGGCCAACACGTATCTTCAAACTATGATCAGTATGCAGAAATTACCAATATATTTTGGCTTGAGTTTTGAAACATTAAAATGAGAGGAAATCTATCAAATTAATAAGTTAATAAAACCGAAACTTTAATATGAGTTACTAGTATATACATTTATATACAATAGCGTCCTCAATTTGAAGTAAACCTATTTTAGTAAATTGTCATATTATAAATAGGTCGGCTATGTGTCTGTAACTGTTGTAATAGGAAGACAATGGAATAATGGATGATGTGCTTTATTTCCATGTTTCTCAGGTGTCAGTCTTGGGACAGAACAATTATTATTAAAAATGAATGAAACTAAAACTGACTTAGTAAAAGGGAATGAGTCTTATTTTATTTTTCAACATAAAAGGGAAATATTTAACACCAAATGTATAGTTCAGGAATTGAGTAATTTTTACTTGACATAAGTAGCTAAAGTAAAATGATCACTTTATCTATTTTGCATAAACATGTAGTACATTAGCATATATAAAAGTCCATTTTTGCTAAGGAGTAGGTGCACTGACAATGTTAATGTATGGAATTTACAGTGGTTATGAAGAAAAATGTTTCTGATTATGCTACCATTATAGAAGAATTTTGCTGGGCAGTTATCACCTGAATGTAGTTACCTTGAGGAATTCAGATTAAATTAGCAAGGTTTGTGTAATTTAATGCAGTTTATATGTTTCTTCTTGATATTGAGATTTAATGACTTAGTAGGAGAGCATCTGAGACTGTGCTGCAAATTACCTGGTGTACGTAGGTTATGGAAAATGCTGAACATGACTTCAGGAAAAAAAAAATGTGTTTATTCCTCTTTGTTGTACTTTCCCCAGGTAACTCTTGTTTTCCATCCATTCTAACATAAATGGAAATTTAAAATTTTCAACATATTTACAGTAAAATAAAAATATTCTGGTAGAATATTATTTTTATTATCTTCATTGCATATTAAACAATAGTTTGGTTTGGAAACACTTTTCAATTGCATGCGAACACATAGTAATCCTAACAATATTCTTGTAAAGTTGACAAAATTCATCATGATACTACTGATAAAAAGTGTGCAATTAGAAATTATACAGGGGTAGGCTTTACCTAAAAAATGAACATATAAAAGCATAAGACTGGATATTATTTATATTATTCATATTTGGTTATATATCTTAAAATTCAGTTATAGAAATGTTATTATCATCCAGGTGTTTAGAAAGTCAATTATCCAGATTCTTAGCGTACGAAACTCCCTCAAATACACATCCACATCCATACACACACCTAAAGCTTACCTAAAAATACATCAAAACACCTTGTTTTAATATTGGTAAGACTGTTTCATTTCTGTTTTAATCTTATATTAGATATTATGTTCTTTTGTTTTAAATGCAATAGAACATAATTAATGACATTCAACTCTCTGTTAAAATTAGTAGAACATTTTAACAACTGTGCCAGAGAATCTAGCAAAATCTTTCCATTTTCAGACTACCAAGGTTTTGTTTTATTCAGTCTTAAGTCTTGAAATATATAACCATAGAAGAAACATTTCATAGTGAAGGAAAGCAGAATATGCCAGCCCAAAACATGCTATTTTGGCATATTGATCATTTAGAGTTAAAGTTACTTGAAAAACAGTCTGTGCAAGGACGCTCTGACCCTTCTTTGTCTTGCTGAAAGCAGGAAATAAATCTTCCATGTGAAAGGTGCCCTTCCTGTACCAAGAAGGTAAAAGGCACCCTTATCACCAGAGACAGGGAATTTAGGGCTGAGAAGATTATAAACTAACCTTGTCACTTCTTTACTGATTTACTACCCCAAGACCAAACCGCTTTGTCTTGTCACTTCTTCACGTAGGTATTGTTTCTTTTCTAAAAAGTGTAAAACATACATGTGGACACAGGGCGGGAAGGGAAAGGTAGGACAAAATTGGGAGATTAGAATTGACATGTATACACTAGCATGTGTAATATAGATAGCTAGTGGGAACCTACTGTATAGCACAGGGAGCTCAGCTCCATGTTCTGTGATGACCTAGATGGGTGGGATCGGGGAGTGGGAGGGAGGTACAGGAGGGAGGGGATATATGTATACGAATAGCTGATTCACTTCATTGTACAGCAGAAACTAACACAACATTGTAAAGCAACTATACTCCAATTTAAAAAAAAAAAAACTTCCTGCTTTGGATACTTCTTTGAGTCTCATACTTTGGTAGGACTCTAATATGCACAAATTTAAATTTCTTTTTCCTCCTGTTAATGTGGTTTATGTCAATGTAATTATTAGGCCAGCCAAAGAATGTATAAATGTAGAAGGGAAATTTTTTTCATTTCTACAACAGTGACACAAAGGGATTGTTTGTAAAAACTTCTAAGTGCATTACTGATTCGAGTTAGGCTTAAAAACATAGTAATATATTCCATATACCATACACTTGAACCACAACTACAAGAGCAGCTAACCAGGTAGAAAGGTTTTTTCTCACACTACTCTTTCCTTATGTTAGGATTTAATTGGACAGACTGGAAATCCAGTTGTATGTTTCCACTTATCCAAGAATTAATCTTTGAAGTAGTCAAGGTCATTAGCATCAATCCTTTCTTTTTCAATGTTATCATACAATAAAGTCCCTAAAAGCAAAGCACCTGGGCATAGCCATGGGCAGTAGAAGATTGAACCTTTGAGTTTTTATTATTCAACTCATGTGAAGCTTGAAAAGAAGAGAGAGAGAGAGATTCTCAGAGAGAGTGCATGACCGGAAATGTATTCTTCCATTAGTCTGGAAGTCCAAAAGTAATTTTAAAAATCTCCTAGTCATTGGCAATACATGGTGAACAAATTGACCTGGATTTTGTACTCCTGAACTTTATGGTGTAACTATTATTTGCCGAAGTGCTTATAAATTTGTAAGTGTGCAAAGTGCTCCCAAGTTCAAAGTGCAATAAGAACAAATCACTGTGAAACATAGCTTAGACTCCCGAGTTGTGAAAGGTTTCTCTTAGGAAACACTTTTAGAGATGAAATATGGAGACTAAGAGGTAAAAACTGACTCATATTCAATCATGTATATTTATCTTACAGTAAAGTCAATGAGGCAAATGAAATTTTTACATTTGTTCAGCAGGGACACACTAAATGAATGCAGTCTAGTTTCTTTACACTTTTTAAGGAACTGTGCACAATAACACGCCAGCCATTCAAGAAATTATTAAAAATATTTCACCAATAACAAATTAACAGTAAAGTGAAGGTTATTACTCTGCTTGTTAGCAACTAAAATCATAGTCAACCTTGCCATTAACATTTGGGAAAATAAAACAAAAAGAAAAATGCAGTATAAGCACATTAGCTTATTTTTCAGATAGAGAGGCAAAATTATAGCATTCCTAATAATTAATCATTATTACTTTACTCTGTTAAAAGCTATCTAAAAATTAGGTAGAAATGATTACATTAGATTCGATTAGAGAGAAATGATTACATTAAAGTAAAAAGTAAAACAAGATGATTCCTGTAGTGCTCTAAAAGTTTTTACCTATTTTATTAGAGGAAAAATATAAATATTAATTGGGAATATGATATTTATAATAGTAAAGATGACAGGTAATATTTATGAAAACCGATTGAGAAAAAGTGGTTATTCTAATAAAGACATATAATAAGCTTGCTGAGTGATCGATTAATATGCACAATTAGCAATTAAAAATAGGAAATATCTGAAAATAAATAAAACATATAGAAAACACACAAATACTATGTGGAGTATAAACCTAGTAGGATTTGAACTTTTTGTTAACTTGATAAAAATATTTTAAATGTCATTTGTCATATTAAACCACTGAGTTTTTCCAAGAAACATTGAAAAGAGAAAGATGTAAGTGAATTCAGTTAAGAAGCTAAATAAATTAAAAAGCCATGGCAACTAAAATAATTTTTTCTCTAAGTTATAGTTAAAAACTTAATTAGAAAAAGTTACTTAATAAGAAACATTTAAAAAACAAGGATCTAAGCTTCTGGAACCTCTAATAGCTTGAAAAACATCAACTTAAATGAAAAGTAAAGAGTAGAATGAAATCATAAGGCTAATCCATATAAAATGTTTGAAAATGAAGAAACAGCAGGAAAGACAATTAAAAGAAAATGGAGTTGTAGAATCAACAGACCTAAAAGTATGATAAGCAAATATTATATAATATTTTATGTCAGAAAATCTGACAACTTATATGCATTAGACATTCTTAGAAGGCAATGTCACTCAAATTTATATGAGAAGAAAGAGAAAATCTGAAATGCACCATATTCCCTGAAAACTTCAATTCATACTTAAAAACCTTGTCAGAAAGAATACTCCAGTTCCAGTGACTTCACTGGTAAAGTCTGTTATTTATGAAGGAATACCAATAGTATGCATTCTTTCAGAATATTAAAGGGAAAGGGATATTTCTAGCTCATGAAGCACCATTACCCTGATACCAAAATCTAACAGACATTACCAAAACCCACAGACCTTTATCCTTCAGGATGTAAATATAAAAAGCTTTAACAAAATATAAACTGCTTGACCTCAGCAATATAAAAACGATAATGCATCATAATCAAGTTGATTTTTTTGTTCAGGAATGCAAGTGTGTTTTAACAATTTCAATTAATCATGTAATTTATCATATATATATATTTTATTTTTTTAATTTATCATATTAAAAGAATAGATGAGCAAAGTCTTATAACCATCTCACAAAATATGAGAAAAGTAGTTCCTAGAATTTATCACTAATCTGTGATGAAGAAAAATAAATTTTCTTCATGAGAATATAAACTGGTACAGTCCCTATGGAAAACAGTATGGAGATTCCTCACAAAATTAAAGATAGAACTACCATATGGTCTGACAATTCCACTTCTGGGTATTTATCCAAAGAAAACAAAAATACTAACTTGAAAAAATATACGCTCCTCCATACTCCTTGCAGCATTATTTCAACAGCCAACATAAGAAGCAACCTAAGTGCCCATCAGTGGATGAATGGAAAAAGATAATGTGGTATCTTTATTGATGGAATATTATACAGCCATAAAAAGGAAGGAACTCTTGCCATTTGTGACAAACATGGATAGACCTTGAAGGCATTACGCTAAGTGACATAAGTCAGACAGAGAAGTCAAATACTGTATGATCTCACTTATATGTGGATTCTTTTTTTTAAATTGAAGTATAGTTGATTTATAATGTTGTGGTTAGTTTCAGGTGTATAGCAGTGATTCAGTAACATATATATATATATATATATATATATAGTCTTTTTCAGATTCTTTTTCAGATTCTGTTCCTTTATTGGTTATTCTAAATATTGAGAAGTGTTCCCTGTGCTATACAGTGGGTAGGTCCTTGTTGGTAGTAGTGTGTATATGTTTAATTTATCTTAATTTATCCCACCCTCCACTTTCCCCTTTGGTAAACATAAATTTTGTTTTCTATGTCTGTGGGTCTATTTCTGTTCTTTATATAAGTTCATTTGTATTATTTTTTTTTAGATTCCACATATAAGTGATATCATATGATATTTGTTTTTCTCTGTCTTGCTTACTTCACTTATATGATAATCTCTAAGTCCATCCATGTTGCTGCAAATGGCATCATTTCATTATTTTTTATGGGTTAGAAATATTCCATTGTGTGTGTGTGTGTGTGTATATATATATATACATACCACATCCTTATCTATTCATCTGTTGATGGACTTTTAGGTTGCTTCCATGTCTTGGCTATTACATATAGTGCTGCTATGAACTTGCAGGTATTGTTTTAAATTATAGTTTTCTCTAGATATATGACCAGGATTGCAGGATCATATGGTAGCTCTATTTGTAGTTTTTTAAGGAACCTCCATACTGTTCTCCATAGTGGCTGCACCAATTTATATTCCCACCAACAGTGTAGGAGGGTTCCTTTTTCTCCACACTATCCAGCATTTATTATTTGTAGACTTTTTAACAATACCATTCTGAACGATGTGAGGTGATACCTCATTGTAGTTTGGTTTTCATTTCTCTAATAATTAGTGATGTTGAGAATTTTTTTCATGTGCCTTTTGGCCATCTGTATGTTTTCTTTGGAGAAGGGTCTCTTTAGATCTTCTGACCATTCTTTGATTGGATTGTTTGTTTTTTTGATGTTGAGCTGTATGAGCTGTTTGTATGTTTTGGAAATTAATTTCTTGTAGGTGACATGTTTGGCAAATATCTTCTTCCATTCTGTAGGCTATTTTTTGGTTTTGTTTATGGTTTCCTTTGCTGTGAAAAAGCTTTTAATTAGGTCCCATTTGTTTGTTTTTGTTTTTATTTCCATTACTCTAGGAGGTGACCCCAAAAAGATACTGCTGTGGTTTATGTCAAAGAATGTTCTGTGTGTATTTTCCTCTGGGAGTTTTATAGTATCCAGTCTTACATTTAGGTCTTTAATCCATTTTTAGTTTATTTTTGTGCATGGTATTAGAGAATGTTCTAATTTCATTCTTTTACATGTCATTGTCCAGTTTTCCCAGAACCACTTATTAAAGAGACTGTCTTTTCTCCATTGTATATTGTTGCCTCCTTTTTCATAGATTAATTGACCATAGATTTGTGGGTTTATTTCTGGTCATTTTATCCTGTTCCCTTGATCTATATATATGTTTCTGTGCTAGTACCATACTGTTTTGATACTGTAGCTTTGTAGTATAGGCTGAAGTCAGTGAGCTTCATTTCTCCAGGAATCTTAAAAAACAAAAACAGAAACAAAACAAGCTCAGAGATACAGAGAACAGATTGGCGGTTGGCAGAGGCAGGGGATAGGGGGTGGGTTAATGGGGTCAAAAAGTACAAACTTCTAGTTATAAAACAAATAATTCATGGGGAGGTAATGTATAGCATGGTGACTGTAGTTAATAATACTATATAGCATATTTGAAAGCTGCTGCTAAGAGAGTAAAATTAAAGGTTCTTATCACAAGAAAAAATTTGTAAGTATGTATGGTAACAGATGTTTACTAGGCTTATTGTGGTAATCATTTTGCAATATATACAAATATCATATCAAATTATTATTTTGTACACCTGAAAGTAATATAATGGTATATGTCAATTATACCTCAATAAAAAAAATCCGAATTCCTTAGCATGACCCACAATGACCAATATGATCAGGCTCTGAAGACTTCTACAGACTCATCTCCTGCCAAATCCACTATGCTTCAGTCCCTCTGGCCTTCTTTCTGTCTATTGTATTTATAGTACAAACCTTCCTTCCCAGGACATTTGCGTTTACAGTTCCCTGGCATGGTCAAAAAAAAAAGGGGGGGGGGGAATTTTCATAACCTGGTGAAGAGCACTTAGGGAAACTTCTAAGATTGCAACCAAAAAGTGTTCCCTCTCAAGTCTTTTATCAATGTTGTGCTGAAGGTTTTTGTAATCAATTTCAATTAATTGAGATGAAGAAATAAATGGTATAAAAAGTAAGAAGGAAAATTCTGTTTATTCACAGATGATCTTTTATTTATTTTTCTTCAAGTTACATTGGGAATCTTTAAAAATGATAGCTACTTGTCTTTATTTTTTAAACCACTTATTGTGATGTGATTAAAATACAAAAAGTTGTGCCTATTTAATGTATACAACTTGGTGAGTTTAGCAATAAGTATACACAAGTGACACCATCTCTATAATCTATGTCATAAACGTATCTATCACTTCTAAAAGTTTTTCATCCTCTTTCTTATCATTATGTGTGTATGATAAGAACACTTAAACATAAGGTCTTCCCTCGTAACAAACTTAAGTATACAATACAGTATTGTTAACTGTAGACTCTGTGCTGTGCAGTAGATCTCTAGGGCTTATGCATTTTGTGTAACTGAAGTTTTGTACCCATTGACTAATAACTCACTGTTTGGCCTCCCTCCAGGGCAAGCAACAATCACTGTAGTCTCTTCTTCTATGAGTTTGACTATTTTAGATTCCTCATATAGTTGATATACTATAATATTTGATTTTCTGTGTTTGTCTTATTTCACTTAGCATGTCTTCCAAGTCCATCCATATTGTTGCAAATGGTAGTTCCTTTTTTAAATGCTGAATAATATTCAATTGTATGTATATAAAACATTTATTTATTCATCCATCAGTTGATTGACATGTAGGTTGCTTCCACCTCTTGACTATTGTCAATCAAGTCACAATGAACATGAGTATGCAGATATCTCTTTGTGACACTTTATTCAATTTATTTTGCATATATATTCAGAAGTGAGATTGCTAGAACAGACATGATCTTTTAAATAAAAAATCCAAGAGAATCTTCAATAAGGTACTACTAGAATTAGTAAGTTTAGCAAGCTCACATACAGAAAAATCAATTTCATTTGTATGCACTAGCAATAAACAGAAAATAAAATTAAAATACCATTTATAATAACATAACAATATTTAATATTAAACTTAAAATATATGCATGGACTATATTCTAAAAACTATGGGGATATTGCTGAAAAAATTAAAGAAGATTTTAATAGAAGGAAAGAGTTATAATTTTCATAGACTGGAAGTTTCAATATTTTTAGGATGTTAATTCTCCCCAAATTGAAAAACTGACAAACTGAACCAACAAAATCCAAGTAGAACAGGACTTTTTTGAAAAAATGTATATGAGAATGCAAAGGACCCAAAAAAACCCTCACTAAAACAGTGTGAAAGAATGGTAATGCCATTCTTTATCCTATCTCAAGGGGAGTTAGATATTCTCATTCTTTCATTAAGTACTAACTTTTATTAAGCAGTTATGTTTTGGGCACAGGAAATACATCATAAGAAAAATAAATGGATGAATGAATGAATGGTAAATTGTCTTACATCAAGGGGTTTACAGTCTTGTGAAGGGGATATATGTTACTGAAAAATCACATAATAATTATAAAATTACATCTGTAATATGTGCTTTTATAACATCATCATGTGCTATGCTATAATAACCCTATATAGAGAGAAATTGAAAATATTATCTTTTAACAGGTAAACATTCCTGTACGAATGTTGATTGGACTAAGATTTAAGAGAAAATGTGTATAACATGGACTAAAGTTGTCAAAGTGTGATGTAATTGAAAGGGCCTTTTATTAGGGCAGAGAGTGAAAGTTACTTGATATAAGATTGGGCCAAAAGTTGTGTAGATTAATTAATAATTTAAATAATTTATATTGCTCAGTCTTTATCTTTTAAATTCAATAATCATACTTATGGTTTAGATATAAAATATAAGTATAGAAATAGTCTCTATAGAAAAACAGACAAAATAAATATCAATTGTTTTTATTTTCTTAACATCTTTATTGGAGTATAATTGCTTTACAATGGTGTGTTAGTTTCTGCTTTATAACAAAGTGAATCAGCTATACATATAAATATATCCCCATATCTCTTCCCTTTTGCATCTTCCTCCCTCCCACCCTCCCTATCCCACCCCTCTAGGTGGTCACAAAGCACCGAGCTGATCTCCCTGTGCTATGTGGCTGCTTCCCACTAGCTATTGGTTTTACATTTGGTAGTGTATATATTTCCACACCACTCTCTTTGTCCCAGCTTACCCTTCCCCCTCCCTGTGTCCTCAAGTCCATTCTCTAGTTATTGTGTTTAAAATGATCATTTAATTATACTTTTAAATGTCTGGTTTACTCAAAATTATTTTTCAGAAAATTTTAGTGATAATTAACATAAATATGTATGCATGTGTATATTATGTTATATTTATAATAATTATATTTCACATGTAATTATCATTTTAATAAATCATATTTTATTATGAAATAATCTTATTATAGAAATATAAAATATTATGATCTTATTATAATTTTATGTTAATATAAAATATATACCTGGAATTAAACTAATCATAAATATTCATAACTGAATTTTAATAAATTAATATTACATCATTTAGAGACTCACATCTTATTTTATAAAGAACCTGATTCTGATAAAGAAGAATTTATGTTTTCAAAAGGAATGTGACACAAAGGAAGTTATGACTATCATGGAAAACAGTATTCTAATAATGACAAATGTTATAAAAGACATTGAAAAATCAGGATGTCAAAAAAAAGACTAAATACAGCTAGAAGCTATATTAGGCATTTAATTCTTTTAAATTAAAAGAACAAAAGTGTCAAAATAGATTGATTTGATAGTTCTCATTCACTGAAATCATTTCATGAATCCAATAACATGATAGTAACATAGACAGGAAAATATCACAATTGCCATAGGAAATGAGGCAGCTAAATATTCTTATCTTTGTAGGACCCTTGGGGTAGAAAACCATCAGAGGCAACTGAAAATGCAATGTCAACAAGCTGCAATATATCCACAGGGAATCTGAGGCAACAGAGAAAAAAATGAATAGGCAATAGCAGATGTTTTCCCCTAGGGACAATTATAGAGCAATAATTAAAAATCAAGACAGTATCTAAAAAAGAGCATAATAATACTAACAGAAGGAAGAAATTAAGAGAATGATGAAATCATTTTATAGCAATTACACCACTGTTTGCTACAAGTTGATTATCCTAATCAAAAAACAGACACACAAACAAATAAATGAAAAAATACTTGAGCAGTCCAGCAACATTGCTTCTATAGAGCATAGCCATGATTTATTTCACCAGTGATTTTAGGGTCAAACAATAATTTACACAAAGCAACTTTTTATAGTTAGAGAATTTATATATTTCTCTTTATCCAATTAATCCTGTTGAGGATATGGAACAAAATAATCCAATTTAGTTTCTAGTCTTCCCTATGCCATTAACCTGCATTGCTCCTGGGTATAGTCTCTGATATTCTTTGAGATTCATTTTTTTAAAACGATGGAATAAATTTGACACAAAAGGATCTACAACTGCCTTTGTCTAATCTAACATTCCATGATAAATCTTGTTTGATTTTCCATGATATATCTTGTTTGATATATCTTGTTTGATATTCACTAAAAGGTCTTATAATACAGATATTTCCAAGGCAGGCAAATTATTCTTGGAAAACCAAATAAATTTTTACAAACACTACATCTGATTTTATTGCTGTTTATCATAATGACAGAAACCTGAAGATATCTGGCAATTTAACCATTATAATTTAGTTAAATCTATTTTTTAAAACATCGACCTTTAGAGTCTGTTACGTAATTAAGTCAAATTAGAAATATTTATATTCTGCTTCTGTTATTAAATATTATTTACTTTGACAAAGTCAAAATTCAATAGTATTTTAAATATATGAACTAATTTAGAAGATAATAATCAGTTATCTTATTATCACTTTAGTTATAATGCTCATCACTTTGTGTAGAGTAGGAAGTTTTTGAGGATAGACTTTAAACTTTTCTTGTAGCATAGTATATAAACACTTGGTCCAAGAAAGAAGGAAAGAGGGAAGGAAGGAAGGGAGGAAAGTGTTACTGGCTGGAGCTGGAACCATACTGAGGTTGTGCAGCTCATTGCTCAAAAGTCAGTGTTCCAGAGAAAAGGGGTGGTGGAGAAAGAAAGATACTTTATTCAAGAAGCTGGGAACCTGGGAATATGACAGACTAGTGTCCCCAAAACCACCTCTGAGTTACCAGTTAGAGGACAAGAGTATTCAAAGGAAAGTTTCAGAGGTATACAGGTGAGGCTACCTGAGGTGCAGCATACTCAGCTCCTATAATCATCTGGAAACTGATTGTGGGGTGATCCGGTCAGCCTCATCTTGATTGAGTAAAGAGAGCAGTAAATCTAAAGCTGCAGGGTTTAAATGTCCTGTTGTTCCTGGAATTTCTCAAGCATGCAATAGGGTATTCTTTAAGCATTTAATCATATTGCAGCTTATTCAGGCCTAGGTCATAGGTTTTTCTCAAAATTGAACTGGGACTTCCAATATGGAGTCACCTTCACTAAGGTAGAAGCTCAGCTTCCTTTACCTAATTCCTGAGCGAGTGTTTCAGAGCCTGGTTTCAAAAAGAAGAAAGAAAAATTGGTTTATTTAATTCAAACACAGATTCAATTTATCTTGTCTAAAAGTAAACTACACGCCCATATTCTCCCTTTGGAAGGAAAACTAATGAAAGTCATAAAATTCATGTGTTTTATATTGAAGATTAGATGGTCACATCTAACTCTTCTGTTTAATCTACTTTAGTAGAATACATACACATCTGCTTTACTTTGACAGAGTCAAGTCTAAAATTTAATAGTATTATGTTTTATTAAAGTAGAGTTGAGGTACATTATTATATGTTGCAGGTGTACAAAATAGTGATTCATAATTTTTAAATGTTACCTTCCATTTTTAGTTATTTTAAAATATTGGCTGTATTCTCTATGTTGTACAGTATATCCTTGTAGCCTATTTTATACATAATAGCTTGTACATCTTAATCCCCTACCTGTAAATTGCCCCTTTCCCCTTCTCTTTCTGCACTGGTTATCACTAGCTTGTTCTCTGCATCTGTGAACCTGCTTGTTGTTTGTTATATTCACTAGTTTGTTGTATTTTTTAGATTCCACATGTAAGTGATATTATACAGCATTTTTCTTTCTCTGATTTATTTCACTAGGATAATATCCTCCAAGTCCATCCGTGTTGTTGCAAATGACACAATTCCAGTGTTTTTTATGGCTGAGTAGTGTTCCATAGTGTGTGTGTGTGTGTGTGTGTGTGTGTGTGTGTGTGTGTGTGTGTATAGTCTTTGTCCACTCATCTACTGGTGGACACTTAGGTTGCTTCCATATCTTGGCAAGGGTAAATAATGCTACTATGAACTTCGGGGTACATGTATGTTTTAGAATTAATGTTTTTAGCTGTTTTGGAGGGGTGTATACCCAGGAATGGAATTGCTGGGCCATATGGTAGTTCTATTTTCAGTCTTTTGAGAAACCTCCATACTGTTTTCCAAGGGCTGCCACACCAATTTACATTCCCATCAGCAGTGGACGTAGGTTTTCTTTCTCCACATCTTCACCAATATTTGCTTTTGTATTCATTTTGATGATAGCTATTCTGACAGGTATAAGCTGCTATCTCATTGTGGTTTTGATTTGCATTTCCTTGATGGTAAGCAGTGTTGAGCATCTTTTCATGTACATGTTGGCTATCTGCAAGTCATCTCTGGAAAAATGTCTGTTCAAGTGTCCTGTCCATTTTATAATCAGGTAGTTTATCTTTTTGATGTTGAGGTTTATGAACTGTTTCTATATTTTGGATATTATCCCCTTATGGGTCATATCATTTGTAAATATTTTATCCCATTCAGTAGGTTGTCTTTTTGTTTTGTTGATTTTCCTTTGCTGTGTAAAAGCTTTTGAGTTTAATTAGGTCACATTTGTATTACTTTTGCTTTTATTTCCATTACTCTAGGAAACAGATCCAAAAAATATTGCTACAATTTATGTCAGAGAGTGTTCTGCGTATGCTTTCCTCTAGAAGTTTTATGGTGTCCTGTCTTACATTTAGGTCTTTAATCAATTTTGAGTTTACTTTTGTATGTGGTTGGAAAGGGTGTTCTAATTTTATTCTTTTACATGTAACTGTCCAGTTTTCCTAGCACCACTTATTGAAGAGACTTGTCTTTTCTGGCATATTCTTGCCTACTTTGTTGTACATTAGTTGACCATAAGCACCTGGGTTTATTTCTGGGCTCTCTAGTCTGTTACATTTATCAATGTGTCTATTTTTGTGCCAGTACCATCTCTTTTGATTACTATACCCTTATAGTACAGTCTGAAGTCAGGGATTATGATTCCTCCAGCTCTGTTCATTTTTCTCAAGATTATTTTGGCTATTTGGGGTCTTTTGTGCATGCAAATTTAAAAGTATTTGTTCTAGTTCTGTGAAAAGTGCCATTGATATTTTGATAGGAATTACACTGAATTTGTAGATTGTCTTGGATAATACAGTCATTTTATCAGTATTGATTCTTCCAATCCAAGAGCATGGTATATCTTTCCATTTGTTTGTGTCATCTTCAGTTTGTTTCATCAGTGTCTTATAGTTTTCCTAGTACAGGTCTTTTACCTCCTTAGGTAGGTTTATTCCTAGGTATTTCATTCTTTATGATGCAGTGATGAATGAGATTGTTTCCTTAATTTCTATTTCTGAGATTTAGTTGTTCGTTTATAGAAATGCAACAGATTTCTTTATATTCATTTTGTATTCTGCTACTTACCGAATTCATTGATAAGCTCTAGTAGTTTTCTGATGACGTCTTTAGCATTTGCTATGTATAGTATCATGTCATCTGGAAACAGTGACAGTTTTACTTCTTCCTTTCCACTTTGATTTTTTTTAATTTCTTTTTCTTCTCCAGTTGCTGTGGCTAGGACTTCCAATACTATGTTGCACAAAAGGGGCAAGAGTGGGCATCCTTGTCTTTTTCCTGTTATCAAAGGAAATGCTTTCAGATTTTTCACCATCAAGAGTGATGTTTGTTGTGGGTTTGTCATAAATGGCCTTTTTATTGTTGAGGTATGTTCCCTCTGTGCCCACTATTTGGAAAGTTTTTATTATAAATGGATGCTGAACTTTTATCAAAAGGTATGTCTGAACCTATTGAGATGATCATATGGCTTTTATTCTTTAATTTGTTAATGTGGTGTATCACATTGATTGATTTTGGGGAAATTGGAAAATTCTTGCATCCCTGGGATAAATCCCACTTGATCATGGTGTATGATCCTTTTAATCTATTGTTGGATTTGGTTTGCTAATATTTGCTGAACATTTTTGCATCTATGTTTATCAGGGATATTGACCAGTAATTTTCTTTTCTTGTGATATCATTGTCTGGTTTTGGTATCAGAGTGATACTGGCCTTGTAGAATGAGATCAACAGTGTTCCTTCCTTTGCAATTTTTTGGGAGTAGTTTGAGAAGGAGAGTCTTAAGTCTTTTCTAAATGTTTAATAGAATTCAACTATGAAGCTATCTGGTTCTGGACTTTTGTTTGTTGGGAGTTTTTTTTTTTTTTTTTTGAATTACTGATCAATTTGATTACTGGTAATTGGTCTGTTCATATGTCCTATTTCTTCCTGGTTCAGTCTTGGGAGAATTACATTTCTAAGAATTTGTCCATTTCTTCTAGGTTGTTCATTTAATTGGGAAGTAGTGTTTCTTTGTAGTCTCTCACGATGCTTTGTATTTCTGTGGTGTCAATTGTGACTTCTCCTTTTTCATTTCTGATTTTATTGATTTGGGCCCTCTTCCTTTTTTTCTTGATGAGTCTGGCTAAAGGTTTATCAATTTTCATTATCTTTTCAAAGGTCCAGCTTTCAGTTTCACTGATCTTTTCTATTTTTTTTTTTTTTAGTCTCTATTTTATTTCTGTTCCAATTTTTATGTTTCTTTTCTTCTACTAACTTTGGGTTTTATTTATTTTTCTTTCTCTAGTTCCTTTAGGTGTAAGGTGAGGTTGTTTACTTGAGACTTTTCTTGTTTCCTGAGGTACGTAGGTATTGCAATAAACGTCCCTCTTAGAACTGCTTTTCCTGCATCCATAGGTTTTAGATCATTGTTCTTTTGTTTTCATTTGTGTCAAGGTATGTTTTTATTTCCTTTTTGATTTCTTCAGTGATCCCTTGGTTGTTTCATAGTATATTGTTTAGCTTGAACATATTTGTGTTTTTGTAGATTTTTTCTTGTAGGTGATTTGCAGTCTCATAGAGTTGTGGTTGGAAAAGATGCTTGATATGATTTCTTTTTCTTAAATTTTATAATACAATAATATGTGTGCTTATCTTTTAATTTAAAATATTTTTATTTTTTAAAATTTTATTGGAGTATAGTTGATTTTTTTTAAACATCTTTATTGGAGTATAATTGCTTTACAATGTTGTGTTAGTTTCTGCTCTCTAACAAAGTGAATCAGCTATATGTAAACATATATCCGCTCCCTCTTGCATCTCCCTCCCACCCTCCCTATCCCACTCCTCTAGGTGGTCACAAAACGCCGAGCTGATCTCCCTGTGCTATGCAGCTGCTTCCCACTAGCTATCTGTTTTACATTTGGTACTGTATATATGCCAATGCTACTCTCTCACTTCATCCCAGCTTACCCTTCCCCCTCCCCGTGTCCTCAAGTCCATTCTCTACATCTGCGTTTTTATTCTTGTCCTACAGCTAGGTTCTTCATGACCTTTTTTTTTTTTTTTAGATTCCATATATATGTGTTAGCATGCGGTATTTGTTTTTCTCTTTCTGACTTACTTCACTCTGTATGACAGACTCTAGGTCCATCCAGCTCACTACAAATAACTCATCTTTGTTTCCTTTTATGCCTGAGTAATATTCCATTGCATATATGTGCCACATCTTCTTTATCCATTCATCTATCGATGGACACTAGTATAGTTGATTTACAATGTTCTTACTTTCAGGTGTACAGCAAAGTGATTCAGTTATACATATACATATATTCATACTTTTTCAGATTTTTTTCTCATATATGTTATCACAGAATACTGAGTAGAGTTCCCTGTGCTATACAGTAGGTCCTTGTTGGTTATGTATCTTGTTTACATTAGTATGTGTATGTTACTTCCAAGCTCCTGACTTATCCCTCCACCCCATGTTTCCCCTTTGGTAACAATAAGTTTGTTTTTTTTAATATTTGTAAGTCTGTTTCTGGTTTGTAAATAAGTTTATTTGTATCATTTTTTAATTTTTATATAATTTTAATGTATTTTTTATTTTTATTTTTGGCTGTGTTGGGTCTTCGTTGCTGTGCATGGGCTTTCTCTAGTTGTGGCAAGTGGGGGCTACTCTTTGTTGCAGCGTGTGGCCTTCTCATTGTGGTGGCTTCTCTTGTGAAGCACAGGCCTTAGGCATGTGGTCTTCAGTAGTTGTGACTCATGGGCTCGAGAGTGCAGGCTCAGTCGTTGTGGTGCATGGGCTTAGTTGCTCCGTGGCATGTGGGATCTTCACAGACCAGGGATCGAACCCATATCCCCTGCATTGGCAGGCGTATTCTTAACCATTGCTCAACCAGGGAAGTCCCACATTTTCATAAAATTAGATTCCACATATGCGTGCTATGATATATTTGTCTTTGTCTGTCTGACTTACCTCACTTAATATGATAATCTCTAGGTCCATCCATGTTGCTGCAAATGG
Organism: Leucopleurus acutus; assembly: GCF_964270905.1. NCBI lineage: Eukaryota > Metazoa > Chordata > Mammalia > Artiodactyla > Delphinidae > Leucopleurus > Leucopleurus acutus. The sequence continues at coordinate 56,048,621 of NC_139142.1, forward strand.
CATTATTTCATTCGTTTATGACTGAGTAATATTCCATTGTATATATGTATCACATCTTCTTTTTGAATTCATTAGTCAATGGACATTCAGGTTGCTTCCATGTCTTGGCTATTGTAAATCATGCTGCAGTGAACACCGGGATGCATGTATTGCTTTGAATTATGGTTTTCTTCTGATATATGCCCAGGAGTAGGGTAGCTGGATCAAATGGTAGCTCTATTTTTAGTTTTTAAGGAGCCTCCATTACTGTTCTCCATAGTGGTTGAACCAATTTACATTCCCACCAACAGTGTAGGAGGGTTTTCTTTTCTCCACACCCTCTCCAGCAATTCTTTTCTGTAGATTTTTTGATGATGGTAACTCTGACCCATGTGAGGTGATACCTCATTGTATTTTTATTTACATTTCACTGATAACTAGTGATCTTGAGCAGCTTTTTATGTACTTTTTGGCCGCCTGTATGTCTTCTTTGGAGAAATGTCTATTTAGATATTCTGCCCATTTTTTGTTTGAGTTTTTTTTTTTTTTTTTGATATAGAGCTGCATGAGCTATTTGTACGTTTTGAAGATTAATCCCTTGTTAGTCGTTTCATTTCCAAACATTTTCTCCTATTCTGTGGGTTTTCGTTTTGTTTATGGTTTCCTTTCCTGTACAGAAGTTTTAAGTGTAATAAGTTCCCATTGTTAATTTTGTTTTAATTTTCATTACTCTAGGAGGTGGATAAGAGAAGATACTGCTATGATTTATGTCAAAGAGTGTTCTGCCTCTGTTTTCCTCTATTAGTTTTATAGTGTCCAGTCTTACATTTAGGCTTTTGATCTCTTTTGAGTTTATTTTTGTGTACGGTGTTAAAGAATGTTCTAATTTCATTCTTTTACATGTAGCTGTCCAGTTTTCCCATCACCACTTATTGAACAGACTGTCTTTTCTCCATTGTATATTCTTGCCTCCTGTGTCATAGATTAATTGACCGTAGGTGTGTAGGTTTATTTCTGGACTTTCTCTCCTGTTGCATTGATCTATGTTTCTGTTTAGAGCAAGTACCATACTGTTTTGATGACTGTAGTTTTGTAGTATAGTCTGACATCAGGGAGCATGATTCCTTCAGCTCCGTTTTTCTTTCCCAGGATTGCTTTGGCTATTCAGGTTCTTTTGTGTTTCTATACACATTTTAAACTTTTTTGTTCTAGTTCTGTGAAAAATGCCATTGGTAAATTGGTAGGGATTGCATTGAGCCTGTAAATTGCTTTGGGTACTATAGTCATATTGACAATATTGACTCTTCCAATCCAAGAACATGGTATATTTTCCATTGGTTTGTGTTATCTTCGAATTCTTTCATCAGTGTCATAGTTTTCAGAGTACAGGTCTTTTGTCTCCTTAGGTAGTTTTATTCCTAGGTATTTTATTCTTTTTTATGCGATAAGTGGTATTCTTTTCTTGATTTCTCTTTTGGATCTTTCATGGTTAGTGTATAGGAATACAAGAGATTTCTGTGCATTAATTTTTTATCCTGAAAGTTTATTGAATTCATTAATGAGCTCTAGTAGTTTTATGGTAGCATCTTTAGGATTTTCTATGTGTAATATTGTGTCATCTGCAAATAGTGGCAGTTTTACTTCTTCGTGGGTTTGTCATATATGGCCTTTGTTATGTTGAGATAAGTTCCCTCTATGCTCACATTCTGGAGAGTTTTTATGTTAGGTTGGTGTTGAATTTTGTCAAAAGCTTTTCCTGCATCTATTGAGATGATCATGTTGTTTTTATTGTTCTGTTTGTTAATGTGCTGTATCACACTGATTGATTTGCAGATATTGAAGGGTACTTGCATCCCTGGGATTAAAACCCACTTGATCATGGTGTTGATCCTTTTATTGTATTGGTGGATTTGGTTTGCTAGTATTTTGTTGAGGATTTTTTCATCTGTGTTCATCAGCGATATTGGCCTGCAATTTTCTTTTTTTGTGGTATCTTTGTGTGGTTTTGGTATCAGAGTGATGGTGGCCTCCTAGAATGCATTTCGGGGTGGTCCTTCCCTTGCAGTTTTTTGGAAAAGCTTCAGAAGGATAGGTGTTAACTCTTCTCTGAATGTTTGATAGAATTCTTCAGTGAAGCTATCTGGTCCTGGACTTCTGTTTGTTGGAAGTTTTTAATCACTGTCTCAATTTCAGTACTTGTGATTGCTCTGTTCATATTTTCTATTTCTTCCTTCTTCAGTTTTGGAAGGTTGTACCTTTCCAAGAATTTGTCCATTTCATTTAGTCCATTTTATTGCATATAGTTGTTTGTAGTTGTCTTTTATGATCCTTTATATTTATATGGTGTCCATTGTAACTTCTTTTTCATTTCTAATTTTATTGATTTGCGCTCTCTCCCTTTTTTTTTCTTGCTGAGTCTGGCTAAAGGTTTATCAAATTTTGTTTATCTTTTCAAAGAACCAGATTTTAGTTTCATTGATCTTTTCTATTGTTTTCTTTGTCTCTATTTCATTTATTTCTGTTCTGTTCTTTATGATTTCTTTCCTTCTACTGACTTTGGCTTTGTTCTTCTTTCTCTAGCTGCTTTAGGTGTAAGGTTAGGTTGTTTATTTGAGATTATTCTTGTTTCCTGAGGTAAGCTTATATCACTATAAACTTCCCTCTTAGAACCACTTTTTCTGTGTCCCATAGATTTTGGATTGTCATGTTTTCATTGTTATTTCATTGTTAGTTTCATTGTTATTTCATTGTTAGAACCATTTTTTCTGTGTCCCATAGGTTTTGGTTTGTAATGTTTTCATTGTTATTTCATTGTTAGTTTCATTGTTATTTCATTGTTAGAACCACTTTTTCTGTGGCACTTAGGTTTTGGATTGTCATGTTTTCATTGTTATTCCATGAAAACATGTTTTCATGTTTCATTGTTATTTTCATTGCTATTTCAGTTTTTTTATTTCTTCTTTGATTTCTTCAATGATCCAGTGGTTGTTTAACAGCATATTATTTAGCCTTCACATTTTCATGCTTTGTGTAGTTTTTTTCTTGTAGTTGGTTTCTAGCCTCAGCATTATTGTTGGAAAAGATGCTTAATGAGATTTCAATTTTTTTTTAAATACACTGAGGCTTATTTGGTGACCCAGTATGTGATATATCCTGATAAATGTTCTATTGAAAAGATTGTGTATTCTGTTGCTTTCAGATGGAGTGCTCTCTCTATATATGTCAATCAAGTCCATCTGGTCTAATGTGTCAAGTCCAGCATTTCCTTATTGATTTCTTGTGTGTTTGATCTGTCCATTGATGTAAATGGTGTGTTAAAGTCCCCTACTGTTATTGTATTACTGTTGATTTCTCCCTTTATGTCTATTAATATTTGCCCTGTGTAATTATGTGCTTCTATGTTGGGTGCATATATATTTGCAATTGTTATATCTTCTTAGATTGACCCCTTGGTCATTATGTAGTGTCCTTCTTTATCTCCTGTAATAGTCTTTATTTTAAAGTCTGTTTTGCCTGATATAAGTATTGTTACTCCAGCTTTTTTTTTAAATTTCCATTTGTGTGGAATACCTGTTTTCCATCCCCTCACTTTCAATCTGTGTGTGTTTTAGATCTGAAGTGAGTCTCTTTGGCAGCATATTTATGGGTCTTGCTTTTTGGATCCATTCAGCCACTCTTTGTCTTTTGATTGTAACATTTAGTCCATTCATATTTAAAGTAATTATCAATAGGTATGTACTTATTGCCATTTTGTTAATTGTTCTGGAATTGTGTTTTTAGGGTTTTTTTGTTCCTTTATACTTTTTCTGTCTTCTCTTGTGACTTGATGACTGTCTTTAGCGTTATGTTTGGATTCCTTTTTCTTTTTTTCTGTGTGTATATCTATCATATATTTTTGGTTTGCGTTTACCATGAGATCTATATATAGAAAGTTCTATATAGATATATACACATGACTGTTTTAAATTGCTGATCTGTTAATTTCAAATGCATTTTAAAAAGTCTGAGTTTGTATTCTTCTGATTAGTATTTTTGATATTGTGCTTTACATCTAATTGTTTTGTGTATTTGTTAACTGCTTTGTGGATATAGATGATTTTACTACGTTTGTCTTTTAACTTCCTCCTAGCTTTGTGCATGGATGATTTCCTAATTTTACTGTATGTTTGCCTTCACCAATGTGCTTTTTCATTTTGTAATTGTCTTGTTTCTAGTTTTGGCCTTTTCTTTTTCTCATGGAAAAATTCTTTAACCTTTGTTGTAAAGCTGATTTGGTGTTGCTAAACTCTTTTAGCTTTTGCTTGTCTGTAAAGCTTTTATCTCTTCATAATATCTCAACAAGAGTCTTGCTGTGTGGAGTATGCTTGGTTGTAGTTTTTTCCCTTTCATTGCTTTAAATGTATTGTGCCACTCTCTTCTGGCCTGAGAGTTTCTTTTGAAGAATCTGTTGATAGCCTCATGGGAGATCCTGTGTATGTTATTTGTTGTTTTTCCCTTACTGCTTTTAATAGTCTCTCTTTATCTTTCATTTTTGTCATTTTAATTACAATGTGTCTTAGTGTGTTCCTCTTTGAGTTAATCCTTTGTACCTCCTGGACCTGGGTAACTATTTCCTTTACCAGGTGAGGGAAATTTTTAACTATTATATTTTCCAGTATGTTCTCATCCTCTTTCTGTCTCTTTTCTCCTTCTGGGACTGCTGTAATGTGAATATTAGTGTGATTGATGTTGTCCCAGAGATCTCTTAAACTGTCCTAATTTCTTTTCTTTATTTTTTCTTTTTTTCTGTTCAGCATCAGTGATTTCCACTACTCTGTCTTCCAGCTCACTGATACATTCCTCTGTATCATTTATTGTATTGTTGATTCATTCTAGTATATTTTTCATTTTAGTTACTGAATTTATCTCTGTTTGGTTTTAATTTATATTTCCAAACTCTGTGTTAAAAACTTCTGACTTTTCTTTCTTTGCATGCATTCTTCTCCTGGGTTCTTTCATCATCTTTATGATTATTACCCTGAACTCTTTCTCACATTGATCACCTGTCTCCACTTCACTTAGTTTTTCTTCTGGGGTTTTATCTCATTCCTTTATGTAGAATGTGTTCCTCTGCTGCCTCATTTTGCCTAAGTTGTTGTTTTTATTTTTATGTATCTGGTAGGTTAGTTACAATCTCCAACCTCGAACAAGTACCTTCTGTAGGAGGTGTCCTCTGCATCCCAGCAGTACACTACCCTCTTGTCACCCTAGTTATATGCTCTAGGGGTTCTCCGTATGAGGGCTGTGTGGGCCCTTCTGTTGTGGCTGGCTATATGGGCAGTCTGGTAGGTTTGTGTTGGCCCCTAGTCTCGTTGGTTGCCAGGCCTTGCCTTGTGCGGATTCTGCTAGCTACTTGTTGGTTGGGCCTGGTCACAAAGCTGTTGACTGCAGAAATACAGAGGGCCCCAGAACTAGTGTTAGCTCATTGGTGGGTAAATTCAGGTCCTGGGATTAGTGCTAGACTATTGGCAGGCAGAGCAATGTCCCAGAGTCTTACTGCAGTGCCCAGCGTTCCAATAACTGGTGTCAGATCACTGGGTGGGTGGGGGGGGCGGGGGGGGGCTGATTCCTGATTCCTGACACAATTGGTTATGGCGTCTGGGGTATCCTGAAGCTTGTCTTAGCCTGCTAGTGGGCAGGGCCAGGACCCATCTGCTCCCAGGGCAGGGTCTCGCCTGATTTGGGAAGGCTGAGTCCAAAGACTGTGAGATTGTGGTTTTCTTGCAACAGGAGTCTGCTTCCTGGTGGGTGAGGCTTGTCCAGAGGCTAGAGCAGGCCTCCTGGAGGGCAAGACCAGTACCTGTCTGCCTGTGGGTGGAGCTGGGTCCCGGCTCTATGGTTTGCCAGTCTATATCTAGAGGCATGTCTAGAGGTGGCTGTGGGCTCAGGAAGTCTTTAGGCAGCCAGTCTGCTGATAGGTGGGGCCAGGTCTTGGTGCTAATGAGCTAGACGATAGATTCCACAATGGCACCCACAAACACCAGTGTCCACGTGGTAGAAGGAGCTCCTAAGAATAGCTGCCACCATTGTCTATGCCCTCACATTGAGCCACAGCTGCCCCGTGCCTTTCTTGAAGACTCTCCAAGACCAGCGAGTAGGTCTGGCCCAGGCTTCTATCAAATTATTGCTTTTGCCCTGGGTCCTGGAGCATGTGAGATTTTTTTTTTTTTTTTTTCAGTACGCGGGCCTCTCACTGTTGTGTCCTCTCCTGTTGCAGAGCACAGGCTCCGGATGTGCAGGCTCAGCGGCCATGGCTCACGGGCCCAGCTGCTCCACGGCATGTGAGATCTTCCCGGACCGGGACACAAACCCGTGTCCCCTGCATCGGCAGGCGGACTCTCAACCACTGCACCACCAGGGAAGCCCTATGTGAGATTTTTGTGTACACCCTTTAACAGTGAAGTCTTTATTTCCCCCATTCCTGTGTGACTCTTGAAATTAAACCCCACTGGACTTTAGAGCCAAATGCTCTGGTGACTTGTCTTTCTGGTGCAGGACTCCTGGGCTGGGGAGCCTGATGGGGGGCTCAGAACTCTCACTTCTGTGGGAGAACCTCTGTAGTATAATTATTCTCCAGTTTGTGTGTCATCCACCCAGGGGTATGGGACTTGATTATATCTAGAGTCTGCCCCTCCTACCCATCTCCTTGTGGTTCCTTATCTCTTTACTTGTAGAAGATCTTTTCCAGTGGGTTCCAGTCTTTTTCATTTATGGTTGTTCTACATATTGTTGTGATTTTGGGGTGCTCATGAGAGGAAGTGAGCTCAGGGTCTTTATACTATACCATCTTACATTAAGTAATTTAGAAAATAATAATGAATTGTCTTATTGTCATTTTAGTTATAAAGCTCATCGCTTTGTGTAGAATGGGAAGTTTTTGAGGACAGACTTTTTAATATTTGTATAGCGTTATATTTCATAAAAGGTGGACACACGCACACACACATTTAACACTACCAATCTTATTACTTCTTGAAAAGTATCTCAAAATAGACTTTCAAAAGTCATTATTAACCAGTTATTAGCTGTGTTTTGCATGTCCAATTCTACTATACTGAAAACTGTGATTTTCTTATTATGGAATATAATAATGGACTATATAATAAATGACCATTGCTATGAATTTTCTTTAACTGAGTGTAGACCTCATCATCACATCCTATGTTCAATTTAAAATTTTGAAGGTAATATATTTATGTTTACAACACTAGATTTTTTTAAAATTTAACACCATTTTTTACTGAGTTCATGAATAAAGAAGTTGTGTTTGAATTCTCCCTACCGGACTTTGGAATACTCAGTCACATAAATTGAAAAACCCAATATTCAGACTATGATAATTGACCCTGTGATGAGAAGATATGAAAAATTACCTCTTCAAAGAAGTAGGTTAAATAGATGTATTCTAAATGGCTTATATTATTGTAATAGACAAGAAAAATATATAAATCTAATGCATTTGAATACAAAGTTCTAAGAATAATTTTAGAAAAGGAGAAATGAGTCCAAAGAAAACTTTCTGAAGGAAATAAGCTTTGTAAATAAACGCTGTTTACTCATAGTGTTATTTTTCAATCCTATAATGATAAATGCTTTTCTGTTTGAGTAGGTAACACTGCAAAGATGACAATATGAGTACCTAGTTCATGGAATATGCCTGTTTTTTGCATGATGAAAACTTACATTTCTGAAGAATTTTTTTTCAAATTTATATTGGGCTTTATTTATGAAACCAAACTTATGAAATTAAAAATATATATGCTAAAAATTAGATCTATCTAGTAAAAAAGAAGGTTTAGGTGAATTATTCTGAGGTGATTTCAGTTTTAGTCAGCTTGATTTATTTAGCAAAGATCATCTACTTTAAAAGTGCTTGCAGTGTAAATTCTAAGTACTTTGTAAAAACTCCAAAATTCCCAGGTGTTGTTATCTCTGAGTGTTATATTAAGGAATGAAATAACCCTGTGTCATTTGGAAAATTATTTGAAAACAATAAGCTTGCACATCAACTTCTTTCAGTAAGAACTTAACTCTAGCCAGTGTTTTTAGTAGCAGCGAAAGAAATGGCAAAACGGCGAGAAATGCAACTTTATTGCCAGCATTTCATTGTTAATGCTGGGGAGATGGTTACATCAATATCAGGAAAATGGATCAAAATCGAAGAATAGGGCTTCGCTGGTGGCGCAGTGGTTGAGAGTCTGCCTGCCGATGCAGGGGACATGGGTTCGTGCCCTGGTCTGGGAGGATCCCACATGCCGCAGAGCGGCTGGGCCTGTGAGCCATGGCCGCTGAGCCTGCGCGTCCGGAGCCTGTGCTCCACAACTGGAGAGGCCACAACAGTGAGAGGCCCGTGTCACGAAAAAAAAAAAACAAAAACTGAAGAATAACTGAAATTTCAAGTCAAGTAACTTGTCTTTAAGTCTGTTAGAGAGCAATAATGAACAGAAGGAAAAGTACATTAAATTCTTGGGACAGTGAAAAGCTTAAATGTTATTAAATATATTTAAATGTGCTCTATCTCATTGGTAAAATTAGTGATTAAAGTGATTATTTTATCACTAAAATTTTTATGTAAGAATTTCAGAGATGATTACATATACTAATTTGCTAGTGGAGTTACTATGATACTTTAGGTTGGATTTGAAAAAAAATAATAGAATCTATGAACTATTAGGGGGAAAATGAATGAAATAAAACAACTGGCTGAGTTTTCACTTGACCTTTGACATCTTTTATGCAATAGGACAAGCATTTCTTTTGCAGCAAAATTTGAGTTATATGTTGCCCTCCTTTATAGATGCAAACCTTACTTTACAGATAGATGCTATTTTTTGCAACCATATATTGCTATGTTGCTTGCTTCAAATCAGTAATAAAAATTAAGAAAATAGGACTTCCCTGGTGGCGCAGTGGTTAAGAATCTGCCAGCCAGTGCAGGGGACACAGGTTCAATCCCTGTTCTAGGAAGATCCCACATGCCACAGAGCAAATAAGCCCATGTGCCACAACTACTGAGCCTGCGCTCTAGAGCCCGTGAGCCACAACTACTGAACCTACATGCCACAACTACTGAAGTCTGCAAACCTTAGAGCCCATGCGCCATAACTGCTGAGCCCACATGCCACAGCTACTGAAGCCGGCGTTCTCTAGGGCCCACATACCACAACTACTGAGTCTATGTGCTGCAGCTACTGAAGCCCGTGCACCTAGAGCCTGTGCTCCACAACACAGAGAAGCCACCACAATGAGAAGCCCATGCACCACAATGAAGAGTAGCCCCTGCTTGCCACAACTAGAGAAAGCCCATGCACAGTAACAAAGACCCAACACAGCCAAACCCCCCCCCAAATTAAGAAAATATTGTAAAATATGTTATTATACAAGTTAATGTTGTTTTCCAGATGCAATGAATGCTAATGAAATAATGTTTAATAACATTATATTTTCATTTGAAAGCATTTTCTGGTTTCTCTTGTTGGAAAGAAATTATTTTGCCATCTTTTTAGCTTTGCCACATTTATTTATCAAACCTATGTACATTGTAGTTATCCAAACCATATGGGGTTAAATTTTAAAATGCACAATTGTTTCATATCATATCATATCTATATTAATTATAATATAGATACGATATTGACTTTCAATGCCTAAGTACTACATGTAGCAGTTTTCAAAGGAAATATCCACACAATTAGTATCTCCAGCTATAGAATTTGTTCCCTAACATTTATATTCATATCAGGAAGTTAATCTCTATATAAATGCATTTTAAGAGCCTTATTGTTTTTGAGTCTATTCATTTCAAGGACATTGTATGTGAATGAGCTGATAATTTTACTGATATCCACATAACTGTTCCTAAAGTCTAGTATATGAATAATTATCCACAGTGCTATGTTTCAGGGAATTATTTGTTGTGAAAGCCTTTATGTCTTAAATATAGAAGAACAACTTTGAACAGATAGTAACAGCTAATGAAAAGCTGGCAGAATTAGGGCTCCAAATTATAGCAGCTATGTGAATATAATTATAATTAAAAGTCATTTTTGAAAATGTAGCTTTTAAATCATAATCCACAAAATAACAGGTTATGTGAGTAAATGACAGCTATGTAAGGTAGGATACTTTTAGACATTCATCATTTCTCATTCAAATATCCACTATTTCTAGCCTATACCAAGTTTTGTTGCATCTAATGTGACTTTACTGCTTTGTATAGTAATAGATATTTATGTCTCACAAAATTATCTTTGTAAAAACCATGTCATGTTTACCTTAATATTTTTCTTTCATAATCCTATGCTTTATCAGGGATTTCATCAATCAATCCAACATGAAAATAAATACACATCTGGTTATTCATTCTCTAGACTTCTGTGGAATTTTTGTTTCTCAGAGTTCAATTGTAAAGGTCATTTGCACACGGAGATAAATAAAAATCATTTTATATTAATTTTGCTCTTCATTGAAACACAAAAATAACTTGTTTTGGGACATATCACAAAAAATTGCCTCCTAAGAATCAATATATGTAGAATCCATTTAATCCCCTTCAGAATATCCTTATATTTGATCCTGTGATCAGGTGTGTCATGTATTGACAAAGAGCTGTGGGCCATTCCTGATCAATGGAAATGTTTATGTGTAAAAAGTACACACTTGGGAGATGAGATAGACAGAGAGAGAGAGAGCGAGAGTGAGAGCGAGTGTAATGAGTTATCTTGGGTAAAAGGATGGCAGGAGAAACAATCTCCAACATGGATAACAAATGACTTATTATTTTCATTGAGTTATCCTATTCCTGCTGAGCTTAACATATAAATATCATAATTTCTTAAACTATCAGGATGTGTATATAGTTTTGGGAAAAATCTAGTTAGTCTAAGTTTATGATACTATCTGCTATACATTCCTGCCTTCATCTTTACAAAGTGTAAATTGAGAAATAACAGCAAGTCTAATGTAATGAAAATAATTATGATGATCAATAATGGGCTTTCTTCCATGACAGCGTTTCTGGAGGAGCAATCAGGATTAATCAATAGGACTGCTTTAATGATAGACCCTGTTATATTCAGACAAAGAACTTTTCCTGATCAAGAGGTTGCTTTAGTGTCATTGGGGTCATAGAATATAGATCTGTAAATTAGTTCAACAAAAAGTCCTGAAGATATTATGTCTGACAAATGATAGAAACTTGGGGGAATCCCAAAGAGCATATTTAGGCCATTCTTAAATCTTATTTTTAATAAAGTATATTGATTTTCTCTTATAACAAATAAAATTTTGATAAAAATGTAGCATTTGCTTAAATGATATGTGGTCTGAAATGTGATCTTTCTTAGTTTGAAACATATAGAAATACAAAAATATCAATCAACAGCGTTTTCAGGACTTGAAAAGCTCAGAAAAGTGAGCCCAAGGCTTAATTGTTTGCAGCATTGCATAGCATAACATCTTTGCTTTTTAATAGAAATGAAACTATGTGTCCCAAAACAAATACTGAAAATAAGGCAGTTTTGATTCCTAAAATGTTTTGAAAATATGGTATTATTTTGACAAAAAATTTACCCTATTATCAATAAGTGTTTTCCTTAAAATTTTGGGGATACCCTATGGTATTGAGAATGTTTGATTCTTGTTTGGCAATTTGAGGATATCCTGGGGATCAAATATCTTTTTATCTAGTATTTTCTACTATTTGCCTATAAAAAGTGATGTGGTATTGCAGATATGGATAATAATTTCCTCTGGAGAGATTAAAAAAAAAGACTATTGATTTTTTTCCTTTATTCCTTTTGAGTTCTTGAAAATAAATATTTCATAACTCCACTGATAGTCAACTGGCTGTCGGTCATAAAAATATTAAAGGAAAATTTATTTTGGGCTTTGAATTTCCAATTTAAGCAAACTATGTTTTGGCCAATTTTCTTATACTAGGGAAGAAAAGAAAACTAATAACTAATCAAAAATAATTGATCTAGAGGCAATTTTCAATGAAAACTGAGGCTATCTTCACAGCCCAAAGTTAAAAAGAATTAGATACTCTTCTAAGGAAGGGTATATATGTTTAATTAATGACACTTTACTAAATATTTATTACATATTCATCATACATTTATTACATTTGTCATAAAATATTAACTAGGAGTCTTCTTTTCCCCGTGTTCTGGGAATATAGAAGTGACATATAATTCAAAGTCCCTGCCATCATGAAGCTGGCCTTTTAATGAAGGATGACTAAAAATAAACAAATAAGCAAATACATGTAATGTTAAAGAATATAAGTGAATAAGTAAATGAAAAACGATAAGGGGAAATGGAACACATGGGCAAGAAAGTTCAATTTTACATAAAGTTTTCAAGGAAGACCTCTCAAATTAATAGACGTTTGAGCTAGATGGAATCCAGACGAAGTGAGGAAATAGTGAGGATAAGGATAAGTGTGATAATAGTATACTAGGATAAAAGAAACAGGACATGATAAAGACAGGAGCAGGAGTCAGCTTGTTTGGAAGAAATTGGGGTTAGAGATTTAGTTTGATGCCAAATATTTGATAAGTTTAAGATATCAAAGCATGTCTTAATGGCCCTGTAATATGATCAAGGTAGTAATTTTTTATTCCTATTTGTATGGGTCACAGAGTGGTCAGTATCTAAGAAGTGTTGATTGTATATCCCTCTTCTTTTGGGGGGTGTCCCTACTTTTGTATCCTCAGCTCTTACCTGAGGCCCTGATACAAAATAGATTCTGTGTATATACTTGATAAGTGGAACTGAACTTGCTAGCAATAAAATAAGTGTCTGATGAGTTCACAAGGAAAACAATCATTTACTTACAAACCGTAGTATAATCTTCACTTTTTCCAACTAAAAGGAGAAAAACAGAAGTGATTTTCCTCACTTGTTAATATGGTTTCATGAGAAAGTAATTATAGAAATTTGCCCACATGCATTGAGAAGTTAGTTCAATACATGAAAGACCCTGTAGCTAAATTGACACTCGTTCAATCAAGATTACTATGCTTAGGTAAGTAAAGCCTAAATATCATCCTGATTCTTCAAATAATAGCCACAATTTCCAAAAAGTCTTATGAGTGGCATGTTTAGAGAGATTATTATATAGATGTAGATTTTATTATGCTATCAGAATTTCCAATAAAACCTAAAAACAGTGGTTTGCAAACTGTTAACATAATCATCTGTCTTTGTGTTAACATAAGCATGGCTGTGTTAACATAATCATCTGTCTTTATATATAGTTATATATCAATTCTTAGGGCTCATCCCAGACCTACTGAATTAGAACATCCAGGACTAGAGCCTGAAAAATGTACTTTGTGGAGGTTTCTTAGTGATTTTGTTGCCTCTGTTTTTTAAATTGGAATATAGAAACTACATTCAATCACACAATGCATCCCCATACTTATATCCTGTTAAGTTCTAATTATGCAAAATTCACCATGCTAAGCACTGATATGTCCACACAAAACCTTGAAGAATATATGTATCTGTATATGTTAGCTAAGCTTGTCTAGGCTTCACTAGCAGTGTCTCTAAATTGTAGTAATTTAGGCAATTAAACTTAATCTTTCACTCATAATATTCCAGACAGGTGTTCAGATTAGAGGCACATCTCCTTTCCATTGTTATTCAGGGACCCATAACTGGGTTTTCCATCACAGTCATCTGGAAAGGGGAAGGGACATGAAAAAGTATGTATTGGAGATATCAATAAGCCAGGTCCAAAAGCAGTAAACACTACTTCTGTTCATTTTCCAGTGAAGAAAATTTAGTTACATCGTCATACCTAATTATAAGGGAGACTAGGAAAGATAGTCTAGCTATATGCTCAGGAAAGGGAAGAATAGGTTTTATTGGACATCTGGCTGTTTTGACTTTAGTGTGAACATTATAGTTTAGAGATGAGTACTGGCCAGTAACGCACAGAAAACAAATTTTAAAACCCTTTCAAAAACAGTATGTACTTCTGCACAGTAAGATGACTACAGAGGGAAGAATGTATTTGGTTGTAATATCAAATTATTGTACCACTGTGCTTGCATGGGAAAGCTGAGTTTAAACTAGCTAGGATATAATTTTTTGAAAACAGAAAGTGAGGTACAGTTATTTTTTTTTTTTCTCACAGTTTTCCTTTTTCTTTAGCTACTTGAAGGGAGAGAAATTTTATCAGATACATCACTTGAAAAATAGAGGAACACAGTCACTTGGGAAAAGTTAGCCCTTTAACAAAATGATTGTAGTCTGGAGCTTAAAAAGGAAGTTGCAGTTTTTATAAGAATACATATATATATATATTCATTAATATATATGTATGTATATACACACACATACTGGGGGAAAGATTGAGATTCAGGAAAGGTGATTTTGATATTCAAATTTTAGCTTTTTGTGTTTTATTAGGTGCTATTATGATACCTCTAAAATTTATATGCATTCTGTTACATAGAATATTGTTTGTTTCTGGCTCCTGGGTGAATGAGTAAGGGGACATACTGGGGAGAGATAGACAATACGGATTTGGAACAGCATGGATGGTTATTGATAAAATGAGAATAGCACAACAGGAGCAGATAACTAATCAATAATAATAAATTGTGGGGAAAGTACAGGGTTTTCAATAATAATGGGGGACTAATAGTCCTGTTATTTTCCTCAGTATTAAAAAAAAGTACATCGACAGATGAATGGATGAAGAAGATGTGGTACATATACACAATGGAATATTAGTCAACTATTAAAAGGAACAAATTGAGTCATTTGTAGAGATGTGGATGGACCTAGAGACTGTCATACGGAGTGAAGTAAGTCAGAAAGAGAAAAACAAATATTGTATATTAACACATATATGTGGAATCTAGAAAAATGGTACAGATGACCCTATTTGCAAAGCAGAAATAGAGACACTGATGTAGAGAACAAACATATGGACAGCAAGGGGGGAAATGGGGCAGGTGGGATGAATTGGGAGTTTGGGATTGACATGTATACATTGTTTTATATGGAACAGATAACTAGTGAGAGCCTACTGTATAGCATGGGAAACTCTACTCGATGCTCTGTGGTGACCCAGATGGGAGGGAAATCCACAAGGAAGGGGATATGTGTATACATATGGTTGATTCACTTCACTGTACAGCAGAAATTAGCACAACGTTGTAAAGCAACTATACTCCAATTAAAAGATCTAAACAACTCATAGAGAACAGTATAAGCCCATAATTTAGTCAAGGGCGGGAGTCTGAACTTAAGGCTATTACGTCTATGCAAGTTCTAAGAAAGTAAAGATTATTTTACAGTAAAAAAAAAAAAAAAGTTTACCTTCTTGTTGGAACTTTATAAGTTATACAAATATGTATTTAAATACATAATTCAGTGGGATAATGATATGAACATGGCATTCTAAGGAAGGCAAATAAGAGGGACATTTCATCCAGAAGAGGACATGCAAGTCTATTTAAAGGAAGTACCATCTTAGATGAGATATGAAAGATGAGTAGGATCAAACCACACAGGATGTAAATGGGCGTATTTCAAGAAAAGGGAATAGCATATGTAAAGGACCCAGGTCTAAAGAAAGCATGTGCTATCACACCAATTGAATTCATATCTATGGAACTGGAGAGAGGGCAGGTGAATTTGGTTATAGGGGAAGAAATGGAACAGAGACAGAAGCAGTAAGAAGAGAGAGCTAGTCAGGAGCTAAATACAACTAGGCTGTATAGGCTATAATTTATATTTTGGACTTTAAGAACAACAATTATTGAGTGCCCACTATATTAGTAGTAGGGAAAGTTTTGTGGCAATCTATTGAAAATCCAGTTATAGCTTATGTGCTTAAAAGCAAGATTGGTAGAAAGATATATTATTGCTAAAAATAAAAGCATATGCAAAGGTTAGGAAGACTAGATTTGAGTGAGTATTGTGTAGGAGGTGATGATGAAGTCATCGTGGATGAGATGAGCTTCTAATAAATATAATATACAGAGGTAATGTAGAAAATGAATTTCTTCCCTTCCTTCTTCTATCCATTGTTTTTTTTCCTTCTCTCATTTAATCACTCTCCTTATTTTCCATAGGAATGGATTTTTTAAAAAGGAAAATGTTACTCTTAAACTAAGAAAGAATGAACTCTCTGGGTGACAAAAGTGAAAAAGAATATCAACATTAGAGTGAAGAATAAGATCAAAGAGCTCATAAATAGAATAGCTGTATTACTATTACTAATAGCTGATATAACTCCTAATGTCTGGGAGTTAGGGCTTAGGCTCTGTAATAGAAAGGATATTATGAAAATAGTTTCCTCCTTGTAGAGAACAGACTAAACTAGATAAATGAAGCTAGGAGTCATGAAATTGTCTACTGTTTGAGACATAGAAACCAGAAAAACTTTATCTCCTATACCAGGAGGCAACAAGCAGATTGGCTATCTGTCCTGGGCTGTGAGTAGAACAGTAATAATCTATAATAAATCATAATCATAAGATTGCATGGCACAAACCATTATGAGGTTGCCCTAGAATGATGTGGTTGGAAATAACTGAAAAATCAACATTCAAACTTATTTGGCCTGAGTAAAACTATAAGGCTCAGAAAGAGAGAAACTCAAAATAGCATTATAATAATACATTCAGATTCCAGGGCACATGTTTCTCACAGATAACATCCACTAAAAATATATTTAACATAAGAATCATTGTAAATCACACGTATAAATAAAACATCTTGAAGGACAGTCAGCGAGGCAAAACAAATAGAACCATATGCAGTCTAATAAACAGAGATAGCATGATAATAATAAGTGTATTTCATATCAATGAATGAACTGATCATAGATATTGAAAAGGAATGTAAAATATGAGCCAAGACCAGGATGTCATGGAAAATGTATAGGCACATTTGAAAAATTACAAAAATTGAAACTGAAAACATAATTTTATAATATAATGTAATGTATGACTAGGAGAGCACAATAGACCATCTGTAAAGATAACTGGTAATTTTAAAGATATATTTGAAAAGAAAAACTGGATTAGACACAGAGAAATAAACACATTAAAAATATTATTACAGAAGATTTTAAAAAGGAAGGATAGCATGAAGTCTGGGTACAGTGATGGTCTTTAAGCATATGCCTAGAACCAGAGTGAGAACTCTTAGCTTATGCATGTCCTACATCTAGTTTGGAACTCTGAGAATGGGAACATAAGACAGAAGTGAGGAATCTGCACTGCATAAACAGTGCTCCAGGTTTAAGACATTTATATATAGGACAGCCTTAGAAATGAGGCAGGAGATGACTTGAATTAACACATTCAGATAAATTTTCCTACATCCAATATAATTAAAAGTGGCAGAAAATAGCATTGCTTTATTTGTCATTTCACCTTCTGTTAATGACAATTACCCACCTAAGATCTTATTTTTGCAAGTTAAATCTGGGTCCCAGTCCAAGAAATATTTTCTAACACATAACATTTATTTGAATGCAGCATAGATTGAAATTATCCGTATACATCTTTTTTCATTAATTTTATTCCAGATTTTTTTTTTTTACCAGTAGTCTTACTATGAAGTAGGCATGCATATTTGAAATACAAAGCAGGATGAAATTCTTTTACATGTAGTTGAAAGAGTATAAATAATCCGCAACTATTAAAACTTTAGAAATGCATTAGTATTGAATAGGGACTTAAAATTTTCACAGGTCTTCAGAAAACAGTATCTACTTGATTATATTTATGATAAATGATCATGACTATCTCCAAAATGATAGAATATGTAATTTTAAAAATATATATATAAAGTCTACCAGTGGGAATTAAATTTGGAAAGTGACCAAAATCAAATTTGGCTAATCTATTTTATTCTGTGAAATACCTCTTTACTAAATTTTCTAAACCTGTTGTGTTATTGCCAACAACTGAGTTAATAAAAATTACTGTAGAGGACTGAGAATTATTTACCTAGGAATATTCAGATATACAGGATTTACCTAGAACCTCATGCCAAGTTGGAGAATGAGAATCTTCTTAATTGCTGGCAAATGAAACACTTTTATGGAATAATTTCATATTTTTTCAACTATGCATTTATCTGGAAAAATAAAATTTCCTAAAGACTTGGAGGTCAATTGACTGGTGTGCTAAGAATTCCCAGGAAATTCTGAGGAGCAAATTGATGTAGGATTGATTAGGAACAGGAATAAAATAAAAAAGAATTATTGACATGAATCAAAATTATGGGGTGGAATATATAGTCCCTCTCTATAACCCCAGAAAGCATCAGCAATGTTTCTCAAACTCACACTCAGATAAAAAACAAATTGTGACTTAGGTAAGGAGAGACTTTATTCAAATGCATCTTATTTTGCAAAAGGGGATAAAAGGACTATTGTAATAGGGGAAGGGGTACTACTGTGATAAGGATAATATTCTGACCATGATATCTGCAAGCAACTCAAAAATTAGCTGGAAAGGAGCTTTTAATTTACCAATATTCAGTGAAAGTAATTTATTTTTTTTAATTTTGGAAATGAAATTGTGGCTTAGATTCTCAGTGAGATTTATTTGGTGTAAGATAAATATAGACAAAAGGCTAAACAACTATAGTATTAAGTGGCACTGAGGTTGTAACAGAGGAAATTTGCAGAAATCTTCAACAAAACTATAGAATTTCCATGGACTATGTAATTAGTATAGATTCCATTATAATTAATCTCTATCTACAACCACTAACATTTACTTGTTACTATTTTTTTTTAATTTATTTTTGGCTGCTTTGGTTCTTTATTGCTGTGCGCAGGCTTCTCATTGCGGTGGCTTCTCTTGTTGCAGAGCACGGGCTCTAGGCACGCGGGCTTCAGTAGTTGTGACACACGGGCTCAGTAGTTGTGGCTCATGGGCTCTAGAGTGCAGGCTCAGTAGTTGTGGCGCACGGGCTTAGTTGCTCTGCAGCATCTTCCCGGGCCAGGGCTCGAAGCTGTGTCCCCTGCATTGGCAGGCGGATTCTCAACCACTGCACCACCAGGGAAGCCCTAGTTGTTACTATTTTATAAAACCCTCTTTCATCAACACTCTGAGGTCTATTTTGTGATGTCTTTATTTCACCTGGAATGAATATAAGTAAACTTGAGATCTAAGCTATATTGGTTTGGTAGAGATATTTTTATTTTAGGAGCATAATGTAAAATAGCTAAATTTTTATCTTCCATTAGAGATAAGGTTATATACAAAAGTCTACAATTTAAAAATAAATACAAAACAGGGTGCTATGCTATTTAAAAACATGAAATTAAACACAAAAAAGAAAGTAAACAAACAAACCAAAAAGCTGATAAGATTTAAATTGGCTTGACTTGGGAAAACAGGAATTACAATGGGGAGTGGTATGACAATGGCCGCCATTTTAGGTTTTTATTTCATTTTTAAAAGATACGTTACCTAAAATTAATGTAGATTAAATGAATTTAAGAGTAACAACTCACTAAAATTCTTCCCTGGAAGTTCCTAAGAATCAATTGATTTTTTTCCTTTGTGCCATTTTAACCATATTTCTTAAGTTGTCCTTTGATGAGTAATGGATGGGGAGTGTGAGGAATGAGGGCATGGAAGAATGAGTTGTTAAATCTAAAACAAAATTCTCAAGGAGTTTTATTTTGGTTGAGATATTCCTTGCTTAGAAGTCTAGAAAAGACGATAGGTTTATAGATTTTTTTCTAACCTTCGAAGTGTAAATAACAGTGTAAGTGTATTTTGCAAGGGTGTTAAGAGAATAAATTATTAGTGATAAACCTGGCACTCAATATTTTTACAAATTTGTACTTCCCTTGATACTCGCCATACTTTGATTTTTAAGAGCTTCAAATTTCATAGAAATGACATCCAAGGGAAGGGAGTAAAAAAGAGGTGAGATATTTATGTCAAAATCAGTGTAATCTTAAACCAAAAAGATATTTAGGTCTTCCCAGTGGCTGCTTTACTTGTGATAGGATCCTCTCCATTTAAGTCAGCTCAAGCAGTTCATGAACGAGTCCTCTGCAGTAGCAAATGCTTTCTCCTTTTGCCAGCTGTAGCTACCCACTGGCTTCTGCTTTATAAAAATGGTTTAAATCTGAAGTAAAACACACAATTAGAAGTTTGTGTACATACAGTATTTTTATTCACTGAACGGACTTTGTACAATGTTATACACTAAATGGCATCTTTTCCGTGTTCAAGAAAATGTAAACATATGGGGGTTGGTTAATTACTAACCAGGGTAATTAAGTAGCTGTGTACACTACTTTCTTTGCAGATTTTCATGTAACTCACAGTTGAAAATTCAAACCTTCATTTCCGTTAAACTTAAGAGAATTGTAAATACTGTTGATTTTCCCCTCGATTTTCCCCTAACTATTCTTTGCAAGGAGTAGGCAATATACAACAGAAGAATATTGCAGTTTATTTTTATCAGAGCCTTGACTCCTAGAGTTGTTTTACTTTATGTGAAGATTTCCATTACAGAAGATTTCCATTATCTTCCTTTCTAAGGTGTTTGCTATTTGGTCATGAGTCATTTGAAGAAAAAATGGTTTAAAATTAAATGTGCTTCGTAATGCAGATAATTTTCAGTGATTCTACTGTTATTTGTACTGAAGACTTCCATGAACTTACTTATAGTATTTCTAAACTACCATTAATGGAAAAAAATATTGTATTTAACAAACAGTCATCCCTTCTTGTGCTCTGACGGCTCTGAAAGAAAATGAAATAAAAATGCCCTAAATATTTTCTAAAAATGAAGTTACAATATAGTACATACGCTGCCAGCCCTTTTGAACTAATAGAGCACCAGAAATTGTGAAATAGAGTAAAATAAATTTAAAAATATGCTTCAAAGTGCAGGTTATAGGCAGGGAGCAGTGATTTTTGGAAACTCAAACACCTGTGTTTTTGTGGCCCCTATTCAGACATAATACTAGTGTCACTAAATAAAAATAGCACCTTTTTCATATCCCATTCATATCCCTTGCCCATCCTGGTAGGGGAGATTTACTGGTTAAGAGAACATTCTTAATATCCCTTCCATGGAAGAAATTATGCCAGCTTATGCTCAGGCCCATGGGGACACTGCCCAGAACCAGGCCTGTGTTCCTGAAAAGGTTTGCAGTAAGCTTCTTACTCTTTTCTGTTCTATGTGAAAATGATCCCAAAAAACTAGACTTGCATTGTATACTTACACATGGCTCGCCATGCATGATAACACTAATGTTTGTTGAACCTCATTGGTAGGGTCACGTCATCAAAATTAACACAGCTGTTTTGTGTACCTTCTAGTTTGATCCATATCCATCATGAAACCAAGTAAAACTGAAACATTTATATTTGCCACTCATTCACGTGAAATATTAAAGAGTTTTTAAGGAAGACATGTTACTTAATGAATCTTAATCATTTTAGTAAGTTAATTCTTGAATGTACATTCTAATAGCTGAATCACTTATTATCAAATATGCCCCTCTGCCAAGCTGAGGCTTATTGTATCCTTTTCCACTACTCAGCAGAATGAACTCCAACCCTCCATTTGAGCATTTATCATATTCTATCTTATGTCACTTATTGTTTGCTATTTTTTATTGTCTAAATGAACTTTTGTTGAACTTCGCATTCAGCTATATTTTTTTTACAGCTAGATTGCTGTGTAACTCATAATCAGCAGTAAAGGGATTAAGATCTTTTCTACAAACATCTCCATAAACAATAAAAAGCATATCTTGAAACCTTCTTTTTTGATAACTGATAAGGGAATTTTAATAGAATATAAAAAAAGGGAAAGTAATAGAGCCAAAATCTGTTTGCCTACTTTCATGTTTGCCTTCCAGTCTGTTCCTCCACCTCATCCCATTTCAGGCTCCTCATAGTAGCTCTCACTCTAAAGTACAAATTGTGTCATGGCTCTTCTTTGCTTGAAACCCTTCAGAAATTTCCCTTTGACCTACAAAAATTTGAATCTATGAATGGCTATCCACTCACCTCCCTCAAATGTTATAATTAAAGCAAACCGCAGCCCAAATTCTGTCATACATACATACATGTATTAGAAAAACATTCATTAGAAAACAAGCACAGACAGTTCATGAACCTGTTCACTAAGCTCTCTGTCTTTTTTCATGTACTCCTGCCTCTTGTATGTAAAGTTCTATCAGGGCATGGTACAACAACCCTTGGGTTGGGTTCTGTAGCCTTGTAGCTGGCCTAAGGCAACAGCATTCACCTCAAACTCATAGCAAGATACATGCTGATTAACAAACTATGATTCACTGGTAAACATTTATATCATATTTATCATACCACTTGGCAAAACCTCACATATTGACAAAAATAAGGCTCACTGAAGGGATTATAATAGTGCCTCTGAAGTGTGATCTTTCTGAAATAATGTCAGTTGACTACCCCTCTGCTGTACATTTTCTCTAAGGATAACTTATTACCTTGATTTGAAGCTTGAATTAACTAGGACAATATAATATACTTTCTAGGCTGAAGTATACAAAATTACAGACATCTTAAAATGATTTTGACTTTTTTCTGTATTCAATTTTATTCATGAAAGTATTACATACTTTTAATTAAAAACTCAAAAAGTAAGAAGGGTATAAAATTAAAACAAAAGTTCTTCTTTCTCAAAAGTATCCTCTTAGTTCATAGAAATGGAAGACCAGTGTCAAAGTGTATAGAATTCAACAGTTGGAGGAAAAGGTAAGTTGTCAGCAATAGGAACATTGTGTAAAACATGAGAATTTAGAAGATTTGGAAAGCAGAAGATCACAGAGAAGAGGGAGATTGCTACCCATATTTTTAAGTCAAGGGCTGAAAAGCAACCAGCATCTGGATTTAATAGGTAATGAAAAACAGCCATCACTCATAGATTTAATTTCAAAGTGTGTTTTCAATCACATGGATATGTTTTGGCACTATGACCATTGTCAAGTTAGCCATGATTGGCCATGATAAAAATAAAAGTGGTGAATATATTCTTGCTAAAAATTTGGACAAGTTTTAGTACTATGAATATCAGCTAATGCTATAAAATAATTTTATTCATTACCAAAAGTACCAGAGAATAAATAATTTTGAAAAATTCCATAATGTTAAGTAATTTTTAGAGAAAGTATACGTAGAAATATATTGAATTGAATTGTTCCTCACTGTAATGGCTAAAAAGGCATAGTTTTACCATCTTTCACAAGAATCTATTATTGTGAGAGATACAACACACAGAGAAATAAAGTGCTCCTATATATCTATACTGACCATATTTATCCATCTGATGGTTCTCTGAATTTTGATTCCCATTGGAAATTCCTGGTGATATTATGCAAATATACATTATTACAGGGGAAAATTCTTTATTGATAGGATTTAGTGAAAAACAATTTCAAGGAATTATGTTAACAAAATCTCGGCTAATTCACAGTGTAAATTGTTAAAGTCAAAAGATATTAACAGAAATCAAAGAGGAAATCAAAAAATACCTAGATACAACAGACAATGAAAACACGACAACCCAAAACCTATGGGATGCAGCAAAAGCAGTTCTAAGAGGGAAGTTTATAGGAATACACTCCTACCTCAAGAAACAAGAAATATCTTAAATAAAAAACCTAACCTTACACCTAAAGCAATTAGAGGAAGAAGAACAAAAAAACCCCAAAGTTAGCAGAAGGAAAGAAATCATAAAGATCAGATCAGAAATAAATAAAAAAGAAATGAAGGAAACAATAGCAAAGATCAATAAAACTAAAAGGTGGTTCTTCGAGAAGGTAAACAAAATTAATAAACTATTGGCCAGACTCATCAAGAAAAAAAGGAGAAAACTCAAATCAATAGAATTAGAAATGAAAAAGGAGAAGTAACAACTGACACTGCAGAAATACAAAGGATCATGAGAGATTTCTACAAGAAACTATATGCCAATAAAATGGACAACCTGGGAGAAATGGACACATTCCTAGAAAGGCACAACCTTCTGAGACTGAACCAGAAAGAAATAGAAAATATAAACAGGCCAATCACAAGCACTGAAATTGAGACTGTGATTAAAAATCTTCCAACAAACAAAAGCCCAGGACCAGATGGCTTCACAGGCGAATTCTATCAAACATTTAGAGAAGAGCTAACACCTCTCCTTCTCAAACTCTTCCAAAATATAGCAGAGGGAGGAACACTCCCAAACTCATTCTACAAGGCCACCATCACCCTGATACCAAAACCAGACAAAGATGTCACAAAGAAAGAAAACTACAGGCCAGTATCGCTGATGAATATAGATTAAAAAAATCCTCAACAGAATACTAGCAGACAGAATCCAAGAGCACATTAAAAGGATCACACAGCATGATCAAGTGGGGTTTATCACAGGAATGCAAGGATTCTTCAATCTACGTAAATCAATCAATGTGATACACCATAGTAACAAATTGAAAGAGAAAAACCATATGATCATCTCAATAGATGCAGAAAAAGCTTTTGACAAAATCTATACACATTTATGATAAGAACTCTCCAGAAAGTACACATAGAGGGAACTTACCTCAACCTAATAAAGGCCATATATGACAAACCCACAGTCAATAGCATTCTCACTGGTGAAAAACTGAAACCATTTCCTCTAAAATCAGGGATAAGACAAGGTGTCCACTCTCACCACTATTATTCCACATAGTTTTGGAAGCTTTAGCCACAGCAATCATAGAAGAAAAAGAAATAAAAGGAATCTGAATCAGAAAAGAAGAAGTAAAGCTGTCACTGTTTGCAGATGACATGATAATATACATAGAGAATCCTAAAGACGCTACTAGAAAATTACTAGAGCTAATCAATGGATTTGGTAAAGTGGCAGGATACAAAATTAATGCACAGAAATTTCTTGCATTCCTATGCACTAATGATGAAAAATCTGAAAGAGAAATTAAGGAAACACTCTCATTTACCATTGCAAGAAAAAGAAGAAAATACCTAGGAATAAAGCTACCTAAGGAGACAAAAGACCTCTATGCAGAAAACTGTAAGACACTGATGAAAGAAATTAAAGATAATACAAACAGATGGAGAGAAATACCATGTTCTTGTACTGGAAGAATCAACATTGTGAAAATGACTATACTACCCAAAGCAATCTACAGATTCAGTGCAATCCTTATCAAACTACCACTGGCATTTTTCACAGAACTAGAACAAAAAATTTCACAATTTGTATGGAAACACAAAAGACCCCGAATAGCCAAAGCAATCTTGAGAAAGACAAACGCAGCTGGAGGAATCAGGCTCCTGGACTTCGGACTGTACTACAATGCTACAGTAATCAAGACAGTATGTACTGGCACAAAAACAGAAATACAGGTCAATGGAACAGGATAGAAAACCCAGAGATAAACCCACCCACATATGGTCACCTTATCTTTGATAATGGAGGCAAGAATATACAATGGAGAAAAGACAGCCTCTTCAATAAGTGGTTCTGGGAAAACTGGACAGCTACTTGTAAAAGAATGATATTAGAACACTCCCTAACACCATACACAAAAATAAACTCAAAATGGATTAAAGTCCTAAATGTCAGGCTAGACACCATAAAACTCTTAGAGGAAAACATAGGCAGAACACTATGACATAAATCACAGCAAGATCCTTTTTGTCCCAGCTCCTAGAGAAATGGAAATAAAAACAAATATAGACAAATGGGACCTAATGAAATCTGAAAGCTTTTGCCCAGCAAAGGAAACCATAAACAAGACTAAAAGACAAACCTCACAATGGGAGAAAATATTTGCAAATGAAGCAACTGACAAAGGATTAATCTCAAAAACTTACAAGCAGCTCATGAAACTCAGTATCAGAAAAGCACACAACCCAATCCAAAAATGGGCAGAAGACCTAAATAGACATTTCTCCAAAGAAGATACACAGATTGTCAACAAACACATGAAAGAATGCTCAACATCTCTAATCATCTGAGAAATGCAAATCAAAACTACAATGAGGTATCACCACACACCAGTCAGAATGGCCATCATCAAAAAATCTACAAACAATAAATGCTGGAGGAGGTGTAGAGATAAGGGAACCCTCTTGCACTGTTGCTGGAATGTAAATCGATACAGCCACTATGGAAATCAGTATGGAGTTCCTTAAAAAACTAAAAATAGAGCTACCATACAGCCCAGCAGTCCCACTACTGGGCATATACCCTGAGAAACCATAATTCAAAAAGAGTCATATACCAGAGTGTTCGTTGCAGCTCTATTTGCAATTGCCAGGACATGGAAGCAACCTAAGTGTCCATCAACAGATGAATGGATAAAGAAGATGTGGCACATGTATATAATCGAATATTACTCAGCCATAAAAAGAAACAAAATTGAGTTACTTGTAGTGAGGTGGATAGACCTAGAATCTGTCATACAGAGTGAAATAAGTCAGAAAGAGAAAAACAACTACTGTATGCTAACACATATATAGGGAACCAAAAAAAAAAAGGGTCTGAAGAACCCAGGGGCAGGACAGGAATAAAGACACAGACATAGAGAGTGGACTTGAGGACATGTGGAGGGGGAAGGGGTAAGTTGGGTTGAAGTGAGAGATTGGCATGGACATGTATACACTACCAAATGTAAAATAGATAGTGGGAAGCAGCTGCAAAGCACAGGGAGATCAGCTCTGTGCTTTGTGACCACCTAGAGGGGTGGGATAGGGAGAATGGGAGGGAGACCCAGGAGGGAGGAGATATGGGGATATATGTACTTGTATAGCTGATTCACTTTGTTATAAAGCAGAAACTAACACACCATTGTAAAGCAATTATACTTCAATAAAGATGTTAAAAATAAAAGATATTGGGCTTCTCTGGTGGTGCAGTGGTTGGGAGTCCGCCTGCCGATGCAGGGGACACGGGTTCGTGCCCCGGTCCGGGAGGATCCCACATGCGCGGAGCAGCTGGGCCCATGAGCCATGGCCGCTGGGCCTGCACGTCCGAAGCCTGTGCTTCGCAACGGGAGAGGCCACAGCAGTGAGAGGGCCCTGTACCGCAAAAAAAAAAGATATTAACAATGTAATCAAATTACCATATCTCTGAATATAGGAATAGGATGAGAGTTATGCGTATTCCCTATCCAACATTATCTGATATGAGGAGTAGGGAGGTGAGAGCAGTAATCAAAGAATCATAAAAATATCACCACCCAAAACCAGTTTTCCCTTTAAATTATAAGCCTTTTATACATGCTTATAATTCAAAAACTGTATTTTGTTATTTTGAAAAGCCTACTGAGCAGCTCATAAACCCTTGTCCCTAGATTAACCAATCAGATCAATATCCTCCACCCTTCTCTTCTTTTCTATCAAAGCTGAAAAGCAGTGCAAAATCCCACGAGAACAGCCCCAGTTATGAAAGCAGGCCTAGCTGTATAGCTGAGAGGAATCTCATAAGGGCTCGTGCAAAATATTTCATACAGAAGACATTTCCATCCTCAGATAACTTATTTTTTATTAGGGCATCTTTGTGGTTCGGTTTCTTGTTCCTCTAAACATCATTACAGTGAGTTGAGTCATTGACGCTGCTTTAGGGAAAACTGCACCCTGTGGGAACTGAAGTCCTGAGTATGTATTATCTTTCTAGCATATTTGGTTATTGTTTTCTAATTCCTGACTTTCAGTTTTAATGATTCATTGTCAATACAATTTCAATTTTCAGGAAAAAATTTCCTTGTTTCTACATTTAAAAGGTGGAAATTACACAATATCACATTTTAAAACGACAAGGAGTTGTCACATCCAGAAGTGTTTGCCATTTAATCCGTAAATGTATTTCTTAAACAGGAAGACTGTTATCTTTTGCCCTTTTAGGATAAATTTTTGACAGTAAAGGAAGGGCATTTAAGTAAGATCAAAGTTCAGGTTCCTCCTCTACAAAATTGTTCAATAATTTTGGAAAAATAAATTAAGCTGTCTATGTTTCAGTTTCACTGTTCACTATGCTGAGAGCTGTAACTATCTGTATTTTCTTTCACTATAGACTTATGATTCAATATGATATGAGTTCAGCTACTCCAAAAACTTAAACTTTGCGCAAATAAGGTATTATACTCATTTTCCAATTACCATGTCTTCTACCAGTAGATTCACCCATAAACATCACAAACAATACTGTTGTTCACTGGGCAAACACTGAATTTCACACTCATCTTTCCTTCTCTTTCAACAGAGTAAATAAAATAAAACTATATTTTTAAAAAGTCTTGAAATAGTATTTAAATATTACTGATTTGAAGGGAAAAGTAAAAATTGAATAGATAATACCTGACACAGAGTACATAAATATAATAGGGCAACTTTTCAAATGGAAATTTAATCAAAATTTCATATAATTAAAAATACAGAGATTTAAGAAATCCATGCTCTGTAGTAATACTATCTTGCCCAAAAGAGTAAGTAATGCGCTGGGGCTCAAAAACTTGTTTATTGCTCTACAAATGCTAACAGGTGCTTTATTTGTTTTGATTTTGTGTGTATGTGGGTGGATATCTTCTTGAAGAAGAAATCTTTAGTGTCTGCATTTGCTTCCTCTTGTGATTCGTGATTTATGAGAAATGAATACAGCTCCAAGTAATTTTTTCTATTAAAGTACAATACACATATGGAAAATAAACATTATCATAAGCATCAAGCATAGTAGTTTACTATTTAAAAATATGCAACATTTACTACATCTGTTAAGTGGTTATTTTAGTGTCAAGAAATGTGAAGGGTTTGAGATTTTACCCTATCTTCAAGTTAGCAAGTTAGCATACCACCATTTCATGGATGCTGGCAGAAGTCATGAGACTCCTGAGGAAAAAGCAAAGGACAGTTTATTTTTGGCAGCAATAGTAGTAGTTAAAATGTGGTCATTTGCAATGTTTCCTGAGCCTCAGTTTCCACCAGGTTGTGCAACAAGGCCCAGTGACATCTGCACATGCAGTGGGTTGTATTAGAGGAGAGGAGCTCTGAACTTAGGGAAACCCAATTTTTTTATAAAGGGCTACATGCAAACCAACTAAAATTATTTCCTAGAGAGAAGCATTATCTTTATTATACTAATCAGGAAAAAAATCTTCTCTCCACCCTGAAGGGTACTATTTCTGTATCTTCCAAGGCCGTTTCTATATTAACATCTCTGAAAAGATAGTCTGGAACAAAAGGCAGCCAGTGCCTCCCCTCACACAACATGCACAAATGCAAGGGACCCATAAAGTACTGTCTCACAACTAAGTTATATTTCAATAAATATTTTGCATACTAAACGCACCCATGTAACTGGCAGTCAGATCAAGAAAAGAACATTGCCAGCATCCCTGAAACCCCTCTCGTTTCCCTTTCCATCCACCCTTCCCCCACCAAGTATAATCACGTCCTGAAATCTAACAGAATAAATTAATTTTGCCTATTTTTTGTACTTATAAATATATATATATGTGTATATATATGTAGTGTGTGTGTGTACTTTACAGGTCTGGCTTCATTCATTCAAATTATGTTCATGAGATTCATTCATATTGCTGTGTGAAGTTATAGATGTTTGTTTTCTTACTGAGGTATAATTGACAAACATTATATTTGTTTCAGGTGTACAGCATAATGATTTGCTATTTACATATATTGCAAAATGATCACCACAGTAAATCTAATTAACATAGGTCACCGTACATAGCTTACCTTTTTTTTTTTCCTTGTGATGGGAACTTTTACGATTTATTCTCTTAGCAACTTTTAAATATGCGGTACAGTATTATTAACTATAGTCACCATGCTGTACATTACATCCCCATGACATATTTATTTTATGACTGGAAATTTGTACCTTTTGACTCCCTTCACCCATTTCACCACCACCACCCCCATGCCCTGCCTCTGGCAACCAACAATCTGTCCTGTGTATATAGATGTAGATTTTCATTGCTGTATGAATATCCTACTTTCAATATGCATTTTGTAGTTTCTAATTTTGGCAATTTTAAAAATACAAGTAATTGTGTAGCATTCAGAGATCATTTGACTATTGAGTGTTCATTCTCTTATCACCATATAATAAAACAATATTTCTGATTGTAAAAAAACTGTTATATATGAAAACACTGACTTTAATTTCAATAACAACAAACACATAATGTAAAATTACCTTTATTCTTGAACTTTAATAGATCTTGGGGTACAAATACTTATTTTGGCATACAGTTAAGAGATGCTAACCAACCACATCCTATTCTGAGATGATTTATTTTTTCTTAAAGCAAACATATAAGACTGTTAAGAGAGAATGTTTTGTGACTACTCTGCATGGTAAGATTGTGACCCAAATATTTGTCACAGTACAAGGTAATTAATGCCCATGTTGCACCATAAATAATGATATGTGTTGAAAATATATGCTATTGATATTCTGTTCATCACCAAGACCATTAATACAAAAAAAAAATCCCCAGATTTAAATGTCAAGACAAGAGTCAAAATCCTTATGAAAACATCATGGTATATACCACAGAAACTGTGATATGTCTTAAATATGTAATTTTCAGGACTTATTAAATTATCTTTTGTGAAACCCTAATGTCCTAAAGTTTGTTTGTTTTTGTAGTTTTTTTTTTGATAGAACCAAATATCACTTATAGTAAAACAGGATGGGTAAAGCCTTATCAAAAGATCCTGCTATAAATAGGAATATCAACATACAGACATTGTAAAATAGATATTGACTTAAAATATGCCTTATTCAGAGACCATTATTTAGATGCTATTCTTTGTTTAATTTTTTTAATACATTTTAGATATCAGAATCTTGATAATAAACCAATTAAGTTAGAACAGATTGGTTCAGATGCTTTCCTTTCAAAATATTTGAAGTGGTTCTTTAAAATGGGGACTTCATTAATAAAAGTGATTAGTTTCAATGTTACCTTAAGTGCTAAAGTGATTTGGCTTATAACATGTGCTGTATACTCCAGGTCCTGTTGATATATCCTTCTGACAAGTTCTAATGCATGACTTTTTGTATTTACCAGTATTGGCTAATCTTAGACTTCTTATTGCCATGTCCCATGTACCAACAATGGGGAAATCTTTTCTTCTAGACACCCTTACACTTACTGTTGGCCTGACCTATTATGTTTATCTCAATCTCTGTATACACTTTTCCCTTTCTTGGCCTACAGTTAGATAAATTTACATTACAATCCGCTCCATATTATTGTGTGTTAGCTTTATAGTCATGTTTCTTACTTTTCTATTACATCTTTAACCATGTCAGAATACATGACAGTATTTTTTTTTTAACATCTTTATTGGGGTATAATTGCTTTACAATGGTGTGTTAGTTTCTGCTTTATAACAAAGTGAATCAGTTATACATATACATATGTTCCCATATCTCTTCCCTCTTGTGTCTCCCTCCCTCCCACCCTCCCTATCCCACCCCTCCAGGCTGTCACAAAGCACCGAGCCAATATCCCTGTGCCATGCGGCTGCTTCCCACTAGCTATCTACCTTACTACGTTTGTTAGTGTGTATATGTCCATGACTTTCCCTCGCCCTGTCACAGCTCACCCTTCCCCCTCCCCATAACCTCAAGTCCGTTTTCTAGGAGGTCTGTGTCTTTATTCCTGCCTTACCCCTAGGTTCTTCATGACATTTTTTTTTCTTAAATTCCATATATATGTGTTAGCATACGGTATTTGTCTTTTTCTTTCTGACTTACTTCACTCTGTATGACAGACTCTAGGTCTATCCACCTCATTACAAATAGCTCAATTTCGTTTCTTTTTATGGCTGAGTAATATTCCATTGTATATATGTGCCACATCTTCTTTATCCATTCATATGACAGTATTTTTTAAGGGAACTGGATAAGAAAAGAAGCATTTGAAGTATAAAATATATTATCTGAAATTTTCTAGTTTTGAATTTACATCCACAACTTGTATAAGAATAATTCTTCTCTTAATATCATTAGTTGGAAATATATAAGCCCATGTACTTATAAGAAAGGAAATTGAAAGAAATTGAAGCAGTGTCTCTTTTTTAATTTATTTTTTATTGAAGTATAGTTGATTTATAATGTTGTGTTAGTTTCAGGGGTACAGAAAAGCGATTCAGTTATACATGCATATATATCTATGTTTTACGGATTCTTTTCCCTTATAGGTTATTACAAAATATTGAGTGTAGTTCCCTGTGCTATACAGAAGGTCCTTGTTGGGTATCTATTTTATATATAGCAGTACTGTATATTAATCCCAAACTTCTAATTTATCCCTCCCTCCCTTTCCTCTTTGGTAACCATAGTTTGTTTTCTATGTCTGTGAGTGCATTTCTGTTTTATATATAAGTTCATTTGTATCTTTTTTTTTTTTTTAGATTCCACGAATAAGCAATATCATATGATATTTGTCTTTCTCTGTCTGGCTTACTTCACTTGGTATGATAATCTCTAGGTCTATCCATGTTGCTGCAAATGGCATTATTTCATTCTTTTTTATGGCTGAGTAATATTCCATTATATAAATGTACCACATCTTCTTTATCCATTCATTTGTCGATGAACATTTAGATTGCTTCCATGTCTTGGCTATTGTAAATAGTGCTGCAGTGAACATTGGAGTGCATGTATCTTTTCGAATTATGGTTTTCTCCAGATATATGCCCAGGAGTGGGCTTACAGAATCATATGGTAGATCTAGTTTTAGTTTTTAAGGAACCTCTATACTGCTTTCCACAGTGGCTGCACCAATTTACATTCCACGAACAGTGTAGGAGTGTTCCTTTTTCTCCACACCCTCTCCAGCATTTATTATTCGTAGAATTTTTGATGATGGCCATTCTCACTGGTGTGAGGTGATACCTCATTGTAGTTTTTATTTGCATTTGTTTAATAATTAGAGATATTGAGCATCTTTTCATGTGTCTTTTGGCTATCTGTATGTCTTCTTTGGAGAAATGTCTATTTAGGTCTTCCACACATTTTTTTGATTGGGTTGTTTGTTTTTTTTAATATTGAGCTGTATGACCTGTTTGTATATTTTGGAGATTAATCCCTTGTTGGTCGCATCATTTGCAAATATTTTCTCCCATTCTGTGGGTTGTCTTTTCGTTTTGTTTATGGTCTTATTTTTTTTTATCTTTTTTTTTTAAATGAAAGCTTCTTTATTTATTTATTTTTGGCTGTGTTGGGTCTTCGTTTCTGTGCAAGGGCTTCCTCTAGTTGCGGCAATCGGGGACCACTCTTCATCGCAGTGCACGGGCCTCTCACTATCGCAGCCTCTCTTGTTACGGAGCACAAGCTCCAGACGCGCAGGCTCAGTAGTTGTGGCTCACGGGCCTAGTTACTCCGCGGCATATGGGATCTTCCCAGACCAAGGCTCGAACCCATGTGCCCTGCATTGGCAGGCAGATTCTCAAACACTGAGCCACCAGGGAAGCCCTATGGTCTTATTTTTAATCAATCACTCAACACAGGTGTAAAGTAACCCTTCTATTTCACAGTGTGTTAAGTGGTAGGAATAAAGACAAGTTTGTCATCATACATGAACCCAAAAACCTAACAGACTAGAGGAATAGGCACTAAATTCTCGTAATGCCTCACATTCCACTCACACTTTGTTGTAATTAAAATCAGTATCACAAACTGTGAGGAATTGTTACCTTTTTCATTTCATTTATGAGAAAATGGAGGCTTAGAAAGTGCATATTTAGTCAAAAAGAGACTGTCATGAGTCAAATTTCCTTCATCTGACTCAAAATTTCATTATTTTCCCTCTAAAACAAACAAGTAAATAAACAATAACAAAGAAACAAGGCCATGTTGGTTCCACAAATGCCTTCTAAATGGTGGAGATCTTTTCCTACCCTCAGAAAATTTGACCTTATTTCTTCTTATTGTTATGACTGATATTGTTTTCTTTTGTTTTGTTTCCTCACTTGCTACCTTTGGATACTGGCTGCAGTGATTTCAAGAAATGTAGAGAAGACATCCTGAGTATGTCCATAAGAAAGAGATAATGCTTGGTGTTCAGTCTGTCTTTTTGTCCAACTTTAAAATGATACCCTATGTAGAAATTACAGCGTTCTGGGCAGAACTAAAAATTAATTATTTTTGAATCCACAAGTCAGTTAAATTATATGATATTGACTAAAGAGCACTTTAATGTTCGACTGCTTCTAAACAGTCACATTATTATTAATGTCAAATTATAGGAATTGCTAGAATCAAAATAGAAAAGGCTTAAATTCATGAATACTAAACCCTAGTCCAGAGGTGACTCAATATCTTTAATGTTATTAATAAGAATTAATTGGTTAGAAGGGAAAATTGACAGACTTATTTGAGTGAAATTTTTTTGAGAGAAATATTATCTTACATGTAAGTAACTCAAGATTAAAAAAAGAGTTAATTCAGAATGACTGCCTCAGGAGGAATATAATTTATACAAGAATTATTAAAATGCAGATTTATTGCACATTAGCCAGTTTTCCTTAGTATGTATGCTAAATTTCATTTGAGTTTCATTCAGTAGAAACAAATTGCCTCTGATGCTTTCTACTTTAAATTTCATTTCAGGCACTTAATAGAACCAGTTATCTTATACTTCTTCTTTTCTATGAAGCAGATATAAATCTTCTTCATTCTGTAGATCTCACGAAGGGACATTTTGGTGGGACTTATTTATATGTGTAACACATCATTTTATTTAACAGTCTAGTAACTTGCTCAGAGAAGTTAAATAGTTGATTTAAATCTCAGTTTTCATGTTACTTCTCTGTTGAAACCTTCCCTGATTCTCGCAGGTAAAATATCTCGCTCATGGCTCTGTTTTCTTACTCTGCCTACATTTTTCTAGAAGGCAACCTGGATTGTATCTAGTGTTTTCTTTATGCTCCTTTACACCATGAACTGTTAAAAGGGAGAGTTTGGTCATTATTTATTATATTTTGAAAACTTCTTCTGCTTGTTATTTTTTAAAGGAAATGAATCCAACATTAATAATTCTCAATATATAGGTTAATTATTGCTGCATAACAAATTACTCCAAAACATAGTTGCTTAAAACAAAACAACAAAAAACATTATCTCATCATGTTTTCTTTGGATCAGTAATTCAAGATCTGTGTAGTGGTTGGCTCTGTTCTGGGTGTCTAAGAAATTTGCAGTTAACAGATCAGTCTGAGATACAGTCATCAGAAGTTTCTGAGATGACTCATTTACATGGAAGTTAGCAGGAAGCCTTGGATCTTGGTTAATATGGCTCTGCCGACTGGCTTTCCCAAAAGTAAGGAAGCCGCAATGACTTTTATTACCTAGTGCCAGAGACACCATTTTACTTTCATTAGAAGGTAGTCATTAAGTCCAACTCACGCACTTATAGGGGTAGAGTGGGGTGGATTTGGCTCTAAATTTGTAGGGAGTTGTTATTGTCAGGATTCTCTGGAGAAACAGGACCAATAGGAGGTATAATAGGATATATATACATATATGTATGTATATATATATATATATATATATATATAGAGAGAGAGAGAGAGAGAGAGATCTATATCTGTATATCTATATCTATATATGTATATCTAGAGAGAGAGGGAGGGAGAGGGAGTTGATTTTTATTATAAGAATTGGCTCACATAATTATGGAAGCCCAGAAATCCCATTATCTTCTTTCTTCAAGCTGGAGAACCGGGAAAGCTGGTGTTGTAATTTAGTCCAGGTCCCTTGCCAGGACTGCCAATATCCAAGGGCAGAAAATTGGTGTCCCACATCCCAGCTCAAGCAGAGAGCAAATTCATCCTCCCTCTGCCTTTTTATTCTATTTAGGCTCTCATAAAATGGGATGATGTCCACTTGTATTGGTAAAGATGATCTTCATAAGTCAGTCTACAGATTCCAATGCTAATCTCTTCCATAAATACCCTCACATGCATATCCAGAAATGCTTTACCAACTGTCTGGTCATCCCTTAGTCCAGTCAAGTTGACACATATAACTAACCATCACAGAAGTATCAAATAATTTGTGGACATATTTTAAACTACCACACCCACCAACCTCCTATTATAGATAAAATATTTGTTTCCAATGATCATTTAAGGACCTTCAGCTACTTATTTATAACTGGTGTTCTTTATAGCTATACTAGGTTAGGAAAGTATAAACCCATGGATATCTTTTATTTACACTTAAGTTTAAAAATTGATTTGAATCCTTCACTAAGCCTCAGTTACTCTTTTTGTGATATATAACAGTAGTTATTTCATAAGAATTTTATGAGAATTAAATGAAGTAATGCACATAAAGTGCTAAACACTGTGACTGCTACATATCAAGCAATTAATATTAAATGTTAAGATCACTGGTATTATTGCCATCATTGTGGTCATAAGCAGACATGAAGTGCCTCCACCATGTGTTTTTCTTTGCTGAGATCCTGCCTGAGTTGTTTTGACTCATCACAAAGGTGAAAGGGATGCCCAGTTCATGTAGAGCCCTAGTTTTCTTCCACACTGGATGAATGAAAAATGAAAGAGAACATCATGTGGAAAAATTGAATTTTTGTCAGTTTAGTTATCCCATTGGAAAATAGACCCCTTATTTTAAGGTTTCCATGTTGTGCTTGACAGGGAGCCATACATTCCTTTTTGGTGAATAGGAAGGAAGGGAAGGTGAGCACCCCATAAACATTAGAAGTTTTGCAGGATAGTTAACATAGTGCCTGATATTGTAAAATCTCAAGTAAAATGCATTGCCTTAATTCATATAGGAATGATATAGTTTAGGGATATCATAGAGCCGCATATTAATATGTAGTATTTTACTCATTTTACTTGAATAAATGGTTGCAAAGTACTTTTTTACCTCAACATATTCTTTGATGGCTGGATAAAAGAAAGAAAACATGGAATTTGGGGCTAAAAATTTGCCTAACTTACTTTATTAAGTGAGCAGTCAGCCTATTTATTTCCCAGATAGCTGCTTTAGTCTAAGTTCTCAAAATAATCACTCATTCTATTTTATTTTGCCAATTTAGAGCTGTTTCTAGGATATAGTAAGAGAATAGAGATAAAATTTGTTGCCGTTATTTTCCTAGTCTTACTAGGGGTGAAATTAAAATACACGCAGAATTATATTTTTCTCCAAAGGAAAATTATTCCTATTTATTCTCATTTAGAAATATCCTGAACACAATTTTTAAAACTACTTTCTTCAAGTCCTGTATTGTTAACTAATGAAAGGTTAAAGCATATGATGTACCCTACAAAGAGTAGTAGCAATCAACCCAAGGAGCCAAAGTTCTTTCCATTTCACTTCTCTTCCTTTATATTACAACATGAACAGGTCAAAATTTAATAAAGGGCAAAATTGCACAACAACTGGCAAAATGACATCTTTCAGCTAATTACAGAAAGTAAATTTTTATTTTTATCATCTACATTTTCAGGAAGTACAAAGTTTTAGTTCAGAATGGATATCTGGCAGTAGTCTGGGTTTGTTCCATGCAAAATAATTACATAAGGTAAAAATAGGTCCTGGTCAAAATATTATTTATTTGAAAATAAAGTATGAATAATTCTTCTGACCTTGTGATGGGAAAAGCTAGGTTCATTGTTAATCTGCTCTTCACTCTCTGTTCCCATCTGCCTTTCACTCCACATCCTCAACCTACCACGTCAAAGCTGTAGAAATAGACATTCAAAATCTACATGCCAACATTCACACAAAAAGAGCCTTTGTAGAAAGTTCAGAAACTTCTAGGGACATTCTCTAAGACCCTACCTTAAAATTTTGGTTTCTCTTCAGACTCATAACTATGAGTTCCTAGTATAAGTTCCACATTAGAATTTTTCCAAAGTGAATTCATTTTATTCCATTCACTCTTACATGAAGGGTATTCATAAGCCTACTGAGCTTTGCTTTTGAAAGAACCCTGTTCTTAGGACAGTAGAATGAGAGGAAGAAGCAAAGGTGAGGCCATTTGTCAATTTTGGAATACATTTTCTTCACTGATTTCCTTTTAAATAGCTTGATTGTCAAGACTATTTTTGTTATAATTCATCCACTCTGCTTATAAATAGTAATTGAAATAACAATTACAAAGTAAATAGGAGACTGAACCTGAGAAAATGAGGTAGAGAAAAACCAATACATTTTAAGAAGTTGATGGAACATCTCAGCCAAAGAGCATAGTCGAAGAATATCCTACACATTTAAAGGATAAATTTGGAAATACTGAACCAGACTTTAGGAGAGTAAAGAGGTGAAATGGAGTTAAAGAAAAAAACTCAGAATTCTGCCCAGACCTATCCTATGATAAGTTATTGTTTGAGTTTTACCTTATTAATAGTGTGTATAAGTGCTGTGATTATAATCCCATCTGACTGAATCATAAATGTAAAGAAATTTAATGTGGATTTATTTTTCAAAGACAATATAAGGGAGTAGATTTATTATGAATGCAGCTGTTTGGAGATCATTAACTTAGAAAATTTTTAGTATGTTTATAAATTTGCATCAAAAACTATTGAGAAACTTGCTATATTACAAAACAAGTCAGGTAGCTACATTCTTGGGGTGAATCCTTTGATATCATTAAGAACTCCCACAGGTCAGATAGTTGACAGATGTAAGATTACACAGGGGTGAATAACCTGGGAGGGCAATCTCTGACAAACTTAAAAATATCTAATCTGATGAGTACTGTAGAATAAATTACTTTAATTTGCATAAACAATGTGGCACACACAAATTTTGCTGTTTCTTCAGGGCTCAGCTTAGTGTAAGATGTTGCATGTTATGATTTGAAACCTATTAGTAAATTCTAATTCCATTACTTGCTTTCCATTTATTAAATCTTTCAACAACAACAGAAAAATGTTGAATTTCAAACTATTAATGATGTCCCTATGAAGATGATTTTTTCCCTTTCTGTTTCCACTTAGCGTATACAGAAAACTGAAAAGAGTTTATCTCCCAACCTAACAACAAGAAAAATCAGACAGAATGCAAATTTATAATTCATCTTTAAACTCTCAGAAAATTAAGGTTGCGGTATAATCAACTAGCCTGAAATTCAAGGAAAGAAAGGTACCACCAAAGAGATACGAGTTTCAAACACTAGATAACCTAGGATACAGCACAGCATTAGTAAGATTTCAGCTAAAATTTTTAAACAATTGCTAAGATCATGTGAGTTAATGTGATAGTATAGAATCCCTGGGAGTTTTAGAAACAAGGCAAATTTGTTCTCACTTGCAACCTCTCTTCCACAGATGTCATTACATGCATTTAAGAAGAATTAGGCTCAAAGGAATAGTGTTAAGCCTGGGTAGCAGAATGACCACTATGATAGAAACAACAAAAATCCTTGCCTAGAACTTCATATCTTAAGGGAAAAAAAGGCTTAATCCCTTGATAAAAGGGCAGCAAACACTGAGATTCCAATGATAGATAGCTGAAGAGCCATAGCAACTGGAGGAGAAGAACAGAGAAAAACAAACAAAAACCACTACATCTGGGAAATGGCGGGAAAATGTACTGGGCACAGTCAATTGGACACCTAATGCTGGGGGAGGAGCAAGATCACTGTAAAGCCCCACAGCAGAGATCCAGGGATATAGGCAATGCTTACATCAGTACAAGAGACAAGGCATCTCCATATCCTGAACACAAGCTAGAAAATGTTGAATGTGTTAGTTTGATAGAGCTGCCATAACAAAATATCACAAACTGGGTAGCTTAAACAACAGAAATGTATTTTCTCACAGTTCTGGAGGCTGGAAGTCCAAGATTAAGCTGTCAGTAGCTCTCTCCTTGGCTTGCAGATAGATGCCTTCTTGCTGTGTTCTCACATGGTTTTTCCTCTATATGTGCACAATTCTGGTGTCTCTTTATGTGTCCAAATTTCCTCTTCTTTTAAGGTCATATGTTAGATTGGATTAGGGCCCACGCTAAGGACCTCATTTTAATTTAATCAGCTCTTTAAAGGTCCTATCTCCTAACATTGTCACATTGTGAGGTACTGGAGGTTAGGACTTCAACATGAATTTTGGGGGCACACATTTAGCCATAGCATTGAGTAACCAGTAAAGCAGCAGTCTACCACTGGGGGAGAGGCAAGAGGGTGGAGAGAGACCTTCTGTGAGTAATAGGCACATAGAAAAACTCCAAAACTGAAAGTGAACAGGAACAGTGAGAAAATTACTCCAGAAACCCAGTCCCCACACTGAGCAAAAGGTAACACTAGAGAAGTTTGAAGCCAATGTTAAGTGCATGGAAGGGAACCATAAGCACAACACCCAAATCCATTGCACCTTTTAACCCCCTCACACACACTAAAGTTCTAGCAAAGAAGAGGCGTGCCCATTTTCTACTATAAATATCATTTACCTCAGTCTTTACTTTCCTACACAAGTTTTGCAAAAT
This sequence comes from Leucopleurus acutus, assembly GCF_964270905.1. Taxonomy (NCBI): domain Eukaryota; kingdom Metazoa; phylum Chordata; class Mammalia; order Artiodactyla; family Delphinidae; genus Leucopleurus; species Leucopleurus acutus. The sequence continues at coordinate 56,089,136 of NC_139142.1, forward strand.
CAAAAAGTACAAAACAAAAAGCATGAACACAAGGTGCATGTACACACACACACACAAATATGCACACATACACATTACAAAGAGACAAAATAATTAGAGCCACTAGGATGGGAAATGACCTAGATGTTGCAATTCTCAGGGAATGTAAAGTAACTATAATTAATAAGTTAAGGGCTTTATTGCCTATAGTGGATAACATGAATGATCAGTTGGGGATTTCAGTAGAAATATGGAAACTAATAAGAAAGAGTCAAATGGAAATGCTAGAAATAAAAACAAATAAATAACAGAAAGATAGACAATGTCTTTGATAAAATTATCAGTAAATTCAACACATCTGAGGAAAGAATCTGTGAACTTGATATATATCAAAATAAATTACTGAAACACAATTGCAAAGTGATAAAAGAATAAACAAACAGAACAATCAACTAAGATCTGTTAAAATAAAAAACAAATGGAAAGCAACTCTGAAAATTCCCTAAACAGACAATATCAGTCTAGTCATACACACAAAACTTAATTTAGCTTATTTTGCAGGACTAATTTGATGCTGGGTCATTTCTTGTTTATGCTTCTGGAATTCATAAGTGAAACTTGAAATGTTTCCCCCAAATTGATATGAGGTAACCACTAACCAATTCTCTATATCATTTAAGAAAATTCTAACATTATAACCAACTACTGAGAAGAATAAAGTCATTGCTTTCTCGCTATGTAAGCTGCTTTACAACAAAAGCCTAAACTCACTCCATGTTTTGGTTTGAAGTGTTCCTAGTTCTGTCTTTTTGGTGTGTATACAATAAACTTTCACAATACTACTCTGGTTATTCATTGACAGGACCTTTTAGCAAAGCTGTGGGATAATATCAAATGATGCCTGTGTAACTGGAACCCCAGAATGGTAATGGAGAGTAATCAAGAAAAGTAGGACTTATTTTGGGATTGTAAGACATTCAAAAATTGATCACTGAGATGCATCACATTAAACACTAACAAAAATTAATATGATAATTAATAGATTTATAAAGCATTTGACAATATTCAATCACTATTTTTTTTCTTTTTTTTTTGCGGTACGCAGGCCTCTCACTGTTGTGGCCTCTCCTGTTGCAGAGCACAGGGTCTGGATGCGCAGGCTCAGCAGCCATGGCTCACGGGCCTAGCCACTCCATGGCATGTGGGATCTTCCCGGACTGGGGCATGAACCCGTGTCCCCTGCATCGGCAGGCGGACTCTCAACCACTGCGCCACCAGGGAAGCCCCTCAATCACTATTTTTGATTTTTTAAGGGCAGTTTAAGAATATCAAGGGCATACTTCATCCTGATAATGGTCATCTATAAAATTTATCTATATTTATGACCATATTTATTGGTGAAAAACAACAAAAATAACAAAAAAATGATACGCTGAGCTTTATCAAAGTTAAAAACTTCTGCTTTGCGAAAGCTGTTAAGAAAATGAAAGAAAAAGCCATAGACTAGGAGAAAACATATACCTGTTAAAAAAAAAAACTGGAGGTTGGCATTTAAGTATGACCCTTTATAACTGGTGAAACTGATGAGAGTTTAAATATTTGGACTAATTTAAATACATATGCTTATGTATAAAAATATGCCATCTTAGAAGGACTACTAAATGTCTTTGTTCGTAACAAAGCATTTACCTTCACCGAATCTGCAGATTTTGCTTTATCTTTTTCATTTCTCATTCTTTTTCTCTCTCCTTTCTCCTCTTTCTCCACATTTCTGCTTACTGGTTTTCCTTTTCTTTTCTATCTTTCATTTTTTTTCAACAGACAGTAGCTTTCACTACCTCTTTTTGCTATTCTTTAAACAGCCATATTACACAAACTCATTCATGGCCTCTCTACTTGTTTTTTGCCTCTGCTTGAGCCATTATCCCTCTTGTTAACTGCATAGCTCATTCTGTCATAGCATTTACCTAAATGCAATTTTTCTTAGCAATTCACCCTAACCACCATTTGAAATTACATCTGTCCATTTAATTTGCTTTATTTTCTCCATCACACTTATTACCTACCATATATGTAGTTTATTTATGTTGTCTATTGTCTCTACTTCCTTCATATTAAAGTATAAGCTCTAACTATGTATTCAGTTTTGAATTTGGTTAGATGATTTCTACTTTAAGCTAGTTGAGGGCAGAAATGAAATATTGTTCACTACAACCAATAATTTAGTACTTTAAATGAAACAAATGTCTATTACTTGTTGTTTCCCCATATTAATTTTTGAAAACAAAATTTAGGTTGGAATATAATAAACATGAAACATGGTTTAAACTATGTCTTGGATGGGGTCTAGTAGAAGTGATTAGTTATTCTTTTTATGTGTTTGAATCTTTCTCTATTTGTGGATGTGGCAGTGTTAAGGCCACTGATGCATGTTGAAGCTAAAATCAAGAGTGTGAATATTCAGGAGGAGCTACAAGATGGTGGAAGAGTAAGATGCGGAGATCACCTTCCTCTCCACAAATACATCAGAAATACATCTACATGTGGGACAACTCCTACAGAACACCTACTGAACGCTGGCAGAAGAACTCAGACCTCCCAAAAGGCAAGAAACTCCCCACGTACCTGGGTAGGGCAAAAGAAAAAAGAAAAAACAGAGACAAAAGAATAGGGACAGGACCTGCACCAGTGGGAGGGAGCTGTGAAGGAGGAAAGGTTTCCACACACTAGGAAGCCCCTTCGTAGGCGGAGACTGTGGGTGGCAGAGTGGGGAAGCTTCGGAGCCACGGAGGAGAGTGCAGCCACAGGGGTGCGGAAAGCAAGCGGAGAGATTCCTGCATGGAGGATCGGTGCCGACCAGCACTCACCAGCCTGAGAGGCATGTCTGCTCACTCCCTGGGGTGGACGGGGGCTGGGAGCTGAGGCTCCGATTTCAGAGGTCAGATCCCAGGGAGAGGACCGGGGTTGGCGGCATGAACACAGCCTGAAGGGCTAGTGTGCCACAGTTAGCCAGGAGGAAGTCTGGGAAAAGGTGTGGAACTGCTGAAGAGACAAGAGACTTTTTCTTGCCTCTTTGTTTCCTGGTGCACGAGGAGAGGGGATTAAGACCATCGCTTAAAGGAGCTCCAGAGACTGGTGCAAGTCACAGCTATCAGCGCAGACACCAGAGACAGGCATGAGACGCTAAGGCTGCTACTGCAGCCACCAAGTAGCCTGTATGCAAGCACAGGTCACTATCCACACCTCCCCTCCCGGGAGCCTGTGCAGCCCCCCACTGCCAGGGTCCCGTGATCCAGGGACAACGTCCCCGGGAGAACACACGGCACACCTCAGGCTGCTGCAACGTCACACTGGCCTCTGCCGCCGCAGGCTCGCCCCGCACTCCGTGCCCCTCCCTCCCCCTGACCTGAGTGAGCCAGAGACCCCGAATCAGCTGCTCCTTTAACACCATCCTGTCTGAGCAAAGAACAGATGCCCTCAGGCAACCTACATACAGAGACGGGTCCAAATCCAAAGCTGAACACCAGGAGCTGTGTGAACAAAGAAGAGAAAGGGAAATCTCTCCCAGCAGCCTCAGAAGCAGCGGATTAAATCTCCACAATCAACTTGATGTACCCCGCATCTGTGGAATACCTGAATAGACAACGAATCATCCCAAATTGAGGAGTTGGACTTTGGGAGCAAATATATATATATCTTTTTCCATTTTTCTCTTCTTGTGAGTGTGTATGTGTATGCTTCTGTGTGTGATTTTCTCTGTATAGCTTTGCTTTTACCGCTTGTCCTATGGTTCTATCTGTCCGGGTTTTTTTTTTGTCTGTTCTTTATTAGTTTTTAATTTTTTTTCTTAATATGTTTTATTTTAATAACTTTATTTTACTGTATTTTATTTTATCTTCTTTCTTTCTTTCTTTCTTTCTTTCTTTCTTTCTTTCTTTCTTTTCTTTCTTTCGTTTTTTCTCCTTTTTATTCTGAGCCGTGTGAATGAAAGCCTCTTGGTGCTCCAGCCAGGTGTCAGGGCTGTGCCTCTGAGGTGTGAGAACCAAGTTCAGGACACTGGTCCACAAGAGACCTCCAAGCTCCACATAATATCAAATGGCGAAAATCTCACACAGATATCCATCTCAACACCAAGACCCTGCTTCACTCAACGACCAGCAAGCTACACTGCTGGACACCCTATGCCAAACAACTAGCAAGAGAGTAACACAACCCCAACCATTAGCAGAGAGACTGCCTAAAATCATAATAAGGCCACAGACACCCCTAAACACACAACAAGACGTGGACCTGCCCAACAGAAAGACAAGATCCAGCCTCATCCACCAGAACACAGGCACTAGTCCCCTCCACCAGGAAGCCTACACAACACACTGAACCAAACTTAGCCACAGGGGAAAGACACCAACAACAACGGGAACTACGAACCTGCAGCCTGCAAAAAGGAGACCCCAAACACAGTAAGTTAAACAAAATGAGAAGACAGAAAAGCACACAGCAGATGAAAGAGTGAGGCAAAAACCCACCAGACCTAACAAATGAAGAGGAAATAGGCAGTCTACCTGAAAAATAATTTAGAATAATGAGAGTAAAGATTATCCCAAATCTTGGAAATAGAATGGAGAAAATACAAGAAACATTTAACAAGGACATAGAAGAACTAAAGAGCAAACAAACAATGATAAACAACACAGTAAATGAAGTTAAAAATTCTCTAGAAGGGATCAAAGGCAGAATAACTGAGGCAGAAGAATGGATAAGTGACCTGGAAGATAAAATAGTGGAAATAACTACTGCAGAGCAGAATAAAGAAAAAAGAATGAAAAGAACTGAAGACAGTCTCAGAGACCTCTGGGACAACATTAAACGCACCAACATTCGAATTATAGGGGTCCCAGAAGAAGAAGAGAAAAAGAAAGGGACTGAGAAAATATTTGAAGAGATTATGGTTGAAAGCTTCCCTAATATGGGGAAAGAAGGAGTTAATCAAGTCCAGGAAGCACAGAGTCCCATACAGGATAAATCCAAGGAGAAACACGCCAAGACACATATTAATCAAACTATCAAAAATTAAATACAAAGAAAAAATATTAGAAGCAGCAAGGGAAAAACAACAAATAACACCAAAGGGAATCCCCATAAGGTTAACTGCTGATCCTTCAGCAGAAACTCTGCAAGCCAGAAGGGAGTGGCAGGACATAGTCAAAGTGATGAAGGAGAAAAACCTACAACAAAGATTACTGTACCCAGCAAGGATCTCATTCAGGTTTGATGAAGAAATTAAAACCTTTACAGATGAGCAAAAGCTAAGAGAATTCAGCACCACCAAACCAGCTTTATAACAAATGCTAAAGAAACTTCTCTAGGCAGGAAACACAAGAGAAAGAAAAAACCTACAATAACCCAAAACAATTAAGAAAATGGTAATAGGAAAATAAATATCGATAATTACCTTAAATGTAAATGGATTAAATGCTCCAATCAAAAGACATAGACTGGCTGAATGCATACAAAAACAAGACCCATATACATGCTGTCTACAAGAGACACACTTCAGATCTAGGGACACATACAGTCTGAAAGTGAGGGGATGGAAAAAGATATTTCAGGCAAATGGGAATCAAAAGAAAGCTGGAGTAGCAATTCTCATAACAGACAAAATAGAGTTTAAAATAAAGACTGTTACAATAGACAAAGAAGGACATTACATAATGATCAAGGGATCGATCCAAGAAGAAGATACAACAATTGTAAATATTTATGCACCCAACATAGGAGCATCTCAATACATAAGGCAAATACTAACAGCCATAAAATGGGAAATCGACAGTAGCACAATCATAGTAGGGGACTTTAACACCACACTTTGACAAATGGACAGATCATCCAAACTGAAAATAAATAAGGAAACACAGCTTTAAATGATACATTAAACAAGATGGACTTAATTGATATTTATAGGACATTCCATCCAAAAACAACACAATACACATTCTTCTCAAATGCTCACGGAACATTCTGCAAGATAGGTCATATCTTGGGTCACAAATCAAGCCTTGGTAAATTTAAGAAAATTGAATTCATATTAAGTATCTTTTCCGACCACAATGCTATGAGACTAGATATCAATTACAGGAAAAAATCTGTAAAAAATACAAACACATGGAAGCTAAACAATACACTACTTAATAACCAAGAGATCACTGAAGAAATCAAAGAGGAAATCAAAAAATACCTAGAAACAAATGACATTGAAAACACAACGGCCCAAAACCTATGGGACGCAGCAAAAGCAGTTCTAAGAGGGAAGTTTATAGCAATACAATCCTACCTTAAGAAACAAGAAACAACTCAAATAAAAAAACCTAACCTTACACCTAAAGCAATTAGAGAAAGAAGAACAAACAAACCCCCAAAGTTAGCAGAAGGAAAGAAATTATAAAGATCAGATCAGAAATAAATGAAAATAAATGAAGGAAATGATAGCAAAAATCAATAAAACTAAAAGCTTGTTCTTTGAGAAGTTAAACAAAATTGATAAACCATTAGCCAGACTCATCAAGAAATAAAGAGAGAACACTCAATAGAATTAGAAATGAAAAAGGAAAAGTAACAACTGACACTGCAGAAGTACAAAGGATCATGACAGATAACTATGAGCAAGTCTATGCCAATAAAATGGACAACCTGATAGAAATGGACAATTCTTAGAAATGCACAACCTTCTGAAAATGAGCCAGGAAGAAATAGAAAATATGAACAGACCAATCACAAGAACTGAAATTGAGACTGTGATTAAAATCTTCCAACAAACGAAAGCCCAGGATCAGATGGCTTCTCAGGCGAATTCTGTCAAAAATTTAGAGAAGAGCTAAGACCTATCCTTCTCAAACTCTTCCAAAATATAGCAGAGGGAGGAACACTCCCAAAATCGTTCTACGAGGCCAACAGCACCCTGATACCAAAACCAGACAAAGTAGTTACAAAGAAAGAGAACTACAGGCCAATATCACTGATGAACATAGATGCAAAAATCCTCAACAAAATACTAGCAAACAGAACCCAACAGCACATTAAAAAGATCATACACCATGATCAAGTGGGGTTTATCCCAGGAATGCAAGGATTCTTCAATATATGCAAATCAATCAATGTGATACACCATATTAACAAATTTAAGGAGAAAAACCATATGATCATCTCAATAGATGCAGAAAAGCTTTTGACAAAATTCAACATCCATTTATGATAAAAACCCTGCAGAAAGTAGACATAGAGGGAACTTTCCTCAACGTAATAAAGGCCATATAGGATAAACCCACAGCCAACATCATCCTCAATGGTGAAAAGCTGAAACCATTTCCACTAAGAAACAAGACAAGGTTTCCCACTCTCACCATTATTATTCAACATAGTTTTGGAAGTTTTAGCCACAGCAATCAGAGAAGAACAAGAAATAAAAGGAATCCATATTGGAAAAGAAGAAGTAAAGCTGTCACTGGCTGTCACTGTTTGCAGATGACATGATACTATACATAGAGAATGCTAAAGATGCTACCAGAAAACTGCTAGAGCTAATCAATGAATTTGGTAAAGTAGCAGGATGCAAAATTAATGCACAGAAATCTCTAGGAATCCTGTACACTAATGATGAAAAATCTGAAAGTGAAATTAAGAAAACATTTCCATTTACCATTGCAACAAAGAGAATAAAATATCTAGTAATAAACCTACCTAAGGAGACAAAAGACCTGTATGAAGAAAATTATAAGACACTGATAATTTAAGTGTCTTAATTTCTTTAAGAAATTAAAGATGATACAAATAGATGGAGAGATACAACATGTTCTTGGATTGGAAGAATCAACATTGTGAAAATGACTATACTACCCAAAGCAATCTACAGATTCAATCCAATCCCTATCAAACTACCACTGGCATTTTTCACAGAACTAGAACAAAAAATTTCACAATTTGTATGGAAACACAAAAGACCCCAAAGAGCCAAAGCAATATTGAGAAAGAAAAACAGACCTAAAGGATTCAGGCTCCCTGACATCAGACTATACTATAAAGCTACAGTAATCAAGACAGTATGGTACTGGCACAAAACAGAAATATAGATCAATGAAACAGGGTAGAAAGCCCAGAGGTAAACCCACACACATAAGGTCACCATATCTTTGATAAAGGAGGCAAGAACATAGAGTGGAGAAAAGACAGCCTCTTCAGTAAGTGGTGCTGAGAAAACTGGACAGGTACATGTAAAAGTATGAAGTTAGAACACTCCCTAACACCATACACAAAAATAAGCTCAAATGGATTAAAGACCTATCAAACTCTTAGAGGAAAACATAGGCAGAACACTGTATGACATAAATCACAGGAAGATTGTTTTTGACCCACCTCCTAGAGAAAATGGAAATAAAAAAAAATAAACAAATGAGACCTAATGAAACTTAAAAGCTTTTGCACAGCAAAGGAAACCATAAACAAGACAATAAGGCAACCCTCAGAATGGGAGAAAATATTTGCAAATGAAGCAACTGACAAAGGATTAATCTCCAAAATTTACAAGCAGCTAATGCAGCTCAATATCAAAAAAGCAAACAACCCAATCCAAAAATGGGCAGAAGACCTAAATAGACATTTCTCCAAAGAAGATGTACAGATTGCCAACCAACACATGAAAGAATACTCAACATCATTAATCATTAGAGAAATGCAAATCAAAACTACAATGAGATATCATCTCACACCTGTCAGAATGACCATCATCAAAAAATCCTAACAATAATTGCTGGAGAGGGTGTGGAGAATAGGGAACCCTCTTGCACTGCTGGTGGGAATGTAAATTGATACCGCCACTGTGGAGAACAGTATTGGAGGTTCCTTAAAAAACTAAAAATAGAACTACCATATGACCCAGCAATCCCACTACTGGGCATATACCCTGAGAAAACCATAATTCAAGAAGCGTCATGTACCAAAATGTTCGTTGTAGCTCTATTTACAATAGCCAAGACATGGAAGCAACCTAAGTGTCCATCAACAGATGAATGGATAAAGAAGGTGTGGCACATATATACAATGGAATATTACTCAGCCATAAAAGGAAACGAAATTGAGTTATTTGTAGTGAGGTGGATGGACCTAGAGTCTGTCATACAGAGTGAAGTAAGTCAGAAAGAGAAAAACAAATACTGTATGCTAACGTATATATATGGAATCTAAGGGGAAGATAATGTTCATGAAGAACCTAGGGGCAAGACTGGAATAAAGAGACATACCTACTAGATAATGCACTTGAGGATATGGGGAGGGGGATCGGTAAGCTGTGACAAAGTGAGAGAGTGGCATGGACATATATACACTACCAAACATAAAATAGATAGCTAATGGGAAGCAGCCGCATAGCACAGGGAGATCAGCTCCGTTCTTTGTGACCACCTAGAGGGGTGGGCTAGGGAGGGTGGGAGGGAGGGAGACACAAAAGGGAGAGATATGGGAACATATGTTTAACTGATTCACTTTGTTATAAAGCAGAAACTAACACACCATTGTAAAGCAATTATACTCCAATAAAGGTGTTAAATAAATAGTGTGAATATTGAGAAATGAATGGGAGAAGCAAATCTGTAATCCACAAAATGTGAGAGTAACTGAGTCACCAAACCAAGGAGTAGCAGAGAGTATCAAAAGTATAACCTGCTGAAAGGTAGGAACTTTATTCCTATCACTTAACAATGTGCCTCACACATTAGAAGTACTCAAAACATATTTGTGGAATTTATAAGTTTAGAGCTAGAGATAGGAGGACTAATTGTGAATAAGAATCAGTGAGGTTAGGAGACTGTATCTTTGGAACATATTTGAATTAATATTTATAATCTCATGATATGATGCACTGGAGGATCGGTTATATTCAAATTCCAAAAACGGCATTTTTTTAAACATAAACTGAATGATCCTTATCATGATTTGTCACCATTTATACCCTTAAAACTAGGTACCACATAGTCTAACCTCAGTAGCGTGTGTTTGCTTCAGGCTATGTTTCATCAATTTTGTTTAGCTAATCCATTAAAGAGGACTGAGAAATTTTATTTCAATTCTGAATGTTAATGGTCAGATACAAAATATTGCCTTCTTATTTGTGAAATTATATTGTGTTAACAGATAATAATCAAACCCACATAGAAGTAATAACAATAAAACCAAAACAAAATTAATATTATATATGTTTGAAAGACTTAGTCAAAATAATTTATAGAATCATTACGATCTCTTGTGCTGTTTTACATTCCTGATGTTTGGTACTGATAATATTTAAAAGGAATTTTAAAAGAAGCAGATAACATACAGGTAAACATTTATATATTAATGTAATTTTAGGTATTCTTTTGAATAAGCAATGCATTGTAAACTGCATAATTCACAGTCTGTAATTATTCATCACATCCTTTTCCCATTGAAATTGTCTTAATCTCACACTGTAGCCCTTAGAAAAAGTGAACAGATGGTAATTTATTACCTTAAGAATGTATTTAATTTAATTTAGTATGACTTAACAAATTAGGTGTTTTTCTGTAAATTGTCTTCCCAATTTTCATTACATAATCAGGGTAATGGGGCAGAAATGATGATCAGTTTGGTCTTGGTTCAGTGAAACATAATAATAAGATTTAAGTAAGTTTTTAACAACTTTTTGTGTAGGTGAATTAGATTGTTTTATTTAAGGAAACTGCATATTATATGCAATACCTATTATTTCTATGAATGTTCTTAAACAAAATTAAAAACTAGTTCACATAAATAATTTCTAAGTGCCTATAACCTACTAGGTAGTCCCCATTCAAAGTGGTAGGGAGTCAATTAGTATATAAGACACAATTCATCCTCTCATGGTACCTTTCTTCTTCAGGGAAAAAGATCAATGAATTACTGTATGAGACAGGTGATGAAAAACAGTAATTGCTAAGTATTAAACTGTATTTTTCTCGTGATTCCTTCCCCAAAGTGAATTACTCTCATATAAAGGCTTTTGAGTGCTATCTTAATTCTTTGAGAAAAACTCTGGGATAGAAACTAAAGCAGTACAGGCGGTAACCTCTAAGTAAATTAATAGATTTTAACAACATTTACAGTTTCTTTTCCAGCTTTATTGAGACATAATTGACAAATAAAAATTGTATATATATTTAGAGTGTACAACATGATGATTATATATATGTATATATACACGTATATACACTGTGCAATGATTACTGTAATCAAGTTAATTAATTAGCATGCTCATCACCTCATATAGTTACCTTTGTTTTCTGGTAAGAACACTTAAGATCTAATAATAACAAATTTCAGTTATACAGTACAGTATTATTAATTGTAGCCAGCATGATGTACATTAGATCCCCAGATATTTTCATCTTATGCCTAAAAGTTTGCACTCGTTAACCAATATCTCCCCATTCCCCCTACCCTGTTGCCCCTTGCTGCCACCATTCTATTCTCTGGTTCTGTGAGTTTGACTATTTTAGATTCATTATGTAATTGAGATCATACAGTATTAATTTTTTTCTTTACTGTTTTTCCTTTGAAGAATAGATTTCAGGGATTTATGACTACAGGCATGCCTTAGAGATATTGTGAGTTCAGTTCCAGACCACTGCAGTAAAGTGAATATTCCAATAAAGTGAGTCACATGAATTTTTTGGTTTCCCAGGGCAAATAAAAGTTACATTTACACTATACTGTAGTCTGTTAGCTTTATGTCTAATGTGCATACCTTAATTAAAAAATAATGCTGTTGGAAAAATGGTACCAATAGACTTGCTCAATGCAGGGTTGCCACAAACGTTCAACTTGTAAAAAAAATAATAATAATACATTATCTGTGAAGTTCAATAGAGCAAAGTGCAGTACAGCAGGGTGTGCCCATATTCCCATAAGTCACTTGGTACTCATTTAAAAATAATATGCAAAAGATAAAGAAAGAGTTAAAATAACTTCATACACACACACACACACGCACACGCACACACACACATTTGACAGGCAGGAGTTGCAGTTTGAGTCCAAATGCAGTCTGCTGTAAGAATTCCTTCTTGCTCAGGATAGGTTAGTCTTTGTTTTATTAAGGCCTTCAGCTGGTTGGATGAAGCTCACCCTCTTTGAGGAGGGTAATCTGCTTTACTCAAAGTCCACCAATTTAATCTTATCTAAAAAACACCTTCATAGAAACATCCACATTAATGTTTGACCACATATCTGGGCTCTGTGGTCCATCCAAATGGACACATAAAATTAACCAACATAATACATTATATATATCCTTACAATTTTTTATTTTGTCTTTAAGACTGTTACAAAACACTGATTTAGAACTTATTATAGAAAAGGAAAATAAGACATTTCATTAGTTAGCTTATTTGTTTAATGTCATCTTCTTTGCTACCATTAAGGATCTATCAACATTACCACATCTGAAATTGCTGATATGATGCTGTTTTTTAAAACAGAAAAATGCTCACTTTTCCTCTTTGACAATTGTGGTGTTAGTATTCAGTAGAAAACCCCTGGATAATATATTTTATATATGATAAAGCATGAAAAAGTCATGAAAAGTACAATACAAGTTTGCAATGATATAACCATCTTAAGATGAAAATTTCATTTTGTGAGTCAGATATAATTTTAGCATTTATAGAAAGATGTGTAAGACCTAGTTTCATTATTTAAGTGAAAATTTAGTATAACATCTTAATCTTAAGCATGCTCTCCAAACTGTAAACATAGCAAGTGAAGCTCTAGAAGTTGCCACTCTTAGATTTCAACAGTGATTATCTAGGAGACAGGATTACGGTCAATTCTTATTTTAGCCTTATATATTCTGAATTTTTAAAAAAATAGAAATATGATTCTACAGTATCAAGAAATACTTATACAGTCATCCATCCGTATCTCTGGGGGTGTAGTTCCAGGACAAATGTGGAACCTGCAAATATGGAGGGCCAATGGTAATATACTGGTTTTTTACGCTATCTCACTGAAAAAAGAATAACTCCCTTTCACAACTGCTTAATTAGCAAACATTACCATGTATCAATGCAAGTTGAGTGAAGCTATTTTTTATCTTTCTAGACCCAGATAGTAATTATTATAAGTCAACACAGGCTCTTATTTTCAACAGATGATAAGGAATTTAATGTAACCATTGTAATTAATTTAGCTGCACTTAGGAAAGTAACTGAAAATATATGAAATGAGACTGCTATTAAGTACAGATAATGTTGAAGTCGTACAACATCTGCCAATTAAGCATTCAGTATTTATTAAGAATTTTATGGGAGTAGGTAAGTATTCCTTGAATAGCTAGTTTAAAGCCATTTGCTATCATCTGCACCTTTAGGGTCAAGTGTTGTAGCTGTGATGCAATTGATTTCTTCATGACTTTAGCAAAATAGCATGAAATAGCTCAATAAATGTGTAGAATATCTTCCAGTAGCATATATTCTTAGTTACGGCCTTGCCAAGTTGGATTTGAATTTATATATGAGATTCTAGAGTGGCTTCTTTTGTACTATAGAATGAAAACTTAATAGGGATATAAAATCAGTGTGTTGATCAGTAAGCATTTGGTAAAGCTAGAAATTCTAATAAAGTAAACCACAGAGGCTAAAAGACAAGCTGTTTGCAATATCAACGTGAATGCCTAATGACTTAATTTTTAGAGCTATTCCTTTTAAGACGATAATGGTATGACTAATTATTTCTCCATAACTTTCATCAGGTAGTTAATAGTAAATGGTGTCTACATTTTAAATTGACACAACAGCCTTTGGAGAAATTCAGAAAATGAAATGTGACTAATATAATTTGGTAAATGGTTTCTTATTAATTCTGTTTTAAAAGGGATTAAGAAGCAGTTAGAGTCTATAACAGATATTTGAGAGAAAGTGGAAAAGAGTATTTCTGTGGTGTAACGTGTTCTAAGTTAAATCCATTCTGTGATAACAAATAATATTTTAATGAAGTAATATGCCTCAATATACAGAGTTGGTAACTATTTTGTAGCATATTCAGTTTATTAGGAAGTCAAAATTGTGGAGTATAAACTGTCATTTGGAATGAACTCTAGCCACATGAAGAAATGTTAAGTGATTATAATCAAATAGTCTATTCATTTAGAGGAAACATGTTTCATGTTGTCCTATGTAAACTGATACCTACCTATTTATTTGCTTTATGTAAACAAACTATTTGCATCAAACTCAAGCTCTAAAGCTTGGATGTTATGGCTTACTCTTACTTTATCTGAACTTGTGGTTAAACCCTAGATAGTTGAAATATAGTTAACACACCCACATAGTACCTCAAAATCCTATATATCTAATTTCTAGGAACATTGTTTCCAACCTCATTCAAACATACGATATGGGAAAAGGTATAATCTATGAAAAGTTTTTTGATAATAGCCTTCAGGCTTGGAAGGCAGGGTCACATTCCTTTGCCCTTTTTCTCAATCTATCTTAATATGTTTCTACAGGTTAAATTGCCAGCTTAATACCCAAAAACTTGGGAAAAATATTAAATAAATTAGAATAATTATTGGCTAATTATTGTATCTATTTAAGATGAATTATATCCTTTCCAAAAACTATCATAATTTTACATTCAATACATTATTGGAATAACATTAAATTTATTAAAATCTATAAATCAGTCCTTTTAGGAAAGTATTTTTTTTTCCATTTTATCGTGATCGTGGTAAATACAAATGTGAATTTTTACTGTAAACCTGTACACATACTTACATAGTCTCTAGATCTATCTATCTATAAATTAAAATATAGAAAAATTTTAAAGTATAATGCAATTCTTATACATTATTCATGGTATGAATTCTGGAATTTTCTACTTTATTCTACTTTTTTCTGCTCCACAGTCACCACAAGGTTTCTTCATATAAAAGTTTGGCATTTGTGTTTCCTCTATTACTAGACAGTAAATCTAAAATGTGCCCCCCCCAAAAAAAAGAAGTGGTAATTATGTGACATGCTGGAGACCTTGGCTAATGCTATGGTGATAATCATTTTGCAGTATATCAAATAAACATGTTGTACACCTTAAACTTACACAATTTTATTTGTCAGTTATATCTCAGTAAAGGTGGAGGGGAAAAAAAAAGAATGTTATTTGAACCTATCACCACATGGCTTCCTTCTTCTCAGCGTTCATGACATACCTTATATCCTTCCTCAGAAAAGATTTCCCTGGATACCTTTGCTGAAATCTCTGTCTCTGTCTCTCTCTCTCTCTCTCTCTCTGTGTCACTCACACACACACACACTCCCCACCTTGGCCCATTATTTCCCACCATTCTATGTCATTTGTGACAAAACAGTTTTGAGTACATAAATTTGTCTTATTTGGCTGTTTATGTGTTTCTTATCTTTCTTGCCAAGTAAGTTTTATAAAAGTATCTTTTATTAGTTACTTCTGTAATTCCCAGTACTTTTATGATAAAGGATAAAGGAATGTTTGCTAAATGAATACGTAAATTAATAATTGAACTGAATATTTAGTAAATTCTATGAGCTACTTTAGTAAATATCTTGATAGTTTACTAAACAGACCAAAGAGCAAAGAGATTTGGCTAAAGGCTGCTGAGCATATAACTGAAACCTCTTATGCAAGTAGTGTAGACCCTATACAAGAAGTATAATAATAGGCAAATATAAGAGCTTTTTCTGGTTTCAGAAGTATTTAAAAGTATTTTGTAATTCTTAATTCAAACGCTTTTTATTTAACACTATTGTTAATACTTAAATGCAGAGATTGTTTCTTGGTATATCCCTTCAATGTATAGTTTCCAAACATTTGCAACAAGTTCTATGGATATTATCGTATCTCTGCCTAGATCTATATTAGTTTAAAAGGAAGAATTTCAAAAAAAACATATAAGTTCTGGACTAGTGACAATTTCAGAAATACTAGCATCACAGTGAAAATATACAAAGTAGCTCTAGTTTATTCACCAAATATAACTTATATTTCATAAAATTTCTTTTTATGAAATTTCATATTTTCTCACCCTCTGGCTTACTAAACATTACATTAGTTTCTAGCCAAAGCTATATGTAATAAAAATAAATACCAACGGAATATTTCTTTGCAATTTCAATGCTTTTTTTCTCTATATAGAAAGAGAAGATTAAGCCTCAAGTGTTTCAATCAGAAATTAGGTTTGGGGTATTTGTATTACTTGGTTTGGTAATGGGTAGAAAGAAGACTTCAAAAATCTTTAAGCTATTTTAAACATGTTCCCAACTTATATAGGTTCCCTTTTTCCAAAACTTCAGTGGACTGTTGAAGTAGAAATACTATGGAAATAATAGTGGTTTAAACAAATCATGATATATTGATCTCTATACAACCCATATTCATCTGAATGGTTTTTAAAGCTGACAACCAGAGACAGAGTCTAGCCATCAAAGAGTGTGTACCTCTTTACAGCAAGACAATTCCACTAAATCATATAAATATAATAATACAGTTTTAATGGAAAGTGAAATGTGTACAAAATTTGAACTGCCACTATTATTGACTATTCCCCTTTATCTTAACAATCCCTTCTGGCAAACCATATGCAGTATACAGTAAGGATGCTTATTTATAGGAGTTCTGATATGTTTACATGCCTTTTCACTTTTTTATACACAATAACTTAAGGATTTAAGATGAATAAAATGGAAAAAAAGGTAATTTGTAAACTCTCTTCCTTAAAATGACATAATAGTTTTGTATTTTCTTATGACATAAAAGAAAATTCATTAGAACATAATTAACAAAATATGTTAAGAAAAAGAAAGTAAGGAAAGAGTGTGTGATATGGAATAAATAGACCTGACTATGATTAAACAATTTGGAAACTGTAGTTGTACTTCTGAACCAAATCCTTGTGTGATTTTAGGCTAGAAACTTATACTTAAGCCTCAGTTGCTTTTATAAATAAGAATATTTTACAAAATAGTATCATATAATTTTAAAAGTTTATTTTAATTCCATTAAGACATTCTCCAGTAATATTATAAGAAAAACATGAATAAGAAAGAAATTTTAAATTTCATAATAATTATTTTGGTCTTTTAAATATGCAAACCATTATACTTAAAGCTTGAAGTGACCTGAGATATAACCAGTCTTTTAGTGTTAATAAAAAAGGAACACAAAATAACACCGAGTAAAGCAAATAGCAGCAACTTACATTGATTAAGTACTTATTGTATTACAGGCATTGTGCTAAGTAAAATAGACAGATAAATAGAAAATTTTTCCTTTATGTAATAGATATTGTAAACCTTTTATACCAATAATCCAACATGCTTGAAAATTTTAAACATTTTACTTAAGAATAAATGATTCATACAAAGTTTAATTTAGCGTTTTTGTCATTATATATAATCGGTGCTTTAGATCACTATGCAACACACTCTTTTATGTACCTGTATTCTCCCTAGTCATGCCAGAGATTGCCTCTATGACTTTCCTTTTCCTAAAATTCCAGTTCTGATGAGCAATCTACATTAACATTTACTTTGGACTAAAATTTATTATGTAATTCTGGTACTTAAGCCTTGAAAAGTAAATTTATTTCCCTTATTGCTAAAAATAATGATTACAGTCAATTATTCCTAAAATTTTAGAATGAGGTTGACTACGAGTAACAAAAAATCATACATCACAGTGCCATAAGCAGTATAGAAGTTTATTTTAGTTTTTGTTTTGTTTTGTTTTGTTTTTTTTACCACCTAAATCAACCAGGAGGCAAGCTGTCCAAAGTTAGAATAGTATCTCTACTTCAGGAAGTTCTCAAGGACCCACAGCTAACTACTCCACCAATCCTAAGACATGGTTCTAAACCGTATGACACTAGATGTTGCATCAGTTTTATAGGTAGCCAAATGGAGGGCCATAGAAGAAAGTGTAAGTATGTCTTAAGGTAGGGAGCTGATAGAAGTCACTTTGGCTTACTTAACTTTGCCCAGAATTTAGCTATGTGTCCACTTTTATCTACAAGGAGTTTTTGATCATTAGTTACTTAGTCTAGGAGATCCTGTATCTTACTAAGTGTATTTGATATGAAAAAAATGGGGATTATCTCTGTTGCATCTCATAACATACCAAAAATAGGACATTAAAAAAGAGAGGGAGGTCAGAAGATTTCAAAAATTTGTATATTGCAATTTTTTTTTAGTGCAGAGTTTTGGGTGGAGTTGCTATGTGCCAAGGGTTCTGCAGTTTTCATTGGTAGGAATGCAAATGGCATAGCCATTTTGAATGATAGTTTGACCAGAACACCAGATCGCATTAGTCACCTCCTCTGAAGTCCCATGGATACCCAAAGATATTAATGGACAAAAGGAATGACTTCATTAGAAGTTATTTCATGTTGTGAAAATCTCATGAATTTCTGGAAACAAAGGTCATTACTACTGAACAGGATATGCTCAGATATGATGTTAGAAAGACAAATTTGAAATAGAAAAACATAGCAAGAGCATTTAATGACACTGTCAGATCTTTTCAAAAGCACAATAGCAGAATGACAATCCTGTTTTTGAATTTGTGCCGATGATATTAAAACAGATGTGATTCATGGGGATTTTCCTGCATCTTGATCTGCAGGTCAACAAAACTTTCCAAGAAAATGAGTAGAATATCGATATCATTGATCCTGTCTTTGTGGCATTTTAAGGGAAACATGGATGAAATTTTACTTTTCGGTACAAAGAACTGATTTGTTTTTTCTATATTCCATTTTTATGAGCTAGCCAGTGCTAACAAACCTGTCATTTAACAGTCTTAGGCAGGATGATGAAATGAGAACAATCCTACTTCTGAGGAATAGAATAACTTTACTGAGTGGTATAACCATCACCACAAATCATTCTAGAGCATTTTCTTCTCTCCAATAAGTTCCTTCATGACTCTTTACAGCTAATTCCCACTCCTCCCCCCAGTTTCCAGCCACCAATAAATCTACTTTTATTCTCAATAATTTCATCTTTTCTGGGCATTTCATGTAAATGGAATCCTAAAATAGTCTCTTGTGTCTGGCTACTTTCTCTTAGCATAATGTATCTGAGCCTGTGTCAGTAGTGTGTACCTTTTTTTGCAACTAAATAGTGTTCTGTTGAATAGATGTAATAGTTTGTCCATATGACCTGTAAACACACAGACACACAACTGTATATATGTATGAAATACATAATTACATATTTTACACAAACACACACACACACACATATATATATATATATAGTTTTCATTATTCATGGCAGTTTTGTTCTATAAAGTCTCCATGAACATTAAATTAGTGAATACTGAACTACTGTTCCTAGGGGGAAATATATATATCTGTGTAATATCATTTATAATATATATATATATACATGATAATTTTAAATCCTGAAAAGAACTTATCCTAGCAGATTCTATTTTCTTTATTTTACAAAGGAGAAAATGATACTCAGAATCAGAAATGTTTTGTGACTTGCCTGAGGCTACTCCATTAACAGGTGGCCAAGTTGGGGTTCAAACTTCTTCAAATGGCCCTGGAGCTAGAAATTCTTACACTGCATTGAACTCCTGCCTGTCATCACTATTCCCTAGTCTTCTGCATAAGATAGAAACAAGATGACCAACCATCACCGTTTTTTTACTTTAGCTGGGAATTTTCACATCTAGCAACTCTAATTATTTGCTATGCTGCAAAATATTTTTATATGGAAATGTCCACATATATAAGTCATATACAGTCAATCCTCATTATTTATGGATTCCATATTTGAAAATTTGACTCCTTGCTAAAATTTATCTGTAAGCCCCAAATCAATACTCAGGGCACTTTTGCAGTCACTTGTAGACATGTGCAGGACTGTGAAAAATTTGAGTGCCTGGACATTCAAGTTCCCAGCTGAGGTTGAACAAGGCTGCACTCTGCCTTCTTGATTTCAATGCTCATATTGAAAAAAGTGTCCTTTTCACTCTCTCTGGTTGCTGCATTTTTCATATATTTGTGCAAGCACTGTGTAACATTCTTAAGCACAAAAAAGATGTGCTTCGCCTTGTGAAGAAAATACCTGTGTTAGATAAGTTTCCTCTGGGTATGGTTATAGTGCTGTTGGCTGTAAGCTCAGTGTTAGTGAATCAATAATATGGTATATCCAGAAAGAATAAGAGGATATTCGTTGGTCTCTGCCTGAGGCCATTTTGGAAAGTGCTAGAGTAACGTCTATAATGAATAAGGAAACTGGAAAAGATGTAAAAGCATCTAAATTTGTGATTCATTAGATGAACACCGACATTTTAGAAAGTGTAGGGCACAGCATTGTTATGAGGCTGAAAACTTACTCACGAGTAAGTTAGACTAGACTTCGTACATAAAGTTCTCAAGTTTCCAAGAATATGAGAGCAGAAGGTGCAAGGCCTCATGTCCTAGGTTCCAGAATTCATACATCTCTTCTGCCACATCATATTGGTCAATGCAAGGCTCAACCAGTCCAGATTCAAGAATATGAATAATTATTTCTTCATAAGAGGACCCACAACTGTTGTATTGCAAACATGTGTGGACACAGGGAGATGTTATTCACTGTGATGCATTATGATAATTATTTACTACACTGGGTATCCGTTTTCTAGAAAAGGGCAGAATCTTTTCCATATCATCTGAACACATGCTACAAGCAGTACAAGCTGAACTTATGTAAACTGGTCTGAATTTCACATACCCTTTGTGAAATCCAAACAACCTAGGTTCTTATCTTTACTTTGTAGCATAAAGTGGCATCTGACTTAAATATTTACTCATTCTATGAAGCAAGTATATAACTATAATTACATAATATAAATACTGAAAAGGCTTCTAATGATCAAAGAAGTTAAATCAATGGATAAATATCTGCCCACAATAAAGAAATAGCCATAGAATAGTTCCTATACAAAATCTTTTAAATAAGACTAAAATAAGGATATTCCCCAATGAATTATATGATTCAAGAATATTCATGATATACAATAATCAAATGGATAATTAAAATTCAGTCACAAACATGAATGTAGCTGCAAAAATCATATACAAAATATTCCTACCCAGTATGAATAAAGTGATGGATGAAAGCATAATCCTTTAGAAATGATGAGGTTTAGTCTCATCACTCTTAGAAAAAATAGCTATAGGAAGAAATGTTGTCCCACAAAATCTACAAAATGATAGCAGTAACCTAGACATGAACTTTGCATCTTTCACAGAAATTGATTCAAAATGGAATATAGATCTTAAAGTAAAATGTGAAACTATAAAACTTCTAGTAAACAACTTAGACGAAAATCTAGGTAATGTTGGGTTTGGTGATGAGTTTTTAGATGCAACACCAAAAGCAAAATCCATGAAAGAAAAAAGTGATAAGTAGGGCTTTATTAATATTAAAACCTTATGCTTTCCCAAAACCACTGCTAAGAAAATACAAAGAAACCACTGACTGGGAAAAAATAGTTGCAAAACACATACATAATAAAGCTCCTGATATTCAAATTAGAAAAAATTCATAAAACTAAACAGCAAGAAAGAGAATCCCCAAAATGGGTAAACAGAACAGATACCTCACCAAAGAAGATATACAAATGGCAAATAAATATAGATTATTAACATAAAATATCATTAAGAAATTGCAAATTAAAGCATCAAGATACTAGTAAACACCTATTAGAATGACCCAAATGCAACAATCCTGGTGAGGATGTGGAGCAACTGGAACTCTCACTCGTTATTAGTGAGAATGCAAAATGGTGCAGCCACTTTGGAAGAGTTTGGCTGTTTCTTACAAAGCTAAACATAGATTAGCAACCAGCAGTCACACACTTAGGTATTTATCAAACTGATCTGAAAACTTATGTCCACACAAAAACCTGCCCATAAATGTTTAAAGCAGGTTTATTCATAATTGCCAAAAAGTGAAAGCAACATTATATCCTCCAATAAGTAAATGGACTTCAGAAAACCTGTGTGATATCTATACAATGGAATTTTATTCAGCAATAAAAATGACTATCAAGCCATCAAAGACATTGATGAATGTTAAATGTATATTACTAAGTAAAAGAATTCATTGTGAAAAGAGTATGTACTGTATGATTTCAATTATATACCATTCAGGAAGAGGCAAAATTATAGGCAGTCAAAAGATCAGTGTGTCTAAGGTTGGGGGGTGGGAAGGGGAAAGTTGAAAAGGGAGAGCATAGAGATTTTTCAGAGATTAACCTATTCTCTATGATACGTAATTGCAGTTACATGACATTATGCCTTTGCCTAAACCTGTTGAAATTTAATGTTGTAATTTTTAAAAATATATTATTTTGGAGTTTAAGGATTCCTAGAATAAAATGCAGAATGACAAAATAAACCACCTGCATCTCAAATATATTTAACAAACTTACTCACTGTCTTAGTCCATTTTGACTGCTATAACCATAGACTAGATGGCTTATGAACAGCAGAAATATATTGTTCATATATCTGGAGACTGACAGTTCAAGATCAGCCAGCATGATCGAGTGAGAGCTCTCTTCCGGGTTGTAGACTTCTTATATCCTCACATAGTGGAAGGAGATGCGCTGTGGGATCTCTTTTATAAGGTCACTAATCCCTTTCATGAAGGCTCCTTCTTCATGACCTAATCACTTCCCAAAGGCCCCATCTACAAATATTATCATGCTTGGGGGTTAGGATTTCAATACATGAATTTTGAGGGGCGCAAATTTTCAGACCATAGCACTAACTAAAGGGGGTGGAGGAAATTGTGCTGACCTGAATAACTGTGTCATGGAATCTTTCAAACTGAAGACAAAAGAAATTGTACATAAACATTCTAATTTAGTTTTCTAGATGATAAAGTTTTTCTCACAGGGATACAGGTTAATAACTCTGATTGTGCTATACATGTATAGGAATTGAACCATTAAGTAAATGGATAGCAGAAGGTGAAAGTCAGCTTTTTCATTTTTAGAGTGGGTATTTACACATAATCATGGGGATGAGACTATAATGACCCATGGGATAATGGATTAGAATTGGAGAAATCAGTATGAACACATGTATATGGATGGTTAGGTAGAGAAATATTTATAGATGCATGCATACACATGGGTTGCTCCACATATATATTTACTTGCTCTCTGAGCTGAAAGGGCCTAGAAGCAATGAAACTCAGTAGCAATGATCATGGTTGGCACCTAGATTACAGTTTCTAATACCATTCTCCAACAGAAGAATCAAGGTCTCTTGATTGTAGACTGGTAAAGAAAATACACAAGATGAGCCTGGAGCATCTTGCAGTGCCAGAGGGTACTATAGAGCTTAGTACACAAGTCATGCACACGCACAGAGGCATGCACACACAATGGTGGTGGTATGTCAAAGGGACATAGATGTCAAATGAAAGGGCTTCTGGATGGCCAAAGCTATAGCAATTTGAGAAACAAAATAACACACACATACTGGATTAAAATTCAAAATAAAAAAAATAAATGTTATTGAGTCCATAGCAATATAAATAAATTATTGAATAAATAAATAAATGGGAGAGAAAAGATAAATCTTCCATGCAGATATATTCCAAATAATGTATATAGACACTTCACCCTGGTGGAGATGTATCATAACTCCCCACTACTTAAGTGTAGGTTGTACTAATTGACTTGCTTTCAAAAGTGCAATGTGAAAAGGGAGATGGGTAATAAGGGTCAATATCAACAGTGTTAAGTCTAACTGATGGTATGTACCCTTGATATATCATAAAAATGATACCTTACTTAAGTGGTCTTGCTCTGAAAAGCCAGTAACTCCAGTCTAATTATGAGAAAAATATCAGACAAATCCAAGTAGAAGGACATGGTACAAAACATCTGTTAAATTAATTAAACAAGGAGTCCATTAGGCTGAAGTGGCTCTAATGCTTTGGTGGCCTATGTAAGCAAAGCAAAATCTAAGCCTGTAAATGCCTCAAGGTTAAGAAATCAAAATCTAGGTTCAACAAATCACAAACAGTCAACTAGGCTTTATACTCAATCAAATAATTTTCTTTCTTTTCTTCTATAACTTCTCTTTCCCCTAGCTCTCCTCAGCAGAGCACTCCTAACCACTTGCAGTTTGGCACTGCACAATTCTAATACACTTTTGCTCAAATAAACTTTAAATGTTTAATATGCCTCAGTTTATATTTTAACACACCTTACCAACATCTCTCAAAACATTAGAAACATTAAAGTCTAAGAAACTGGCACAGATGAGAGAAGCTCAAGGAGACATGACAACTAAATGCAATGTGTTATCCTGGATGGGTCTCTGAAGCAGAGAAAAAGGGTAAGAGCTAAAAACTAAGGAAATCTGAATAAAGTATGGACTTTAGGTAATAAAATTGTATTAACATTAGTTCATTAATTCTAGTTAATTTACCATAGTAATGTAAAATGTTATCAGTAAGGGAAAGTAGGTACAGGGTGTATGGGAAATCTCTGTACTAAATTTGCAATTCTTCTATAAATCTAAACCTGTTCTAAAAATATGTACTTAAAATTAACAGCAAGTATTATTCTAAGTAGGGAAATATTTGAAATACTTCTTTACAATCAGTAATAAAATGTTTCCTATTAATACTTCTGTCATTATTCAGAGGATCTAGGTAGCACAATTAGACATAAAATCAAGTGAAAATATATAACATTTTGAATGTGAAAAACAGCACTCTGTTTATATGCACATGCCAACATTGCTAACATTTAAAATAAATTTACAGAGCAAGCATTAGAATTTTTAAGTGAATTTCAAAAGATGGTTGGCCAATCAATAGAGTGAAAAGGCAACCTATGAAATGAGAGACAGTATTTGCAGATCATATATATGTTTAGGAGTTAATACTCAGATTATATGAATAACATTTCCAACTCTCAATAACAAATTACAAAAAAAACACAATTTAAAAATGGACAAAGGATTTTAATAGACATTTCACCAAGAATGATATACAAATGGATGAGCATATGAAAAGTTGTTCAATATCATGAATCATTAGGGAAATGTAATCAAATCCACAGTGACATACCACATCACATTCATTAGGATGGCAACTGCTAAAAAAAAACCAAACAGAAAATAACATTTATTGGCAAGAATATAGCAAAATCAAAACTCTTGTGTACTGCTGTGGGATTGTAAAATGTTTTGACTGCTATGGAAAACAATCTGGCAGTTAAAAAATATTAAAAATAGACTATATGATCCAGCAATTCTACTTCTTGGTATATAATCATAAGAACTGTAAGCAGGGTCTCAATTAAATGTTTATATACCCATGTTCATAGCAGCGTTTTTCACATTAACCAAAATTGGAAGCAACCTAAGTGCTCATTGACAGATGAATAGGTAAGCCAAATGTGGTATATACAGTGGGATATTATTTAGCATTACAAAGGATGAAAATTCTGACATACGCTACAGTATGAATGAACCTTGAAGTCAGTATGCTAAATGAAATAAGCCAGTTGCAAAAAGACAAATTACCACTTATAAGAGATACCTAGAGTAGTTAAATTCATAGAGACAGAAGGTAGAATGGTGGTTGCCAGGGGCTACTAGGGGTGAGGGGAATAGAGAGTTGTTGTTTCATGTGTATAGTGTTTCAGTTTTTCAAGATGAGAATAATTCTTGAGATTTATTGTACAACAATGTGAATGTACTTAAACTACTGAACTGTATACTTTAAAATGGTAAGATGGCAAATTTTATGTTATGTGTATTTTACCACAATTAAAATTTTAAAATTTTGAAAAACTGATAATGGGGTAAAAAATCATATAAAATTAATCATTCCTTTATATTAGTAAAATTTTTAAAACTTAATTTTAAACAAAAATAATACTACTTATAATTACCACATAATTTTAAGGAAATTAGAAATGCACATAACCAAACTAATACAAAGTTATGTTAAAAATATTGAAACACATACAAAGACACCTAGATATATGAAAGGGTAAATTTAATATAGATGAATCTTTGAAATTTAATATGAAAAATAAAAATTCTAAAATTACCAAATTACATCTGGTCATATCCTTGAATTTGTAAACAAGCATGCATGATTAACATGTTATTTAAAAGTGTGTGTAGGGGCTTTCCTGGTGGCGTAGTGGTTGAGAGTCCACCTGCCGATGCAGGGGACGCGGGTTTGTGCCCCGGTCTGGGAGGATCCCACATGCCGCGGAGCGGCTGGGCCCGTGAGCCATGGCCGCTGAGCGTGCACGTCCGGAGCCTGTGCTCCGCAACGGGAGAGGCCACCACAGTGAGAGGCCCGCATACTGCAAAAAAAAAAAAAAAAAAAAAAAAATGTGTGTGTAGTAAAACTTTTTCAAAAGAAATAATACATGCGCGGTTTAGTCTGGTGTTTATCTCTGGGTTAGAGGGTGGGAAGATGGGCAAATGGAGGAGAATGTAAGCAAGTACAAAGTACAGGTAGTGTTCTACTTCTTATGTTGGATGTTGGGTTTACAGCTATATATTTTAAAGCAAAGAAAAAAGTGGAAAAATTTAAATAGAAGAAAACCAAATCAATTTGTTGGCAGTCCATGCCTTTATAGCATCCACTTTTAAATTTTCAGTAGAAAAACTGGATCTGGGAATTCAGATAGTTTACTTGAAAGAAGAAATCCTACATGTGATATTCTTTTAGACAAAAAGATGAAACATAAATAAATTCTATGTACTCAGAAGGGGAAAAAGTGTCAGCATTTCTCCTGTTTTCTGTAATTCTTTGGATATATTGTTATGTGGCTACAAGCACATAATGCATGTGGGTTCTGGTACTCCTCCATTTTACCAGCTATCACAAAGTGGAATCAGTCTATCTGAGGACTTGCTGCAGCTGACTTTATTATCAATCGCTTAAATATCATCTTCCTTTGCACATGACCAGCCAGGAGGGAGTACGTCAAATTTCACACTATTAGAATAGCTACATTCTGGATTTTTATGCTGTCATACATCATATTGAGTATGATCATTTTATGTAAATTTGATATAGAAGTAAGTTAAGAATAGTGGTGTTTAAGATGATATAGTAGAGTATTTGGATATAGAACACCTTAAAACATGAGCCAGCTGATGCAGTCAAATATTCTAAGATCATTTTAAAATTGACATTTGAGTTTCTAAAAAGGCAGTTAAGTTAAATAACAAATTTATTCAGCTCTAATGAATATTTGATTGGTTTTTAGAGATAATTGCCCTCTCTCAGGGTCATAGCATTAACATGAAAATTAGCCATTATCTTCTTTATGAGAGTTGGAAAGAAATTCCTATTAAAGTTTCTGAAGGAGATTTTCAATGAAATAACTTTGCTTACTGATGGCATTGTATAATGATTTGAAAATGTCTTTTCTGTTGGTATGTCCATTATACATTATTCGTTATTCACATTTAGCAGTTACTAAATTAAGTTGACTAAAATACTTCTGGGAAAGTAATTTTTAAAATTAAGCCATAAAATGTGAATTTTTATTGAAAATAATCTAACGACCTTTGATATTGTATAGCTGAAAAGATATAGATGACCATAATAAATTAGATATTGCTCTTGAATCTGATCATGGTTTATGAAAACGACATGTAGTACTTATATCTCACCAGTAAAATTAATGTGCTGGAGTTCCACATCAAACTATAGTAGAAAATCTCCAACTGTGACACAGAGGGTGGAGGAATTAGGAAGAATCATGCATCTAAGATACATTTGCTGTAATACTCTTTGAGTAAATGGCTATACATTACAGAAATAGAATGCCTGAAAACTTTCAAAGGATCTCTGGAATTTGCTAGAGATATACGTCAATGTTGTAACAACAACAAAAGAAAAGTGAAAGATTGAAAGCTAGTAGCTAATGGAAGTTTGTAAACTGTTACAACACAGATAAGAAAGGCATGAAATTATCCCATTAAGATTAAAAATTATGGTTTGAAGAAATAAAAGTTAGAACTATTAAAATCATGACAAATACAAAGAGTAGCACTCACTAACATGGAATCCATGAGGACAAATCACAATTACGGTAACACATTTTACCACTGTATCACTGCAGGATTATATAATTTAGGCACGGAAGAGTGATATTATTTTCTTTGCTTATGTGTGCTGCCATAAAACTCCCTACCTATTCTTTATGACATATATTAGATATTACTTATTTATGACATAGCTTAAATATCCTCTCCTCTGTTCTCCCAAGAAAAATCAGTCTTAGCTACTTCTATTTTCACTTTTTCCTCTCTCTACCACTTGATAGAGCATTTATCACATTGATGCTGGTATTGTATTGCACAAATTCTAAATTTGCTGGTATTGTATTGCACAAATTCTAATATTGCTGGTATTGTACTGCACAAATTCTAAATGCATATTTTTCTATATTATAATACCTATAAAGTCTGGATATGTGTTATAATTGATGTGATAAGAGAGGATTAGATCAAGTTTAATTGACGTCCCTCTTTCTTAATAGTATATAAAATAATTGTTTTATAATCAATGGCAACTTAGAGTTGCTGATATGCAGTAATAAATATACAGTGAGTCCTCAAGGGGTGAGATCCATATCTTGCTCCTTTATGTTTCTTAGAGCCCCAAAGAGTTCCTGTTACATAATAGATGAGCAATAAATGGTTGGGTGATACCTCATCATTATCAGTCTGATAACTATTGCTCCATTAAAAATAGCAAATCTTCAGAACTTTTTCTATAAGGACATATAGCCAAAAACAGGTGAAATAAAGACAGTAACAGGTCCCTCAGGTGCAGATTATTTACACCACCTGCCTCAGGAAGAATTGGGTTTTTTCAATACATTCATAAATAGAAATATATGGAGCAGGTTCATGTGAAATAGGGAGATCACATAAATATATAAGTTGCTATTAATTAATATATAAGTTGCTATTAATTTGTGTTTTATCTTTAAAGAATATATATTTTTATATTTTTTGATTACTCCCTGATTATTGGCAGTGGTGCCAATATAATATTGGCCAGGGTTACAAAAATATGCATAAGCATAACCAAGAAATTTAGCATGGACCACAGGCCTAATGAAACTGAATTTTTTTTCTTCAAACACAAATTAAAACTGAGACAATGCAAATTATTATCATCTCTCAATTGTTCTTACAGTTGCATCAACCTAAATTTAATATTTTCTTCTGAAAATTTATCTCTACATTGTAAAATATAGAGACCAAACCGTATGCAACATAAGTGAATTATATTACAATATACAATTATTAGTTTTTCAAGATACTTTGGAAGGAAAAAAATGGTGATAGAGTTAAAAATGAGATTGCTTTCAAAACGACTCCTAGTTTTTATGACTGCATAATTGACAATGTATAATAATTTTTTTCTCAATTTTTTTGTGAATTGCATTCAATTTCAGTCAATTCAGCTTACAAACGCTGTGCTCTTTGTGCATTACTTACAGTGGCATTATAATCTTGAACCCTGTGTAGTGTATTTTTCAGCACAGGGAAGTGAAAGGAAGTTGAATTCAATGTTGATATGTGAAATGAAATATCTATTTTCACATTCAGTATAAAATCTCCCTTATTTGCTTCTAGAGCAGATAGACCTGAATGGCCTTTATATAATTCATCCTTTAAGCAAATAAAATAATTGCTCTTACCCCTTTTAATATTTAACAGGTGAAACTATGAAGCAGAATACGTAACTAATAATTTTCATCTAACAAGATTGGAAATGTATTCATATAGTGATTAGGATATTTTACTTAGAAGAAGTGATTACAGCTTTATTGCCTTTAAATTATAAGGAAATACCATTATTCTGTCATATGTTCTAAATTCTGTCCATCAAATTTAAACTCAGTCTGTTAAACACTGGGTTATGCCTGACTTCACTAAGCTTACACTTTACTGCTTTAAAATAGAGTATTTATACCTTGACATTCTAGAATCTAACTATTAATTACAGTGCATTGTAAGTGGCAGAGACTGGTTATTGTCACCTTTTTTTTGACACACAGCTAGATTCCATTTCCTAGTTTTTCTTGCAGTTAAGTGAGGCCATGTGACTATGTTGACAAATGAAATGTGAGAGGAAGTAATGTGCATCACTTTCAGGTCCAGCCCATAAAAATCTCCCACAGATCATATTTCTTGCTCTTTTCCCTTATAGCTGGATGGAATAGAGAAAGCTCCTAGAATAGACTTAGTAGCCATGTGGTGAAAGATGGAAAGACCCCATATGGAAGGAGCCTGGATCACATTATCACAACTAGGAGGAATGTTGTCCATTCTGCAACATCAACGTTGAATTGTGAGGTAAGGGAGAAATAATGTGTCAACTATGTAAACTTTGGAGATTTATTCATTTCAATAGTTAACTTTAACTAATTTAATGTAGTTGGTGGAAAAAGTACTGAACTGACAATGAGGAAACTTGATTACTATGAATGCCTCTGGTCTTCAACAAATAACACTGTGGACTTAAGAAAGTTCTATACCTCAGTTTATTCATCTGCATGGTGCTGGAGATTTATTAGGTATATATGCACTCGATCAGTCAATATTTACTTTATTCTTTTATGTTCCATGTACTCCTAGTAGGATAAGGCTGACAAAGTGCTTGTACTCTTGGATGTCAGTCTTCATGGCACTATAAATATACATATTATATAATAAGTCTGAATTATGCTATGAAAGAATGCACAAGTGAGTCTCAACCTAGTCTAAAGTTTAAGGAAAGCTTCACTCTGAAAATCTTTTTGAAACTGAGACATATATAACTAACATGCCAGCAAAAAGTGAGAATTAGTGATTCAGCGGAAGGAAACATACATATGAACACCACAAAGAACATAATCTATTTTAAAAAATAAAGCAAGTTCAGTGGATTGCTGACATGGAGTCATAATGTAGATGGGGGATGCAGTAGCTTGAGATGAATATACAGAAGCAGGTAAACTTTATAATGATATTTATATAATGTTTACATTATCACCCTGGCATTGGGAAGCAATGTTACAAATGTTACTATCGAAGATTCAGAGATAAAAATACATATGGAGAGATGTAGAATAAAGAAATTTAAGAAATAAAATAACATTGAGTCAAGATTGATATGGGGGGGTTGGACTATAGAGAGATGGGAGAAAAAAGTCATACCACTCTTCTGGTTTGCGCAACTGAGTAAACTTCAATGCCATTTAATGAACGAACTATGAAGCACAATAGTAGCAGATAGAGGGAGTTAGAAAATCAGTTTTAGAAATATTAAATTAGAGATGACTGTAAGATATTCAAATGGAAATATTTTAATCCTAAAATATATTTTTCCACTTATTTAGGAAGGCTTGTATGTATTACCAAAAAATATAACATATGACCCATATATTATATACGCATGTGTATATAGAATTTATTGAAAAATACTTTTCATTATATGTTCTAAGTTCAAATCTAGAATATAAGAACACTACTGCTTTTACTAATTTAAATATATTATTTTCTTCAAGTGTTTGATTTGTTAGAATTTATATATATGTAGCTGTGAAACCATTAAGACAATCAAGATAATGAAAATACCTATCACACCAAATGTTTCCTATTGTTCTTCTCTAATCCCACCCTTCCTCACCACCACATTCATCTGCTTTTTGTTACTATAGATTAGTGTCCATTCTCTAGAATTTGTTATACAAAGGGAAACGTAGTAAGTACCTGTAGTTCTGACTCCTATCACTCAGTATACTTTATTTTGAGATTTACCCATGCTATCATGTATATCAGTAGTTCATTCCCATTTTTTAAGATTAGAATTTCATTATATGGGTATTTGTTTATTCATTTATCTCCCGGTGGATACTTGGGTTGCCACTAGTTTTGGGGGCAAGATTTTGTGTGTTCATATGTGTTCATTTATTGTGGGTAAATTTCTAAGAGTGAAAATGCTGGGTCATATGGTAGATATATGTTTAACTTTTTAAGGAACTTCTTAATCATTTTATGTTCCCACTAGCAGTGTATAATAATTCTATTTGATCTAAGTCTTTGTTAACACTCGATCTAGTTAGGCTTTTATATATTAGTCATTCTTCAGGTAATACAGTAGTATCTCACTGTGGTTTTAATTTCCTTTTCCTTATTAGCTGATGATCTTGAAGAACTTTTAAGTGCTTATTCCATTAATTTTACCTTCTTTGATAAAATGTCTGTTCAAATCTTTAGCAATTTAATATGGGTTGTTTGTCTTGTTATCATGTTCTAAGCATTTCTTCTGCTTTCTAGATCTAAATTAACAGATATATGATATGCAAGTATTTTCTTTCAGTTGATGGTTAGCTTTTTTATTTTCACAACTGAATTTTGAAGAACAGATATTTTTATTTTGATTATTTTTAATTTTTAAAATCCTTTAATAGTTTGTGGTTTGGGGTCATTTAAAAAAAAATTAGCTAGACAAGGTTCACTAAGATTTTTCTCCTGGATTTTCTTAGAAAAATTTGGAAGGTTTATCTTCTACATTCTACTCAATAATCAATTTTGAATTACCATTGGTGTTAATGTAATTCTCTAATATAATGATGGAAGTTTATTGTTTCTGCAGATGGCTATCCAATTGTAACAGAACTATATATTGAAAGGATTATCTTTTTGCCATTGAATTGTATTGGCAACTTTGTCAAAAAAATCAGCTGACCACGTAAAAATGAAAATATTTCTATATTCTATTCTGTTCCATAGATCCAAATCTCTATCTTTGGGTCAGTGCCACATTCTTAATGCCTGTAGCTTTATAAGTCATTTTGAAATTGAGTAGTGTTCTGTTCTTATCTTGTTAAAAAAAGTTTTGTTAATCTGCTCTCATTCTTGATATTGGTTAATTGTATTTTTGCTCTTTATTTTCCTGATAAATTTGGCAAGAAGTTTATCAATGTTATTAGTGAGATCAATGAACAAGCATTTAGTATTATAGCTTTTCAGTACATTTTGTTTGCTATTTCATTGTTTTCTACTCTATAAATTTTTATTCTGCTTATTTTATATTTCATTGAATGTCTATTTTTTAAGGTGTAAACAAGTCACTGATTTGAGACTTTCCTCTTTTCTAGAATAATCATTTCATGCTATAAATTCTCCTTATCGTACCATTACCTACGTATTCCATAAATATTGAAATGTGTTGTTTTAATTTTCATCCAAGTCAAAATGCTTTCTTCTCTTATGATTTCTCCATTAACCCATGTGTTATTTAGAAATGGATTTTTTAGTATCAAAATGTTTGGGGGATATTTCATGTACCTTTTTGTTATTGATTTCTAATTTTATTTAATAGTGGTCAGAGAATATACTTTGTATTATTTGAATTCTTTTAAATTTACCACAATCCAGGGTATGTGATATATTGATGAATAATTTCTATGCACTTTAAAGAATGTAAACTCTACCATTTTTGTTGAAATGTTATATATAAAGTAGTTATTTCAAGTTGATTTTCAGTATTAAGACCTTTAAAAGTTACTCATATTCTATCTACTTTATTTTATCAATAAGTGAACATTTGTTGAAATCTGACTGTGATTATGAATATATCTAGTTCTCTTTTCAATTAATCATGTACTATGAATGTTTGATATTAAGTAGATGAACATTAATTTCTTAATATCCTGTTGATGAAATGTTAGAAATATTAATATTAGAAAAATTAGGATTGGTCTTAAATGCTGATTTATAAAAATGAAGAGCATTTAAAAAGCCTGTGGAAAAAGATCTCATTTAAGCTTTAAGGTAACTAGAAGATGGTGAAAGACCGAGAAAAGCATAGCCATGTTAAGGAAAGCATTTTACGTACGAATTGGTTAAGACATGAACTTGGGCCATAGCAGTGGAAACAATATTTGTGACAGATCCAGGCAAATGGCTTTGAAATACTTTTAATGTAGATTAGAATTTGAGCATAAATGATAGAGGAGGTTCAAGGCATCATTCTGACAGACTGAAATGCTGTCTCAGTAGTAGATGGGTCTTTCAAAGATAGTTGGTTTTTGAATGGACTATTATATTACAGTTAATATCATGGCTGGTGTTGTTCACTTGGAATTTTTAAGGAAGAAAAGAATAGAGAATAAAAGAAAGGGAACGAAAAGAAAAAAAGCTACTCTTTGGGACCTTAACTGAGAGGGAAATTTTGTAGAATCCGATAAAGAAATATGAAAGGGAATGTTATTATAGGCCTGGGGAAGTCATAACTTATGCTGCACTAAATTTCAGTATTTTCATGAATTTACAAAGTCTTTTAAAAGTGTATTTGAGGGCTTCCCTGGTGGCGCAGTGGTTGAGAGTCCATCTGCTGATGCAGGGGACACGGGTTCGTGCCCCGGTCCGGGAGGATCCCACATGCCACGGAGCGGCTGGGCCCATGGGCCATGGCCGCTAAGCCTGCGCTTCCAGAGCCTATGCTTTGCAGCAGGAGAGGCCACAGCAGTGAGAGGCCCGCATACCCCCCCAAAAAAAAAAGTGTATTTGAAAGACGTACTTTAAAAACTTAATCTTTAAATATCTAGGAATCCTTTTTTTTTTATAATACATGCCATATTGGACTTCACAGAAGCTAGTACTTCACAAATGATTAGAGGATTAATGCAAATGTACTGAAAAAGATTTACTTAATATACATGGCTCCTTTTACCTGATTATGTAGTTATATTTAGGACAGGCAGGTGTTTCTCAATGGCTGTCTCTGAAACAGGATGTTGTTTTGGTTTGATGCTTTTAAATCTGTTTACTGTGAGCATTTAAGTTGGTCATTTCATAATATGTAATCTTTTAATAATAAATGTCTGAATCTAAAAATTAAAGTATGTGAGCTATGACAATAATGAAACATTCTACCAAGTTTTAAAATATCGACAGTAAAACCAATTAGTTAAATAATTATGACTCTTTACATTGTTGAGGGAGAGTAAAAGAGAAAATTGACATACAAAAACAAATGTTACTTAACCTGTCAAAGTAAGATATCCAGAACCTTGTATAATTTATAAAATATTTCAGATTCTTATTATTTACATTTAAAAATTAATACCTTAGCTTAAAACATTTACATGTGAAAACACAAACAATATTTATAAAGACCTCACCAAAGAAGAAAAACAGATGGCAAATAAGCATCTAAAAAAATGCTCTGCATCATATGTCATCAAGAAGATGCAAGTTAAAACAAAAATGAGATTCCACTAAACACCTAGTAGAGTGGCCAAAATCCAGAACACTGACAACACCAAGCACTCAGGAGGATGTGGAGCAACAGGAACTATCATACACTGTTGCTGAAAATGCAAAATGGTACAGTCAATTTGGAAGACAGTTTAGTGGTTTTATACAAAACTCAGCATACTCTTACCATACAGTCCCACAATTGCGCCCCTTAGTGTTTACCCAAAGGAGTTGAAGACTTAGGTCCACGCAAAAACCTGCACGTGGATGTTTATAGCAGTTTCATTCATAATTGCCAAAACTCGGAAGCAACCAAGATGTCCTTCAGTAGGTGAATGGATAAATAAACTGTGGTACATCCAGACAACGGACTGTTATTCAACACCAATGTCATTTGGTGAAATGACATTGAGAAACCTTAATTGAATATTACTAAGTGAGAAAAGGCCAATCTGAAAATGCTACATAATGTATGATTCAACCAAATGACATTATGGAAAAGTTAAAACTATGAAGATAGCAAAAATATCACTGGTTGCCAAGGTTTGTGAGAGAGGAATGATCAGTCAGAGCACAGACTTTTTTTTTTTTTTAAATAAATTTATGTATTTATTTATTTATTTTTGGCTGTGTTGGGTCTTCGTTTCTGTGCGAGGGCTTTCTCTAGTTGTGGCAAGCGGGGGCCACTCTTCATCGCGGTGTGCAGGCCTCTCACTGTCATAGCCTCTCTTGTTGCGGAGCACAGGCTCCAGACGCGCAGGCTCAGTAGTTGTGGCTCACGGGCCCAGTTGCTCCGCGGCATGTGGGATCTTCCCAGACCAGGGGTCGAACCCGTTATCCCCTGCATTGGCAGGCGGACTCTCAACCACTGCGCCACCAGGGAAGCCCAGAGCACAGACTTTTAAGGCAGTAAAAATACTCTGTGATATTGTAATGATGGATACATGTCATTATACAATTTTTCAAACCCCATAGAATGTACAACATCAAGAGTGAACTCTAATGTAAATGTTAATGGACTTTGGGTGATTATGATGCATTATTGTAGGTTCATCAGTTGTAACAAATGTACAACTCTAGTGGAGGATGTTAATAATGGGAGAAGCTATGCATGTGTAAAGTCAGGAGGCATATGAGAAACCTATCTTCCTCAATTTAATACAACTGAACATTAAATAGTTAAAGTCTTTAAAAAAGTGTTTATTTCAGCATTTTAATATCTGTGTATCCATTGGAACTGGTAAATGAAATCTGTGATATCTAAATGCTGCTGACCATTATATTTTAAGAAAACTAGGTTTGCCATTACTTCTTAGGAGAACTTGTAAGATATCTTACCACATCAAGTTTAGTAAGGCTGCACAATCAATAATTAAGGATACAATTTCATATAGACTACCAGAGATCTTTAGAACATAAGACCATCTGACAAGGTTTTTGAAAGACATAGTCTTCCCAAATTCATTATATCTATGTCTGTATATATATCTATATATCTCTTTAAATTTTACTTTTTTCCACTATTATGCCTCCTTCTCACTACCCCAGCTTAAAGCAAGTTGGGTTTTTTGTTTTGTTTTGTTTTGTTTTTTATCTTAAGTCTAGGATTTCATTCTGTTACTACATTTATCCAATGATAGACAAATGCCCTCATTTGGAAGTATCAGATTTCTCCAAACCCTTACCTTTGATAGAGTTTTGCTTGCTGCTAGGTTTCCCCTTCTAGATACCTTGGTTTCAACTTTTTGTGTTGATGAGTCACTTAATTCTCATCTGTCCTTTCCAGCATTCCCATATTTTGTTTACATCTCTCATCTGCTTTGCTTTCATCTCTTCTCCTTGTGGATTTATGCCTGTGTATGGGGTATGGGGCATGGGGTGGAGGTAGAGGTGTACATTCCCATGTGGTAAACTATTAATAAACAAGTGGCATTTTCCAATAAAATAAAAAAGTATAATCACCTATGATAAACTGGAAATCCGGTATTTGCAATTTTAAAAAATGTTCTTCTACTTCCAATGACTCCAGTTTATAATAATGCTGAGGAACAAAAAATACAATTTATAGGAATCTGTGGCTAGTGGTTACTAGAGATCATAAGAATTTACAGTTTTAACTGAGACAAATAAAGGAAGAAAACATATCTGTTTCTTTTTTTTTTTTTTTTTTAGTTTAAGTGTAGCTGATTTACAATGTTCTGTTAGTTTCAGGTGTACAAAAAAGTGATTCAAATATATATACATATATATGCATATATATATATGTCTGTATATATACATATTTTCTTTTTCAGATTCTCTTCCATTACTAAGGTTATTATATACAAGATACTGAGTATAGTTCCCTATGCTATACAGTAGGTCATTGTTGGGTATCTATTTTATATATAGTAGTGTGCCTCTGTTAATCCCAAACTCCTAATTTATCCCTCCCCGCCCTTTCCCCTTTGGTAACCATAGTTTGCTTTCTATGTCTGTGAGTCTGTTTCTGTTTTGTAAATAAGTTCATTTGTATCATTTTTTTAGATTCCACATATAAGTGATATCATATGATATTTGTCTTTCTCTGTCTAGCTTCACTTACTATGATAATCTCTAGGTCAATCCATGTTGCTGCAAATGACATTATTTCATTCTTTTTTATGATGGAGTAATATTCCATTGTGTATATACCACATCTTCTTTATCCATTCATCTGTCGATGGACCACTTAAATTGCTTCCATGTCTTGGCTATTGTAAATAGTGCTGCTGTGAACATTGAGATGCATGTATCTTTTCAAATGAGTTTTTGTCTTTTCCAGATATATACCCAGGAGTGGGATTGCTGGGTCATATGGTAACTTTTAGTTTTTTAAGGGACCTCAATACTGTTCTCCATAGTGGCTGCACAAATTTGCATTCCCACCAACAGTGTTGGAGGGTTTCCTTTTCTCCACACCCTCTCCAGCATTTATTATCTGTAAACTTTTTGATGATGGCCCTTCTGACTATTGTGAGGTGATCCCTTATTGTAGTTTTGATTTGCATTTCTGTAATAATTAGCTCTGTTGAACATACATCTGTTTATTGATGGAAGGCGTAAATAAGTATTTATTTTAATATAGAGAATATTTTCTCAGAACAAATTCATTAGATTATATTTTCTTAATTCTATTTGTTTAATAGATTCAGTATAAAAGTAATTCTTGATATTAGAAACTAATTATAACAAGCAAATTATATACAGGTTAGATCTGTATTCTTTCTAACAATTTTTATGTGCTCAGTTTTGTTCTACTCATACCTATCTAGTTTTCTTCAAGATATAATGTAATTTGTAATAATAAATGATTCTAAACATTGAAGTTTCTCTTATTCAGAACATAGGGAAAATATATCTTGTGTGGTACATATCCTTCTCAAATACTACAGATTTAACTTCATACTGTCAGAACAGAAGAGCTCAATACATATGGGAAGAGGAAATGATCCAATTTCTATATTTTTTCTTCTTAAAGAAATGCAATTATTATCACAAACACTAACTGAAAAGATTGGTTAATATAGCTTTTCCCAGTAATTGGCCCATCTCATTTAAAGTACTGAGATTAATTTTCTTAGTAATTAAACTTTATCTTTCTCTCTCTCTTTTTTGCTTTTTTTGGTATTATTACAAAATATTTATATCAATAATAACAATGAATAAATAATACACTATCAATGAACTAAGATACAGAATAAGCATTTTCAGTGTTTTGCTAAAAAAGTAGTAGTGTGATATTGATATTTCTTTCTTGCCTCCTATTTTAAAATAGAGAGGATAGGCTAAGTAATTTCTAATGTGTCATCTATAAAATTGTGTAACAGTGTATGTTGCCATTGACCTAAAACCTCAGAAATATGTTCATAAAAAGAAAGTAAATAGAATTTGATTTCAGAGTGGGATGTAGAAGGTAGTGGCAGGGCATAGGGAAGGTTAGGGTTAGGTCTAGTATTAGGGTTAAGGTTAAGTTTAGGGTTAGGGTTAGGTAAAGGTGAAAGAGACCAGGAGTGTGAAGGGAAAATTTTCAGACCATCATGCTGATCTGACTCTATTAAATGAGAGGAAAATGAAGGAGGAACGTGTAGGAATATCCTCAGACTGTGATGTACATCTCAGGAAGTCTCAGCCAGACCAACATATAGCCCCAGAGCAAAGAATGGCCCAGTGAGCACTGGTACACTGCAATGCTCAATCCTCATGGGGGAGCTTCTGTGAAGAACATAGTCTTGGCTCAAATGCACTGGCAGTTCCTGAAGGTGTTTCTGCTGGAGGCTCTAAGCCTATACTTCTCATAGAAGAGTCTCTCATGAGGGAAGATCTAAGCAATGGATCTCTATGTCTGACACAGTTATTCCTAAAACTAACCATAGACCTATCCTGTGACCTATCATTGCCATTTCTCATTATTACCCAAGAAAACTTAAAAAGTTATGTTATAAGAAGACTTCTACAAGAAGAGCCAACTAGAAATAATTAAAGTGCCTGTTATCAGAAGAGGAAATAAATATATCGTATTATATTGATACAATGGAGCATATTCATTAAAACCAATAAGTAAATATATACACAGATATAAATAAATAAACTGACACAAAAAGCTAAACCCACACACATAAGTTTAAAAAGTGCCAACTACTAATATTCAGTAGTAACATGGATGATTAACTCTCAAGTGCATTATATTGAGTCCAAGAAGCCAAGTGCAACAGTAATCTGTGGTGATCCAAACTCAAATAGTGACTCTGTAGGAGGGGGAGAGGTAGGTGATTGATGATTGCCCAATGTCATGAGGGATAAAATATCTTAGAATTACTAAAGTTTGCCTGAATATAATCAAGAAATATATATAAAACAAGGGAAATGAAGGTAAGGACTTACCTTATTGGATATTAGGAAATAATAATTATATTGAAATCAAAATATGTGTGTGTATTTGTGAGTGTGTGCACTTGTGTGAGTCATAGAAAAATGGACCATTGGATAAAAATAACAAAGCAAAAAATAGAGCCAGGCACAGATGGTAATGGAATGGGCATGTGTTTTTATGTGTAGTTACACAAATATGCAAATAAAGATATATCACTGCATAATAGTAAAAATATGAACTCTAGATCCAAACTATGTCACTTTGAAACCCAAGTCTATTATCTCCTGACTAGGAAACATTAAGCAAGTGCTTAAACTCTCTATGGCTTAGATTTCTCATTTACATAATGAGAATAGCATATTTTTTTCAGTTTATTAATTAAATAAATATGTGAAAACCATGTAGAATAGTGTATGGAAACCAGTAAGCTCTTAATAAATATTGCTTACTATTATTACTACCATTTTCTTGTTATTACAATTATGTGATGTAAATGGCGTTTCAAGAAATAGAGAAAATTATTGCTTAATAAATTAGATCATACCTTCATTTGAACTTTATTATAATAAATGTAAATATAAATTTCAGGTGGTTAAATATTATACACACATGGAGAGAAAAGAAAATGTAATCATTGAAATCTCACAATAAAATCTGGGAAAATAGGTGTAGAAATTCTTAGGAAAGAACATAAGTACCAGAAGGCATACAAGTAAAGCTAGATATACATCGATATCTAGCTTTAAAATTTTTAGAAGAGAAAAATAATGTAAAGAAATAACCCAACACTAAAACTAAGTGTTAAATAATAGTTAATAATAAAGGAAGACCTCCTTCAAATTTATAAGAAAAAAAAAATCCACCAGGAAGGGGAATAAAATACGTGAAGAGAAAAGTAACAGAGGATGAAATACATGAACATATGAAGGCATAAGCAATTCACCAGTATTTATAAATATGCAAATAAAGTAAAAACAAATTTTTAGTGTAAAATATATTGCAAAAAAAATAATAGAGCATTTATCGCTGGTAGGTGAATAAGATATGGTGTATACTTATATATCACTTGTGAAAATGTGAACTGTTATAAAGCCTTTCCAGAAAGCAATGTGATAATATCTCCTAAATTTAAAAATACTTATACTATTTAATTAAACCACCCTACTACATATAACTTACTTCATAGAAAGCAAAAGTATATTAACTACAGGTAAAAATATAATGATTCATTTTGCACCATAATTTATAGTAGCTAAAACTGTAAGCAACTTGTCTGCTAATCACTGAAGAATGGTTGAATATATTATGGTTGAGTCAGTTATGCAGCTGTTATACAAGAAAGAATTAAAGCTCTACCAGTAAACTTGGAAGAATTTGTATGAGGTATTGGGTGAATAAAGCAGGATTCAGAGTAATGCATATAGTATGCATCCGTTTTGTAAATCAAATTTTTCTTTCTAAAATTTCTAAAATTTTCTTTATAGAAAATGTTTTTTCCTATATAAACATGGATAGATGTGCATTATTATATAAATGTGATTATAAAGTAGTTATGAAAGATATTTAATCAGCTGTTATCACAGATTACTTAGGTTGGATGACAAGCAAGTAGAGGGAAGAGGTGATGTAGTGTGGTGATAAGGAAAATAAGCAAAAAGGAAAAAAAAGATAAATGTGTATATGTATAAACTCATGTCCCATTTGTATTAAGTTATATATTGTATGCATGTATATGTACCTCATAATAAAAATATTTTAAATTTTCATTAAAAATTTAAAGATAAAAAATGTTTGTTACATAAATTCTAATGTTCAAGATAAAGCCATGATATCTGAGTTCTCAAACCATTAATAAATTGCCAATCCTCAGCTCTCAGTATACAGTGTAATGACATGTTATTAAATGATATGTCCAAGTTGTTAATTTCGCTCATTGCTCCACTGTAATAACTGATTTTAACATTTGTGAGCACAAAATATGAAACTTATTCCCAAGTATGTATGTGTAGATAGAGAGGTAGGTAGGT
Organism: Leucopleurus acutus; assembly: GCF_964270905.1. NCBI lineage: Eukaryota > Metazoa > Chordata > Mammalia > Artiodactyla > Delphinidae > Leucopleurus > Leucopleurus acutus. The sequence goes on from NC_139142.1 coordinate 56,131,374, forward strand.
AGACAGATAGGTAGATTGAAAAGACTACATATCTTAAGATATCATGATAAAAAGAAAAGTCACATAACTTCTCTGAGTCTGTTTTCACTTGAGTTAAAAACATTTGCAGTAAACACCAAAATTCTTGAATATTTGTCAATATCAAATGATACAATATATGAAAAATGCACATTAAGACAGAATATTCACATACAAATTTGATATATGTTTACAAAGGAATGATATTTTACATTGTCCAAAAAAAGAATATAGATTAAGTTATGACCATACATCTTATTCAAGAAAATATTTTCCATCAATGCAATTGTATTTTCACACAACTTAAATCAAATGTATTAATACTTTACCCTACATTTGATTAACCTGTAATAATGTGATACAGATACAAATCCACTGCATAAAATGTATTAAAGTCTAAATATAATTATCTTGCTTGGCAGTAATTTGCTTTAATTAGCTTATTATTCTCTCATATTTTACTGCCTTTGGCATGGGGCTCTTTAAAACAAATTTAGTAAATAGTATCAGTCAACCATGCAAATAGATGAAAAATATTTACCAGCCCACGAAATGTTTTACCAGCCCTTCTGCTTTTGTGACATCCCAAATGTTATAAAATTAATGTGATTAGAATCCTTTATGACTCACGCAGCAAAAGCTCTTTTTTCCTCTGAATCCATAACTAATGGCTAATTTCCAAATATTAATCATTATTTCTGAATTATTTCCAACTTGAAACTGTGAATATAAGGCCATGACCTAATAATGTCTTGAATATCACTGAATAAAATAATTCTTCTATAACCAATATTGAAATATGTTCATGTATATTTTCAAACCTGAATATTTAACAGAATAGGAAAGAAGAGTGAGAGTATAATTGGCAAGAAATTTTTGAACAAATATTTCTCCTGTGATGACTCTACACAGATAATCACTAAGCACTTTCCATAAAAACTAAATTCATTTGTTTGAGAGGAAAGCTGTAAGGTTTTTGCTTCAATCACTGTACTCAGCAGTTCCTTTTGCATTATTCCCGGAGAGATCAATGACTGGGAATTGACAACAGGAAGGAACAGATGATAAAAGGTGATTCATGCAGATCCCTGTGACCATCTTAGACTTTTAATGTTTTGCCAGTTTCCCTGGCAGCTAGTTGCTGCGTGACAATTGGTATATGACTCTAGAAACATGATTCTTCTCTCACCTCTATCATTATTATTCAATGTGGGGCCTAAGCTTTGTCATTTAAAAGCTTGTTGGACTCTGATGTGCCTAATGTTAGAACAGGGTTACACAATTAGTTAGATAATTTCTAAGCCCATCTGGATCATCAGAATGTTGCACCATTGCCTGACCTGTTTAGATCAGTGTGACATGGCATACCTACTGACAGGTACATCCTCAAGGCCACTTTGCTTAACATATGTGTCATTTTTAAATTCATGAAAATGAATTATTGGTAACTACACATTAATCGATCAACAAAAGGTGAGCATCATCTATCCTAGGCAACTAAGAAAGGTGTAAAAGAAGTGAAAACAATATCTAGCATTGAAAAAATTTATAAAACATGAAAAATAAGAGAGCAAGAATGTATACTTACAGGTATAAGCTGGTAGTAGTCCATGTAGAAGGATTTTCACAAAAATTAGAGAGTTCAAAAGGTACAGAAATGGCAGAGCTTGAAACTTTAGGGAAACTGACCTATACAGTCCAGACAGGAAACAGAGCACCCAAAAGAAACAGAAGAATTATAGCACTGGTCAAAAATTGGGAGAGTTTATCATAGATATCAAAGGGAGAGAGAGTTCTGTGATTAAAGGAATCATCAAAAATGCTAAATTCTCCGTGCACCACAACTACTGAGCCTGCGTGCCACAACTACTGAGCCTGCGTGCCACAACTACTGAAGCTTGCGCGCCTAGAGCCTGTGCTCTGCAACAAGAGAAGTCACTGCAATGAGAAGCCCTCACACCACAACAAAGAGTAGCCCCCACTCGCCGCAACTAGAGAAAGCCCACACTCAGCAACAAAGACCCACCGCAGCCAAAAATAAATAATTTTTTTTTTTAAAAAAGGAAATCCTGCCATTTGCAACAATATAGATGAAACTTGAGGGCATTCTGCTAAGTGAAATAAATCAGAGAAAGACAAATACTCTATTATCTCACTTATATGTAGAATCTAAAAAAAAAAAAAAAACAGCTCCTAGAAACAGAAGTTGGGGGGTAGGGGAGATGGTGGGAGAATTGGGTGAAGGAGGTCAAAAGGTAGAAACTTCCAGTTATAAGATAAATAAGTTCTTGGGATGTAATGTACAGCATGGTGACTATAGCTAACAATACTATATTGTATATTTGGAAGTTAAGAGAGTAGATCTTAAAGTTCTCAATACAAGGAAAAAACTTTGTAACTACGTGAGGTGATTGGATGTTTACTAAACTTACTGTGGCAGTCATTTAATAATTTATAATATATAAAAACATTGTGTTGTATGCCTGAAATTTATACAATGTTATATATCAATTATATCTCAATAAAACTGGAAAAAAAGAAAAAAATAAATTGGAATTTCAAAAAAAAAAGGAATATATATATTAAAAATATTCAGCACCCAACAAAAGAAAGAAAAAAAAGCTAAATTCTTCCAGGGGCTCAAGTGTTCATTAGATTGTCAACAAAGATGGCATTGGTGACCCTAGTAAGGACAGGTTTAGAATACCTAAAGTCCTTCTTTATAGTCACTTGCCTTCTCCAACTGCTTATAAATCTCCTATTCGCTCCTAGACTCGCGGGCATAAAGAAGGCTCCCTGAGGCATAATACAGTTTGTATAGGTACACAGAAACATCAAGTTGGAGGTTGTCATACCCTTTTTATATCTGTGTTGCTCTTTTACATACCTTTTATATTTCTGTTTGATCTTTTTGTTGCCAACTTTTAACAATGTGACTGTAATTGGTAGGTTCGATAAATGTAAAATGAGTTATATCCCTTTATATCTATAAAGAGATTATTCTAAATTTACAATGCCTTCTATTTTGTGAACTTACGGAATTTGTTTCAAATTTCTTTAGAAATTCAAAGAACTCTATGATGCAAATAAAGTGACCTAGGTAATAGAGTAATTTGGGGCTAGATCTACTTAGATTTTTTTTTTTTAATTTAAAGTAGTATATTTACCAGCAAATTCACACATGCTGAAGTGATGTAATCCTCACCCTCATTGCGTATGCTTATTCACAAAATTGGACTCGAAAATTTTCTAAGCCTTTTCTTTGTTTTGTGCTCAGTGTCCATTTGCTCTGCATTTTCCTTTCAATATAGAATTGTGACATGGGATTTTGATCCCTTTTGATGGCCTTAGTTACATATGAAGCTGTGAACTGGACAGTCATTTCCAGCAGGTTCACTATTTATAAAATAGATCTCTGCATGAGGCAAAAGTTTAACCTAAACATTTGTCCTCAATAAAGCCAAAAGAAGAGAGCTCCTAGGATTTGGCCCCAACATTACATGAATTTTTTACTTTTTTCTAGTCATACCTATGAGAAGCCTTTTTTGGGGCAGATACGTCCCTACTGGTTCAATTGTTATGATCTCTTCCTGGACTTGATGAGACAATATCTTAGAGATTTCCATTCGAATGGGCTCTATTGTTAAATAGGCCAAGTCAGGGCAACCTATATTCAAAGTCCACTCTCTTCATATTTCACACATTTTCCAGGCACTCAGGACTTTTTGTCTAACCACTGTGGCATTCGACCCTTTACCTCTTCACAGTTTATATGGCTCAGTTCCTCAGTAATTTGTTAACTGACAAAGTGATATTAATGAACATCACTCTTTTACTTCAATTGGATCTTAAATAGGGAAAAACATGACCTATATAGGAATTCAGGTCCTACAAATGCAGTTGGGGAACATGAGGGATGGGGAACATTCTGAACCACACAAGTTATTCTTTTTTCTAGTCTACCCTCCTTCATGCCAGAGAGTTGTCCATCCAACCAAAAGATCCTAGTCATGTTGGTTACTTTGTAAAAAAAAAATTTCTATTGATTCTTACTGACTGCCAGTTAACAGCCAAGCTATTAAACACATCATACATGGCTTTCCAAGATTTGATCACATTTCTTTGCAGTTGGTTCCGCATACTATAGTGCAATATTATGAAGAGTAAGGATATCTCTTGAATGTTTTAATTGAAATAAACATTTAATTTGTTTAAGATATATTTAATATGCTGATACTTATGGGAAAATAATTAGTCCATATGTTAGCTTTTATCTGCACATGAGGGAGAAGTCCATCCCAATAGAGAGGGTTTTAGTATTCTCTAAATTCTCCTGTTTTCATATAGTGTTTTTAGTTTATATGTCCAAGGTATGTGAATTCATAGAAACAAAATATCTAATTTTAATCCTCATGAGATCAAGTATCTGGAAAAACAAAATCTCCAGGAAGAATATAATCCAGATAACGCAAGTAAGAATAGTAAGTAAACGGAAAGATACAAATAGACCAACAGCTATATTACATGTTAGAAACAATACTATTAACTCAAATTTGACAAGAAATTGCCCCCAAAAAACACTGGAATTTGACAAAAAAGCCAATTTGAAATACAGATTTGTATCTATTACTGTTAAAAATAAGTTTCTCCCTTGGAACACAGTGTGCTAATATTACTAATAAGGCATAATTGCAGACAGTTACAAACTAATACCTAGAACACAGCCAAAAACTCTTTTAGTAGAACAAAACTTGCAAAATGTCATTTACTTCATATTTACTTATCCTTTAAAAAATGTTCCGTAGTGTATCACTAGAAATACAATAGTGAATGTATGTCATTTATAAATATAAAAATATGCCTATATTTTCATAGAGGTTTCGTATTCTTTTTGTCTTTCTTTTTGTATTAGTGCATTCAGAGCTTCAGCATTCAGGCATTAATTACAGTATGAATGCACTCCTTCACATTGTGCAATACAAAGACTCTGGATGTATCACTAAAAGAGGTAAAATACCATTCAGGCACTGTATCTGGTCACATGTCTCATTTCCCTAGGTTATGAATTCTCCAAAGAAAGAAATATATATATATATATATATATATATACTTTTTTGTTATATGTGTTTGTATCACAGTGCCTTAGGGGATATGTATATATAACTGCATCAAGTCCATCTGCCGATCACCCCAGGGTTCTGGAAATCAGATTGTCTGATATTTTTCAGTAACTATAACATAGCATATTCTCATGAAACTTATTTAATATTTGAAGATCATGGTGCTGATAAATCAGAGGTAAAAATAGTTTTGTGGGTTTTTTCTGTTTTTGTTTTTTTTCAATGATAACTTGAGTAAAATCCGTTTACAGAAATAAAAATGCTTAGAGTGACCTTGGCATGTGGTCAGTTAGAGAGCCATCCTGCCCACATTATTAAACACTCATTTTAACTATAACTAAGATTTGTGGTAAAGAGAATCATTTTCCTTCATTAGTCTCTACTGTACAATATCAAAAATAATGGAAGAGAATAGCAGATAAAATGTTCCAATGACCTTCTTCAAATGTGTCTAGAAAAACTTCTTATACTTTATATTTTTGAAGTACTTTAATACAAAATATATTTCACTGAATATCTAAAACTCTAGTACGTATCATGAATGTTTATTATGGAAACTAGAGAAATTATGGAAAAGAAGATGAGTAAAACTTGTCTAAGTACACAATCTACAGAAAATTACTACTAAAATTGTGTAGTATTTATTTCTCATTTCTATTTTATGTATACATTGTGAGGTTTAACAGAAAATCTTTAATATTAAAAACTAAAAAGAGTTTAAGAATGCTTTTTTAGGGTATTAATTTCATATAACTTTTCTTTTTCATTTTTTTCTTATGTAACTCAGGTCCATAGAAATGAAATAATCAAGATTATTGGTTCATGGATGCTCCTTTCCTCTCTAATAAAATAGGTTTATTTTAATAAGTCAATAAGTAACTTTGAAATCACCATCCAACATAACCTATGACTTTGGCAATAAATTTTATCTAGCTCTGTTGAGCTGCAGAATTCCACTTCTGTTTATTACATAACCTTCCTGAATCCTATTGTTATCAATCCATTGTTTTTCTTTTTATGCAGTTTAACTTCATCAGTATGTATTCCTAAAAGCCTTCTTTTTGGTGTGCTTGTTTTTTAACATCAAAGGAGTGTAATTCAACTTTTACCACATAAGTTAAATTTATCAACTCCCTTGATTTGTTTATTAATTTAAAATTTGTATGACCAAGTATGTCCTTTAAGATAATTTAAAATTTTCTATTAATGAGGTTTATCATACAAATTAAAATAATTTTCTTATCTCCAAAGTAACATATATTCATAGTAAACCCTTCAAATAATAAAAAAAATCCATAAACTGGAAAATAAAAGTTCATCCAATCTCAACATCAAAAAGAAGGCCATAGCTAGAAGTTTGATATAAATTTGCCCAAACATAAATATCTCACCCAATTTTGAAGACATTATTCCAAGTTGGTATACATAGAGCTACATCAATTTTTGTAGATATAATATAAAATGTAAATGTGTCTAATTTAGGGTCATTTACACCAAATCTGATTCATAATATTTTAATTAATTTATTTGTATATATCATTATTATTATTGCACATCTCTGTACATGTTTCCAAAAGAGACACATTTAAAGGTGAAGAATATTAAAATTTTGAGTTATAAAGAGATTGCCTCACATCGCGGGGTGTTCTAATTCACACTCTCACAAACATTATCTGAGAGCCTGCTTAACCTCATTTGATAATAGTGGTAATTATTAAGTCTTTTCATTCTGTTGTACCATATTAAAAGGTAAAAGCAATCATCAAAGTGCCATACAGAGAAAAAATAAATTTCTGAATTCTGGGCATTTTCTTTATCTTTAAATAAAGTGCACTTTGGATACATATTCAAAGCTACATGGAAAAACAAAACAAAACAAATTTCACTCTTTGGCAAACATATAGCTTAGTTTCTGTTTGTTAAAACAGGAATGTATCCAGAAAAGAAGGGTTAATCGTTGTTGGCCCAATTAGTGCAACTTGAATGAACAACTTTTTTTTTTTTTTTGAGAGCTTGAGGGTAAATTAAGACATTTAGCTGTGCTTCATATTAGCTGTGCATAACTTCTCCCAAGAGCCTAATTAGCTCTGTCACACTAAGTGTCTAATCCATTTACACAAGAGAACATTTTCCTTCCCCTTACATTTTGTCATGTAATAAATGATTGCAATACTGAATTTGAACTTGCTTTTAGAGTAGTGATATGAAGTTTGCTGAAGGTTACATTTCCTGCAACTAAACAGACATTTTTGAAATTTTTTTTCTTCTGACCCTTGAGATATTGATCTAATATTAAAACTGCGCATATACCCTGAGAAAACCATAATTCAAAAAGAGTCATGTACTACAGTGTTCATTGCAGCTCTGTTTACAATAGCCAGGACATGGAAGCAACCTAAGTGTCCATCGACAGATGAATGGATAAAGATGTGGCACATATATATAATGGAATATTACTCAGCCATAAAAAGAAACGAAATTGAGTTATTTGTAGTGAAGTGGATGGACCTAGAGTCTGCCATACAAAGTGAAGTAAGTCAGAAAGAGAGAAACAAATACTGTATGCTAACACATATATATGGAATTAAAAAAACAAATGGTTCTGAAGAACCTAGGGGCAGGACAGGAATAAAGACACAGCCGTAGAGAATGGACTTGAGGACACGGGGAGGGGGAAGGGTAAGCTGGGACAAAGTTAGAGAGTGGCATGGACTTATATATACTACCAAATGTAAAATGGATAGCTAGTGGGAAGCAGCCACATCACACAGGGAGATCAGCTTGGTGCTTTATGACCACCTAGAGGGGTGGGATAGGGAGGGTGGGAGGGAGACACAAGAGGGAGGAGATATGGGGATATATGTATAAGTATAGCTGATTCACTTTGTTATAAAGCAGAAACTAACACACCATTGTAAAGCAATTATACTCCAATAAAGATGTTAAAAAAAAAAGTAGCAAAGTCTCCTCCTGTCTATTTTTTTTTCCATGTAGCCATTATACTCCACATTTGATAAAAATTTACTTTGGTGATTAAAATGTATCTGCTATCCTTTTAATAGTTGTTTATTGGGAAGGAGAAATGAAAAAAGTGAGGGTGTAAATAAGGTTGGGGGAAGGAGAGAAAAGGAAGAGAAAGCTCATTTAATATAGTAAAACAAAATTGTGTGACTTTTATATCAAATATGTAAAATTTGACCTATATTTTTAAATTTCAATCAAGATAATGATTAAGTGTAAGTCACAGAGGTGCACATGCCTATCAGTTGATTTTCCAAGACTGCCCTTGATCTCTTGCAGAAGGTCCTTTGCCCTGTCTGAGAGCTAGAGTGGGCTTGCCCCTCCTCTGATTGTACCTTGCACCTGCGATTGAGAAGACCTGAGGCCACAGGGACGTGCTCACCGGGAAGCTAAACACTGTCTTCCAGAACTAGCTCCCTTACTTGTGACCTTGGAATTAACTGTCGAACAAGCCCTGAGAAACTTATAATTTTGCCTTTTTAGGCCCAAGAGGTGGCCAAAGGACAGCATTTATGAAGTTGGGTGCTTGCACTTGAGGCTGGAATGTGCACACACAAGTCTTTGCCCACAAAAGCTTGTGCACACAAAACAAGGCCCTTCACATGGCAGGAAGGATGGACAAGGCCATGGGAGATGACTAGGCAGTGCTTGGGAGGCCCTCTGCTTGAAGCCCTATTCAGGTTCAGGCTCTGAGCTTCTAGGAGTCAGAGAAGTCTGATTGAAACCTGGTCTTTTGGAACATGAATGAATCCTTTTGTTAGTTCTGTTTGTAACTTTTAAACTTTCACATACATGTTTACTTCCACCTGTACCCTTGGCCCCAAGCCCTATAAATGTTAAGAGGGATCTTTTCAAAATAATTCTAAAACTTCAAGCTGGCAAGGAGTTAACTACCAGGAAAAAAAAAAAAAAGTAACAGAGTAAGATATAAATTTTATATTAGGCCTTATATAGAAAAAGCAGAGACTCACCACAGATTCTCATCCCATCCCATCTCTTTTCAGTAATCAAGGTTCAAAGTTCACACTCTGCATCCTCATTTGCTTCATCCTCATTATAGAAGGCTCCTAATCTCCAGCTCTCTAAATCCATTCTTAATTTAGCACCAAAATGCCTTTTTTGGAGATCCCACATCCTCAGATACTAGTTTCTGGTTAATACCTTTCTTCTCTCTAATTTCAGCTTTTTCCTCTATTGTCTTTTTCTTGTCCATATATCATGTTATCATTAAAAACAAATAGCAAGGAATTCCCTGGTGGTCCAGTGGTTAGGACTCTGTGCTTTCACTGCCGAGGGCCTGGGTTCGATCCCTGGTCAGGCAGCTAAGATTCCACAAGCTGCACAGCACAGCCAAAAAAAAAAAAGCAAAATTTAGAGAAATAGCTTTTCTTATGCCACTTTTTCCTTTAGATATTTTCTACTTACTTCCGTTTAAATCCAAATTTTTATAATTTTTCCTTAGTATAACTTTGTCTAAATTATTCTCCATTATTATGTTTCTTGCCCACCTATAATGATGTCTGTATCATTATAATTGCTTAATCATCTGTTTTCTCTACACTGTAGGCTCTGAAATGGGAAGGGTTATATTCTCCTTCATTGTGATATTATAGGTGGATTTAAGTTAGGCCTAGCATGTTTCAGTAAATGTCTATTGAATAAAGAAAAAAAAATGAGTGTTGATACCTTTTTACTTCTTTGTTTAAATATGTTGTAGATGGATATACAAAAAGACACATAGTAGTATATATTATTAAAGTAAACAATATTATGGAAGAATTTATAATCAAGAGCACAAAGCAGACTCCAGTTCCACCCCGTTCTCACTATAATACCACTTTTCAGGGTCATCAAATGTAACGAGTATGGCTTATTGCTCACATGGTAGCTAATTGCATGCCTCTAAATAGTGTACTATTCTGCTTTTTCTGAGATTATCATCATTAATACTGTCTACTGAATTCTTGATTTGATAACAAAGCAGGTAACTTTCTTTTCCAATTCTCTCTTCTCTCCCTTTTCCAATCTTTTCTTGTTACACCACTAATTTTTGCTTCTTTCACTATCTTGCTGACTTCATAAAAACCTGTATATCTATTTTTTGTCCTAATAGCTTTTATAGAATTTCCTGTCCTTCATTTTGCAAAGGAAGCAATTGTCACTCCTACCTTTTCATTCAATTTTCCTCTCATTTCTATTTATATTTACTTTATGAAGTACATTAATACCCCTTATTTACAGTTTCCCTTTCTACAGTTTCAGTTACCCTTGGTCAACTGCAGTCTGAAAATATTAAATGGAAAATTCCAGAACTAATTTGTACACTTTAAATTGCACACCATTCTGAGTCATGTGATGAAATCTTATGCCATCTGCTCCTTCCCACTTGGGATTCCCAACCATTGGCATGGTGTGCTCCTGACATCCAACCATTGACATCACCATGGCTTGATGATTCAGGATCACTTGAAGCAGATGATCCTTCTCTGACATATTGTCAGAAGATCAATAGTAGCCTAATGTTACCTCACAATGCCTATATCATTCACCTCACTTCATCTCATGCTGTAGGCATTTTATCATCTCACATCATCACAAGAAGAAGAAGGGTGAGTACAATAGATATTTTGAAGAGGCTGTTACCGAGTTCACCTGTAGTCATTCACAGGTGGGCCTTGTCAGGATGTTTCTTGTGAGCTAAATAAAGGCATTTAGTTTAATACTCATTACCTGGGAGGCAGGGTTACCAGAGATGGACCAATATGTATAATTTAAGCTTATAGGCAACATCTCTTTAGTGTTTAACTTGTAATAGAATATAAAGGTTCTTCCCTATTACAAGGCCACATTCATGTAGCCTGTATTACAGTATATCATTATATTTGTTCTATTTTATACTTATTATTGTTAATCTCTTACTTTATTTAGAAAACATGCTACCACCTTCTCTTGCTATTAGTTCATGCATATTTTCATTTCTTTTTTTTTTTGAGAATACCACTGGCTTTCTATCTTCATACTTATGCTAGAAATCCATCAAAGTTTAAAATTTTATATGTAAAATTTTATTACATAAAAGTTATAATAATGTTCTTTACAAGTTTTTTCAAAGAACTGATTAAAGGTATCCCTTAGAAAACATTCAGTATGGAGATGGCACTAAACATCTATGTCTTAAAGCTCTTATTCCCTAGGAGTTATGGGAGCTAATTTTCAAAAGAAAAACAATATAAATGACAAACTATCAACACTGTTACTTATTTGGGAGACCAAATAAGAAAAGTGGCTGTTCTTTAAAACAGAGTCACAATATATATACTGTTCTTGAAAACTGAATTATGGCTGTATGACCTCTCATTACTACTGGCATTTTCAAAGTAAATGTCAGAATTATACTTCAAAGAAAACCCACTGTGCCATGTCAGTTTCTATATTATAGGTCTGTCAACCATGAGATCACCATCACCATAGCTTATGATGCAAGTAGAAGTAAATGCAACTCTCTATATTAAGTACTTTGGACATGTACTCAAAAGAACAGATGTCACAGTATAGTTTTGCTATTATAGATTTAGATTTCTTTGCTACACAGATTCTTAATATGTACATTTCAACAAAATTTTTATTTTAATGTTTTAACTAAAATGTCATTGTTATTATCAAAATAATTCATTATTAGAAACTTAATATTCAATTATTCAGAAAGCTAACATTTCTAAAGTAATTTTTTAAAAGGCAGAGAATATAAGGCACAATTCGATTCTCCTGTGAGGCAGTTAGCTTAACTCTGTTTTGTGATCACCAGTTGTACTGCACCCTTGACTGACCTCAGTCTTAAGTGATAAAAACAAATGTCTTTGCAGTTAAAGTTGCATAAGATCAAAATCACACCCGCTATGTATTATTCACTCCTCCAAACATCTCTAGAAAGTTTCTTAGCTGAAATAAATTCCAACAACAAAGTCAACAACTGTAAAATACAGAAGTCAGCCTGACTTTAGCCTCCAACATTTTCCATTAACACAGATTAATTTGTCTGCTTAGCAAGATGTCAAGAGAGATAACATTAGTTTCATGTCTACCAAAACTCAATTACCATACCTGTATTTTCATGTCTCTTCTTTAATCTCCACAGCTATACTCTGAGCTAGGAAAAATTATTTCCATTTTACCAAAGAGTTAATTGAGGTTCATTTCTGGTAAAAGGGTGTTTCTAAATCAATTCTCCAAAAAGTGGGGAGGTTAGGATTTAAACCTGGATAATTGAGATGTCAAAATATATGATGTAAATCAACTATACCCCAACAAAAATTAAAATATATATGATATTTCAGTGCAGATTAATAGAAATACACAATAGAATCATAAATTTTAGTAAGAAATTAAAGTATGAGGGAGGAATGGGTCCTGAGAAGATAATTACCATAAACTAGGAAGCCAAAGGGCAAACCTGTCTAGTCTCAAATTGTTACCTAGGACTTCATGTAGTTAATACAAACAGAAAATAAGGAAATAATACTCTGTCAATATATAAAAAGAAACAATGAAATGAGGAAGAATGAAGAAAGGAAAGGATTAAAATAAAAACAGGAGAAAAAACGTAGTGAACTTGATACAATATATGTGAGATACAGAATGTGAATGACAGGTATGTTATTTTCATGAAGAACTCATTTGCTTATATTTTGCAAGGTAGAAAAATACTTGTCTTTACTTATTGTCTGCTAGTTTGATATGTACTCATTTATTTAGATTATATGTATATATATATAAAATTAGCTCAAGATGAAATCTCATCAGAAACTGTAAATTCAGAGATGACTCTAACTGGTATGTTTTGACTTGATTATCTTTTCTTGCATTTGAAGATTCCATAAAAGTTTTAAATGTATATATAATAATTAGATCAAGCAGTGAAGTGCTCATAATTATAATTAATTAAAATATATATGTATATATTGGTATATCTGTTGTAATGTCTAAGTAGTCAATAAATATGTGGTAGAAAACAACATAAATTAGGTTTTCACCTTTTGCATATATAGTAGCTACATTTATCACTTGGTTTTTTAGCTATGAAAGAAAAATTATAAGGAGATTGTATGAAATAGTCTTCTTTTACTTTGCATTGTACATAATTTAACAGTAATGTAATCCTTTTGCAGTTTAAAGGATTTTTATCCTGAAAAGAAAGCATAGTGCAAAGTACACTTTAGTGATGTATCTCCTCACATGGACCCCTGGCTGATTAGGGACATATATAATTTGTCACCATTGCTCTGAAACACAGTGTATGTGTGGTTTCTTTTGAATACTGTAATTGAAGAAAATTATCCTCAAGAGAGGATTTACTTGTCTCAAAACATCAGGGTATTTTCAGATAGATCTGACTTTGAGGAAACAGATAAAGGAAAATTGTAATTATCCATCGGAATTATCTTAAGGATTTTCTAGCACATGTAATGTGCTTGTCATGGTCTTGAATTTAAAATAAATGTTTCCCTTTGTTGTATTCTCTACTGCCTTTCAAGCCAGACCATGACCCATGATTCTGGTTCCTTTTTCAGTGATACTGATAGACACAAAGATGTAAAAATGTCAGTTTATCTATGAATTTATTCCTGTTAAGCAGTGAATTCTAGCTCTTGTCCTATAAGCAGTATGTTTACTAGTATGTCTGTACTAGGTTACAAAATACACTGGAATCTGGACTGCTTTCAAAATGTTCTAAAATACATATACTTTAGATGGCTTGTCTTCTGTTGACTCTTCTGTTAGATACTGTGTATCAATTAGGTAAGACCAGTTTATGCTCTAATAACAAACAAACAACAACAACAAAAACCTTAGTTTATAATCCAAGTGGCTATAGAAAGAAAGATTTGTTTATTGACTGTGCCAAATGTATATCACAAGTTGGCTGGGAACTCTGCTGATAATAATCTGTAAGGAATCTAGGCCGAACAAGATTCAATCTTCAAATGTACTTCCATGACCACTGAGTTAGAAGGATGAGGATACAGTGGATCTAAGTTTCAGCTCAGAAGTAATACACATCACTTCACTTCTGTATACATTTTATTGTACAAAACAAATCATTAATCCAAGTGCCTGAGGAAGTGAAATCCTGTGATATTCCAAAATGGAAATGAATACTTGGTGAAGAGGGCCAATGAATAAACATAGTGCCTTTGTTGTTTTTCTAAAGAGTTTTCAATTTCTCATAATCTCTGCATACATTCTGCTGTTATGTGAGTTACAAGTACTTATTTAAATTTAGTCATTTCATTTTACAAATGGTATTTTCTGTGCATGTGGAAGTATTTTATATTCATTATGTAATGGTTTCTGATTTGGGGACTATTGTTGGAAAGATCTTCCCTACTCCAGGGGTAAAATATATGGTCCAATTATTTGTCTATTTTAGATTCATTTTTTTAACATCAAAATCCTCCATATATGTTGATTTTATCTTAGCACATGGTGGAGGGCATTAATCTAAATATATTTTGAAGATGTCTACTCAAATGACCCAATATTTAAATAGTTATATTTTCTAAAATGAATTAAAATGCTTCCTTTATTATCTACTAAATCACCACATGTAATAGCTATATTATCTGTACTTTCTATTAAACCTAGTTTTAAAAAATAAATTTAAAAGGTTTAGCCAGTTACTGTTAAATTGAGGGAAATTGGAAAAATGGTAAAAGGACTGATGAGTATAATTTATTTAAAATAGACCTAAGGGGCTTCCCTGGTGGCACAGTGGTTGAATCCTTCTGCCAACGCAGGGGACACGGGTTTGAGCCCTGGTCCAAGAAGATCCCACATGCTGCAGAGCAGCTAAGCCAGTGCACCACAGCTACTGAGCCTGCGCTCTAGAGCCTGCGAGCCACAACTACTGAAGCCTATGCGCCTAGAGCCCGTGCTCCACAACAAGAGAAGCCACGACGATGAAAAGCCCATGCACCGCAACGAAGAGTAGCCCCCGCTCAACGCAAATAGAGAAAACCCACGTGCAGGAGCAAAGACCCAACACAGCCAAAAATAAAATAAATAAAATAAATAAATTTATCAAAAAATTAAGAAAAAAAAAAGACCTAAGGTAAATCTAAACATATGGGAATTTTAGGTATAAAACGGTAATGTTAATGCTACAAACTGCACATTGTAGCATTAGAGGACTAAAAACAATTGAGGTAGGGAGGCAGAGAAAATTGGAATGAAAATACTAATATCCCTATATTAAATAGCTGGGAGTTTGTCAAATCTCCTGAAAATTAAATCATATAACTAAGAAACTAAATTCATCTTCAACATACATTTATTTGAATTAAAAATATGTCAATTTCTTTTTTATCTTAAATATAAATATAAATAGGCATAATTTATTTTAAAGATTTAAATAGCACCCCGAAGTAAAATCTCATAACAAAAGTATTTGTCTACTCATACCTATATATAGAAAGATATCTGTATAAGTTCAATTAACCGTAACAAAGATTATTATAGAACATTAAAGTTACTTTATAGTTTTTATCTGTGGCCCTTTCTGCTTTTTTTAATGATTGATAATGAACACATATGCTTTATCCAAAAATTTTTTAGTTTTTATAAAAATGACTAAAATAAAATATGTCAAATAGTTAATAATGGTTACTTCTGGGCAATGGATATATTGTTAATTTCCATTTTCTTCTCTATACTTTTCTGTATTTTTTATTTTTAAAACTAATCTGTATGAAGGTAATCTTAAGAGAATACTTTTCAAATAATTTTATAATATTTCAATTGATTGCCAGTTTCTGCAAGGGTTGGCCATGCTTTGTTATTCCTTTGCAGAATGACCCCCTTATTGGAAGTGTTCATGGTAATCCATTTTCAATCTCTTCCATAGTAGCAAATAGACTAAATAATGTTGTAGCTTTTTGACATCAGCCAAAAAGATATCTTAAATAAAAGTCATTGTTATCAAAATGTTAGTCTAAAGCATGTTAAACTAAGGGAGTAACCTAAGTAAATGTATTCTCAGTAAGTTAAAGTATGAATGAACACATTGCCATCAAATTCTTTTGAAAGTATACTTTACATTACTAACAAACCAGCTAACTAACTAGCTAGCTAAGTAAATTAGTAAATACACTTCCACCCATATTTAGTCAGGTACTTTGAGTTGTCTATAGAAAAGCAGTAAACTTTTCTAGAGTAGAAATAAGAGATCTTCTATGCTTCATTTACTTGACAAAATAACTATAAAGGTGATGAACTGAGTGTGTTTCTGTATGATCCAGTGATTATATTTCTGGGTATATACAAAAAAATCAGTGAAGGAAGATACTCAGACAGGTTTGTATACTCATGTTCATTGCAGCGTCATTCACAGTAGTCAAATGGTGGAAGCAACCCAAGTGTTTATTGACAGATGAATAGATAACCAAAATCTGGTAAATAAATTTTGAGCTTTAAAAAGGAAATTTTGGCACATGCTACAACATTGAAGACATTGCACTAAGTGAAATGTCAGTCACAAAAGGACAAATATTGTATGACTCATACAAGGTTTCTAGAGTAGCAAATTCATAGAGATGAAAAGTAGAATGGTGGTTAACAGGGGTAGAGGAAGGGCTGAATGGAGAGTTAGTGTTTAATAGGTACAGAGCTTTAGTTGGGGAAGATGAAAACATTCTGGAGATGAATAGTGATGATGGTTGCAGAACAATGTGAATGTATTTAGTGCCACAAAATTGTACATGTAAAAATAGTTAAAATGATAAATTTTATATTATGTATATTTTACCACAAAAAAAGAAGGAATGCCTCTGATGAAGTTGCCAAATCTCATGTCAGTAGGCAAATTGTATTGCAAGGTATTAGATAGAGCCTCTGATGCTAATGCAGATTGATATAAAATGCAATTAAGTGAAGACACTCAAATGTTCACAAATCATTTCAAGTCATGAAGGTCCTCCATTTATATAGGGAGTCTAGATTTCTTTTGCTGTTGACATTGTACTGGTTATAGATTTTTTTTAAATCAAAGGTAATGGAACTGTGACATTTCCAAAAAAGCCCCCCTGCAAAAAAAAATAGAAATCCTTTTCTGTTGATGATGACATTTGGGTTTGACCTTGCAAAGAATTGTTAAAGTGTTATCTTACACAGTGAAGCAAATAGCCTAATTTTCAGTTCTTCAAAGAAATGTGTTGAAATGTAATAAAAATATGTTAATGATCTGGGTCAAATGGAATGCCATTGTTCTTTTTTTTTTCTCCTTGTTCAGTAATAGTGTTCTGGACTATTTCCAGGCTTCGTCACATCATTCCCTCTCTACTAGTATTCATCATATCATATATTTAATAGGAAAATAATAATAGTAATAATAATAACTTATATTTCTGGAATGCTGAGTATTTGTCAAATAAAAGATACCTAGGACATTATGTTAATTATCTCAAATGAACCCAAAAATATACCTACAATATAGGTAGTCATACATCATTCTTTAGAGTAGGAAATTGAGGCTTATATAGCCTGAAAAAAATTGCCTGATATCATTTGAGATCAATCTCAGAGAGAGGCAGAATTTAATTCTCTATATGTATGCTTTTGTGTGTGTGCACAAGTGTGTGCTCTTAACCAAATATATGTATTGTGAATCAATAACAATTCTAGGTTTTCATGACCAGGCTTTTCTCTTCTCGGAAAAAGCTCAAGTTCCAACATTTTCAAATTATCTTCCTTTTTGTGTGTGAAAAACGATTTTAACTGTGGATTTTTAAGATGGACTGACATACATAATTCTCAAGGTGTTTTGGTAAGAATGTTATTTCCATTGGCAAAGGCATCACTTCTTCAGAGACTCTGGATGTTGGTCTCAATATGCTAGCTTATAGATGGGTGTCGGAATAAAGGTAGTGAAAACTTCTTTATGCTCATTTTGTTTGATATTTTCTATCCTTAATTCTAATGTAGCCAAAACTAATATTCATATTCTAACCATAATAAACTACCTTATATGACAATTTACATTCATAACTTAGCCGCTTGACACTTGCTACAGAAGTGTACATTTTAAAATACACTTAAAAATTGTACATTGTAGTTTAGCATTTTTAACAAAGAGGATTTTTTAAACAACATGAAAAATGCTTGAAAAGAAATGAGGTTCAGATCTGAGAAATTATTGCTTGTTTGAATTTGAGATTAATTAGGGATATTAAAAATTATCAATGATGATGTGGCAAAATGGAGAAATAAACATTTATCTCTATACATCAGGTAGAAAAAAATGAATCAAGAATACATAAGAATTACTGTGTGTAATCCTGTATGAAAAAGCAACTGATTACTAATATAGTTGCAATAAATCCTAATTTAAGAGAGTGGATTGCTATCCTCAATAAGGAATATGAACATTTAAGTCACTAGAAAGATATATCCTTCTATTTTGCATTCAGTTTACTTTCCATTCATCAGTCTTATGTAAATTTTCTTTTTGTGACCTTCCCTGAGGTCTACTAATTTCTAAGTGGACAGATAAAAATAATTTTTAAGTGTAAGATGGAGGACCAAAGCTCCATGTGACAGTAAATTAACCATATTCATGCCTTTCCATAAAGTAATTCATCAGCCTTTTGCCAAGCATTTTCTGTGAAATGAAATGCCATGGTTTCACATCCTTACTGTACACAGAAAAAAAAATGGTGAATTTTTCAACAGCTCTCTTACTAAAATCAGGTGTTTTTGGTTTTTTGTTTCTTTGGCTTTTACACCTAAGGTGCAATACTTCACTTTAAGAGCAAACCAAGTAACCACTCAAATTACTGCATGTGTGTACACACAATATATATATACAAATATATTACACATAATATATCCATATATAGAACTTATCCATATAATATATATTGATAGGTGGACAGATAGAGAGAATGAAGTCCTGAGGTCCCACAGGTAATAATCTCATAATCTTTTAAAATATCTGCTGAACCCCATAATTTGATTGTACTCTTTTATTCTGATATTAAATTTAAAAAAACTTTTCCATAAAGATTCAATTGTTGTAAATAGAAATCAATCCAATTAAGTTCACAGTAAAAGAGAAGTTCCTACATATTGTTGGTATACTAAAACTGGGATACTATTATTAATGTATTTGAACACATATTATATTAACAGCTTTAAAATATTCTACATTTTTTTTATCTGAAAAATTTACTTTGGATATTCTGTCGTGAAGAAATAAAATCAAATACAAAAATTACAAAAAGTACTATGAATGAAGTTATCCGTGTAATGTTATTATAATTGTGAAAAAAGTGGAAATGACACAAACATCCAAATATATGACATGGTTAGGTGACTAATAGAAGATTAATCAATGAAATGTTATATAGCCACAAGAATTATGTAATATATTTAGTAATTGGTAATAAACTGGAAATTATTTTGTGCAAAAATGCACATAATTGAGAAACAGAGAGCACAAAATATTGATTTCATCTTCTCAGCAATATTACCATTGTTACTGTTCTATCTCTAATGATAATACTAGATACTCTAAAGAACGTTAATTTTCTCTCCGAATTGTTCACTGAAGAATTCCCGATTTAGTTTTACTCTAAGAGATAAAATGTGTATCTCCCTTTCTTTTAATAAAATACATATTTTATATTTTATAATCACTTTCAATTACCTTTATCCTTATAATTATGTGAGTCTGAAGTAATATCTTCTCATATTTATTTACTGAAATAAACATCTATTTAATGAGAAAATATCACAGTATATATCGTTTCATCCAATTTTCCTTCCTGACAACTATCAATATATTTTTAGCAGTTGTTCTCAGTTGAGGTGTGGGCAATTCTGTCTCCCATGAAGCAAGTGGCAATGTCTAGAGACATTTTTAGTTGTTATTGCGAATGGAAATATGGTTCTGGCACTGGTGGATAAAGGCTGATAAATATCCCACAATGGGTAGGACAGCTAGCCCCTGGCTCCCAGTAAAGAATTATCTAGCCCAACATATCAATAGTGCCAAGGTGAAAGAATTCTGATTTGTAGTTTAGTTATTTAACACTTCTTAACAAAAGCAATTAGAACAGAATCTGACTAATTTATGAAGTTAGGTAATTTATTAAAGGATGCTTCGAAGATCACAGAATCAACGAGAGAGCCAAAGATTTAAGTTCAAAGATGAAACAGCCAGGAATACTAACTGTAGATTATGTTGCATAACTAATCTGATATACATACCACTGTCACAGTCAGTAGCCCAAGACATTGAGGTTGCACAATACTCCCCTCCCCCATAGTTGGACCCTGCAATAAGAATTACCTAATGATTATACTAGGTATTATTAGCGTTGACATCCCTCCTGCCTCTAGAAACTGAGTGAAGATATATAGGCATACCTCGGAGATATTTTGGGTTTGGTTCCACACCACCACAATAAAGGGAATATCACAGTAAAGTGAGTCACACAATTATTTTTGGTTTCCCAGTGCATATATAAGTTACAGTTATGCTATACTGTAGTCTATTTAGTGTGCAACAGTATTATGTCTTAAAAATGTACATACCTTAATTAAAATGTATTTGATTGCTAGAAAAATGTTAACTATCAGTTGAGCCTCAAGTGAGTTGTAATCCATTTGCCAGTGGAGGGTCCTGCCTCAATGGTGATGGCTGCTGACTGATCAGGGTGGTGACTGCTGAAGACTGGAGTCACTGCGGCAATTTTGTAAAATAAGACAAAAGTGCAGTTTTCTGTATCTCCTGACTTCCTTTCATGAATGATTTTTTGCAGCATGCAATGCTGTTTGATAGTATTTTACCCACAGTAGAACTTCTTTTAAAACTGGAGTCAATTCTTTCAAACCTTGTCACTGATTTATCAACCAAGTTTTTGTAATATTCTAAATCCTTTGTTGTCATTTCAGCAGTCTTTGCAGCATCTTCACCAGGGATATAATCCATCTCAAGAAGCTATTTTCTTGGCTCATCCATAGGAAGCAACTCCCCATCTGTTAAAGTTTTATTATCAGATTGCAGCAATTCAGTCACATCTTTAGGCTCCACTTCTAATTCTAAGTTCTCTTGCTATTTCCACTACATCTGCAATGACATTCTGCACTGAAGCCCTGAAGCCCTCAGAGTTATCTATGAGATTCAAAAGTAATTTCTTCCAAACTCCTATTAATGTTGTTATTTTGATATCTTCCTGTGAATCATGGATGTTCTTAATGGCATCTAGAATGGTGAATTCATTCCAGAAAGTCTTCTGTTTACTTTCCCCAGATTCATCAGAGGAATCACTATGTCAGCTCTAACCTTACGAAATGTATTTCTTAATTAATAAGACTTGGAAGTTGAAATGACTCCTTGATCCATGGCTTGCAGAAGGGATGTTGTGTTAGCAGGCACGAAAGCATTCATCTCTTTTTATGTCTTCATCAGAGCTCTTGGGTGACCAGGTACATTGTCAATGAGCAGTAATATTTTGAAAGAGTCTTTTTTTCTGAACAATAGATCTAAATAGTGGGCTCAAAATATTCAGTAAACCCTGCTGTAAACACATGTGCTGTCATCCAGGTTTTGTAGTTCATTTACAGTGCACAAGTACAAGATTTAGCACAATTCTTTTTTATTCTTTTAACACAATTCTTAAGGACCCTAGGATTTGTGGAATGGTGAACGAACATTGGGTTCAACTTCAAGTCACAAGCTGCGTTAGCCCCTAACAAAAGAATCAGCCTATCCTTTGTAACTTTGAGGCTAAGTATTGATTTATCCTCTCTAGCTATGAAAGTCCTACATGGCATCTTCTTTCAATAGAAAGCTGTTTCATATACATGGAAAATCTGTTGTTTAGTGCAGCCACCTTCACTGATTATCTTAGCTAGATCTTCTAGGTAACTTGCTGCAGATTCTACGTCAGCATCAGCACTTGCTGCTTTACCTTGTACTTTTGTGTTATGGAGAAGGCTTCTTTCCTTAAACCTTATAAACCGACATCTGCTAACTTCAAACTTTTCTCTGCAGCTTCGTCACCTTTCTCAGCTTTCCTAGAATTGGAGAGAGTTAGGGCCTTGCTCTGCATTAGGCTTTGGCTTAAGGGAATGTGGCTGGTTTGATCTTCTGTCCTCCATATCAGCAATAATGCTGTTTGTCTTTCTTATGATTCGTGTGTTCACTGGAGCAGCACTTTTTCCTTCAATAACTTTTCCTTGGCATTCACAACTTGGCAAACTATTTGGCACAACAGGCCAAACCTCTTAACAAAGAGGTTAATGGAAATAAATATTTTGAAAGTTTCATTATATCTACAGAAATCAACCACTTAAAAAGACATAATGGGGAACTTCCCTGGTGGTGTGGTTAAGAATCCGCCTGCCAATGCAGGGGACACGGGTTCGATATCTGGTCCGGGAAGATCCCACATGCTGTGGAGCAACTAAGCCCGTGCACCACAACTACTGAGCCTGCGCTCTAGAGCCCGAGTACCACAACTACTGAATCCCACGTGCCTAGAGCCCATGCTCCACAACAAGAGAAGCCACTGGAATGAGAAGCCCGTACACTGTAACGAAGAGTAGCCCCTGTTCACCACAACTAGAGAAAGGCCACACACAGCAACAAAGACCCAAAGTAGCCAAAAATAAATAGATAAATAAATAAATAAATTTTTTTTTTAAAAAAAGCTAGACAAAGATATCACAAGAAAATAAATAAAATATTAAAAGACAATGGGAAACACTCATTTATAATAACAGTACTTAGGAATAAGTATAATACAAACTAAGCAAAATATTACAATATAAAAATGTCTCATTCCTGATCCCCCACTTCAAATGTGGAAAATAATAGAAAGGATTCCAGGTATTTGAGTAGGAAGAAAATCTCATAAATATATCAATTCTATTTATGTTAAACTATATATTTAATACCATGACTTTTTAAAGTAAGCTGATTTTAAAAATCCATTTGAATAAATAAAAGTTCCATCTTTGCTCATTTTTTTCACAAAATTAATAATAAGGTGGTATGAGCCTACCTTTTCAAGACATTAAAATATATCTAAAAACTATATTGTAGTACTTCACAAAAATAGACTGAGAGATCTATGAAAAAGAATAGAAAGTCAGAAAATACACCTAAGCAAATAAGAGATTTATTATACATTAGAGATAGCATTTTAAATAAAATGACAAAGGAAAGGTTATAAGTAAATTGTTCAGAAATAACTTTAGAGCTACCTAAAAAATAAGCTGGATTCATCCCTCAAACCTTACACCAAAAGAATTCCACATTTCAAAGATACAGTTGTATAAAGACTCTAGATGTGCTAAAATAATTCATGAGATATTTTTGTCATCATTAATAATATTGAAGTGGAGACAGCTTTTCTAAACATATTATAAGTTGCTATAATCATAAAATTAAACATGAATAATTTTGACCAACCAAACATTAAAGCAGTTTTGTCTGGCAAAGTGATTGAAATAACTGGGAAAAAAGTTCTATCTCATAGGACGAGTAGTAGAGTGATTTCCTTAACATATACAAGTTTCTTTTAAACAAAAAGCAAAAAATATAATATATACAAAGTAGGCTATAAAAAACTTCACAGAAACAAATATGTTTTTCTTATGCTTATGGAAAGACGATGCTTTCACTAGTAATAACAGAAAAGCAAATTACAACATATTGAGATATAAAGTTTCACCTTTCAAATAGGAATAGAATTTTAATAATTTGTAAAAATCTTGTGTAGTTGAATGCTGAGGAAATAATCATTTTCATATATTGCTAGGGCAATAGTAAATTGGCAAAATTCCAACTGGAGGGCACTTTAATAATGTATCCCCCAAATTATAAATGCATTCTCATTCATACATTGACCCATTAAATCTACTCATGAGAACTCAACCTACAGATATACTTGCATGTATATGAACTTGCTTTTCGAAGGTCATTCATTACAGCATTACTTATAATAGCAAAAAACTAAAACAACCAAAATCCACCAATAGAAAATTAGTTGTTATAATTTACTCATATGATGAAATAATTTAAAATTTAAAATCACAAGTTCTTTCTGTATTGATATGGGATGAGTTATATGAAATAAATTGTAAAACAAACTATAATATGTAGAACACACTACCTGTTGTATAAGAAAATTATATGTGTTTATCTTTGTACAGGTGTAGGGTTTTTCTAAAAGCTGAAAACCTTGCCTGGCCACCAGGTAGGGAAACTGAGTGGCTGGGTGTTAGGAAGGGAGACTTTTCATTATATACTCTTGTAATTTTTGAATTGTGTATAGGTGAACATATTACATATTCAAAGAATAAACACACTTAAAAATAACTTCCTCTCTAAAGTCAGACCATAGTTATTTATTTTCTTGTTCCTCTTTCTCTCTTTCTTCTCTACATTCATTTTGGAATAAGTTAACATTATTGATTCTATACTGCCTCTCTACTCCTCTTGTAATCCCAAGAAAAATTATGTTCTTTTTTATGTGATTACTTATTCTTACTCCTGCCCAGCTTTTGTGTTGCTTTAGAATTGTATTCTCTTTAAAAGAAAGAAAAAAACATTTGAATTTTCAACCTCTCTTTTATTATACTTATGCATTGAGAGTTAAACAAAAGGACTTTGGACCTTATCCAAAATGAAGAAAATTACGTGAAATATTGAAACAAATATCTTTTAAATTCACTTTAAATATTGTTGACATTTTCAGTTTTCATTCCATGCTAGTATTTTCCAGTGCCTAAAAAAGCTAGAGTAGCCTAGCTGGAATTTCCTGCTTTCTAATAGAAGCCTAAGAGGAACCAATATGAAACTACTACCAATACGACTAATAATAACAACAGCAACAATTATTATAATAACCCAAACAGAAGCCCTAGAAATGAAGAGAAAGCATTCAATAAATTACATTCAACCATGGTCAGGGTCTGATACATAGGGTAGCTATGTCTATTTTCCTAGTACTTGTAAATACTTAACTGAGGATTGAAAGATTAATACATAACAAATTTTATTTAGGTTAATTTATCTAAGTTGATTGTTCAGTTTCATTTTCCTTTTATAAAACATTAAAATGTGTAGAAACTAAAAATTCAAGAATACACTATTTGAAATATTGACATATTAATTTTAAGAATATAATTAATATAACTGAAGATAGGAAACAATAATTCTGAGGAATATTGTAAAAAATGTTCATAGTAAATTCTAATATATAAGGTTTGTAAATTAAATGCTCAGAAATTTACAACAGAGCCAATTTCTAAACAATATATAGTATTTTACAATGCATTACACAAGAAACATAATGAGGTGACACACTCATAAATTTATTGCTTCTGAGGTTAAAAATGGAATATCATGCTGTTCAACCCCTTCAACAGTTACAGAAGCTAGTCTTTATTCTGAAGAAGATGTATTCATGTGTATCCAATGAAATATGACCAAGAGGTCTTCACCTTTATTTTGGTGGTTAACTCCCACTCAGTGATTTTCTCAGAACAGCTTGCCTTAGGTTATAGCAATTTAATGGCATAGTTGGCCATTTTTACCATCTCCTTGAACTCACAAATGAGAAAATTTAAACATCCCACATGGGATTTTGCTCCAGTTGCCCTCAGAATAAATGCATATTGATAATGATTATCATAATTACCATGTTAATATAAAAGTAGGCAAATCTACTAAAATAATTAACAGTCTAAACTGGTAGGAGGATGAGATGGTAGTTGAAGAGAGAGTAACCCCAATCTGAAATATGAAGACACCACATGAACATACTGAATTGCATTAATGTTGTTAAAATGTAACATTCTATTTCTGTATTTAAACAATCACGAATTTTATTTTATGTCAGCCATCTTTGTCATTGAGATTTTTCAGCAGCAGAGACTCCTGTCTGGAACTTTAGATATCTGCACTGATCAGCACCTCTTCTTCTGGCTATCCTTCGTAGTCCATCTTCTCAGTGAGGCTTTTTCTAAACCCCTATTCAAGATGACAAGGTTCTTCCACTCTCTCTGACCTGTTCATGGTTTACTTTTCCCCCAGCACTTATCACTATATGACAACATATACTATAATCTTTTTTTCTTTATTATCTCTCTCACCTAACTAAACAGGAAACTCAGTATGATCTAAGTCACTTTGACCGTTATATTCACTGATATATTCTTAGCGCTCCAGCGCTAAGACAATGTTCCAACATTGTCTGGAATATGGTGGGTTCCACAGATATTTATTAAATAAATTGATGAATACATGAAATAGAAGGAGATGAATAAAGAGTAGGAGTATTTTATTGATAGATATTGTATTTTAGATGTTGATATTTTATAATTTTCAATTGTGACAAACCACTCTAAATTTGAACTATATCAGTGCTGCAAATTTTAGGTGAAATTTCAAAGGTAACTTAAGCATCTTGCTAAATAGAATGTCTGGATAGACAAAACATAGTGTGGAAAGAAGTACCAAAAATGTAAAAGATTCTAGTACATGGTATGTCTACTATTTTAATTTTAGCCATTCTAATAGATGCATAATGGTGTTGTATTGTGGTGATTATTTGAATTCCCTATTGACAGATCTTTTCATTTGCTTATCATATGTACCATTTTTTTATTAGACGGCTGGCTCAAACATATTGTCCATTTTAACTCTTGTTTTTCTTGCTATTATTAAGTAGTAAGAATATTTCCATTTATACAGGTCTTTAAAAAAATTATACATATATATATAAATTATATATATGTAATTTCAGCCTAGAAATTGTGTACATATTTAGTTAGAATTATGAGGATATATTGGTTTTGATGCTGTAGTGTTAGACTTATAATATACCTTTAATAATACTTAATTATACTACTAATAATATTATCATATAAAGTATATCTTACAATGTATTATACTAATTATTGTACATCATATCAATACCTTGTACTACATGGCAGTATTTTTTATATTATTTTCCAGATGTTCATTAATACTGTGTGTATATACATTTATATATATATATAATTTTATTTTTATATAGTGAATATATATCCTTATCTTGCAAAACTCTTATTAGTTCTAGTAACTTACTTGTAGATTATTTTAAACTCAATACAAAAAAAGGTAGGAAGAAATATGAAACAAAATAAAGCAAAAGCAAATAGAATGCTTAAAATGTACTTCTCTTCTATTTCTTATGCTGGGTACTCATGGCTACATGTTTTTTAAAAATTACACCTTACATATGGCTTACAACTTTTCATATAGTCATGTATGATTGACTATTCTTTTTTATAGAAATTGCATTTTCAATTCATGTCCATTTTGTACCATGCAATCTATTTTTACTGCTTGGTTTAAACACTTTACATGTAATATTAAAGAAATCAAATACCTCTCTGTCATATATATTGAAAATATTTTTACTCAGTGTGGCAGTTTGCTTTTTAACTTGTATTTTGTTTTTTTATTCATGTTCAAAATGTTAAATATTTATGTAGTCAAATTTATCAAAAATTTTCTTTATGCCTTCTGTAACTTTATGTCTAGCTGGACATGATTTTTCATTCTGAAAACATTTATTCATGCTTTGTGAAGTTTTATGACTTATTTTTTGCTCAAATACTTGATTCATATAGAACTAATTTTGGGTATAAAGAATATATTAGGAGATATAGATAGATAGATAGATAAATTTCTCTCTATATATATATTTGGGGAATGGTGGTAATAAGTTGCCCAATTTGTCTCAACAGCATAAACTGCACTGTATAAGCCCTCTTTTACTCACTATCATAAAGTGAAGTCTTGTATGTATGCCTATTTTTAGAATTTTATCCATTTAATTTATATTTAATATTATCTCTTCTCCAGAATTCAATAATCATAATTACCACGAATTCATGGAATATTTTACTATCTGGAGTACTGGCCAAATATGTTTATTTTTCCCTCTTACTTTGTAAGTTTCCAAAGCAAATTTGTTGTCATTTTAACTGGGAAAACAATTTATTGCATAGTACTGCGTTTTCAGTACTTTGTCAGTCTTAATTATTATTAATTCAAGAGTCAGACTCCCATCATTTAGCCCAGTTTTATACCCAGAGCACAGTGGATCCAAGGTGCCTGAGTTGTAGCTATCTATTCCAGTTCCTATCTAGCCCAATGAGAAAAGAAAAAAATAAAACCTGTAATTTTATTGTAACTATGTATTTTAATTAAAACAATAACTGTTGTTTTTTTTATTTTAAAGACTTTATTTATTTTTTTAAACTTTTTATTTTATATTGGAGTATAGCCAACTAACAATGTTCTGATAGTTTCAGGTGCATAGCAAAGTGACTCAGCAATACATATACATGTATCCATTCTCCTCCAGACTCCCCTCCCATCCAGGCTACCACATAACATTGAGCAGAGTTCCCTGTGTTATACAGTAGGTCCTTGTTGGTTATCCTTTTTAAATATAGTAATGTGAACAAACAGCTCATGGAGCTCAATATCAAAAAAACAAACAACCCAATTAAAGAATGGGCGGAAGACCTAAATAGACATCTCACCAAGGAAGACATACAGATGGCCAAGAGGCACATGAAAAGATGTGCAACTTCACTAATTATTAAAGAAATGCAAATCAAAACTTCAGTCATGAAGTTTGCAAAAGCAAATCAAAACACCGATCAGAATGGCCATCATCAAAAAAATCTAGTTACAATAAATGCTGAGAGGGTGTAGAGAACAGGGAACCCTTTTGCACTGTTGGTGGGAATGTAAATTGATACAGCCACTATGGAGAACAGTATGAAGGTTCCTTAAAAAACTAAAAACAGAACTACTATATGACCTAGCAATCCCACTACTGGGCATATACCCTGAGAAAACCATAATTCAAAAGGACACATGTACCCCAGTGTTCATTGCAGCACTATTTACAATAGCCAGGACATGGAAACAACCTAAATGTCCAATGGTAGATGAATGGATAAAGAAGATGTGGTAGGGCTTCCCTGGTGGCGCAGAGGTTGGGAGTCCGCCTGCCGATGCAGGGGACGCGGGTTCGTGCCCCGGTCCGGGAGGATCCCACATGCCGCGGAGCGGCTGGGCCCGTGAGCCATGGCCGCTGGGCCTGCGCGGCCGGAGCCTGTGCTCCGCAATGGGAGAGGCCACAGCAGTGAGAGGCCCGCGTACCGCAAAAAAAAAAAAGAAGATGTGGTACATATATACAATGGAATATTACTCAGCCATAAAAAAGAACAAAATTGGGTCATTTGTAGAGATGTGGATGGACCTAGAGTCTGTCATACAGAGTGAAGTGAGCCAGAAAGAGAAAAACAAATATCGTATATTAACGCATATATGTGGAATCTAGAAAGATGGTACAGATGAACCCACTTGTAGGACAGGAATAGAGATGTAGATGTAGAGAACAGACATGTGGACACAGTGGGAAGGGGAGGGTGGGACGAATTGGGAGATTAGGTTTGACATAAATACACTACCATGTTAAAATAGATAGCTAGTGGGAACCTGCTATATAGCACAGGGAGTTCAGCTCGTTGCTCTGTGACTACCTAGATGGATGGGATGGGGGGTGGGAGGGAGGTCCAAGAGGGAGGGGATATAGGTATACATATAGCTGATTCACTTCACTGTACAGCAGAAACTAACATAACATTGTAAAGCAATTTTACTCCAATTAAAATAGAAATAAATGGTTAATACACATTAGAATAGTGCCCACCCCATCGTATGTATTATAATATGTAAGAGCTAGCTATTATTATTGCTGTAATAATTGTTATTAAACAAAAACTAGAAGAGTTAGTTGAGATTATCAGAAAATTTCAATAAAATTTTACATTTCCCATCTTCCATACAATAAATAAATAAATAGCAGTGTGTACTTGACTTTGTTTTTTTAGAACAGTTTTAAGTTCACAGCAAAATTGAAAGGAAGATACAGAGGTATCCCATATACCCTCTAAACTCACACATGCATAGCCTCTCCACTATTTATTGTTGTTTTGAGAGTGGAAAGAGAAGTTTGAAAATGGATCTCACAGTGCATTTTGAGTACTACCTGATAATACTGAGTTTCAAAACTATTTTAAAACTTTTCTTATGAGAAATCTGAACATAGCTCAAGGTTAATTCACATACAAAATAATCAATACCTAAAAAGTAAACAGAATAGAAATTAAATGGTTATGATGTGCTTACCTCTGAGTGATCTCTAAGTTCTAAAAAGACATTTGAATTTACCACTACTATCCCAAGACTGATCAAGCAAATATGCTATAACTATAAGCATAAGGTTTTCAATATTTATGATTTAAATACTAGTTCTTTATAAATACCTCCCTCTTAAATTATCATTACTTTAAAAAATATTCTAAACAATTGACCAGAAAAACTACTTTCTTAGAGTGAAAATAAGAAGCTATATTTCCAAGCATGAATATACCTACACCAGAGATAGTTGTACTTCTGTGCTATGTTTATACATCTCCTGGGAGGGATATTTCAGATTTCTTCCTTACTCTTTCTTTTGTTTCTCTAACAACTTAAGCACTTAGACTTTGGGGACTGGTAAGAGTACAAAATAGCTGAATTTACACCGTGCCTAGATTTAAAATGACATTGTTGTTTCCTTGGTAAAGCTACATCTTACAGCTAGGTGAATTAGTTGTCAGAAAAGTGGCAGTGATGATCTATTCGTAAGCCAGGAGCAAGTAGCAAAGATCTAAGGAAAATACTGGTTCTCTGGAGAAATTGAAAAATTGATTATGCTTGCTAGTGTTAAAGCCAACATTCCCTAGGTTCCTGCTTCAACTGATGGGGAAACAAGAATCATAACATTTTAAATAAAATAGGGAGGTGAATTTGGATTAGGTAAATTATGTTAAGCATCCTGTGAACAAACAGTACCGATAAAAGAAAGGAATAATTGTTGAGATAAAATCTCTGTGAAAAATTAATTGTGCAGTCTTTCAATTTACTTAAAAAGCAAACAAAATTGAAATGTGTTTATATTAAGCTGTAAAATATTCAGGAAATATTAAATGTCATTGGAAATTATTACCAATTTGTTTATTAGGTGATATTTACATTAGAAATAAATTAGAATGCCAAAGCAGCAACATGGATACATATTTACTCCGTGTGTATGCATGTGTATTTGTGTAAATCAGAAACAAAAACAATGTGTAATATATACACCATATATTTTGAATATACATGATTGTGGAGAAGAAAAAATAATTAGAAGGGGTATGAAGTTTGCAATTCACCAAAGGAGGTAAATGCAGTAAGAAAAGTTAAACCAGAGATTATGAGAATAAAGCACGGCAAACCAGGAATACTACAATGAAAAAGTAGTGTCAACAGTGAGAGGAAATTTTTTTTCTCTTTTTAGTCTTGTTTTTTTCATATATGGTCACATATACACAAAATGTATTGACATAAATGTGCATTTAAATACAAATACATGCAAATTACAGCAGCACTGTATTAGCTACAAATCACTTCACATAATACACTATTTCAGGTATATTATCATCACAAAACAACTCAGCAGTATAAAGCAATGATATATGCATATTTTGAAACTAAGTATGCTGGATATATTTTGCATCCTTCCAGAGCCACTCCAGAATCACATCTAAGAGTTAGTTCATATGTCCCTTGCCTTCCTGTTGGGTTTAACCAATGAGAAATCATAAAGGAGGACTGGAGAGTTTGAGGAGAGAGAGGTCAAGGTATGCAGTTCCCTGTTTCCCACACTGTGAGTCTACCTGCTTGCCGTATCCCTTCACAGAAGGGTGCTGTTTCTCCCATAATGACCTGTTCTACAGAATTCTCCTTTCGTTTGGAATTCTAAGTCTCTTCCTTATCTCTACTATTTGGAGCTAGAGGTGATGATAGTTGTATTGATACTAACCTCAAATCTGAGCACTATTCATTATGGTTCCCCCATATACCTCCAAAACTTTTGAAATTATTTTTTGTGAATAAAGTCTTAGTTATTCAAATTTGTTTGTGCCATCTGTTTCACATTGGGCCCTGACTAATACAATGAGAATATAACGTTGATAATGAGAAAACAAAGTTGACCAATGGAAACAGTAGGAGTGGCAAAGCTTCATATAGAAAATACATCTGAATATGTACATAAACATCTGCAAATTGTGTTCTTCTATATAAGTGGTAACTTAAAGAAAAAAGAATAAGGAGCATGCTATCAACTATCATTACAATGCTCTCTAATTAGAATATCCTGTAGGTGCTCCTGATTCTCAAACTTCATTTTCAGTGTAATTTAGAGGAAATTGTTAAGATTCTTAGGACCTCGCCATAGAAATTTTGGTTTAGCAGATGAGGAGTGATTCATAAAACTGCATTTTAAACATCACCACAGGTGATTATACTACAGGTGTTCCAAAGAGCGGGATTTGAATAAAACACATGGACATAAATAAGATTATATTCCTTAAGAACAAACAAAAAATAACACTGCAAAACACTTAGCTATTATAACTGCAATATCTCACTAAACACTTGCTTGAGAACTTTAGCCAAACCACTCCTGCCTTCTTTATAAAGTAATATAAACAAAAGACTAGAACAAAATGGTTTCAGGATAGGTTTTTAAAGAATATGCCTTTTGCTGGTCAAAATAGTTTATCTGATTTCACGTATGACAAACCCTTTTTCTATGGTTACATGAAAGAAGCACTATGTTCAAGATACAATAGATTTAAATATATGTCCTGAATTTTATTTCTGTGATTATTTAAAGTCAAGACTGGGGGAAAGAGAAGTAATTTGAAGACTGGTCTTGAAATCAACATTTGTTGATAATATAAAGATTGCATTAAAACATCAATAAAGGGGCTTCCCTGGTGGCGCAGTGGTTGAGAGTCCGCCTGCCACAGGGGACACGGGTTCGTGCCCCGTTCCGGGAAGATCCCACGTGCCGCGGAGCGGCTAGCCCCGCGAGCCATGGCCACTGCGCCTGCGCGTCCGGCGCCTATGCTCCGCAACGGGAGAAGCCACAACAGTGAGAGGCCCGTGTACCGAAAAAAAAAAAAAAAAAAAAATCAATAAAAAACCATAACGTCTTATAAACTGTGAACTTACCTAAGTTAGTAAGCAGCAATGAACTCAGAAGATTATATGGTTAGATTTATAGCTAATGTAGCCTCTTTTTTTGTGGCTATCTAAAATAACTAAAATATGTAAAATGACTTTTGATTAAGATTATTCTAAAACATTTAATAGATGTCTTGGCAATACTCCTAAAAATTTAATCTTCCCTATACAACTTGAAAATGTTGTCATATCTATATACCACCTTACTAAATATCCATGTAGTGTTTTTCTGTTAATGAATTTTAAATCAATTCAGTTTTTTAGACATGCTCTAGAAATAATATTCATCAAGCCATTGATTTGATATTTGTAATGTAAAATGGTTTGTCAAGTAAATAATTTACCAGTGTGACAGTTAAAATAATTCTCCATATTATCATTGTTATACATATTATATCTTGTCAGGTATTAAAATGTCTGTATAATATTTTCAGATTCTATTTCTCTAACTCTGGGAATGTATCAGGTTCTTTGAAAATGTATAATTTCTTGTCTAGTTTTGAGTAGGTCAGTATTGCACTTGGCCAAATCAGGTACTATTGAATAAAGAGATTTTTCTTATTCTTTTGCAATTCATTGGTTAACTGTTATCTTAATTTTAGCTATTATTATGCCCCAAACTAACTGAAAATTGATTTTTCATTTTCAAGAAATGGCTAGAGACAAAATATTTTAAGTTTATAATAACCATATGCAGAAGACAGGATTGATGCCTACTAGTTATTTTTTTAATAAGCAATCCCAAACTAACTTAGATTCTGATTCTCCACCTTCTAGAGAAAGAATGTCTTACTGAGTAAAATCATAAGATTGACAACATTTAAAGAGAAAAGAATATCTTTTGTGTTTATATCTCAGAAGACGAGGAAAGATTCATTAGGCATGCTAGCTAACCATAGGTGTTGGCACTAGAGAAGGCCCCTGGTGGTGAGGTTACATTAAACTGGAGTGTTAAGTGACAAAAAGGGATACTATCAGAAGTGTAAATATGCATTCCAGTATAGGAGGAATCTCCAGGTCACCATTATTGGCATAGGCTAAGGGATGAGGACCAAAGGTAACAATGAAAGTAAAAGATAACAAACAGGTCAGGAAACAAGAATTCAATGGAATAAAATTAACAATATAAGGATATATTTTATCAGTTATATAATTGACATATTATATATTGAAAGCATGTTACAGGTGTGGGTTGGTTATTATAGACTCACCTAAGAATAGACTGCACACTCCTTCTTGAGCCCATCAAGTCTTGATGTAACTTGCCTCTGTCACTTCTCCAAATATATCTTCTGTCTTTGCCTTCCTAATTCACTACATGCCATGCCTGCTAGCATTTTTTCTGTTCCACTAATATGCCCTATTCCTGTTTCCCAGACTTCAGATTTTCTGTAAATTCTGCCTAGAAAACTTGTGCCCTCAGATCTTCATATTGTTATTTTCTTCTTGTTATTCATATTTCAGCTCAAAATTCACACTCCTTAGACATGCCTTCCTGGTAATCATATTCAAATCCTAGAATTACCTAGGACCAAAAGCCCACTGTTATATATCATCAGTAGTACCTACCACTCTCCAAAATTATCTTTTTATTTGTTTATTTGTTTATTTGTTTTCTCCCACAAAAATGTAAACTTCATGAAGGGGAGGAAGGGGATTGCCTGTCATGCTAACAACTCTACTTCAACATCCTAAAAATGCCGGGTACGTGGTAGGCAAAAATATATATTCACTAAATGTACCTATATTAGTCAATTTTTATTAAAATTTTCTGTAGAAACAAGCACCCCCCAAATCTCATAAGGCTATTTCTTGCTTATGTTTTATGTTTGCTGCAAGTTTACAGCCAACATGCTCCAAAAGTTTTTATTCTAGGACTCAGAATGAAGGAGCCACCTTCAGCTGGCCATGACATTGTTGTTGCAGAGGGAAGATAGGGAATGGAAAAAGAGTTCAGTGACACTTAAAGTATGTCTTTTCCATTCACATTCTATTGTCTTATCAAGCGACTTGACCAAGTCTGATTTCAATGGGAATTGTTGCAATTCACATGGCAATGGTCAGGGTTGTACAATTCTGGCAGCATTTTATAGGTGTAAGTTGTTTAAAGTGTATTATGCTAGAATAAATTACACACTATTCTGTGCCTTACAGAGAGGGAAACCAGATAATTATGAATAATAATTCAATTTATCATAGTATTAGAATTAATAGAAAGTGGGTGTAGCAAAAAGCCATAGAGAACATTATTTTCTGAGTGAAGCTAAGTGAATTTTAGGTAAAGTTCAACCTGTGACTCAACTGTCAAGCACAATTAACATGCTGACCTAACTAACACTGGAAACTCCTTCTAAAAAATGTATGTATTTCATGAAACTAAGTTATCAACCATTCTAAGATAACACCATTATTTTATGTATACCTATGAAAGAAAAAATAGCCAATGAAATAGACACAATGTTAAGAAGCATTAAGCAGAGACAGTAAAAGGAGACTAACACATAGATATTAAAATCAATAAAAGATGGTGGTGCTACATATTAGAAATTAATTATTCAAATAATTAGTAATTTGTATTCAATATTAATTATTTAAGCTTATGGTACTTTTCCACAAGCTGAATATGTATTTATTTTTGACTGAATAAAGAGGAGATTAACTATGCAAATTAACAGATCAAATATACTTGTGGGAGCATATTTAATCTGCTTAATGTTCTTTAAAAATAATCACCTATTAATTTTGATCTATAAATTATTATTTCTAAGAAAATATCTACATGTCAACTGGACAGCTGTTGATACTTCAATTTGCAAAGAATACTGGGAAGCAAGATAGAAAATCTGGTTCTTATTGCCACTTAACGAGCAATACTTCTTTGCAAATAAAAGTTGACCTCAGTGAGTCTCAGTTCCACATTCTGTACAATAGGAATGGATTAGAGCAGCTATTTTCAAGCTGTGCTTCATGGAGTCTTACTTGATGGTATTCAGGGACCATTAAGGGATGGGAAATGTGGAGGAAGTAGGGGTAAAAAATCTCTTTACCTCTTCCCCAAATAGATAAGTTCATTTTTTTAATCTATTCTATATAATGAAGTATCAAGTAACATTTCATATAAAAATTTAAAAAAGAAAATGTCTTTCTGACAAAAAGTTGAAGACTAGATAATTTCTATGAAAATACGTGTAAAAATTAAAATGAAAAATCACATATATAAATTTCATGATTCCTGGGCATGTCAAGTCTTAGAGACTGAAACAGTCTAATATGTTAGGGTCTATCAGAAAGTGTAAGTTTTATACACTCAGGTTCACTTCACAGTGTCAACTAAAAAGTGTATAAAATGCTTTCTGATTATTAAAATATATAATACCGTGATTGCCAATTCTGGCAGGTCTGGAATTGTCCTGAGCCATTTTACTGAAGTGAGGCATGTATCTGTATGACACTAACCCCTAGTCAAGGCATAGGTTTACCGATTAATACCGTTGCCGTATAAAGAGCTTAAAAACCAGTTCAAGCTTAGCAGCATAGTTTATTCACAGTGGAGATAAATGACTCGCATGTGGTCTCAGTGAGACCCACAAGAGGGCGCTGCCATTGCAGTAGGTTACATAGAAAAATTAAGCCTATGTGACCTGCAGGGTGTAAGTCTGGGCTTATACTCTATTGTGGACTCCCTGATTCCATGGTACTCCATGTACAAGATAGTGATTCCTGACCCCCAAAAGAAAGCAGATCATGGTTCCCCTGCAGAGGAAGGATGATTGGAGATTGTATGCACATTATTTGAACCTCATCTATGAGCCAGCCTTTGAATTGTGATTATTTCTGTAATCTTTGCTATATGGTATCATTTTCCTGTTAATGCAGGATTTGTAAAACTTATCATTTTAGTCCTGTGGGTCATCTTCTGCAGCAAATGAACCCTGTCTAACTGCCACCATTAATGTGTGTGTGTATGCACATGTACACACATACATACACCTACATTTGCTAACTCTTTCCTAAATGATTTACTACACCTTTCACCTACCTCATGTCATTTGAGAACTTACTGGATGACAATAAGAAAATTAATGGATACTGATGAGATAGGATGAAAATATGGATGGTATCCTCAACATAGACAATTTACCTTCCTGCGAGAAAAAGAGTGTCCAGAGGCAGCAGATCACAAGCAAGACGTGTGGAGCCACACAAACCAGCGTTTGATACTGGCTCTACTTTTATTTTCTTAGTAATCTTAACCAAGGAGATTAAACTCTTCAATGATGATACGTAAAAGGAAAAAAAAATAATGCCTTGCATGTTCTTATCATGTGTATTAGGAAAAAGTATATCTGTATCTACATCTATAGAGCTCTCTCTCTCTCTCTCTCTCTCTCTCTCTCTGTATATATATATATATATATATGTACATTCTTTATAAATACATATATATAAGTACATATGTACCTATATAAATAGCTATACATCTATATCTATATTATATCAATATTAAAATTACCTGCATCTAGTTGTTACTCAATAATACCAAAAAAACAAAAAAACCCAAAGCCAAAAAGAACACTGGGGCTTCCCTGGTGGCGCAGTGGTTAAGAGTCCGCCTGCCGATGCAGGGGACACGGGTTTGTGCCCTGGTCCGGGAAGATCCCACATGCTGCGGAGCAGCTGGGCCCGTAAGCCATGGCCGCTGAGCCTCCGCGTCTGGAGCCTGTGCTCCGCAACGGGAGAGGCCCCAACAGTGAGAGGCCCGCATACTGCAAAAAAAACCACAACAACACTGATCTTAGTACTGAAATATTTAAACTACTTTGACATCCTTGGAACTTTCATTTTACTAAATAAATGTAAAATTCCTGATAAACCATGGCCACGCTTGATGAGAGATTGTTTTTTTTTTTTTACAAAATTTAGACAGTGGCCATAGAGAATTGCTACACTTAACTCAAAAACAAGACAATTAGAAATTAAAGACAAACAATAAGACAAAACAAAATTGGCATAGAAGAAAAAATATGTATTGTTAATTTTATATTATGTGATTGTATAATATGTAAAATGTGTTATAATCTCTACTTTTTCAAATAAACTTTAAATTTTTAAAAATGTGTATGATCACCTGAGAAGAGAAACAAAATTAAGTGTTTATGCATCACCACCACGGATCTAATTTGGAAAACATAGAACATAAATTATTTCTCCAATATATATGTGTTTGATTCCTATCCATTATTTTGCTAATAATAAGTTCATAATATAGAAATTGTCATATTAGGGACCACAGGGGTATAGAATTATAAATCAGAGATATATTTTGCAGTGGGGTTTATAACAGTAGGTGTAATATTCCTGTGCACTAATAATTAAATGCATAATAAATAATTGCTAAGTAGTATAAACAAAATAGATATAAAATGTTTCAGGAGTTTAAATGTAGAAGAAATTAGTACTAGACATTCTGGAAAATATCACTCAGGAAATGGTATTTTGTGACTCCAATTTTTCCATTTCGTTTTCTAACTTGTTATTGTTAACATAAAAAAGTTATTATTTTATACATTTATCTTTTATCAGGTGACTTGACTGAATTATGTTAATTCTAATAGTTCCTTTGGATAATTCTCTTGGATTTTCTAAACAAACATTATATCATCTGCAAATAATGAATTCTGCTTATTATAAATTTGTCTTATTGCATTGATTAAACCCTCCAGAACAATGTTTATTAAGAGTAGTGAGCATCCTTATCTTATTCTTTATTTTAATGGCAAAAATGCTGTTTCTTTTGGTTTTATATGGATATTTATTTTCCTGTTAAAGAAGTTTCATTCTACTCCTATTTTATTAAGACCCTTAACTTGGAATGGCTCTCTTAAATTCCTTCTTAAGTTCTAGAGTATTGTTTTTCTCCTTTAATGTAAAAATTGTATTAATACATTTCCTAATGTGTATCTAGTTTTGCCTTCCTGTAATAAAATATATTTCAAAAGGATACATTATTCTTCTGGTATACTACTAAGAAATTTTTTATAGTTGATGCAAGAATTATTTAGAATTATATATATATGTAATTCCAAATAAACACACACACACACACGTATAAGTTTTTTTCTTTCCAGTTTTAATATATTATAGTCAAAAATGTATCTTACAAGAATTCTACTTTTTGAAATTTAGTAATATTTGTCTTTTAGCCAGTTGTTCTAAAGTCCTAAAGACATTTAAAAGCAATGTATGAGACAAAGCTTTAAGTATATTTGTGTAGAATATAAGATTCTAAATCTGTTATATTAAAATTATTAATATTATTCAAGATGTTTCCATTCTTATTTATTTTTTCAACACTCAAAATAGTCTCAGGGAAATGTTAAGTAATTCTCACTATGATTATAGATATTTTTCTTATATTTCTTCTGGTTTCTGCTTTATATATGTTTCTTTGTTGTTAGGTGTACAGTGGTTCACAATGTCTACCTACTTTGTGAACTGTACCTTTTATCATTAAAAGTAGTCATTTTTGTTGCATTTAATTTTTTGCTTTGGGGTCTGTCAGATGTTAGTATAAATTAGATTTATAAAGGTCTCTGTGACTTCTATAGATTATATGAGAGCAAGGTGGAGGCAAGGGAACCTATCAGAGGCAGTTGTTGATGTTAGTGCCAGAAACAGTGGAGACTTAACTAACTAAGCTTCGGGGGAATGTGCAGAATGGGTCACCTTTGAGATGTATTTCAAGGATAAAACAAATAGTCCTAATGAAGAAATAGATGAGTAGGTAAAGAAATAACAGTAATCAAAGAAGACTTAGATTTTGAGTTTATTGGTGTATACAATATTATAATCAAGATGGAAATATCTAGGGTAGGAAAATGTTTTCTGAAAATTCCATGGATTCTGTTCTTCAACTCTTATTTTGAGAAGTTATTAGACATCCAGTGGGATTTTAGGGAGGAAATGTATAAGTTTGGTTTTCAAGGAAAAGTTTTGGCAGCCTCCAGGAGCTAATCATGGCCTTCAGGGGACAGTGGGTAAGGAAAGAGGGATTTCTACAGTATTCAATTGACTAATAAAAAGGATTTGGCACAATAATGACCTTTGGTAACTTGACAGTGATAATTTCTGTAGAGAGGAGACATTTGCCTTATCAGAGAAGGTTAGTGAGAGAATAAGTGATGAATGTGGAGCCACTGAGTATGCACAGTTTGGGGGATTTTCCTGTGAAACAGAGGGGAGCAGATAGAGATAGTCTGAGGGGAGCAGAGTGATGGTGAGTGCATATTTCTCATAAAGAAGTATATAGTAAAACTATGCTGATAGGTATGATAAATAGAAGGGAGAACAATCACAGGAGCAAAATCCTTGAGAAGACAAGAGAGAACACCAAGTATTCAGTGTTTTGCTTTCATTATATCAATGCGGAAAACATTGAAGATGGATACAGTGGTGTTAGCTTGATTTGGTAGATACGAAATGTGGCAGTTCTTAATAGCTTTCATTTCCGTCCTTATGGAAGTGCTTGTTGACAGTTTTAGGTGAAAGAAAAAAGATATGAAATAATTACTTGGGACAGTTGAAAATATAGAAGGATTTCCAGACAGTGATTATACCCGTTTGAGCTCTTTGGTCGTCAATGCAAAGTGAGAACAGTCAGCTCTATTCTTAGACATTTTTCCCCACGGCAAGTTAAATTGCTTGGGGAAAATCCAGATGGGTCTAAGAGATGACTGGGATGACCTGAGCTGCACCATTTGCAAAGAACTCACTTTAATGATTGAAAATGGACAACTTAATCAAGAGAACAAATCTAGGACCCAGCATTCAGGTCAGATATTATGTATTTAAGTGAATAATGAAATAAATGTAACAGTGCAGTAAATGATACTGCTCTAATTGCAACAAATATGGAGAGAAGAATGATGGGAGAAATTAAAAATAAAAATTAATTTTCATGGAAATAAGTTAAAAAAGAATATCCAAGCAATTTAAAAAATCATTTTGCTGGTTTCACCCTGATTCATACTTATTTTTAAATAGAAACAGAAAAAAAATAATTATGGTAATGTAAATTTTGGAACTGAAAACGAGAATCTTGTAAGACTGAACATGGAAAATACTTTTTAAATCATGTACAGAAAAAAATATTTTCATGATTACAGTTTGGTTGCTTGTGTGATTTCACAATTGATATATTAACAAAGTGATAAATAAGGCAGGAATATTTTTAAAGCCAAAGATAATATTCTCATAAAATTCCCAATGTAACTTGTCAAAATCAATTTCTCCTGAGAGCATATTTTACTCAGTTGTGTTTTTATGACCCACTTTGCTAATAGTTTTTCATCCATGCAATGAAACGCATAATCTCTAATTTTACATATTTTTCCTATTAAATTATTGTTATTTTTAGACTTCTTTATTTAAAGTGTTAGATTTTTAACACTCCTATTAAAAACCTAATTTGCTCTGAACAAATTGGATTGGAAGATGCCTATGTTTTAAAGAATTAAACAAAAAAAGAAAAGTAGAAAAGGAGTTTAAAAGTAATAATTTTATTTTTGTGGGACCAGTGAAGGTAGATCACAAATCTCAAATCGTATTCGAAGTATAAACCAAGTGAGAAAAGGAAACATTTGAAGATTAAACAGTAAATTCTTGGGTGACTAAAGAGCGACTATATTGTTGGTATTGGTGAGGATTGGAGGAAAAACAAAGATTACCATGTTTTTCTGAAATCAAATTATAGTTAGATGAGTATAAAATGAAAATATAGGCTATCATTCTTATAAATTATACTTTTTGTATATATACAGGAATATACATATATTCCTAGTTCCTGTATATTCCTATTTCCTGTATATTTCTAGTTCCCAATCTTAATAACTATGTAAACTTTAGAAAACTTAACCTTGCTAACTATTTTTTCTCTAAAATGAGAATAATATTCCCTCCAAACATTCAAGAAACATACTTAGCAAGTACCATTTATTATAGAATATTGTAGGCACTGGGACAATGTTGACAAAGCAGGCATGGTCTCTGCCCTCCATTGTAAAGATAGATAATTAGCAATTATGTAAATGATTATTTAATTAAATTATGAAAAGAGATATGTGGGAAGATTATAAGAGTTTTAATAAAGGATAGCTGGAGAAACTAGTTCAATGTAGGGCTGTCTTACGTGAAACTTTTCTAAGAAGTGAAATTGTACTGAGGACCAGAGTTTGGTTAGACAGCTCATTAGAGAAAATATGAATGTAGCCAATTATTATATTTTTAAAAAGTTTATTAAAAATCATTAAAATGAAATTGAAAAGAATATTTTTTCTCCATCTACCACAAAATATGATGGTACCCAATACTGATAAGAACTTGGAGATATGAGCACTTTCAGCCAATGCTAATGAAAGCTTAAAATAGTACAAACAGCAGGCAATTTTTTTCTATTTTGCCCAATCTATAAAAAGTATTGTCCTAAAACTTACATGTTTAGCATCTAGGCAATTATATTGAATAATAAATAATCAAAGAAAAATTTATAATAGAAATATTTATGTAGTTGAAAAAATACATAATGTCTAGTTCCACAACAAGGCATTTAAACTATTATGATGCCTAATGTAGAATAAAGTATATCTATTAAAATGATTCTTTTAGTGATTCTTACTATATTTTCAATCAAAGCAGTTCAAATTTGAATATATTATGAATAGAGTAAACTTATTTTTATAAATTTTATTATAAAAATCATGGAAAGGCATTCACCAAATGTGAACTATTGTTCTGAGTTTTAGCATTAAGAAGAACTTGTATCATTTATTTTTGCTATAGCTATAACAACACTTTCATAGATTAAAAAACACAATATTAACCTGTTTATCTTGTTGTCTATGGAAGAATTATGACATATCTTGAAATAATAATTTTGAATATTTTCATTAATTATAAAATATATTTCATGAAACATAAATTTCAGATAAAATGGATGTTTGTTAAAGTGAACATGGCTGAAATATAATTTTTTCAGGTTGGATGGAAGTAAAATAGATTAAAAAATCAAATGTTAGAGGAGCACCAGTCACAGTGCTACCAATACAGAATTGGCAGGAATTGTTTTAGAAATGGTAAATAATATTTTAATAAATATTTTGCCCTTTGACTGGTGCCTAATGCAAATGTTATCATGTTCTGTGAAAAGTGTGAAAAACAGTGTTTCTGTATCCAAAAAAATCAACAGATTTTTCTACAAATGGGAAGATATTAGATTAATT
Organism: Leucopleurus acutus; assembly: GCF_964270905.1. Lineage (NCBI taxonomy): Eukaryota > Metazoa > Chordata > Mammalia > Artiodactyla > Delphinidae > Leucopleurus > Leucopleurus acutus. The sequence goes on from NC_139142.1 coordinate 56,175,005, forward strand.
GTACCATTTGCATATCTGACCTGCCTAAAACACAAACAAACAAAACCCAAATACAGATAGCCTATCAATTTACAAGTATTCTATAAATTGTGTTTTATGTTATTCCAAACACTCCTAAGTCACTAGCACTGAAGCATGAACACATGCTTTGAAACAGGAAATAGTAGTGCCTTTTCATTAATTAGGATTATAATTTTTATAGAATTGCACCATCCAACTAGAATTTTAGTACAGTTTGGAATTGAAATATCACAGTTTGTGTTAAGACAGTGCTCAGGATGCTGGGTTAAATCTGGTAGTTCTTAAAAATGTATAATGAATAAAACATATCAATTCAAACTTGAAAATTTACAACATATTTTATTGCCACTTTACATGGAACTTACTACGCTGTTCAGCTCAGACTCCAAAGTCTGCCACTTTGCAGACAAACATTATCCAATTTCTGCACGTTGGGATGGTGGTTCTTTATAGGTCAAATATTGCTTCCATGCAGTGGATATTTATAGCGTCCTACTTTGCTGGAGAAACGCTGACATTGCAATACTGTATTTAACTTGTGAGCTCAGATAACAGATTGGGTTGATAAGATTAGTTCCAGCTTTTCATTTCACCTTTCTTCCTTCTTAGTCCATTTCTGTGAATCATTCTATCTACCTAGTTGCACAAATGTCATGTCTATCAATTCAGGGAAATATCTGTTCCCTGTTTCTTTTCTCACCCTGGAGCATGTACTTTACCTTGACAGACGCAAAATGAAAATAAAGTGTGTCAGACTGTTTCTCTAAGCAAGCTGATAAAAATGCATAGTGTTCTTGTTTGTGAGGTTTGGGGGTTTTATTTTCTTTTTTTCCTTCTAAAGTCTCAAAAAAAGCAGTGCATGCAGGCATATACTCATTAAGTTCAAAAGCATCAAATACTGATTGGAATATGAGAATCACTACACACGTCTGTCAGATATCAGTGCAGCCCTCTTAACCCTAAAGGAAATCTGTTACTGGCTCCAGTAGCAACATCCTAGTTAAATACATTTTAGAGTACATGCCGATTTGGCATATATAGCATCTCTGGTAATTTCCAGAATAAATATGCTGCAGTGAAGTATGACTAGCTGAAACAAAATAAATAATAATGATAATATTATTATACTTATCTGAATTTTATTGTCCTTTTACAAATTTCAAAACTAACCATCCCAACAATCCGAAACCAAAACATTGCAGTGTGTATATATTACAGCAATAGAAAACAATTTTCAAGATAAATAAAGGTAACTTCTTGGACAAAGTTCAATTGAATGATACAGTATAAACTGAGATTGTCCTCACAGAGGATATGAAGGAATAATGAAGTTAACAAATTCACAGCTGACAGTTTCGCCATCGACCTTAAATGAGCTTAGTTTGTTCTACAAAAAAAGACAGAAATATTCACAATAGTAAGCCATTAAAATAGGCACAATCAAAGTTGAAGTTTCAAAACTTTCACATACTCCGTATGTTTGACAAATATTTACTTTATCATGTAAAAAAATTAAGTGACATTTGGTAAATTTCTCTTTCAGCCAATAGATTTTCATATTTGTGGTATCTAGAATTCATTTATATGAATAAGTGACTCAATGTTAAATCCTTCATAAAAGTCACATGAGATTTTTAAAGCAGCTCAATAGAGGTATAAATCGTATGCAATTCAATTCACTGTTTCTATTTGAGTGTATATTTAAAGAGTTTTACCAATGTATATAATTTTATTACAACTACCACAATTGATATAGGGAACCCCAAAATGTATATTTCTGTACTTTATTGATACTGATTTACCACAAACATCACTAGTTCACTAGTATATGAAAAATTTTTCAATATTTAATTTTCAATATTTATGTATCCAATAAATATCTGATAAAAGTAGTTTCCACTACTAATGTAAGATAATATTTTGTCAAGAGAATGTTAATTGTAATTTTTTCAAAAAGAAATGTATTTTATAAATTATAATAAAAAAACTTTTCATACTACATAAGCGAGGAATTGCTTTTAACTTCTGTCAATGGGATCTGAAAAAGTATAGCTTGAAAAAATTAGTGGTTTTAATTTCACCACATAAAAAGAAACATAAAGGTGATGGTCCAGGGCTAGAACTAAAGAACTTTAGTGTCATTAAGAACCCAGACTCTTTCTTCACAGTCACCCTTATTCTATGCTTATTTGTGCACAGTCACAAGATGTCTACTAGAGTTCCGAGTATGGATGCTTAATATTCCGAGGAATAAGAAAATAAGATACAAAAAGGCAGTGAACAAAAGACATGTGCAGACTGTCAGCCAACACTGACCCCTAACCTACAACAAGCATGAATGAATGAATGAATCAATCAATATTTTTTTAAATTAAAATGTATGCATTTCATGACATCGTTGGTAAATGGAAAGGCAAGGTACACACTTGGAGGCAGAAAATTTGTAAAACATCTAACCAATCATCTGGCCACAGAAGTATACAAATAACTCTTAAAATTCAATGAGACAAAAATCTCAAGAAAAAGAGGGCAAAAAATTTTGAAGTCAATTTAGTGTAAAAGGAACAGTTAATAAGCACATTAACATTTCTGAAGATCAGTAGGCTTCATGAAATGCAAATTAAAAACTCAAGGAGATACCTTTACACACACAGAAGCATAGCTAAAATTTAAAAGAATGACGATACTAATTATTGGAAAGTATGTGGAACATCTAGAACATTCATTCATTGTTGGAGAAGTTCTAAATGGTACTACAGTTTTGGAAAATAATTTGTTTCTTATTAAGTTTAAAATGTATTTACCATATAACCTACTAGTTCAACCTAAAACAAATAAAAACATGTTAACACAAAATTCAGATGCAAGTGTTCATAACAACATTCATCTTAATATCCCAAATCAGAACATCAGTCAACTGGTGAATAAACAAATTTTGGTGAAGGGATAACGATAGAATACTATTGGTATATACAACATAGATTATTCTCAACGTATTTCCAGTTGTCAGGAGCTAGATGGGAAAAAAATTATATACTTTATGATTCTATTTATAAACAACTTTAGAAAAGGCAAAACTATAGGGACAGAAAGAACAGTTTTTCCATGTAACTGGGACCAAGAAGACAGTATCAACTGCAGTGAGCACAAGAAAATTTGGGAGAGATGATGAATATAAGCTACAGCTGTATTGTGGTGGTGGATTCACTGAGCTGTGCACTTAATATGAAAGAATTTTATTTTATGTAAATTAAACCTGATTAACAGTTTTAAAATGTGTTACATTTCTCCTTTCTCTTATTTTTCCTCCTCTTTTCCCTTCATGAATGAACCAGCCTAAAGCTACTAATTAGGGTTAAATAAGGCAGACTGACTCCTGTGCTGGTGTGGTGGTAAAGGTATGGCCATAGTGGCTCACAAGAAGTTAGTAAGAGCTTCTGTGCCAGAGGGTGATGGCCAGACATAGCTAGAACAGGGTGTCAGAACCCAAGTGGGTCAAACTTCTTCCCTGGGGATGCTGCTAGGACCCAGTATCACTTCTCTGATATACCTTCCAAAGATGCATGAAAAGTATTCTAAACAAGAAGTATCAAAGAGACTCAGATTTGGGACATTATGCAAAACAAAACAAAAAGAAAAACAAAAACACCAAACAAACAATAACAACAAAAAAGCTGGCTAGAAATGTCAAGATCTTTACAATCAAGAAAAGACTAAAGATATAAGATAATATTCTTGTATGTGGGAAATATAAATAATAATACTGAGGCATCATATGGGTAATTTTCTCTCAGATACTTCAGAAAAATATTTTAAAGTTTCTCTACTGCACTTTTCTCTAAATTTGAGATAATGTCTAAATAAAATTGAACTATATTTTATAGAATTCCAAAAATTAACACTGTAAGGATGCTATAAAATTCTGAGAAAGATTAGATGAATATGATAGTGAAGAAACTATCCCTGATATTTAATATTTTAGTTTATTGAAAAGTAACAGATCTTGGTATTTAAGGAAAAAAATTATACAAGTACATTGATTATACAAATATTTAAAATCATCACCTAACTTACAGTAAGTCAATAGTTTGATCTTTGAAACATGAATCTTATACACAGTATTTTTTTCTATTTATTTTATTTATTTTTATTTTTGGCTGGGTTGGGTTTTCATTGCTGCGTGAGGGGTTTCTCTAGTTGCAGCAAGAAGGAGATACTCTTTGTTGTGGTGCACAGGCTTCTCATTATGGTAGCTTCTCTTGTTGTGGATCATGGGCTCTAGGCATGTGGGCTTCAGTAGTTGTGGCACACGGTCTCAGTAGTTGTGGCTCGTGGGCTCTATAGCACAGGCTCAGTAGTTGTGGTGCACGGGCTTAGTTGCTCTGCAGCATGTGGGATCTTCCCGGACCAGAGCTCGAACCCGTGTCCCCTGCATTGGCAGGCGGATTCTTAACCACTGTGCCACCAGGGAAGCTCCTTATATACAGTATTTTAAAGATTAAAAATGTTTTTAAATTATTTCTCAAAAATTAAAGTTAATTTTAATGTCATTATTCAAATAGTAAAATCAATAATTCTGTGCAATTTATTTGGATTGAAAGATTCTTCCTGTTAACATATGTAGAGTCTGATCTATGGGAGAATGTTTCAAATAATTTACATTTTATACATTTTTTATTGAGACATTATTTAATAGAGTATAATTCACACTTTAAGCATACACTTTTATGATTTTGGACAATATGTATAGTCATGTACCCAACATCAAATCAAAATAATAGGATAGTTTAATCACAATATCAAAATTAAATTATTTTCAACTAGCAAATTCCAAATATTTTAAACATTAAAATGCAAATATTCATTAGTTTAAGTATTTGCTCTCATACACACATTCAATATATCATTAACAGACAAAAGGCTTTAGTCCTATGTTTTAACATTCTTTGTATCTCTTTCTTTCCATCTTGATATTCTATGAGAATTTGTATTTTGGCAAGAGGATGCTAGGACCACTGAACACAATAAAGATGACTTTTTCAACTCTAAAATAACTCATATAATTAAATAAATTTTAAGTAAAATTATTAATAACACATTTATCACTTTTTTTTTTTGCCTTTATTTTCTCCTCGGAACAAATTATCAATCAAACCTAAAAATATTTTCTTTTTATTATTCTGTATCTCTTGGTCTTCATAGGAAAAATTTATGTATGCATGTATGTATGTGTGGTCAAACAGGATTCTTATAAATATGTAACACATAGTCTTAGTGGGATCTTTCACATATAATGAAATATTAATCCCCCCCAATAAAAGGAAAGGAAGGGTAAATTGTTATCTCAAAGTTAAAAAACAGTTGTTTCACCCATTTCATGAAAATATTTAATTCCATAATGATGTTTTCTCATCTTACAGAGTTTCTTGATCTATTGCTATTATTTTACATTTAATGACAAGTATATTAAAAGTAAAGAACAGTGTATACACACAAATTTCTTTAATTATTTATATTAACAGGACAGGGCAAGCAAGTGAAGAAGAGCCTTTAGGAACAATCAGTCCCAAAGCAACTAGTTTCAGAAATTTGAAAAAAAAAAATTGATGTATGGGCTCAATAAAATCTTACCTGGCAATTAATAGAGTGAATGGTGAATGTAGTCTCAAGGTTGCACAGATATTTTTCTCTGATATGGATACTTTTTAATAATCCCAAAGCATTGATGATATTAGAATATTTTATGTAGCCTAGAATCCATAATTCAATTGCCCTTTTTTACTGCCCTGAATTTACTGTTTCTCTGTCACTGGATTGTAAACACTGTCCTTATTAAACACTGACATCTGACATACGTCCTTTATCATTGAGAATTTAATCAAAATCTAGTAGAGTTATACTTTAAATCTTTTCTAGAGAGGATTAATGTATTTTAAAAACAGCAATTAAATTAATTATTTGTGAGCAGATGTACAAAATCTCAAATTTTCTACCATCATCTTAAAAATCAAACGTGTTTGGTGTCAACGAGATTCTCTCTCCCTCTTTCACTCTCCATCATTCTTCTCCCCCCACCCCTTCTTTTGACCTTAGTCATTTGAGAATAAGTCATTTATTGACTACTTATTCAATAATACTATAACTTATGTCCTCTTCTTTTTCCTCCAGCAGTTCTTATAGTTTAGGGAAACAAAGATAAAACACCACATTTCCATCACCCTGACATTTGTGGAGTATTTGCCACAAACATTTTTATAGGTATCTGTCTATTGACCAATTGTTAATTTTATATATACCATATGTGGAAGGTGGTATTGAGCTTTTCCCCATGAAAATCACCATGAGATTTTCCATATCCTCTTAGAAGGTAAGTTTTACTGAAAAAAAAGTAAATATATTTAAGAATATTAAAAATATATATGACCATGGTGAATGTGATATGATTTAAAATGCTTCATCATGATTCAGTATTGCATCTTATTCTGAATACATTTTCTGTTGTATTCTGGCAAGAATATGGGAAGCAGTGAATAAAAAAATATTTTATATCTAATATTGAAGGGCTCAGCCATATTTTATGCAAATCAATCTCCTAACTAAGTCAAATTCCAAACCTCCTGTTCATAAATTTAATTATGTATTGAAAGTTGTAGATGTTACCTAGGGATACTTAATATTCAGTTTCACTGCAATTATTTACATATTTTAAAATAATGTCTAAATATTCATGGAGCTCATATATAAGTACAAGTCAAATGTGGATACATTGCATTTGATTAATGCCTCTAATAAAAAAGTTATTTACTGCTTCAGCTCAATGGAAATACTGACTAGCATTGCCAGTCAATATTGCTGTTATTCACAAGAGAAAAATATAGATCTTTACCCTAGCATTCACTTCTGTCATATTAGAACAATTGTGGTTAAAGAGATTCTGGATAAAATAACTAGACCTTTACTACAGTTTTCTATAATGTTATAAGAATAAGCACAATGTTAATAATTCCCTTAATTTTCTGAAGACTTCTTATTATAAAAGGCGATGAACAGAGTAACAAAAAGTGATGCTTTTGCTTTTCTTCATGGCATATTTAGATGGGAATAACTGATAAATCCTATAATTACAATTTTATTATATCAGTTATGAAATGCTTTAGGATGTCATAAAATACAATTTAATCACTCACCCATACCTAAAAGCATATTGGTAAAGAATGTTTGTTTTTGGATGTGGGACACTCTTCTTTGTAAGGAAGGATACATGTTGACTCAATAGGCCCCTAATTTTTTTTCTATCTATGAAAAGTAGTTCCTACTCTGAAGGTAATTACCCAGTGATGAGGTGATTGTTTGACATATAACAGACTCAGCAAATGACAATCACTTTGGTATTTACGTTTACTAAAAGAAAAATGATCCTTACAATGAAAACACTTTTTTTTAATAGTGAAGACACTTTAATGGATAATTTTGTCTCATCAATTTATTTATTTTTTATTGAAGTATAGTTAATTTACAATGTTGTATTAATTACTTCAGTACAACAAAGTGACTCAGTTATATATATATATATACATTCTTTTTCATATTCTTTTCCATTATGGTTTATCACAGGCTATTGAATATAGTTCCCTGTGCTATACAGTAGGACCTTGTTGCTTATTCATTCTATATATGCCAGTTTGCATCTGCTAATCTCAAATTTCCAATCCATCCTTCTCCCACCACCCTCCCTCTTGGCAACCAACAGTCTATTCTCTATGTCCGTGATTCTGTTTCTGTATAGATAGGTTCATTTGTGTCATATTTTAGATTCCACATATAAGTGATATCATATGGTATTTGTCTTTCTCTTTCTGATTTACTTCACTTAGTATGCTAATCTCTAGTTGCATCCATGTTGCTGAAGATGGCATTATTTTGTTCTTTTTATGGCTGAGTAGTATTCCATTGTATATATGTACCATGTCTTCTTTATCCATTCATCTGTCAGTGGACATTTATGTTGTTTCCATGTCTTGGCTATTGTGAATAGTGCTGCTATGAACATCAGGGTACATGTATATTTTTGAATTATAGTTTTGTCTGGATATATGCCCAGGAGTGGGATTGCTGGAATTATACGGTAATTCTATTTTTAATTTTCTGAGGAACCTCCATAATGTTTTCCACAGTGACTGTACTAACTTACGGTCCCACCAGCAGTGTAGGAGGGTTCCCTTTTCTCTACATCCTCTCCAGCATTTGTTATTTGTAGACTCTTTTTTTTTTTTTTTTTGTCTTTCAACTATTTTAATCCAACCACTCACCATTGCAGTGGATCAATTTACAGGAAAATATTATGTTTGTATATTTTTCCAGAGTGTACAACAACCAACTAAATAAACAAAAATAAAACAAAAGTGAGAAATGTGCTCAGTAATGGACCAGAGCCACAGAGTGGCTGAGACTCATCTACAGGTGACTATTTTCAAAAACGTTATTTTCACTTCTCATCCATGACAGAAAGATTGAAGGAGGGAGGATTTCATTTAATGTTTGTATCCAGTTACCTAAGAATCCCTCTAGATTTCACCCTATACAAAGTATTCCCACCAATTTTTAAGACTTCCTTCCTCCAACAAATTTTAAAGTACAAACACAAAATAATACTATAAAAAATAAGTGTCAGGCTTCCCTGGTGGCGCAGTGGTTGAGAGTCCGCCTGCCGATGCAGGGGACACGGGTTCGTGCCCCAGTCCAGGAATATCCCACGTGCCGCTGAGCGGCTAGGCCCATGAGCCATGGCTGCTGAGCCTGCACGTCCGGAGCCTGTGCTCACAACGGGAGAGGCCACAACAGTGAGAGGCCCGCGTACCACAAATAAAAATAAAAAAAATAAGTCTCAATGTATAATTTATATAATAGATTGAGCTAACATAGGACTTTTTCACTGAAATTATTTTAAAATGCTAGAAAAATTATAATTAAACATTTTAAAATACAGTTATGTTCAAATTTAAAGAAAACTTTCGATGCTAGAAATAACTCAAAACCAGAGCAATAAGTAAGCACTATTTTCTCCTTTTCTCTATGTGGGTTTCAGAACCAGATATACACATAAAGGGCTGAATGTGGATACAGGAATTACAGCCACAGTCCCAATGTGAAGTGCCGTTTCTGAGCTTTTTACATAAAATCATGAACCAAGAAAAGCTGACCCATCTTTGAAAAAAAAGATTACAAAACTCTGCCACTGTACTAGAGATATGGCATAGAGGCCAACTACTACAGTGGGTGGGAAAAGAAAACAGAGAAATATGAAACCAAATCCTTTAATGTGTAAAGCTAGGAAACTCCAGTTTGAGAAATTAACAGAAAACTAATTCAGTACTGGCAAAACTCTTAGAGCACAGGGAGAGTCAACCATAAAACAATCCCATAGAGGTATCTTCACATGAAGGCATGTAGGACTTCCATGGAAACAATTTCTTAAAAGACAAATTTGTAAGTCGAACTTACCAAAAAAAAAAAATGAAGAAATGGATTGCCACAAAGCCAGGTCACAGATGCAATACACTGGAGAACTCATAGCACAGAAACAGCAAATAATAGAAAAATATGGAAGATATCTTAAAATAAGTATGCTTAAAGTGATCAAATAGATAGCAATAACAGAGATCTATGGCAAGAATAAGATAATATGGAAAACAACAGACAGCGTTTAGTTAAGTAGAACTAAAAGGAAATTCTTGAAATAAATATACGAAAAACAAAATTAAGAAGAACAATTCAAATTTAGGCTAAATAGCTTACTAGATACAGCAAGAATTAGTGAACTGAAAGATAGATTGGTAGAAATTATTTTGAATGCAGCACAGAACGGTAGAATTTTTTTTTTTACATCTTTATTGGAGTATAATTGCTTTACAATGGTGTGTTAGTTACTGCTTTATAACAAAGTGAATCAGTTATACATATGCATATGTTCCCATATCTCCTCCCTCTTGCGTCTCCCTCCCTCCCACCCTCCCTATCCCACCCCTCTAGGTGGTCACAAAGCACCTAGCTTACCTCTCTGTGCTATGCGGCTACTTCCCACTAGCTATCTATTTTACGTTTGATAGTGTATATATGTCCATGTCACTCTCTCACTGTGTCACAGCTTACCCTTCCCCCTCCCCTTATCCTCAAGTCCATTCTCTAGTAGGTCTGTGTCTTTATTCCCATCTTACCCCTAGGTTCTTCATGACATTTTTTTTTTCATTTCTTTTTATGGCTAAGTAATATTCCATTGTATATATGTGCCACATCTTCTTTATCTGTTCATCCAATGATGGACACTTAGGTTGTTTCCATCTCCTGGCTATTGTAAATAGAGCTACAATGAACATTTTGGTACATGACTCTTTTTGAATTATGGTTTTCTCAGGGTATATGCCCAGTAGTGAGATTGCTGGGTCATATGGTAGTTCTATTTGTAGTTTTTTAAGGAACCTCCATACTGTTCTCCATAGTCGCTGTACCAATTCACATTCCCACCAGCAGTGCAAGAGTGTTCCCTTTTCTCCACACCCTCTCCAGCATTTATTGTTTCTAGATTTTTTGATGATGGCCATTCTGACCGGTGTGAGATGATATCTCATTGTAGTTTCGATTTGCATTTCTCTAATGATTAATGATGTTGAGCATTCTTTCATGTTTGTTGGCAATCTGTATATCTTCTTTGGAGAAATGTCTATTTAGGTCTTCTGCCCATTTTTGGATTGGGTTATTCGTTTTTTTGTTATTGAGCTGCATGAGCTGCTTATAAATTTTGGAGATTAATCCTTTGTCAGTTGCTTCATTTGCAAATATTTTCTCCCATTCTGAGGGTTGTTTTTTGGTCTTGTTTATGGTTTCCTTTGCTGTGCAAAAGCTTGTAAGTTTCATTAGGTCCCATTTGTTTATTTTTGTTTTTATTTCCATTTCTCTAGGAGGTGGGTCAAAAAGGATCTTGCTGTGATTTATGTCACAGAGTGTTCTGCCTATGTTTTCCTCTAACCGTAGACTTTTTTTTTTTTTTTTGTGGTACACGGGCCTCTCACTGTTGTGGCCTCTCCCGTTGCGGAGCACAGGCTCCGGACGCGCAGGCTCAGCGGCCATGGCTCATAGGCCCAGCCGCTCTGCGGCATGTGGGATCCTCCCAGACCGAGGCACAAACCCGCGTCCCCTGCATCGGCAGGCAGACTCTCAACCACTGCACCACCAGGGAAGCCCTAACTGTTGACTTTTTAATGATGGCCATTCTGACCTTGCCTCATCAGTTTAGATGTCACCTTTTCCTGGAAGCTTTTCCTCATCTGCAAAGACTACATTAAGTCTACTTCCTTTAGAGAACTCTCTGTTTATTCTTATGTTTTAGACCACAGAAAGTAACTGACTGAAATGGTGTTGATCTAGAAGAGCTGCTAATAAAATTATAGGGAGGGATGGAGAACCAGATTAAGGTTGATCTAGAGAAAAAATAGTACAGAAATTGGGAAAGCAGGAAAAAAATTATACTTCTCCTAGAAGAACTGAAGTTTAACAATCAATACAGATATATTACTGGTTCTAATAATTCCCCTGCTGTCAAGTAGAAAGCAAGAGTGACAAACAAACCCTGCCATGTGAAGTTGAAGGTTAAGGTCATTATTTCTAGAGAAGCAGAATAGGAGCAGGTAGGAGAGAAACTGTCATAATTGAATCACTTTTCCTTGTAGCTGTTGTCATGTTATAAATGTCTGTGTGTGGCCCTGGCTACTTCTAACAATGAGTTATAATTGCAAATAAAATTAAAAAACTAATAATTTTATACACATTATATATATGTTTTTATACAAATATTATGATTGGCTAGCCCAGAAAAAACACACCTGAGAAGCAAAATAGGTCTTAAAATTGTCAGGTTTGATATGTGATTCTGTGGAATTTTGTTAACCTGCTATGAAATTAGAATATTACCTCTTTCGATTATTACTGAGTAATACTCTCTGTATTATCCAATATTTGAGTATTCTAGTTAGGCTACAATTTTTATAAGTAATTTAACAGTAAATATATAAAGTTATGTGAATGTCATGGGAGTACTTCAACATGCATTCAGTAACTAAAATCTTAATTAGAAAAGGCAATTTGGATCACACCAGCAAAACCAAGATATTCATAATTAAACAAAGGAAATGAACTTATATGAAACAACATGTACCCTAATCCAAATAAACTTTTAACCATTCCATCAAAGTCAAACCACCTGAAATAAATTGATCTATCTCTGAAATATTTGTCATGAAACAAAGATGAAGACTCTCAGGGCAGTAAGCACTTCGTGGGATTTAAAATTTTCTTTTACTGTTGGTAATGTCTAAGTATTAAATTTTTGTGATGTCATCTTTCAATTTTTGAATGATCTTGTTTTGCCATTTACTTTATGTTCTTTATCTCATGACACATCACAAAATTTTACAGATTAGAAAACTAAAGACCATGAGATTAGCTATTTTGATATAGATCCTCATAGATTATGAATGGCACAGTTGAGATTAACTCATGTCCATCATACCGTAAAGTGTCTTTCTATTGCACCATACAAAATATCTGCATATGGTAGAAATTATTTCAGAGAATCATAAAAATTTTACACATGTGCCTTGTTTCAATATGTTTTAAAATAGTTTAATATATAATTTTCAGATTTTTCTTAAAACAGAATGAGAAGTACACTCATCTGATATCACTTTATAGTTTTTTTTAAACTAGCTTTTTACCCATTCTTACCCATACCTAATTTAATATGTTTTTATTTTGTCACATTTATCAAACTTTCAGAACCATCCAAACTATAGGAAGATCAACTTGAATTATTTTTATACCCATATATCATTGGCCTATAGAATATAAAACTACTTTATGTATAACACTTAAAATTGATAGAAATAGCTTTGTGATCAGAACAGCTGACTCTTTGTAGGCAAAACACTCAAATGTTGGCAGAAGGACTCTATCTTACAACTGAATGGTTTAATAAGCCTTTTCAGGGTCAGGCTACATGTCTTACATTGAAATAGAAAGCATCCACTAATCCAGAACAGAATCCTATTTTAAAAGTTTTCATTATACAGCAAATCTGAAGGTTTGTTTTGCATGATACATAGTGATAAAATTCCATAAATTTCACTAATGACATTTGGACAAGACTACAAGCTCATTCATGTATTTCTATATTGTATCAGGATACCTAGATCGTATTAGATGCTGAATGAATATTTGTTGAATAAAAAGTTTGGTGGTTGGATGTGTAATGTATAACTTCCAAACTAAGAATGATTAATTCACTCCATTCAACAAATAATTGTTGAGCATCTACCTTAGCCAGGCATATTTATAGACATTGAGAATAAAGCTATGATCAAAGTAGAAGAAAAACATGTCCTCATGAGACTTATATTTTAGGGCATATGATAGATAATCCACAAGATATATTGGTAAAATACAAAAAAAGTAAAACAGATAGCGATGAACCGTCTATAAACTCTGTGGTGACAAGTGCCAAAAATTGGAAGCAAATATTAATCATTGATTAATTTTGGTACTCTTGCACACTTGGGTATAAGCAACTTAAAATGTGATGCCCTAGAAACTAGATGTATTAGAAGGTGATAATGGATAGCGTAAGTGACAGATATGCTTCTAACTTTCATCTGAATGGAAAAGTCAGAATGTTTCTTAGTATATCTATGTACTCTACAAAAGTTCACAGTAACATCAGACATTTTCTTTAGATCTGATATGTCATGCGTGACAGTTTCTCATTTAACTTGCTTGCAGTCAGTACCAAATATGACATTTTGTTAACAAAAGCATGTTAATGAGAATTTCTTAGTTCTAATATTCAATTCTTTAGAGATTATTTAAAATATTTCCAAGTATACTCTATATGGAAAAGACTCTTAAAGGTTAAGTAATACAGATATTTTAATTGTGATTCAATCTCCTTTACAACAAGTGCTCATCTAGACAGAGTATCTAAATTATTTAATAAGGAAAGTAATGGAATTTTAAAATGTATAGCTCTTAGTTGTTTTTTCTTCATATTATTCCAGATTCTTTGCTGACTATATGTAAATTAGTTAATTTTAAGATTAAGAAAGATTTTTAAAAGTCTTCTGCAGCTAACTTTCTTCAGCTTTCCCAATGCTTTGCCCTACTATCATTTTCCTAACATATTGGAAAGCCAGTTTTAAGGCTATAGAATTTTTAAATCTTTTTGTACCAGTGTACCTCTCTTAGTGCTGGATTTCAGAGACCAGCTTTTTATCTCCTTTCTTTGCTTTTCTTTTCTCTCTCTCTCTCTCTCTCTCTCTCTCTCTCTCTCTCTCTCTCTCTCTTTCCCCCTCCCTCTCTCTCCCTCTCTCTCTTATTTTTAATGGGCAAGAATCCCAGTTTCAATCATCTATTAAAAACTGAGTTAATTATATATCTGTATGCCTACATGTAAATTTGTGGATGGAGTAAAATGTTTCTAAAGAAAAGGAAATGGAACCCATCTTTGCCTTTACAGGTTGATTTTGAGAGAAGTAACACTTTTAACATGTATCTATTGCAATAGTAGTAGGAAATCTTTTATGTTTGTTGTCAGCTGTTTAGAGCAGTACTTCACAAGTATTTAGGCTCAGGACTCCTTTGCATTATATCTATTGATATTCATTTTGTTAGATATTAGAACTGTGGAATTTAAAACATACTAATGGATTAATTCATTTAAAATAGTATTAAGACACCCATTGCATTTTAATATATTTAACATGTTTTATGAAAACAGTAACAATATTTTCCAAAACAAAACAAAATGAAACAAAACAAAACATAGTGAGAAGAGCTGCATGGTTTTGAATTTTTACAGATGTTTGATGTCTTCTTATACCTGTTCCTGAGTTGTCTGTTCGGAGAACATGTGTCAAATATGTAACCTCTGAATAACTCTACTGTACATTTTGAGAACTGCTATTTTGGAAACTTATTCATAATGATCTTGTACATTTCTCACATGATTTCTTAGGAATATTAGAATTTTTTCAACATGATTGTGAATGCCATTCTATTTAATCCGACTATGTTTTCTGAGTGGTTATGATTGGCTACTAGAAAGATTGTTGAAAGACATGTTTTGTTATTGTTTCTTCTGGTTTATTATTTTGCCTTAAATTCTCATTTTCTGATACTGGTAAAACAACACAAACTCTCTTTTTATCTTTATATGTGCATAGTATATTTAATGCAATTGCTGGTGTATTTGGTTTAGACCTATCACATATTTGTTTTCATGTTATACCTATTTATGTTCCCTTTTCTCTCTGTTTTTGGCTTCTTCATGTGAATATTTCCCCTTCATTAGCATTTGTTTAGGCATTCTTTTAGTGGCATCTCTAGAGATTTTATATAATTTTTTTGTTATAAAGATGAGTATAATATCCATTTCTATTATCTCAAGAGGCATCACCCCCTGTGAATCTAGATTAAGCTCTATTTAATTTATTGACATTTTACCCATCATTTTGAATTTAGCAATACGTTTTCAGGAAAAAGTGATACTAAACAGAGCTCATAAATCTTTTTTAATTGCTCTCTTGCTTATTATGCTATGAGTATATATTTTAACTCCCCATCCATTTAAGCTCAACAGGTGAATATTGTTATTTCATACAGGCAATATTTATTTACATTTACCACTCATATGCTTTCCCTGCCAAATTTTTAAAATTTTATTTCTCTCCTGTTTGTCTGAACTGCCATCTAGGAATTATTTTTCTACTGCATGAATAACATCACTTTCATGCCAGTTTGTGCAGGTCTATTAGTCTCTTATTTTAGGTCCCGTCCTTTAATCCCTATGTGCTTTAGCATGTTTATATTGTTCTGAACTGTATTTCAGTTCACTAATTCTCTCTTAGGTTCCCTCAAATCACCTTTTAAACTCATTCACTGAATTCTTAATTTCAGTTGTATTCTTTTAAATTCTGGGACATTCGTTTGCTTTATTTTTATAGTTGCTGGTTCTCTGCTTACTTTCTCCACCTTGTATTTCATTTTCCTGATTATATTATATATAATAATATTAAAATTTGTATTTAATAATTTTATTACATTATATTTCTTTGGTCTCTTTCTGCTGTTCAACTTTGTGTTCACATCTTTGGAGACAGTCCTGTGTTTTTATAGGTCTGGTCATTTAGATAGAGAGATGGATCTTCTTTATGAAAAATCCTGTAGATAACTCAAAGCTCTGGCTTAGGTTTCCCATTGAGGATTTAATTTTGCTTCAGGCTGTCAGCTTGGCTGGAGGCAAAAGCAATCATAGATCAACTTAATTTAAATTAATTATAACTGGGCTTTGATCCCTATGAAGAGTGGTCTATTTCTGACGTATGCTTTCTCTTAAAGTTTGCCCACCATGGTTTCATCCAAAAAGTGGCAGTTACACCCTCCTTTCCACTATCTTTAGATGCAACTTATGTTTCTCCATTTTCTCTTCCCTAAGGCTTAAACATTTCACATTCATCATTCACCAGAAGGGAAAAGTAATACCAAATGGGACTCATAATTTTGGTTTTCCCTACTTTTCAGGATCTTAGCTTCACAAGTTTTTACTAGCTTGTTAGCAACCTAATGACTTCAAGTATACATTAAACATTTGTCAGCATCGTGATACCAGGATTCATCTCAGGGATGTAGAGCTAGAAACACTTCACTCTCCCATACTTACAACAAGACAGAAGATGAACTGTATATTAATGACTTCTGTTGAACCCATCAGAGAACCTAGGTCCCAGAGAATGGTGAATAAAGGGGGAAACCTGAGCATTTGCTTACTTGTGGCAGATGCCACCTGATATACAAAAGCCATAAATATTAATGTTCCTACAAGAAAGTTTTAGAAATTGCTAAAGTTTAACTGTAACCTGTGGTGAAGCTCCTGCTATCCACAGACATATGGAAGTTCCCACCCACTTGAAGGTTTTTCTTTAAGGGTATCCATCTGGCTCTTAAGAGAAGGACTGAGGAGAATTTAGAGATAGCCTCCCTCCCCCTATGTGGTGCTACTTGGTGGAGAGGAAAAACAGCTACTGCTGAAATTCATGTAAACTCATGTTCCCTATCTCACTTATGGAGCAAAGAATTTATTCTGCTGGGGAAAATTTCCACAGCAGCTGTTGGAAGACCAGGGAAGCCACATTCTGCCTGAACCAATTTTTCTTATATCCATCAGGTAACTAAGGCTTTAATCTGCAGGGGCAACAAATCCTAAACTGTAGTCTGAAGACACTGATGGACATCCACTGCAGTTGGAGAAAGGAAAGAGAGTCCAAAAAAATAAACTCAATCCCTGGAGGAGGGGAAGAAAACTGGTGAAGGCTATACCCTCAACTCAGGTTCATAGCCTGAGGCTCAAGATGTTCCAAGAACCCCAGAACATCATAGAATGCTCCACATGACCCCTCCCCTCCACCACCATACCAACAAGCCCCAAGGAAAAATTAATAGTGGAAAAGTTAGGAAAGCTGCAGCAAAGAGACACTTTCAGGGAAGCAGTACAAAGGAGAGCCCAAAACCCAATCAGGGAGACAAAATAATAAAAGTATTACTACAGGAATTTGAAGTATCTGGTGAACAAAACAACAACAAATTCCAACTCTGGTAATCACAGTAACGACAAACTTTACACACAATCTGACTCCTAAATAGATTCATACAAATCCTCATACTAAAGGCCTATGAAAAGGAAATGGACTGTTCTCCAAACATTAAAAATAAGTCCCCCAGTATCATTGTTTGATGGATGTCCAACTTTCATCAAGCAATTACCAAGCATGCCAAAATCAAGAAAAAATACTCTGAAGAGATGAATCAATTATGACAATCAGACACAGGTGTGACACAGGTTTGAGGACTAGGAACTACGAGGTAGAGAATCTTAAATAACTATGATTAATATGTTAAAGACCCCGATGGAACACACAGGAGCAGAAGGTAATTTCAGAAAAGATACGGAAATTGTAAGAAAAAACCAAATGGAATTGAGAGAAATCAAAAACAATGTAACAGAAATAAAGAATGCCTTTGATGGACTCATTAGTAGAATGAATAGAACAGATAAAAGTATGGTGAACTTGAAGACATTTTGTGAAATTACCCATACAGAAAGTATCAGACAAACCTAACTTGAAAGACATTCTTCAAAATACATGGCCAGAACTCCTCAAGACTGCCAAAGTCATGGGAAAAATAAAAAAAGACTGAGAAACATTTACAAACCAAAGGAAACCAAGGAGACATGAAACTAAATAAATTTGCTATCTTGTATTGGATTTCTGGAGGAGAAAAAAAGCACATTGGTAGAAAACTGGTGAAATTCAAATAAAGTCTGAAGTTTATAGTATTGAAACTTGTGTCAGTTTCTTAGCTTTGACAAGTGCATCATAGATTTAAGATGTAACAACAGGAGAAAAGGAGGAGTGCTATATGGTCTGAATGTGTCTCCCTAAAATTCGTATTTTGAACTCTTAACCCCCAAAGTTGTGTGTACTAGGAGTTGTGACCTTTGGGAGGATCTTGGGGCAGGAGGGTAATGCCCTCATAAATGGAATGAATGCTTTGTAAAAGAGACCTCACAGAGCTCCCTATCACCTTCTATCATGGGAAGACATAGTAAGAAGTTGTCATCTATGAGCCAGGAAGCAGGCCCTCACCAAGCTGCCCCACCTAATCTGGCAGTACCATGATCTTGGATTTCTCAGCCTCCAGAACTACAAGTAATAAATTTTTGTTATTTATAAGGTATCCAGTCTACGGTATTTTGTTATAGCCACCCAAATGGAATAAGGCAAAGGTTATATGGAAACTCTCTGTCCTATTTTTTATACTTTTTGTAAATCTAAATTTGGTCAAAAATTAAAAGTTTATTAAAAATTTTCTAATTCTAATTTTTTTTGTGGAATAATTAATTGAAAACAACCTGAATCACCATTTCTTGCCTCAAACACATTTATAGAGGGTTTTTAACATCAGCCTGAGTAGTTTGAATTTTATGTTTGTAAATATCCACTGTGAGTAACAGGACATGATCAAAGCAAATTTTTTGAGACGAATCTTCTTGCTGGAATTTTGAATAAAAAGTAACTTTGGAATCCATGTATTAAGTTTTGAGGATATTTCTATAATTGTAGTACTTCTAAGTATGAATTAAAAATGGGCTAGTAAATTGTGGTGGTGATGGGAATGGGAAAAAGTACACTGATAGTATTTGAGAAGGAAGCACTACTAGGACTTTGTGACATATTACAATCTTCTGATAATTAACATTATCTGATATTAATAATAATTCTTCATGTTTCTAATAATTAACAGAAATAAAAAGACAGGGCTTTCTAATAACATAATTTCAGTTAATTTATCTCTGTGGAACAGATGGCATTAATACCTTAAACTTACTTTCACCTCAGCATGTGTTATTTGTGTGCCACCTGAAGCAACTAATACACTCATCAAAGCAGTGTGTTCTATGCTTAAATAAAGAGAGAAGAATATTAATAGAATCAGCCCTTAAAATCAAATGGTATCCCACATAAAAAGTACCTTGTTGTTATTAGCAGTGGTGGTAGTCGCGGTGTGTGGTTGTTTAGGAATTATTTTCTTAGTAAGATCTTTTTTTGTTTCTTTTTGTCTTACTTTTATACAATACAAAATTACTAATTACAAGGGTATGAAATACCCAATAATTGTTCTTTTAGAATAATAAGACCATGAATTTCAAGTCATTCATAATCTGCAATTGAGACAAGAAAAGCATACATGGTAAAGGATGAATTCATATATATTTAAGAGATAAAGGAAGGAATGAATGAGTACTGAGAAAATTCAAAACTGGGAAGCAATTCTTATTAAATAGAGGTAAAAATAATGCTTACAGGAGAGCAAGTGAAATTCTATACATAGAGCTCAGTTAGAATCACATGATGACCTGTAGGAAAAATAAATTTGAATAACTTCATTTTTTTTACCTACTTTGCCCTTAGTAAGAATTGATAAAGGAAGTAAAACATATGAAAGACAAGAAGAAATTTAGGAAGAATAACAAAAATATAACATATTTTATAGTTTTCCTTCACTGTCATCTACTCTTTACTGAACAATGGGTTTTAACCCTGTTTTTGTAATTTTTAGTATCTGTTTATGACACATTATGCTTATTTTTTCATCATTAAAGGAAAATAGTCAGATGGACAATGTGTCCTTAGGCATATTTCTCAAGATTATTTCCCCAATGTAGTATTGTAAAATGTTCTGTATTTTAAGGCAACAGCTAGATTCCTACATTACAGTAATTGTAAAACAACAATTTATTTCCTTACAAAACTGTGTTACTTGTATATAGTACATGTGCTTGATGTATCTATCATGATAGCACATCTAGGCAAGATGAGCTACATCTTCAATGATAAACAGTTCCTTAAAGCTTTGCAGTTTTTATTTTCTCAAGACATTTCCAAAAAGCTGTTCAGAAAAAAATACATGTACCTATTAGGACACAATAAAAAACACTTTATTCGCCAAAAACTGAAGAGTGTAAAGTGGGAGTTTGGGGTTTCAAAATTATCCTTAGCTTTCCTGGAATAAATGCAGACATTTTCTTTAATAGGTTATTAGTTCTGAGGCTATCTTGGAAACTGGAGTCACTACCATAAAAAAGTATTATGGGAAACAATACCTTTTTAGTCTTTTCAAGAAACAAATGCTCTGGTAGTGACATTTCAGAAATGCCCTTCTGAAAATGAATTAATTAAATGTTTTTCCAACTATAGTTCTGAGAAATGACAGCAATGCTCTCTGGTTATTTAAGTTAATGGCATTTACATGTTTGCAGCAAAGCTCCTTTTAGGACAAATAAAATATCTAGTTCCATAGGTCTTCTAACACAACTGTTTCAACAGATTTAGAGATAGAATACCTGGTGGCCTATACATAGGGGTGTGTGTGTGTGTGTGTGTGTGTGTGTATGTGTGTGTATGTGTGTGTGTGTATAACATCAGCTTAAAAAGAAACTTCCATAGATTCTTTATAAATAATGTCTTGAAATATGGAAAAATAGAGACAAATAAGGTTTTATCCAATTCCATAACATATAAAAGATAGAAAAAAAAAGAGGAAAAGCATTCAGAAGTACACCATGAATTTTAGCCTACATTGATTATCCGTATTGAAATGAATCCCATAAAGCAAAATCTAAAATAAATACAATTATTGTCTTAGTCATTTGGGGCTGCTAGAACAAAATGCCATAGACTGGATGACTTATAAACAACAGAAATGTATTTCTTATAGTTCTGGAGGCTGGAAATCTGAAATCAAGGTGCCAGCATGGTTGGGTTTTGATGAGAGCCATCTTTTTGCAGGCTGCCAACTTCTCAATGTGTTCTCACATGGCAGAAAGAGAGGAAGCAAACTCTCTTGTGATTCTTAAAAGGGCTCTAAACCCGTTCATGAGAGCTCCACCTTCAAGAACTCATTTAATCTTTATCTCTCAGAGGTCCCACCTCTTAATACCTTCACACTGGGGAGTAGAGTTTCAACATATAGATTTGGGGTAGGGAGATATAAACATTCAGTCCATAAGAATTATGGAAATTAATTTTTACCAAGATGTCATCCATCATTTTATTCATGATATAAATTTTCAATGATAATAGTGATATTTTAAAGATCATTTTCTATCTAAAATTACATATGCATTTCAAGTCATAAGTCTACAAAAATATCTGCACCACTGATGTCCATATCCTTGTGGACTATTCGGATTACCTCAACCTCTCATTTTGCTTGAATCAGAGCTAATAATGGAACTGATTGCTGCCACATGTTGTCTCATTCTCAAACGGTAATTTGCATGAGTGTATTTTGAAAAATATGAAAATGTCTTGGGAGAGATATCTCAAACTTAACACACATTGTCGTGATAAATAATCGAAGATTTTTCAATTATTTTCCACATGAAAAGAGCAAAAAGATCTTTTGAGTAATGAATAGTTGGTGGCATGTATTATACAAGCAGGAAAGGAGCTTACCTCTTTTGCATATATAAATTTTTGCATAAATCATAAAACTTTTCCAGATCTTCTGAAAATATGTCCTCTGCAGTAAAAGAGTTCACTGATGCAATTGTCTATATTATTTTAATTGGAAAAAATAAATCTTGGTGTTTTTTAAAAAAGTGCTAATTGCTTACATAGTTGGTAATAAATATAAACACTACATTCTGTATATATTGTTGGAAAAGGCAGGCATGTTTGGAATTACACATATATTCAAATACCTGCTCTACTTTATTTATGACCTTGCAGGCATCATGTTAAAAAGTTACCGTTCTATAGACTCTTCAAAATCTGTTAACTCTAAAATGAAAATAATGAATGATAAGTTTGTTGGAAGGATTAAAGGAGGAACTTATCTGTGTGTGCTAGAAGAAATTGCCTTTCTAAGGCTCAGTTTCCTAGTATGTGTTTTTTAAAATTGTTAAGTGCAGGGCTTCTCTGGTAGCGCAGTGGTTGAGACTCTGCCTGCCAATGCAGGGGACACGGGTTCAAGCCCTGGTCTGGGAAGATCCCACATGCCGCGGAGCACCTAGGTCCATGAGCCACAACTACTGAGCCTGCGCATCTGGAGCTTGGGCTCCGCAACAAGGGAGGCCGCGACAGTGAGAGGCCCGCGCACCGCGATGAAGAGTGGCCCCCACTCGCCGCAACTAGAGAAAGCCCACGTACAGAAACGAAGACCCAATACAGCCAAAAATAAACAAATAAATAAAATTTTTTAAAAAAATTGTTAAGTACAGTAATTCATGTAAAGGGCTTGAGTGTTCAATTATTAGTATTGACATATTGAACCATGCTTGGCATAATAGATGCTTAATGCATGTTAATCACTTATTCTTAACCAGTAAGATATATTGCCCCAGAGTTTTAAAATACGGAAAATAAGAATCATTAAATATATTCCATGTAGTTTGGTAATATAATTTTCAAATATCTGGACTTGAGATTGTTTGCTTCAATATAATTTAGATTTATGAATTCCAGATGATGAATTTTATACTTTATACTAAAGTAATAAGGATTAAAAAATAAATGAAGAAGGAAAAAAAAGAGCACCAGAAAGAAAGCAAAGATGAAAGAGAGAGAAAATCAGAAAGAGAGAGGGAGGGAAGGGAAAAAGAAGTGAGAAGGAAGGAAGGGAGGGAGGGAGGGAAGAAAGGAAGTTTAGCTTTGCAATATGAGGTTTGTTTGGGGTTTTTTTTGTTGTTTTTTGTTTTTCTGCACACACAGTCAGCATCTGAACAGTCAGAGCCATTTGAATATTTAAATGTGTTGTGAAGCTACAGGAGACCACATGGCATATAAAAGTAATGTACTATATTGAAACTGTCCACTGTAAAAAAGTGCACAACCTAAAAATTGAAAATTATGTTTTATTTGTAGGCCTTGTTGAGGACTTAAGCCTAGGAGACAGCTTCTCAGATAGCTCTAAAGGACTGCTCTGAAGAGATAAAGGAGGAGCCAGGATGTATAGGAGTTTTTGCAACAAAAACCAGGTAAAGATCACTGTTAATTAAAGAAAACAAGACATCTCAAGTTAATGAATTTAGTGCATTTCTTTGTATGGGAAGATGCAAGAGTCTGGGCTTACTGAAATCATTTTTTTTATATGCATTTGAGTATCTAAGGCCAGTATCCTGTTTTTCTCCATCCTGAATCCCCTCAGGGTGCACAGCTGGGGGTGGCTACAGTGGCTGATGGCTTGATGGCCACAACATCCTTTGTTTACTGATATGGCAGGTAGAATTCTTCATCCACTAAGCCAACGGGAATTGATGGAAAAGACTTATTAAAGGCTACAAATTAATCTGAGACTTTAGTGCCCAAAAGCTTCAACATGAACTAGCCCTGCTTAAAATAATTCTAAGTGTTATACTGTTAGGTTTTGAAAGCCTTAGTGTTAAAATTAAGCATTAGTTAAGACATTTGTTCCTCATAACTAATATTTAACAAACAGCATAACATATAGAAGACATGAGCATCTTTGATTTTGTGTGATAAACTTAGAATAGGTCAGCCTTAAATGTTTATTCTGAGATATAAATAACTAATTATAACATATCTACCAATTTAATTGATAGTATGTTGATATTAATATAGTAACAAATAGAATGATTCACTGTTTCTAAGACATAAGGTAATTTTTTTAACATCTTTATTGGAGTATAATTGTTTACAATGGTGTGTTAGTTTCTGCTTTATAACAAAGTGAATCACCTATACATATACATATATCTCCATATCTCCTCTCTCTTGCATCTCCCTCACATCCTCATTATCCCACCCCTCTAGGTAGTCACAAAGCACCGAGCTGATCTCCCTGTGCTATGTGGCTGCTTCCCACTAGCTATCTATTTTACATTTGGTAGTGTATATATGTCCATGCCACTCTCTCACTGCGTCCCAGCTTACCCTTCCCCCTCCCCATGTCCTCAAGTCCATTCTCTACATCTGCATTGACATAAGGTAAATTTTAAAAGATTATTGTATGTTTTCCTTCTATCCCCTCAGTAACTCCTATACCCCAGCCCCTTTTACATTAAACATGCCTTTAATATATGTTTAATTTGATCAGAGATTTAAATTGTTTACATTTGTAACAATTATGGAACTAAATTGTCAACCCTGAAACTGTAATTCTTGTCATCATTTAATTTATTTGCAAGGATACTTCTGTGTGTGTGTGTGTGTTAAGAATTCATGTGGGAAATAGGGGAAGTGATGGATATTGAATTGAATTTTCAGTATGAAGGCTCCTCTGATGTCTTTTCATTGCCATCCATCTTAATAAGAAAAGAGTTTTCCTGTCTTGTCTTTTTTGAGGGGAATTATGCCATACAATGAAATTTATGTTCTGTAATTTATTTCAATTTAAAATGCTGGAATTCTATGTGTTAAAAAATGTATATGTATATACATTTATATGTGTTAAAAAAAGAATTATTTTTTTATATATATAAAATATATAATCAAAAATATATTTTTCAAAAGTATGAAATACATATACACATGTATAACTTTATACAGATAATTAGTTAGTAGAGTAGTTTGATATGCATCTAACAGACTTTTTATTATATCAATAAAAAGGAGATTCAGATGTTCTGCTTTTTTTCAGCCTTCAAAATATTATCATTAAATATCATATGGAAAGATTGTATGTGTGCACGTGATCACTTATTCCTAGTATATAGTGTATTCTATACAAATTGAAACAACAGCAAGAAAGATTTTTAAATATCCTCATAGCTTTGGCAGACTGCCACTGGTTCTAGCCTGAATTCAAATTAGTCCATTGCTGAAATTTAAACTGGAATAAAAGAGTCATTGTTTTCTTTTACATACAGTTATCACTGATATTTATAAATTTTTAGAACAAACTCAATCAGTGCAAACACACAGGATTGCTATTATTTATTCAAATAAATATCAAACCATAATAAACAAATATGAGGCTGTAAACTGACATTCTACTTCCTCAATTTATTCAACATATCAGTTAATAAAATACAGTTTTCTAGAATCATAGGTAATTGAATATTGCCTTCTATGATGAGTTAAATCAACCTAAGTCATTTTTAAAACAATCAAAGGAGATAGAAATGTGTTTTGAAGTTGTAGCAATTCAAAATTTGAAAATGATATATCTCAGCATGGCTTAATCTATATGAACCACTTTTTACTGCATCTGAAATAATATTATACAGCTAGTAATATTTGCTTATCTGATTAGCTTACTTCATAAAACTTATGAAATTTGTGAAGAGACCTTCAAGGCAGAGGAGTAAGACATGGAGATCACCTTCCTCCCCAGAAATACATGAGAAATACATCTACATGTGGAACAACTCCTACAGAACACCTAGTGAACACTGGCAGAAGACCTCAGACCTCCCAAAAGGCAAGGAACTCCCCACGTACCTGGGTAGGGCAAAAGAAAAAAGAATAAACAGAGACAAAAGAATAGGGACGGGACCTGCACCTCTGCGAGGGAGCTGTAAAGGAGGAAAAGTTTCCACACACTAGGAAGCCGCTTCACTGTCAGGGACGGGTGGTGGCAGAGGGGGAAGCTTTGGAGCCACGGAGGAGAGTGCAGCAATAGAGGTTCAGAGGGCAAAGTGGAGACATTCCCACACAGAGGATCGGTGCAGACAAGCACTCACCAGCCAGAGAGGCTTGTCTGCTTACCTGCCAGGGCAGGTGGGGGCTGGGAGCTGAGGCTCCAGCTCCTGAGTTCAGATCCCAGGGAGAGGACTGGGGTTGGCTGTGTGAACACAGCATGAAGGGGGCTAATGCACCACAGCTAGCTGGGAGGAAATCTGGGAAAAAGTCTGGAACTGCCTAAGAGGCAAGAGGCCATTGTTTTGGGGTGCACAAGGAGAAGGGATTCAGAGCACTGCCTAAATGAGCTCCAGAGACAGGCGCAAGCCATGGCTATCAGTGCGGACAGCAGAGACAGGCATGAAATGTTAACGCTGCTAACACAGCCACCAAGAATCCTGTGTGCAAGCACAGGTCACTATCCATACCTCCCTTCCCAGGAGGCTGTGCAGCCCTGCACTGCCAGGGTCCTGTGATCCAGGGACAACTTCCCGGGAGAACACACGGCACGCCTCAAGCTGGTGCAACATCATGCTGGCCTCTGCCACTGCAGGATCACCCCACATTCCGTACCCCTCCCTCCCCGCAGCTTGAGAGAGCCAGAGCCCCCTAATAAGCTGCTACAGACTCCCTCAGGCGACCTACACGCAGAGGAGGGGCCAAATCCAAAGATGAAGCCCAGGAGTTTTACGAACAAAGAAGAGAAAGGGAAATCTCTCCCAGCATCCTCAGGAGCAGTGGATTAAATCTCCACAATAAACTTGATGTACCCTATATCTCTGGAATACCTGAATAGACAATGAATCATCCCAAAATTGAGGCGGTGGACTTTGGGAACAACTGTAGATTGGGGTTTGCTTTCTGCATCTAATTTGTTTCTGGTTTTATTTTTATCTTAGTTTATTATTTTGACTTTATTTTCATTGATAGATTTTTTTTATTGATTTGGTTGCTCTCTTCCTTTATATATATATTTTTTTCCTGTTTCTCTTTTTGTGAATGTGTATGTGTGTGCATCTTTATGTGATTTTGTCTGTATAGCTTTGCTTTTACCATTGGTCCTAGGGTTCTGTCTGTCCGTTTTTGGTTTTTTCTTAGTATAGATTTTAGTGCTTGTTATCACTTGTGGATTTGTTTTTTAGTTAGGTTACTCTCTTCTTTCTTTCTTTCTATGTTTTTAATTACTTATTAATTTTTTTATTTTTAATAATTTAAAAAAATTTTTACTTTAACAACTTTATTTTATTTTGTCATTTTATTTTACGTTATTCTTTCTTTCTTTCTTTCTTTCTTTCTCTCTTTCTTCCTTCCTTCCTTCCAACCTTCATTCCTTTCTTTCTTTCTTTCTTTTTCTTTCTTTTCTTTCTTTCTCCCTTTCCTTCTGAGCTGCATGGCCAACAGGGTCTTGGTGCTCAGACCTGGTGTCAGGCCTGTGCCTCTGAGGTGGGAGAGTTGAATTCAGGACATTGGTCCACCAGAGACCTCCCGGCTCCATGTAATATCAATCAGCAAGAGCTCTCCCAGAGATCTCCATCTCAGCACTAAGACCCAGCTCCATTCAACGACCAGCAAGCTACAGTGTTGGACACCCTATGCCAAACAACTAGCAAGAGAGGAACACAACCCCACCCATTAGCAGAGAGGATGCCTAAAATCAAAATAAGGTCAAAGACACCCCAAAACACACACCGGATGTGGTCCTGCCCACCAGAAAGATAAGATCCACCCTGTCCACAAGAACACAGGCACCAGTCCCCTCCACCAGGAAGGTTACACAGCCCACTGAACGAACCTTAGCCACTGAGGGCAGACACCAAAAACAATGGGAACTACTAACCTGCAGCCTGTGAAAAGGAGACCCCAAACACAGTAAGTTAAGCAAAATGAGAAGACAGAGAAACACACAGCAGATGAAGGGGCAAGGTAAAAACCCACCAGATGAAACAAATGAAGAGGAAATAGGCAGTCTACCTGAAAAAGAATTCAGAGTAATGGTAGTAAACATATCTAAAATCTTGGAAATAGAATGCAGAAAATAGAAGAAACGATTAACAAGACCTAGAAGAACTAAAGGGAAGACCAAACAAACAATGATGAACAACACAATAAATGAAATATAAAATTCTCCAGAAGGAATCAATAGCAGAAGAACTGAAGCAGAAGAATGGATAGGTAACCTGGAAGATAAAATAGTGGAAATAACTACTGTACAGCAGAATAAAGAAAAAAGAATGAAAAGAATTGAGGACAGTCTCAGAGACTTCTGAGACAACATTAAACACAACAACATTCGAATTATAAGGGTCCCAGAAGAAGAAGAGAAAAAGAAAGGGACTGAGAAAATATATGAAGAGATTATAGTTGAAAATTTCCCTAATATGGGAAAGGAAGTAGTCAATCAACTCCAGGAAGTGAGAAGAGTCACATACAGGATAAATCCAAGGGGAAACATGCCAAGATACATATTAATCAAACTATCAAAAATTAAATACAAAGAAAAAATATTACAAGCAGCAAGAGAAAAACAACAAATAACATACAAGGGAATCTCCATAAGGTTAATCCCCATAAGCTGCTTTTTCAGCAGAAACTCTGCAAGCCAGAAGGGAGTGGCAGGACATAGTCAAAGTGATGAAAGGGAAAAACCTACAAACAGGATTACTCTACCCATCAAGGATCTCATTCAGATTTGATGGAGAAATTAAAACCTTTACAGACAAGCAAAAGCTAAGAGAATTCAGTACCACCAAACCAGCTTTACAACAAATGGTAAAGGAACTTCTCTAGGCAGCAAACACAAGAGAAGGAAAAGACCAACAATAATAGACCCAAAACAATTAAGAAAACAGTAATAGGAGCAT
Source organism: Leucopleurus acutus (assembly GCF_964270905.1). Classification (NCBI taxonomy): domain Eukaryota; kingdom Metazoa; phylum Chordata; class Mammalia; order Artiodactyla; family Delphinidae; genus Leucopleurus; species Leucopleurus acutus. The sequence goes on from NC_139142.1 coordinate 56,204,133, forward strand.
ACATATCAATAACTACCTTAAATGTAAATGGATTAAATCCTTCAACCAGAAGACATAGACTGGCTGAATGGATACAAAAAAAAGACCCGTATATATGCTGTCTACAAGAGATGCACTTCAGACCTAGGGACACATACAGACTGAAAGTGAGGGGTTGGAAAAACATATTCCATGCAAATGGAAATCAAAAGAAAGCTGGAGTAGCAATTTTCATAACAGACAAAATAGACTTTAAAATAAAGACTATTACATCAGACAGAGAAGGACACAACATAGTGATCAAAGATTCAATCCAAAAAGAAGATATAACAATTGTAAATATTTTTGCACCCAACATAGGAGCACTTCAATACATAAGGCAAATACTAACAGCCATAAAAAAGGAAACTGACAGTAACACAATCATACTAGACAACTTTAACACCCCACTTTCACCAATGGACAGATGATCCAAAATGAAAAAAAATAAGGAAACACAAGCTTTAAATAACACATTAAACAAGATGGACTTAACTGATATTTATAGAACATTCCATCCAAAAACAACAGAATACACTTTCTTCTCAAGTGCTCATGGAACATTCTCCAGGATAGATCATATCTTGGGTCACAAAACAAGCCTTTGTAAATTTAAGAAAATTAAAATCATATCAAATATCTTTTCCAACCACAGTGCTATGAGACTAGATATCATTTACAGGACGAAATCTGTAAAAAAATACAAACACATGGAAGCTAAACAATACACTACTAAATAACCAAGAGATCACTGAAGAAATCAAAGAGGAAATCAAAAAATACCTAGAAGAAAATGAAAATAAATACATGACAACCCAATACCTATGAACTGTAGCAAAAGCAGTTCTAAGAGGGAAGTTTATAGCAATACAATCCTACCTCAAGAAACAAGAAATATCTTAAATAAAAAACCTAAACTTACACCTAAATCAATTAGAGAAAGAAGAAAAAAAGGACCCCAAAGTTAGCAGAGGGAAAGAAATCATAAAGATCAATTCAGAAATAAATGAAAAAGAGATGAAGGAAACAATAGCAAAGATCAATAAAACTAAAAGCTGATTCTTTGAGAAGATAAACAACATTGATAAACCATTAGCCAGACTCATCAAGAAAAAAAGGGAGAACACTCAAATCAATAGAATTAGAAATGAAAACGGAGAAGTAACAATTGACACTGCAGAAATACAAAGGATCATGAGATAAATACTAGAAGTAACTATATGCCAATAAAATGGACAACCTGGAAGAAATGGACAATTCTTAGAAAAGCACAACCTTCTGAGACTGAACCAGGAAGAAATACACAATTTAAACAGACCAAATACAAGCACTGAAATTGAAACTCTGATTAAAAATCTTTCAACAAACAAAAGCCCAGGACCAGATGGCTTCACAGGTGAATTCTATCAAACATTTAAAGAAGAGATAAACCTATCCTTCTCAAACTCTTCAAAATATAGCAGAGGGAGGAACACTCCCAAACTCGTTCTACGAGGCCACCATCACCCTGATACCAAAACCAGACAAGGATGTCACAAAGAAAGAAAACTACAGGCCAATATCACTGATGAACATAGATGCAAAAATCCTCAACAAAATACTAGCAAATGGAATCCAACAGCACATTAAAAGGATCATACACTATGATCAAGTGAGGTTTATCCCAGGAATGCAAGGATTCTTCCATATATGCAAATCAATCAATGTGATACACCATATTAACAAATTGAAGGAGAAAAACCATATGATCATCTCAATAGATGCAGAAAAGCTTTTGACAAAATTCAACACCCATTTATGATAAAAACCCTCCAGAAAGTAGGCATAGAGGGAACTTACCTCACCATAATAAAGGCCATATATGACAAACACACAGCCAACATCGTTCTCAATAGTTAAAAGCTGTTACCATTTCCTCTAAGATCAGGAACAAGACAAAGTTGTCCACCCTCAACACTATTATTCAACATAGTTTTGGAAGTTTTAGCCAGAGCAATCAGAGAGGAAAAAGAAATAAAAGGAAACCATATTGGAAAAGAAGAAGTTAAGCTGTCACTGTCTGCCAATGTTATGATACTATACATAGAGAATCCTAAAGGTACTACCAGAAAACTACTAGAGCTAATCAATGAATTTGGTAAAGTAGCAGGATACAAAATTAATGCACTGAAATCTCTTGCATTCCTATACACTAACGATGAAAAATCTGAAACAGAAATTAAGGAAACACTCCCATTTACCATTGCAACAAAAAGAATAAAATACCTAGGAATAAACCTACCGAAGGGGACAAAAGAATTTCATGCAGAAAACTATAAGACACTGATGAAAGAAATTAAAGTTTATACAAACAATTGGAGAGATATACCATGTTCTTGGATTGGGATAATCAACATTGTGAAAATGACTCTACTACCCAAAGCAATCTACAGAATCCATGTAATCCCTATCAAACTACCAAAGGCATTTTTCACAGAGCTAAAACAAAACATTTCACAATTTGTATGGAAACACAAAAGACCCTGAATAACCAAAACAATCTTGAGAAAGAAAAACGGAGCCTGCGGAATCAGGCTCCCTGACATCAGACTATACTACTTGGCTACAGTATTCAAGACATCATGGTACTGGCACAAAAACGGAAATATAGATCAATGGAACAGGATAGAAAACCCAGAGGTAAACCCATGCACTTATGGTCACCTTATTTTTGATCAAGGAAGCAAGAATATACAATGGAGAAAAGAGCCTCTTCAATAAATGCTGCTTTGAAAGCTGGACAGCTACATATAAAGAAATGAAATTAGAACACTCCCTAACACCATACACAAAAATAAGCTCCAAATGGATTAAAGACCGAATTGTAAGGCCAGACACTCTAAAACTCTTAGAGGAAAACATAGGCAGAACACTCTATGACATAAATCACAGAAAGATCCTTTTTGACCCATCTCCTGGAGAAATGGAAATAAAAACAAAAATAAATAAATGGGACCTAATGAAACTTACAAGCTTTTGCACAGCAAAGGACACCATAAACAAGACAGAAGACAACTCTCAGAATGGGAGAAAATATTTCCAAATGAAGCAAGTGACAAAGGATTAATCTCCAAAATATACAAGCAGCTCATGCAGCTCAATATCATAAAAACAAACAACCCAATCCAAAAATGGGCAGAAGACCTAAATAGACATTTCTCGTAACAAGACATACAGATGGCGTTGGCCAACAAACACATGAAAGGATGCTCAGCATCACTAATCATTAGAGAAATGCAAATTAAAACTGCAGTGAGATATCACCTCACACCAGTCAGAATGGCCATCATCAAAAAATCTAGAAACAATAAATGCTGGAGAGGGTGTGGAGAAAAAGAAACCCTCTTGCACTGTTGCTGGGAATGTAAATTGATACAGCCACTATGGAGAACAGTATGGAGGTTCCTTAAAAAAATTAAAATAGAACTACCATAGCAGTGGTACCCAGCAACTACCCAGCAATCCCACTACTGGACATATACCCTGAGAAAACCATAATTCAAAAAGAGTCATGCATCACTATGTTCATTGCAGCTCAATTTACAATAACCAGGACATGGAAGCAACCTAAGTATTCATTGACAGATGAATGGATAAAGAAGATGTGACACATATATACAATGGAATATTACCCAGCCATAGAAGGAAAAAAAATTGAGTTATTTGTAGTGAGGTGGATGGACCTAGAGTCTGTCATACAGAGTGAAGTAAGTCAGAAAGAGAAAAACAAATACTGTAAACACATATATATGGAATCAAAAAAAAGTAAAAAATAAAAGGTTCTGAAGAACCTAGGGGCAGGACAAGAATAAAAATGCAGACATAGAGAATGGACTTGAGGACACGGGGAGGGGGAAGGGTAAGCTGGGATGAAGTGAGAGTGTGGCATGGACATATATACACTACCAAATGTAAAACAGATAGCCAGTGAGAAGCAGCCGCATAGTACAGGGAGATCAGCTCGGTGCTTTACGACCACTTAGAGGGGTGGGATAGGGTGGGAGGGAGACGCAAGAGGGAGGAGATATGGGGTTATATGTATATGTATAGCTGATTCACTTTGTGATAAAGCAGAAACTAACACACACACACAAACTTATGAAATTTGTGTTACAAAATAATTTGTCAAAGGTATTGCCTAAAAATCGTTTATAATTGTTTTGTACATTAGATAATGCTGATTACTGGACATTTTTTCTAAATTATGTTATACATTTCTCAATATGTCAAATTTTGAGCATCTGATAGTCTTATCTATTATTACATAATTCAGTTCAGCTTCTGTGTTAGTGTGTTAGTCAGGGTTCTTTGGAGGAAAAAAATACAATAGCATATATAGGTAATTAGCTCATGTGATTGTGGTGGCGTGGCCAGTCCAAAATTTGGTGGGGCTGTCTGGCAGGCTGGAGACTCTGGAAATTGTCAGTTTGAGTTCAAAAGTGGTCTGCTGTAAAACCAGGAAGAGTCAATGTTGCAGTTAAATTCTAAAGGGGGACTGTGGAGAACTCCATCTCATTTGTGGGAGATCTGTCTTTTGTTCTATTCAGGCCTTCCACTCACTGAATGAAGTCCACCTAAATTATAGAGACCAATCTACTTTAATCAAAGTTTACCAATTTAAATCTTATCTAAAATAAACCTAACAAAACCCCCCAGAAGCGTATTTAACCAAATATCTGGGCACTGTGGTCCAGATAAGTTGACACGTAAAATTTACCAACACAATTCCACCCCTTGACAACTTGGCAACCATATGCAGCTCTTTAAACCATACTTAATCTCCAAATAAAGAGAATAACAAGGTCATACTTTTGACTACCATGATGTAACTATCCTGCATACAACCAAAGAATGTACTCTTGTCCCAGAAGAGGATGCAAAGAACTTGGATGATGTTTACTCTTTTCCTTGATATCCTGTACTTAAATACTATTAAGTAAAGTTAACAGTACTTAAATAATACTATGATATAAAGTCAGTACACCTTATGTTACATGATAAGAATATAATAGAGGGAGAAAAACAAGATATTTGCTTAATACAATTTATATATATATATTTATATATATAGTATTCAAACAAATATATGTATTTGCTAAATGTATAGATAGATATAGATAAATAGACACAGACATGGAAACATATTTATAACAAAATAAGGAGGAAATACTTGTAAAAAATATCAGTCCTTATAACTGGTCAAATGGTTATAGCTGTTATTTCTGGCTATCATCTTCCTTTATTCATTTGTATCATCTTTAGTTTCAGCAAGGCCCTCCTCTGATTATGGTTCTTTACCTGGTTAGGTGACTTAAATCTTCATTCCTGAAGGAACTGGGCCATTAGTAGTCCTACCTGGTTCGAGTTGATTTTAATCACAGGATATGGTAATACTTTGAGATGCCCTTGGGGATATCCTGTATACTCTTCCTTTCTTCCATTGTGGAGTAGCAGTCCAATTGCTCCTTGTAGACAGTAGCAGTCTCCCCAGCCAGCACTGTAACTCCCTTCTTTGCCTGTTGATTTAGAAGAATTGGAAACCCAAAGTGGCGAGGTTGTAGTCTTAACTTCTAATTTAATGAAATGACTTGTGTCTCCTGGTGGAATCATTTCTCCCTTTGGAACTTAGAATGCTATACCAGCAAAGCATAAGGGCCAGGGACAGAAAGAAATATGCTAGTGAGTAATAGTAAAATTTTTCTATTATGAGGGGTAATGGTAGGTGGTGCCACTTCCATTTCCACCCCTTGATTTTCAGACCTGTGCATCCTAACTTCTGCAGAGATGGCTTGGATGCCATGAGTTGTGCCCATGACCTCTTTGTCAAATGATTTTCCGCCATACCCTTGATATTCTTTCTAGAGCACACTTTTCTCTTTTTTGCAATATGGATAGGCTGATAATTTTCCAAAACTTCAAATTCTGGTTTTGTTTTGTTGTTTAACAATTCCTTCAATTTATCTCTCTCCTCTCACATTTTACTATAATCAGTCAGGGGAAAAGAGGCACAGCTTCCTATGTTTTTCATACTATATAAATTCAAGCTGTTTTACTAACTAATATATACCATTTAATAAGTTAAATTCTATGCATGATTTGAATACAACTCAGATTCTATGAATGATGAAATTTGAGGAATTGCCAATATTATTTAGAAATGCCATTATCTTAAGAACATCCTTATGAATTCTTTTAGACCAGAAGTGTCCTTAGAAACTAATAATCATATTTTTCCCTGAACCAAGACCAATTTAGAATATTTACATGACATAATGGTTATTGGGTGCAGTTGGGTAAGAATATGTATGTTATATAATATAACTAAATATATTCATATAAAGTATCTTTGGGGATTAGGAAGGAAAGTAATTCTCAATGCTGAATATAGCTATTTTATTTTCTCTTCTTGAAAATAGATTCAAAAACTAACATTTAAGTCACACTAAGCCTCTTGTATCTTCCATAAGTGCCTGTGTGTTAAAATATGCTAAATTTTTTCAACCTATGCGTGTACTGAGCAAAACTAAATTATGGTCATCAGTAAAATGTTAGTCTAGAAGCCATTTAGCAATAAAAGCTATAAAGACTTTTGTTGTAGTTACCAATAAGTAAAACTTACAGACTTTTCCGTGAACTGTAAAAATCATAATTAGGAAATGAGTAGACAAAGCTGAGGCTCCACTCTTCATATTAGAATGTTGTTACATAGGAAAGAACATAGTGAGATTCTAAACTATGTCCACTCCTAGACACATCTATGAACTTGTTGACCCAGGTTAAGTAAAAGGGTTTTTACGTTGGTAGAGAAGAGAGAAATGGGACAAAATCAACAGATCCACTTTATCTTCCAGTTCAGACTAGTGTTTTATGTCTGGGTTTGAGTTAGATTTCTATTGCTATGAAAAGAAATTAATACAAATTTAGTGGCTTAAAACAACAAATGTATTGTCTTGCAGTTCTATATGTCAAAAGTCTTACATGAGTCTCAATGGGCTAAAAGTAAGGTATGGAGAGGGATGCATTTTTTTTTTCTACAGGCTTAGGGAAACATCTGTTTTCTGTTTATTAATGTTGTTGTCAGAATTCAGTTGCTTGAAAATGTAGTACCTATGTCCCTGTCTAGTTTCTGGTTGTCAGCTGAAGGCCATTCCTAGCTTTTAGAATTTCCTACATTCTTTGCCTCAAGGCTTCCTTCCTTCATCTTCAAGGTCATAAATGACGATTCTTCTTATATCGTGTCTCTCTGACTCACTCTTCTGTTTCCCTCCTCTGTTTCCAAGAACTCACGTGATTAAAATGGTTTGTGGACAAAGAATGTTGTCCGCCATTTTAGTAAACAAAGAATGTTACCTGCCATTCCAGTAAACAAGGAATTTTGCCTGTTTTCAAGCTATCAGCCGGGGCAGGCAGCTGACCCCATGGTGTAAGTATGTAAACAGGATACTGGCCATAGTGGTTAAGATGCATATCAAAGGAATAATTTCAATGATCCCACACTCTAGCATCTTCCCATATGTAGAAAAGCAGTAAAATCATTAACCTGAGATATCTGGGTTTTTTTGTGATTAGTAGTAATCTTTTGACATTCAACTACATGTTTTATTTTTCAGCAAAAGTTCCTATATATTCTGGCTCCTCCCTTACCTCTTTGGAACAGTTCCTCAGAGCTATCTGAGAGGCTTTCTCCCAGGCTATAATCCTCAGCTATTAAGATCAGCTAATATAACAACCTTAATTTCCTCTTCAACTTTAATTCCTTTTTGACATATAACTTTAACATATTCAAAAGTTCTGTGAATTAGGAAATGGATATCTTTTTATAAGCATTTATTCTGCCTACCACAGAGTTCAAAGAGGGTTGGTTTTCATATTAGTTCCAAAGAAGCTATTTTGTTAAAGCCATGGTCAATAACTGGGACATAAATAGCACTGCCTCAACATAGACATTAGAATTCATGTTATTAAACTTTCGTTTGATTTTCTCATTAATCTGCCTCATGTCAATATATGCTTAGACCAGACAGAAGAACCAAGAAGGGTAGAGGAAAATTTTTTCTCCCCTGACACCCTCAAACAGAATCACAGCAGAGGTCTTTGGACATAAGGGCTAGAGAAGGAAAGGAAGAAAAAGAAAATACTATTGTATTTGTTATTGACATGCTTTCTCATGAAAAATCATCAGGAGATGCCCTAGAACTAAATGATATATTACTGTGTTGGTACTGTATTATATACAGCATTCTCTAGTCTCAAAGTATGCCTTAAGGGGGCTGGTAGACCCTGTCATGTAATTTGACACAAGATAACATAAACATTATGTTAATATCTAAAAGAACTTCCTCATGACCTGCCTGAGGTAGTCTGGAGGAATTATTTTTGACAAATAATATGACTATGCAAAATCTGCAGGTCATCTATCTATGCAGATAGATAATTGCTACTTAATGAAGATGATTGAAGAGTCTCACTCTGACATCAGTGAGAAGACAAGCCAGAATATTGAATATTACATGTAATAATGGCAAGATTGAGAGTTCTAAGCAATGTCATGTTAAAGGGCTTGATAAACAACTCAGTAATTTAGGGGACATACATGAGAAAGAATTAATTGCTTCCTAACAGTTTACTGATATGAGTTTAGCTGTGAAAGACATAGGCATGAGAGAATTACTGGTGCTGCCTCCTCTTCAATAAGCAAGAATGAAGAGTTGTAATTTAGGGACTTCAGACATTATAGTGAGTCCTAATAATAAAGTGTTTCTTGAACAAACTCAAAATCTCTAGGCCTCTTTCCAGTCTGCTGTTTCCAGACCTAACATGATTTCCAAAATAGACAATATATTTTGTGTGCCTATATATCTAACACTTTAACTCTGAATTACGTACCACTAATTATTTTCCATATCAGTAGAATGTAAAATTATCCAATTTTATCACTAGTATTGGATTCTATATACATTATGTAGGTGTGATTTTAATGCTTGCACAGTTATATTTTATTTTGTAATAAAGGTTTATAAAACTGGAAAATCAACAGTTTAGATAAACATTACAGGCATATTTTTTATAAGATGCCCTACTACAACTTGAATTTTCTTATCATGTGGTTGTGGTAGTATATTGTATACCTACTGAAAGCTGACATGTAAGTTATATTGACACTTAAAAGTAACAACAAAGTGACATCTGAGAAATGGCAGAGAGAGGACCACTGGAAATTCTCTCCTCCATAAAATCAATGACAACACTGGAAAGAATTTTTAGAATTAACTTTTTCAGACTTCTGAAAATTGACCAAAGGCGTGCAGCAAATGAGAAGCATTTAGTCCAAGAAAAATGGCTGAATCTCTGTAAGAACGGCAAGGTTTGTAGCATTTTAACTGACTCTATTATTTCCCCTAGGTTGTGCAGTAGCTTTAAAAACTAACAGTCCCACAGTCAAGATAAAAGCCAGCAGCCTGGTAGCCACCTAAGGGGTCAAAATGTGACCGAAGCTTTTTCAAAGCCTCATTCTTAGATAATTGTCATTATTTTAAATTTCCCAGGAAAACCCACTTGCAAAGTTGATTTATTTGACCTGACTCAGAACTTACCCAGTTCAAAAGTATGTTTCCATGGGATCACTATCAAAAACCATTGAAATCAGTTGTTTTAACTCTGTGGCTTCCTGGTGCAGTGGATAACAGCTGTAGCAAATTACAGATAAACTTGAAAGAAAGAGCTGGAGAATGAGATGTTCATAAAGGCTTAGAAATGCTATGAAATACTCCTGAGAATCTGGAAGGTCACTTGCCTCATAGGACCATGTGCATATCATGACTGAGCATAAGTTTAGGAAAGACCTAAGAAAGCTTTAAGCTTTTATCTCTAGATAAAATCTTGAGGCTCTGCTCAATCAAGAAGTAAAGGCTAAGGTAAAGTAAAATGCCTGGTGAAGTGTAAAGACATACACCAATACTCATACAAAACCTCTCAGCAAAGATTGGTTGAATTATTGGTTTCAGACATTTAAGGAAATATCTGTGGAAACATTAGCTGACCCCTAAGCTAACCAATCAAACACATCAGTGTCCATGAATGACAACACAGAACTTACAGAATCATATCAGGAAACAAACAGCAAAGAGCAACAAAAACAAACTCTAGGGAAGAGAAAGAATATAATTTCCAGAGTTGCCAATTTATATTACATAGCATTTATAGTTTTCAATCAAAAATTAAGAAATATACCAAAACAAATAAACAAACAAACAAAAGCATGGCTCATACATAGGAGCAAAAAAGACAGTCAATTGAAATTGTCCTTGAGGATGTCCAGGCATAGGAATTACTAGACAAATGTTTTAAATCAATTTTTTAGAATATGCTAAAAGAACTAAAGAAAACATGTCTAAAGAATTAAAAAATGAGAATGCTGTCTCAACAAATAGAGAACATCAACCAAGAGATGACAAAGAATCAAATAGAAATTCTGGATGTTGTAAAGTTTAATTACTGAAATGAAAAAATTTACCAAAGGAACTCAACAGCAGATTTAAGCAGACAGAAGAGAAAAATCAATGAACTTGTAGATTGGTTAATGGAAATTATTCAGTCTGTTAGAAGAGAAGAAAAAAGAATGAAGAAAGATGAACTCAGAGACCTGTGGGACATCATAAAAGATAGTAACAGACACTTAATAGGATTTCCAGAAGGAGAGGAGATAAAAGGTAGAATGACTATTTGAAGAAAAAATTGCTGAAAAATCCCAAATTTCATGGAAAACATCACATATCACATAAGATTTTTGCATTATATAAAGAATTCTTACTAAAAGCTCAACGTTTAAAAGACAAAAAAATTCAATTTAAAAATGGGCCAAGGATTTGAATAGAATTTCCCCCAAAGAAGATACACAAATGGCAAATAAGCACATGAAAAGACTCTCAGCATCTTTAGTTATCTGTGCAATGTAAATCAAAATGGCAAGGAGATAAAATTTACTTTCTCTAGAATGACTTTAATTAAGCAAAAGACAATAACAAGTATTGGTGAGGATATATACCAATGGAAACAGTCATACATAGCTGGTGGGAATATAAAAGATTGCAACCACTTAGGAAAACATTTTTAGCAGTCTCTCAATAAGTTAGACATAGCATTAGCATATGATTCAATAATTCAACTCCTAAGTATATACCCCTCAAAATTGAAAACATGTTCACATAAAAATTTGTACATGAATGTTTATGAGAGCATTATTCATGATAACCAAAAAAAGGAAACAACCCAAAATGTCCATTAACTGATTAAAAGATAAATAAAATATAGTATATCTGTACATTGGAATAGTATTCAGACTTAAAACTGGAGTGTGAATATATGCCACATCATGGTTGAATCTTTAAACATTTAAACATTGGAAAGAAGCCAGACACAAATGCTTATTGTATTATTCCATTTATATGTAAAGTCAGAATCGGCATTTCCCTAGAAACAGAGCATATGTTAATGGTTTCCAGGGGCAGAGGGGAAGAAGAAAGAGGCAGTGGCTGCTAATAGGTACATTTTCTAACTGTGGTGATGAAAATATTCTGGAATTACAGAGTGGTGATGTGGTGATGGCTGCATTATGAGATTCATATTTAAACTAAAAAATATTATAGTTAGCATGAATAAAAAATATATTTTCCTAATCTATTGATTTGCTTTTATGTCAATACCTATATGAGTTACAAAATGAATTATAAAAGAAAAATGGATAGTGAAACTTTAATAATGCAAGAAGTATTACTTGAATATGCAGTCAGGTAAAATAATTAGAGCCTTGTTTATTGGAGCATTTAATTTGAATTCTGTACTGGTTTTAATGCCAGAAACATAAGTGAAGCATTTCAACAGCTTTATTTATAGATTTCAGCACTCAGAAAAGGTAATCTTTGTAGAAAAAGTAGAATATTTGTTTAATTGAGTATATTTTTTAACCTCTGTTTTTAACCTCATTTTGTCAACCTTGTGAACACACTTTTCATAAAGTTAAAAAATTAGAAATAAAATCAGAATAAAATGGAGTATTAAAAATAACTTAAATCTTCTGTAGATATGTATAAGTTCCCATTATACCTTCCCAATCAAGGTAGTTTGAGCTATTGTAAAAAAGTTCATCTCTCTTTACATATGCCACTAGGATAAATAGTTACATTGTTTTCTATGTCCAACAAAACTCCACTAACTAAGGAAAACAAAGTGCTTATCTACTCAAAATATATGACAATAGAATAATGTTACTACAATAGAAGAGAAAGTAATTCAACAATGACTTTATACAAATTAACAAGGTATTAATTATGTAGCTACAACATCTCTATAAGCAAAACATTTTGGAAGTAAAGAACTTGAGCAAAAGATATTGGAAAAATTTGAGAATATAGATTGTTTTAATTTTTATTCTAGTTAAAACTTGAGATGTTGGAAGAGAAATGGCAATGTGCAGTTGAACAGTTGGTTAATTAGATGGTGAAGATGAAAATGATTTAATATTCTGTACTTTGGCTTGAGATGCAAAAATGATAACTTCCTGGCAAGAGATAAAGGAAATCTCACAAAGACATGAGATAAAATATTTGGTAAAATATTTTTAACTTAACGAAATGACTTCCAATATTTTTTTATCAATAATTATAATGACAAATCTCAAAATATATAGCATTCAGTGGTAGAACAAACTTGACTTAAATAGATTAAAGGATTGAGTTTTCCTATGATTTCTCAGGTAAGCAGGGAGAGATCTAAGGCACTCTTCAAAAGTGTCAAGATTGTGAAAAACAAGGAAAGACAGAGACACTGTCACAGATTGCAAGAGACTAAGGAGACATGAAAACTAAATTCGGTGTAGTATGCTGGTTTGCATCTGGAACAAAAAAAATGTAGAAAAACTGATCAAATCCAACTAAAGTCAATAGTTTAGTTACTAGTATTTTACCAATATTAACTTCTTGATTTTGGCAAATTTGCCATGATTCTTTAAAACGTTAACATTATGGAAAGCTGGGTGAAGGGTTTTGGGAAATGTCAGTGCTCTATTTTCGACTATTCTGGAAGTTAAAAATCATTTCAGCATGAAATGTTAGAAAAAATCTGGGAAAGAATAAAACGATCACTTGACCATTTGTATGTGGGTCTATCTGGAATCTATCTTCTGTTCCATTAATATATATGCCTGTTCTTATTTAAAAACCACACTCTCTTGAATACTATATCTAAGTCAGATACAGATCTTTCAACTTTGTTTTTTTAATTTCAAATCATTTGACTAATAGACTTTTCAAATTTGTTTTTGTTTCCAAAAATGTCTTACTGGGATTCTGAGATCACTCTGAATTTATAGATTACTTATTGAGAAATGGTATCTTCAAAATGTTGATTCTTCCAGTTCCTGAATATAACATGTCTCTTTCTTTAATTTCTCTCAAGATTGTGTGTAGTTTTCAGTGTACAAGTTTTAAAGACATTGTCAGGGACTCAGCTGAGCTGAAGCGAGAGCTGCATTTCCAGGTGTCAGAATAGGCATTTAAAGCAACAAGCCAAAGGTAAAATTGACAGTCAAGCCTTTAATCACTTACTGCCATAGTACAAGCTAGAGTCTAAAAGCAGAAAAGGTGCCCATTGCCTCCTGTTCCATTTTCCCTCAAGGAACTGTACTCAGGTGGATCAGCACATAAGAGGCCATTGCAAGGGACAATTACACTGTTGAGAGTGTCCTGAATAAAAGACTCCTACCATTTTACGGAGCTGTGTACAGTGGTAAAGGAAGGGGAAAGTAGTAGGAGTGGAAAAGTACTGAATACTTACTGAGAGTGGAGAAAAATATCTTCAAGTTTCCCTTACAAGGAGACCTCCAAGTGGAGGTGCCTGGGCAAGGAATGCAGAGATGCATGAGAATGTGGCCAGCCAGAGGGGCAAGAGTTCTTGCTGTAACTACCTTCAGAGACTGCAATGTGCTAACAGTGCACCAAATCTAGTGTGAAGACAGGTCTTCCTCATGGGACCAGCCAGGTAACGCCTTTGTAATTGCCTAAGGTTGGGTCTGAAAAACCACACTTAGTTTTCTTGACCAGGAGCCTGATCTCTCACATATACTGTTAAATGTATCCCCAGATAATTCACTTGTTTGGATTCAATTTTAAACTATTAGTTTCAACTATTTTTTTTGTTAATTGCTGGTGTACAAAAATCCTTTATTTTCGTATATTGCCTTTTTTTGTGTACAGTTGAAAAGAATGTGCATACTTTAGTTGAATTGTGTTCTTAAATTTCACTACTCGTTAAGGATTTTTTTTCAACATTGACGTTTTTCATTATATGAACACAATAAGTTGAAGGTCTCTTCTCTTTCTTGAATATGAGAAAATTCTTAATCATTATTTCTTCAAATATTTTCCTCCCTTATTACTTCTATTTCCCTTAATTTTGGATTCTTATTATAGGGATATTAATACATCTTCTTGTATGCTCACATCTTTTTTCCTTTATATTTTCTATTTCTTTTTTTTCAGATGGATGAATGAAACATCAAAATCAAAAATTTTAAATAAGCATAAACATTTCCCAAAAAAAGATATGAAAATATTTTGGAAATGTGAACCACTTGAAAATAGTGAATGTAAAAATTAATATTACTAATATGAAAATGCAGTCACTGGAGTAAAACAAAATGGATGCAAGGGAAGCACATACTATTTTTTTTTAATTAAAGTATAGTTACTTCACAATATTGTGTTAGTTTCAAGTGAACAGCATAGTGACTCAGTATTTTTGTAAATTATATTTCATTATACATTATTCCAAGGTAATGGGTAGAGTTCCTTTTGCTATACAGTAAATTGCTGTTGCTTATCTATTTCATATATAGTAGCTTGTATATCTGTTAAACCCAGACCCCTAATTAGTCCTTCCCCCCTTCCCTCTTTCCTTCAGCAACCATAAGTTTTTTCTCCTGTGTCTATGAGTTTATTTCTATTTTGTATGTAAATTTATTTGTATTGTTTTTTAGATTCCAGATATAAGTGATATAGTATTTTTCTTTCTCTGACTTATTTCACTAAACATAATATTCTCTAGGTCCATACATGTTACTGCAAATGGCAGTATTTCATTCATTTTTATGGCTGAGTAATATTCCACTGTATATATATACCACATCTTCTTAAGCCAGTCATCTGTTGATGGACACTTGGGTTGCTTCCATGTCTTGACTACTGTAAATAGTGCTGCTGTGAACATTGGGGTGAATGTATCTTTTTGAATTAGTGTTTTCCCAATATATACCTAGGAGTGTAATCACTAGATCATATGGTAATTCTATTTTTAATTTTTTAAAGGAACCTCCTTAATTTTTTTAAGGACCCTTTCCCTAGTGGCTGCACTAATACATTTCCACCAACAGTGTACGGGGGTTTCCTTTTCTCCACATCCTCTCCAACATTTGTTTTTTATAGACTTTTTCATGATAGCCAGTCTGACAGTTGTGAGGTAATATCTCATTGTGCTTTTGATTTGTATTTCCCTAATAATTAGCAATGTTGAGCATCTTTTCATGTGCCTGTTAGCCATCTGTGTGTCTTCTTTGGAAACAAAAAAATGTGTATTCAAGTTTTCTACCCATTTTTGATTGGATTGTTTGTTTGTTTGTTTTTGATATTGCAGTTGATGAACTGTTTGGATATTAACCCCTTGTTGATCACATCATTTGCAAATATTTTCTCCTGTTCCATAGGTTGTCTTTTCATTTTGTTGATGGTTTCCTTTGCTGTGCAAAATCTTTTAAGTTTAATGAGGTCCCATTTGCTTATTTTTGCTTTTATTTCCTCTCATTTCCCCTTGAGGGACTGATTCAAGAAAATATTGGTTCAATTTATGTCAAAGAGTTTTATGCCTATGTTCTCTTCTAAGAGTTTTATGTTTTCATGTCTTACATTTAGTTCTTTAAGACATTTTGAGTTTATTTTTGTAAATGGTATGAGGAAATGTTCTAATTACATTGTTTTACATGTGGCTGTCTAGTTTTCCCAGCACCACTTTTGAAGAGACTTTCTTTTTTCCACTGTATATTCTTGCCTACTTTGTTGTAGAGTAATTGACCATAGTGTGTGGGTTTATTTCTGGGCTCTTTATTCTATTCCATTGATCTATGTGTCTGTTTTTGTGCCACTACCATACCGTTTTGATTATTGTAGCTTTGTTGTACAGTCTGACGTCTAGGAGTGTTAAACCTCCAACTTTGTTCTTTTTGTCTCAAGATTGCTTTTGTAATTTGGGGTCTTTTGTGGTCCCATGTAAATTTTATGATTGTTAGAGTTCTGTGAAAAATGTCCTGGTTATTTTGATAGCAACTGTGTTAAGTCTGTAGATTACTTTGGGTTCTTGGCCATTTTTAATAATATTAATTCTTCCAATACAGGAACATAGGATATCTTTTCATTTTTTTGAATCATCTTTAGTTTTCTTCATCAGTGTTTTGTAGTTTTCAGTGTATAGTTTTCACCTCCCTGGTTAAGTCTATTTCTACTTTTCTTATTTTTTTGATGTGATTTTAAACAGGATTTTTTTTTTTTTTTTACTTTCTCATTCTGATATGTAATGTTTAGTGTATAGAAACACAACATATCTCTGTATATTAATCTTGTATCCTGAAACCTTGCTAAATTCATGTATTAGTTCTAATGGTTTTGGGGTGGAGAATTTACAGTTCTCTATAGAGTATCATGTCATCTGCAAATAGCGACAGTTTTACCTCCTCCCTTCCAATTTAGACACCTTTTATTTATATTTCTTGTCTGATTGTTGTGGCTTGGACTTCCAATGCTATGTTAAATAGAAGCAACAAGAATGGGCATCCTTATCTTGTTCCTGAATTTAGTGAGAAGACTTTCAGCTTTTCACAGTTGAGTATAATGTTGGCTATGGGTTTGTCATGAATGGGCTTTATTATGTTGATATATGTTCCCTTTCTGCCCACCTTGATGAGAATTTTTATCATGAATGGATGTTGAATTTTGTCAAATACTTTTTCTGCATCTATTGGGATGATCATTTGGTTTTTGTCTCTTCTTTTGTTAATGTGGTGTATCACATTGATTGATTTGCATATGTTGAGCCATCCATGTGAGCCTGAAATAAATCCAAATTGATCATGGTGTATAATCCTTTTTCATGTATCTTTGGATTTGGTTTGCTAATATTTTGTTGATGATTTTTGCATCTATATTCATCAAAAATTTTGGACATAATTTTATTTTTTTAGTGTCTTTTTCTGCTTTTAGTATCAGGTGATGGTGGCTTCATAGAATGAATTTGGGGGTGTTCCCTCCTCTTCAATATTTTGGAGTAGTTTGAGAAGGATATGTATAAGTTCTTCTTTAAATTTTTATATGTTTAATTGAATTTCCCTGTAAAGTTTATCCATTCCTTGACTTTTGTTTGCTGGGATTATTTTCATTACAAATTAAATTTCACTACAAGTGATTGTTGTGTTCAAATTGTCTGTTTTTTCTTGATTCAGTCTTGGCAGGTTATACGTTTCTAGAAATTTGTCTGTTTCTTCCAGTTTGTTCAATTTGTGGGCATATAACTGTTTCTAGTATTCTCTTATGATTTTTTTTTCATATCTCTATGGTATCAGCTATTATTTCTCCTTTTTCATTTCTTATTTTGTTTATTTAGATCCTTTTCTCTGCTTGGTGAGCCTAGATAAAGCTTTATCAGTTTTGTTTATGTTCTCAGAAAATCAGCTCATTTTATTTATCTTTTCTATTGTTTTTTTAATTTATATTTTATTCATTTTTTCTCTGATCTTTATTATATCCTTCCTTCTGACTTTAGGCTTTGTTTGTTCTTCTTTTTCTAATTCCTTTAGGTGGTATGTTAGGTTGTTTATTTGAGATTTTTCTTGTTTCTTAAGGAAGGCCTCTATGGTTGTGAAATTTCCTCTTTGAACTGCTTTTTTCTTCATCCCTTTCTGTAAAGTGTTGTTTTCATTTACATTTGTATTGAGGTATTTTCTAATTTCTTCTTTGATCTTATTTTTGACCCATTGTTTTTTTAGTAGCATGTTGTTTAGTCTCTGAGTGTTTGTTCTTTTCTTGTTTTTCTTTCTGTAGTTTATTTCTAGTTTCATACCATTGTGGTAGGAAAAGATGCTTGATATAATTTCTATCATCTTAAATTTGTTAAGGTTCATTTTGTGAGCTAGCAGATGGTCTATCTGGAGAAAGTTCCGTGTGTGCTTGAAAAGAATGTGTATTCTGCTTTATTTAGATGTAGTGTCCAGCAGATAATTATCTATTGTGTCATTTGGGACCTCTGTTGCCTTATTTATTTTCTGTTTGGGTGATCTGTCCATTGATGCCAGTGGGGTGTTAAAGTCTCCTACTATTATGTATTATTGTCAGTTGTTCCCTTTGTGTCTTATTTGGGACCCTCTGTGCTTCCTATTCCTAGATATCTGTATCCTTCTTTCCGTTTGGGAGGTTTTCAGTCATAATTTCTTCAAATACATTTTAATCCCCTTCTCTCTCTCTTCTCCTTCTGGAAACTCTTTTATGCACATGTTGGCACATTTTATATTATCTCATAGATCTATCTCACATGCTACTTTAATTTTTTGTTTGTTTTTCTGTCTACTGTTGTAAATAGGTGATTTCTATTATTCTATCTTCCAGATCAGTAATGCTTTCTTCTGTGTCATTTATTCAGCTATTCATTGTTTCTAGAGTGTTTTTTATCTCAGAAATTGAATTGTATATTTTTGATTGGATCATCTTTATAATTTATACTTCCTTGTTAAAATGATCTACATTTATATTGATACTCTTTCTTTATTCATTTAGCATTATTTTTATCACCAACTTTTTGAACCCAGTGTCTGGTAGACTAATTATCTCTGTTTCATTATTTTTTCAGGTGTTTTCTCTTGCTCTTTCAATTGGGAGTAGTTCCTCTGCCTTTATATTTTACTTATCTTTCTTTGTCTCTGTGGATTTTGATGAAACAGTTATCTATTGTGAACTTGAAAAGGTATTTTTATGTGGGGGGGGGGTGTCTGTATTTAGACTGTGTGTGCCCAGGAATGGATTTGATGTGGACACCAGCCATGCCTTTCCTCAGGATGTGCTGGCCAGTAACACCTTAATAGAAAGTATGCCTGGTGTTGGAGGAGCTAGAGCCTGAGCAGGGTGTGAGGTGAGACTTCCTCTCTGCTCCATAGCTGTAGCTTCCCTGTCAGGGTCAGGGTCTGCTTCCTCAGTTAATGGAGTGGAAGCCCTGAGGGTTGGGCTCAAGTAGGCTCTGTTCTCTTTAAGTTTATGTTATTTCTTCTCCCCGCACTGGGATCTCTCCTCTACATCCCTAGATTGAGTCTTTTCTCAGGACCTGACAGCCCCAGATCCAATACCCAGCTGTAGCATGGAGTGGGCAGGGTCAGAGCATTTGCTGGCCTGGGAGTGGGGATCATGATGTGCTAGTCATGGGGGCTTGAGTGGCTGCGTTGTCACCAGAGGTCTGGGCTGCTGCCCTGGTACTATCTGAATATGTGCTAACAGTGGCCACTGCCACCTCTACTGGACCAGTCCCTAGGGCCCCTGGCCATCTCTGCATCACCAGATAAAGTCTTTTCCTAGGACCCAGCTATCCTAGATCCTGTGCCAAGCCCTGGTGTGGGGCCAGGGTGTTTGTCCAGCTTGGGTTAGTGAGAGTGGTAGGGCAGCAGCCACCAGTGCAAAGCTCTCTCCTTCCAGCATCCATGCATTCCTTGCAAGTGGAGTCTAGGCTTTTCCGGACACTCTGTGTGTCCCAGTAGTTCTCCCAGAAACCAAGGGGGCTTATCTCCTCCATATAGGGCCCCAACACTGGGATATCCAGTCTGTGGCTCACATCCCAGGGCAAGAGTTTGCCTGTGCAGTCTTTCCTTTCTTCTTAGACCACTCCCAGGCATATAGGTCTCAACCAGATGCCTTTTTCCCCATCCTACCCAGTTATGTGCAATCTTTCTTGCAGCCTTGGTTGTATAGGAGTTCTTCTGCCAGTTTTCAGTTAATTTTCCATGATATTTGTTCTACATGTAGATGTATATTTGATGTGTTTGTGGAAGGATGTTAGCTCCATGACCTTTCACTACACCATCTTGATCCCCCTCCCCCAAAGTCCACTTATTATTGAGTTTTACAATTAGAGAAAGCTTGTCTAATAACAAAATACCTAGTAATTTCCATATTAAAAATAATAAAGAATATTTCTATTTTTATCTTGCTTGGTTCTGTACAATAACTGACATTATTGACCACTCCCTCCTACTTGAAATCTCATTTTGGCTTAAGACCGTCAACATTATTAGTTACCTACTGCCTTCTGGCTTAGCAATTTCATTCTCTTTAGAGCTTTGTATTCTACACAAACCTTACATATTGGTATTCCCTAGTGTTACTGTTTGCTCTTTCACTTGACAAAACTTTTCTGGACCAATGTCTTTTACACATACAGTTTTCTATTAGTCCTCAGTTTGAGTGCAAGCAATCAAAGCAAAAGCAAAAAACATTTATTTAGACCAGAAAGGACCTAAAATTGCCATAAATCCTAGAGTAGTGTAGGAACATAGGCTGCACTCTCTACGAAATACATAATTCAGGAGTGTTATTGGAACTAGCTACATTCCTTGTTGTTGCAACTTTTTCCAAACATGAATTATCTGCCTCCTCCAGTATCAATTATAGATTGTTCACACGCTTTGCTAGTATTTCAGAAATTCTAGGTTGTTTGATCACATACTTTACCCTGAAGAAATGAAAACCCCTACCTGCTTTACCATTTGTGGGAAATGATTGTTGGAATTGCCCATTTACACTATCATCAGGCATGGAAAAATGATGTGACACCCCAGTAGTTCCCAGGCATTTTATGCTTACATTTTCCCACACCCATAGTGGAGCAGCAAACCTGGCTTTTAACGGTGATCAGAACCAACAGCCCCTGCAAGTAACTCTTTGCCTGCTGTTCCATGTATGGAGCCCAAACTGATTGCAAGGTGATAATATCTGTAACATCTGTCTGTGCTCCCTAGTGGAAGAATTTCATCAGTTCTCACTACTAGTACTAGGATTCCAGACCTCTGATCCAGCAAAGCCTAAGGACTCAGGAGTGTGAGACAAAAATTCTCTAAGTGGTTCACTAGAAATAATTATTAGAAAAACAAGACATACTTCGATCTTTTGATTCGATGTATTAGAATATGATATATTAGCTATTGATTCTGCCACTGGGAAAATTTCCTTTACCAATATCCTTCTGAGCCATGCCTAAGTTGGTTCGCTGTGTTGTGGCAGTTCATCTTCAATTTTCACTTAATACATCATATTGGATCAACCCATCTGTTAACCAAACTGAGCTCTTTTTTGTCTGCTAATAGTTGGTCTAGGAAAGAATATTTCCCCCACTTTAGGCCCTAGGTGCAATTTAAGAAGGAGGCATTGGTGCAAGAGAGGTAATTAAAATGAAAAAATTGTACTATTTGGGCTTCATCCCAAATGTACCATTTCTAGGGTATGATAGATTGCTATTTCACTTACTTTCACTTATGCTATTTGCTATTTCTTATTACTTTCACTTATGACACTTGACTTGCTGAGTATCTTAATCCATTTATGCTACTGTAATAGAGTACCACAGACTATATGGTTTATAAGAACAGAAATTGATTTCTCATAGTTCTGGAGGCTGGAAGGCCCAAGATCCAAGCACTGGCAGATTCTGCATTAGATGAGGGCCCGTTTCCAGGTTCACAGATGGCAATTTTCTCATTGTGTCCTTACATGGTAGAGGAAGTATGGGAGATCTTTGAGGTCTCCTTTATGAGGGTGCTAATATCATTCATGAGGGCTACCTCCTCATGAACGAATCACCTCCCAAAGCCCCCATAGCTTAACACCATCACATTGGGCTTTTAGATGTCACCAAAGGAATTTGAGGGGAACACAAATATTCAGTCTGTAACAGAAGTATAGCAACATGACTTTTAACTTAAAGCAGAAATTCTGAGAGGACACAGGTCACTGGATCCTTGATACTTTCATTGGAGTGGCAGGTCTTTGCATCTGCAAGGGGTTTATGTCCAATCCTTTGGCCTGCCTGTGTCTTTTTAGGGCAAGCAGAGTACTTAACCACTTCCTCCTTATCAAACCCTATTCCATAATAGCATAATGTCGTCAATATAGATCAGCATGATGTTCTTGGGAATGTTCAAGACTACCAAAATCCCTGAAGACTATTTTTACAGAAAATAAATGTTAACATAATCTTGAATAAGACAGCGAATGTTTACTTCTATCTTTCCTACATAAAAGAATAACTGGTTTTGATCTCTACTTATGGGCATATTAAAATAAAGAACACATTTTCCTATTTATAATGTAGCAGTGACACTTTTCCAACACAACAGCTGGTTCTGGGGCCAGCTTGTGTAAGATTCTGGTAGTTTGCCATCATTTGCCATGTTTCATCTAGTTTTCCAGGATCCGGACAAGTGTCTAAATGAGGATATGATTCAGAACCCATATTACAGTTTTTGATGGGTTGCCAGTCTCTGCATTTCCTAATGGAATCTAGCAATGCATCTGATGCACTATCTTGGCTGAAGCAAGTAGACACATACTGAGTCTTCCATTTTTGTCTTTCTGCTATATTTCTATTCTCATTTCACTGTCATAAATCCAATGTGAGGGTTCTACTAGATGTTCTATCTATTAATGCTGATGATAATTGCACCTGCCTTTTCTCTGAAGGTAAAGCGCTACCATTTAACCTTTGCCTTTCTATAATCTACACTACTCTGGGTGACCTCTAGGAGCTAAGAGCAGAACCTGGCACACAGGTAGCAGCAAAACAAGGACCTCAGTCCCTATAGCTGCAAAGAAATTAATTCTATCAACATCTCATGATGTTGGAAGAAAACTAAAAGTCTCTGCTGAGAACCACAGCTCCACACTTTGATTTTAGCCCAGTAAGAGCCTGAATAGGAAATTCAACCACAATGTGCCCAAACTTCTGACTTATAGAAACTGTGAGACAATACATTTGTATAGTTTTAAGCCACTAAGTTTGTGATAATTTGTTTTGCAGCAGTAGGAAACTAATATACTTCCCCCACAATTACAATACTGTAGTGGTGAAACAAGAGGCTAAGGTAAATGCTGCTTACATGGTGGTTTGTTTCACAGCTGAGGAACTCCAACTTTCTTAGCAAACCCAGACTTATTATAATGGAATACAAGTAAATAAGTCTTCCCTTTTCTCCAGAGAAACAAATTCTATATGCTAAGGCACTTTGAAATAAATACAAACTTGAAAAAGTAGTATGAAATAAAAACAACCAACACCTCTGTTTACAAGATATACAGAAACATAAAGACCTGTCTCCCAACAGAAGTGACTTCTGGCTTTTCTCAGGGAACATAGTCACACAGTGAGGTCTCTGGTCTCACAAAAATATTTAATTGTATTATGTCTACCTACTATGTAATTGCAATCTGACTTTCATCCTAATCTATCTTATTTGGTGTTCATGTAGCACAAAGTTACCCATTTGATGACTATTGATTATCCATAGTCTAGTAATAGACTAGTATCTGCTGCATAAGGTTGATGTTATGATTAAACATGAGTTTGAAATGTAGTGAGCCCCAACAAAGGTGGTGGTGGCAGTACGTTCTAGTCATGGTACTGCTGGCAGAACCTGCTCTGGGGATTGTATAGAATTAGTTCTCCACCTGTTAGAGCCATTACTTCAGAATGGTTTATGCAGGCTTAGTTTCTTTATTAAGATAATAAAGAACCTAAGAATATAAAAATACATGTTTATTTATTTGTTTTTGTTTTTTTAAATCTGTCATTGGTTTATCATATCTCAGTTTTCTCAGGGTAACTTTTAATGGTATGTTTATGAAAGTATATAATAAATATAGCAATATCATCTATATGTCAAAAGGTAATTTCAACATGACTATTCAATTTACAGAATAAAATATCTTACATAAATAGTATTTCCCTGAAAATTAAAAGTGACAGAAAATATGTTAAAAAAAAAGCCAAGTGACAGAAAATATGTATTATATAATTTATCAGTTAAATTTGTATATGTAATTTTATTATATTAAACAGAATCTTAATTTTTTGTTTTATAGCTTGATTGTATAGAAAGTACAGACTTAACCATAAATCGTTTTTTTCTATAGAGAATAGAGAAAAATATAAATAAAAGTTTTAACTTTCTCTGCTTCACATAATACCACAGATTTAACTTTAAATCATCAGGAAACCCTAACATTTTTGTATAAAGGTTAATTATATGATTTCTCAATTCCTCTATTTTTTAAAACACCTTTAATGGGTACATGTCCTTGATGAAATTCAAAATGTCATACAAATACTGACATTTTCTAAACTGAACTAGAAAGAGAATGCTTTTGAGTTGTACAGAGAACAAGTGTTCATTCCTACTTTAGTCACATTTGCAGTCAGATTTCCTCTGAAGTTCTTTTCTCAAAAAATTCTGAGAAACGTTATGAATTATAAAAAACATTAATAGAGGAAAACATGTTAAATGTGGAATATCAGAAAATTTTTATTTTTTTTCAGAATGTACATTTGTTATATAATTTCAGAATGTACATATGTTATATAATTTGGACTGAAATTGTAAAGAAAAATATAAAACTTTTGACTTGTACATTTTAGCCTATTTCTTTAGGATCTAAATAAATTTTAACTGGTGTTCATATGTGAAAATATAAATTACTTATTATGCTTACATAATAAGTGTGTATGTATACACAATTGCAACTATAATTTAAGCAGAATAGAATATTAAAAGTTAACATACAGCATGCTGTCAGTGATTATCTCTGAGTAGTTGTAAGTGAATTTTATTACTTTAATTGAGATTTGTTTATGTATTCATAACTTTTATAGGGTTATCTTTGGTAATACAAAATGTACATGTTATTTTTTCTGTTACTGATGCCTTCAGCTGAAAGTAACATCAGAAAAGAGAAAATGGAAAGAAAGAAAGAAAGAAAGAAAGAAAGAAAGAAAGAAAGAGAAAGAGAGGAAGGGAAGGAAAAGAAGGAAGAGAATTACCAATAGTAGATGTCAATGATAGGATTTTAGATGAGCCCCTGTTAATATTTTTAGAAAAATGTTGAAGTATTGAATGCCATCTTTTATGATTAACCCCAGGGAATTATAGAGAAAATACATCAAGCTATGGAGTAAACAGTCAGACTTCTGGGGTGACAAGCACTGTTTTAAAATAGTGTATGAGGATTTGGTGGCAGCAGTGGGGGTCATGGCTCTAGAATGATAATAAAAGATAGAAATTCTGGTTTATGTTCCTCCATCTCTGTGTTCCTCTGTGGGTTAATCCTATATGAGACTCTCTGTGCTTCCTGGACTTGGGTGACTGTTTCCTTTATGGAAGTTTTCAACTATTATCTCTTCAAATATTTACTCAGGCCATTTCTTTCTCTCTTTTCCTTCTGGGACCCCTATAATGCAAATATTACCACACTTGAATTTGTCCCAGAGGTCTCTTAAACTGTCCTCATTTCTTTCTTTTTCTTTCCCTTTAAAATCAGTTTGTATTTAAATATATAGCAGTTTCTGGATACCAAAATCACAAACTGTTTGCACATAACTTATTAAGGTTTGGATGCATAAAATCATAAATTTGGGAGGCATCATAGTGATAGTTTACTTCAACTTTCTTCCTAACTTGATTTTATAATATTCTTTATGGAGAGTACTAAGCTTCCAGGGATGAAAAACAATCTTATAATGCAGGCTGTTTCTTTTGAAGAGGGTGATGAACAAAGTTTTTCTTATATGAAATAAAATCTACCTTTTTCCACTTTGGTTCATTAGTTCTAGTTCTTCCCACTAGAACAGCACAAATTAAATTCAAATTTTCCTCCACACAAACTTTCGTATATCTTCCTTTGGTGTTTTCTTCTCCTCCTCCTCCTCCTGTTTCTCCTTTTAAAATGACTTTATTGAGATATAGTTTACACACTATAAAATTCATCCACTGTCCTCATTTCTTTTCATTCTTTTTTTCTTTTTTCTGTTTGGTGACAATGATTTCCACTTCTCAGTCTTCCAGCTCACTGTTCCTTTCTTCTGCCTCGTTTAGTCTACTATAGATTCCTTTTAGTGTATTTCTCATTTAGGTTATCATACTTTTCATTTCTGTTTGGTTGTTCTTTGTATTTTCTAATTCTTTCTTAGAAACTTCTAATTTCTCACTCTGTGCATCCATTCTTCTCCTGAGTTCTTTGATCATCTTTATGGTCATTACTCTGAACTCTTTCTCAGATAGATTGCTTATCTCCACATCACTTAGTTCTTCTCCTGGGGTTTTATCTTGTTCCTTTTTCTGAAACATATTCCTCTGTCACCTCATTTTGGCTAAATTCCTATTTGTATTTTTATGTAGATGGTAGGTTAATTACATTTCTCAACCTTGGACAAGTGACCCTCTGTAGGAGACATCCTATGCACCCCAGCAGTACTCTCCCTCTCATCACTCAAGGGCCAGGGGCCGGCTAGTCCCAAAGTAGTATCTGGCCTGTGTTTGCAGACATGGTCTACAGGCTGTGGGGCTGTGGTTTTCTTTCTTATGGTGTCTCCCCCCCCCCCCCCCCCCCCCCGTGGATGAAGCTGGTAAAGCTTCGTGCAGGCTTCTTGTCAGGAGGGGCTGTTGCCTGCCCACTGGTTGGTGGAGCTGGGTCTTGGCCCTCTGGCTGGGCTGTGTCTGGGGGCATGTCTAGAGGCAACTGTGGGTTCAGGAAGTCTTTAGATAGCCTATCTGCTGATGCGTGGGGCTGTGTTCCCTGCTCAGTTAGTTGTTTGGCCTGAGGCATCCCAGCACTAGAGCCTATAAGCTGTTGGATGGGGCCAGAACTTGGTGCCAAGATGTCAGCCTCCAGTAGCACTCATGCAGATAAATCCTTCCTTATATGTCCACCACCAGTGTCTGTGTCCCCAGGGTGAGCCAAAGCTGCTCCCCCACCTCCCCAGGAGACCCTCCAAGACCAGAGATAGGTCTGGCCCAAGCTTCTATCAAATTACTCCTTTTGTACTTGCTCCCAGTGCACTTGAGATTTAATGTGTGCCCTTTAAGATTGAAGTCTCTATTTCCCCCTATTCTGTGCAGCTCCTACAATCAAGCCTCACTGACCTTCAAAGCCAAATGCTCCGGGGACTCCTCTTCCCAGTGCCAGACCTTCAGGCTGGGGGGCTTGACATGGGAGAATCTCACTACTATGGGAGAATCTCTCACTCCTGTGGGAGAATCTCTGCTATGTAGTTATTCTCCAGTTTGTGGGTCACTCACCCAAAATGTATGGGATTTGTTTATATTGTGAGTCTGCCCCTCCTACCTGTCTTGTTACAGTTCCGTCTTTATGTGTGTAGATATAGATGATCTTTTCTGGGAGGTTTCAGTCTTTTTCATCAATGGTTGTTCTGCAGTTAGTTTTGATTTGGGTATGCCTATGAGAGGAGGTGAGCTTAGCATCCTTCTACTCTGCCATCCTGGCTGCTCTCCTCTGTTTTCCTTTTCTTAAACCAAGCTGAACTAAAAAGCCTTGTGGGAGTCTAGGAGTCCAGCAGAAATGTTTCAGCACATCATTGGAGCAAGAAAAATCTGAATCAAGGTCCTAGAGCTACACCCTACTTACTGTGTGTGCAGCAGATAGTGGGCAGGACATGGCATCAATCTTTGCTATTCAGAGGAGAAGGAGGCTACCATTTATGATATGGCATATCTAAAGTGCACTGTAAGATCTTCCAAGATCTTCTAGGGTTGACTTAAAAGGCAACCCTAGGGGTCCATGTTTTTTCTTAATCCTTATCAGGATTGCTAGAGAGCAGAAGTTCCCTCTAAGTTTAAGATATCAGTCCTCTGGAGCCAGAGAGGGAGAATATTCTGAAGCTCAGGATAGGCACAGAGGCAAAGGCCATAGACAGCAGCAGCTGCAGTCACTAGAGAAAAGCTGAAACACCAGAGCAAGAGAGACCAGGTCCAGGATGCTGAGCCTGTTTTTATTTCACTTGCTAGGAGTCTGACCGGTGCTGACTCTAGAGAAAACACTGCCCAATGGGTAAACAATGAAAATACAAAGTTATATGGCATCGAACTCCTAGAAACTGTGATCGTTATGTGTGAGAAATGTCAGAAGGGAATCTCTGACATCCAGGAAGAGCTGCTACTGGGAGCTATAGTAATTTTTAATTCTCATTCCTTTCACCTTAAAATTATAAAAATGCTTTTATTTTCCTTTTCTGACACAGATAAAAAAAACCAAAATAATTTCAGGTGGGAAATAAATTAATGAATTTATATGAACATAAAATATGAGCGTATATACATTAAATCAATTGGAAATATACTGAAAGGAAATAGAAAACTATTTTTAAGGATTATGTAACATTAAGCAGAAATCATTTTTACCAGCACCATATTGGGCAGGTATATATGCTTAAGGCGTGTTATAGTTTGAAAATGAAGAAAACAATAACATTTTGTTTTCAGAAAGGTAGAATGTGTGGGATACAAGATCTTAATTAGAAATACTGACTTTTAACAAGAGAACTACAACTTCCCCTAAGCCTAAAATCAAGGAACTATGAGTGGACTCAAATATAGGCAGTAGTCTTGAGGAGGAGGAACTTGAGTACATATAGATAAATATGTGCATATATATATAAATATGTATGAACAGTCCTATCTGTAAGAAATATAGTCAATATGTGTATATATGTATACATTTTACCAACCTAAATATACTCTTCCATGTACACAAAAATATAAGAAGGAGGAAGTTCATATTTAGATTTCTTCTGAAACCAGGGAGAAACAAAACAAAATCATTAATGAGAAGAGTCATATGGGAAGAAATTATATAAATAATCAAATACAGTAGTAATTTAGAGAAAGTAATTTTCCCTCAGGTAAGGAAAACATGATAATGATGCTTAATTTTTTCTTTAAAATTTAGAATATTCACTATCAAACCTAAATTTAGACTAATTTTCTTTCATTTAAAATTTGTAAAACACTAGCATTTCATTTTTTCTTAAAAAATTCTCTTTTGGAGGACTTAGTAACTCATTCACTTTAAGTGTAAACATTTTTATGTTTATAGGTTTTTACTTTTATCTGTATGCATATTGACATATATCTAGTGATGTAAATTAGAAATTAGTGTTTTATTATTTTACAGCTTATATCACATATATTCACTTATTCAATCACTTGTAATTATCAAAACTATTTTGCTTCTCTTAATTTGTACCACTTCCAACTTACTTCCCTGGTAAAACTCTTTTATTGTGAAGAAAACATTTATTTTTTTTCTTAGTTCTTCACAGCTTTGCCCTAACTTATTAAATTACCTGAGATGATAATGTTGCTAGAAAATGTTCCTGTAGTTTTATTTCTATTGAGTTTATTCATGGAACTGTTTAATTATTTATTATATGGACTGAAGCAACATCTGTCATATTTAGAAATTTTAAAGACAAAATAAGGTTTGCATTATATTTCTCTGAATTACATCCCCACTAGCTATTTTTAGTCATAATAGAAAACAACCATAATTTTATACTGTAGCAACTGTTTCATGTGTTACAATAAAGAATAATAGTTTAAAGGAATTGTTATGTGTATTCCTTGAGGTGGGACCAGGACCCTTCCCCAAGGCTGCACCATTGTTTCTTGGCTGCCCCTCCCTTGTCAGCATCCCTTCCCTTCCCAGATTAGCAACTGTCTGAATCTGTCCTTTGGAACTCTGGGAAGGTCATGGAGGCTGGAGGTCTGTTCCCTACAAGAAATGGGGGACAGAAAGTCTTCCATGCCCAGGAACCCCACAGGATTTTGCTCGGTTTCAAAAGAACCATCAAAAAATCAACATCAGGCACTGTGGACACTTATGGTAGCATGGCCAGTAGTTTCTCTGAAGATCGTCATGGAGAATCTCTGAAATTCTGTCAGCAGTAAAGATTCTTCCTAACTGGTACATTAATAAAGTAAAAGGAAAGTTTTATTCAGGATTGCTTGTCAAAAATAGTTTTGAATTGTCTGCAGCACCCTAAAAGAAAAGGCTTTAAATGAGGGTAATGCACTGCTACTTCTTCTCATGAGTTGGGAATGATTTAAATGCATAATTACAACGTTTAACTGGGAGGTAGCCTAATACATTGGAAAAGCAGAACATCTATTGAATGAAGTGAGTTCAGCAATGAGTGTGTTTTTCTATGTGCTGGGTGCATGTGACCACCTGAAATAGATGAGAAATAATTTTGATCATGGAAAAAGAAAAGAACCCAGAAGATATAGTGAGATTTTCCAGGAAATATTTAATAATGTCAAATAGACTTTCATATTTGGCTCATTGATTACTTTTTTTTTTTTTTTTTTTTTTTTTGCGGTACGCAGGCCTCTCACTGTTGTGGCCTCTCCCGTTGCAGAGCACAGGCTCCGGACGCGCAGGCTCAGCAGCCATGGCTCACGGGCCCAGCCGCTCCGCGGCATGTGGGATCTTCCCAGACAGAGGCATGAACCCATGTCCCCTGCATCGGCAGGCGGACTCCCAACCACTGTGCCACCAGGGAAGCCCTCATTGATTACCTTTAATATTTTTACTCTTTAGTAGAAAACTCAGATTTCACCAGGACACAAACTAACACAGCATTAAATTCTTTCATGCTTCTGAAAAGTTTGAGCTGTATATTTTGGATGCAGAGTTACTGCTCGCATAGAGCAATACAGATCTGAGCACCCATGTAGAGAAGGCTGGTGCTGAAGAATCCCCAAGAAAGATAGGAGATAAAGCTAACCTTTCAGAGTATCTTGATGGTTATCAAACATTGCATGGTGTGAAGAAAAAGGGAGTGGTGTCAAGCAACTTTGCTATTGCCTGATACTTTTAGATAATTATGTCAATATGGAAGGGAGGATACCAAGAGCCCTGGGAGGAGGTGTATGTATGGCTGTGTGGGGCAGAGTTGTCTTAAAAGATATTAAGACATAATGATATTGGAACAAGTGGATTCTGTCTTTTTCATTAACTACCTGTGTGAAGTTTACCAAGTTACTCTGACTTTCTGAGCATTATTTCTAAAATCCAAGATTGAATAATTAAATGATATCTCAAGTTTCTTATTACTTTGAAAATTCTGTTATTTTAAAATTCTCAGTTTTCACTTGTTCATGTTTTCTGGCGTAGAAATCTGATTCTTTAGTTATAAAGTAAGTCATGGAGATGTAATGCGTAGCACGTTGACTATAGTTAATAATGCTGCATTGTATGTATAAAACTTGCTAAGAGAGTAGATCTTAAAAATTTTCATCATAAAAAAGAATTGTAACTCTGTGTGGTGATGGATGTTAACAAGACTTATTGTGGTGATTATTTTGCAATATATACAAACATTAAATCATTATGTTGCACGCCTGAAACTAATATAATGTTATATACCAATTACATCTCAATTAAAATAAAAGATGTCTTTTTTCTGTAAATATAACAACTAGGTAGAACATCTTTGTTCTGTAAATTTAAATGCTCTATTTAAATACTATTTTAATTCATAATTCTTGACTTTTCTCTCATTATATTTCTTCACATCTTTTCTTTTATTGAAAAAAATTTTAGAAAATGGCAGTTAAAGGGCACACACAAATCAACAGAGATATATTAGTGGACAACCTAGGCAAGATAAAACTAAAAAATGCCATTAGCTTCTTTAATTGGTTAAAAGCACAAAATGTAACAGGCAGAAAATTTCTTTTAAATTAAAAAGCTGTGTTTTTTTCCCCCAATTCTCCCCAAGTCAGATATATACACACCCACAAAAATAGTGTGTGAAGGAAAGCTGACATACACAAGAAGTTGTAACCTGAATTAAGGGAAACAGCCATTGAAGCAGGAATTAACACAAAAAAGTCAGCAACAGGTTAACAGTTTTCAAAACTGAGTCCTCAAATACTGCATGAC
Source organism: Leucopleurus acutus (assembly GCF_964270905.1). Lineage (NCBI taxonomy): Eukaryota > Metazoa > Chordata > Mammalia > Artiodactyla > Delphinidae > Leucopleurus > Leucopleurus acutus. The sequence goes on from NC_139142.1 coordinate 56,236,271, forward strand.
ACAAAGCTATACCATATAAAGTACTGCTAGGTATGAAGGAAGGAGTCTGTACCACTTTTACCAAAAATGCTTTTCCAGAGAAGCAAATCAAAACAACACAATCAGCAAACTAAAGAAGCTATAGCTAGATATTAGAGCTACAACTACTCATATCTGACCTAGAAAGTCCTATTTATCCAGAATAGACCAAATTTTCAGGACAAATTAGGGACTTTTTTTTTTTAACATTTCTTACTTTATCCATTTTAAGTTCTGTTTCTTTCTCCCATACCCCTTAATTCATCATGATTCAGCAGAAAGATGGCTGGTTATAGAATTGGCTATTTTTTTTCTCTGTGGTGAGACTGACATTGAGCCTGGATATTTCAGGCTTGTATGCATCCATAACAGTGTTCTGCTGTGATCAAAATCTTAACAATGAACTTGGTGAGCTCGGCTTCCCATTGCTGCTTTGTTCTTCCACTGATGAAGGTCAGCTTCAGAGTGTATTTGTCACCGAACCTTTTGAGAATGTACTAAATATCATCAGGATACATCCCTGTAGAATCTTTCCTGGGGCCACAAGAAAGATGCTTTTCTCCTTATATGAGGTATAAATGGTCAGGATCTGCATCATCACAAAATAGGATATGATGCACAAAGCCAGAACAGGCTTGGACTCTGAGTCCAAATCAAAGCCACTGTGGCAAAGAAACAAGAAATGGTACAGATGGTGAGGCAAACATCAGTTAGACCAAAATTCTCCACATACTTGTACATTTTGGCAGAATCATTCAAAGAATTTTTCACAGCTGACACATCCCATTTGTCAGTTTTTACAGGCTTATCATCAATCTTCCACTTGTCCAACAAGCCACTATGGCTACTGCCTGTCCCATAGCTGGGGCTGTTATCAAATCCCAGTCCGTGTGCCTGACACACGGTGAGGCCCAACAAATCAAAACATTGGAGTTTGAAGGGGAGAAAGGTTTATTGCAGGGCCAAGCAAGGAGAATAGGGTGGCTCGTGCTCTAAAGACCTAATCTCCCTAATAGTTTTTGGGGAAGAGATTTTATAGACAAAATTTGGGGGGAGGTCTGCAGAGCGTGTGGCCTTCCTGATTAGTTGGTGGTGAGGTAACACGGTGGTGTTCCAGGAATCTCAGTCATCAGCCTTCTAGTTCCAACCAGTCTGGGGTCCACAGGCTCTGCTCAGCCTAAAGTTACCATCCTCCACCTGGGTGGGGACCTTAGTTCCTGTAGAAGAACTTAAAGACATATACCAAATTGTTATGCACATCCCCTGAGGAGGATCCAGAATGAGGCCCCACCCTGCACTATTGTTTCTTTCTGCATTGCCTTACTCCCCTAATTAGTAACTGTTTGAATCTGCCCTTTGGAGCTCAGAGAAGGTCTAGGAGGCTGAACCGTTTTCCGTAAAAACAGGAAGTTGGTGGGGGTGGGGGTGGTGGTGGGGGGACTTCCCTGACCATCCAGTGGTTAAGATTCTGTGTTCCCAATGCTGGGGGCCCGGGTTCAATCCCTGGTTGGGGAACTAAGATCCCACATGTTGTACTGCACAGCCAAAAAAAAAGGAAAAGAAATGGGGGACACAGAAAGGCTTTTGTACTTGGGAGGGGCCAACAGTGTCCTGCTCAGTTTCAGTCCCCAGTTTTATTTGATATTTCTCAATCTTGAGAATAAGAAAAGGAATAACATTTGTACTGCACAGCCAAAAAAAAAGGAAAGGAAATGGGAGACACTGAAAGACTTTTGTACTTGGGAGGGGCCAACAGTGTCCTGCTCAGTTTCAATTCCCAGTTTTATTTGATATTTCTCAATCTTGAGGAGAACAAGAAAAGGAATAACATTTTGGATAGAAAAGTTAATCATAAACTCAGCAGAGGAATTCAGTTTTAGTGGGACTTGTGTTCAGGACCACTGTCAGCCCCGCTACTATCTCTGCCACCATCTTGTCTCTTTCTCATTATTTCTTGCAGTTGATTCTTCGACTACATTTTATACAACTGAACCTGCACAACCACACAGGCACACAAATACATTCTCATGGTAGAAAATTTTTTGAGCTGCATTTTTAAATAACAACTGAAAAGAATGTAAATATATATGTATCTATTTAAACTACTCAGAATTTTGAAAATAAATTAGTTTAAATAAGTATTTCAGTAGACAAGAAGATGTTGCTATTTAAAATATATTCAACAATTAATAGACTGAGTAAAAGGAAGGCTAAAATTTTGATTCAGGATGAAACTTTTGGCTAAATGAGTTAAGTATGAATGGTATTCCTAAATTGTGAATATAGTAATTAATTCATTTTTCTTCTTTGGAATCTCGTGTCGGTTCAATTTACAAAGCTATACTCAATTTATTTACAAATATTTGTATTATCCCACTGTTCTATCAAATTCAGTTACTATCCAACCAAGTAGTAAAACTACCTGTTGTCTTTTTTTATTGCTTTTAGTGTCCTTGAAACAACATTAATTTTCTCCTGAAAAATAAAATTTGTAATTTCTATATAGATGGATCCTACTAACACTGGATGATGTGAAGGATGACACTTTTAGTCCATATTTGTGAATCAGATAATACTATACCAATTAGATAAATTCTGACAAATTTCATTTGATACTATGACATAGAAGTTCACTTTATGTTGGCTGGTTATACATGAGTGCATATATGACTATATATGAGTGTATATATGATTATATATGTGTATATGTTTGTATATGCATATTTACACACCCATATATATATATGCACACACACAAGGTGATCACACCTATAATTTTATAAGTATAATTTGTAAAGTCATAGATGTTTGAGGGTTGTTCTAACAAGCAGATAATATTCAAACATATTCTTATAATTTTGAAAATTAATGTATACAAATTATTGCATGTCAGAATTTCCTTGACAGATTGCTATAATACCAAATGGATATATAGGACAGCTGTTGCTATAGCAACAGGATAGGCTTTGGGAACCAAATACAGGATAATTTTTTTTAAATGATCGTACCCATTCACCTCGATCCACATACATAATAATTTTTTCTTCTGTATATACATTACTGGCTATACATTATTATCAATGATTTAAAAAATAAGGTTTGTTTGTACTTCTCTGATATATTTATATATAAGTATATTCTAAAAACTTTAAAAAAATTGAGACTTTGGTTTTCTGCTGATTATTTGCTCTTGTTTATGTTATGGTTTGATTTTCATGAATAACAGTTATATAGACATATGATAGATATAGAGATTTATATTTTTGTAATTTTGTATGCAGGTTAATTCTTATCATTGAGAGAATAGAACTATATATCTCAATTTCAGATGTATATATATAGATAGATATAAATATAGATATAGATATGTTCTAAACATTAACATAATTGACATTTGGGACCAAGTAAATTGGTCCCCTTTATTAGGGGAGGCTGTCCTGTGCACCCTAGAATGTCTAACTGCATCCCTGGTCTCTATCCGGTAAATGCCAGTAGCATTAGTGGATGCTATTAGTGGATCCCCCACCACTCCCAATTTCAAGAAGCAATGAACGTATATAATTCAAGCAATGTATACCAAAGATGTCTCCAGATATTGCCAAATGTTCCCTTGGAGACAAATTGGCCCCTGTTGTGAAAAGCTGGTCTAATGTTTTAAAAATATTCCATACCAGCCAAATATATATTAAAGATTATCAGCAATAGATTAAATATTTAAGCATTTGAACTATTTGAAAAATCCACATACATCTTTGATGAATTTTCATGGACTCTTCCAGTCATTCAAATCTTGGGTCTTTAAAATATTTTAAAATATTAGATAAATAAGCAAATTTTCTTTCCTATAAACAAGTCTTTTAATAATATGTAGTAAGAAAAACACATAATATATAAGTTAGGAACTTTAAATCATCTACGATTTTATATTATTTACAAGCTAATTAATTAATTTGCCTTGGTTTTATGTATGCTGGTAGATGACATGAGATTCCTTAATCTAAGATGGGCATTTTATTGCTAAAGCAATAGCAGTAGCCAGAGAATCAGTTTTATTTGTGTTAGATTTCTGAGTTCCACTTCCTACAGGGAGACCCAAAGAGTCAGAGGATAACTGCACAGGTGGGGTAGATTGTATTGTAGGAAAGGAATGCTGAGTTTAGAGAATTCAAATCTCTTCAAATGGGGAATTAGTATGCCTGCCCTTTGATCTAGAGGGTGACAATATCTCTATTTTCAATCCTGTTAGCTATAAATATGTCCTTTAAAAAAGAAATCTGGAAGAAAAAGCAGTCAGTTCTTTGCTTACAATTATACAAAACATATAAGAGACCCAGGAAGAATTGTTTCCCAACAGGTACTGCATATAGATAGATTACATGAAACATAAACTTGAATTTAATTATTGCTAAATAAATGCTGAAACAATTTGAAATCAAATTTGACTGACATGTACTGATTTTATCATCGGGACCAAGATATATAAAACCTATATAAAATAAATAAATACAGGCCCCAAATTTTAAAACATAAGTAATTGTGCTTTTAATTACCTGCCTTTTTTCCACTTCTAGAAAAAGAATATCCTGTGGTATTTACAGAATCAGACTTGGGAGCTAGCCTGTCTGGATTCAGATTCTGGGTTAGCTACTTAACAGTGATATGACATTAGAAGAGTTTTCTTTCTTTAGCTATTCATTGTTCAACTTCAGTTTTTTCTGTAAAAGAGAGAAGATACTAGTACTCATAGCACCAGCTGTTGCTAAAATTATAAGTGGTAATTCACGTAATGTATATAGTGTAGAACAAAATAAATAATAAATGCTACTTACTGTTATTTCTTCTTTATTGTATGAGTGAATTCAGTATGCAAGTCACTGAAGCAAACATTGAAAATGCCAAGATATATAAGACACAATCCTTGTTCCTAGGAAGATGATGGTTATTGGATGAGAGAAACAGTCACCAAAAGTTATTTTTATCTTTTTACATATGGTAAAGATATATAGAAAGTACTGTATTTTTATTAAGAAGATTCACAACTTTCTATGCTATATAGGTAAAGAGAAATATAAGTATAATTTATATATTTTTAAGAAAAGATTCAATGGATATTTTAATTTAGCCTGAAAAAACAAGTATTTCATATTTCACAAAAACACAAAAACCATATTTTTTACTGTGGTGTTTTGGAGATTGAATAGAAATTACAATGAGATAATGTCTTTGCTTTATTTTTTTTAACCATTTAACTTAGACTTACCATTAGAATACTCATTCTAAAACTTTACTATGCTGTATATCATTGCTTTATTCTAGCAATTTAGTGAAATAAGAGCAGATGATTCTAACATTTATTTTATTACTGTCTCCTCAGTACAATTTTAAAGGTTTTTTCCTTTTTTATCTGATTTCTTGGAAAATAAATTTATATCTAATTGGGCCTTATATTTAAGTTTTTGTTCTTCTGAATATCTTTGTGCTCTTTCTGGGTTTAGTTGCAGCCTCTCTCTATATATATTTTTTTAAATCTCTAACTTGTCCTTAGCACTAATATTGCAAAAAAATACAAGTGAGCTTAATGTTTTCTGATATCACTTCACCGTTTTTTTTTTTTTGACAATTTGGCATACCCTGTTTCTTTTATTTGAATTATCCTCCACCTTCATGATTCAGTTCACACAACAACTCAGCAAAAATTCTCCTTGATTATCTTAATGCAAACCTAGCCCATATGAACTTCTATAATAATCTTCCATCTTTCATTCATTCATTTTTTTTCATTTAACCAATATTTGTTACACATCAACTATGTGCCAAACACTCTACAATGTACCTAAAAGGGAGATTAAATAAGACACCAACCCATCCTCTCCATGAGCTTGAGATTTAGAAGTGAACATCGGTATTTCAACTCATTAGTTTCTTTTCGTTTAGTGACTTAAAGTAGATTGTTAGCCATGTGCAAAGGAGCACACAAAGGTGATGAATAAGCTTGTACTTGAAAATAATAAGATATAGCTAATAGATAAAACAGGAAATAAATTCAAGACAGAGGAAGCAGAAGGGGGAAAAAGAGAGTAGTTTAAGAACAGGGTGTGTTTTATTGAAATCATAAGTTGGGTGTGTTTGGAAAACAGGTTATGTGATAAGTGAGAAATTGGCATGGTTCTCTGGGTATTAGTATAGGATGGGTCCAGTTACTGGAGAACTGACATTGCATGCTATTATTGTGTTAAACTTTATTATTTGGGTGCTTATAAGTAAGATGTGACAAAATCACATTGATTTTGAAGACATTTGACTCTGACAGTAATATAGAAACTATCTATGGGGAAATCTGAGTTACTTAGAACAAGAAGAGTTCTGTTTGTCTGATACTACTCTGACTAATGAAAAAAAACAAGGACTATTCCCTTCAAAATATGTTTTCTCAATTTCTCTTTAGGATTGTGTTTTGTACCCCCTTCCTTTTATTTTTTAGCTCTTTATATAACAGACACAATGGAGATACTTGAGGTACTTAAGAAGAACAACTCCATGTGAGCAAGGGGGAGAATGGAAGGTGATGAAGTCAGGGGGTTAATGTGGAATTAATAATATATATTGTGTAATTATATGCAATATGTATTACCACACACACGTGATTACAGAACTAGATCAAATATGTTTGCAATATCAAAAAATAGAAATAGACTATCTCACTTATTAAAATATTTGTTTTACATGTTATATATGATATATAATTTTATAATATTGCATATATTTACTTTATAGTCTCTGCTTTTGGTATGCAATATTTTTTGGTCTAGTAACTACTTTTATATTAATGTCTTATAAATACACATACTTCCTTGTTGTATAAGGTATTGTATATTGGCTTAACAGACATTAATAGATTTACATAGAAATATCTTCTACCTTATTTTTTTTCTAAATATCTGAGTCAAAATTTTTTTCATTCCAAGTTAATATCTGTAAGACAGCCAATTCTACTATTTATTTATTCTAGCAATTATTTGTTTTTCCTAGTTTTATTTTTATCTATTGGAGACTGTAATATTTGCATCCCTTGCCATCACTCATTCCTAGATTCTTAAAAACATTAAATGCTCACTTCCAGAACACATAATAAATCGTCTTCAAATTTTTCTTGTTTATATATATCTTATTCTAAGAAAGGATGTATAAGATTAGTATTCCCTGAGTTTTTGCATTTTTATTGTCTGTTTGTTTCATTTATTCTTTTTTTTTTTTTTTTTTTTTTTTGCGGTACGCGGGCCTCTCACTGTTGTGGCCTCTCCCGTTGTGGAGCATAGGCTCCGGACGCGCAGGCTCAGCGGCCATGGCTCACAGGCCCAGCTGCTCCACGGCATGTGGGATCTTCCCAGACCGGGGCACGAACCCATGTCCCCTGCATCGGCAGGCGGGGCATGTGGGATCTTCCCAGACCGGGGCACGAACCCATGTCCCCTGCATCGGCAGGCGGACTCTCAACCACTGCACCACCAGGGAAGCCCCTGTTTCATTTATTCTTGAAAGACACTACTGCTTGATAGAAAAACCAGCTATCCTAAATGTTACACCATTCTGTTTTGGAATAAAATGTTGCTTTAAAGAACTGATTTTTTTCCCCGTATAAATCACTTGATACGGACATCTAAAATTAATTTTTCTTCAAAATTTTTCTGTGTTTTAAAATCAACTTTTGTACTGTTACTTGGTTAATTTTCACCTTTTGTTACTATATATATATGTGAATGGGTAATAATTCTTACTGATTTTTCATGCTTAAATGAGTTGTGTTTTCCGAGGTTATCTGGAGGTACTTAAAGTGATAAAACAGATTAGCTTTCCCAGTCTAATAACTAATGTACAGATTCCTCCCTTTGTATTTTTACCATGAGGTATTGAAAAAATGTCTCTTTGTGAAGTCACTTCTCTATCCCTCGCAGATAAATCAATTCAAAGGTACTTTCTTTGTACCATTTTTACCTTCCAGAGCTCTACAAACCTTTCTTTTAAATGGGTCTCTTGTTTCTGAAGAATGTATTTTGCTGCTATACTACATTCTGAATTTATCATCCTCTGAACCTCTCTTCCTTCATATTACTTCTGTATATCTGGGAGGCCCAGCATTTGTGCCCACCACTTCTGCTGCCTGCAGTTTGTGGTAAATTTCTATCAGTTGGAAAGGAGGTAGTTTTATCTGCACTTTTCAACAGCTTGAAGCTGGTATGGATTTTGAATCTTGTCAGTCTTCTCAGATTTGTTCACCTGGTAGCTACTCAGCCAAGTACCTCACTTTTGGGGTATAAATTTTATTGGCCATACCTTCATTCTGAGACTTGTTAGATCTTTCAGTATTGTACTTTCCCTCTATCACTTCTACAGAGAAGTTGCTGATCCTGGTCACATATGCCTATGTTCAAGAGTTGATGCGGTTCCTTCTTACCTAGTGTTGTTGAAGATGCCATATATGGATTTTTTTTCCCTTTTACTCTACAGTCCAGTCTGTCTGTTGACTATAGTAAGAAACAATAATGTTTGTACTATATTTTTGTCAATGGGAATCTTCAGTGGTATTTTATTTATTTATTTATTTATTTTTTGCGGTACGCAGGCCTCTCACTCTTGTGGCCTCTCCCATTGTGGAGCACAGGCTCTGGACAAGCAGGCTCAGCAGCCATGGCTCACGGGCCCAGCCGCTTCGCAGCATGTGGGACCTTCCCAGACCGGGGCACGAACCCGCGTCCCCTGCATCGGCAGGCAGACTCTCAACCACTGCACCACCAGGGAAGCTCTTCAGTGGTATTAAAAGGCATGAAATTGGATGATGCAGCCTAGAAAGTAAACACAGATAAGAGGTCCCCAAGAAACTGTTACCTATACGAATTGGAAAGTGGAAAGGACAGAGTAGAAGACAGCAGTGTAGGAAGTCAAAGAGTTGGCATTTTGGAAACCAAAATTTAAAATGTTTCAATGAGGGTATGCTGCTGCTAGGTGAAGTAAGATAAAAACGAATACAAGATGGGATTGGTTTTATGTTAAAATAGTAAAACACCTCCATAAAAGTTTTAAAATCTGGTGTCACTCTGGTCAATATTGCAGATGCTCAACTCAAGGGTACCCTAATTTTTTTAAGGATTGGTTACCAATATTTGTCTTAAATATTATAAATGCAAATGATATTTGTGGATTTTCCAATTCATAAGTATTTCTAGACTCCACACTGGAGTGAATCATATCCAATAAGTTAGCACAAGGAACAGAATTATGTTTTCATCTTGAATTTTTTGTTGTATTGTGCCAGTTACTGATTTATCGCCTTTCAGCTCCAAATTCACCCTGTCAGATTGCTCTGTGAAAATGGTACTTGACATTTTAAATACTTTTTTTTCCATTCCAGGTGGCAGGAAGCTCTGTCAGTAGAAGGGGCTGAAGAGACATTCCAGGAAGAAGGGTTTTTTCTTCCTAGCACAGGTCTGCTCTCTCATAGCAAGCGACTCCTACAAGCACTTTCCCCTCTTCACTGCCCTTTCCTGTGGGACACGGGAGAGCAGCACTAAGCAGCCAGAAGCTTCTCCCGGCGCGTAGGCCTTCACCAGGCTCTCTGGTAGCAGTCTCTCAGCTCCTTCGGTGCTTGTAAATTCTCCAGTTCCCAGCTCCTGCAGTGCACAGCTGTGAGCACTCAGCTGCGGGCACCCTCCCCCACCACTTTTCCGGACCATCAGGCAGTTTTATAGCAGAGTCCTTTGGACCCTTCCGTCACATCCGGCTTCCCCAGTGCCCTGCTTCTGCACTGCATGACAGCCAGCAGCACCCAACAGGGAACAGCTTTCTCTGGCACCCCAGAGGGTAGATTTCTGGCAGGTTCCACCACAAGTGGAACAACACAGGTACTTCTCTGCCATTCCGTGAGTCACAGGGGTGCTTTCTCCAAGACCTGGATGTTGGTCTAGGGGAAGCAGGAGTCTTCCATGGGCATTCTGTCTCAGCCCTAGGGTTAGTGACTGCTTTTTCTATAGAGTTCTCTTTCTTAATAGACAATCCCTCCTTACTCTAATACTCTAATAATTAATAATTCTTGATATTAAAGTTCCCTGTTCAAATTATTGTGTTGTTTCTCTCTCCTGATTGAACATTAACTAAGTATGTATGCAGGACAATGCAAAATTCAGAGTCCACAATTCCATTTATCGATCTTATACCGTAAGTTTAAATTTGACTCTCTCAATATTTTAGCATCATTATGGCTGTAAACCTAATAATCATCACCATATTTTGTATTGCATATATAACATGAACCTTGCACTGTTTTCATACATTCATATGGTTATCAAGTCAATTAATCTTTACAAAAAACATGTAAGAAAGATAATATTGTTTTCCTTTCTTTAACAGATGGATTAACTGATAGTAGGTAGGTTAAATAACTTTGTCCAAGATTATGTATCTCAGTTAAGTGACAAAGCTGAGAATCACATACAGTATGTCTGGCTCCAGAGTCTATGTTACCAACACTAGGTGTAATTCAATTATTTTTCCTTTTAAATATGTGTTTGTAACAGGGAAGAGCCAAATCTGACTACACGTTGGATCTGTTTCTTTTACTTTAACCTTTGCTTTACACTGCTTTTGTTCACTAAAAGGATACTGTCTATACATAATAGCCTGCCTCAGGGAACCCTGCCCCTCTGTCTGAATGTTAAACCAAAGTGCCTTTGTTCAGGGAAACATCCGGACCCTGTCCATCTGTGGATGGTTGCAAGAAGAAGAAGAAATTAACACATCCCCTCCCTAAGGCTGGCCATTCCATCTGATATTTCCAAATTTATGGCCTTTTTACTTCCTCGTCTCCTCCCCCTCTGTGCTATAAAAGAAGCTGGCATCCAAACCCTGATAAGATGATTATTTTGAGATGTTAGTCTGCCATCTTCTCGGTTTGACGGCTTTCCAAATAAAGTAATATTCCTTCCTCAACACCCCATCTCCGATTTATTGGCCTGTTGTGTGGTGAGCAGAGCAAGCTTGGACTCAGTATCATGTTTATTTTCATTATAGTTAAAAACTAACTGGAAAAAAATGCAGTGTATCCAAATTTCACAAGTCACATACTCAGCTAATTGACTAACAAATTCTTACTGTCCTGGATTTTCCTTCCTGAGACCCACCCACCACTTATCAGTATTTGGTTTTTGTGTAACTAAGTATGTGTTTTCTGCCTCACTTTGTAGAATATAAGCTGCTTGTGGAAAGAGTCATGTCCATCTCATTCTTCTTTAAAGCTTAGCACAGTGCCTGCTTGTGTTTTATGAATAAATGCATAATGGAAAATAAATAATTCTCCCCAATTTTATTTTTATAATTCATACCTTTAATTTGGAGTAAATTTTTCTTTGGGGAAGAAAAATCTGTTTTTACATGTATGAATCATTAGACTGCACTAAACTTTTAATTCTTCTCTCTTCACAAGGTATGTTAACACCATTCTCTTAAAGGAAGTTCTATTATTTTACTATTAAACTACTGTCTACATTTGATAGTTTCTGAACAGTTTGCGCTCAGTAAAATTTGTTGATGGATTCTTTAATCTACATTTTTAACTCTAAACAAGGAAGTATAATGAAGTAATACAATGCATTGCATTTTCTAGGTGTCAGTGCTTGGAATTATGTGTTCCTTCTAATGATGCTATGTTGAGGAAATGGAATGTGAAGTATCATTTTGAGCCCATAAATGTGGCATGTTGCATAATGAAAAAGAAAAAGTGGCAGTTGTTCAGAGATGTGTTGGTGGAGCCTTACAGCAGAATTGTGACAAAGAATACTGAGGGCGAGCTAGAGGATATTTTAAGCCCTGCTCTCATCTCTTTTATTTGTTTCTTCTCTAGTTCTATGTTTTAATTAAAAGAGTAAATTGAAACAGCCTGAATCTTTTAGCACCAATATTCTCAAGGGATGTTACACAGCCAATTGGGTTAAGAATCAGGCATCTACAGCATAATTTTCAGCCAACTAGTCAATGATTAGCACTCTGGCCCTGGATAAATCTCATAATCCCTTTGCAACAGTTTCAGTACTGGCAAAGTGTAATAGCAAGTTTGTCAGCTCACATTCCACTCACTAGGAATAAAACATCTCTAAGCAACACACATGACAAAGGACTTCTGGATTCACTCCAAACCCAGTACTACAAAAGAAAATAGTTGACAGATCTTGATGATTATTTCAAATCAGGTTACAAGAATTGTATTAATATTTAAGGGCCTGTAGAAACATTTAATCAAATAATAATGAACATGCAATATTTGGTTGAACAGTAGACTTATATGTATATATGGCAAATAGATTAATCACTTCAGCAGACCAGCTCATTGACACTTTTCACTTTCATTTACCTATTTCTGTGTAAGCAATTTGTGAGATTTATAATTTTAGATATGAATGTGGCTTAAAACATCAAGTTGAATTTTGATTTGGACAGCTATGGCCTTCATAAAATTGTTACAGACACATTTTCTTTAATGTACTCCAGGATCCAAAACAAACAAAATCTACAATTAAAAAATATATATATTATAAAATTAAAGCAAAAACAATCTGTTAGATAAAGCAACCAAAAAGTTCCAGTTTCTTTACATGCCCTTTTCCTATATATTGCTATGGATATTAACTTTGGTTAGATTCCTTGTTCTTACATTATTTTTAAGTAAAGTGGACCTGAAAGCAAAGATCCTGAGGGAATAAGACAGAGAGTGTACTTAAGAAAAAATATTACATTCTATTACTGCTCAACAATGTTTATTTTGTTTGATACCATATAAATTTGGAGGAAAACCCTACTATTGCCCTTGTATTTTCCTAACTTTGAACATCATAGATTTGCTTTCACCTCTTTTTAAAGTTTACATAGATGCAGTTATACAAACTATACTCTTATGTATGGCTTCAATCACAACGTTGTATTTGTGAGATCAGTAATATTGCATGAAGTAGTTCAGTCATTTTTATTGCTATAATCTAATCTATTAAAGTTAAAACAATTTATTTACCCATTAAAAAAAAAAGCAACAAAGTATTCCCCCCAATTCCTTGTTCTGATGGAACTGCACAAGTAATACTAAGACAGTTCAGATATATATATTTTCAAGATAAGCTGCACATATAAATTTCTGTTTAACATATTTATGTAATAATACCTTCTGAATAAACCCATACCACCATTCATGAGTGGATTCTCTTAAATTGTAAAACCCTAGTATTAACACTCTGAAGAACTGGTATTAAAGCAGGGCTGGATTGACCTCTATTCCTTCATCTCCTTTCCTTATACTTCAAATCACTTTTATATTCTGGCTCATTTATGTTTCATAGCTAACATCTTATGTGTATATGTGTCTGTATGCTTTAATGAGGAATAAAAAATTACTTCAACCAGAAGACCCAGACCGGGTTCAACAATCTAGAATTCCTACAGTGCTAGGGGAAAACAAAACCCAAAAAAACAAAACTTACTTAATGAAGTAAAGTAGCATAGGCATGATAAAGAAGAAAAAAATTTTAAAACTTGGAAAGAAAAAAGGAAAGAAAGGAAGCAGAGAAAAAATGAAGATAGGAAGGAAGTGGGAGAGAGAAAAGGAGAAAAAGGATATCATGATTCCTATCAAAAGACAGAATTTGGGCTTCCCTCGTGGTGCAGTGGTTGAGAGTCCTCCTGCCGATGCAGGGGACACGGGTTCGTGCCCCGGTCCGGGAAGATCCCACATGCCGCGGAGCGGCTGGGCCCATGAGCCATAGCCGCTGAGCCTGTGCCTCCGGAGCCTGTGCTCTGCAACGGGAGAGGCCACAACAGTGAGAGGCCCGCGTACCGCAAAAAAAAAAAAAAAAAAAAAAAAAGACAGAATTTATATTTTTAAATACTTTGAGTTGTTTAAGTGACTCTTTGCCTAAGCCAGAGTCTTTCTCTTGGAGACAAAACATACTTGTAAGTAAACAGATGTTTAAGGGAAAGGTGAAGAATTGCTCCCATTGTAAGTCACAGGTTTCAGCAGACTGTGAGATATCTTTCCCTTTTTGCGTAAACGTCTTGTCTCCACATGGTTTGACAAGATGGGCTTTAGGCTTTCACCACACTAACAAGTCAAGAAAACTGTGTACGCTAATTCTGTGTATGCTACCATTCAGAAGGCTGTTCACATTCATTGCAGACTAACTTGGTCTCACCCTTCAGGTCCTGTTTGATGCCATACTATGCATCAAGCTTTCTCTGCACCCACAAATTCAGGTAGCGCATCCTACTTTATGACTCCATAAAACATTGTACTTCCCTGTGATATCATTTATCATTGTATATTGCTGATATCTATTAACTTGCTTTTTCTCCCATTTAATTGTAAGCTAAGCACTAAGGCTATAAAATAATGGTAGTGATATGTTTTATAATATATAAAACTTCCTTTATGCCAAGCACAGTTCTTTACACAAATTATAGTCTTAAATTCTTTACATTCATTTAATCCTCACAATGACCCTGGAAGTTAGGTGATATTATTATCTTTTATTCATCATTAAAAAGAGGGAAACAAATAGAGGTTAGAGAATTTGCCCGGGGCAGCAATTAAGACAGGATTCTTACACAGAAAAGCTGGTACCAGAGACTTTGATCTTAACCATCATAATATTTTGTATCATTATTTTAGCCCTAAGTCACAGCATGAATGTCTGGGACATAATATGCACTCAGTAGATATTGCTCGAAAAATAATCACTCTACTATCAATATTTGCGAATGAAAACTATATGAAAAATAAGTCTTGTATCTTCGGGTATTTTTATTGTCAAAATTTCTCTACTGATTCTATGTGCTCTACTAGCATTTTGCCATCACAAATGCATTATCTTCCCTTAAATGTATGTTTGAGTTTTCTGTTCTGTTTGTCTTGCTAGTTATCTAAACTAGAGGGCAAGGAGAAGAATATCAAAACAACATCTTGTGTAGAGGAATAGTCTGTGGAATTATACACATGATGATCTCCCCCTGAAAAAGAAGTAAAATTACAGCGTGTTTAAAGTTCATTCACCCATCTCTTAATGCATAAATCTATTCAAAAATGTTAATTGAACATTTTTAAGCCAGATAACATTTTAAGCCAGATAACATGTTAGACCTTGGACATGTTATGCTTTATAAGAATGAGTTATAAAGCATAGTCTTTCCCTCATGAAACTTAGTAGACTAGGGATGCAAATAAACATAAGTAAAATAAGAAGATATACATGTAATTCTAAACCCTGACAATGTTCTGAAGGGGAAATATGCATAATTGACAAACCATGTATATATAGGGAGCCCACCCTAGGCTGTGAAATCAGGAAATGTCCTAAGTCAGGAAGAAGCAAGAGTAACTAAACAGAGTCTGGAAATGAACTTGGAGAGAATCCTGAAATTACATCACTAAGGGCCTCAGAGGCAGTGTTAATTGTTTTGTGCTTCCTTCTAAGAAAAACAGAAGATAATTGATAAAGTTTTGGTCAAGGGATGGCATGGTGAAATTGGCATTTCAAAAGGACTGTCCTTGCTCCTGTGTGGAGAACTGATCTGGAATATTCAGCATATATTTATAGCTATTGTCTCCTGCTATTCACAGAAAAGACTATATAATAGCTAAGTTTAGCAAAACTTTACTGACATTGTTATGCATTTATTAAATATGCGTCTATCTAGTCCTCAAATCACCCTCATCATTACTTCCATTTTTATAGGTGAGGAAAATGAAGCTAAGATTTTGTGTAACTTACCAAATGTAAATTTAGATAGCGTGAAATTTTGTCTCCCTTAAAGCATCTTGGGCCAGTGAAAACAGAAAGAAGAATTACTTGAGTGCTATCTAGGAGGTATGGTATGCCAGACTTAGTGACAGATTGATTTGGGGAAGGTCAGAGTGGTGGAGTGGGGAGAAATGTAGAATTGACTCCTAGGTTCTTATTTATGCAACTAGATATGGTTGGTGATACTCACTGAGTTGGGGAAGAAGAATTAATCTTGCAGAGGAGATAAAAGTTTCAGCATTGGACATGATGTCTGTGGATGGTTTTGAGATGTTCAAGGTGCTGTCGCATGTGAGTCAGAGGTAAGACCTGTGACAAAGGAGTTCCTAAGCGCTTGGGGGTCCTAAGTATTGATAGCAGTTGTTGGGAAGGGTAGCCAGTGACAAAGGTGTGACTTTCTTAAAGACAAGAATATCCACAGAAGTGAAACTAGGCCTACATTTTTAGAACTTCCGAGATTAAAAGTAGAGCTGTATGTTTGAGAAAAAGTGGCTATAGTTGTGGGAAAAGCTCAGGAAATTACAGCTGAGAATGATTCAACTGGAAGAATTATCAAATGTGTAGAATAAAAATATAAAGTCAAGTTATATGAGAAATAAAATATATCTTTAAATTTCAAGCAATAGACCTAATTTCTGACCTTAATGATAGCTCTTTCAGTGTATCGATGGAAATACGGGCAAGGTAAATTGAGAAGTGAGTGTCAGATAAAGAAATGGATACAGAATGTGAGAAACATGTAGGCATGCTTGATTTTTTTTAATTTAATAAAAACTTGCTTCATTTAAATTCTAAATGTGAAGGATAAAATGCCAAGGTGAGGTTGAAGACAGAAGAGGTAGAGTCAATAATATACAAGTCATTAGAGGGTCAGAGAAAATATGATCATGTGCCTAAGAAGAGGAACGGTTCTTCAAGTGAAACAACACTAAATAATAAATAACCATGTCTATATTTAAGATACAGAATGAATCAAAGAAAACTTTTCACTAGTATGTGCAATTACACTGAGAGTGTTTTATTTTCTAAATATAAGTAAACTCCATAGCTTAATCAAGTTAATATATTTGAGCAAATATTAAAGAGACCTCTGCACTTGTAGAGCTCTCTTCTGAAAGTTGTAGAAGACTAGTCTAGACAGATGTATGAGGAGGCCAGTGTTAATGAACAAGAACAAGAATTTGTGGCATGACTTCAAACAGTAGAATCTCTGTAGTATATATCTAGCTTGTTCACATAACATTTTAAGACCATTGATTTGCAGCAAGAAAAGTAAGCAAACTACCTGAAAAATCAATGCTTTTAAGTAGTCAAGTTTCTTGTCCTAAAGAAATACGTAGCCGTTCAATCCAGACTTGCATGATATACAGGCCTTTAGAGTTTCTTCCACTGGGACCTCGGCTAGGAGAATAGGGAGTGTATTAACATTGTCATGCCTTTTTCCTATACTCTTGTTTGATCGTTTGTTTCCATTTGCATATTTATTTACTCATTAGGCTATAATATCCCCTACACACTAGCCTATCTTCTTTGAGGGCCTAGTATTGAGTACTCTATTTGGTTGACTTATGAAGATAGTACGGAGTATGGAGGATTTGCATAAATGAACGCCTAATTCACGTTGCTGAAAAATCCATTCTCCAGTAATGTAGCTTAAGAAGAGTGATACAAAATCTTATTCAAACCAAAAATTACATGAAAACCCTTGCATTTTTATAGGATAAAGACAGATAGGAAGATAAGTATTATATGCACAATTACAATAAACAAGTTTATAATAATATCAGTAAAACAGAATCACAAAAGTTTCTTGTATGATGAACACAATAAATAATGGAAACAACTCTACCAAACTGGATTTCTTTGCAATTTAGAAATATCTTGGATTCTGATGACATTGCAGTTGGTAAGCTAATAAACAGATTTAAAGATGTATATTTAACTTAAATATAATATTTTAACTAAAAAATGTATAAATGCACATTTTCCACCAAGCTTTTTATAGGCAAATAATTCCTTTTAACATGAATAATAGTAATAAAGCTCTGGCAAAATTTTTTGCAGAAAACACATGTACAATGTATCCTCTGCTATTTTCATCTTTTTTCTTTAGAAATGATCAAGAAATTAGACACTTATGAAATAATCTGTGTATAGAATTCTTACATTTTTAGTTAATTTGTCCATCCATTAAATACCTGGCATACATTGCTAGTTTGAAAGGCTTTTTCAAGTATTTTCTAAATATTTCAACTGTGCTTTTAAGAGAACTAGGGGTCTCTCTTTTAAATTTATTTATTTAATTATTTGGTTGCACTGGGTCTCTTAGTTGTGGGAGGCAGTCTCCTTAGTTGCGGCATGTGGTCTCCTTAGTTGTGGCGTGCATGTGGGATCTAGTTCCCTGAGCAGGGATTGAACCTGGGCCCCCTGCATTGGGAGCATGGAGTCTTAACCACTGCACCACCAAGGAAGTCCCTCAACAGTGGTTTTATAGAAACACCCTATTTCTTTTCCAAATCCTAATTTATGTAATATTTCATGACATAGTTTATAATATTTAATGAAATAACTATCAAGTAAATAACTCAAGTAAAACTAACAGATTTGAGAGCAGACATTTAGAAAATTCACTCTAAACTAATGGGATTAGAAGAGAGCATGAAGTATCCCATTATAAGTAGGTCATGTGAACAGTTTGCAAGGCAGAAATAGAGACACAGATGTAGAGAACAAACGTATGGACACCAAGGGGGGAAAGAGGGGTTGGGGGCTGGTGGTGGTGGGATGAATTGGGAGATTGGGATTGATATACCCTAATATGTATAAAATAGATAACTAATAAGAACCTGCTGTATAAAAAAAATAAAAAAACCCTGCTATATAAAAATAAATAAAATTTAAAAAAAATTTGTAAGTGGGTCATGTGATTCATGAATATGACACATTAATTAATTAAATTTATTTAATTTTTGGCTGTGTTGGCTCTTCGTTGCTACACGTGGGCTTTCTCTTGTTGCGGTGAGCAGGGGATCCTCTTAGTTGCGGTGCGTGGGCTTCTCATTACGGTGGCTTCTTTTGTTGTGGAGCACGGGCTCTAGGTGCACGGGCTTCAGTAGTTGTGGCTTATGGGCTGTAGAGCGCAGGCTCAGTAGTTGTGGTGCACGGGCTTAGTTGCTCCGCAGCATGTGAGATCTTCCCGGACCAGGGCTTGAACCTGTCTCCCCTGCATTGGCAGGCGGGTTCTTAACCACTGCGTCACCAGGGAAGTCCCAGCCTTACTTTAAATATGTATTTATAGAACTAATATAATACCTGTTTGTCTTTCATGAAAAATGAATTACTTAACACCATCTATTATTTTACTCATCTAACAGAAATATTAAGGAGCAGAAACACGTGAAGTAATTAAGAACCACCAATAGCCCATCATCACTTGTCAGTACACACTTCTCATAATGAGATATATCCTTCCTGTAAAACTCGGCTTTTAAAATTTTATTTAAAATATCTCCTAGAAAGAGATTTTGTAATCCAAGTTTCATTCTGAAAAGAAATTTAATCACATAATTATAAATAGTTGAAAATATGGATTTTATAAGGGAAATGTTAACAGGGTCTTAACTGCAGTGTTACAAATGTGATGCTGCAATAGGACAAACAGGAAATGAATTACAGTTATATGCAAAAATCACTATGCATTTTATAATGTCAAAAGATGAATATCTTTACTCATAGATAAATGACACTACAGATTGACATTTATTATCATTGTCTCTATCTCATAACCCATTCATTTATTTGACAAACTAGAAGATTATCAGTTGTGTTGTATCACAACTTGTTAGTTCTGGTTTACTGTTAATTATTTATTTTTGTAATTAGTCATTCATGAATTGAGCTGGCAATAATTATAGTTTTTTGACATCACATTGTTAAAGCAAACATTAACACTTTATTATATAATACGTGACTATAAAATGCCAAACCTTTAAAAAAAACTCTAAAATATACATAAAGATCTTCAAAATTAGTATCAGTTGGGAAATTTGTACTTCCTGCTTTTATATGTACAATGAAAATCTTTTATAACTCTCAATATCTTTGTAAGTATATGTTGCAGCTCCTTGATGTTATATTTTATTTGAATAACTGCTTAAAGCATTAGTTTTCTCACAAAATGCATATTGATATTACTTGTTATAGACACAATTTCATAAGATGTATTTTCGTTTGAATTTTCCATTCATATTTTATGATAAAAACACTGGATTTCTAATCATAAACCCACAATGTGCTCACTTTCATTTTTTGGTAGTTACATATAAAAAGTCAAACATCTTAAGGGAAAAATACATCTTTAATAAAAGAGAATATTAAGTAGAAAAATCAGGTAGTATTCAGTGGAATTATGATGTATATATTATCAATGTACTTATGAAATAAATCATTGATTTTTCATAAAATATATCCAATCAAAATTGGTTTATTAGTTTATATTTCCCAAGACATATATTTATCTCAAGTGGAGCATTTAAAAGCTAAAGAATTGTCTGTTAATCATTAGGAGGGATACTGACAGCATAATTTAAAGGCTTTAACTTCAGAAACTGTGATGAAGGAAATATTCCTAATGGTGTTAGCAGGATAAAAGCGAAAATATATGGTCGTTAAATGTCAGGCAAAACAACTGTGGGAAACTGTTATGTTCCCCAAGGGTAGGAAGGAAGCAGAGTTAAAGCCTTGAAGAGAGCAGAAGCCAGAATGAGTGAATTGCCTCATTGAATTTGATAATCCAAACAATCTTATTTGGTAGGAATATATGAATTCAGGTTGTAGACTGAGACATACAGAAGTCAAATGATTTGCTCAGGTCACACCACTCAGAATTCCCTATCTCCTCTGCATCTAGGAAAGCTTATGACATTGAATTCTGGCTGAAGGAATTCAGTGTATTTCTTCTTGCATCTGTAGGCAGAGTGTGGACATCTCCAAAGTGACCTTGGAAGTCACTTGTCAAAAATTGAAGAGCCTCCATTTTCTTCATCCATGAATAACTAGATGAAACAGTATCTTCTGATTTATATGACCACCATTAACTAAACTCATGCATGCTCTAAAAAAAATCTGCTTTGTATTGACACAGATTTCAGAGATTATTATTTCAGCTAATACTTAGCTCAACTACAGTAAGGGTCTTTATTCTTTATTATAAGAAGTGTGTAATATAATACTAGTTAAATGGGCTTCTAGACAATTAAGTTTATCTAATCAGATGTGTTTTATTCATGTGTGTAGTAAATGTAATAGAGAATATAAATAAGAAAGGAATAATATAACAATGAGGTATTAAGAAATTATCCTCATTCCAATAACTTCAAGGTTTCTTTTGGTATAATGCACACACAAGAGTTAGAAAGGAAGGTAAATCTATCTACTGATTCCCTTAATAAAAAAGATAAAGCCCACATCTAAGTAATTGGACTCTTCTAACAGTGGAATCCCACCTAATGCTTGGGCTCAAGTGGGTTGAGCGTGGTTATGTGGTAGGCTATAGAGAATTTGGGGGAGTGGTGTATTCTAAAATGTATGATTCTCTAATTATGCTGGCCAAAAATCAGTCAATTAAGAGTTAGCTAAAATAGTGTCTGGCATTGACTATCAAGTCATCACCAATACAGAAACAGCATCTGCTTTTATCAAGTGTTTAATGAATTAAATCAGAGCAATATTATATTGTTAATTATGAGTAATTAATAGAATAAATATTTAGTGCAAAATTCTGCTAAGGACAAATATTAGGTGCTTTGCAGATAAGTAATAACAGAGCAGGTGAGCACAGCAATTCATAGTGTGCTAAATCAAGTAGAGCACATTGTGAGCCAGGTTCCTCAATGAAAACAGCCGTGTTAATGAGACAATCACTATTTTAGCTGAGCTTAAAGTAGCCACAACACCCAAGGAATAAAACATTCTATAACACGATAAAGTTACCTACATAGATTATATACCAGTTATTCCCTAAAATGGAATATCTAACAGAGTATTATCACGTTAAAACTAAACTTATGTTTTTTTCTTTTTAGTGGATTTTAATTAGATTTCTCAGAGACACATACAATTTCTGTCAGAATTCTATATGAATCTTAAAGCAGAATAACTATATATCTCCTTCCATAAAAAGCCCCCAGAAAACAGGGAAAAAAAATGTAACGGACCAAATAAATTGCTTTAGCAGTTTAAGAGAAATCCAGTCTGAAGAGAAAATACTCCTCTTTGAGAGAGAAATATTATGTCAAGAATTATACGTATTCTTTTCATACATATATTCAACAGTAGGTATTTTCCAATTTCCTATAGCAAATACATGTGCGATGGCCAAATGTATATGGTGAGAAGGAATGTAGCCCAAAAGGAATGTATATTAATTAATAATTAATAGCTATAGTACAATTAATTAAATATTAATTAACAGTGAAATTCCTGCTTTGGTTTTAATTAATGATATTTTCTAGTAGGTTGTGTTGGTAATGATGATTATCATCTCCTATGAGAATTCTTTATTTGATTAACATATTGACTATAATTCTGTTTTTGAAAATTTGCTTATATCTTAAAAATAATGACAGCCTTTAGCTATATATATTTTATTAGACATCTAATAGATTGCTTAAATGAAAAATATTAAAGAATAATAGAATAAATGCTAAATTGTGTGCTATATAAAATTAGGGGAATGATCCTGTGTAATAAGCCACTTATTGAAAAATTTAGACTAACTGTGGAAACTACATATAAAATATTGGGACAGTAACCTCCATTGTGGATTAAGACTGGAATAATGTTACATCCACAGTCGTATTATTTTTTTAATTAATTAGAAATTATATTATTTTATTTAGAAGATTAAGAATATATCAATTTCCTGATGGATAAAAATATCTTATTTTTAATAAAATATCTATAATAAGTCAAAGCAACTGAACCATGTGGGCAGTCAGTAAATTCTGTATCATTTTATTTTGGTAAGTAGTCCTGTGTTTTTCGTAATCATTGATCACTTTTAAAAGCCTAATAATACGTATGACCTGAAATTCCTTGCAAGGCAACTAAATGAATACAATGTTTGTAAATTCAGTATTTGAAAAAATACTGTTGCTGCATTGATTATATTGTGCTTTTTATAATCGAAATACTGAAAATCAGATATTGTACATAGAATATAAATAGTATAAACTTGAAATTCCTAGGAATTATTGTTAGTATAATGTTCATTATTTTTCAAAGTACATCTCAAATGAATATTTTATAAAAATAGTGACAGAATATGTATTTACCTTCATGGATAAACTCCAAGATGAAACATCATAAACTGCAGGTTGCTTATCTTTCATTTATCAACATGCATTTTAATTAACTAATTAGTATATTTCTAAAGTCTCATTAAAAGTAGTGTAAGTATTGGGGCTTCAGTAAAATAGAAACCAAGATAACAAGATTTGGCTACTTAGAGAAAAATATTCCATATTGTGTGGACAGACTGATCACTCGGATGAAATGAACATTAGACAGGTCCATTTCATTTACTAGACCAATATTTTCCATCCTTGATGTTTCTTTCTATCTATTGCCCAGTCTACCCACATGCATATCCCTCATGTAATGTCATTTCTTGTATGCATTATAAGTTCTTGCTCCCAAGTTAACCTTAAATTAGGAAATTTCTATTAAATTTGAATTCTAAGAAGCCAAAATAAAATGAATTGTTTTTATATTGCTCTTTCCACTCGGATGGTTGGGAAACCAATTCAGTTCAGCTTTTACAAATTTTACATGTACCTGATTGTTGATTATTAACTCAGCATCAGCTGTCTCCTTCTACCTCTGAGGGAAGAAGCCTGGGAACTCCTCTTCTCAGAATTCCTTGTGAGCTGGTTTCTAGGTTAGATTCTGCTAATGATAGGCATTCACAAGTGATTTAGGAAATGGAAAAGGGGGAACTAACGTGATAGCAGTTGCAGAAAGGTTATAGATTAGGGTTTTTAGAATCTTCTGGACAAGCTCATGTTAATAGCTTGGATACTCCAAGCAGGTGAAATCATCCAAGGCTTCCTTGAAAATCCTGCACTTGCTGACTGAATGACTGTTTCACAGGTGTTCCCTGCCGTGGAAGACTTTAGTTTTCTGCTTTAACTCTCTTGTTGCTTAAAATATTTAGAATGACTTTTATTTTATTGACAGAATCTTGATTAACCAATTAGGGTTCACAATAGATTATATTTGAAGCTTTATTATCAGTAAAGCATAATGTGCCCTTTAAATATAGTCTATGTTTTAGGGACAAATGGCCAGGCCTTAAAGAGATAGTACAGTATGTGTTTGTTCGTAGACTATTGAAGGAATTAAAGTTATAAATTCTAGCACATGAGGAGGTTCCACAATAACAACTAACAATATACTAATTTGAAGGAATGAGCATGAATTAAAGCAAAAGTATGCAAAGGAAAATGACCTGTTATGTATTACTTAAAAGAACATAATGCAATTTAACATAGCTCTACATTTCTGATATTTTTACAAAATATGTTTTAAAATCAGAATACAAAGAGTTATATGTACTTACTGCAGAAGATTTGTAAATTAGAGAAAAGCTTAAAAAGAAAATAAAAACATATGACATGTGATATGATGATCCAGAGGTGGAATGAAGAGAGTTGCTAAAAATAAAAATGTAAAGTATACTCACAAAGTTATCTGTATATATACAAGCACACACAAATTTTACATTAATTGGATGCTTCACATAAATTGCAAATTATGTCATGAACATTTCCAATACTATTAAATATTCTGAATCAAAAGCATTTTTAGTAAATCTGATTTCCATCATATTATGCACCACACTTTATTATATCAACCGTTCATTTTTTAAAATATGAGATATAAGAAATACCAGAATGAACATTCATGTTTATTAAAAAAAACTAAACAAAGGACAAAAGAAAAAGCAAACCTTTGCTCTACACATTTTTGCGAATTTCTCTTGGGAGATTCTAAGATGAAATTACTGTGTTAATATGTGAATAGCTTCTTTGTGCTTTACATAATTTCCTTTAAAATTTTTGTTCTGGTACTATATAAGAGGATACACACACATACACATATATACAGATTTGGGGGACATATATATACAAACACATATATTTCAATTTACAAATAATTGTAAGTATTTTTATTTTTAAATATAGCCAGCTTAAGAGATAACAGCTGTTTTTCCTTTTTATATTTACATAATACAATATAATACTTTTAAATTATATTTTTAGTTTATCTGATTTCTACTGAGTTGAATATATTTTATACATTTATCACTGAGGTTTATTTCCTATTTTTAAGTCTCCTCTAAATGTATTTGGATCTTTTAAAATTATATTAATTATTTTCTTCCTCACAGAAATTTTTATATTATTAATATTTTATCATTTACATGTAGGTTGTTTTCTTTGCAGCTCAGAAATTGTATTGTTTTAAAATGAAATAGATATGTAGACATACTCAATTTAAAAATGCTCACATTGCCTTATTTAAAAAAAAACAACAAAAAGTCTTTATTTGAATCCATAACCTTGTCCCCATAGAGAATTCACCAGAATAGCCTCTACACACTGTCTAAATTTCTACCTTCTAATAACTCTTTTTGAAACCCATTTTAATTAAAAAATAGTCCAACCTTAGTCCAAAGTAGAAATAAATACAATAAAATCTCAAGCACACATCATACACACTTTTAAAAGTTAAACAGTTGATTATACTAAAAAAATAAATACAATTTTGCAGAGACAGTTGCAGCTCACTCTGCAGCACCCCTCAACCCCTTTGCTTCTCTTCTTCCCTAGCAGTAAACACTCCCTGAAGTTGGCATCTTTCCTTTCCTTCTAGGTTTTTGTAATTTTACCACCTATATATGCTTTCTATTAGTAACCAATGATATTTTTGCCATGTTTTTCCATTTTATGTACTTGATGTCATATTCTACATGTAAAAATAGTTTGTTCATTTTCTCTCTGTACAGTATTCTACTGTAAACCTGTACTGAATTTTTAGGCCATTCTCCCATTTATGAGACTTTTGATGCAAGTTGGTTATATGATCTGTAAAAACAGTGCTGTAATTAAAAATTCCTTCTAGGTGAATCGTTGTGAATATGTACAGAAGATTAATTTATGTTAAATACATGGAGGTGGAATTGCAACAATTCAGTATGTAAAATATCTTGGTATTCCATTTGGTCCACTTTTAACTTATTCCAGCTGCTTTGGCAAGCAGTTGCATAACTCTCTCATTCTGTTCTGGGCCATCACTGCCTCCACTGGGATGACCGTGGGAACCAGCTCAGCAATTCTGATTCATGTGCAAATCCAGACGTGTAAGGGAGTTAAATGCAATAAGATGAAACTCTGATTGACATATGTATACTCAGGCAGTCAATTCTCAGGTACATTCTACATGGCCCTTTAAAGTCCCCAGTGGGATCAAGCTCTAGTTCCCCAGTGTAGTATTTAGCTCAATAAACCACAGTTGGATTATGTTTTTGTACAGTCAGGCCGCTCAAGAAGGCAGTTCTCTTGCTCTCTGTACACCCCCTGCCCGACCAGTGCCTGATTCACCTACACCCCATTTACATGACAGCTCTTCCTACATACTTGCCCCAGGCCCCAGCTGGTAATTGTTCTCATCAAAGGGGTGGTGAGGGCGTGCCCCTCTACTGGTTTCCCTGGTAACTAATGAGCCCAGCTGGCGTCAATTCCCCTATAAATGGTAATCTTCTCTCCCACCCAGCTTCCACCGGGAGCAAAGACTAGCCCCTCGTCCTGCCGGCCAGCAGCCACACACGGTGCGGTGTCACTCCAGGCCTTGCTTCAGACGTGTAAGTTCCCCTATTCATTAAACCGTTGATGTCTCTGTTGCTGACTCTGGGCTGTTTCTTCGGTCTTGAAGCTGGGCAAGCACAGGTCTTATAGGCCTGCGGGGTGCAGCCCAACAGTTCTCCTCCCCTGTTTCACTCTTCACAGTCTCTCACTCCTGCTTCTTGGGGTCACTTCCTCAAGTAGTCTGCCTGCATGCAAGCCCTAGACACCAGCTCTGTTTCAGGGGGCAAACCCAGATTACAGCTCTTGCTTGTAGTGGCCCTAGAGAAAGTATAATTTCAGGACGGGATTCTGAATGTGGTAATTAACCAAGTTGTCAGATGGTGAAGATAACTATCGCTGGTGGTAAGTGGGGAGGTAAAAAATATAAAATAAAATTTTGTTGAGAGCAGCACCTGACTATGGTGTGTTCAGAAGGTGAATTGTTGGTGTTTTGAGGTAGCAGTATCATTTGTAATGTATGAAGGCAATCAAAATTATAAGAACTGTAGAGTCAGAGGAGTCAGTTAAAGGTTTTAGGTACCTTCCAAAATTGCGTAAATACAGAATAGCCAACCAACAAATCAAGGCACACAACTAACAACTAATGCCCCAAGGCATTATTAAAAGAAACTTTAGCTCTTGTAGACTTAGGGCAAAACGTGTTGAAAATCAGACCCAGGATTTATTATTTATGTATTTATTTATTTATTTGGCTGCGCCAGGTCTTAGTTGCAGCTCAAGGTTCTTCATTACCACATGCGGGATCTTCATTGCAGCACACAGGATCTAGTTCCCTGACCAGGGATCAAACCCGAGTCCCCTCCTTGGGAGAGCAGAGACTTAGCCACTGGACTACTAGGGAAATCCCCAGACCGAGGATTTAATTTTAAGAACTACAAAAGATGAATACATAGCTTAAACAAGTCTCTTAAATGGAAGTCAGGGCCTCTACAGGGAAACAATGAGACCTGAGTCCTAGGACAAAGTCATTAATATAAAGAATTTAAGGACCTTCCAGCTCAGATTTCCCTACAGCCTCCAAGCTGGTAGCAGCAGCTCCTTTTATCAGCTTTAAAAGAAAACCCTCTGGCTTGGAGACCCTTAGAAAGTCCTAATCTGAGTCAGCCCCCTCAAAAAAGGTACTCGTTCAACACCAGGATTTACCCCTACTTCACGCACTCTGTCTTCAAACCAACAATTAGCGTAGAGTCAGCCTAAGCTCCCCACAGAAGTAGCACACACCTGCAAAGAATCATCTCACTGATATGTGTGGAGGGGGTTTAGAGGGCATTGGAAACACGTGTGGAAGTAGATCTCGAGACTGCATGGGGAGGATTTATTGATGTAAAATTCCTCTCTTGTGATTTGTGGCTTAGTGTTGTGTTCAGGACACTGGTTTGTGCATGATAATGTGCTGCAATAAATATGTAGGTGATGTAAGAACTGCCTTGGCAGAGTATCGAGGAGAGACAGAAAACTTAGTGAACTGGGCATAGTCAGATGAAATTATCTTGTGAGCCAGAGAAGCTACCTCCAAACTATGATCCCTGAAGGAATAGGAGACAGATTCTGCTATTCTAGACTCATTTTTATTGATGTAGAACACCTGGGTTGCAAGACAACAGCTCTCAGTCACACTGAATTACAGATGAGAGACAACACAGATTTTCTCAAAGACCCCAGTTTCTCCTCACTAGTTCATTTCATAGTGTCATGAAGAAAAAAATGCCTCATGGGCAACAAAGCCAGAGGAGAAACTAGGGTGCCTTAATCTGCAGGCCTTTAGGGCAGTGGCTAGGAGATCATGG
This sequence comes from Leucopleurus acutus, assembly GCF_964270905.1. NCBI lineage: Eukaryota > Metazoa > Chordata > Mammalia > Artiodactyla > Delphinidae > Leucopleurus > Leucopleurus acutus. Next base: position 56,264,831 of record NC_139142.1, read on the forward strand.
TATAGAAGTGAAATAGATGGAAAATCAACTAGTGTTACCAGATTTTATAACCTAGGAAAAAAGGCAAAGTCTGGGAAGCAGAAGGGTGACATTAGCTGCCTCAAAGGTAAAGTAAATGGTAATCTCAGGCTCAGATTACAGACTAAACTACTTCCCAATGCCAGAGACTATTGATTAAGAGAAATTCTGGGATTTTTTGTTTTTTAAGGGTATTTTTTGAGACTGAATCTACAAGAATATAAAATATCTAATACCCAATTTTTCCCCAACTGCACCTGAGTCCATTTACAAGGATAAACGTATGCTGGGAAAAGGAGGTAACCCACACCTCCAAAGAGCTATTTCATACAGTGACTTAGCTGACAAAGTAGTAAACCCCAAACATTATCATCGCCAACAGTTAAGGCTGGGAGCTTATACTGGTCAATTGATAGGAGGACTAATGGCTCAAATCGGTGTCACAGTTGGTCTGTGGACTTACCCTGCAGTAATTTTTCTAACCCTTGAATGCAGATCAGAATCTACATATTGTTTCCTGACCAGTAAGTAAAAACAACTATAGTAGGAATGGCAAAGGGAAAATGCCCGGCATTTATCGCTTCCCCATCCCTTCACCTCCAACCAAAATGGTAAATTAGGAGCCATTAGTTGCTGAGTTGTTGCTCAATGAAAAACTGCACAGACCCCTACAATAGTGATGTTTTGAGGGCTGGGTAGTCTGACCTGTCAGCTTTGCATTTGTAAAATGCTGCCAAGTCCCATGATCACATTTCTGCTCTGGTTGGTATTCAGAAATCAGAGGAGGGAATGATATCCTGATGAGACCTCACATCTCTAGATCAAATCACTCCTTTTCTTTTTGGATTCCACTTTGACCCTGGCAACTTTCTCAATTCCTTTCCCTTATGCCTTGTGGTGCTCTTCTAAGGTTTCAAGACAAAACCAGTGGTGCAGATAAATATTTCAGCAGAAGCAGTTGGTCAGTGAAAGAAGTGTTAAATCACAGAAAATATAAGTAAAAAAGACCAAAAATATTCCTACTATTTTTTTTTTACTTATTCCCCTCCTTCCTTCTGGGAATATTAATGTTGCCAAAATATTGGCCCTCTGTGCACCATTGCCAAATAGAAATACAGAGGCAGAGTTTTGGAGGAAAGAGAAAGGGTAGCTTTATTTCTTTGCCAGGCAAAGAGGAAACAGCAGGCTAGTGCCTCAGAAACTGTGCCCCCCTCCCTGGGGAATAGGGAGAGGTCTTATAGTCAGGGCTCGTGGTCAGGGGTAAGTGATAAGGATCAAGGAAGTGACAGGCTTGCATTCTTCTGATTGGTTGGTGGTGAGGTAAGTGGGAGTCAGCAGCATCAATCTTCAGGTTCCAACTGGACTGGGGTCTATGTGCTTCTGGGCAGCACACCATCATTAATCATTAACTTCTCCCACCTGGAGGGGGTTTTTAGTATCTGCAAAACAGCTCAAAGATATCTTTGTGAGTATCCATTGATGGGGAACCTGGACCTTGCCCCAGGGTTTCACTATTGTTTCTCTTGACTGTTTGTTTCTCCCTTGCCTTGCATCTCCTCCCTTCCCTAATTAACAACTGCTTGAATCTGCGCATTGGAAGTCCGAGAAAGTTATGGAGACTGAATGAAGACTATTTCCTCTAATCAAATAAATGGGGGACACAGGAAGGCTTTGTGCCCAAGAGCCCCACAGGGCCCTGCTTGGTATCATTAATATTCATCACCACTTTTACCTCTATTCTTCTTCTTTCTCTTTTTTCTGTTGTCTGTTTCTATCACTTGCTAGATAGAGTCTTCTAGGAGAGTTTCTCCATCTGAATTTCTATGTTATTATTCACGTTTAATCAATATCAATTTGTGTTAATTTTTGTATATGGTATGAGGTAGGAGTCCAACTTTATCATTTTACATGTAAATATACAGTTGTCACAACATTTTTTGAAGAGTATGCCCATTGAAACAACATGGATAAACCTGGAGTACATCATGCTAAGTGAAATAATCCACACATAGAAAGACAAATACTATATGATCTTACTTATATGTGTAATCTAAAAAAGTCAAATTCAAAGAACCAGAGAAGAATGGTGGGAGGTGAGAGAAATGGGGAAATGTTGGTCAAAGGGTACAAACTTTCAGTTATAAGATGAAAAAGTTTTGAGGATATATATACAGCATGGTGATTATAGTTAATAATACTGTATAGGATACTTGAAATTTGCTAAAAGAGTAGATCTTAAGTGTTCTCATCATGAAAAACAAACAAAAGATATTGATTAACACATTGATGGATGTGTTAACTTGATCTAGTATGCATTTTACAATATATACATACAGTAATTTATGTTGTACAACTTAAAAAATATATTGTACAACCTAAATATATAAAATTTTTGTCAATCATACCATACCTCAATAAAACTGGAAGTAAATAAAATAAAGAATTTTACCCACTGAATTATATTGGTCAGAAATCAATTGAACATAAATGTAAAGATTTACACTGGACTCTTAATTGTATTCCATTGATCTAAATGCTTATGACAAAACTGTAATGCGTTGATTATTTATAGTAATTTATTACTGTATTACAATCAGTTGATTACTGTATTTAGTATTGATTACAGCAGCTTTGTAGTAAGTTTTGAAATTGGGAAATGTGAATACATCAACTCACATTTGTTTCTCTTTTTCAAGATTGTTTCACCTCTTCTGAGTTCCTTAAACTTCCATTTGAATTTTAGGATCAGCTTTTCAACTTCTTCAAAAAGCCCACTGGGAGGTGATATCTCATTTTAGTTTTGATTTGAATTTCCCTGATGATTAATGGTCTTGAGCACCTTTTCATATAACTTTGCTATTTATATGTCTTTGGAAAAATGTAGAAGTGAGAATAGAATGATGGTTATAGGGCCTGAGAAATGGGAGATATGGAGAGAGGTTGGTCAAAGGGTACAACGTTGTGGTCATGTAGAATGAAGAAGTCTTGAGTTCTAATGTATAGCATTATGACTACAGTTAATGTACATTGGAAATTTAAGAGAGTAGATTTCAGGTGCTTTCACCACACACACACACACACACACACACACACACACACACACGAAAGGTCGATGTGTGAGGAAATGCATATGTTAATTAGGTTGACTATAATAATAATTTCACTGTGTATATCAAAGCATCATGTTGTACTCCTTAAATACGTACAATTGTTATTAAAAACATTTTCAAAAAGCCAGCTGGGGGTTTGATAGTAATTATGATGATTCCATTTAGTGGAATTCAGTGAATCAGTTGGACCTACACTTTTTGTGTATGGGAAGTTTTTAATTTCTAATTTACTGTTTTTACTTGTTAAAAATCTATCCACACTTTCTAATTATTTTTGAGTCACTTTTGATAATGTTTGTCTCTCTAGGAATATGTCCATTTTATCTATGGCATCATATTTGTTGGAATACAATTATTCATGGTATTCCCTTATAAAACATTTTGGGTTTTTTTTTCTATAAGGTTGGGAGAGATGTGCCTTCTTCCATTTTTGTTTTAGTAATTTGAGGCTTCTGTTTTTGCTTGGTTAATCTAGCTAAGTTTTTGTTGATGATCTTTTTAAAGAACATACTGTGGTTTGTTTTACAGTCTTTATTTTTCCATTCTCTATTTCATTTATTACTACTCTAATAGTTATTATTTTCTTCTGTTTATTTTGGGTTTGATTTCCTTTTAGTTTTTTAGTTGTCTATTATTACTATTGTAAGAACACTTGAGGTCTTTCCTTGTAACAGATTTTTAAGTGTGTAATTAAATATTGTTATCTATAGGCATAATGTAAATCTGGTCACTAGGAAATCCAGTAATATGTGACAACATGAATGAACTTTAAGGACATTATACCAAGTGGAATAAGCCAGTCACAGAAGGAAAAATACTACATAATTCCACTCATATTAATATTGAAAATAGTTAAATTCATAGAAGGAAAGAATAGAATGGTGGTTGCCAGGAGCTGGGGGGAAGAGAAAGGAGCTGCTAATCAATGTGTATACAATTTTGGTTATGCAAGGGAATAAGTTATTTTTCTAGTTTTTTTAAGGTGAATATTTAGGATATTGATTTGACATCTTGATCCTTGTTTTATGTAGATGTTAACTATAAATTTTCCTCTAGCACTGCTTTAGCTATATCCTTTGTTTGGAGATGTGTTTTTTTCATCTCAAAGTATTTTAAAATTTGCCCTGTGATTTCTTCTTTATTCTGTTACTTTTGAATGTATTGTTTAATTTTTACATACACTAAGTCCCCTACATACGAACCTTCAAGTTAGGAACTTTCAATGATATGGGTGTGCATTTGCATATCCAATCAAGTAAGTTAGTTCAAATGTCTGATGTACATTGTCACGTGCATGCATCCTCTACAAGTGGTTGCACTTCTGTGTACTTGACTATACAGTACTGTATAGAGTACAGTAGTACAGTATCTTTATTTCAAGTCCAGGATGTCTGGAAGCAAGCGTAAAAGCAGCAGTGTTGTAGCTGGTACTGCTAAGAAGCACCAAGCCATAACGATAGAAACAAAAGTGAAAATAATTGAGAGAGTGGAGTGAGGCAAAAAGATGGTAGACCTCGCTCATTCTTATAACGTTAATCGCTCAACCATCAGCATGATTCTAAAGAACAGGGACAAGATCATGGAGCATGTAAAGTCTGCTGTGCCAATGATGTTGACAAGAATATCGAAGAAACATGGAAAAGTGATGGAGGAGATGGAGAAACTTCTTAGTGTGTGGATGCAAGATCAGCCTCAGTGTCAAGTCCTGCTCAGCTTAATGTTGATTCAAGAGAAAGCTAAAAGCCTTTATGAAGGCTTGAAGAAGAAACATGGTGGAGAATCAGAGGGTGCATCTTTAAATGCCAGCCATGGCTGGTTTCATTGGTTCAAGGCTAGAGCCAACCTTCACAGTGTAAAAGTAAGTGGTGAGGCAGCAAGTTCAGATACAGTAGCTGACAGGGAATTTCCTGAAATGCTTTGAGAAATTATTGATGAAGGCACATATTTACCCAAGCAGGTTTTTAATGTGGATGAGACTCAACTGTACTGGGAGAGGATGCCAGACCGAAGTTACATCAGTAAGGAGGAAAAGCTGATGCCAGACTATAAAGCAGGAAAGGATAGGCTAACTCTGACTTTTTTTCTATACAGCAGGTTCTTATTATCTATTTTATACATATTAGTGTATATATGTCAATGCCAATCTCCCAGTTCACCCCCCCGGCCCCTGCTTTCCCCCATGTTTGTTTTCTACATCTAACTCTGTTGTTTGGTGGCAGTGCTTCCTGGGATATAAAACTGATGCCTTAGCTTATCATTCAGAGAACCCAAGAGCCCTTAAAATATAGCCGGGGGCTCTCTTCCTGTTGTGTGGAAGAGTAACCCCAAAGCCTGGGTTACACAGGCCATTTTCCAGGGCTGGTTTTTCCACCACTTTATCCCAGAGGTAGAGAAATATTGCTTGGAGAAGGATATCCCACTCAACATACTTTTGCTGTTTGACAGTGCTCCTGGCCACACCGCATTCATGGATGACTTTCATCCCAACATCAAAGTAGTACATCTGCCACCGAATACTGTACTATATCACTCATCCAACCTATGGACCAGGGAGTTATAGCAACTTTCAAGAAATATTATTTATGTCACACTTTTTGTAAAGGTAGTAAAGGTGAGTAATGAATCAGGAATAACCTTGTGACAATTTTGGAAGGACTATAACATCTACAAGGCCATAAAAACATTGACTTTGCTTAGCATGAGGTTAGAGCCGTCACCATGAATGGGATTTGGAAGAACCTTTGCCCGCAGTTTGTTCATTATTTTCATGGATTTGAGAAAGTGGATGAGGAGTCCAAAGAGGTCTTCAGCAACTTAGTGACCCTCAGCGAGAAGCTGGAGCTAGATCTGCAAGAGGATGACTTCATTGAACTCCTTGTTATGCAACACGGGAAGCTTACTAATGAAGACCTGATGGAATTGGAGGCCCAGAGAAAGGACGAAGAGAGACAAGAGGAAGAAGTAGTATTGATAACTGAAAGACTGAAGAGATTCATGATGCAGGAAATGGCAAGGGGATTTTCTTTATTTGAGGATGCACTGTTAGTTTTTGAGGCACAAGACCCAAACGTAGAATGGTACACAAAGGTTGCTGCAGCATTTCAGAATGCAATCCAGTGCTATCATGTCATTTATGATGAGAAAAAAAGAGCTAATACTCAGACATCACTGGATCGTTTTTTCAAGTGGGTGGATAGAATTGAATCCAGCAAGGAATGAGAATCTGTGCCATCAACGTCAGGCATGAGTGAAATTGCAGCTTGCCCTCTGTCTCCTGTTGCTGAAGATCTTTCAGCTCTACCATCTTCCACCTCCTCTCTCTCCTCTAGTCAGTAACTCTTCTTGCCTGTTCTCTCAATGCCAGCCTCTGTATGCCAGCTTTTGTACTGTACTACTGTACTTTTCAAGGTACTACACTGTAAGATTAAAAATATTTTATGTTTTGTGTTTGTTTTTATATAATATTTGTGTGAAAAGTATTATAAACCTATTACAGTATAGTACTATGTAACCAATTAGCTGGGTACCTAGGCTAATTTTGTTGGACTTAGGAGCAAATTGGACTTATGAACCTGCTCTCAGAACAGAGCTCATTCGTATATAGGAGACTTACTGTATTTGTGAGTTTTCCCAATGTATGTCTCTTGTTGGTTTCTAATTTCATCCCATTATGTAAGAGAATATACTTCGTTAATTTCAATCTTTTAAAAATTGAGATTTGTTTTATGGCTTTACCTATCATCCTAGAGAATATTCCATGTGCACTTAGGAAGAAGGTATATTCTGTCATTGGGTGGGATGATATTAAATATTTATTAGGTATGGTTGAATTATATTTTAATTCATCTATTTCTTCATTGGTCTACTGTGTTGTTGTTATCACTATTGAAAGTGGGATATGGGTATCTTCAAACTAATCTTGTGAACTGTTGATCTCCCTTGAATCTGTTAGATTTTTGCCATGTATTTCTGGCTTCTGTTATTAAATGCATCTATAATTATAATTATATTTTATTGATGAATTAGCCCTTTTATCATTATATAATGGCCTTTTGTCCCTACTAACATTTTTTGTCTTAAAGTCTATTTTGTCTGATTTTAATGTAGCTACTATAGCTCCTTTAGTTACTGTTCAGATGGTATATCTTTTCCCATTCTTTTCAACCTATTTGTGTTTTGGGATGTAAAGTTTGTCTTTGGTAGATAATATATATTTGAAACATGTTTGTTTATCCCTTCTACCAGTTTCTACTTTTTCATTCAAGTGCTTAATCCATTTGCATTTAATGTAATTACTGATAAGTTACAATTTCTCTCTGTTATTTTACAATTTTTTGCATATGTCTAATGTCATTTTGTTCCTCTATTCTTCCAATACTGTTTTATTGTGTGCTATATCAATGTTTTCTAATGTATCATTTGAATTCTCTTTTTTATATATGTATTTTTCCTTTTTTATTATTTCTTTTTTTGTTATTTCTGTAGTGGTTACCTAGGAATTACAATTAACATGTTATAACATTTAGTTTGAATACCAACTTAAGTTCAGTATTATAAAAAAAGTTTCTCGTATATAGCTCCATTCCCCCCTTTTCCTTTTGCTATCATTGTCATGAAACTTACATCTTTATACGTTATAACCCATCAATGCAATTTTCTAATTATTACTTCCCGCAGTTCTTTTTAAAACTGTTTAAATTATCAGTTTTTAATATGAAAAGATGGTATATAATTTATTATGTCTGTATTTATTTAAATAGGTGGAGTTTATTACATGTCGATTACACACAGCATGTGGGATCTTAGTTCCCCAACTAGGGATGGAAACTGCGCCCCTGCATTGGGAGCATGGAGTCTTAACCACAGGATCACCAGGGAAGTCCCAATGATGTATAATTTAAAAGGGTATACAGTCATCCCTCAGTACTCATGAGGAACTCTTTCCAGGACCACTCCCACAGATACCTGCAAATGCTCAAGTCCTTTCTATAAAATGGCATAGTTTGCATATAACCTTATAAAATTTTTAAATCATATCTAGATTCCTTATAATACCAAATACAATGTAAATGCTATGTAAATAGTTATATATATAAAGTAAATAGTTGCCAGAATGGACCAAATTCAAGTTTTGCTTTTTGGAAATTTCTGGCATTTCTTTTTGAATTTTGTTGATCTGCAGTTGGTTGAATCTGTGGATGTATAGCCCACACATATGAGAGCCAACTGTGTTTATAAAGTCCCTTATATTAGTCTATGTAGTTACCTTATCAGTCAATGTTCTTTTTTTCTTTGTGTGGATTTGAGTTAATACCTAGTGTTCTTCCGTTTTAACCTGACGGACTCCTTTTAATATTTCTTGTAGGGTGTACCTGCTGGCAAGGAAGTTTCTGTTTTGTTTATTTGAGAATATCTTAATTTCTTTCCTTCTTTCAGAAAGATAGTTTGGCTGGATATAGGAATCTTGGATGAAAGTCTTGTTCTTCAGATTCTTTATTCTAGCAATGAATTAAAGTATATCTAAACTTGTGCTAGAATGCTATCCTTCATTTTGGAATTCTTAAAAGATCATTTTAGTATGAAGTCCACTGAAATGTGGGTCAGTAGTCAGAAGTTCTCCAAAGTTTCTGTGTGTGTGATTTAGAAAGAAGCTATCTGACTATGAATGATGTTCAAATTTATGTTTGAAGACCTTCTTTAGAAATGACTACAATTCTGAAATATGTAGTATAGATATGTCATTGTAATTCTTAATGTTGCTTTTAATGAAGTGGTATTTTAACAAAATGGAAAGAGTGAAAACTTGGAAATAGAAATAGCACAAGTTTGGGAACAGTACGTCTGCTGTATATAAGTACTATAATGTTGTGTTACTGAGTCCAAGCTTGCTCTGCTCGCCGTACTTATGACAGGCCAATAAATCAGGAGATGAGGTGTTGAGGCAAGGAATAGCAACATTATTTGGAAAGCTAGATGTCCGAGAAGATGGCAGATGAGAGTCCTAGAGAACCATCTTATCGGGGTCTGGATGCTAGTTTCCTTTATAAAACAGAGAGAGGGGGAGGTGAGGAGGTAAAGTAAAAAGTACATAAGCCTTGCAAAATATCTTCTGGTTTCACCAGACTAGGCGAGGGGATGTGTTAATTTCTTCTTTCCTGCAGCCATTCACTGGTGGGCAGGTTCAGAATGTTTCCCTGTCAGCTGAACAAAGGTACTTTAGTTTAACATTCAGGCAGAGGGGGCAGCGTTCCCCAAGACAGGCCATCATGTATGCTTATAGCTATAGACAACATCCTTTTAGTGATTACAGTAACTTGCAACAAAAGAACTGAAGGCAAAGGTTAAAGTGAAAGAAACAGATCCAACATGGAGTCAGATTTGTTCTTCCCTATTACAATTGCAAAAGTAACATTTTTTAATTTTAAATTTGAATTATTGTTTCCTCAATTGAATGATTTGGGTTATAACTGTTGCTTGGTAGAGTTATTGTTAGGAGACTTAAGATAAAGAAAGATCCTTATACTTAGAAGATGTCTAATCAGGGCTTGCTAAAACAATTATCTTCCTCAAGTAAATAACTGTTAAAAAGAAATTATAATTTTTCTTTGGCCATTTTCATTAATGTCTGTTCCATCCATCATCCATTATCATGCTTCTTTTCCATTCTTGCAAAACATTTCTTTGAAGATTTAAAATGTGACAGCCTGTCATGTAGATATTGGAAACAGAACAATGAAGTAAAAAGACAATAATCCTAGCCTTCGTTGTATTACTTGTGCCAAGATAAACTAGAACATAATATATATTTAATAAACATTTATGGCTAAAATAAATTTATGAATGAATTAAAGCTGAATTCTAAGTAGTTTTCAGAATGTTCTTGCCAATTATTTGCTTGAGGGTTCATATGTTTGCTTGGGGGTTAATATGTTTGGATTAGCTAGTTTATGCAATAAAAGATAGCCCTGAAATCACAGTGGCTTAAAATAATGGATTTATTTATTTATTCACTTACTTATTTTTACCAGTCAGCACAGAAACTCATTTATGGACCCAGGCTAAATATTGACAATTTCTGTTTGAGAGAAAGAGTATATCACTGGCCAGAACCTGGGTTCTGTGAAACTGTCTATGAAACTCATAGACAATTATACCCTGTCACATGGCCCCAACTCATAGACAATTATAATTTTGCCATGTGCTTTGAATCAGGGAAGAACAGAAAATATTAGAATAGAAAATATTAAATAAAATGCAAATATTCCATAGTATATTTCATATCTTGCTAAATATTTGGTGGTGAAAAGAAATCCACTTCAGTTAATCAGACTAGTGGTGATGAAGAGAATAATGTAATTAGAAAGCAGAATTGTATCAAAAATAAGGTTAGACATGTAAGATCATAGACTCAGAGATGAAATCAAAAGAAGAAAAATGGAGTCTATCATTGGTGGTATCAACAGTTAAAAACTGTTAAACAACAGTTAAAATAACAGTTAAAACCTATGTCAGTTATTTACTACAGTGGTCCCAAACCTTTTTGGCACCAGGGACAGGTTTCATAGAAGACAGTTTTATCATGGACGGGGTGGGGGGATGGTTCAGGAGGCAATGCAAGCGATGGGGAGCGATGGGGAGTGGCAGATGAAGCTTTGCTCACTCGCCCGCCGCTCACCTCCTGCTGTGTGGACCAGTTCCTAACAGGCTGCAGACCAGTATTGGTCCATGGCCTGGGGGTTGGGGACCCCTGATTTATTGCATTTATTTATTATTAAAGTGGCCTGAAGAGACATTCTCTTGTCCTTATAAAATTAAATGTCAGTTTCTCAAAGCACTGGCAGTTTTATATACTTTTGAAGGAAACATACTGCTATCACCTAATGGATATTCTCATATGTAGTAAGAAAAGATAATCTAATTTTGTACTAAAATATTTAGGATGTTAAGAAATGATTACAATCAAAACTTATGAAATTGTCTTCACCTCCACTAGAAATCACCAAGTGACTCCATCCCATATTTCTATTTTAAGAATCTTTGCCTATTTTGAAAACCTCAGACTTATAATAATTCCCAGGTGAGATGTATGTCATATAATATTTTGTAATGAAATCCTTTGTTTCCATTTTCTAGAACATATCCATAAAATTAAATTTAAATCTAATAATGTGACATACATAAGCAAACATAATTTTCTTGTGTCTTAGATATTCATTTAAAATAGCTCCAAGATTATTCTTAAATTCATTAGAAAAAAGTTTGTTTTAAAATGACCCCTATTTAATACTTTTATTAAAACTATATATTGCTGGAAACCAAAGCAATTGATGAAATAAATTTACCTCTAGCAATTTAAAAGTCTAATTTTCCATTTATGTGGCATTTTATACTGTGCTACATTTTCTCCAAAATTACATGTACACAAATGATGTTTAGAAATAGTAATTTACCAGGATATAATAATACATGATTGAGATGTGGTGCTATATAAGTTTCAAAACTTTAGTATTCTTTGCTTATTAAAAATTCTAGTTTTAACAGTGTAGCTTCTGTTTCACACTCTAGTATGGGCACAGTTTTTTAATAAAATATTTCATATTCCCTTACTATGTTGCAATATATAATTTTTTCCATCTAATACTTTTGACAAATCTATAGTGTCCATAATTTTACTCAAGAGAAATCTATTCTTTGTTTAAACATCAAAACCCCTCAAAATATTCAAAAGCAAATCCTAGCATCACTGATATATCATTTTGTGTCATCTAACAAAATTTTGGTTTCCAAATGTGCATAAGGAACTATGATAGATGATTGTGCAATACTATGAAACACAACAAAATTCCAAACGTTAAGGATGTTAAATCTGAGTGAATAAGATTAATACAATTTTCTGAGGTTAATTTTAGAGTTATATTCTAATTATCACTGAAAAATAACTAAATATAGGTGGGTTTTGAAAAGCTTTCAGGGCTTAGGAGAGTATGTTGGGCTGGGTAGCATTGTTGATTAAAGGGAGTTGGTAATAAATAAAACTTAGAAGAAAAAAATTAAAAATACAAAGGCAGTTTAATCTCAAACTGAAAAGTCTGAACCTTATTCATTTACTCATTATATGCTTTTAGTTGAGAAAGTATGAAATAAAAACCTGTCCTTTAAAAATATTAAATTTTTACTATTGTACAGAGGAGATTGGAGGAAAGCTAGAGGTAAGAAAACAATTAGAGACTTGCATTAGTTTAGAAATAAGAAAATAAGAGCTTGGGGGCTTCCCTGGTGGCGCAGTGGTTGAGAGTCTGCCTGCCGATGCAGGGGACACGGGTTCGTGCCCCGGTCCAGGAAGATCCCACATGCCGCGGAGCGGCTGGGTGCGTGAGCCATGGCCGAGGAGCCTGTGCGTCTGGAGCCTGTGCTCCGCAGCCGGAGAGGCCACAACAGTGAGAGGCCCGTGTACCGCAAAAAAAAAAAAAAAAAAAGAAAAAAGAAAATAAGAGCTTGGATTGGAAAATTAGCCATGGGATAGGAAATAAAGCATAACTAACAGATATATTTCAAATATTTTATTTTAAAGCATTAGCTATTAATGTGAAGAAAGACAGTTTTAAAATGATTTATAGTTTTGAGCTTGATTGACTAGAGACATAGAGTAACTCCATAAAGGAGGAAGGTCAGAGGTTCTGGCCATGGGGATTCAATATGCGTCTCATTTAAACATGTTGAGCTGGAGGGCACAACATATTGTGCAAGAATATATTTTAGTAAGTCGTTGGAAATGTGGAACTAGAACTTGTAGAATAGTTTTTAGGATCCTAAGAAATAGATAAATTATATACAATTGCATAATTATACTTGAACATCCCTATGTATAGCTTTATTTTAATTATTCTTTTATTACAAGCTGTAAAAGTGAATTTGGAGGATGTGAATGATCGTATATCTGTAAAAGCCCTTATTTTTCTCTAGCCAAGTGGGTCGAACTAAATTTTTTTTAAAGTTAATGAAAGTATGGTGACCTACTTTTCTTCTGAGAGGTCTTAAAATGCAAGTTTATTTTTCTGATTCTAATAATTCAAGTATTATTTTAAACACTCTTTTTTTGGCAGTAATAGCATGCATGATGTATTCTGCAGAATAAAGCTTATAGGGATTTCATACTTTGACATCTTGTCTCCTATAAGTAGATAAAATGTTAAAAAGGAAAATAACTATGATGAATCAGGAATATTAAAGAAAGAACATGTCACACTAACGAAGGAATTTATGTCACAAGAAGATTCATTTTGAATAAATATGTACAAAGACAATTGAAAGCAATAGGATATATAGGGCAAAGGATTTATGTCATATAAAGAATGTGGTTTCCTCTCAACTTCTTTTGTTAGTGCAAATGAGTAATATCATTCTGAAGGCGTGCTATTAATGTTATTAATGCTAAGATAAAGCAAATATAATTGTAACAAAATTATTTGTCTTACAAAATTGTCAATAGAGATTTTGCTAAGTAAATAATATTCTATTTACAATAGACAAAAAATATTTGTGCAGTTTTGTTACCAGTATCAGATTTTCTGTTTAGTTAAAGGTTTTTCTCCTCTTAAATCTGAGGTTTTTGAAAAAGTATGTTTCAAATGTTAAGTTTAAGATTAATTACTGTGTAATCAGAATTCTCCCCACAAGTCGTAAGATCTCTTTTTGTCTGGAAAGAGTTTTTATTCATTCAATCAACATTTTTAAATCAAAAAGCTGTTATGGGCCTGTTCCAGGTATTGCTTATATAGCAGTGAATAAGACAAAATATTACTTTACATTCTGAGAGGAAGATATACAAAAGAAAAATAACTGAATTAATGTAAAATATCCTATTAGAAAGCCATAAAACCTATGAAGACAGGCAAAGGAAATAGAACTCTTAGAATGTTCATTAGGGACAAATCATATAGGTCCTTATACAGTATTCTCAGTGATAGAAATTTGTGGGAATTTTGGAACAAGAAGTAACATCATCTAATTTTAAGTTAGTAAAAGAAAATAAATTTCATAGACCATTATATGAGGTGATGTTGGTTTGGTCAAATATAAGAGCATAAAAATTAGAGAAGTGACAATACTAGGCATCTAGTTTACAGGTAGAAATGACAAGACTTGCTAAGGTGTAGAGAGACATAGACTATGAGAGATTGAGACAATTCAAGGATAATTTGTTTTGGCATTTTGGGGTCTGAGTAACTGAATAAGTGTTGTTATTTACTGAGCTAGAAAATATTAGAGAAGGTACAGGTTAGATTTGCTTATTAATATCAAAATGAAGATTCTTAATATGAATATGGCAGACATGGCATAGATTTGTGACAGCTTCGCTTCCCATCAATCATGTAGGTTATTTTGTTTTCATTAATGCAGCACCTAATTATTGCCCTCTATAATAAAAGTCTCTGATAAAAACTTAGTCTACAGTTAGTATTTAAAGTAAGCCATGAAACTTGTTTAGATTAAAAGGAGTTTTTTTAATAAAGAAAAGTTCTTGAAGAGTTAGTCTTGGGAAATTCTATTATTTACTAATTAGAAATAAAATAATCCAACAAAATAAATGAGGAGAAACATAACGAGGCAGGAGGAAAACAGGAGAGTATGGTGTTGTATAGCATGGGGTAAAACATAAAGAAGGAGGAAATAATCAACAATAGCAAATGCTGCATGGCTGAATACCATAAGGACTGGAAATTATTTATTAGATTTCCTGACATGGAAGTCATTGTGAACAATAAGGAACTGTATCCATGGAATTGGACACATATGTTTGATTGAAGTGGGTTTAAGAGAAAATAGGTAAAGAATTGAAGCTGGTGAGTATATAAAAATTATAGGAATTTTGATATAAAGAGCTATGAAGAATGAGATATGGTGAAGAGTTACAGAGAATTAAAGCATTTGTTTTTCTTTTTACTGGGACATACCTCAGCATGTTTCTCTGCTCATAGGAATGATTCAAGTAGAGAAAAAAATAATGTCAGAGTTTGAACGTGTCAAACTCTTTCTAGAAAGTGTCAGAGTTTGAAATATCACCCCGATGCAGAGTTCTAGAAGCTGAATACTTAACCTCAAATTGTACTGCTTCCTTAACTGCATTTTAGTCTCATAAAAATAAAGCACAACTGAAAAAAAAAATGACCATTGGTTTAAAGGAATAGATGCCATGGGTAACTTTTGAGAAAGAGAAAGCAAACTTTTTCTGTAAAAGTCCAGATGTAAATATTTCAGTCTTTGGGTACAATATATCTGTGTTACAACTATTCAGCTTGTCCACTGTAGCAAAATAGCAGCCATAGACAATATGAAAATGAATAGGCATGTCTATATTCTAATAAATCATTGTTTACTATGGGACATAATCTGCTTCTCACTGAACTAAGTGATAGTCTTTGGTGAGCTAACTGAAATGAAAGCCATTGTGAAATTCCTTAAGGATGAAATTTACAAGTTTAATTATACCCTATTTGGCAGTAACTAGGCTCAAAGAGATCCTTACAGTTGAGTTATACTGATAGAAATGTTTGACTCTAGGAGCTTTTTAAGGTATTAAGAAGAGAATAAAAAATAGGAGATACTTAGGAGAAGGGAAAGCTATAACAAGGAAACAAATTAAATGCTAGAAAAAAATTTACAATAGTGTGAAAGACGAAATGAGAATGTAACTGAAAGAACTTTATATAGTATCAAATATTTTAATCGATTTTGCTTTGAATTGTTACATAAGAGTTTAAATCAACAACTTAAAATTTTTAGAAGGTATTGCTATTTAGAAGGTATGATATATCAAATGCCATGTCATACAACCATAGTTTATTAAGGTAAAAAAATGACTTTAAAATCAGTAATACAGCAGCTTCAAAAATTTTATTTGCTATGTACTATCATATTCAGAGTCTTTCCAGGTGTTTTCGAGACTGTGTTAAATAATTTATAATTATGGTAACATCAACATCTTCCGAGGCAATTCATTCCATTTTTGAATATTCCTAAGAATTAGAAAGTTATTCCACTATGACAAAAGAAATCTAATCTTTCTTTCTTTAATAGCCTTTCAGATATTTAAATATAGGTATAGCATACTTTAACCATTAATGAAAACTGCAGTCAAGTACACTAAACGTAGAAAAATTAGAAACACATAAAACTTTGAATTCCACTTCAGCTATTTAATAGATAAGGCAGAAGGCACATATTACAATAAAATTAATTGGAAACAATGAAGATAAAGAAATTTGTTGACACAGTACTTTTGAGAATGCTGAAGACTAGTTTATTCATTAACATTGCTGTAAAGATAAAACCTGTTGAAGACTATTAATAAATCAGTTACCATAAAGATTCAAAGAGTAAAATCATGGGGGATGTGGTTAGTGAATTTCCAAATCTATTATACCACTAAATAATCTGTATCTTGTAGTTATGAAAAGGTTTTTTTTGCAGATAAAAGCAAGCATTCTCCTATGATAGTGTTTCTTACAAAAATATATGCTTTGGTAACGTATGTAATATAGCTTTTTGTGTCCATGCTCTAGTCATTACATTCTTTCTTTATAAGGCTATTATAAGGAAATTGAACTTGGAGAAAATTGAGCCTATAATGTATACACCATCTGTATGATGACTAACACATTATCTGGAATATCATTCAATTATAGCTATAATTCCAATAATATTAAAGGATATAAATCCACTTGGTAGACAGAAAAAATTTAAAAACCTTTGTTTTCATTTCCTCTCTAAACTCTCTTGAGAAATTAAATTGGCAATTTTAACAGATGTACTTTAAATTCATAAGAAATTTTTTCTTTTGAAACTATGTCATACTATGACTTCTTTTTAAGCAATTTCTTAACTACACCCACAGTTTTTAAAATTACATTTACTGGGGTAAAATTTATATACAATAAATGTTTCTAAAGATTTTCATTTATTTAAGGTCTTGCTTCCTGTTGGTATTAGTTCTTTTCAGTCAGAAGTACTCCCTTTAGCATTCCTTAGGGAGCTGGTCAATTGAGGAGAGTAGCTTTTGTCTTCCTTTACCTGAAATTCTCATAATTTTGCCTTCATCCTTAATATATATTTTTAACGGATAAACAATTATGAATTTTCTATTTTTTCTTTAAGCATTTTAATGATGTTCCATTGTTTTTTGGTCTACCATGGTTTGTGATGAG
Source organism: Leucopleurus acutus (assembly GCF_964270905.1). Lineage (NCBI taxonomy): Eukaryota > Metazoa > Chordata > Mammalia > Artiodactyla > Delphinidae > Leucopleurus > Leucopleurus acutus. The sequence continues at coordinate 56,282,163 of NC_139142.1, forward strand.
AAGTCCATGTATATTTGAATTGTTGTTTCTCTCTCTGTATATTATATTCCTGTAGCTGCTTTAAAGATTTTTCTTTTTATCTTAAGCTTTTCTGTAGCTTGACTATAATTTGCCTACTTATAATTTTCTTGGTATTTATCTTGTTTTGGGTTCACTGATTCTCTTGAATCTGTAATTTTTTTTTTCTTTTACAAATTTTGGGTAGCTCTTAGCCATAATAACTTTATTTTTCTGCCTCTTTCTCGCTCTTGTTCTCTGGTACTCAAAGTACATGTATGTTGCATTTTGATATTATCCCACAGATTCTTAGGTTTTATTCGTTTTTAAATCTCTGTTTCCCACTTCGTTTGATTGGATAATTTGTATCAATCTGTCTTTAATTCTTTCTTCTGTCTCTCTATTCTGTTTTTAAATATATTCTGGTAATTTTTATTTTAGTCATTGGAAATTTCAATTCTAAAATCTTCAGTGCAAGAAAGCCATTTCTTTGCTAGATTTTCTATCATTTTATTTATTATAAATATGTTTGCATTTCTTTACCTCATTGACCATAGTTATAATAAGTTATGTAAAGCTTTTGTTTGATAATTCCACCATCAGAGTAATAGCAGGGTTGACATCTGTTGACTTTTTTTTTCCTTTTGAGTCTTGTCATATTTAGTATGTCAAGTCATTTTAGATTGAATCCTGGTCATTGTAAATGGTTATGTTGTTGGGACTTTGTATACTATTATATTCCTCCAAAATGGTGATGTGTTTGATTTTATAGACAATTAATGTAGAGTCAAACTGTAAATTTTGTTACACCTATGCAGAGGAATTGTTCACATTCCAGTTTAGAGTGATTTTAATCTCCTCACATATAAGTGGTTCATGATCGGAAAGAGACTTTGGCAGTTTATATGCAAAATCTGAGGTTCTAGTTTTTTCAGCTATCTCTTACCCAGTGATTCTCTCTCAAGCTCAAATGTTGTCCTAGGCTTCTTTCTCTTTTTGTTGTCCTAGGCTTGTTGTCCTAGGCTTCTTTCTCTTTTTACTATGTCCAGAAAGACGGCAGGCTTTCTCTCATAGTTTTAACCACCTCAAAAAAATACAATTATGGTTCAGTCTGCCCCCAGAATTTATAGCTGTTATTTACAAGATTGATAGTTTTTTAGGAACTTTCTCTGCATTATACACTTATTCAAATTTGATTATGTTTTAATTTGTATTTATTTCAAAATATTTCCTGTTGTCTTTGATTTTTTTTTTACTTTACCATGATTGATTTACCAGTATGTTTAATTATCAAACAAATGGGGATTTCCCAGTGGTGTTTCTACTGCTTAATACTAATTTGATATTGTTCTTTACAAATAACATACTCTGAATAATTTGTCTTTTTATTTTCAATTTTTCCCAGTTTCATTGAGAAATAATTGACATATAAAATTGTGTAAGTTTAAGGTGTACAATATGATGATTTGATACAAGTATATATTGCAAAATGCTTGTGACAAGTTTAGTTAACAACATATATCACATCATACTCTTACAATCTTTTTTTCTTCATGAAAACATTCAAGGACTACTTCCTTAGCAACTTTCAAGTGTATGATACAGTATTGCTAACTATAGTCAACCTTCTTTCCTATTGGTTCCTAACACATTCATCTTATAACTGAAAGCTTGTATCCATTGAGCAACATCTCATTGTATCCCCCACTCCAGTCCTACTCTTGGTTTCTGTGAGTCTGGCTTTTTTTTTTTTTTTTTTTTAAGATTCCATATATAAGTGAGATCATATAGTATTTGTTTTTCTCTGACTTATTTTACTCAGCATAATGACCTCAAGGTACGTCCATCTGTTTTGCCACTAATAGCAGGTTCTCCTTTCTCATGGGTGAATAATATCCCATTGTTTGCCATATATATCACATTTCTTAATCCATTCATTAGCGTCCATTCAGTGGATGCTAAGATTGTTTTCATGTCTTGTCTATTGTGAATAATGCTGCAACAATCACTGTGTGCAAATCTCACTGAGATTTTTGATTTCACTTCCTTCAGGTATATACCTAAAGGTGAAATTGCTGGATCATTTAGTAGTTCTGTTTTTAATTTTTTTAGGAATAAACATACTGTTTTCTATAGTGGTTTAACCAATTTATATTCTCAACAACAGTGAACAAGACTTCCCTTTTCTTTATAGCCTTGCTAACGCTTGTTATCTTCTTTTTTTATGATAATCATTCTAAAAGATGTGAGGCAATATATCGTGGTTTTGATTTGCATTTTTCTGATGATTAGTGATATTGAACATCTTCTCATGTATGTATTATTCAAACATCTTTTTGGAAGAATGACTGTTTAGGTCCTCTGCCAATTTTTAAATTAGATTATTTGGTTTTCTGAATACTATGAGGCTTTCATATATTTTGGATATTAATCCCTTATTAGATATATGTTCTAGAGATATTTTCCCCTATTCCATAGGTTGCCTCTTTGTTGTTTGTTTCTTTTGCTTTCAGAAGCTTTTGAGTTTGATGGAATTCCTCTTGTTTATCTTTACTTTTGTTGCTGTGCTTTTGGTGTCATATCCAAAAAAAATGTTGGCCAGAATAATGTCAGGGAGATTTCCCATGTGTTTTCTTCTAGGAGCTTTATAGATACAGCTCTCACATTTGAATCTTTAATCCATTGCAAGTTAAATTTTGTGAGGGATATTACATAGGAGTCCAATTCCATTCCTTTGCATGTGGCTGTCTTGATTTACCAATGCCATTTATTAGAGTGACTGCCTCTTCTCCACTGAGTATTCTTGGTTCCCTTGTTAAATATTGGCGTGTGCATGTCACCTCCATTTCTGGGATCTGTATTCTGTTCCATTGCTCCATGTGTCTGATTTTATGCCAGTATCATACTGTTTTGAATATTATAGCCTTTTAGTAGAATTTTATATTAAGAAGAGTGATGCATCCAGCTTTGTTTCTTTTTTTTTTTTTTTTTTTTTTGTGGTACGCGGGCCTCCCACCGTTGTGGCCTCTCCCGTTGCGGAGCACGGGCTCCGGATGTGCAGACTCAGCGGCCATGGCTCACGGGCCCAGTCGCTCCGCGGCATGTGGGATTTTCCCAGACCGGGGCACGAACCCGTGTCCCCTGCATTGGCAGGTGGACTCTCAAACACTGCGCCACCAGGGAAGCCACAGCTTTGTTCCTTTTTAAGGTTGTTTTGGCTATTCTGGGTCTTCATGGTTCCATATGAATTTTAGGTATTTTTCCCACATTGCTATGAAAAATGCCATTGAATTTTTTTTTTATATATCTTTAACTCTCTGTCTGCATTTTCTTTTTTTTTTTTTACATCTTTATTGGAGTATAATTGCTTTGCAATGGTGTGTTAGTTTCTGCTTTATAACAAAGTGAATCAATTATACATATACATATGTTCCCATATCTCCTCCCTCTTGCGTCTCCCTCCCTCCCACCTTCCCTATCCCACCCATCCAGGTGTTCACAAAGCACCGAGCTGATCTCCCTGTGCTATGCTGCTGCTTCCCACTATCTATTTTACGTTTGGTAGTGTATATATGTCCATGCCACTGTCTCACTTTGTCACAGCTTACCCTTCCCCCTCCCCATATCCTCAAGTCCATTCTCTAGTAGGTCTGTGTCTTTATTCCTGTCTTACCCCTAGGTTCTTCATGACATTTTATTTTCTTAGATTCATATATATGTGTTAGCATACGGTATTTGTCTTTCTATTTCTGACTTACTTCACTCTGTATGACAGACTCTAGGTCCATCCACCTCACTACAAATAACTCAATTTCTTTTTTTATGGCTGAGTAATATTCCATTGTATATATGTGCCACATCTTCTTTATCCGTTCATCCAATGATGGACACTTAGGTTGTTTCGAACTCCAGGCTATTGTAAATAGAGGTGCAGTGAACATTTGGGTACATGACTCTTTTTGAATTATGGTTTTCTCAGGGTATATGCCCAGTAGTGGGATTGCTGGGTCATATAGTAGTTCTATTTGTAGTTTTTAAGGAACCTCCATACTGTTCTCCATAGTGGCTGTACCAATTCACATTCCCACCAGCAGTGCAAGAGTGTTCTTTTCTCCACACCCTCTCCAGCATTTATTGTTTCTAGATTTTTTGATGATGGCCATTCTGACTGGTGTGAGATGATATCTCATTGTAGTTTTGATTTGCATTTCTCTAATGATTAATGATGTTGAGCATTCTTTCATGTGTTTGTTGGCAATCTGTGTATCTTCTTTGGAGAAATGTCTATTTAGGTCTTCTGTCCGTTTTTGGATTGGGTTGTTTGTTTTTTTGTTACTGAGTTGCATGAGCTGCTTGTCAATTTTGGAGATTAATCCTTTGTCAATTGCTTCATTTGCAAATATTTTCTCCCTTTCTGAGGATTGTCTTTTGGTCTTGCTTATGGTTTCCTTTGCTGTGCAAAAGCTTTGAAGTTTCATTAGGTCCCATTTGTTTACTTTTGTTTTTATTCCCATTTCTCTAGGAGGTGGGTCAAAAAGGATCTTGCTGTGATTTATGTCATGGAGTGTTCTGCCTGTGTTTTCCTCTAAGAGTTTGATAGTTTCTGGCCTTACATTTAGGTCTTTAATCCATTTTGAGCTTATTTTTGTGTATGGTGTTAGGGAGTCTTCTAATCTCATACTTTCACATGTACCTGTCCAGTTTTCCCAGCACCACTTATTGTCCTTTCTCCACTGTACATTTTTGCCTCATTTATCAAAGATACAGTGACCATATGTGCATGGGTTTATCTCTGGGCTTTCTATCCTGTTCCATTGATCTATATTTCTGCTTTGGTGCCAGAACCATACTGTCTTCATTACTGTAGCTTTGTAGTACAGTCTGAAGTCAGGGAGCCTGATGCCTCCAGTTCCGTTTTTCGTTCTCAAGATTGCTTTGGCTATTCGGGGTCTTTTGTGTTTCCATACAAATTGTGAAATTTTTTGTTCTAGTTCTGTGAAAAATGGCAGTGGTAGTTTGATGGGGATTGCATTGAATCTGTGCATTGCTTTGGGTAGTAGAGTCATTTTCACAATGTTGATTCTTCCAATCCAAGAACATGGTATATCTCTCCATCTATTTGTATCATCTTTAATTTCTTTCATCAGTGTCTTATAATTTTCTGCATACAGGTCTTTTGTCTCCTTAGGTAGGTTTATTCCTAGATATTTTATTCTTTTTGTTGCAGTGGTAAATGGGAGTCTTTTCTTGATTTCACTTTCAGATTTCTCATCTTTAGTGTATAGGAATGCCAGAGATTTCTGTGCATTAATTTTGTATCCTGCTACTTTACCAAATTCATTGATTAGCTCTAGTAGTTTTCTGGTAGCATGTTAAGGATTCTCTATGTGTAATATCATGTCAACTGGAAACAGTGACACCTTTACTTCTTCTTTTCCGATTTGGATTACTTTTATTTCTTTTTCTTCTCTGATTGCTGTGGCTAAAACTTCCAAAACTATGTTGAATAAGAGTGGTGAGAGTGGGCAACCTTGTCTTTTTCCTGATCTTAGTGGAAATGCTTTCAGTTTTTCACCATTGAGGACGATGTTGGCTGTGGGTTTGTCATATATGGCCTTTATTATGTTTAGGTAAGTTCTCTCTATGCCTACTTTCTGCAGGGTTTTTTTTATCATAAATGGGTGTTGAATTTTGTTGAAAGCTTTCTCTGCATCTATTGAGATGATATGGTTTTTCTCCTTCAATTTGCTAATATGGTGTGTCACGTTGACTGATTTGCATACATTGAAGAATCCATGCATTCCTGGAATAAACCCCAGTTTATCATGGTGTATGATCCTTTTAATGTGCTGTTGGATTCTGTTGGCTAGTATTTTGTTGAGGATTTTTGCATCTATGTTCATCAGTGATATTGGCCTGTAGTTTTCTTTCTTTGTGACATCCTTGTCTGGTTTTGGTATCAGGGTGATGGTGACCTTGTACAATGAGTTTGGGAGTGTTCCTCCCTCTGTTACATTTTGGAAGAGTTTGAGAAGGATAGGTGTTAGCTCTTCTCTAGATGTTTGATAGAATTCATCTGTGAAGCCATCTGGTCCTGGGCTTTTGTTTGTTGGAAGATTTTTAATCACAGTTTCAATTTCAGTGCTTGTGATTGGTCTGTTCATATTTTCTTTTTCTTCCTGATTCATTCTTGGCAGGTTGTGCATTTCTAAGAATTTGTCCATTTCTTCCAGGTTGTCCATTTTATTGTCATACAGTTGCTTTTAGTAATCTCTCATGATCTTTTGTATTCCTGCAGTGTCAGTTGTTACTTCTTTTGCATTTCAAATTCTATTGATTTGAATCTGCTCTTTTTTTTCCTTGATGAGTCTGGCTAATGATTTATCAATTTTGTTTATCTTCTCAAAGAACCAGCTTTTAGTTTTATTGATCTTTGCTATTGTTTCCTTCATTTCTTTTTCATTTATTTCTGATGTGATCTTTATGATTTCTTTCCTTCTGCTAACTTTGGCTTTTTTTTTGTTCTTTCTCTAATTGCTTTAGGTGCAAGGTTAGGTTGTTTATTTGAGATGTTTCCTGTTTCTTACGGTAGGATTGTACTGCTATAAACTTCCCGCTTAGAACTGCTTTTGCTGCATCCAATAGGTTTTGGGTCGTCGTGTCTCCATTGTCATTTGTTTCTAGGTATTTTTTGATTTCCTCTTTGATTTCTTCAGTGATCACTTCGTTATTAAGTAGTGTATTGTTTAGCCTCCATGTGTTTGTATTTTTTACAGATCTTTTCCTGTAATTGATATCTAGTCTCATAACGTTGTGGTTGGAAATGATACCTGATACAATTTCAATGTTCTTAAATTTACCAAGGCTTGACTTGTGACCCAAGATATGATCTATCCTGGAGAATGTTCCATGAGCACTTGAGAAAAATGTGTATTCTGTTGTTTTTGGATGGAATGTCCTATGAATATCAATTAAGTCCATCTTGTTTAATGTATCATTTAAAGCTTGTGTTTCCTTATTTATTTTCATTTTGGATGATCTGTCCATTGGTGCAAGTGGGGTGTTAAAGTCCCATACTATGAATGTGTTAATGTCGATTTCTCCTTTTATGGCTGTTAGTATTTGCCTTATGTATTGAGATGCTCCTATGTTGGGTGCATAAATATATACAACTGTTATATCTTCTTCTTGGATCAATCCCTTGATCATTATGTAGTGTCCTTCTTTGTCTCTTCTTATAGTCTTTATTTTAAAGTCTATTTTGTCTGATATGAGAATTGCTACTCCAGCTTTCTTTTGATTTTCATTTGCATGGAATATCTTTTTCCATCCCCTTCCTTTCAATCTGTATGTGCCTCTAGGTCTGAAGTGGGTCTCTTGTAGACAGCATATATATGGGTCTTGTTTTTGTATCCATTCAGCCAGTCAGTGTCTTTTGGTGGGAGCATTTAATCCATGTACATTTAAGGTAATTATCGATATGTATGTTCCTATTCCCATTTCCTTAATTGTTTTGGGTTTGTTATTGTAGGTCTTTTCCTTCGCTTGTTTCTTGCCTAGAGACATTCCTTTAGCATTTGTTGTAAAGCTGGTTTGGTGTTGCTGGATTCTCTTAACTTTTGCTTGTCTGCAAAGCTTTTGATTTCTCTTTCAAATCTGAATGAGATCCTTGCTGGGTACAGTAATCTTGGTTGTAGGTTTTTCCCTTTCATCGCTTTAAATATGTCCTGCCACTCCCTTCTGGCTTGCACAGCTTCTGCTGAAAGATCAGCTGTTAACCTTATGGGGATTCCCTTGTATGTTATTTGTTGCTTTTCCCTTGTTGCTTTTAATATGTTTTCTTTGTATTTAAATTTTGATAGTTTGATTAATATATGTCTTGGCGTATTTCTCCTTGGATTTATCCTGTATGGGACTCTGTACTTCCTGGACTTGATTAACTATTTCCTTTCCCATATTAGGGAAGTTTTCAACTGTAATCTCTTCAAATATTTAATCTGTTCCTTTCTTTCTCTCTTCTTCTTCTGGAACCCCGATAATTCAAATGTTGGTGTGTTTAATGTTGTCCCAGAGGTCTCTGTGACTCTCCTCAGTTCTTTTCATTTTTTTTTCTTTATTCTGCTCTGCAGTAGTTATTTCCACTATTTTATCTTCCAGGTCACTTATCCGTTCTTCTGCCTCAGTTATTCTGCTATTGATCCCATCTAGAGTATTTTTAATTTCATTTATTGTGTTGTTCATCATTGTTTGTTTCATCTTTAGTTCTTCTAGGTCCTTGTTAAATGTTTCTTGCATTTTGTCTATTCTATTTCCAAGATTTTGGATCATCTTTACTAACAGTATTCTGAATTTATTTTCAGGTAGACTGCCTATTTCCTCTTCATTTCTTAGGTCTGCTGGGTTTTTATCTTGCTCCTTCATCTGCTGTGTGTTTTTCTGTCTTCTCATTTTGCTTATCTTACTGTGTTTGGGGTCTGCTTTTCGCAGGCACATGTTTGTAGTTCCCGTTGTTTTTGGTGTCTGTCCCCAGTGGCTACAGTTGGTTCAGTGGGTTGTGTAGGCTTCCTGGTGGACGGGACTAGTGCCTGTGTTCTGGTGGATGAGGCTGGATCTTGTCTTTCTCGTGGTCAGGTCCACATCTGGTGGTGTGTTTGGGGTGTCTGTGGCCTTATTATGATTTTAGGCCACCTCTCTGCTAATGGGTGGGGTTGTGTTCTTGTCTTGCTAGTTGTTTGGCATAGGGTGTCCAGCACTCTAGCTTGCTGATCGTTGAGTGAAGCTGTGTGCTGGTGTTGATATGGAGATCTCTGGGAGATTTTCGCTGTTTGATATTATGTGGAACTGGGAGGTGTCTTGTGAACCAGTGTCCTGAAGTTGGCTCTCCCACCTCAGAGGCACAGCACTGACTCCTGGCTGCATCACCAAGAGCGCTTCATCCACATGGCTCAGAATAAAAGGGAGAAAAAGTTGAAAGAAAGAAAGACACTAAAATAAAATAAAGATAAAATTAAATAAAGTTATTAAAATAAAAAATAATACGAAAATTTTTTTAAAAAGTAAAAAAAAAAACATGGAAGGATAGAACCTTAGGACAAATGGTGAAAGCAAAGCTATAGAAACAAAATCTCACACAGAAGCATACACATACACACTCACAAAAAGAGGGAAAGGGGAAAAATAATAAATCTTGCTCTCAAAGTCCACCTCCTCAATTTGGGATGATTCGTTGTCTATTCATGTATTCCACAGATGCAGGGTACATCAAGTTGATTGTGGAGATTTAATCCACTGCTCCTGAGGCTGCTGGGAGAGTTTTCCCTTTCTCTTCTTTGTTCGCACAGCTCCTGAGGCTTAGCTTTGGATTTGGCCTCGCCTCTGCGTGTTGGTCGCCGGAGGGTGTCTGTTCTTCGCTCAGACAGGACGGGGTTAAAGGAGCAGCTGAGTTAGGGGCTCTGGCTCACTCACGCCGGGGGGAGGGAGGGGTGCAGATGCGGGGCGAGCCTGCGGCGGTAAAGGCCAGTGGGACATTGCACAATCCTGAGGAGCACCATGCGTTCTCCCCGGGAAGCTGTCCCTGGATCCCAGGACCCTGGCAGTGGCGGGCTGCACAGGCTCCCCGGTAGGGAGGTGTGGATAGTGACCTGTGCTCGCACAGAGGCTTCTTGGTGGCAGCAGCAGCAGCCTTAGTGTCTCATGCCCGTCTTTGGGGTCCGTGCTGTTAGCCGCGGCTCACACCCATCTCTGGAGCGCCTTTAAGCAGCGCTCTTAATCCCCTCTCCTCGCGCACCAGGAAACAAAGAGGGAAGAAAAAGTCTCTTGCCTCTTCGGCAGATCCAGACTTTTCCCCGGACCCCCTCCCGGCTAGCCGTGGTGCACTAACCCTCTGCAGGCTGTGTTCACACCGCCAACTCCAGTCCTCTCCCTGTGCTCCGACCGAATCCCGAGCCTCAGCTTCCAGCCCTGCCCGCCCCAGCGGGTGAGCAGACAAGCCTCTTGGGCTGGTGAGTGCTGGTCGGCACTGATCTTCTCTGCAGGAATCTCTCCGCTTTGCCCTCCGCACCCCTGTTGCTGCTCTCTCCTCCGCGGCTCCAAAGCTCCCCACCTCCTCCACCCGCAGTCTCTGCCCGCGAAGGGGCTTCCTAGTGTGTGGAAACCTTTCCTCCTTCACAGCTCCCTCGCAGAGGTGCAGGTCCTGTCCCTATTCTTTTGTCTCTGTTTATTCTTTTTTCTTTTGCCCTACCCAGGTACGTGGGGAGTTTCTTGCCTTTTGGGAGGTCTGAGGTCTTCTGCCAGCGTTCAGTAGGTGTTCTGTAGGAGTTGTTCCACGTGTAGATGTAGTTCTGGTGTATCTGTGGGGAGGAAGGTGATCTCTGCGTCTTACTCTTCCGCCATCTTCCCTCCTGCTCGCCATTGAATTTTGATAGGTATTACATTGAATCTGTAAATAGCTTTGAGTAATATGGACATTTTAACAATATTAATTCTTCAGATCAATGAATGTGGCATATCATTCCATTTATTTGTGTCTTCCTCAGTATCTTTCAACAGTGTCTTATAGTTGTCAGTGTAGACAACTTTCATTTCCTTTGTTAAATTTATTCTTATGTATTTTATTGAATTTGATGCTATTGTAAATGAGATTGTTTTGTTAATTTATATTTTTGACAGTTTGCTTTAATGAGTAGAAATAAAAATGATCTTTGTATGTTGATTTTTGTATCTTGAAGTTTACTGAATTTACTTATTAGTTCTAATATTTTAGTTTTTTATGGAGACTGTAGGGTTTTCTATGTATAAGATAATGTCATCTGCAAAGACAATTTCACTTCTTGTATTCCAGTTTGAATCCTTTTATTTCTTTTTCTTGCCTAATTGCTCTGGCTAGAACTTCCATTACTGTGTTAAATAAGAGTGGTGAGGGCTTCCCTGGTGGCGCAGTGGTTGAGAGTCCACCTGCCAATGCAGGGAACGCGGGTTCATGGCCTGGTCTGGGAGGATCCCGCATGCCGCGGAGCGGCTGGGCCCGTGGGCCATGGCTGCTGAGCCTGCGCGTCCGGAGCCTGTGCTCCATAACGGGAGAGGCCACAACAGTGAGAGGCCCGCATACCAGGAAAAAAAAAAAAAAGAGTGGTGAGAAGTCTTCTTCCTGATCATAGAGAAATTTTTTTTCAGTTTCCACTGTTGAATGTGATGTTAGATGTGGATTTGTCATAAATGTCCTCTATTATGTTGAGATAAGTCAGTCTATATTCATTTTGTTGAGAGCTTTCATCATGAAAGGTTGTTGAAGAGAGTGAAAAAGTACAAACATCTAGTTATAAATAAGTCATGGGGATGTAATGTACAGCATGGTGACTATAGTTAATAATACTGTATTGCTGTTTGAAAGTTGCTAAAAGGGTAGATCTTAAAAGACCTCTTCACAAGGGGAAGAACAGTTTTTGTGACTATTTTATGGTGACATATTAAGTAGGCTTATTGTGATCATTTCACAATAGTGTACACAAATTTTGAATCATTTTGTTGTACACCTGAAAGTAATATAATGTTGAATGTCAATTATACATAATAAAAAAACAATAAAAATAAATGGGAAGGAAAGAAAGAGTGTTGAATTTTGTCAAACACTTTCTGCATCTATTGAGAGGCTCGGATAATTTCTATCGTTCATTCTATTAATGTAGTGTATCACATTTATTGATTTGCCTATGTTGAACCATGTTTGCATCCCAGGGATAAATCCTACTTGATCATTGTATATGTTCCTTTTATTGTGCTGTTGAAGATGGTTTGATAGAATTTTGTTGAGAATTTTTGTGCCTATATTCATCAGGGATACTGTCTTGTAGTTTGCTTTTAATGTTCTTGTCTGGCTTTTGAATCAGTGTTATGCTGGCCTTGTAATGTGAATTTGGGATATTCCTTCCTCTTCAGTTTTTTGAAAGAGTTTGAGAAAGATTGGCATTAATTTGTCTATAAATGTTGGTAAAATTCACCATTAAAACCATCTTGGTTTTGATTACTGTTTCATCTCCATAGTCATTATTGGTCTATTCAGATTTTCTACTTTTTATGATTCAGTCTTGGTAGTTTGTGTATTTCTAGGAAATTATCCATTTCTTCTAGATTATCCAATTTGTTATTGTTTGTAGTAGCCTCTTTAAAAATGTATTGAAATATAATGACATATAAAATTATATTAGTTTTAGGTGTACAACATAATGATTCAGTATGTGTATATATTGCAAAATGATCACCACAATTAGTCAACATCTGTCACCACACATAGTTAAAATTCTTCCCTGTGATAAGAACTTTTAAGATCTCTCTTAGCAGCTTTCAAACATGCAATACAATATCATTAGTTATAGTCACCATGCTGTACCTTACACACATACAACTTATTTACTTTACAACCAAAAGCTTGTACCTTCTGACCCCCTTCACCCCTTTACCTACTTGAGTCCATCCCTTGCCTTTACAACAACAAATAAGTGTGATCCTATGGTATTTGTCTTCCTGTCTGACTTATTTTACTTAGCAAATGCCCTCAAGGTCCATTCATGTTCTCTCAAATGACAATATTCCATTCTTTTTTTTTTGGAGGAATCATATATCATTTTATATATGTATAGTCTTCTCTCCTTTTTCTTGGTTAATCTAGTTAAAAGTTAGTCAGTTTTCTCTTTTCAATAAACCAGTGGGGTTTTTCACTGTCTATAATGGGGTCTGCAGTTGGCCAGCTTGTTACCAGGTGCCTGGTATGGTGTGGATCCTGTCTGGTCAATGGATGGATGACCACCATTGAGTGTTGTCTCTAATACACTGTTCAATAAGGTGGCAGTGAGACAAGGGCCTGTTTCAGAGTCCAAAATTGGGACCTCAGACATGGGCCTATTGCCTTGTCACTGAGTGAGTCCCTGAATGGGTAGGACTGGCCCTGAACTATGGCTGAGAAGGGCTAGAACTGAGCCCAGGGCTGTTTCAGGTTCCACAGCCAAGAATGAGGTCTGCATACTTGGCTTTGGAGGCATGAATAGATGTGCCTCCTACCAGGTCCATGAGTGGGTTGAACTGGTCCCTGACCATAGCTGGAAAGACTAGAGCTGAAGATATGGCCCTATACAAATTTCCTGAGGCACAGATATGAGTGTCTCCCGTCAGGTCCCTGTGCTGCAGGACTGCTCACGGACCACAGACGGGAAGAGCTGAGGCCTAGTGTAGTACCCTTTTAGAATCTTCTGGGTTGTAGACATGAATGTTTCCCATGGGGCCCTGGAACCCCAGGACTGCTAGCAGATTATCAGTGTGAGAAAAGTGGCACTGTATATAAAGCCCCTTCCTGATCTCCGGGGGTCCAGATGGGAATTTCTCCTGCTTGATCCCTGTGCCAGAAGACTTGCTCACAGACTACTACCACCTAGTATAGGGCCCTTTCAGGATCTCCCCTGCATGATCCCTGTGCCAGCAAGACGGGAGTGTCTCCAGCAAGATTCTTATTTTTGGATTGCGGCAGAGACGGGCTAGAGCCCAGTTATAGAGCCATTTAAGAATCTACAGTCTGACCAAGTTTAGTGGGCTTACCTCCAGAGGTTTCCAGACTGCAGCCAAGAGGGGCTAGAGCTGGTTCACAATCCACTTCAGGGTTCACAGCTGGGACTGAGGTCTGTAAGTCTATTTATTTCCTGTTGCACAAGTGGGCATGACTCCTCCCAGATCCCTTGGTGACGGTAACAGACCCACAGCCAAAGGTGGCATTGGGTGAGTTATCAGGGTCACAGAACTGTTTCTGTCTCTGTAGCCAGCACCATACTCATCGAGTCAACTACCTGCATTTGGACCAGACTTCTTAAAGTGGCTCTCAGTCTTCAATTACATCAGGGTTTCGCAGTCTCCTACATGGATCCCAAAGCTCTCGTGAAGGCACTTCTATCTGTGGATGGCTGCCAAATTATTGTTGTTGAAGGGAAGATAAGGGAAGGGTCTTCTTATTCCACCATCTTGCTGACGTCGCTCCCCTCAATCCTTTCACATTTACTGAGGCTTGATATATGCCTCAGCATATTGTTTGTCTTAGCGAATATTCTGTAATGACTTGAAAATAATTTTAATCTACTGTTTTTCATTGGAGTTTTCTATAAATGTCAATTAAGTCAAGTTGGTTGATGGTGTTTTTCAAGTCTTCCTTATCTTTACTGATTTTCTGTCAACCTTTTTATTAATTGCTGAAAGAGGAATGGTGTAATCTCCAATAATAATTGTGTATATGTCTGTTTTTCTCTGCAGGTCTGTCAGTTTTTACTTCATATATTTTGAAGCCTTGTTATTAAGTGAATTTACATTTCAGATTGTTATGTCTTCTTGATGAATTGCCCGTAATTTTGAAAAGTCCCAGTTAATAGTTCTTTTTCGTAAATGTACGGTATCTCATATTAATTTATTGTCTCTAGGTGCTTATGCTTTGCCTATCTGTTTAAATTTTTAAAGTGGAATTTTTGTCCATGAGAATTAGATTTGTCTTATTCTTCAGGTTTTTTAAAAATTATTTTTTCGAAAATTTAAAGAGTTTAAACAATTTTCATTTGATATAGTTATTGATACAGTTTAGTTCGTATCTCCCATGTTGCTATTTGTTTTCCATTTTCTCCATTTGTGTTTTGTTTCCTTGTTCTTTTTTTTAATAACTTCTATTTGAATATTTTCAGTACATTCTGTCTTAAGCCTAGTACTGGCTTATTAGCACAGATTTTACTAGTGTGTGATCAGTGTGATAATGTAGACCCCACAATCAAAGGAGCTGCATGGTTTGTTTAATATTCTGATGTAGCCATCTTGAAATTCTTAATAAGTTTTTAAAAGACTTCAGCATTTTTATTTTGCATTGAACACCAGAATTTATGTAGCTGGTCCCCACACAAATATTTTATTTTTTAGTGTTTACCTTAAGATTTACTATTTTCATCTTTAAATTTTTATAGTCTATTTGCAGATAATACTGTTATCACTTCAAATATAAGAAATTTAAAACTGTAGAATTCTATTTGCCTCCTCTCATTTTTTGTGTTATTATTGCCATGTAGTTTACTTCTACATAATCCCTATATTAAATCATTATTTTAAAAATTAGTTATTTCTTAAATACATTAAAATAAAATAATTATTTTTATATAGACCATCGTTTACCATTTCTAACATTCTTTTTTTTTAATTTAGATTGTTTGGTTTTATTTATTTTTTTGTATTTAATTTATAAATTTACTTAGAGGTTATGTATGTGCAAGGTCTAAATGTGCAGGGAGATTAAATATAGTTTTGTGATTGTATTTATATAGTAACATTTGTCATCATTGGAGTTCCACGGAAATTGGTTTCTTTTTTCCTTTTAGTTGAAGTATAGTTGGCTTCAATAACAATATATAGTTTCAGGTATTCAATATAATGGTTCAATATTTTTATAGATTATATTCCATATAAAGTTATTATAAAATATTAGCTATATTCCCTGTGCTGTACATTATGCTTTTATATCTTATTTATTTTATAGCTAGTAGTTTGTATCTCTTAATCCCCTTCACTTATCTTGCTCTTCCTTCACCTCCCCACTGGTAACCCCTAGTTTGTTCTCTGTATCAGTCTCTTTTGTCATATATGTTTATTTGTTTGCCAAGTTAGATTTCACATATAAGTGAAAACATACAGTATTTGTGTTTCTCTGACTTATTTCATTAAGCATAATACCCTCCAAGTCCAACCATGCTGTTGCAAATGACAAATTTTTTTAATGGCTGAGTAATATTCCGTGTGTGTGTGTGTGTATGTATATCTATATCTATCTCACATCATCCTTATCCATTCACCTGTTGAGGGACACTTAGGTTGCTTCCATATCTTGGCTATTATAATAATGTGATCGATAAGCATGCAATCATCATAATAATTGGGGTACTTTTCAAATTAGTGTTTTTGTTTTCTTCAGATGTATATCTGGGAGTGGAATTGCTGGGTCATATGGTAGTTCTATTTTTAATTTTTTGAGGAATCTCCAAACTGTTTTTGATAGTGGCTGTACCAATTTACATTCCCACCAGTGGTGTACTAGGGTTCCCTTTTATTCCACATCCTTGCCAACACTTCTTATTTGTTGTCTTTTTGATACTCTGTGTGTCCAAAGGGCATGCACTCCATCATCTCGTCTATCAATATATCCAATGCCTATAAAAATAAAAAGGAAGGTAAATCTAAATCTTTATCGGAAACAGATGCTAGAGTTTTATCCTCTTTAAGATAAAATATAAAACTAAAAAAATATACTTCCCCTTCTAAAGAGAAATGTGTGTGTGTGATGTGTGACTTCTCTACAGATATGTTTGGAATATGCAGGAATATGCAAATATAAACATACACACATTTTCATGTCCAAAATATGTTTCTTAAAAATATATTTAACGTTTGAAAAGTTCACGAGAAATTTGTACAGAAAAATGTATGTCTGGTTACAGACTGTTTTCTTTGTGGATATCAATAGAAATTTTTTAGGATTTCCATATAAATAACTTTTTTCTTTCTTTTAACATGAAAATTGTACATATTGAATCAATTGCAAGGATATGAAACAGGGAACAATTTCAGAAAATTCTATCACTTCCAGTTTTCTTTCTATATTGAATAATATTTCTACTAGGATTCCTAATATAGGTAAGTTCTGAATAGCTTTTTAAAAAATATTTTCCTTGTTCTTTCCATTCATCAATAGTTTCTAAATTCGAATTCAAATATCAGAGTAGTAGAGCAGGTTATTAAAGCAAGAATGTAGTTGAGATCGATAATATTCTGTTTCTGCAGCTTAGTGAGTTAAGATATTGGGGGCAGCATTACCTTTTTTATAAGTAATTTATGCATGATACATAAATCTGAAAGCTAGACCTCCAACCTTGGCAGACTAAACATATTTCCACTGTTTCATTTGCCTGGTTTATTTCTTAATCCCCTTTCTGAGGTTGAAGGATTGAAACAAAAGCTCAAAAGTGGCTGTGCAACTCTGCCTTCTACCCATATCTTTGCCAGTACTGAATTCTCTCCCATCTGTGCCTGTTTGGCTGCCTAAAGCTGTCCTCCAAATCAATAGGCAGACTGGGACTCTTAGCAGATATGTATACATAAACACTTAATTTTACTGAACAAGTAGAATCTGCATAAACTGTATCATAGAGGGCATAGACATAAAAAAGTATTGATTTTTAAAAATATGAATATATTGTAGAAGTTGAGAATAGAGGGAGGAAACAAAAGCTTTAAACAGCTTGTTGGAAAGCTATTTGTTGAATCTATACTCTGCATTTCAAGAGGGATTTTATGCAGGTAAATATAAGGTAAATTGGAGAGCAAAGAATGCAAGCAAAATAAAGATATGCTTTGAAAGTCTTAGAAGCAATAAATATTTCCAGGAATATGAGCTAAAGCTTCTTTGTAAACGGATATATATTTTAACACTCTATTGCCTGCTGACTAAGTTGAAAGAGGAAATATTCTGGTCCAAATAGTAATCATTGCTGACGAAAGGAGTACGGATGTTTATATGCAGAGAGATACTTTTTTGTCCCAGAAATAAATTTAAGATTTTATTATGCGGTTGCCTTCTTTAGGGACATTTGGAAGTGTAATGAATATTGTCTCCTCTACCACCAGAAACTTATTTTTGTTCTTGGTTCAGTAACTGCAATATAAGATGTGATTAAAATTTTAGAGCCAGTTATTTCAGCCAACTAAGCACATTCCTTTACCTTTACCCATATGGTTATTTCACTGGACTTCCTACCTTCATCCATATTCATACCCATAGCATTCTTTCATAAAGCCACCCTGTGTGTTTATTTCAATATGGTTCAATACCTTTCTTCACAGGGCTGTAATTTGTCTCCTCGTAAACAGTTTTATTGTGTTTGTGGATCATGCAATATCTTCTGGGGAAAAAAAATCTCTTTATTCTTAACTTTCAGTAGTATTTAATGTCCTCACTGCAATGGAATATAGTTTTTCTCAGAAGAAATAAAATCACAGTTATTTCAAAGACTCTTCCTACTTTCACCTCCACAAAATTGAAGGGAAATTATGTAAATGATTTGTGAATAATACAGCCCACCTCTTGTATTAAACAAGGAAGCATTGTACTTCAGCATTTTTCTTTTGCCTTTTTAAAAGGCTCTTTCCTCTTAAATGCAGGCTAGCCACTTTCCTCTTTTTACTCTTGCTATTGCCTGCTATGCTCTAAGATATACATCTCTCTTCGATAAACAGTTTAGACCACATTGCTTTGCTTTTAATTAGGAAATTATTCTTGAAAAATTCAGCACTTGTTTGGTAATTTTTCCCTCAACATCTGGTGCACAGATTTCCTTGAAACCTTTGATTTTTGAGAATTTCAGTCCTATTTTATTTTATCTCCTTGTAGGAAGGTGACAACAGAAGTATCATCAGTGCTTAATATTTTAGCCTTCCTAAGATCTTGATGAAATTCCTCTCTTGATTTACTATGTCTTACCCTTCCAGTGTTAGGATTACATTGCCTCAAGCAGTTCATCTTAACCACGTTATCACAGCATCTCTCTCTCAGACTCACTGTGTTCAGACTCCATCCACCTTTGTTTCTTCATCTAGTCAAGATTTCATTAACATGTCCTTCAAAAATTGAGTTGTAACTCAGTTTCCCTTTTCTATACAGCTGTCAATCGATGCAAAATAGCAATAGGTATTCATATTTTATAAATTTATGGAATGCATTTTACCAATTAATTTATAGATAGTTCAATGCAGGATAAGGTTAATCTTTGGAAAAAATTGATATATAAACATACTTAAAATGGATAAATAATACATTATTATCTAATTGGGTAGGATATTTGCATGATATTTGTATAATGTTTTATATTGTCACATTCATTAAAATTAGCCTTGTAGTATGAATATATATATCTCAAAAAATTACAATTGAGAAGAAAGGCTAAAGAAAAACATTAAGTGTATAGTCAAAGCCCCTGGCAAAGTTTGAAGCCAGAATAATATCAGACAAAATAGAGAGTAATAGAAAAGCATTGCTAAATAGAGGGTAATTTGATAATGATTAATGATACAGTCATCAGAAAGATGTAACTACAAAGAAAAATATAATAATCTATAATGTAAGATTTTAATACACCACTCTCAGTACCTGATATATGAATCATACAAAACAGCAAACATCATGAAAGTTTAACCAATTAAATGAGCAAGCATGATCTGGTAGACACATATAAAACACTGTGCTGACACTTGCAGTATAATTTTTTTTAGAATACATCGAATGGTTTTTAAAATTGACTAAATGCTGAGCCATAGAAAAAGTCTTAATACATTTCAAAGGGCTAAAATCTTACATCATATTGTCTTTGATCAGATAGAAAATTCCATATATCTGGCAGTGTACTCTTAAATATTGCTTGAAAAAAGTTACAATGGATATTTGAAAATACATTTACCTGAAAAACAAACAAACAAAATTTGTTGGACCCAGCTAGAGCAATTTTTAAAGGGAAGCTAATGGCTGTAAATCCATATGCTAAAATTTAAAAAGTCTAAGATATCAAAATGTTATGCATCCATCTCAAGAAAA
Source organism: Leucopleurus acutus (assembly GCF_964270905.1). Taxonomy (NCBI): domain Eukaryota; kingdom Metazoa; phylum Chordata; class Mammalia; order Artiodactyla; family Delphinidae; genus Leucopleurus; species Leucopleurus acutus. The sequence goes on from NC_139142.1 coordinate 56,301,805, forward strand.
TGATATGCAAGTTAAATTCTAAGAAATTAGGACAATGGGAATAATAAGGATCGAGCAGAAAGTAATGACATAAATAATACAATAGAGGAAATCAACCGAACAAATGGCTCTCTGGAAAGATTAATAAAATATATTTACACTTTCTAAGACAAATCAAGAAAGATGAGAGAAGACAAAAATATCCAATCTCAGATAAAAAAGGGGAGAATACTATAAATGCTAGAGATATTAAAAAGATAAAACTTAATGTCAACAAATGTGAAAAATTTAGATTTTATCATATTGCTTGAATTATGCAACATCAAAACTCACACAGGAGAAAATAGAAATCCTGAATAGCTTGCTATTTTAAAAAAATTGAATCTATACTTAAAAATCTTCCAACAAATAAAACTACATAGCATAATTATATTACCCATTATTTCTGGCAAATATTTAAGGAAAAGACAATTCCAAAATCATGCAAGTATTTCTAGAGAATAAAGAGAGGAAGCATCCAAATACAGTTGACTCTTGAGCAATGGGGGAGTTAAGGGTAAAGACACTCCATGCAATTTAAGTCTACATATAACTTATAGCTAGCCCTCCACGTATGCAGTTCTTCCATATCCTTGTTTCTTCTATATCTGCAGTTCCACATTCATGGATTCAACCAACCCCAGATTGTGTAGTATTGTAATATTTACTACTGAGAACTCTGCTTATAAGCGGACCTGCACAGTTCAACCCTTGTTGTAAAGGGTCAACTGTACATTTTAAAAAATTATATAAATTTGACATGTAACATTGTGTAAATTTAATGTGTATATGTTTCTCTGATACATTTAGATGTTGTCGTATGATTGTCATTATAGCAATATTTATCTCATTACACAATTACAGTATGATATTGTTGTCTATATTCATTATACTCTGCATCAGATTTTGATAACTTATTTACTACTTCTTGCACGTATGTACCCTTAAACAACACCAGTCTTATCCCCCAACCCCCATCCACTGGTAACCACCAATTTATTCTTTTTTTTTTAAAAATGAATTTGACTTTATTAGATTTCACATAGTAGTGATATCATACAACACTTGTCCTTCTCTGTCTGACATCTCACTTAGCATAATGTGCTCAAGGTCTATCCACATTGTCACAAATGGCAGGATTATCTTCCTTTCTCATAACTGAATTATATTCCATTGTGTATGTATGCTGCATCTTTTTAATCCATTATTCCTTTGGTGGACATTTAGGTTGTTTACATATATTGGCTAATGTGACTAATGCTGTAATAAACATGGAATGCATGAAATTGAAATTCTGTTTTCATTTTCTTTGGTTATATAACCAGAATATATGGATCATATGGTGGATCTATTTTTAATTTCTTAAGGAATCTCCATATTATTTTCCACAGTGGTTCGACCAATTTACTTTCCTGCTAATGGTGTATAAGGACCCCCTTTTCACAACATCCTGGCCAGCACTTGTTGTTTCTTCTCTTCTTGATAACCACTCTAACTGGTGTGAGGTGATATTTCACTGTTTTTTTTTTATTATTATTATTTTTCGGTACAAAAAATGATTTTTGTATGTTGATTTTGTATCCTACAACTTTACTGAAATTATTGCGTAGTTACCACCATTTTTGATTGACTTTTTGAGATTTTCTGTGTATAAAAATGTATTAACAAATAATGATAATTTTACTTTTTCTTTTCAATTCAGATGTCTTTTGTTTCTTTGTCTTGCCTAATTGCTCTAGCCAGGATTTCTGCTTCTATACTGAATAGAAGTGGTGAGTGTGGGCATCCTTGTCTTATTCTTGATCTTAGAGGAAAAGCTTTCAATTTTTCTCCATTCAGCATAATGTTAGCTGTTAGTTTGTAGTATATGACCTTTATTACATTGAGGTTTGTTCCTTCTATACTCAATCTATTAAGGGTTTTTATCATGAAAACATGTTATATTTTTGTCAAATGCTTTTCCTGCCTCTATTGAGATGATCACATAATTTTTATCTCTCATTTTATTGATATGATATATTAATTTGTTGATTTGCATAAGTTGAACTGTCCTTAAATCCCATGGATAAATCCTACTTGGTGATGGTGTATAAACCTTTTCATATGTTCTTGAATTAAGTTTGCCCATGTTTTGTTCAGAATATTTGCACTGATATTTATCAAGGATATTGGTCTATAGTTTTCTTGTGGTATTGTTATCTGGTATTGGTAATGGTGGCTTCATAGAATGGGTTTGGAAGTGTTCCCTCCTCAAGAACAAGTTAAGAAGACATTCTATAGACTAACAAAACTTAGTATTTAAGATGATGTGGCATTGAATAAATGATAGACAAAGGTCAACTGAAAAGAATTAGTGAGTACACTAACAGCCCAATACTTATACATAATCTTAATTTAGGACACAGACAGTGGGGAAAAATGGTATTTTAATAAATCATGCTGAGTCATTTGAATGTCTATACAAAGGACAGTAAATCTTGGCTTGTTTTGGTAATGTCACCCCCATACTCAAACTTGATGATTTGATCCAAGGACTCATAAGAATTGATAGCAGGTTTTATATATATATGATAAGCAAACAGATAAAGAACAACAGAAATAGGAAAAAAAGATAAGCATTGGGCAAACTTCTGAGGAATAAGGTACAGGCTTCCATGTTCTTCCACTTCTGGTACTGGATAGAATGCATTTATCTCTGGCCTGTGACTTTCTGGGACACATGAAAAGTGTCCCTTCTCAGGGTGTTGATGGAAGGCTGGTCACATAAGCATATCCTGTTATGTGACCAGCAATGGTAACTGAAACACAGGAACCCCAAAATGAAAACTAGTGCACATTATCGATCTTGGTGTTTGTGCAAAGCAAAACTGATAAGTTGATATGGCACAACTTATTATTCCAGATAAAAAAATCATCAGTCATTAACATAAAGAACCTTCCAAGGAGCACATTCTTGGGAGTTGGCCAAGGGTTCATGATGGTTCCAGGCAGCTTTGAAGACATGTGAGGACTGAGCAAACAGACCTGTTATGTTAATTCTTTTTCACACAATCCTATTTCACACCAAGAATTAATTATAAGTAGACTGTAGATTTAAATAGAAAAACAAAGTAACAAAATTTATAGAAGATAATAGATATCGCCTTTACCTTAGAATAAGGAATGATTTCTTAAATGGGGAACACAATGTATAACCATAAAGCAATGACTGACAAATTAGGTTTAAATTAATAATATATATTCATCAAAAATAGAGTTAACATTTGTAAAAGGAAAAGCACAGATCAGAGAAGACATTTGCAAAACATATACCTAATGAAAGAACTCCTACAAATCAGTGATAAATCAGCAGAGAAAATGTGCAAAATACTTGAACAGGCTTCACAAAAGAGAGTGTTTAAATAGGCAATGAAAGTATGAAAGTTTACTCAGCCTCATTACTAACCAGGGAAATGCAAATTTAAAACCATAATGATATATCACTACTTACCCACCAGATAGGCTAAAATTAAAATGCTTGAAATTAAGAAATATTGGTGATGATATGGACAAATTAAAAATCTTATGTATTACTGGTGGAAATGGGATTTTATATAGTCACTTTGGAAAGCTGTTTGCCATTATCTACTGATGTTAATACATTAATATCCTTTGATCTAAAAAATATTTTTTCTGAGAGTATAGCTAACATAAATGCATGTATATGTTTGCCAAAAGATACACATGAAAGAGTGGATAGTAGTAGCATTATCCATATAGGCCAAAGCTAGAAAAAACTACACTGTACATCAATAAAAGAGCAGATAAATAATTTACGGCTTATTATATGAAATATTTTACACAATGATAAAAATAATTGAAATCTACTTGCATATATTCACATGGAAGAATTTTCCAACATTATGATGAGTGAAAAAACTAGATAATAGATGTATATTATGTAATTCAATTTATATAAGGTTAGAAACAAGCAAAATAACTGCAGTTTTTGAAATCTGGTTAAAGACTACCTTTAAGGAAGAAGGAAATGATAAATATTGGATTCAGGAAGGGAAATTCAAAGTGTCAGTGTTATACTATTCCTTTTTTTATGTTACACTGAAACATCTTTGTTTATGTAACAGTGGCCATCTTTCACTGAGCAAATTACTTTATCTCATTTGAGTTTAGAAACTGTCCAGGAAAATAAATTATATGCTTATTGTTTTTTAAATGTGGGCAATTCAAAACAACATGGTTGATTTGATTAAAAATCAATTTCATTATAAGGGTATGAGCTAGCTTAAAGAAATGAAGGAAAATTTCAACCAGGCTTTGGAAACCACGCAAACCAGAGTAGCTCTTAGGATTCAGTTTTCAGTAGTAAATTAACATGTTCTTCTGTAGGCAACACTGGGGGAAAAATCAGCTCATTTCCTTCCTTTTGCCACTATATTAACTTCTTATTGCAACCTTAACAAATTACCACACACTAAGTGGCTTTAAGCAACACATATTTATTCTCTTAAAGTTCTGGAAGTTGGAAGTAAAAAATGGATCTGCAAGCAGGTGTTTTTCCTGTAGGCTGTAGTAGAGACAGTGTTCCTCGCCTTCTCCAGCTTCTAGAGAATACCTACATTCCTTAGCTCATGGCCCTTCTCCATCTTCAAAATCTGCAGTATAGTGTAATCTCTCCCTGGCATCTACTTCGATTCTTATGTATTCTAACCCTGATCTTCCTGCCTCTCTCTTATAAAAAACTTTGTGATTGCATTGGGCCTGCCCAGACAATGAAGGATAATCTCCCCTTCTCAAGATTCTGCAAAGTCTTTTACTTAGTAAGATAATATATTCACAGGTTCTGGGGATTAGCATATAGACATCTCTGGGGGGCATTGTTCAGCAAACCATGGTCATTTTGATTAAACTGGGCCTTCTAAGGGGAGAATTTATTTCAATTATTCCATATGCCTAATTTTTCATGAGGAATGTTCAAGTACCAAGATTGAGCAGACAATCAAATTCATATAATATTTCAGGGATTGCTATTATCGTGTGTGTGTGTTTTTGTGTGTACAAATCATAGCTTTTCAGGTTTTATAGGGTGTGATTAGGTTAACATCCCCTCATGTTGTGATCACTTCAAAGGAATGTGATAGTCACATCACATAAAATTTAGTGTGCATATCAAAACTGATGACACCACTCATGCACCAAGAGGGTAGGTAAAGGTCTATTACTAACATAATGAGGCTTTCTGGAAGGAACAAGGCTGACTCCCAAGCGGTCTAGAAATGGCTTGAGATGGCAAGGAAAAGAGACTGGCTGGGATTTTACTGTGGTTAGAGGGTAGGACTGAGTTGATGGTTCTCCTGCACATGCAGCCTAGGGCAAAAGGAGGGAGCACTCAGGCCCTTTTATCAGCTGGCCCAGATGAGGGGCCAAAAGGAAAGGGAGTATCGGGCCTGAAAACTCTGTGAAGTATCTCAGGTCCCATGAACAACGAAGATTTAGTTGTAAGATAATAGAATGCTTCCCATCCCCCTACATCTTGCCACCAATCAACAAGGTTCCAATGTGTTAACAGTGGATTACTCAGAGAGCCAAAAGGCACAGACAGTATTTAAGAATTTCTTAAGGAAGCCCCGAGACAACAGGGAAGAAAGAAAAAAGAAAGTAAACATACTACAGGAAATTTAAGCTCCAGGCATCTATGCTAAAGCAACCACTGAACATGCCAACAGCAAACCAGTTTATCATAAAACCTCATTAAAAACCCAATTACCTTGGTTCTTACTACTTGATACATTATGTCCAGGTTTCACCAAAAATTTACAAGTTGTGCTAAAGAGCAAAGGAAAACACTGAAGGATTTTGGCTAAGCTAAGGACCAGTCGTGCCCACCCGGCTGCTGGAGCTGTTCTGCTGCAGTACCAGCTGAGCGGAACCCAAAACAGACGTAGTTACTCCACTCATTGGGCAGAACTTAAGGCCATCTCATAACTCTGGCAAATACTCCCTTAGATTAACCTTGGTATATTTTTCTACTGATTCTTGGGCTGTTCCCAATTGCCTCACTGTTTGATCTGCCCTTGAAAAATTAAATACTGGCAAATTGTAGACACCGCTCTTTGGGGCCATGAAATGTGGAAACAAATCATGGCTATTTATATAAATACCTGGGTAATTCATGTGGATGTCCATGGTAAAAGATCATTTTCTGATGCAACTGACTAGAAACAAGCTGCTGATCAAGCCTGCACTCCTCAGATTGTGACCATTACTGCCTAGATCAATCATCGTACTAGACATGGCAACATATCCACTACTATAAACTGAGCTACCACTGTATGATAGACCTGTGACTCCCGCCAAAAGTTTACTAGGTTATCTCCCAGTGGAGTAGATCTCATTGCACTAGGTGTTTCCCGTGTGTGTTCCACATCTGCAGATTGACTATATCAGGCCTTTGACCCCTGCTCAAGGCCACACATCATGTCTCACCACTGTTGATACCTTTTCAGGTTGTTATTACTGTTCCAGTCTGACCAACTGACCTGAGCTACAATGTGGTGCCCCTTGAAACTACTCTGTATCATTTTTTTTAACTTTTATTAATCATTTACAGTCTAACAATGGTATTTTTTAATCACAAAAGCAATTCAACAATACACTGATAGTTAAGATATTCAGTGGACCTTCTTCACTTCCTATCATCTACTGGTATCTTTTATTGTTGCACATTGGAACATCTTCCTCCAAAAATGACAAAAAGACTTCTTAATCTACCTCCTCCACCTCTTTGTGGTCTATACACATTAGAAAGACAGTTTCGTCGCTGAATGCAGCTACCTCCAGGAAGGAATAATCTCTTCTTGGTTGCTTGCTGGGCTGCTATCAGGATAAAAATTGGAACATTAAATAGACCTATTTTGAAATTTTATTATTTCAGGCTCTCCTGTTTCCCATGGGAAAATCAATCTCCTATGCCCTCTATATTTGATTTTTTTCTTAAAGCCTATATTAAATAATAAGAAATGATAATGAAGAACTTTGTACAAACTACTTAATTAACAGACTTCTACAAATTAAAGAGATATTATTAAGGTTTTTGTTGTTGCTGTTGCTTTTGATATTTTTGCTTTTTCCTTTGATTGGAAGTGATCGTCTAAAAAATGTAACACATATTAATAGGGGTTGAGGATACTTCTGATCCCTACCAAATGGTGGAGCAAACAGGCACTTAGATATTTGAATTTTTGGCACAGAGAACATACAGCCAATCACAAAGTGGATATGTCAATGCATTAAATTCTAGAAACATCTATCTCTTTCTTTTAACCTCAATATTAAATACAATTAAATGAAACGACCATTGGTCATTTCCTAAATTTGCCATTCGTATGGGCTCACTTTCTCTCTCTCAATGACGCTAGATTTTCCCTACATTTTAGAACTATTTCTGTTCCAAAAAAGCCCTGATTTTCTTCTACGCTGGTGCTGGTTTCTTTTATTTCCCTTGCTTTTTTTTTTTTTTTCAGTTTGCTGACTTGGTTTGGAAGCCAAGATTCTGCATCAAATTGCATGATTCTTAACTAGATATGAGTTTGTAAGAGCATTTGATTTTCATTATTTCTCGGCTATGGTATCCTGGTTTACACCTGGTTGAATTCATTTTGTCATATTCCCCTATCTTTATGGAGATAGAATGGTGCTCAAAAACCAATTTCTCAATTTATTAATACATTAGTGAAGAATCCTCACAGATTTTTGACCCTCCTTCTTCAATTTTTCCACCTTACCTATTATGACTAAGGGTTGGGAGGAGAGAATAAACTTTATTGTTCCAGGAAATGATTAGGCCTACAACCATGATGAAGGAAGAGAGAAAGTAGATTTCAGGTACATGCATTTTATTAATAAAGCTAAAGTCAAAACAGTCTTTTAAATCTTGATGTTGGCACATGCCCTGTGCACGCAACCAAAATTATGTTTTGATGATAGAGAATAAGAGGACATACTCAGGGTCATTATCTGTATGTTCTTCCAGAAAAACTAAGTGGCATTGTTTTGTAATGCTTTACTTCACCAATACATGTATGCTTTGAATGTTTTTAACTCAACATATCAAAAGTTAAAGTGACAAGAATTTATGATGTATTCCATTCAAGGATGACCTTAATAAAGTTTGAAAACTAATCTTCAGAATCTCTGTATCCTTGGGATGCCACTCTACTTAAGGAAATAAATCTCTGATGAAATTTAGCCTGGTATAACAGAGAAAAGCCCTAATATGGATTACTTTTGGAGCAGTTTGCCATATTTTATTCTCCTTTCCTCTGTCATGATCAAACCCTGAGAGTACCATCATTTTCCATTACAGCTATTTAAACAATAAATTAATTTATACAAATGTGCTAATAATTTTCTTTCTCTGTTAATATAATTACTTTTGAACAGGGTCGTTCTGGAGATATAGTGGTTCATATCACACGAATGACAGTAACAGGGAATTTACACTTTCCACATTACACTGGGTCATGTAATACTTTGGTTCTTCTCAAAATGTGTCCCATAAAGAACAGTTACTCTGAATTTACAACTGGCTCTTTTCTAACCATTAAGTTAAATGGCAGTTGTTTTGTTTTTCTCAGCCCTTGGTTTGTCTCTCAAGACTTTCTCATAATTTACCTTCTTGTAAATACAGACATGCAGAAACACAAATGACTATTAAACATGCAACTAAGTATTAAACTTTATACTAATTAGGAAATAAAATAAAACTATAACAGATATATGACACTTAAAATATTTTTAAGGAAAGATACAGTTGACCCTTGAACCACATGGGTTTGAACTGTGCAGGTCCACTTACACACAGATTTTTTTTTTTCAATAGTAAATACTTCAGTACTACAAAATCCCTGCTTGATTGAATCTGAGGATGCAGAGGCTCAGATAAGGAGGAATCATTTATGTGGAGAAACCTTAAATACAGAGGGCCAACTATAAGTTGGATTTTTGACTGCTTCGGAGGCTGGTGCCACTAACCCTTTGCTCAAGGGTCAACTGTACTTTCATTGTAACTGAATAGAATATATACTGGTAAATGTCTACTGAAGATACACTTTTCTTCCTCCTTAGTAAAAACTTTTTTCTGAATTTTTATGGATAACAATGCATCTGTTAGGAAACGTTTTTATTTAAAATTTTAACCTTTATGATGTATAATTGATGTACAAAAAATTGCATGCATTTAATGTATTCATCTTGCTGAGTTTGGACATATGCATACACTGGTGATATTTCACCACAATTAAGATACTAAACACATCCATCTCCTCCAAAAACTTCCTTCTGTTTGTGTGTATGTGTGGTAAGAACACTTAATGTGACATCTATCTTATTTTAAAGTGCACAATAGTATATGGTTAACTATAGGTACTATGTTGTACAGTAGATTGCATCTGGGTTTGGTCATGTGATGTAGTTCTAGCAAATGATGTGAAGGTGATTGTGGTGATGAGATTTCAGATAAGGCTGTTAAAGACAATGTACCAGCAAAATTTCCTAGAAAGTGCTTTCTCTTTGCCCTTCCTTTCTTCCTTGTTTCTTTCTGAAAATTGGATCACAAGTATGGCGTGAGAGCATCTTTCTTATACTTGAGTATTAAAATCAGCAAATCATAGGATGCTGGCACAATGAGATAGAAAGAGACTGAGTCTCTGATATCATGGAAGAGCTACAGAAGCCTTGTACTACCTACTTCTGGACTTCTTTTATATAAAAATTAAGCATTTATTGTATTCATTCACTTTTATTTTAGGCTTTTTGTTTTATGCAGTTGCCTAATTCAAATGCATGCACTAATTCTGGGGAAATAGATTAAACAATCTCACTGGTTGTTTTGTTTCTGCATTTAGGACAATTACTCAAATGTTTTGAAATACTTAAACATTGTGCATTTTAATTACCTTTATGCAAAATATAAGGTTTTTCTCTTTAGCTTCTTAGTTTATGGACTTTTTTCTTCCACTTTATTAAGATAACTTACATATAACATTGTTCATTGTTTAAGGTGTACAACATGTTGATTTGATACACTTATATATTGAAAAATGATTACCACTACAGCATTTATTAACACCTGCATCACAATACATAGTCACCATTTCCTTTTTTTTGTGGTGAGAATATTTAAGATCTACTCTTTCAACAGCTAGAGTATATTCATTATGCTGTGCATCAGATCCCCAGACCTTATTCATCTTTTAGCTGAAACTTTATACTCTTTGACCAATATCTCCTCTTTTTGCCCAACCCCCTGCCTCTGGTAACTACCATTTTAGTCTGTTTCTATGAAGTTGACTTTTTAAAAATTTGTATATAAGTGATAGCATACAGAGTTTCCCTTTCTCTGTCTGACTTGTTTCCCTTAGCATAGTGACCTCAAAGTCCATTTATATAGTTGAAAATGACAGGATGTCCTTTTTTCACATGGCTAAATAATATTCCATTGCATATGTGTATACCATATCTTTTTCATCTGCTTATCCATTGACTGGCACTTAGGTTGTTTCCATATCTTGGATATTGGGAGAAAAATGCAGCAATAAACATGGGAGAGCAGATATTTATCTAATATTCCCTTTTCATATTTTTTAATCTATACCCAGAAGTAGAATTGCTGGATCATATGATAGTTCTATTTTTAATTTTTTGAGGAACCACTCAAAAAGTGGTTTTGAGGAACCACTCTGTTTTTCAGAGTGGCTGAACAAATTTACATTTCCACAAACAATGAAACAGTATTCCCTTTTCTCATCAGTATTGCTATTTCTTGCCTTTTTGATGATATCCATTCTAAAAGGTATGAGGAAATATCTCATTGTGGTTTTGATTTGCAGTTCCTTGATGATTAGTGATGTTGAGTACCTTTTTGTGTACTTGTCTGTTTGTATATCTTTTTTGGAAAAATTTCAGTTCAGTACCTCTGCACATTTTTAAACAGGAGCAATATACACATTAGACCAGATGGACTTAACAGATATTTATAGAACATTCCATCCAACAGCAACAGAATACATGTTCTTCTTAAGTGCATACAGCATATTCTTCAGGATAGATCATATGTTTTGCCACAAAACAAATCTTAAATTTAAGAATTTTGAAATCATATGAAGCATCATTTCTGTACACAGTGGTATGAAAGTAGAAAACAGTTACAAGAAGAAAACTAGAAAATTCACAAAAATATAAAGGTTAAACAACATGCTTATAAACAATGAGTCAAAGAAGAAATCAAAAGAAAAATTCAAAAATATCTTGAAACAAATGAAAATGAAAACATGACATACCAAAATGTATGAAATGCAGCAAAAGCATTTCTAAGAGAGATATTTATAGCAACAAATAGCTTCATTAATAAAAAAGAAGAATCTTGATTTGTCTTCTTCCCTCATACTCACATCCAAATAATGAGAATTCTTCTGGCTTCTCCTTGTAATACATTCAGATACCAATCCTTCACTACTATGTCTCTTGCTACCATCCTAATCTAACCCCACAGCACCTAAATTTCTCTCCTAGGCCAATGCAATAAAATTCTAAGGGATCTTCCTTCTCTTACTCCTTCATTCTCCTCTCCATAGAGCAGCTAGAGGAAGAGGCTGGAGATGATGGGATTTTTAAAAGCTCCCCCCAACAATATATCTGCTTTTATTTTTATTTGATTGCCTCTTCTTCAATTGTATTTTATTTGTCTTTTGCCTCTCTCCCTCTCTAGTTATTAGCATGCTCTTACAGAGGCTTATTTCTATTGTTTTTGTTGTTGTTGCTGAATCTCAAATACTACTATAGCATCTGACACATAAAGATTTTAATACACTTTTGTTGAATGGATGCATGGATTGTGAAACTTGGAATAAACCTATATGCTTAATATCAGCAAAGTGTTTAAATGAATTATGGGAAATCCATTCAGTGAACAATTTGCTGCTGTATAAATAATTATGTAGCATATTTTGTTTTATTTTAAATGAAATTTACTTTTAAGAAGAGATTTAGTTTTATTTTTAAAAGTTGTAAAGGTAGTACAGAGAGTTCTCATGTAACCCAAACACAGTTTTAGCGGTTATTAACATTATTACATTTGTATGGTACATTTCTTACAAATAATGGATGAATATAAATACATTATTATTAGCTAAGCATATTTTATTCAGATTTCCTTAAATTTTACCTAATATCTTTTTCACTCCTAGATCCCATCCAGAATATCACATTATTCATAATTTTCTATCATTCGTCATTCCATCATTCAAGTTCATTCATCATTTCTCTTTCAGGTCCTCTTGGCTGTGCAAGTTTTCCAGATGTTCCTTGTTTTTGATGACCTTGACAGCTTTGAAGAGCACTGGCCAGGTATTTTATAGAATGACCTTCTATTGAGATTTTTCTGATATTTTTTCTTACCGTGAATCAAAGGTTATAGCGTTTGGGAGGTAGAACATAGAGGTAAAGTGCCATTTTCATCACATAATACCAAAGGCACATACTATCAACATGACTTACAACAGTTGGTGATGACCTTGAGCACTTGGCAAACATAGTGTTTGTCAAGCTTCTTTGTTGTAAAGGGACTCTTGTTTACCTCTGTCATGCTGTACTCCTTAGAAGGAAATTACTATGCTTAGCCCACAGGTGAGGAGTAGGGAATTATGTTCTGCCTCCTTGAAGACAGAATATCTATGTAAATTATTTAGAATTTTTCTACATCATTTTTACCCTCATTTTTATTCAGGTTATTTATTTATATCAGTATGGACTCGTGTACTTATTCTACATTTTGGGTTATAATTAAATGTAACTTTATTTTGTCATTCAAATTACTGAAGAGCTTTGAATTTTGGGAGGTTTTTCAGTTGTCTCCTGTGTCATTTGGCATACTACAACCATTGTGGGTGTTATTTTGCATACTTCCTTACTTTCTGATATTATGAGTTCTCCTAGCTCATGTATATTTCATAATATCAGTCATTTCTCTTAGGAGCATGGGTTTTTAAAATTGGAGAGTGGTGTTAGAAACCAAGACATAGGTGCTAGGTGTGCTTCTTGCCTATTGTCATTGCTTTCAGTTTTCCTCAACTGACAGAGCAAGGAAATATATGCTCTATACTAACATATATATATGCATGTATATCTATCAATATATGTGTATGTTATGGACTGTGTTTATATTAAGCTAAACTTGATCTCATAATGACGTCTCAAACTCTAATGTATCCGTTATCAAATGAGTCATTCTAGTTCCCCTCTCCTTGCTTATCTGCAATTTCCCACTCTAACAGTGAGAAAACTGGCTTCAGTTGTCTGCCATCCATTTACTTAATTGTTCAGTTCCAGTATATATTTGTAGTAGTACCAGAATTGTTAACCAATATCCTCTGGGGTTTAACTTTATCAGCTAGTGTACCTTGCTTATATACAGTTTATTTTGTCTTTAATTTTAGATAGTCCACTCATTTCCAAACTTAGATCAGTGCCTGTTTTCCCTACCCAGTTCTGTGAGATTTCTTCATACATTTGTGTTATATTTGGATTCTTGCTTACCTCATATTGTGAATTAGGAAGTGTTCTCTCTGCTTCTATTTTCTAGAAGAAGTTATGGAGAATTGGTATAATTATTTTCTTAAATGTTCTTTAAATCATTTGTAAAACAATCTGTGCCTGATTATTTCTTTTTAGAGGGCTTATTAGTTATTGAATCAATTTCCTCAATAGATATAGGCCTATTAAAGTTATGTATGTTTCCTTGCATGCTTTTTGGTAGCATGAGTCCTTCACATAATTGGTCTATTTTATCTAAGATATCAAATTTGTGGATATTGTGTTGTGTATAGTGTTCCTTACCTCCTTAACAATTTTAATAAATAGAAAATATACTAAAGATAAATACTTTGAGGTGGAAACTCCATTCTCTCTCATTTTTGCTTGCAGTTGATGCAAATGAAGTGACTGACAAAAGCATTCCTGTTGGGTAATTAAAAAAAAAACAACTAAAATTTAATTTGGGTTCTAAAACACATTTTAGTCACCAGTAATACTAAGAAAGATTATCAAGTCATATATAAATGTTCACTCTTCCAATCGTGTAAAAATTAATGGGATTTACAAATTAAAGCAAAAGTCTTTCAAAGGTCTTTCTGGCTTTCAAGTAAGGAAGTAGTCACAAGAAATTAAAAGTTCAAAATAAATTTTAAATCCCTTATTGAATATACGGAATATCAATATGGAAATCCAGCTAAATTGCCTTTCTTCAGGAACTAAGCATATATTGTATAATTAGAGTGATGTAATGTGCTACCATGGTAACACAGGAGTTTATATTTTGCAGCTGAATTTCTAAATTGAAATAATAAAACTCATCAATCATTTTTATTTTCACAAAGTGGTCAATAGGATCCTTACATTTCACATTTGCATGTAGTATAAAACATACATTCATATGTGTGGCAAAAGGTATTATTGCATTTTTGTTAAGTATAGACATCATAAACCATAAGAACACTCAATTCAGTACTCAGATTTCCTTGGTTAAATTTAGAACCATCTCTACATGAATGTATGACAATTTATGTTTTTAAACATACAGCTGTCTATAGAAATAAAAGGATTATAATTTATTGTGCATTTACTCTGAGCATAATTATCTTACATATTTGAGATGTTATATTTAATTTCATCAGAAAAGTTTTTTTTAGGTATTATTATCTCTATTTTCCTGGTTTAAATGGGTATGACACTTGCCAAATCCACACAATTAATAAATTTATGAGCTATGCTTTAAATTCAGGTATTCTTGATCTCAGGCCCAAATATAAATCACTGTACAGTACCATCTATTATAATAGGTTTTCCAAATACATAAAATAGGAATTTGAAAGTTATACATTGTAATATTATGATATATCCCTGAGAAAGTTGTTACAGGTAAGCATATAATGAATATGAAATTTGTTATTAAAATGTGGAAGATAATTTTTTATAAAGTAAAGCATTACTCTCTTTTATAAATGTAGATTCATATAGAAGATTCATTTATAGAAGACTATGCCTATACCCATCAAAATCTGTGCTGCATTCTTAGCTTTACCACTTAACATCTAGGTGACATGAGACAATTTATTCAAGTGTTTTTTTTCCTAGTTTTATTAAAAACAAAATAAATATAATAAAAGTATATTGATTATGGGTTTGTTGGGAGGTGTATTAAGGTTATCCAGAGAAACAGAACCAATAGAGTGGATGGATGGATGGATGAATGGATGAGTGGATGGATGGATGGATAGATAGATAGATAAACATATAGATATAAGAAGATTTATTATAGGAATTGGCTCAGGTGATTATGGAGACCAGAAAGTCCCATGCTCTGACACCTGCACTCTTGAGAACCAGGAAAGCCAGTGATGTAATTCAGTATGAGTTTGAAGGATCAGAACCAGGAGCACTGATGTCAAAGTGCAGGAGGAGATGTGTGTCCCAGCTCAAGAAAAGAAAGCAAATTCACTCACCTTTCTGTTCTATTCTGACCCTCATTGGATTGGATGCTGCCCAACCATATTGGTGAGGATGTATTTGGTTATCTTCTTTACTCAGATTCAAAGACCCTCACAGACACAATCAGAAATAATGATTTTACAGCTGTCTGGGCATCCCTTAGCCCAATCAAGTTGACATGTTAAATTAACCATCACAGGTGAATTAAGTGAATTAATGCATATAAATTACTTTTGAAATTGCTTGCTGCTAAATAAGCAATAATAAATATAACTGTTATCTACAACACATGCTATCAGATTTCTTGAGTTGGGATCATAAAAAGTTAATCCGTGAGTTTTGTGGATTTGCTGTAAGAAATGTTTGATGTATTACTTCACTAATGTGATTTGACATAAGGATTCCTGTTGATTATTTACACAGACTTACTGGGAAATATGGAGGATAATTAATATAATGAGTGACATCATCAAGCAGCAATAATTTAGCTGGAATCACAATAGTAGATGTAGTCTAGGAATAAGAAGTATGAATTTTACAAATGTAAATTTGTCTTTATATAATACAAGGAATGTCCCATATAATGGCCTGAATTACCATACCACTGTACTCTTTACTATCAAAAGATTACTTTTCAGGAGTAGCATTATATTTATTATTTTATATTAGCTATTAATAAAATGTATCATATTTGCAAGATCTGACTTGAAGAGAACAGATCATACTTTTCATATATTTTAGTTCTGACGTGGCTAACAGCATGATCTATCATCCCATCTTATGTGAGAGAGCAAGTTACTCCATAAAATATTGGCAGTGTTTGAGTAGAGGATTTTGATGCACAGATGAAGATAATTAGAAAAAAGTAATTAGTAATTAATAATTAATTATAATTAGTAATTAAAAGCTGTTTGGACCAAAATCTTGTTACCAGAAAAGGAAGGCATCAGACAGGAGAAATAAACCACTCACATAATATTTCTGAGCCTCGGTATTTGCATATACCCCCACTACACATATAATTTCAGGGCCTCAGCAATCATGGTGAATGAGGGCTTTTATTTCTACCAACTAACTAGTTTTAAAAACTTTACCAGACAACCTCTCTTTTTCCTATTGAAAAGAGAAACAACACATTTCCCCTGGTGATCCTCTTGATTAAGTATTTACTATGTTACAGATAATGGCATATGGGTTGGAGAGGATAAACTAAACATAAACAGAGTGGTACCTTCTTCCTTTTCAGCAACTGCTTTACTTCCTTCTTAGACTTTATGACATTATATCCTAAATATTTATTATTCTTTGTCTCTAGATTCTCAACACATACTCATTCTTCACATTTTAATATTTATGTACTCTCAGTGAGGCTCTGCATCCCTAACCCACTTCCACTGGTTGTCTCCAACTAGTTTGTTTTCTCATTTGCCTAGCATTATTTGTATTAACATTTTCAAAGCATCATGACCTTTGAATTTTTTGTTGTTGTTTATTGAAGATAGTTGACTTAAATATTAGGTTCAGGTACAACATAGTGATTCAGTATACATTATGCACCATAAAATGTTATTACTGTATTATTGACTATATTCCCTGTGCTGTACATTACATTCCTGTGACTTATTTATTTTATAACTGGTAGTTTGTACCTCTTAATCCCCTTCACCTGTCTGGCCCATCCTTCCACCCTCCTCTGCTCTGGCAACCACAAGTTTGTTCTCTTTATCCATTCATCTGTTGATGGACACTTAGATTGCTTCTATATCTTGGCTATTGTAAATAATGTTGTGATGAACATTGGGGTGCACGTATCTTTTTGAATTAGTGTTTTTGTTTACTTCAGATCCAGAAGTGAAATAGCTGGATCATATAGTAGTTCTATTTTTAATTTTTTGAGGACCCTCTGAACTGTTTTCCATAGCGACTGTACCAATTTACATTCCCACGAATAGTTTCCTTTTGTCTACATCCTCACCAAAACTTATAGTTTGCCTTTTTGATAATAGCCATTCGGATAGGTGTGAGGTGATATCTCATTACAGTTTTGTTTGCATTACCTGATGATTAACAATGTTAAGCATGTTTTCATGTGCCTGTTGACCACCTGTATGTCTTCTTTGAAAAGTGCCTATTCAGGTCCACTGCCTATGTTTTTAATTGGATTTTTTTTATTGATATGGAGTTATATGTGTTCTTTATATATTTGGGGTATAAACACTTCATTGGACATATAAGTTGCAAATTTCTTTTATCATTCAGTAGGTTACCTTTTGTTTGTTGATGGTATTCTTCACTGTGCAAAAATTTTAATTTCCATTTGTTAATTTTTTCTGTTGTTGCCCTTGCCTGAGGAGATATATCCAAAATGTACTGATAAGACCAATGTCAAGGAGTGTACTTACTGTGTTTTTATCTAGGAATTTTATGGTTTCAGGTCTTACATTTATGTCTTTAATCCATTTTGAGTTTATTTTTGTATATTGTGTGTGAAAATGGTCTAGTTTCATTCTTTCACATGTAGCTGTCCAGTTTTCTCATCACTACTTATTGAAGAGACTCTTTTCCCCATTGTATTTGCCTCCTTTGTTGTAGATTAATTGACCATATGTGTTTGGGTTTATCTCTGCCCTCTCTGTTCTGTTTCATTGAGCTGTGTGTCTGTTTTTGTGCTGGTACCATACTGGTTTGATTACTATAGCTTTGTAGTATAGTTTGAAGTCAGGGAGTATAATGTTCCAGCTTTGTTCTTTTTTCTAAAGAGTGCTTTAGATATTCAGGCTTTTTGTGGCTCCATATAAATTTGGGGTTTATTTGTTCTAGTTCTGTGAAAAATGCCATGAGTATTTTGCTAGAGATTGCACTGAATCTATAGATTGCTTTGGGTAGTATGGACATTTTATCAATACAGTTGACCCTTGAACAACAACAGTTTGAACCATGTGGGTCTACTTCTACACAGAATTTTTTCAATAGTACATACTATAGTACTACACAATCTACAGTTGGTTGAATCTATGGACGTGGAACCATAGGTACAGAGGGCCAACTGTAAAGTTATACAGGGATTTTTGACTGCATGGGTGGTTGGTGCCCCTAACTCCCATATAGCTCAAGGGTCAACTGTATTAAATTTTCTGATCCATGAGCACAGTAGATCTTTCCATTTATTTGTGTCATCTTTAATTTCTTTCATCAATGTCTTATAGTTTTTAGGGTACAGGTCTTTCACCTCCTTGGTTAAATTTATTGCTAGGCATTTTATTCTTTTTGATGTGGTTGTAAATGGGATTGTTTTCTTCATTTCTCTTTCTGATAATTCACTGTTAGTGTATGGATATGCACCAGATTTCTGTATATTGTCTCTTGCAACTTTACTGAATTCATTTATTTGTTATAACAGTCTTTGGAAGGAATGTATAGGGTTTTTAATTTATAGTATCATCTCATCTGCAAAGAGTGATAATTTTGCTTCCTCTCTTCCAATTTGTATGGCTGTTATACAAATTGCCTGATTGCTTGCCTGATTGCTGTGCAATCTTGCCTGATTGCTGTGACTAAGACTTCCAAACTCATTCTACGAGGCTAGCATTGCCCTGACACCAAAACCAAACAAAGATACTATAAAACAAAAGAAAATTACAGGCCAGTATCCCTGATGGACATAGACAAAAAAAATCCTCAAAAAATATTAGCAAACCAATGAAGGGGGCTTGTCCTCTCAACACTGATCCGCAGGGACAGGGTGCCCAATGGGGGATTTGAATACCTTTCTCCTAATAAAGGATTTCCGAGTTTGTGATACCCCTTTTTGCTTGTGGGTTGCCAGTTGGAAGTGTGGGTCCTGACTATATTGCATCTCTGCCACTCCTACTCATCTCAGTGTGTTGTTTCTTTATATCCTTAATTGTAAAAGAGGTGTTCTGCTAGTTTTTTAGGTTGTTCTGAGAGAGTCGGTCTATATGCGGTTTTAGTTTTGCTGTGTCTATGGGAGGAGTTGGGCTTAGGATCATTCTACTCCACCATCTTGATCCTGCCCTTTGAATTTAATTATTGACAATTATATATACACACACGTGTGTGTGAGAGAGAGAGACAAAGCTTGTTGTTTCTATTTAATCCAGAGAGTTTTGAAATTCACCATTATTAGTTAACTCAATTTATGTATAATTTGTTAAATACTAAATACTTGTATACTAAGAGTACTATGTTAAATAGTGAAATGGAGATTATAAAGTAAAGGAGAAAATTAAAACCCACATAGATCTTGGAGTAAGGTAGGCCTGGCTTTAAATATCAGGTTTGAAAATAGACATGTAATTTGAGTCCTTTTCACCACCTGCCCATTTACTGCTATGATACAAAGCACAGTCATCTCAAACCTGGATTCTTACAACAGCCTCTTATAGCTCTTCCTGCTTTAGTGCCTGCCCCCTAGGTTCATTTTCAACACTGCATCCAGGATGATTCTTTAAAACAAAGTCAGGGCTTCCCTGGTGGCACAGTAGTTGGGAGTCCGTCTGTTGATGCAGGGGACACAGGTTCGTGCCCCAGTCCAGGAGGGTCCCACATGCCGCAGAGAGGCTGAGCCCATGAGCCATGGCCGCTGAGCCTGCGATTCCAGAGCCTGTGCTCCGCAACGGGAGAGGCCCACGTACCGCAAAAAAAAAAAAAAAAAAAAGATCTTTTTTCTCCTCTAAAGAAAATACTACAGTGGGGAATACTTCTCACTCACAATAAATGCGAAAATTCTTGGAATGGTTTATTAGGTTCTACAAACTGTGCTTTCCACACTCCACCCCTAACTCTTTGATCTCATCGCTTACTACTTTTTCCTGAGTCTCCCTCAGGCCCCTCACCTACTTCAGATCTTAACTCAAATGACACTGTTTCACAGAGCATCTCCTAGCTACACTATCTAAATTGAGATTACTCTCATATACTACCTGTGCCATTTCCCTGTTTTACTTTTTAGAGCTTATCAACATCTATATTATACATTGTATTTATTAATACTGATATTTTCTTTATATTGCCACTAGAATGTACGCCACATGAGCTTTTGTTCTGTTTTATTGCTTTATTCCCCAAGCCTAGCCTAGTAGGCACTCAAGAATAATTTTTGAATAAAAGAATAAATGAATTGCAGTGCTGCTAATTTTTAGATATGTGATGTCAAATTCTTCTCAATAATCTGAGCCTCAGAATCTTCATCTTTTTAAAGACCATAATATTATAATAATCATAATATCACTGTGAAGATTATGTATAATTCACCAAGGGCTTAGTGTAGAGTAAATGATGGTTTTATTGGTAGCAATCATTACTATTACTGGCTATTATTATGTCACTACTACTAATTATTATTCTATTACTAGTTATTATAATAATCTAGTTGATTTTTAGCTACCTTTTTGTTTGAAACAATTACAGTAAAGAAATACCCTCAAATGAAACCAAATCTGATTTTTAAAGTATGAATAAAATAATATCCATCCTCCTATTGTAAAAATCTAGAAAACCAAACAACTGTTAGATGACAGTTTTCAAACACTGGATGACAGTCAGCAAAGAACTGTGCTCTATCACTAAGAGAAGGAAAACCTAGGAAAGCCCTGGCTTTCTGCCTGGAGACAATCTCTAGGCAGCAAAGCTGAGAAGGGAAAAGAGAGTCCAGCAGTTTTTTCGAGTTGAAAAGACAAAGAACAGAGTTCAAGGAAGCAGACTGAGCAAGAATTTTCAGGGCAAGTGCTGGGAAGGAGTGAGATGCCGAGACAGAGCTTCAAAAATCAGTAAAGCATCCTCTTGAGCTTATATCCACTGGGTGAAATTTCATGAATTCAAGCAAAGAACAAATGCCAGGAAAGAATAATTTCAGGAAAATCATGAACCACACAATTCCTAGAACACATAAAGGTTTATAAATCATTCAAGTTCACACCAGCCAGAGTAGAACAACCTTATGAATATATAGAATGTTCACTAGACATCAGAAAGGTTCACTGCTTAGTAGTAGACTATAGGCTTTATTCCAGAAGTTCCCTGAAAAAAAGTGTATAAATAAGCTTCAAAATGTTCAGCTCATCTGTAGATAACTGCCTGCCAGAACAAAATTAAACTCTTTAATTTTTTTAAGTTCAGCTTTTAAAAATATAAAATTAGAAATCCTTTTTCATCATTAAATTTACTAATCAGACAAATAAGCAAGAAAATATTACACATAAAATGAGAAAAATAGCCAATAAGAGCATGATTCCTAATCATAAATTCATAAGGTATAAATTCATAAAGATTATAAATGTGCTTAGTGATTTAAAGAAAACAATGAATATAATAAGGAGAAAAAGATATTTAAAAAACCCCAAATATCTGAAATAAAACTTTTCTGGATGGTATTATTCACAGAGTGGACACAGTAGATTTAAATAGTAGTGAACTTGAAGATATATCAATGGAAATTATCTAAATTAATCATAGAGAAAAAAAGACTGATTATCTGCCCTATAATTATGCTTAAAACATAATTAACAGCATCAGTGACTTGTAGGACAGTATTAAATGTTCTAGTGCATGTATAATTGGAATTGACAAAGGAAGGTTGAGGAGGGAGGAAGAAAACACATTTGCAAAAGCAATAGCCAAAAATTTTCCAAATTGGATGAAAACTATAAACCCAGAATTCCAATTTAGTCTGTGAATGTCAAGCTGGAAATATATTTTTTTAAAAAAATGAACAAACATACACATCCCAATTCATATCATAAATTATTTCCAGAAAGATACATTATGTATAGAAAATCAGAGGTAAGGAAAACCAAATAATCAATGCTGCTGTATTCAGAAGACAACAGAATGATATATTTGAAGTGCTTAAAGATTAGAGAAAAAGTAAAAACTTTTCTAGAATTCTGTGGTTTAACAAACATATGGTAAAACCATAACATGAAATAGTACTCAGCCATCAAAAGGAACCAACCATTAATAGATGGGACAACTTAAATAAACCTTAAGAGAATTATGGTGTATGAAAGAAGATAATTTCAAGTGAATACTTTAGGATTCCATTTATATAATATTCATAAGATGATATTATTATAGAGAAAGAAAACATATGTGTGGTTGCTAGTGGTTAAAGATGGGGGTAGTTGAGGATGCCTTTAAAGAAATAGGAAAGGGAAAAGGAAAGAAATAGGAAGAAAGGGATTTTAAAAGGGAGCTTTTGATGATAGTAGTTTTGTAACTTAATTGGGGTAGTAGTTACATGAAGCTACACATATAATAAAATTGCATAGATTTATACACACAGAGAAACACACACAAATGTGTGAATATGTAACTGGTGAAATCTGATTATACAAAGTGGATTGTACCAATTGTGTCTTTGATGTTGTACTATACATACACAAGGTATTAACTTTAGAGGAACCCGAGTGAAGATTGTATGTGGCCTTGCTGTCTATTTATTAGTTACTTCCTTTGAATCTATAATTATTAGATATTATAATAAATAGTTTTTGAAAAGTGAGGCACATAGAGATGAAGGATAAAAAAGGGAGCCTAGATTTTTATATGAAAATAAAATATCTTTCAAAATAGTGAAATACCAAATTAAAAAAGTTGACAGGATCTACTATGACCATTAGATCTGAAGTATAAGAAATGTCAAAAGAAGTTATTTAGCTCAAACAAAAATAATATTAAATAAAATCATGGATCTATGCAAAGGAATACAGCTCCAGAGTTGGAAAATATGTGAGTAAATGTAAAAGACATTTTCATATTTTTAATCTCCTTGAAAGATAATTATCTATTTAAAGCAGAAATAACCGTGTGGGATTTAGAGCACAGGTATAAAAAGTCTGTGCCAACCCTAGGACAAAGGATATGAGGATACTGGACAAACTTGGACAAACTGGGACCAACACTAGGATAAAGGATATAAAGGTGCAAAGGAGGAATACTGATAGAAATCTGTAACAATCTCTTCCCTTTAATACACTTTTGCTAAATCTTCCTCCGGTAGACATTGTGGGCAACCTCCCCACCAGTTTTTGGCCACTATATTTTCTGAATTTAAGCAAAATGTATATAAAATAATTTTACTATTAACAGTTTATATGCAAAATTGTTATACTATCAACTTACGTTAATAAATAGGGATGCATCAATTAGAATAATTATATGTATTATAAAAATTCAACTTTAATTGAAATGCTGTATATGTTAATAGTATGCCCTTGAGCTACTCAAGAAACAGTTTTGAGTTTTACATAAGCCGTTGAGGGAGTGTGAAAGTGAAGTCAATAGACTTCTTGAACAAGGGAATTCCGCTCATCAGTATTCCATTTTGCAGTTACTATACTTGAACATAGATTAGAGAAGATTCTTTGTGACTGTTAATCATTAACATTTTTTGTTTTAACGTAAGGTCTAGTGATTCTTCACACTGTGAATTTTATGAGTTGAATGAATATGGACACTGTTGGTACTATATTGTATTAAAAGAATTATCAATAAAAATAATGTTTCAATATTTCTGTGAAAATATATAATCATGACACAATTTGCATAACCTGACTTTGAACCATCAGAGCTGTTTCGGTTGGGTACCACAACAGGTAATTTAGGTTCATATTGGTCACTGCACTCAATTTATACAAATGTTTTGAAACTTTATCATTTGGTGGTCCAGATAGACCACTAAGATAGCTAAACTGAGTAGTTTAGCAGAGTCATAGCTCATTTGTATATGTTTATACTAAGCAACCAGTAATAGAAATGTCAGAGAATAAAAATGGTCACTGCAAGTATACAGGCCTTGTCTGTATGTCAGTTCAGTTGAAAGTGATTTGGAGAGTTCACAAGCTTATTTGATAACAATAAGACTAAAGAACTGAAATAAAGTTTCAGGTCTGTTGCTTATATTTTGTTATTCTGCTCTGATAGAGAGCCATGCAATGGATGTGGTTAGTGGAAGTATAAGTGAGGAAAAGGGTGGTTCTCTTCTGTGCATCTTATCTTAGCGAGTTAGAAATATACAATATGTGATCTCTATGTAAACTATGTTACCTAAATTATTTGAATACCTCATTAATTTAGCAACCCTTTTAAAATGCTTTCTATGCTTCTAGAATATAAAAACACTTGGATTGTTATATTTGGTTTAATCACTTCCCTAATTTCCTGTGCTTTATAGAAAAGTCATAATCCACTGAACCAAGCATGTAAGACCCATCAAACTCTGATTTTGGGTAACTTGTCCCATCATTATCGTTAGTCAACTTTGGCTCTAGCCTTCGTTAGTCATTCTTTCCTTAAGATGATGTTTTTGAAACAGTTTCTTAGCATCCTAGGGTTTTGTTTTGTTTTGTTTCCAAAATGGCAAGGGCTCCATTGAATGGTGGGGTTGGGGTGGGGTGGAGGTGATGAATGGGTGGGATTTGCTTCCCCTCACACCAACCAAAGAGATAGCTTTTTTTCCCCCAAACCCTGTATTTTTTGCTGTTTCATTTCCTGCCCTAATTTTTATTCTGGGCATTCTTTGGGTAAAAAAGAAGATTCTATTTTTAAAATTTAGATTGAAAGTATGCATTCGGTAAATTTCTCCCTTTCTACTTATTCACATCAGCTTATATGTTTTCTACAGTTTTCTCAATCTCTTGAGAGAGTATGGATTTTTTATTTTGAAGATGCATACTTTGTTTTTAGATCGTTTAAAAATGATACATATGTCAGCATGGATCTCTAAGCAATTCATTCATTGCATAAATATTTATTTAATGATAACTAAGTGCAGGCACTGTTCTAGGTGTTGTACATACACCAGTGATTTAAACAAAGACTCTTGCCCTTGGAGACATTATAGTCCAGCAGGAAGAATATGGATACTTCACCATAAGCATAAATAAGTAAATAATATACAGTACTAAGTTAAAAGGAGAAAAGTGCCAGGAATAAAAGAAAAGGTAGAGTAAGGATAAAAGGGAATAGAGCTTATTGGTGTAGAAAGATTGAGGAAAGTTTACAATTTTATGTAGAATAGTCAGGAATAGACCTCATTTAGATGGTGACAGATGAGCAAAGACTTGAGAAAGATAGTCAGGTTAATAATCTGAGGAGAGAACATTACAGGCAAAAAGAACAACCAGAGCAGTTTGGGGGGAGCAGGTTCACTGAGAAGAGTAAGATTACTGGAAAAGGTCATTATCCATCCAATGAAATGAACATTTAGACATATTTTCTGTTTCTTATCTCTACACATAATCATAAATGTTAGTGCTGAAGGGAATCACAGAGATCAAATCTTAAGTGTTTACTTTAGAGGAAGGAAATAGTTCCAAGAGGCTAAGTGACACCTAGTGGCAAAACAGGACTGACTCTAGTTGCTTATTCTATAGCCATTTGATGCTCTGAGGCTTCTAAAATGGTTGAAATGCTTTTTTTTTTTTTTTGGAGTGACAGCTTTTAATAAAGCCTTGGACAAATCTAAGTAAATTGCTTTCACTTGAAGGATACCTGGCTTGCCTATATTTAATGCCAGATCTACTCGATGTTAAATTGTTGTTTTATTTGCAATAAAGAGCAGGTGGATATGTGAAATCCGTCATGGACCTGAGTCCCCTGCGACCTATAAAAAGCCCTGTGCGCTGGAGGCACCGTGTTAAAGCGAGTTCTGATCACTGTCTTTAAATTATCCAATGTACCCATGCTCAGAAGGAGTAACAGCTTATTTTTTAACGCAATCTCTTGTAAAACATTTGATTCCCATACTGATTTTTTTTTTTTTTGCTGAAATATAAAGATGTGGCCAGTTTGAAATGATAAAACATGAGTGTAGCTACTAACATCTGGTGTTATTTTCGGAGGAAAACATACATTTATATGAGTACCTTTCCTCATTGCATAGGAGAAGAACTACACATGCGTTAGTCTTATTAAATATCATCATTGTTGACATGTTGAAAACAACAAAGAAGAATACTTACAAATCCAGTAAGGAGCTAATGTATATAATTGGTTGCTATATGTTATGAACAATAACAAGTAGAAAGTACGTGAATTATATAGAAAAGGTATATAATGTCACGCATTTCTGAAAATATATGTCAGCATAAAATAGATACAAGTAATATGGAAAAACCCAACAATGTAACAGATATTTTCATTTTTACAGTGAATAGCCATATATTTTTCCCATTTAATAATTATTTTCTTCTATAATGAATCTTTTTAAGTAAATGATAATACTAATATCCAACTGAAAGTTAAAATTTAACCTCTCAAATGAAAAAGTAGGTAAGAGATAAAACTATTAAAAAGAGGTTAAATTCTTAGTAGACATATTTTTTGTGGATGATAGAAGAGTATTACACATCACCAGAAACATAAGAACATTTAATGCCTTCATTAAACAAGTTTAATAAGCTTGAACTTTTAGTGTCTGCAAGGCCAAATGATGAGTCTACCTACACTCTCATCACCCTGTACAGCTACCAGATGCAAGTTGAAAAAATTCTCAGAACTATATCAAAGTGGCAATGGGTTAAAAACATATAAATTCCTAAGAGATAGTAAAATTATCTCTTTTTTAAATTATTCAATACCATATAAACAGTCTGTCAACAGAATGGTATGCCTGAGGAAGAGTTAAGCATAATAGGGAGTATTCATTAGGATCAAATGTAAGTTCGCGATATTTATTTAGAACCCATTCTCTCATAGAAAAGTGAATTTACAAACTATCATATTGATTAATTAATATAGATAAGTGTAATAGATTTAACTTTATATAATACAGGGCTTGGTCCTGTGGATAAAAGTGATGAATAATATCTTGTCTCTGCTTTCCAGAAATCGGGAAGAATGTAGTGAAAGCTATACGTACAAAGTAATCACAGTAATACATTTTAAATGTTTTAATAGATATTTAAGTCAAATTCCTAGAGTACTGCAGTTGAATTAACAGTCTGCAAATGTTTTATGATAATGATAAAAAGAACAACAGACAACAGATAAAAACAACAACAATCTTTACAATAGGTAAAGATTTCAGTGGTTGAAACTTTTCCCTCACGGTCTATTTCCTGCTCCACTTGTCAGTAAGAAGATCTATGTGAGATTACATGTGATAAAATTTAGGCACAAATTAAAGGCGAAGAAGACAGTTCCAGCAAGTATGAAAAATTTGCCATTCCTTTTTTTCAGATAAAAAAATGTAATATAAATTTATACTAGCATCAGTTGTTTCTTCAATGTTTTGTAATCAAAGGAATATGGTCCCTTAAAAGCACAAAATATGTCTTCATGATAATTTTAAACAGTTACATTTTTATTTTTTATTTGACACTCTACTAAAAAATACTTATAAAATAAATCTGTACTACTATAGCTTCAAAAGTGTCCTACATACCGAATTATTAGGCTGTTAAAAAGGATGTACTTCATGATTAGATGTATTTTCATTCAAAGCGTCAGTTTATCCATTTAACTTCCAATGTTATGTTAAGATCTTTAACAAACATAAAAATTACTGAGCTACCAACTATTACAGCACCTTTTATTTTGATTCCTATTATAATTCTGTTTTGTAATTCTCAGTAAAATTTTCTAATTCTATGTCTGAATTGTTAATATTATTGCAATCTCATCACCTGTGATTTCATTTTTAACTGAAGAGATTCCAGTAAAAAAATCAATAATGTATAAAACACATGCATTTTGAATATATCTTCAAAATATTATAATACTAGATAGTAAGTTAAAATTTACTGTAATTTTAGGCTTTGTTATTTCATGTAAAATATGTCCATATTTACTGTTTTGTTTTCTAAAACCATATTTCAGTATTTCCATTGCTTAACCCTCAGTTAGGATTCTTTGATTATAGGAAACAAAGAAATCAAACTCCCATTAGCAAAAGCGCGTTTTCTTCCCCCTGACTTGGGAAGACTAGAAATAATGTGTTTTTAAGCAAAACTTGATGCAGGTACTTAGAGAAATTATCAAAATCCATTCTTCCTGTTTTCCTTTCTCTCTTCCACTTCTCAGTGTGCTGAGAAAAATGTGGTTGATAATTCCTGATTCTCATTCAGCAGGCTGTATTATCCAAATCTGCCTTTTCCTTAAGCTCCTAAAATGAAAGAAACATATATCTGGGGAAGAATAAAGATCTGTCTTAATTTAACAAATGCACAACAGAATGTGATAACTGAATGTCCTGGAACACATTCTCGAACTTATGGCTGGGAAAGAAATATACTAGGAAGGCAGCCCCACCCCATTCACATGAATAGGTGGGAGGAAGGAACAGTTACACAAAGAAGGAAGGAGGGAGTCTCTGAACAGACAAAATCAACTCTGTTATATTAAAATATAAACTTCAAAAAGTTAGAAGCATGAATGATAAGAATAAAAAATAAACCTGTCAACCATTTATTAACTAAATCGTTAATTAGGAGACTAATGAGATGGTATAGCTGATTCAAATATCACTTGAAGAACTGAGATACATATAAGTACATTAAAGTGGCATGCAGAAATAAGGTGTTTTTAATAAAGAAATTTACAGTTAATACTGTTATCTTTTCTACTAGAAAAGAGACATTTACATTACATTACTATTAGGCCTATAATCAGTTGCTTTGCTACAAGTAAATATCAATGAATAGAAAATCAGACCAAGGTACATATGAGATAATCCTCATATGGACCTATTAGATAACACCCAGCACAACTGAAAGAACAATGCACAATCCCATTGACCTGTTTCCAAATCTGGATATTTTTTTCTTAACAGGTGAAATATGTAAAACACATAATTTGGAGTCGAGGCTTTCTTTTTCTAAACTTGGCTTATTACTTTAGACCAGGCACTGAATTTCTCTGATATCTTGTTCTTCACATCTAAAATCTGTCTACCAAACTTCAAATACATTGTTTCATACAAAGAACAGTTATTTTAAACTACGGTATACATAAACTTATTATCATTATACAAAACAACTTTAGTGCTCTTCTATTCCAACTCTACTCAGACCTAAACAACAGATACATTTTGGTAACCATTATGTTTCAGGTACTACACTATGCTAGAAATACACAAGTGGTTAAAGTATGAGATCTTCTCTAAGTAATGTGAGGTCAATTATAAAGAAAAATGTGTAAACGAGTATTATGTTATAGAATTGCAAGTGCTATAAAGAAATCTATGTAATAATTTTCAAATGGGATTGAAGCTGGAAATTGGACATCATCAGTGCTATCTCAGTGTTTCAAGGTGAGGGATAAGTACTGATGGGGACTGACCCCTGAACTCAGGAAAACAGATATGTGTGGTAATAAATGTAGACAACCCTTAGCTCTCGTTATCTGTCTTCCTTGTTAGATGGTAAATTTTGAGGACAAGCAATCATGTGTCTTTTTTTTTTCAGTGAAACATCTCAAGACTAAGTGTTATGATAGCAAGTAGGTGCTCAATATTGTTCAATGAATGGGTTATAGCAAAAAGATCAACATAATCAGCAACACTCATTTTATAGCTTAGTGTTCAATAATATTTAGTGATTCAAACTGAAAGTGAAACAAAACCTTACTGTATACAATAGGAGTTATATATACTTAAAAATATAGTGAGAACATCCCAAAGAGTTATAATTAAAAAAAAAATTAAGGGATTAAGTATAGCATGATTTATACTACATATTCAAAGATGCACATGTTATACTATTAACAATATATTTTAAAAACAATATTCAGTGTGGTAGATTTATTCCATAAGGAATGAATCAAATTTATTTCTCACTTTCCATCACCAGGTAACAAATAGCCCTCAGATGCTTGTCAAAATCCTAAACCAAACATCTTAACTGGTGGAAACTATTTTTAAAAAATTACGGGATACTATCTCCAGTTTCATGGCCTGACTTGATTTGATGGAAACAAAAATCACCTGGAAATGATTTTTTCCAGCTGGGAACATCTTTCAACACAGTTCTTTTCCCTTCCCTGTCAGATCTCATTTTATTCCTATATCCTTAAACACTTCAGTAACTTTTTTGCTCTGTTTCCATTTATGAGCATGCCAGTGACATCCACAAGTTTCTTCTCATCTCACTTTTGATGTTCCTATATAATTTTATGCCTCATCTTTTTCAGCAAGCACAGGGAATACTTTCAAATACTTTTTTATATCTTCCTCAACTTCAAATTGGCAAAATGTATTGTGCAGTGAGGGATATTCTACTTAAATTAGAAATTCATTTTATTTGATGTTCTAACCATTAGTTTTAAGTGCCTTAATTATTTTACCCTTTTTCTGTAAAATTTTAATAAATGTAGGTATGTATTTTTATAAGAATTATTTGCTTTCTTATGATTATTTATCTCTTATAAGTTGAGATCATTATTACAGCATCTTAATTCACTGTTGCACATAACTCGCCAACATTCTAATAAAATAAAGCAAATGAAATGTAAATTGGTATAACTTTTAAAGCTCTAAACATTGTGTTTGTTGGAGACAGATTTTTTCTTTTAGTTTCTGTAGTCTTGCTTTCAGACAGAATTAAATATTCTTAGACCTGAATTTAATTTAATACTCATTTTCTGCTTTTGGTACTGTTATATTAGGCCATTGCCTAATGAGAACAAAATTATTTTCATTTTTATTCTTTAAATCATTTTGTATATTCCAAACCAGAAAAACATCTTAAGGAAATTATCAAACTTCCTCTTGTGTTTTTTGTACACAATAGAAATATATGTGTTATTATTCATCATTCATAAATCAGTGCAGTCTTTAGATTTTTCCCTATGAAATGTTGATAATGCATTTGACTAAAGAAGCAATAGAGATATATCATCTGTTTTCATTGCTGAGAAAATGAAAACAATATCTACAAAAATAATTAAAATATTTTATAAATTAAAATATTTTATAAATCAAAATGTCTTTGGCTGTCAACAAAAAAGAAGAGGAGGATTTACATATAAACTTCATTTATAAGTAGAGTGTCTCACCAAAACCAAGTATATTGCTCGGGAAATATCAAAGTTACAATGTTAAAATATGGCTCTATGTTTCACAGCCATTAGCCCACAACTTTGATATTTTAAATTAGTAGCTTAATAACATTTGGTGATTGCCACCCATTGGGTGCAGCTTCCAAAGGGGGCTTGATAAGTAAGGGAGTACTACGACTCTATGGAGAAATTGGGATAAATTGATAGTTGGATGAGGGATTAAAACTAACTTTTGGTGAACTACTTCATAGCTGGGACTGAGCTTACAAAACCTTTTAATCAACTGAAGGCTCCTTGAGGTCACTTTTTTTCCCTCAATTTATATTACTTAGGATACTCATAAAACATATCTACTCTTAATTTGTAAACTTAGGATACTCATAAAATATATCTACTCTTTCTAAATTATAAAATATGTAAGTGATCGGAATTTGAATATGGACAATTTGAAATTTAAATCCAGGCCACTTTGTCTTTTTCTTTTATTCTCGCCTTAAGGATGCCTAATTTATCCAGCTGTCTCAAACCATCTTTCTTGTCTCCATATATCACCCTTAAATTGTTCTTTTACTCGAGGATTGATAGTGTAATAATAGTGAGAGTGCTTTCTTTCCCAGAAACATTTCATTTAAAGGTAAATCCTTGTACTAATGTCATCAGCTGGTAAATGAGGAAGGGCTTAATTTGTTTTGGAGCTTTATATGGCTCTGTTTATTATAGTCACATTTCTTATTGTGGGGCCAACCATCCACTTCATATAGACACCTGAATTTTTATACCATTCTGCTAATAGAATAA
This sequence comes from Leucopleurus acutus, assembly GCF_964270905.1. Taxonomy (NCBI): domain Eukaryota; kingdom Metazoa; phylum Chordata; class Mammalia; order Artiodactyla; family Delphinidae; genus Leucopleurus; species Leucopleurus acutus. The sequence continues at coordinate 56,334,178 of NC_139142.1, forward strand.
TCAATATAGCTAATTAATTTTAATATCAAGTTTTGCATGAGGAAACCATGCATTCAGTTCTGAGCTCCACTAACTTCTACCTTTGTGAACTTTTGAAATTTATTTGAATTCTCAGAGCATCCATTGACTTTGTTGCTTCATGTGTCAAAAGATTCCCTCAAATCGTTGTTTGGGAAATTTGTGACAATATATTCAAAAGTGATACAGTTTATTATGATTAAGGGCACCATGTACACAGGAAAAAGTATACTAGGGAACAAATAAACCTACTATGTACCAGGCATCATTCAAATCTAGGTAGTAGATGCCAAAAATGTCTTTTGATTAAGATGTACCTTAAAACAATATTCCCAGGGATTTAGCATTGAAAGAGCCAGTGTCATCCCCATCCTTCCTTCTCTTCCTTCCTTCCTTTATTCTGTTTTCCTTCCTAACTTCCCACTTTCATTTGACATTTGTAACCTTTCAATAAAAGTCCTAATTAAAATCATATTTAATCATAGCTGAAAAAATAAGTGTGTTCAAGGAAGTATAGTTAATAACCAGAAAATGGACAAGAAAGTTGTTGAACCTTCTCTCCACATATGAAATATAACTTTTATATATATACATGCATATATATACACACACACAAATATATATATATATATGAGCATAAAGATGGATTTCTATTGCTACTTTGACCTATTTATCTTATGTGCTAAAAACACAATAATTGATTTACAATAGGACTATAGAGTATTGTGAGACCTGAAAATGTAATTCCTCTTCATTATTCTTATTTATTAATTTTTTGGTGTAGGCATAGAGAATAATTGTGATAGAATAAGTTTTTAAGATACCTGCAGAGCAATACGTGGTGCTGGGGAAACTGGACAGCTACATGTAAAAGAATGAAATTAGAACACTTCCTAACACCATACACAAAAATAAACTTAAAATGGATCAAAGACCTAAATGTAAGGCCAGACACTTTAAAACTCTTAGAGGAAAACATAGGCAGAACACTCTATGACATAAATCATAGCAAGATCCTTTTTGACCCACCTCCTAGAATAATGGAAATAAAATAAAAAAATAAACAAATGGGATGTAATGAAACTTAAAAGTTTTTGCACAGCAAAGGAAACCATAAAACAAAAAGACAACCCTCAGAATGGGAGAAAATATTTGCAAATGAAGCAACCGACAAAGGATTAATCTCCAAAATTGACAAGCAGCTCATGCAGCTCAATATCAAAAAAGCAAACAACCCAATCCAAAAATGGGCAGAAGACCTAAATAGACATTTCTCCAAAGTACACATACAGATTGCCAACAAACACATGAAAAGATGCTCAACATCACTAATCATTAGAGAAATGCAAATCAAAACCACAATGAGGTATCACCTCACACCAGTCATAACGGCCATCATCAAAAAAATCTACAAACAATAAATGCTAGAAAGGGTGTGGAGAGAAGGGTACCCTCCTGCACTGTTGGTGGGAATGTAAATTGATACAGCCACTGTGGAGAACAGTATGGAGGTTCCTTAAAAAACTAAAAGTAGAACTACCATATGACCCAGCAGTCCCACTCCTGGGCATATACCCAGAGAAAACCATAATTGAAAAAGTCACATGCACCCCAATGTTCATTGCAGCACTATTTATAATAGCCAGGACATGGAATGAACCTAAATGTCCATTGACAGATGAATGGATAAAGAAGATGTGGCACATATATACAATGGAATATTAGCCATAAAAAAGGAACAAAATTGAGTTATTTGTAATGAGGTGGTTGGACCTAGAGTCTGTCATACAGAGTGAAGCAAGTCAGAAAGAGAAAAACAAATACTGGATGGTAACACACTTACGGATTCTAAGAATATCGTACTGATGAACCTAGTGGCAGGGCAGGAATAAAGATGCAGATGTAGAGAACAGACCTGAGGACGCAGTGGGGGAAGGGGAATCTGGGACAAAGTGAGAGTAGCATTGACATATATACACTACCAAATATAAAATGGATGGCTAGGGCTTCCCTGGTGGCGCAGTGGTTGAGGGTCCGCCTGCCCATGTAGGGGACACGGGTTCGTGCCCCGGTCCGAGAAGATCCCACATGCCGCGGAGCGGCTGGGCCCGTGAGCCATGGCCGCTGAGCCTGCGCGTCCGGAGCCTGTGCGCCGCAACAATGAGAGGCCCGCATACAGCCCCCCAAAAAAAAACAGATGGCTAATGGGAAGCTGCTGCATAGCACAGGGAGATCAGCTCGATGCTTTATGACGACCTAGAGGAGTGGGATAGGGAGGGTGGAAGGGAGGCCCAGGAGAGAGGGGATATGGGGATATATGTATACGTACAGCTGATTTACTTTGTTGTACAGCAGAAACTAACACAACATTGTAAAGCAATTATACTCCAATAAAGATATAAAAAATACCTGCTGAGGCAGGAATTAGAATTGATTATAGCTGGTTGTAATATGAAGAAATGTTATGTATGACAAGTCCTGATATTAGCAGAATCTAAATCATATGGATGAGAGAAATTCCTACTAATTTCATATGATTACTATCATAATCAGAATTAAGCTGTAGCTTTAATTGTGGATTTTCCTAATTAGAGTGACTTAATTTATGATATTGACAAGCATTTTAATATATTTCATTTAAAATTCAATCCCACTGTTTTCCAATCTTGTCAACTAAAATGTGTTTCAAGAATATTCAAGTCCTTTTCACTCAGGACTTCTTCTATGGAAAAAGAAAGTGTAAATATCATATGCTTACAGTTTCCTTGGGGATTTGTTTTACGTTTCCCACCAACCGCTATAGTAAAAGCATATAGTAAAAAAATTCATCTAAGTAATTTATCATTAGTTAAGTGTTATTTCAAGACAGTGTATTCGTTATAGATATTTTGTTACCAAATTTGGGGAATTATTTATCAGGCTATAAACCTACTGAATACGTATAATTTTGGAGGTGGTTATATTCACTTATTTGGTCAATATTGGGAAGTTTTTCATCAGTCAGTTTCTTTTAATAGCATTGAAGGTGAGAATCTAAAAGATAATTGTTTACATCTGCACAGATAATTATTAATTTTGTTTTCTTTAGGGTTTAAGCAAACTTTTCATATTTTTTTAAAACTAGGATACAATTCCAATAATTGTCTTTCTCAAAAGCAATTTTACCATTTCCCCTTAACTACTCATTTAATACTGATGAGCTCTAGGATGGGATTTAGTCTCCTGATTCATTCACAAAAGATCATTAGTATACTTTATAATAAGTCAAACCAAAGGCTTAGGTGGAATAAAAATATTCTTAACAAAATAAGTGTGCCATATTTCTATTCCTCTATCTATACCTTCGTCTACATCTATAAAATCACTTATATTTAGCAAAAGATACCATAAAATACTCAGCAGAGAAATGGTAGATATGGGAAAATATAGATTTTTGATATGGATGGCAACAAAAGGTATAATAAAGTAACATGTGGAAAAATGTGCAAATTCATTAGTAGTACAAGTAAATTATTGTAAACTGATAGGTCTTTCAACATATCAGACTACAATGAAACAATTAAAAATTATTTATGTCTTCCAGAGGCTTGATTAGAAGAGTACATACATGGCAGGTGTAGGTATTGTTTTGAAATTAATCAGGCAACATTTATTAAAACTAAAATCAGCAGCTATACTCCAATAAAATTTTTTTAAATAAAAATTTTTTAAAAACCTTAAAGTCAAAATTAAAAATATAGATGGTCTGTGAACTAGTTTATGCTGAGTCTTGGACTCTCTCAATTAAAATGAAGGCACCAAGGCGAACAGACATATAAGCAATAACATTTATTAAATATGATCAAGAAAAATTTAAAGCAAAATACATGCCCATCAAAGGGTTTGCTGGGGGAGAGAAAGCAAAAGGAAAGAGAGGGAAAAAACTGAAAAGGAAAAAATGGTGCATTTGATTATTACGTACATTAGAATAGTCTGTCCTTTAGTTACTTCTTCTGGTTCATCAAATAGATGACATTCTGAATGTTGCATAATGTAGTGTGTTTGTGTGTGTGTGTGTGTGTGTGTGTGTGTGTGTGTGTGTGTGTGTGGCAAGGGAGAGGGAAAGAAAGGGAGAGAAGGAGGGAAGGTAATGAAGGGAAGAAAGAGAGGGTCTATAAGGTTATATTTAGAAATAAAGTAAAAATAACAAATAGTTGAATGGAACCGGTCCTGTATTTCCTTATCTAACTTAATATTGCAAAGTAGCTCTCCAATTAACCCTCTCCTGGAAAGCTAAGACATTAATGAGAGGGATTGTTAGTGTTTATGTGGGTATGGGTGGTATAAAGTGGGATTAATCTTGCACTGGCTCAACTATTTAATATTACTTAGGGAGATAATATTTGGCAAGAGAAATAAAAACATTGTTTTAGTCAGAATGAGCTGACCTGTACTAATCTCAGTTCTGTTGTGGATATAAAATAATGGCATTCACTTTTAAGACATACAGTGTGGCATGTGTTTCTATTTGTCATGATTAGAAAGTATAAACATTATTTTCTGGAGTTAAAAGCCTAATATAGAGGTCTATTGTCTAGTAATATCCTAGAGTGAGAAAAGTAGATACACACTTTTTCTTCTCCTACAGAAAAAAATAGATACACACTGCCTTTTTCTAACACTCAAGAAAGTTAAAAGTTACGTCTTTATATCAGATGGACTGAAAACTCAGAGGAGCTGATATAACTGTGTTTCTTTTAAACAGCCTCATTCTGATGGAGCATGAAAAATGAGAGTTATTATAGTATTTGCTGAAGGAAAATGGTGGTAGCTTCAAAGATTCCGTCCTCACAGCAACCTGTTTCACACCTCCAAGTGTTGATGTAGACAGTTGAGGCTATTGGAGAACAAAGCTTTCATAAATCCCAATAAGAAAGGCTATAAGCAAATTTTTTTCCCAGATAAAAGTACAGAACTCTCACAGAAATACAAAGAATGAAGATTTCTAAAGTTTAAATTATTTATTGGTTACCTATATGCACATATTTACATTCTCATGTCTTTAAATGAGGCTGGAAGTCCTTAAATATTTAGAATGTAAATAGTAAATGTTTATGAATATTACATAATTTTATGAAGGATTCTTTACACTGCAGCCTTAGACCAAAGCTTTAAGTCCATAACATAGGATTTTACTCACTAGTTAGGCCTTTATTATTTTCAGTAATTAATTATTTTAATGTTTTCTGAAATGTATCCACATTAACATGATTCCTGGCCTGTAGAATTATGAAATTATAGTGAACTTCCCATTGTTCACAGTGCCAAAAACAGCATGATAGTATATATGATGTACAGAATGGCATTTAAAGTTATTCAAATGTCTCAGAAGAAATTTCAATCCGTTGTCAGTAGGACCACCGTACACTGAATAGGCTGCATGAAGAATTGAACACTAGCATAAATCTCTTCTTCATTCTACATTTTGTATTTCAGCTGCATTCTATCTTTAAGATATCTGTTAAGACGTTTCATCTATGTGTCAGTATGGCATGCTGATATATTTATATTGTCTTTGTAAGCAAATTAATATTCCCCTGCTATATTGAAAAACAATATAATCAAAATAGTTCATATGTAATCAGTATTTTGTTTTAAAGGCTACATGTTTATTGGTTTGTAGTGCCCTAATTATTTTTCTCTCCCTGAAGATAGCTTTCATAAAAGGTCATTTCTTTTCTTGAACAGGTAAATGGGATATTTACAAGTTGGCAATATGTAACCTTATAGTAGGATACCTAATGGAGCGTGGCAAAAAACAAATGACACAATTTGACTGGCTGATAACCATTTCAAGCTATGCTAGTTTCAAGGCAATTACAGCAGTTAGAACATATCCAACTATTCAAGCATTTCTGTTAGTGCAAATCTATAACCATTACATGATTTAAGTAATCTTTAATAATATGAAACATTTCCCATTACTTCATGTGACATGTATAGCTAACTGGCAAAGAAGTTATGAAATACTGAGAAATTGTTCTCTAAATTTGACCAGATGAATTCTCGTGAGTTGTCTCAGGAATCCAGTTCAATGTCCTAAACACATTAATTTCATCAGAAAATCAAAGGGAATGGAAGAAAATAATCTTTAGAGTTAAAGAATTTATTTACTATAGATTTTCTTCATTTCTGTAAAATCCCAATGTGTAGTTTTGCATAAGCATAATTGTTGGGTTAGCATATATGTATTGACAAAAATCTAGAGCAGTGATGCTATTATTATTATAAAAATATTACAAATTTTATTGGTAGTGTTACAACATCTACTTTAGTTCTTGGGTTAGTGACAATGTACTTAATTTTCTTTTCCAAAAACAGTAGGATGATATCTATACTGTGAAGTAATAGAATTATTAGGCAAATACTTCTATAACTTCCTAATGTATTAGTTATGTAATACATTGTTTTGAATTATTAACATTTTCCAGATATTCATATAGGTACTAGGGAAATATAATAAACAAGTTACAGGTCCTATTCGTAAAGTTTTTGTGTTCTATAGGAAGAAACATAGCAGAAAATAAACATTCCACTGCTTTCTATGATTTGACACTGTATACAAGTATCATGAAAAGAAATGAAAATAGGATGAAGAGCTGGTGCTCATTTACCTAGGAAGGTCAAGAAAGGTATCACACATTTTATGAGGGGTACTTGAGATGAGATGTGAAATATGGGAAAAAAGGAGTCACATAGACATCTAGAGAAAAGCTTTCATAAAGAAAAAGAGTAAGTATAAGGGCCATGATATGGTAATAAAGTTGGCATATCCAAGGAACGTTAAAGTGGCTGCTGGGATGGGTCACTCAGGTTCTACCCTCCCAGGACAAAAGCATTCCCACACTGCTGAGGATTGCTGAAAATTTTGCTTGAGAAAGTTGATTATATTTATATCTATACAAATATAGATATATTTAGTCTGTTTATATCTATATATGTATCTATCATAAAGCTAGACCAAAGCTCTAACAAGGTAGCAGAGCTAGGGAGGAGAGCAAAAGCCAGAGTCTTATGGCTACACTGAGAAGTCTGAGAGAAGAGTTAAAAACAATTAAGGAGCAATCAGAAAGGTAGGAGCAGTGGTGTGCTGGTGAATGTTTACCGACTGACTTACAGAAGGGCAGAGGGGAGCAACTTTATAGTGTGTGTTGTCAACTCTCCCACTATGGCGTATTTCAACCTATTAAAGCAAAGTCACTGGAGGCGGAGTTGGGAAGAGAGGTGCAGTAGGATATTATAGAGGATATTATATTATTATATATGCAATAGACCTAAATAATCTCAAGAGCATAGTAATAGTAAAATGTAGTAAAATGACTGATTAATAAGTTTTGAGTATTGACTACTTCAGTTTTTAATATTATTTATTGTGAGTTTATATAATTTAATTTTTATAAATGGCTCACAAAATACATGAGAATTAAAGGATCAGCTCCTATGAGCCAGTTCAAGCCAGAAAGCACACCAATGGGCAGGAGACAAGTGAATTATGGAGACAGATTGAGTGTCTAGAAAACAGACACTGAGATAAAAGTCAGGAATTCAAAAGGTTTTTCGGGGGGTAATATTTTGAAAGAAAAAGTGGAGGAAGCAGAATTTTGTAAGAGAGGCTGTCAGACTGTGATATGGTCCTGACACAATCACAGCCAGACCATTGGTGAGCAGAGATTTCCTGTTACTGGAGTCCCATATTGGGAAGAAATGGCTTAGTTCCATACCATTGCCTCTCTCAGTTGTTGGCCAGGGATCATTTAAGAAGGGCATGAGGGCTTCCCTGGTGGCGCAGTGGTTGGGAGTCCGCCTGCCAATGCAGGGGACACGGGTTCGTGCCCCGGTCCGGGAAGATCCCACATGCCGCGGAGCGGCTGGGCCCGTGAGCCATGGCCGCTGAGCCTGCGCGTCCAGAGCCTGTGCTGCACAACGGGAGAGGCCACAGCAGTGAGAGACCAGCGTACCGCAAAAAAAAAAAAAAACAAAAAAAGAAGGGCATGAACTGAAAAAGAACTAACAGTGGGATGCTGTCAGCCACTTTCCCTCCTTACTGCTGGGCAACCCTTCCTTTCTTGAAGGGGTGTCAGAGGGGCACATCTCTGTGGCTGCCACAGTTACCATGAGGTAGGAATGACCAACCATGATAAATTATGCTTTGTAATTGATGAGATAAACACAGAGAAGTAACTCTTGGGAGTAATGAGATGTAAGCCTTCATCAGTGGTTTTCAACCTGATCTGAGAAAGAATATGAGGTGAGAAATGGAGACTTTGAGCATAAGTGTTTCTTTAAAGAATTAAAAGGGAGTGTATTCAAACAGATTCAGGCATCGAACTAAGAAACAGGGTGGTAGTAGAGACATAGGAAGCATAGGAATGTTCCAAAACATTTAAAAGTTTTCATAAGCAACTTAATAGAAAAAAAGTGTCTTTCAGAAGAAAGATAATTTGGTTGTAACAAATTTCCCCACTTGATTTAAAGAAACAGATGACTCAGTAAATAGTTCTTGGTTTTCATTATATCCATCTTTTGAAGAAAATCAGGAATAAAGAGATAGTGGGTTTTGTCCAAAAATGGCAATAGATCTACACTGAAAACCATGGGGAAATGACATTTCCTCCTAAGAGTTATATCACTTTTGGAGCCAGAAATTCTTTCATTGAATTTGGGGATTAAATGACCTTTGTATTGAACGGTTGTTTCTACTCCAGTGGCCCTTTAATGGTGAAAGGCATTTTTAGTGAAATAAAAAGTGTTTTCATTGCAAAGTGTTAACACATTTTTGGTCATTAAGCTAACAAGTAGTTGAACAAATAGTAAGACCTGTTACTCCCTTAACTGATGTGTGCCTAGCTCCCAGTTTTGACATATACAAAGATCTTGGTGAAAGAATATTGGTAAAATTATACTAAAAATTATGAAAATAAGAGGGATTTCTGTGCATTTCTAAACATCTAGATCTTATTCCTTTAAAACTGACTTTCATTTGTTCTTCAAACATGCCAAGTTTGCTGCTGCATTTGCTGTTGCCACTGCCGCTCAGAATGCCCCACGCTAGACCTTTGCATGACTGCTCATTCAGGCATCAGCTCACATTTCATCTGCTCAATAAGCCCGACATAGATCACCCAGCTGAACTATCCTCCAACTCCTCAGTCAAGCTCTACCACATTTTTCTCCCAGCACTTACTAGTTTCTGAAATTATCTAGTGCATTAACTTTCATTCTCCATTATACTAATGAAAACAATGACCTTCTCCTGTTCACTTCTCTATGAATGTTGCTACCAAGACGTAGAACAGAATAGGACACATCATAGGACCTAAATAAAGAGATGCTGAATGAATGACAACTAATTTAATACCTTCTTTATAGTGTAAAGTTATTAATATTTGCTGATGTTTAAAATTAGTTTTATAAACAGCCCATTTTTCTCATCTCCAAGAATGGGATATTATTATTATTTTATTTTTTGCCTGCGTTCGGTCCTCGTTGCTGCGCACGGGCTTTCTCTAGTTGAGGCAAGCGGGGGCTACTCTTTGTTGTGGTGGTTTCTCTTGTTGTGGAGCACGGGCTCTAGGCGCGTGGGTTCAGTAGTTGTGACTCACGGGCTCTAGAGTGCAGGCTCAGTAGTTGTGGCGCACGGGTTTAGTTGCTCTGCGGCATGTGGGATTTTCCCTGACCAGGGATCAAAACTGTGTCCCTTGAACTGGCAGGTGGATTCTTAACCACTGCACCACCGGGGACGTCCCAGAAAGGGGTATTATTTTAATTTCTCTACTGACTTATTCGTTGTCTTCATTTTCTCTCCTTCTACATACTCTTCAAAATACCGTAACCAGGCTTAAACTGTCAACAACCACAAGTACTTCTGAAAAAAGTTAACAATAACCTCTAATTTAAAAATTGAAGAAAGGGCTTCCCTGGTGGCGCAGTGGTTGAGAGTCCGCCTGCCGACACAGGGGACACGGGTTCGTGCCCCGGTCCGGGAAGATCCCACATGCCGCGGAGCGGCTGGGCCTGTGAGCCATGGCCGCTGAGCCTGTGCATCCGGAGCCTGTGCTCCGCAACGGGAGAGGCCACAACAGTGAGAGGCCCGCGTACTGCAAAAAAAAAAAAAAAAAAAAAAAATTAAAACAAATTTTTAAATTGAATATTTTTGTGCTTGTCATACCATACTCAGCCTACCTTAATTTAACACCGTAGATCTTTCTTCTATTGACATTTTTCCACTGGCTTCTGGATACCTCTTGATCAAGTTTCCCCTCCTACATCTTTAAGTATTAAATGCAAGTCTCTATCTGAAGTTGGTTCCCCTTCTGCCCACTTTGAGCTGTCAATGTTAGTCCTGTCCATATTTATCTTTTCTTTTTCTTTCCATTCTAACTTCTGTCTTATCCTGTTCCATATCCCTCCTGTATTATATTTTCCTAAATTATTTCAGTAGCCATTAAGCTGGCCTCCCTGAGTCTGGATTTGCCTGTATCCTCTATAAAGCTGTCAGAAGAATCTTTCTAAAATAGTAGTCATACTCTAGCTTGAAACTTTAAAATGGTTTTCTTAACCAGTTAATAAACTTCTCAACAGCAAGAAACATGAAAGATTTTGCTCTGCATCCTCAGCATGTAGTTCACAGAGGGCATTCAATAAGTGTTTAAGGAAGAAAGAGAAGGAGGAACAATTGTTCAGATGATGCCAAATTACTGTGAATAATGAAGTTTCTCTTCCTCTTGAGGTAAGGAATTAGAAAAAGAGCTTTAAACAAAAGGTTACAACTCTGGTATTCCCAACTAGTGGTTAAAACCTTGCAAATACAAAAAGTTGAGCAAAGTGGACATTAGAGGGTTTAATGAAATTAATTTAAATCATTGATGTAAATAATATGTGTATATATTCATGTACCTGCATATATGCATTACACATCTACTAGAAGCAGGAAACAGCAAAAACATCAATAATTACTCCTTTTCTTCTTCCTCCATATTGTATTCAAAGAAACCAGTATCAGTGCAAAGGAAAGAAATAGGCGAGTTAGGCAAGGGTAGCAGATTTCTGCAGAGGAAAACTGTGATCAAGGGGGAATTTCTCATTTTAAATAGAAGAGCATATATTAATGCTATTGGTAAGGTTCCATTAGAAATAGAACAAGTGAAGGGAAGAGAGGAGATAATCTTACACATACTTATGGCATGTAATCTAGACATATTCTTAAGTGTTTTTAGATGCTTTTAGAAACTTGTCCTATCAATAGAGAGTAATCCTTAGGAAGACAACACAAAGGTATGTTTTACCTAATTGTCAGTATGTATAATCTTTTAAAATGATCATATTTAATATTGTAGATTATTTTGTGTTTCCTGAACAGGTCATGAGGTACAAATATTAATGTATTTATTTGAAAGTGAATATAGCTTGTTTATTCACAATGCAAACCACTATGAGAAAATAATTTTCCTGTATAACAATATTCTAATGAAAAAAAGCCATATAGCTTTCATTTACACTCTTATTTGTCCAAAGATAAATTTTTTTGGCCCCTTTTAAATTAAGGGTTTCCATTTTCTGTGCATTTTAAATGTTTTAGGAGCTTTTATATATAAAATAGTTTCATTAAATTGTTTTTTTGAGTGCTTTAAGCAGGAATGGTATAGAAAAATGTAATATTAGTAAAAATGACTTATTTATGGTACTAGACATTTATTTATGAATAAATGGAAAATTTTCTACTTATGGTCGAACATGAAACAAGATGTTAACATATTTCCATGGACTTCCTCATGATAATTTTTATTTCTAAATTTATGAAGGCAAAGATGAACTTAGATACAGAAAATCTAAAACACAAGACATCATGTTTCATTCCTAAACACAATATAATTTTCAGGGCCAAGCAAAACATATATTCAGCTTTGACAGAAGAATTCAAATATTAATTTCATACCAAGAAATAAAGTTGTTTGTTGTCACTGAAATTCAAGGAGTAGAACCTCTCTGTAATTCTTCACAAGACCTACAACTGGATTATTAGAATAATATCAGTTGTATATACTTTGCACCCTTCATCCCCAGCTGAACACTAAAATAAAATGGATTGTGACACAAATGATAGTGTTTGCATGTCTCATTGTTCATGAATTTGAACTATTACTGTCTATTGATGTGTCCCTGTGTGTATTTAGACTAAATATATCAAACTGTTTCTTAAACTACTTATATAAAGGGCCACTGAGCTCAAAGTTGTATATTATAATCCTTTCTTTCCTGAAAACAATGACATTACAGTGGAACGAATATGATAAATATTGCTATTATGTGTAGAGTGGGAGTTACATTTTATAGTAAGAAATAATAAAGGCAGTGTTACTTTATATGACTTTTCCATATGACTAATGAACACATTATCCAGAAGTTAGTAAGAGTCATGCTAAACATGTGATTCAAATGATAACAAAGATATTTATTTATTTTTTTAAAAAAGATTACCAGCTGTACTAACTTTAAGAGACATGATGTATAATGGGTATGGTTTAACATTTCTTTATGAAATAAGGAGAAAACTGAATCTAAAATTCTTAATTATAGTTAAATTCAATTTGTGGATTAAATGAAGCAGTCTATGATAATTCTCACCTCTCAAACTGGCACACAGTACTTTTCAAAAGGGTATGCTGTGAACGAAGAATATGTAATTAGGAAAATGTTTTTGAATCCGATAATAATTTCCTAAGACATAAATTATACAAAGGTATTATTCACATAATAAAAACTACAGAAATTATAGCTCCACAAAAATCTTGTAAGCCGGTGGTAATAGGCAGAAGATGCAATAGGGAGGTCACTCAAAGCAAATTCTGCAATTACCATGATCTATGGATGACACTTATACACAGGCAATGGATTCATATGGACCTGAGTTTAAATTCAGGCTATTCCACTGACCAGCCCCGTAACATGGGGCAGTAGCCTGGGTCAGTTTATCCTACTCCTGCCTCAGTTTTCTTTTTATTTATTTCTTTTTTAAAATTTAAAAAATTTTATTGGAATATAGTTGATTTACAATGTTGTGTTACTTTCAGGTGTACAGCAAAGTTATACATATATTCATTCTTTTTCGGATTCTTTTCTCATATAGGTTATCACAGGATATTGAGTAGAGTTCCCTGTGCTATACTGTAGGTTCTTGTTGGTTATCTATCTTATATATAGTATTGTGTGTATGTTAATCCTAAACTCCTGATTTATCCCTCCCACCGACGTTTCCCCTTTGGTAACAGTAAATTTGATTTCGATACCTGTAAGTCTGTTTCTGTTTTGTAAATAAGTTCATTTATGTCATTTTAAAAATTAGATTCCACATATGAGTGATATCATATGATATTTGTCTTTCTCTGTCTGACTTACTTAGTATGATAATCTCTAGGTCCATCCACCTTGCTGCAATCTTTTTATGGCTGAGTAATATTTTATCATTTATAAGTACCACATCTTCTTTATCCATTACTCTGTCGATGGACATTTAGGATCCTTCCATGTCTTGGCTATTGTAAATAGTGCTGCAAAGAACACTGGGGTGCATGTATCTTTTTTAATTATGGTTTTCTCCGGATACATGCCCAGGAGTGGGATTGCTGGATCATAAGGTAGTTCTGTTTTAGTTTTTCAAGGAACCTCCATACTGTTCTCCATAGTGGTTGTATCAATTACATTCCCACCAACAGTGCAAGAGGGTTCCCTTTTCTCCACACCCTCTCCAGCATTTATTGTTTGTAAACTTTTAATGATAGCCATTCTGACCTGTATGAGGTGATACCTCACTGTAGTTTTGATTTGCATTTCTCTGATAATTAGTGCTGTTGAGAATCTTTACATGTGCTTTTGGCCATCTGTATGTCTTCTTTGGAGAAATGTCTATTTAGATCTTCTGCTAAGTTTTCTTACCTGAAAATGAGCCACATGAAGATTCAATGGGTAGTGCAGGTAAATGACGTAACACTGTTCTAGCACATAAAGAATGTTCTAAGAAAATTGGCTTTTTTAAAGACATTTAAAAAAATTGATGTTAGATGCATTGGATATGGTATGTTTAGTAATATAATACTCTTTTATATTTAGTTCAATATTATAGTTTTTTATTTTGAACTTATTTTACATTTGAATGATTACTGAAAGTGGTTTCAGCTCTCCAAATTTATTCTATTAATTTCCCATTTCATCTCTTCCACAGATTAATTTTTAACTGCTTTTTTAAGTAAGAGAATTTTTAAATTGTGAGTATTTATATTTGCTGCATACTCTGTCAAGCTGTGGTGGTTGTTAGGCTGCCAACATAGGTATTTAAGGAAAGTAGGACTAACCCTTGACTAGATAGATGAAGTTAATTATAAACCTGCCAGCCTTCATTTACCACGCTGGTATATAACTAGTATGAGTGCAAAATCTCTTGTTATTCTCTCTTAAAAATGTAGCTTTTGAATAATAAGGACTAAAACAATCAAAAATTTATACAAGTGTAACTTCTCAAATTTTACAGAGGTCCAAGAATCAAGGAGTGTTGTCTTTCAGAAATAATATGTTTCAAGGTGAATAATATTTTAGTCCAGTACAAGAAAGATTTATTTTTAAGAAATCAGAGGTGTTTCTTTTTCTGCAAAGTGTATTTCATGATATTATGGACATACATTATTAGAAATGATCAGAAATGATTCACATATTTTCTTTCATATTTAAGTGATACCTTCCTTGTTTTAAAGATAAAGAATCCGTAATTTAGAAGTGAAGTCAAGTTTACAAGGTCAGACAGAAAATGGTCTACTGGAGTTTGAAAATAATTATAATTACAAAGCCTTCATTTTCCTCCACTTCTCTATAGAGCCCCTGCAAGCCAATGAACCAAATGTTATATTATTACTTAAGGAAATATTGAGATTTTGCCAGTCTTAATATGGGTTCTCATGGTTAATTTTATTCACCAGTATAGTGAAATTGTTTCATAGAATCATCATGCTTTGATTTTGAAAATATAACCAGGATAGTTCAAATCTACAGCTCACAAATATAATTATTATTTACTACTTCCCTTATGCTTTGTAGGCATATTATAATTATTAGTTACTCTTTAAAAAAAACCTTTTAAAATAAAGTGGTAATACTTTCTTCATTATAGACATGAAGAAATGGGATATCCAGAGGTGAAGTGATCTGTTAAAGCTCAAATAAAAAGCCATGGCCGAGTCAGAACTAGAGTCCTTATTTTTTACTAGGCCATTTTCCTACAGCAGATTTAGACACATTGGGAAAGAGAGAGGGAGGGAGGGAGGGAGGGAGTGAGGGAAAGAGGGATAGATAGATAGGCTGAGAGAAATTAAAAGGAAATATTTTAAAACCAGGGCAGAGTCAAAACAATGTTAGTGGTCTTTAACATCAATAAAAGCTGAATATGTTTCTAGTGTAATCTTTAAGGAAAAAGGAAGAAAAAGGTCACATTTGAAACACACAAAGAAAAGTAAATTACTTTACAACACCAGAAATAGATCATGATATAGAGACATGTGAAAGAGAGAAAGAATGATTATATGAGAAAGTCATGCAGGACTTTGAGACAGTGAGGTCTATTTGAAGTCCAGTGCTCAAGTAGGGAATCCACTTTTAAAGTTCTACAGGAAAAACTGACTCGAGCCAGAACACAGGTGCTCTGATATCAATAAGGCAAATAGGCACAACAGCCTTAGAGTTTTCTGAAATCTGTATGATAATCTATCTTCCATAGCTTGGGAACATGGAAGTAGTTCATAGTGATTTGTTTAACTCATTGAAAACCTTTCCAACCAAACTTGCTACTCCCATCTTTCCATAATTTTTTTAAGTGTCTCTCTAAACAGTTAATTAACAAGTATTATTGGGAGTTAAATGGCTAGCAAGGAGAACACTAACATTCTTCCTGTTTAATGTATCACCAGACAAGTCTCTGGAAATATTATTTTATGGCTTTCTAAAAGATATTTGTGATATAATTGAGTAATGATATCAAAGACAGAAATTAGCAATATGGATCAAAGAAGCAGTGCACTGAGAGGGCAGCACCTGAAAATCCTACTGAATCATCCTAATCTAGATATTTTGCACAAGCCAGGTCCTTAGAAGGAGACTGAGTAGAGTTGAGAAATCTGTGACTTTAAAAGGCATCAAGTAGGAGTTAACAAAATTTCAAACATCTGAATTCAAGACAAAAATGTTATAGAAAATAGAATTATTTTATTTGAATTCTAGGAGAGATGATGTATCTTTCAATAAATTAAAGAAATTGACTTTTGGATCTTGCCTGGAAAATATTCAAAAGTAATGGCTGAAAGCGAAAAAAGAAGAAGCAGAGATAAGGGCTTTGAGTTGCAATTTTAGGTTTATTATCCTCTTTATTACTAGTTGGCTTTGTGACCTTAGAAGAGAAACTTAGCCACTCTGAACATTATTTTTGAATCCATTAGATAATTATACATATCTCATGATATTGGTACAGTAATTTTATTAGATAATGTGTGAAAGTGCTTTGCAAATTGTATAATACTTACAAGTTAGTTGTAACAAACTCAGAATGTTGTGGATCCTTAATTCCAAAACTGGCTTGAAACCCACTACCTAGAATATTTTGGGTGTCTGATTTTCAAGCTATAGATGAAGCTTCCAGACGTTAGATGTTTCACGATTTTTTTTCACTCTTTGATGGGTTTTAACTACTTCAACAAAAAATTATTAATAGCTACCCAGAAAATATGATCGTTTTTAGTTCCACAGAAGATATTGAAAAGTTTTTCCTAACAGTTAAAAAATAGAGTGTCTGACTTGGTTAAATATTCTGTAATAGACTAAGCTTCTTATCTTGGATTTACTTTTTATGAGCTAATACAGACTTTTATATGTTTACCTGAGATAGAAATTTTAAATATATATATTCTCTTGAGGTAAACTTGGATGTTCATAGAACAAATGCCATTGCTGGGTCACATATGAAAGGTAATTGGAAGAGTTTAGGGTTTTTTTTTTTCATCTGGTTGATATAGAATTAGTAATGTAATGGGTTTGCACCTGGAACTTTCTGCTCATTGCAAAATACTGGCAGTTACTGCAGCAGCAGGTTGCAGGAGTGTGGCTTCAGTTTATGGAAATGCTTGGACCACACACAGACTTTGATATGCTACAAACAGGAATGCTCTATGTAAGGGAATGTGACTGAATTGTGCCTCTGCAGGGTTGGTGTCAACAGGAACCGAGTAAGAGTCCATGTCATGTAAATATATTTGGCCTGAAATCTGCCCAAATGCTAGGGCTCTTTCATTTCTCATGGATTTTATATAGAAACCCACAGGTAAAACAGCTGTTGTTTTGCAGGAGCTGGTATACAGCTTTAGGCAAGGGATATTAAAAAAACAAAACTAAACTAAACCTATTTCAAAGAGAGTATCTCTTTTAACAATAGGTGAATTTATAATTCAAATGTTTGATACATCAAATTAAAATATAGAGGTAAACTAGCAATTCCCTATAAAATGGACTACAAAATTACACTGTAATAATTTATTCTCTATGTCTTCATTTTAATGCCGCTTGGATTGTTTATTAAAAGCCTGCTTATAAACCAAGTCAAGGGTTAGTTGCAAAATCAAATCATAAGCTACCAAGTTGTTAAGGTGTTGAACGTCTTCTCTTATATCTCTTGGTTTCAAAGATAAATAATTTAAATTCTGGAATTCAAAGATAACTATTCTCTTCATCTATTGAAAATGTAAAGAATTGGAGCATGACGATAATTCAGCATTTTACCATATATCTAAAGGATGATTCTGTAGACTTAAAAGTACAATGACCCTAATGACCTTGAGCACCATGTACCAGGGTAACAGATGACTATATGGGTTTACATATTTCTTTTTTGAGGGGCAGGTGGTGAAGACATAAATCCTGATTTAATGAGTAGTATTTTAATCCAATGATGCCACAGCTATTTCTTCCTTATATCTTAAATCCCAGTAGTTGGTGAAAATATTAATGTCTTCGGGATATTTTAAGCTAAATGCAAAAATTATTGAAAATTTTTCTGGAAATTAAAATTTCCCTAAATTTTTCTGTAACAACCTTCTTTTTAATTTTGTTTTGCAATAGTATCATTCATTCACAAAACTAACAAAATTAATGAACAACTCCCATGAACTGTATTATTTCCCTTTATTTCTAAAGTATTTCTAAAGCAACTAGCTAAGGCTGAGCTTATCGCTCTTCAAAAGATACTCTTTTTTTAAAAAATCTTGTTTTGAATCATCAGCTATTTTGTAAAGATCAAAATATATTAATTAAAATGTACTTAGTAAATCTCTCCAGAGCTTAGTTTTGTCTGTTTAGCTTTTTAAAATGCCTGTGTGTTTATCAAGTAAGATAAAATATGCTTTACAAGGAACAAGATTTTCTGAAAAATGACCTTAAGGGAGGATCCTGGGTGGCCCAGACCACAAGTTGATAGGAGAGCCCAGCTTTGCTTCTCCCAACAGCAGGATTGGTGCCCAAGCTCACTTTCCCACAGCACTCTGGGCTTCTTCAACTTGGCAGGGGTATTTGTAACCACAGACAGGCTCCAATAGACTGATTGTTCCACAAGCTCCAGGTACAGAGCAACTGGCTTTCCCAGCAATTCCTGTAAACAGCTGCCACCTAAATCAATACTGCCTGGTGTCAAGCTGCCCATGTGTTCTCCAAATGTAAAGTAGCGTTCCTTTGATCGCTATATTGAGGGAGCTCACAGTGGGAAAGTGTCTTCCCCACTAGGTGAAACCCACACTATGTCCAAAGGATGGCCTGGCCCTGGCACCCCTCTCCATGAGTTGGTAGAGGAACTAGGGGATCTTCATGCTGCTAACCTGATCTTGTAATTTTTCCCTTTTACCAAGAAAGCCTGTTCCTTAACCCAAGCCAAAATTCTGTTTGACAAATAGTAGCCCTAAAAGGACCCACCTATCCATGATAATACATTTTTTTCTTAATGCCATAAATATTACCCCTTTTTTGAGAAAGTTTCTGTTTTCAAGGAAAATATGATTTTAAAAATGTGGACAAGTTTAGTCATATATAATCTAAATTTCTTGATGAAATTAAAGCCATAGGAAGAAAAGATCTTTGTTGAGGAAATTTCACTTCATAAGTGGACAATTTCTATAAATAGTTCTATAACTATTTCAAACATACAAATAACTTGAGAGGATAGCAGCCACTTTTACTCTTTGTAAAAGAAAAATCAATACTAGACACAATGCTAAGAATCTATGCAGGTGATAGCACTGTGAAAAACTGACCAGATGTGGCTATGGAGAGCACATGCCCTGCCAGGGGGAGTCAGACAAGCTTCTTAAGTTCTATCTGACCTGTGTTTATGTGAATTTTTTTTAAAAGGAAACACTGCCTTATTTTAGACACTTTGGGCCTATAAAGCAAACAACATCACGTCTCTACATGCAATTTTAGGAAGATTAAGGCCAGCTGGAGTATGTTGTGACTCTTTCAATATGCAAAAATTGGTATATTGTACCTTTTTAAAGAATTTCTATTGCAAATGAACGATTTTAATACCTTTAAAGAGTGATTAACAAATTAAAGACATCGTGCTAATTTTCAGTTTTCAAAACTAATGTTTTAACAAGTATCCTTTTGATATTGTTAAAAGAAACCAAAATGGAGACCAAGCTTGAGAATCCCCCAAGCAGACAAAACCATTTAAGACACGTAAGCAAAACCACATCTAGCTTATTTCATGAATGTAAGTGAAACTTAACTTAGTTTATTTCTTAGAAATACTTGTATTCATCATAAAAGAATCTTAAGTCATCCTCCTAAAATGGTATGAGATCATCACTTTTAACCAATCCCCTGCTGTCTGGAAAACCCCATTTTAATAACCAATCATTATAAAGGTTAAGCAACTAACTTTTCAGGTTATAAGCCATCCTGTTACATCATGCCCCTGAGCTTCATATCAGTTTGGATTTGAAAGTTGCCAGTTCTCGAGTTTTTCTTAGGTACACAGTATATCCTTGCAAAATATTATTTTATTGATCTAGTGTTTTAAATTTTGCTATTTCTGGATTTTTGACGATATGCTTGCTGACCTAAATGAAGACTGCTAAGGCAATATATTTATTACCCTAGAGAACAGAGAGTCAAATTACACAGGTGTTATATCACTGTCAGAAAATTAATTTATACTAAAAAATGTAATGCCTCTCAGATATAAAGTATGTTTTCAGATATATCTCCAGAAAAGTCCATAAATAGGAGAGAATAACTATAGCTACAAGTATTTTAATGTATATTAAAATATATAATTTAAATATGTTTTCTTAGTAAAGATGAAAAGGAGCAAGTTTTGGTAGAATTTGAGAAATAGATAAATAGTTTTTAATTTTATTTTAGAAATAAAGCTAATTTTTGAGCTTAGCTCTCCCCTTAAATGTGGAGAGGATCCCTATAGATTTATGTTGTAGCTATTGAATTTAAGAATATATATCTATTTATATCACATGATCCAATATACAAAATATAGGTACATTCTAATAGCACATATGAAATAATAGATTAGTGGTAAAAATGTGTGAGCTTTTTCAGTATATTGTGTAATATATCAAATATATTACTTCACAGCATGCATTAAAAAAAGCAACAACAATTTTAAGAAGTATATTTTGAAATTATGCTGAAGCAAGTGAAATTTTGCTAGTGTCAAGCAATTAAACTTTGATCCTGGTAGAAAGATTCCATTTCAAAATGCAAATTTGGAGTCCTCTGCAACTTCATAAAACTCTTGGTAAAGTTTTGGTTTCTAAGAGCAAAATCTTACTTGTATCTAGAGCAGTTATACCAAGTGTTTTGTCTAGTTTAATAGAAAATGCAAAGCTGAATTTACAGAAATAAAGTTTCAGCTTAACTTGACTTTGATTTGATGAAAGCAGTCGAGTTTCCAATTCCAGTTCAGTGTGTATTTGGATCTGGCTTTTCAGTTCACTGAGCCCAGCTAGTAAACCATACAAATTATCAGTAATTTGTCAGCATTTGATAAATGACTTAATGCCAGTGAGCTGCCACTGATCCTATGTCATCTGCCTCTGCCTGGGTCAGCACATTTTCCTAATGCTCTAAGAACCTTAAAAAAGACAGTATAATAAAAATCATTTACTTAAGACCTTGACCCAGGTTTGTCCAGTAAAATGTGCTTAATATGAAAATAGTGCATTATGTAATATAATATGTTTGACTATGATAATCTACAGTTAACAATAAAGTTAAACTACTAGGAAACATGTAACAAGCAGGAAAAAAAGATAAAGCATTCATTATTCATGCATTTCTTTCAAAATAATTGTTTACCAAGCACTAGGATTTTTTTTCTTCCAGTTATCTTATTTTCTAACATTTTATTCATAACTTACTTTAGCGTACTTACCCATACAGATAATTAGTGTCATAATGAACAAAATGGGTCACTGGTCTATCACTATATAGATTAACTTCTAAAACAGAGAATCTCCATTTTAATATAACAACCACTGCCTATTAACCTTGTTGTTTAGAAGAGAGGCTACAGAAAACTGGCATGAATGACTGACTTAAACTGGGCTCCCTGAAAACACTGGCCCTGAAGCCAAAGATTACATCATAATGCTTTATTGGAAGGATGTAATCCCAAGAAAAATGGACTGAAAAATTGGAAAAGCAGTGAAGAGCGAATATAATTTATGTGGTGTGTTAACCAGCTGGCTACAGCTTCCCAATAAACACATCTGCTTTCTCAGTCAAGTACCAGGGCTCCAGAGATGCATTATGGCACCATCGAGTTTCTGGATGGTCCTAGATTCCCTTCTCACTTGCTCAGAGTCACCCCAAGAGGCATTACCTCCCTGGCACTTCTGTGTTCTGTTGCACAGCCCTTCCAGGCACCTGCTGAAGAAGAGATCTGCTGTGCATGCAGTATGGTCAGGGAGAAAGCAGAGGCAGTCTCTCGTGTCAGCCGACCCTACTTGTGAGGGCTTCTAGTTCTATGGTGGCTGCAGCAACACAGAAGGCAGCTGGGGTTTTTCAACTACTGTGATGGCATAAGCCAAAGGAAGGATTATTTTGGCCTAGAAATAATGCAATTGGCTAAAACTTGTCAGGGTGGCAGGTAAGCATATCTGGAATACAGAATAAACTTCGCCTGGTATAATGGTACAACTCAATCCATAATGATTGAAGCAAAGAGGTCAATGTATATCACTTTCAAAATTGAAGGACATAATGCAGTATAACGATCTATAATTTTAAAAGGAAAAATAAAGGTATAGGAAGAGAGGTGGTGAATATCAGGGCGAGCAGGAAAGAGAAAATAAACATGAAAATTTCAGATATCTTGTGCTCAGAGTAAAAATACATTTGATGCTGAAATTTCTCTTCACCTTTTTGCAAATGGGAGTGAGAAATGTTCCCACAGAAGACTAACCAACTAATCTCAGGTCCATGGGGTTTTTGGCTCATAATACGCTCAAGTTGATTTCCCTGTGCTACTTTCATTGTAGGAATCACTTCCGTCTCTTCTTATCCTGATTTCTTTCTCCTGAGGCTGTCTCAAAAAATGAAATGAAATAAAATAAAATAGGCACATTTTTGTAGGTCGTTCTATTCCTGATATCTTCCAAATTAGCATACCTCTTTAAAATTTTATATCCCTCTTTGTAGTTTTTTGGTTTATTTATCATGTTGTTAAATATAATACACATATAGAAAAACTAAAACCTAAGACAAAAAATGAACTTTCAGTCTCCTGATATGGCCTCTCTCAATCATTAATCCTTCTTCCATCCTATAATTGTAAGTAATATAATAAAAGCAATGTTACATACATATATATGTGTATATATGTAATAAGCATAATCTTATTTCACTGTAGATTAGTTTTGCCAGGATTGTCTCTTTATATGTATAGAATCACACAGTTTGTATTCTTTGTGTCTGACTTCTTTGCACAAAATTATGTTGTTGAGATCCACCTATGTTTTACATGTGCAGCTCATGTATAGATAGTAGTCCTTACTGTAGATATGTAATATTCCATTGTATGAAAATATCATTATTTATATATCCATCCTACTATTGATGGATATTTGGGTTTTTTACCAGTGTTTAATTATTATGAAGCATGCTATTATGAAGAATCTATACATGTCCTTTGATACATATGTGTCTGTGACTTTGTTGAATATATCTCCAGGAATAAAATTATTAGGTGACAGTATATGAATATCTTTTAACTCAGTGAAAAATGCCAGAGTTTTCCATGATATTTATAGCAATTTACACTCTGATCAGGAATGTTTGAGTTTCTACTGCTTTTGCTAGAACTTGGCCTTCAGACATTTTTGGGCCATTTTGCTGTATGTTTATTGGTACATATGGACTGGTTTCACAGTGTGATTTTATTGGTTTGAATATCTTTTCATAACTTTATTAGTCATTTACATATTCTGTTCTTTGAAGTGCTTGTTTAAAACTTTCCTCTATTATCCTATTGAGTTATCTGTCTTTTTCTTATAGATATTTTGGGGTTTATTTTATTTGGATAATAGTTTTTTGTTGGTCAAATATTATGCAAATGTCTTTTCTTATTTTCTGAATTGACTTTTCTCTTTCTCAGTGTTAGCTTTTGATGCCCTAGTCAATTTATTAGTACCTTTATTTATGGTAAGCAATATTTGTGCTCTATTTAAGAAATATTTTCCTACACAAGGTTATAAATATATTCTCTTTTAGAAGCTGAATGGTTTTACCTTTCATATTAGAGCTATAATTCCTCTGGGACTGTTGTTTGGAAAAGAGTGACTGGGATAAGCTTTATTTTTTCCACTTTTAAAAAGTATAATTGATATAAAATAAACTGTACATATATGAAGTATATATTTTTATGAGTTTGACATTTGTATAAACCTGGGAAATTATCACCACAATGAAGACAATAAATACAGTCATTGTCCACAATAGTTTCTTTATGCCCTTTTGTAATCCATACACTTCTCCATCTCAGGTGGCCACTAGTCTCTTTGAGTCAGAGTGGATTAGTTTATAATTTCTAGAATTTTATATAAATGGAATCAAATAACATGTAGTGTTTGGGGGTTTTTTTGATAGGCATTATTCATCTGATATTACTGGTTTAAGATTCATTCATGTCACATTTACCCATTGCTTGCTCCTTTAAGGCTAAGTGGTATCTCATTGTTATCTATTCATTTTCTGATGAGCATTTAGTTTGTTTTCAGTTTTGTCTACAAACATTCAAGTGTAAGTCTTTGTATGGCCATATATATTCATTTATCTTGTGCAAACACCTAGGGGTAGAATGTAATTGTACTATTTTATGCTTCTACAAGCAATGCAGGAGAATTGCAATGGCTTTACCCAATTATTCTAGCACCACTTGTTGAAAACATTATCCTTTCCTCGCTAAATTGTCTTGGCACTTTTTCCAAATCTGTTGAACTATCTATTTATATACTCTCTACGCTATTTTTAATTTGTCTATATATATTTCTTTATGCCAATATGGCACTGTCTTGCTTACTGTAGGTTTATCATAATTCTGAAATCAGGTTGTAAAAGTCCTCCAATTTTGTTCTTCTTTTGACTATCCTAGAATCTTTATCTTTTCATATAAACTGTAGGGACCAACTTGCCATCTTCTTTTTTTTACCAAAAAACCTACTAAGGTTTTAATCAGAATTGCAATGAATTTGGGGAGAATTAACAAAATCACAATATTGACTCTTCTACTCAGTGTGCATCATATACCACTCCATTCATTTAGGTCATCTTTAATTTCTCTCAGCAATTTTTGAGAGGTTTCAGTATACAAATTTTGTCCATCTTTTCAAATTTATCCTAAGCACTTAATGTGACTGTACTTAATATGTTTATTTCAATTTCCTTTTATCCATTGCTATAATATAGCAATACAATTTATTTTTATAAAACCTTATAATTAGCAAACTTATTAAACTTATTCTGTTAGCTCTTTGTAGATTCCTTAGATTTTGTATATAGATAATAATGTCTTTTTTTAATAAATACAATTTTACTTCTTTTTAAAACTTTTTGGTCTGGTCTTATATTTATTCCTTTTCTAATGCCGTATACAGTTCAGTACAGTCTTGATGAGAAATGGCAGGAACCAACTTCATTTTCTTGTTACTATCTAAGGTAGAAAGCATTCAGTAGAGATTTTTTGCTAATATGTGTGGTTATTGCATCATCTTTACCAGAAAGTATCATCAAAATTATATGAATCTTAACGGGAAACTCTTCCTTAACCAAACCTTGTGAATCTGGATGAGCTGAAAATATTCTTTTCATCTTTATTTAATTGTTTATGCTAGATGAGAATATTTGCAATTACCTAAACACATTACGTTGGTTAGTTTAAACTATTCTAAGATTCCTGACAACAAGAAATTTCAACTTTAGTTAAGAATATGTTAGAAGCAGGTGTATTGATACTCACAAATTTTTTATCTATAATTTAATATGGCCAAAGAGAAAAACTGATTGATCCTAGAGATTAATTGTACGCTACACAGGACTGAATAATATCATAGATCCAATAGTGTCAGTTGATGCAAACTGTGCAAGAAGCTGAAGGAGACTGTTATTCTGTGATTAATGGGCTGATACATTCTTTTAATACCTATCGCAAAAAAAAGCTAGTATCATTTTGCATTCATGTGGGACAGATTCCATAACACATTTATTGTTCTCTCACAGGGATTTCAAATTATCCTGTTTGTTGTCACAACACAGGGGGAAAAAAAGACTGAGATTGTATTTATTATTAATTATATTGATAAAATGATGTTTATATCTCAAGATGAAGACCAATCTAAGACCAAGTTACAAATGTGTGGTAAACACTTAATAACAAAGTCAGGCTAATTAATCTGACTAAAGTACAAGGCCCAGTGCAAATCGTAAAATCCTTAGGCATAAGTTAGTTGAAATGACTAGAAAAATTTGACTTTATCTTACAGTCTCCATCTCTGTTGAAATTCCCCATCTGTTCATGAATGTTGTCTACCTTTACCATTAGACCCTTTCACATGTTAATCATAGCTATTTTAAATTCCTTACCTGATAGCTCAAACATCTGGGTCCGCTATGAGTCAGCTTCATTGTTGACAGTGGTTATGTATGTGTGATAATTTTTTATTCTTGCCAGGGAATGTCACATCTTCTTTTATAGTAGGCTGCTAGTGTGGGGTTTGGTTTACTAATCTAGTCATGGATTAAGCCAGGTTTGGATTTTGTAGTGGTTATGGTTAACTTTAGTGCACAAATGGCTTTACATTTCTCTTGCAGCTGGGGTGATGGTGGGTTTTTCTCTGTGTTTCTGCTTGCTCCTCAGTTTTCAGCCTATTCTGTGCACCTGCACTTCAGAGAAAGTCTCTGTTCATCCTCTTGCCCCTTCTTCAGTGCAGTCTCCTATTTCTTTTTCCTGGTGTTTCCTGGCTTGGTGGTGGTGGACAAGCTATATTGTCTATTACCTCGATCAGTCTCAGAGCTAGGCAGGCTCTTGTCCCTACGGTCTCAAAGATGCTGCTTTCACAGTGATCATGCCTCTCTTTCCCATGATAGCCAAAGTCTGCCTTGTCTCTCTAATGAGTTTATGTAGAGAATTTCCTGCTAGTCCTTCCAAAATTTGGAGGCTTATAATAGTATTTGGTGTAGGTTGCTTGTCACACTTTACCCACAGGGATGGTGGATTTTTTTCTATTACCCTTCTCCCACTGCCAAGACTCATCCTCTGCATACTGGCAGTATGGACTTCATTAATTTTTCTCCAGAGCTTAAGGCTTATTTTCTGTGGGTGGAAGTGTCTAAGGGGAACTTTATGTCTTTCCTGCAGCAGTGGCAGTATACTTCTCCAGGCCTGCACTCCAACAGAGGCCACTTTGCACCCAACATCCTTGTGAGCAACTGCTCAAAAGTCTGTAGAGTAGGTCCTGTGAGTAGGTGTAAACTGCCCTTGTGTCAGTATTTCTCAGTTTCTATCCTTTCACATTAGTTCATACTCAGCTTCAAAGCAATATCACTTCTCCCTGTTTGTATATAAATTTAATATCATCCAACTAAAAATGCCAACAGTTTTTTCTAGCTAGACAAGTTAATTTTAATTTTTATATGGATAAATAAATGAGTAGGAAAGACATAAAAACATTGAAAATGGAGATAAATCAGGGATGGAGAGAAAGCTCTGTCATATATTAAAATATATGATAAAGTTGCTTTAATTAAAATAGTGTGGTTTTGATGCCTGAATAGTCATATTACCATTGGACCTGAATTGAAAGCTAAGCAATACACCAAATTTTGCATATGACAAGTATGGCCTCTCAGATCAGTTGGTGAAAAGATGAAAGTCTTAATAAACTAAATTGAGAAAACCAAGAAGGTAGTAATATATTTGTATATCACACCATGTATTGTGAAGATGTCCACATAGATCAGTCATGTAAATGTAAATATTTGAAACCATATGAGTACTAGAAAAAAAGTTATGCCTGATTTGCATTACAGCTCTAAGACTGTGGTCCCAAAATGACAATAGAGAGATAAATTTAATTGATGTATACACGTGTTTGTTTATTTGTGTTTTTCTTGGGGGGTGGATATGAGGCTATATTATTGTTTATTTGTTATGTTTTTTTCCTGTAGAACATATACTCTCTTTTGGACAAATTCCTATCCCTCCCTATTGGCTCTTAGCTAACCTGCTTCATCTACTTTCCTGTAGGGTCCCTGAAGTTATTTTAGCTATCTGATTCACAGATATAACAGGGAGATTTAAATTCTCTCTGGTCAGGGAATGCTGAGAATTAAAAGTAATTGGAGGGCTTCGCTGGTGGCGCAGCGGTTGAGAGTCCGCCTGCCGATGCAGGGGACACGGGTTCGTGCCCCGGTCCGGGAAGATCCCACATGCCGCAGAGCAGCTGCACCCGTGAGCCATGGCCGCTGAGCCTGCGCGTCCGCAGCCTGGGCTTCACAACGGGAGAGGCCACAACAGTGAGAGGCCCGCGTACCGCAAAAAAATTTTTTTAAATTAAAAAAAATAAAGTAATTGGAGCATTGAGCTATTATTTCTCAGTTACTGTAATATTTTGCAATTTAATTCATGGAAGGAAGAGGTAAATTCTTACCTATCATAATGTCAGTGTATTCATTCTGAAGAAATAGCATAAATATTATTAGTAGTTAAAAGCTATTATAGAAAAATGATTTTATAAAATAAATTCATACTTAATAAGAGAAATATATTTAATTTAAAATATTTGTTGGGTAGACAGGCACATGCTGGAGTGAAACACCTGACCATACCCAAACCCACCACCCCTGTCATCCATGGCAAGGAAACTTTCCCCTTCCGCTTGTACACATTTCTTATGTCAGGAGAGCCAATAGAAACTGGAGAAAGGGCAATGAAAATGGCTTGAACTGCTGCCAAGGGATGTGGAACTTGCCAGGCACAAGAAGGAAATAAGGGAACTGGAGTTATGGCAGAGGACTGGGAGATGTGGAAAGTGTAATCTGATAAAATTTAAGTTGGAGTAAGAAAAAAACTACTCTTTCCATCACCTTTTCTCTCTCCTCCCTTCTAGCCCCCAGACATGTGGGTCAGAGTTGAGTTAGGCAGACTGCAGACATTTAAACCAGTATGTGCAAAATTAGAATTTGAATGTAACATTGTCTTTGGTTTTTAAGAGCTAAATATAGGAGAGTTTGTTTAGTAGAAAGCATCTGGAAAGCTATGAGATCTGTCCAAGGTATCAGTGGGAAGACTGGAAGAAAAATTCATCGGAATGTGATTAAAGACAGTGGAGGCAAGGCCATGGATTTAGGGATGCAGACATGGCCTTGCCATCAGGACAAGTTTGAAAGTAACACAGTATGATTCAGTGAAGAAAGTTTGGTTTTTTGCAAGAATATTATCTAAAAGAGCCATTCATAATTATTCTATATAGAATTTAAAAATTAAAGCATTGTCTTAATTATAATGGCCCAGAATAGTCATTACATGTAGATTTGTGTGGAAAACTCAAATGTATGAGCAATTATTTAATTTTTTAAAGCAGATACAAAGTTTTTTTATGAGTGTTAAAGTAGTAAATGACATTAAAATTTCTCTTTTCCTTAATCACTTAGGTAATAACGTCAGGAAGAAGTTTCATTACATGATAATTTTTTTCAACAGAATTTGTTACTACTATGCTTTAAAATTTTGCAAAAAGACTTTTTTTTAGTGATTCTGTCCTTTTAATCAGAAAAGTGGATGCCCCTTAGTGATGAAGCCATATATATATATCAATATGTTGCATAGATTCTAGAAAACATAAAAATACATTATTTATATGACTAGAGCCACATTGTTGCAGTGCTACCACGCTTAGGGGGATTTCATCTCTAAGAAAATGCTTAGTCTCTAATGAATATTTATATCTCAATTTCACTCTAATCTTAACAACATTGATGTTTTAACTAAATTCTGGAGAAGTATAAGAGATTAGATGCTTATCAAATACTTATGAGCAGCAAACTACTGACCTAAACAAAGAAATACATGCATTAAATTATTGTGGTGCTTTGCAAAGAAAAGTATATAAATAAATCTGAATAAAGTGGCAACAGCATACTTGATTTTTTTCTTCTACCAGGCTGGTGAATTTAACAGTATTTAATTACATACTTTTTCAAAGAACTGGCACTGAGAAATATTTACTATGGGTGGGTGTTAGGAAAAATATTAAAATTTTTACCTTATAGAATATTTAGCAATAATAGAGAAATGTTCTATACTGTGTATTAGCCACAGTTAGATGGGAAAGATAAATAGTTCGGAAACTTTATTTTGAGAGGTATATAAGTAAGATATGGAGAAAAGTATAATTTAATAAGTTATGGCCCACATAAATATGTATTATAATCTGTATGGTTAGAATGAATCTGGGAATATTATTGTACTTGCAATATTATTTTAACTTTGGGGTTAAAAATGTACGTAACAATCACTCCATTTTCCCTTCTC
This sequence comes from Leucopleurus acutus, assembly GCF_964270905.1. NCBI lineage: Eukaryota > Metazoa > Chordata > Mammalia > Artiodactyla > Delphinidae > Leucopleurus > Leucopleurus acutus. The sequence goes on from NC_139142.1 coordinate 56,364,359, forward strand.
TCCTGCTTTACTGAAGCTCAGAAAAGGTAGGGACTTATTACTTTGTCTATTTCTGTCTCAGGCCAATCTGCTGAATGAAATACTAAAATCCTTAGAAAAGATGAGAGTAATTTCAAATCAGTCATGTACGCACAGAGCAGAGTTCCTGGGAAGTTTTAGCAAAGTCATGCTCATACTTTAAAATTTAAAATTCCTTATGTGATAACCATATGGCTTCCATATCTGTTCAGAGATTGATATTCTAAGCCATTCAGTTCACTGGAAATATCAGAGTAGACTGGGTTTTGACTAGACTGTTGTTTCAATACATCAGTTTTGCACAAAAAAATGAAATTATGATAAAACATGTTTACTTATAGTTTGCAAATGAACACATTAATTGGGGTCACACTTGCCAGAAATAGATTGTTTCCACATAGCTCTAATCTTTGATGTTTTTACTATCTGGAATGTCATCAAAGCTTAGCCATTTGAAATGCTCACTGGCAGTACACACTTCTTTTTCAATTCTACATCAGCATAATGGTTAATTTAATAATGGGATCCAATTTGCTCTCTTAGCATGAACATTTTAATTATGTAAAATATAAATAAATCTTCGTTACAGAAATTCTTTCTCTGAAAGGTAAGGCAAACATAAATATTAATTTTTTTCTCTCATTTCATCCACCATGTTATTGGTTCTCAGGAAATAATTAAAACAAAGAATTTCTTCATCTAGAATAACAAATCATGCAGATCAAATCTAGTAATTTCATAATCTTAGTGTTTAAATATGCATCTAAACATATTATATTGTTGTAACTCTTAAAACCAAATGAAATAAACGGTAATAAGACAATAACATTATATGAAAAGAGATATATGTGAAATAGTAAACATGAAAGTTACTGTCTGTATGATTTATAATGAAGCTGGCAATATGTTTTTACTTCCAGAGACTTCCAAGTAAAGGATAAAGTTATTAACATATTTAGAGTTACAGTTACTCCGGAATGTAATATTTGAGGAAAGGTTTATGAAAATGCAATAAGCGCATATATTTCTCTCTGTGTGTGCTTAGTCTATCATTTTGAGGTATATATTTTTAGATTTGTTTTTACCTTATAATGCTTTATATAATATATTTTTTAATAAAACAGTATAAATTGAAATCTAGCTCTTCTTTTGGACTCTCCTCTGTGTTCCATACTTGCGTAGTAGATGGTTTGCTCAATATCCCATTTGATTTCTAATTGACATTTTAAATGTAACATGTCCAAAGCAAGTTATTTTATTTCCTTCTTCTAGTCACCCCATCTCAGTAAACAACATCACTCATTATCCCTCCTTTTTGTTCAGGCAAAAATCAAGGAGTTGTCCTGTACTCTCTATTTTATCTAATCTTTGGGGAATTTCTGTTGACTGTGCCTCTGTGGTAGGCATTAATCTAAGATGACCCCCATGATCCCCATCTCCTGGTGCTCATGCTCTGTGTAATGCCCTCCTCTTGATTGTGGGTGAGACTGTGGTTTGCTTCTAGACAGTAAAATATGGCAAAGATGAGGGATTTTGCAGATATAATTAAAGTCTTAAATCGTTAATTTTGAGTGAATAAAAATGATTATTTTTTTGGCCCTGACCTCATCAGATGAAATCATTCAGAAGTGGCATTGAGCCCTCTCTAAGGTTAGAGATATTCTAGGGGATAATGGGATCCAGTGAGGCAATTAGGGTATATGTCTAAATACATGTAATTGTTTGAGAGTAGCTCACCAAAAAAAAAAAAAAATTGCCCCTGAAGACTGAAATTCAACCATTCTTGTTTATTTTGTTAGTAAGAATTTGCCTGTATTGAGATGAAATAACTTGGTGAAGGAAATCATATAAGACTTTCCCTTAATTAATTTTCAAATTAAATTAAATTCATACAACACTTAAATGAGATTAAGGAATTAGAGAGAGAGCCTGGTGTCATTGCATACTTATTGCAGGAAGAGATAGTCATACAGAATCACAGAGCCATAGAACGGGGGAAAGGGAATTGAATATAAAGATGACCAAGTTCACATTTCTGGCTAAGGGTGGATTCAGTTCCCACACTTTCCTGAAAATATGCCACTATGTACAACTGCCGGAGACAAAACGTCGGAATTCAGAGCTAAATATGTCACAGGACCATCTTAATGTAGTGTTTCTTATATCCTGTGTTCCTAAATCCAGGTCTGTAAGCAGAAATTTAAACATCTTATCCTAAGGGTGATGAGAGGAGGCTGCTTCCATAAAAATTTAGGGATTGAGGGTTAACAGCATGCATCCATATTAAGGATATAAGATTTGCTATTCGTTTAAAAATACCTCATTGCTTTTATTATGCAGCTATTTTTGATTCCTAAATAAATGAAACCACATCATAAATATGTATGTGTGTTTATTCTCAAGGAGAGCCCGAGGGTAGTGGGGAAAATGATTCAAGTGCACAGCCCCTCTCAGTGGCACTTCAGATGGAAACACACATGCACTGGTATAAGGAGGTCAGGCTCTCTGAGAGTTAATATAGAAATCAATATTCTTCTATGTAATATAGGTGCAACATGAAAAAGACATGAGCTCTTTGGCTAGCTTCATGGGAAGGATTGCTCCTTAGGGAAATTATGCTAGCAATTGGTTCACTCATTTTGTTATTGAATTTTTGTCAGCAAAGTTGTTTGTGCTTTGATCAGCAGCAACTTTTATTTATAATTGAAACCTTTTCAGTACAGGTACCATAGGAATTAAATGATAATGGGGGTGGGTAAGTGCTTCCTGTTTATGAGGTAATAACTATATTAAGTCTAGAATTAACTTGGATATTGAAGTCCCCTAAGGACCTAGTAACTACTGAGTTACTAGGCAAGCCACACTCTCATTCTGATTATCAAATACATTTTGAAAAACAAATTATTTAAAGACCATACATTCAAAATAATTTTAAAAAAACAATTTATTAGGAAGGCTAGAGATAGCAATTTTTTTTTTTTGACTTGGGTACTGTTTTTGATAGTATACTATCTAAGAGTCATCACTAGTCTGGCAAAACTGTTAGTATGTTTTTTAAAAATATTTTAGCTATTCCCTATATTATATGAGCACCAGACACTGTGCTGGTTTTAAAGGATGCCAAGATAGATGTGCAGAATAATACTACCATGTAATGAGCATTATAGTAGAGAAAAAAAAGTGGAACCATATAAGTACAAAAGTACAGATGGATATCAGATAGTATTCACAACAAATGTTACACTTGTACTGAGATGTAAAAGATTAGAAGTTTGCCTGGAGGAAAAGTTCTCATTTCCTTTGATAACTCTAATTTTCAAAATTCTTGATTTTGGAAAAGTATATACATTTACACCAAAATGCTGCAAAAACTTGTCCATAAATCAAAAAAAATAATTGTGGTTAATTTTCCCAGGAAATTCCAATAAATGTAAATAGGAAATAAATGTTAATATCTAATTGATATATTTAAGACTATTAACAATTTGCCTTTTTTAGGTTTTATTGCACATTTAAATATTTGACCCATTCATTTGATAGTTCTCAGTTGAAGCAAGCAAAGATATTGAGTAATAATTACTGAACAGTCTAATTTTAATCATGCGTCCATTTTGAAGAAAAGATTCATAGACAAAGACTAATTTCCCTATGGTTCTCTTCCCTGTTTATTGGCAGTTTAGGTCATTAGTGTTTCCGCCATTGTTGTCTCCTTATAATTTTCTGATTCCAATAATTTTGCTCTTGCTCTGCTTCTCTTCTTGCTAATATATATATGCTTTCCCTAGATCATCTATAACCAATACATTACAATTTCTGTCTATTATCCTTCAGAATTATTCCAAAAATCTTCACTCTCTGCTCTGTACCTATTGCTATTCCCTTATTTCAAGTCTCGGCTATTTTAACCATCTTCTAATTGATCTCCTTGTGACTCTTTTCTCTCTACATTAGTCCATTTTCCGTGATGCCTGTGTGATCCTCTCAAAACTCTGGTTATATCCCTTCCCACATAAAGAACTTTGGTGGTGATCTATTGAACAGATCAGGAGGTCTACACAGCTCCTTCTCAAGCCTCTACTTTTATCTATGACCATCTCTTGACATTCTACTTTGTATTCTGTCTACCCCTGTGCTACAATCATCACTATATTCTGTTCACAATGATAGTCTTACATGATATGCTTGAACATATCATGATGTTCTTTGAAAGTTGCTTGTCCTTCTCTTGAGTAACTCCAGCTCTGACTTCTAATACTTCTTGATTCTTCAGGGAATTTGTCACTGAACTTGCAGTCTTTCACTAAGCTATGCATACCTTCAAATATAATATAATGTATACATTAATGACTTAAAGTTTTTGGAAGGAGTTAGGTAGTACACAAACATGTGTATGTGTTTGTGTGTATGTGCATAAGAAACAAGGAGAAGAACAAAGGAGGAACAAGTGGTAGAGGCAAAGAACAGAAGATAACCTGAGTAATTCAAAACAAAGTTTGGAAACTTCATTTTTGCATTTAATCCAGAGTTACCCAAACATTTGAGTGATGAGAGTAGCCAGTTACATTGATTTCCCTATAAATAATAACACTACAAAATTCCGAAGTTACATTTCTATGGCCAAATCCACTTAAAAATGGAACAAAGTGCTAAGAAAATTTAGGCAAAATTCCCAGCAGCTTGATTTTGATTATCTAGGCAATTGAAGCAAAAACAGTTTTAATGCTTGAATTAAGCAAGTGATTACCTAAACTCTTCACTTCACTTTAGCTATGGCGACAAACACCTCATTGGCTTTCTCCCTAATCATACTTTTTCTGTCACAAGTCACTAAGCAGTTTCATGTATACATACTATTTAGAAACTCTATTTACTTAACTGGTAAGTTTAATACTACACAAGAAATAAAGAAGGAGGCAAATTGTTTACATGGCCACATTATTGAGAGTCATTCTAGGAATTAATTTGGTAAATTGTCTCATACAATAGAAATAAATCTGAACACTAAGAAATCAAGAAATTACTTTTCTCATAACAAGAAATAAAAACACATACTAGTAAAACATCAACCTGCAACATTTTTCCCTCTCTATTCAGATATGCAAGAAGTGTTAACCATGTGATATCCGTGATATTAATAATCTATATTAGCAAAAACATGTATCATGGTATTTGAACATAATTAGATTCTTAGAAAGTTCTCATAAATCTTTAAACATTGTAAATTAAGGGAATTATAATTACTCTTAATTTTAGAGGTAAACTACATTAATTAGTTTTGACTCAACTTTATTGTTAATTTTTTTAAAGCAGGCATTTTCTCTTCTGATTGATTCCCTTTACCGTCCTATTATAGTTTTTAAATTTTTTCTCACTAATTTAATAAAAGTAACTCATTTGTTTTAGATTTGCCAGCCATGTATCTTACAAGGACTCTGTATTTAGCATCCTGGTAGTTGTAGCATGCATTATATTTCAGCTAACTAGCTTATATGCAAAGCAATAGAGTGAGCACAACTTGGCAAGACAAACCTCCTGATAGATGAAAAACACACACAGATCATTTTCAGTTCTACTTTATCATATTTGAGTGTAACCTTCCTTGAATTTACTTTCTCCCCTTATATAGTATCTTAAAATTATTTATTTTCTTATTTTCTTTTTGATCTTTCTTTTTGTTTTTAACCAGATTTATTGTGAAGTACAACACATGATGAATACATGAAACCATAAATGTATTACTTAACCAGTTATCAAAAAATGTTCAACTATATAACATCAAGGAATGAAATACTGTCAACAGCACAAAACCTCTCCCCCAGTGTGTCTCTTCCTAATAATTAGCCTCTCCTCTAAAATTAACTCCCCTGGGCTTCCCTGGTGGCGCAGTGGTTGAGAGTCCGCCTGCCGATGCAGGGGACACGGGTTCGTGCCCTGGTCCAGGAAGATCCCACATGCCGCGGAGCGGCTGGGCCCGTGAGCCATGGCTGCTGAGCCTGCGCGTCCGGAGCCTGTGCTCCGCAACGGGAGAGGCCACGGCAGTGAGAAGCCCGTGTACTGCAAAAAAAAAAAAAAAAAAAAAATTAACTCTCCTAACTGACTTTATTGCAATTTTTCTTGCTTTTCATTTTAGGGTACTGTATCAGTCTGCTCAGGCTGATGTAACAAATTACCATAGACTGAGTAGCTTCAACAAGAAACATTTGTTTCTCACAGTTCTGGAGGCTTGGGAGGTCTACAGTCGAGGTACTGGCAGATTCGGTTCTTGGTGAGAGCCTATTTCCTGGTTTGCAGACAGCTGTCTTCCCATTGCATTCTCAGTTGGCAGAGAGCGCTGTTTGCAAGGGCACTAATCTCATCTTGAGGGCTCTACTCCCATGACTTAATTACCTTCCATAGGCCCTATCCCTAAATACCATCACATTGGGCATTAGAGTTTCAACCTATGAATTTTGGGGAGACACAAATTTTTCTAAGTATTCTCAGTTTTTAAATTGTATATAAATGGGATCATAGAGCATATATTATATTGTATGTCTCCCTTATTTTTTAAACTTTATTCCATAAAAATAATATAATTGTATGCAACTCTTTCACTCATGTTTATTGCTGCATAATATGCCATTGGTGATTATAGCACACATTATTTAACTGTCAGTGAACAGTTTACCCTATGATCTTTCTTGTATATGTTTCCTGGTACACATAAGCACACCTATCTGTAAAGTATATTCAGGAGTGGAATTGTTCACAACAGGGTATGTTACCTCTTTCTCTGTTTATACAAAAATGAATGCATCTATCAATCTATCTTTGCAGTTAATACTGGTGTAATTTTAATCAGCAGTGGCTCCCTCCACATCTTCTTCTGAAAGATGTGAGTTTTGAGGACTAACATTTCTACCTGCATAAGTTCTCCAAGCTATTCCCCCCATCCTGATGAAATACAACAGAGCTCAAAAAGAGAATAGATTGAGTGCAGTAACTCATTGAAATTTGATGATGGAACACATGACTAAATTATACTATAATGTGATGCTCTTTTGCTTTTGTTTAATTTTTTGGAGTGTAATTACTTTACAGTGTTGTGTTAGTTTCTACTGTACAGCAAAGTGAGTCAGCCATATGCATACACATATTGCCTCTTTTTTAGATTTCCTTCCCATTTAGGTCACCACAGAGCACTGAGCAAAATTTCCTGTGCTATACAGTAGGTTCTCATTAGTTATCTATTTTATACATGGTAGTGTATATATGTCAATCCCAATCTCCCAATCCATAACACCCTCTCTTCCCCCCTTGCTATAAGTTTGTTCTCTACATCTGTATCTCTATTTCTGCTTTTCAGATAACGTCATCTGTACCATTTTTCTAGATTCCACATATAAGCAATATTATACGATATTTGTTTTTCTAAAAAAGAATGAAATAGTGCCATTTGCAGAGATGTGGATAGACCTAGAGACAGTCTTTTTTGCTTTTTAAATGTTTGGTATACTTTTCTGTTATTCTTATGTTAAAGTATTCCATAATAGTACATTTCCATTCTATCTGCATCAAATGCAAAGCAAATTTGAAGCTTGGCAAGTATAAAATAAAATAAGACACTTGTATTATGGCCTTTACCTCAATTCAGTCAAATGGTTCAGAGGTTACTACTACTAAATTAATTGTAATTGAATCAATAAATCACAAGTTTCCAATAACTGTTCACTGTAGAGACTAGTATTAGGAATTATATTTTTGGCAAGAATGTCTGTAGGATTTTTGGTTTTTTTCCTTACCCCAAATGCTCTTTTGGCAACACTTTTCTTGATTTCGTGTAACAGAAGACAAACACAACCCAGGGTCATCAAGTGAAATTTACCTTGTAGCTTTCTGTTTGCAAAGTTCTTTTCTGACTAAGGGTTACAAAGCTATTACTTTTTTCATTGACATTTCTTCAGGAGACTTGCATGAGTAGAGCTGACTTTCACTATTAGATTTGTGGATATGGGACACAGAAGTTAACTAAAGGTTTCTAAGGGAAATATTTTATTTTTTACCACATCATTTGCATAGTATAGATATCATATTTGCATTATATCCATATATTTTAATTTTTTCTGTTCCTTCAGGGACCTATACGTTAGTTTATTCTGCTCATTATTTGAGCCAGTTGAAAATGTCTGGATAAAAAAGGGATAGCTCTTCTAAAGAGAAATCCTCATCATTTGGCCAATGATCACCTTCCAAAATATAGGCAACAAAGCTGAAAACGTAACCTCTAACTGTCTTGGTTACACGTTGATGTGTCTTTTCTATCTCATTAGGATATATTTTCATCCATATCAAATCTAGACACATTGAGAATTAAGAGACAGTTAATTAACTATGTTTCTAAGTAAAACCAAGTGATAAATTATATATTGTATGGTGGCATTTGACTAAACTGACTAATAGCATTAAATTTTACATATTTAACTTAGCCAGAAAAATGTCTGTAAATGTTTTACTGGGAAAGTAAATTCATACAGTAACTTGATAAAATTATTCACTCTTTAATTTATTTTTGCCAAATATGGTGATCAACAATTACCATTGGTAGGAGACAGTGGTGAACCTAAATATAGATGTACACATTTTCAAGGTTTACATGGTTCTTCCTTTTTCACTCTATATGACCTGATGAAGTGAATTTATTTACCCTTGCAAAATCTATTAATTAACCACACAAAATAATACTTATTGAGTCAATGCAGACCATGTTGCTCTTCACCTGAAATCTAATTCCTAATGTGTCCAGTACCTACTGGTTTTATCTAGACATCCTCATTTTGAGATGGTTATCTAGGCATCCTCATTTTGAGATGACAACAGATACTTAAACTCCAAATTGTGAAGATCAAACTCATTATCCTTTATTCTCTAAATATTTTCCTTTCATTGCTAACTTACATACCCAGTAACTTAGCCAAATTCATGGGCTTCATCTTTTACTCTTTTCTCCCTCTGTTACTTCACAATAGTCTCTCTGTATTTTATTAATGTTCTCTCAGAAGTATCTCTTAAATCCAAGTCTTCCTCTCTGACAATGCCTTAGTTCAGACCTTCACCATCTTTTTCTTTAATTATTATATTAGATTTCTACCTGTGCTCACTTCTCCTAGTCTCATCCCCCTCTACACTGCCAGTAGGATGATATTTCTATTCTCTTAATCAGAAAAAACGTCAAGAATCGTAACAACTTCCTGGGCATATACCCAGAGAAAACCATAATTCCAAAAGACACATGCACCCCAATGTTCATTGCAGCACTATTTATGATTGCCAGGTCATGGAACCAACCTAAATGCCTGTTGACAGACAGATGGATAAAAAAGATGTGGTACATATATACAATGGAATATTACTCAGCCAAAAAAAGGAACAAAACTGGGTCATTTGTAGAGACGTGGATGGACCTAGAGACTGTCATACAGGGTGAAGTCAGAAAGAGAAAAACAAATATCGTATATTAACACATATATGTGGAATCTGGAAAAATGGTACAGATGAGCTGGTTTGCAGGGCAGAAATAGAGACACAGATGTAGAGTACAAACGTATGGACACCAAGGGGGGAAAGCAGGGGTGGGGGGTGGTGGTGGGATGAATTGGGAGATTGGGATTGACATATATACACTAATATGTATAACATAGATAAATAATAAGAACTTGCTGTATAAGAAATAAAATAATATTCAAAATATATCATAACTTCTGATGACTCTCATCTGTTCTTTACTTGTTTATAAATCCTTATCATTTAATAGACAAAATCCAAATTTGCTTTCACTGCAAATTTCCACATTCATGTTCTCTAACTCTTTAACATCACACTTATTCAGCATTTTTTTACCCTGAAATTGGACTATTTGTCCCAACCATATAAAGTTACATATAGCTTCAAGTTACATAAATCATCCATGGCTCTATATTTCTCTATATGTTATCTTTTGTCATGTCTGTTTACCTTCTATCTGTCTGTAATATACCTATCTAACCTGAAATGTTGGCTTATCTTTCATATATATTATGAAAATAGAGTTCAATAATTTGCTAAACATTTAGTGAGTACCTGTATTTAAAAAGTTCTAAAATTGGCACCAGGGATACAAAGAATTGTTTTTAAATATTGCCTATTCATTCAACAAATATTTATTGATTACCAACTCTGAACAGAGCACTGTAGTTGTGGACATTCTAGATAGAGTACATTTCAATGGAGGAGAGATAATATTTGACAGGGAGGGAGAGAGAGATAGAGGGGGGCAGGGGAGAGATGTATGGACGTACGGTCACCACCACCACCCCGCCCCTGCTTTCCCCCCTTGGTGTCCATACGTTTGTTCTCTACATCTGTGTCTCTATTTCTGCCCTGCATTGGGGCTACGAGGTCTCTGGTGGTCCAATGTCCTGAACTCAGCTTTCCCACCTCAGAGGATCAGGCCTGACACCAGGCCTGAGCGCCGAGACCCTGTCAGCCACACGGCTCTGGGAATTCAGGCACAGTTGACAGGAATCAGCTCCAAATGTTAAGCAAGAAATCAAAGATTTACTTTTGATTAAAGTGGAAGAAGAAGGAGAAAGAGAAGGAGGGAAAGAATGAGGCTGGATAGGAAGAGGCAGAGGTCCAGGATAAGAACAAGGAGAAGACAGAGAAGAAACGTCAGTGTGGTTGGACTCTAGTGACAGTAGCAATAACAAGAGAGATGCCACATCACGTAGAACTATGCAGAACCTAATAGGAAAACTGGACTTTAATACACCAGAACACCATTAGAGGGTGTTAAACAGGGAAGTGACAGGGTCTTTCATCATCATGACATATCTCTATTCTGGAGCTGACTTGATATTGCATTAATTTCTTTACATGTCTGTGCTTCCTCCCACATATGCTCCTTGAGGGCAGAGAGAGTCCTATATACTCAATGTGTACATTTTGAACAAGGGAATGATTGAATGAAGAAATGAAATGAATGAAAATAACTTCAAGGGCTTTAAAATAGAGTTCTATAACTAATAAATTAGTGAGTAGTTTTATATCCCTACTTAAGGCCTGAACAAAGACTAATATTATATATAAAACCCATTTTTCTCAAGGTAGGTATACTAAATGGAAGAATTCAGTAACTGCAAATTATTTTATAATTCTCAGTCAGAGGGAAATCAGATAATTTTATCTACTGTATTTCTGAACAGAAATACTAGTAATACAACAGAAACCAGAACAAAATAAACATTTAGAATCAACATATAAAAAACTTCTTACTGACCACACTTAAAACAAGCCTTTCTTAAAACATTTTTAAAAATCATTCCTTCCTTCAAAGTTATATTTTATTCATGCACACATATTGCTTATATCTTCATTTATAAAACAAGTTGTTCCTTAACATTTTTTGCTGACACCTTTAAAAATAGTCGGGAAGAAAATAGCCCAAAATAACCGGTCAGTGGAAAGCTTGGAGAGCTGCAAGTAATATCCAATGCATCCCACTAATGAGGGCAATACTGCCCGAAATGACCTTGCAGCAGATGATTTGGAGGCACTTGAAATCTTGCTTCAACAGCAGATCTGAGAGTTGTGGTGTTATTTATTTTTTGCCAAAGCTTAGCAGTTGGACACAAGAGTATGTGCTGCAGTAGTGAAAAATCAATATGATTACCTCTTTGCCACAGGGCTACATCTGACTACAATATCCTGGACACCACATATAAGCATCACTCACAGATAATGCTGCATTGCAGGTGGGAACTGGATGAGAACAAATAACAATGACATTTCTACTCTCAAAAAAGTTACAGATGGCATTAAGTTTTAACACAGAGTACATTAAAATAAAGGATTATGGTTATCTTTGTGGTATGAAATTAGAAACTGACTTGTTAGTGCTGCTTTCTGAGATCAGATTGAGTATATTTGGCCAAAAATGGGAGGCTCAGCTTACATAAGAATCGAGATCATATATATTTTTATTATTTTCTGTCACATTACTAAAAGAAATCATCAACTCACTTCACCTTCCCTATATGTTCAGTTAAAAATACCTTTTCATTGAAATAGCATTTAAGATAAGATTGAAATATTAGCATCAACCTTCAGCATGTTGAAACTGGTGAGGTGTTCTTGACTTTCAGCTCCAGTGGTTTGGGTAAAATGCTGCAAAGAAAGGAAGCTATTTTAATTAAAACAATTTGAGGGTTTATTTGCTGTTACAAAAGGTAACAGACTTGTAAAGCTAGAAGTGTTCATATGCTTATCACCCACATTTCTGCACTCATATTGTCTGTATACATGATGTTCAAAATTATATTTCCTAGTTAATAACTTATTTTTAAAATAAATAAATTTCAGGATATATTAGTGGCTAAAGACCAAGCAGTAAAGCTATAATTGATTTCTCTGTTCACAGTTTTCTCAAGCTTCATTTCTGTATTTTGCAAGGGAAATAGAATAACTACACCTCAGTAAGTGGTTGAAAATAAATTTATACATATGAAAACCATTATCTAACAAATAGAATATATTTATCCACTTCACTTTTAGTGCACTATTATATTGACTCAGCCGCTGGACATGCTTTGATATAAATAGCAGATAAAAGCCCTCTGACTTGGAGACATTAGCCTCCATCACACCTGGTGGCTTGCTTTTAGTGATTTGGACTGTGGTTCAGGCTGTTCTGTGTATAAAACTACTTAGAAATTACGTGACAGATTCAGGCCAGAATTCAGAGTCTAAATGGAAAAACTGTACGTCTGTAGGCTTAGCATTCTCAACTAAACATATGACTCAGAGCAGGTGGATATGCATAATTACAAAACACTGTCTTAAGCTTTTAAAAATATTTATTCACCTAAGATATTAAACTGTATTAAAATAATGAAATTCTTCAGTGGAGAAAAATGTGAAGGTCTTCTGCTATGAAATATGTGCATGTCTGTTTATATTTATTCATTTAATAACAGTAATTCGCCACAAAAATAGGTAGAAATTTTATACCCTCTCATAAATGAGGTTTGGGCATTGATGGATTCAGCTATTTTAGAAAGACCAGAGTAATGATTCAGGCTGGTATGAATTAAATTCAACTTCAAGATGTACAAACAAAGGCAGCATGAGAAATCTAGCTGGTCTAAGGGCTCCTAAACATGAGTTTCACTCCAGTTTCAGGAATGAATTAGGACCAGAGGAAGGTGGTGGGGAAGAGCAAAGGATGGATTTTTATGTCTGAATGTATTGCGCCTTGCCATTTCATGTGGAGTGAGAGAATAAGATTGATGAGCTGCACCTGGCCCAGATGAGGTGGTTTCACAGTGATAAATCTTTAAAAAAATTATTTTCCACTGAATGAGATACTTTCCATTTTTATGATACTAATGCTTTCGTCATAACAATAAACAGCCAACACAAAACAAATGGGGAAGAGTTTTTGTCCCTGTGTTTAATTCTTTTCAGGCTGTAATTTATGTCTTTTCTTTTTCGGCAATTTTATTAATTTTCTACTGTTTTTTGTTATATGTACCTACACACATATATAAAACATTTTATTTTATTTTTTCAGTATACAATATAATATTATTAACGATGATTTTAATGCCATACATTAGATCTCTAGACTTTTTCATCTTACATAATTGCTACTTTGTACTCTTTGACCAAGATCCAATGCTTGATTTGTGTACTACATACTTGTCTTTTTTTTTTTTTTTACTTCAATAGGTTCTGGACCTCAATACCCAGAATTTTTAAATATTCAGATGTACTAGTTTATAATATATTTTATATATAAAACAAATAGTATACTGAAAATAAAATAGATATTTCTCTCCCTCCAATTCTATGACCAATTTCCTCTCCAAAGAAGTAACCAACTACAGCTGACCCTTAATCAACACAGGTTTGAGATGCAGTGGTCCACTTATCTGTGGATTTTTTTTTTCAATAGTAAATACGACAGTACTAAACAATTCACAGTAGTTTGAATCTGCGGACATGGAACCAAGGATACCAAGGAACCTTGTGGAGGAACCACAGATTCAGAAGGCCTACTGTTAAGTTATATGTAGATTTTCCACTGGGTGGGAAGGTTGGTGCCCCTAACCCCTGTGTTGTTCAAGGGTCAACTGTGTATATTTAATATGTTCCCTTCTGCTTCATGATTTTATATTTATACTTTATTTATTATGTAACACTACATTGCTTTGTATGTTCTTTGAAAGTATGAGCAAATGTTATCTTCCCTTCCTCTTATTTTTCACTCAAGATTATTTATAATCTCTATACATTGATATGTATAGACAACATACTCATCTGTCTACTGTTGATTGATATTTGGTTTCTCACATTTTAAAAATTACTATAAGCAATGAACATCACTTCTGTTACACATACTCACTTTTCTAGAACATGCATCTAAATGTTGGAATGCTGAGTGATAACAAAAATTTTAACTTCACTAAATATTGTCAAATGTCTTTGCAAAGAGAGATACAAGTTAAAATTCTAACATCAGTGTGAAAGTCTGTGCTTCACCCTCACTAAAATTTAGCATTATCAATTTTTCCTTCATGTTGTATTCTTGATAGGTATAAATTTGTATTTCATGTTTATTTTCAACTACATGTATTTATTTACTAATTAATATCTTTTGTATGCTTATTAGCTATTGAAGATTTTGATTATGCAGATTGCATAAATTCTTACCTTCTTTTACCATTGAGTGTTTGTCTTTTTGTCTTATTGATTTGTAGAGACATTTAGTATATTTCCATATTATTTTAAATTATTTTAGTCTTTAAGTGTAAAATTTTATTTTTTCATGTGAATATGCTTAATGTTTACCAACTTTATCAATATTTTCTTTATTAGTTATGATATTCTGCCTCCTGTATAAAGAGTTCTTTTTTTACTTGACCCTACAAATGAATTTTTAAAATTTCTTTGAATATATATATTTTTTTTTTTTGCGGTATGTGGGCCTCTCACTGTTGTGACCTCTCCCATTGCGGAGCACAGGCTCCGGACGCGCAGGCTCAGCGGCCATGGCTCACGGGCCTAGCTGCTCCGCGGCATGTGGGATCTTCCCAGACTGGGGCACGAACCCGTGTCCCCTGCTTCGGCAGGTGGACTCTCAACCACTGCGCCACCAGGAAAGCCCACTTTGAATAGTTTTAAAGGTGCTTTTTAATTCATTTTTGCACATGCAGTCCTTAAATCATTTGGAATTTACTTGATAAATATTGTGAAAATTCAAATTTTTTCATTTACCAAAGCAATTTTCTCAATATTACTGATTGAATAGTTTGTTATTTTCTCACTGATATCTAATGTAAATTTTATAACATGCCTATTTGCTTGATGTTAATTTCCAAATTTATCTTCATTTATATTTTTAAATATTTATGTTCATTTTGGGTTTAAATTAACTTTACAGTCAGCTTATTTAGATCTATGAGTAGTCTATTGGGAATTTAATGAAATAGAATTAATATTATAGATTAATTTGGGAGAAACTTAAATGAAAACTATTGACAAAGTAAGTCTCACTACTTATTCAGTTGCATACCCTTAACAGTGTTTTGTAATTTTACACATTATTATTTGTTGGTACCTTATAGTTTTGTAATGTTATGATTGGGATTTTTTAAAAATTTTAAATTAAAACAAATTTTAATTGAAGTATAGTTGATTTACAATATTGTGTTAGCTTCAGGTGTACAGCACAGTAGGTCCTTGTTTATCTATGTTATATGTAGTAGTATGTATGTGTTAACCCCAAACTCCTAATTTATCCCTTCCTTTTCCCCTTTGGTAACCATAAATTTGTTTTCTATGTCTGTGTCTCTTTCTGTTTTGTATATAAGTTCATTTGTGTCTTTTTTTAGATTCTACACATAAGCCATATCATTATTTAATGTTATTTTTTCTAATTAATGATTTCTGATAAATGGCAATGCTTCAGATTTTTACAAATATTCTTACTATGTGATTGATTCAATTTATGAATTCTGTAGTACATCTGAGTGTTTTTAGTAGAAATAGACCATTTAAACAAATTAATTTCTAAAGAAGAAATTTTTTAAAAAATCAAAGAACTATTCTCAAAACAAACAATAATACAAAAAACTACAAAGTCAAGATAATATTTTAGGAGATTTCTACTAAAATTTCAAAAATCAGATATCTCCAAATCAATTTAAGTTACTCCAGAACCTAGAAAAAGGTAGAAAACTTCCAAGCACCTTTATGAAACAGTGACTTAGATACTTATAGGTGATAAGCATTGATTAAAAAAGATAATTACAGACCAATCTAAATTATGAATAGAAACACAAAATTCCTAAATAAAATAGTGAAACAATTTAACTGGGCATTATACATCCTGCCTTAGCATTTTTTTTCCTAGGTAGCTCAATGTTAGGGGATATATATCATTCAACATAGTATTAAATCTAAAGGGGAAATCATATTACTTTCTTATAGTAAGATTTTTAAACAAAGTTATGAAAATAATGGCAGAAGTCTGTGGGGTATTTTTTTTGTTTTTTAAAATAGACTTGGGTCTAAGTCATAGCACTACTGCCTGCTATTTGTTTTATTCTGAGAAGTGACTCATCCACTCTAAGTTCCTGTATTAATATCTATAAAATAGGAACTGTGTTAGTCACAGCTCTTCCAGCTCAAGTAGGAGAAACCTAAACTTATTCAATATAGTTACTAAAAACAGAGTTATTATAAAGATATAAAGTCTCTCCACGATTTCTCTTTTCCCTCATACCACTTGACCAATTCTTTCTGTTGGCTTTATTTTCAAAATATATCTACCATTCTGGGTCTACTGCAATAAAACTTTGATTTCTGTGTTTTTGCACGTGTATTATGGAAGTGCTTCTCAAGTGTTTTGTGGTGAATGACCAGCTTTTTTTGTTTGTTTTCAATATATCTTACACTGTCACTTTTAAAAAATACAATGAAAGTGAATGAGCTTAAAAAAAATCACACACATTTATCTTGCCACTATGTCACGTTACACAAGTTTTCAAATGTTTACTCTCCATTCTTGTGCTTATCCTAGAGTGGTAAAAACAGTTCATGGACTGACACTCATCTGAGTAGGACTACTCATAACAATTTCCTCGATTTATTTGATATTGTAAAAATATAATCTAGAATATATCTCCTGTTGCTTAAAACCAATGTCTTCCCATCCCAGTTAATAGAATAATAGCCAAACTCTTTAGCTCAATGCAACAAGCCTTACCTTACCTGGCCTCTGTTTACTTATTCTGCCTCATTTTTGGCTACTCATTTACTTGCTCAGATCACTTTATTTACTCTGGCCTTCTGGCTCTTCTCAAACAAATTGAGCATATTCCCTGTCAAGAATACTTTTAATGAGTTTTATCAAATATACACAAAAGATACAGAGAACAAATCAAGAAGCAGCCAAGAACCCACAGTTCTAATTGAAGTTAACATTGTAGTGTACCGTATATTTTTTCTAGATCTAATTTCTTCATTTCCAACACATGTATCACCTAACATTCTGATTTTATTTTTATCATTTCATGCATATTTTAAAATGTTAATATATTAATGCATTCTTGTTGTTAAAGTCCTTTAAGATGGTATTTTGCTGTAGTTTATCTTTTTTTTAATTCTTCCTTTCCATTTCTCTTTATATTAAATGTTTACTTTGTCTTAATACTTTCCTCCAATCTTTGTAGGATTTGCTTTTTCACAATATTCAAGTCTCTGCTCAAAAGGCACTTCCTCAAAAACCACCCAAAATGGTCCCCTACAGCTACCCATACTCTTCTCAAATATGCCTTGATTTTTCTTCCTATCAGTACTACCTAAAATCACAGTATTTATCTATTTGCTTGATAAATACTTGTCTCACTCATTAGATGGGAAGCTCCATGAAGGCAGAGGCGTTTTCTTGTTTACTGTTTTATCACCACAATTTTAAACTGTTCGGCACATAGTAGGTTCTTCAAATATTTAATACATGTATATAGCTACATGAATTATCTCTCTGTGAACTTAATGACACACATTCCAGACAAGCCTTAGGAAAGGGCTAAAACGAATTTAGACATCCATCAGAAATTTAGGCAACTTCTCCTATAGAGAAGTACTGTTATTTTTTACTTTAAAAAAATCTGCATATCAACATTTTATGTTTCTCAATCTACACTGAATGAAGAGTGGCATTCCAGGCTAACCAAGCTTACAATGTTCATTATGGTTCAAACTAAGCTATCAGATATTTAGATCAGTTTAATATTCCCAACAGAGAAAATGTGATTGTTCTTTCTTTGGCCAAATGTCCAAATGCCCAAGTGGCCCAGTCACCTATCGCTGAGAACCTAGATGGGGTATGAAATCAAGAGAAGCATATGGTACATATGTAGCACTTAGGATTCAAATCTAAGGATTGGGGTGACTATGAAAGCATTATTTTGAATGTATCAGACACTCACATAAAAAGTTAGTTTAAATATACTAGCATGAACATTTAAAGGTACTATGTGAAGAAGAAATAGCATGAATGAAATCACCTCTATTCCTGTTATATAACCAACAATATATGTACAGGTTTTAAGCATTTGTGTTTATTGTTGTACCAGAGATGCTTAATCTTAATTCTGTCAGTTTGAATTATGCATCTGTATTCATGAGAAATATTGGTCTGTAACTTTTTTGTTGGTAATATTTTTGTCTGGTTTAGTATTAGCGTAATGCCTGGGTCATAGAATAATTTAGGAACTATTCCCTCTGCCTTATCTTCTAAAAGAGTTTGTAGAGAACTGGTTTAATTTTTTTCTTAAAATTTTGCTAGATTCACCAGTGTACCCATCTGAGCATGAAGTTTTGTGGTTTGGAAAATTATTAATTATTGATTTAATTTGTTTAATAGATATAGGTTGATTTAGATAGACTAACCTTACATGAGTTTAGGCAAATCTTGTCTTTTAAGGTAATAGGTCCACTTTATCTAGGATATGAAATTTGTGAACATAGTTTTCTTCATAGTATTCTTTTATTATTCTTTTAATGTTCATGGTGTCTGTAGTGATGTCCACTTTTTCATTTCTGATATTAGTAATTTATGTTTCCCTCTTTTTTTTTTTTTTTTTTTTTTTTTTGCGGTACGTGGGCCTCTCACTGTTGTGGCTTCTCCCGTCGTGGAGCACAGGCTCCAGACGCGCAGGCTCAGTGGCCATGGCTCATGGGCCCAGCCGCTCCGCAGCATGCGGGATCCTCCTGGACCGGGGCACGAACCCGTGTCCCGTGCATCAGCAAGCAGACTCCCAACCACTGAGCCACCAGGGAAGCCCTATGTTTCCCTCTTTTTTTAGTTCATAGCTAGAGGTTTATCAATTTTATTAATCTTTTCAAAGAACAAGCTTTAAATTTTGTTGATTTCATCTATTGATTTTATTGATTTCTGCTCTATTTTTTTCGTTTTTCTGTTTTACTTTGAACTTAATTTACTCTTCTGTTTCTAGTTAAAAGTGGAAGCTGAGATTATTGATTTTAGATCTTCCTATTTTTCATTTGTTCACAGCTTTATTGAGATATAATTGTTATATAACATCATGTAAGTTTAAAGTGTATAAGGTGTTGATCTGATACCCTTATATATTACAAAATTATTGCCACCATAGTTTTAGTGCATAGTGCCACACCTACAACACATTACATAATTATCATTTCCTTTTTGTGGTGAAAACATTTAAGATTCACTTTCTTGGCAACTTTCTAGTATATGATAAGATATCATTAACTATAATCACTATGCTCTACATTAGATCCTCAGAAGTTACTCATCTTATAACTGTAAATTTGAACTTGTTGGCCACCATTTCCTCTTTCCCCCCACTCCCAAGCCCCTAGTAACCACCATTCTAGTCTCTATTTCTATGAGTTCAGCTTTTTTAGATTCCATATATAAGTGAGCTCATACAGTATTTGTCTTTCTGTGTCTGATTTATCCCACTTAGAATAATGCCATCAAGGTCCATCCATGTTGTCTCAGGCAGCAGGATGTCATTTCTCACTCCTGAATAATATTCCATTGTATATATATCCCACATCTTCTTTATTTATTCATCTGTTGATGGAACCTAGGTTATTTCTATATTTTAGTTATAGTGATTAATGCTGCAATAAATATGGGAGTGCAAATATCTTTTCAATATCCTGTTTTCATTTCCTTTGGCTGTATACCAAGAAGGGAGAATGCTGGATTATTTGGTAGTCCTATTTTTAATTTGTTGACAAACCTTCATATTGTTTTCCATTGTGGCTGCATTAATTTACATTCCTACCAATAGTGCACATGGTTCCTTTTTCTGAACATCCTCAACAATACTTGTTATCCTTTGTCTTTTTTTTTTTTTTTTTTGGTGGTATGTGGGCCTCTCACTATTGTGGCCTCTCCCGTTGCAGAGCACAGGCTCCGGACGCACAGGCTCAGCGGCCATGGCTCACGGGCCCAGCCGCTCCGTGGCATGTGGGATCTTCCCAGGCCGGGGCACGAACCTGTGTCTCCTGCATCAGCAGGCGGACTCTCAACCACTGCACCACCAGGGAAGCCCCTCCTTTGTCTTTTTGATGATAGCATTTTAACATGTGTGAGGTAATATTTCATGTGGTTTTGATTTGCATTTCCCAGATGATTAGTGATGTCGAGCACCTATTTATTGTCCTATGTGGAAAATGTCTGTTCAGTTCCTCTGACCATTTTTAATTAAACTGGTTTTTTTTTGTTTTTTTTAATATTGAGTTGTGTTAGTTATTTATGTATATTGGATATCAACCCTTACCAGGTATGTGGTTAGCAAATATCTTTATCCCATTCCAAATGTTGCCTTTTCTTTTTATTGATGGTTTCCTTTGTTGTGCAGAAGTGTTTTAGTTTGATGTGGTCCCATTTGTTTATTTTTGCTTTTGTTGCCTTTGGCTTTGGGGTAAAATTCAAAGAAATCACTGCCAAGACCAATATCAAGGTAATTACCCCTATATTTTCTTTTAGAAATTTTATAATTTCAGATGTTACATTCAATTCTTCAATCAATTTTGAGTTGATTTTATGTATACTGTAAGATAGAGCTCCAGTTTTTTTGTTTTGTTTTGTTTTGCATGAGGCTATCCAGTTTTCTCAGCACCATTTATTGAAGACTGTTCTTTCCCCATTGTATACTTTTGGTTCCTTTGTCAAAAATAAAGTGTGCATATATGCATGTGTCTATTTCTGGGCTCTTTGTATTGTTCCATTAATTTGTCTGTTTTTACACTAATACCATATTGTTTTGACTGTTATGCTTTATAATATAGTCTGAAATTAGGAAGTCTGTTGCCTCCAGCTTTGTTGTTTTTTCTCAAGATTGCTTTGGATATTCAAGTTCTGTTGTGGTTCCATACACATTTTAGGATTATTTTTTCTATTGCTGTGAAAAATTACACTGAAATTTTGATAGGGATCGCATTAAATATATGGATGGCTTTGAGTAGTATGGACATTTTAACAATGTTAAGTCTTCTGATCCGTGAACATGGGATGTCTTTCCATTTGCTTGTGCCTTCTTCAATTTCTTTCATCAAAGTCTTCTAGTTTTCATTCTACAGATACTTCACTTCCTTAGATTTAAATTTATTCCTAAGTATTTTATTGTTTTTAATTGTATTGTGAATATGATAGTTTTCTTTATTTCTTTTTTAGATATTTTTTGTTAACATATAGAAATTTCTGTATTTTGATTTTATATTCTGCAACTTTACTGAATTCATTGATTAGTTCCAACAGTTTTTTGGTTGTGTCTTTAGGATTTTCTGTGTATGAAATTATATCATCTGCAAATTGTGACAGTTTTACTTCTTCCTTTCTGGTTTGGATGACTTTTATTTACTTTCTTACCTAATTGCTCTAGGTAAGACTTCAGCATAATGTTGAATAAAAGTTGAGAGTTAGCACCTTTGTCTTTTTCTGGTCTTAGAGGAAAAGTTTTCAATCTTTCACAGTTCAATATAGTGTTAGCTGTGGATTTGTTGTTTTATTATGTTGAGGTGTGTTCCTTCTATACCCAAGTTGTTGAGAGATTTTTTTTCATGATAGGGTGTTGTATTTGCCAACAGTAGCAGAACATACTTTCTTCTCAAGTGCACATAGAACATTCTACAGGATATATCATATAATAGGTCACAAAACAAGTCTTAGAAAATTTTAGAAGACTGAAATTGTACCAAGTGTCTTTTCCAACTACACTGATATGAAAACTAGAGATCGGCAATAAGAGAAAAGATGGAAATTTTACAAGCATGTGGAAATTAAACAACACATTCCTGAACAGCAAGCAGTCAAAAGAAATCAAAAGGGAAATAAAAACTCCCTAGAAACAAATGAAAATGAAAAGACATTACACCAAGAAGTGTGAGATGCTGCAAAAGCAGTTCTGAGAGGGAAGTCTATAGTGATAAATGCACATATTAAGAAAATAGAAAGATCTCAAATAAACAACCTAATTTAATATCTCAAAGAACTAGAAAAAGAAGAAAAACTAAGCCCAAATTTAACAGAAGGAAAGAAATAACAAAGATCAGAGCAGAAATAAATGAAATAGAGTTCAGAAAAACAATAAAAAATCAGTGAAACTAAGGATATTTTTGAAAAGATTAAAAAAATTGACAAATCTTGAGCTTGATTAAATAAGAGCAATGAGAGAAGACAAATAATAAAATTTTCCTCTTTCTGATTTACTTCACTCTGTATGACAGTCTGTAGGTCCATCCATGTCTTTGCAAGTGGCACAATTTTGTTCCTTCTTATGGCTGAGTAATATTCCATTGTATATATGTACCACATCTTCTTTATCCATTCCTCTGTTAATGGACATTTAGGTTGCTTTGATGTCTTGGCTATTGTAAATAGTGCTGCAATGAACATTGGGGTGCATGTGACTTTTTCAATTATGGTTTTCTTAGGGTATATGCCCAGTAGTGGGAATGCTGGGTCATATCATAGTTCTATTTTTAGTTTTTAAGGAACCTCCATACTGTTCTCCATAGTGGCTGTATCAATTTACATTCCCACCAACAGTGCAAGTGGGTTCCCTTTCCTCCCCACCTCCTCCTGCATTTATTGTTTGTAGATTTTTTGATGATCGCCATTTGGACTGCTGTGAGGTGATACTTCATTGTAGTTTTGATTTGCCTTTCTCTGATAATTAGTGCTGTTGAGCATCTTTACATGTGCCTTTTGGCCATCTGTATGTCTTCTTTGGAGAAATGTCTATTTAGGTCTTCTGCCCATTTTTGATTTGGTTCTTTGTTTTTTTGATATTGAGCTACATGAGCTGTTTTACATTTTGGAGATTGATCCCTTGTTCATTTCTTCATTTGCAACTATTTTCTCCAATTCTGAGGGTTGTCTTTTCCTCTTGTTTATGGTTTCCTTTGCTGTGAAAAAACTTTTAAGTTTAATTAGGTCTCATTTGTTTACTTTGTTTTTATTGTTGTTACTCTAGGAGGTGGGTCTAAAAAGATCTTGCTGAGATTTATGTCAGAGAGTGTTCTGCCTATGTTTTCCTCTAAGAGTTTTACAGTGTCCAGCCTTACATTTAGGTCTTTGACACATTTTGAGTTTATTTCTGTATATGGTGTTAGGAAGTGTTCTATTTTCATTCTTTTACATGTATCTTCCAATTTTTTCAGCACCACTTATTGAAGAGACTGTCTTCTCCATTGTATATTCTTGCCTCCTTTGTCATAGATTGGGTGACCATAGTTACATGGGTTTATCTCTGGGCTTTCTGTCCTGTTCCATTGATTTATATTTCTGTTGTGCCAATACCATACTGTTTTGATTACTGTAGCTTTGTAGTATAGTCTGAAGTCATTTTTATCCTGAGACTTTATCAAATTCATTGATTAGCCCTAGTACCTTTCTGGTGGCATTTTTTTGGATTTTCTAGATACATTATCATGTCAGCTACAAACATTGACAGTTATACTTCTTATTTTCAATTTGTATTCCTTTCATTTCTTCTTCTTCTCTGATTACTGTGGCTAGGCCTTCCAAAACTATGTTGAATAATACTGGCAAGAGTGGACACCCTTGTCTTGTTCCTGATCTTAGAGGAAATGCTTTCAGTTTTTCACCATTGAGAATGATGTTTGCTGTGGGTTTGTCATATATGGCCTTTATTATGTTGAGGTAGGTTCCCTCTATGCCTACTTCTGGAGAGATTTTATCATAAATTGGTGTTGAATTTTGTCAAAATCTTTTTTTTTTTCATTTATTGAGATGATCATATGGGTTTTATTCTTCACTCTGTTAATATGCTGTATCGCATTGATTGATTTGCATATACTGAAGAATCCTTGCATCCTGGGGATAAATCCCACTTGATCATGGTGTATGATCCTTTCAATGTGTTGTTGGATTCTGATTGCTAGTACTTTGTTGAGGATTTTTGCGTATATGTTCATCAGTGATATTGGTCCATATTTTTCTTTTTTTGTGATGTCTTTGTCTGGTTTTGGTATCAGGGTGATGGTGGCCTCATAGAATGAGCTTGGGAGTGTTCCTCCCTCTGCAGTTTTTTGGAAGAGTTTGAGAAGGATGGGTGTTAGCTCTTCTCTAAATGTTTGATACAATTTACCTGTGAAGCCATCTGACCCTGTACTTTTGTTTGTTGGAAAATTTTTAATCACCATTTCAATATCATTACTTCTGATTGGTCTGTTCATATTTTCTATTCTTCCTGGTTCACTCTTGGAAGATTGTATTTTTCTAAGAATTTGTCCATTTCCTCCAGGTTGTCCATTTTATTGGCAAATAGTTGCTTGTAGTAGTATCTTATGATCCTTTGTATTTCTGCAGTGTCAGTTGTAACTTCTACTTTTTCATTTCTAATTTTATTGATTTGAGACCTCTCCCTTTTTTTCTTGTTGAGTCTGGCTAAAGATTTATCAATTTTGTTTATCTTCTCAATGAACTAACTTTTAGTTTCATTTACCTTTGCTATTGTTTTCCTTGTTTCTATTTCATTTATTTCTGCTCTGATTTTTATGATTTCTTTCCTTCTCCTAGCTTTGGGTTTTGTTTGTTCTTCTTTCTCTAGTTGCTTTGGGTGTAAGGTTAGGCTGTTTATTTGAGGTGTTTCCTGTTTCTTGAGGTAGGATTGTATTGCTGTAAACTTCCCTCCTAGAACTGCTTTTGCTGCATCCCATAGGTTTTGTGTCATTGCATTTTCATTATCATTTGTCTATAGGTATTTTTTTTTATTTCCTTCTTGATTTCTTCAGTGATCTCTTGGTTATTTAGTAGCGTATTGTTTAGCCTCTATGTGTTTCTATTTTTTACAGTTTTTTTTCCTGTAATTGATTTCTAATCTCATTGTGTTGTAGTCAGAAAAGATGCTTGATACAATTTCAATTTTCTTAAATTTACTAAGGCTTGATTTGTGACCAAACATGTGATCTATCCTGGAGAATGTTCCACATGCACTTGAGAAGAAAGTGTAATCTGCTTTTTTCAGATGGAATGTCCTATAAATATCAATTAAGTCTATCTGGTCATTTGTGTCATTTAAAGCTTGTGTTTCCTTATTTATTTTCTATTTTGATGATCTGTCCATTGGTGTAAGTGGTGTGTTAAAATCCCCTACTATTTTTGTTTACTGTCGATTTCTCCTTTCATGGTTGTTAACATTTGCCTTATGTAATGAGGTGCTCCTATGTTGGTTGCATAAACATTTATAATTGTTATATCTCCTTCTTGGATTGATCATTTGATCATTATGTAGTGTCCTTCCTTGTCTCTTGTAATAGTGTTTATTTTAAAGTCTATCTTGTCTGATATGAGCATTGCTACTCCAGCTCTCTTTTGATTTCCATTTGCATGCAATATCTTTTTTCACCCCCTCACTTTCAATCTTTGTGTGTCCCTAGTTCTGTAGTGGGTCTCTTGTAGACAGCATATATACAGGTCTTGTTTTTGTATCCATTCAGCCAGTCTGTATCTTTCAATTGGTGCATTTAGTCTGTACACATTTACAGTAATTATTGATATGTATGTACCTATTACCATTTTCCTAATTGTTTTGGGTTTGTTATTGTAGGTCTTTTCCTTCTCTTGTGCTTCCTGCCTAGCGAAGTTCCTTTAGCATTTGTTGCAAAGCTGGTTTCGTGGTGCTGAATTCTCTTAACTTTTGCTTGTCTGTAAGGTTTTTAATTTCTCCATCGAATCTGAGTGATATCCTTGCTGGGTGGAGTAATCTTGGTTGTAGGTTTTTCCCTTTCATTACTTTAAATATGTCTTTCCCCTCCCTTTTGCCGTGTAGAGTTTCTGCTGAAAGATTAGCTGATAACCTTAAGGAGATTCCCTTGTGTGTGTTTTTTTGTTTTTTTTTTGTTTTTTGTTTTTTTTTTGCAGTACACGGGCCTCTCACTGTTGTGGCCTCTCCCGTTGCGGAGCACAGGCTCCGGACGTGCAGGCTCAGTGGCCATGGCTCACGGGCCCAGGCACTCCGAGGCATGTGGGATCTTCCCAGACTGGGGCACGAACCCGTGTCCCCTGCATCAGCAGGTGGACTCTCAACTACTGCGACACCAGGGAAGCCCCCTTGTATGTTTTTTATTTTGCTTTTCCTTGCTGCTTTTAATATTTTTTCTTTGTATTTAATTAATATGTGTCTCAGCATGTTTCTTCTTGGGTTTATCCTGTATGGAGCTCTGTGCACTTCCTGGACTTGGGTGACTATTTCCTTTCCCATGTTAGGGACATTTTTGACTATAATCTCTTTAAATATTTTCTCAGACACTTTCTCTTTCCCTTCTTCTTCTGGGACCACTATAATTCGAATGTTGGTGCATTTAAAGTTGTCCCAGAGGTCTCTGAGAGTTTCATTTCTTTTCATTCTTTTTTCCTTATTCTGTTCCTTGGCAGTTATTTCCAGTATTTTATCTTCCATGTCACTTATCTGTTCTTCTGCCTCAGTTATTCTGCTATTGATCCCTTCTAGTGTATTTTTCATTTTAGTTGTTTTATTGTTCATCACTGTTTCTTTGTTCTTTAGTTCTTCTAGGTCCTTGTTAAACATTTCTTGTATCTTCTCTATCTACGCCTCCATTCTGTTTCTGAGATTTTGGATCATGTTGGCTCTCATTACTCTGAATTATTTTTCAGGTCTATTGCCTATTTCCCGTTCATTTATTTGGTCTTGTAGGTTTTTACCTTGCTCCTTCATCTGTAACATATTTCTCTGTCGTCTCATAGTTGTTGATGGTTGATGTGTTCCTGTCTTGCTGGTTGTTTGGTCTGAGCCATCCAGCACTGGAGCTTGCAGGCCATTGGATTGATCTGGTTCTTGGTGCTGAGACGAGGACCACTGGGCGAGCTCACACTGATAAATATTCCTTGGGGCCTGAAGTTCTCTGGTAGTCCGGCAGCTCAGAATCAGTCCTCCCACCACAGGGGCTCAGGCCCAATCCCCAGCCTCAGAACCGAAATTCCCCCCCGCCAAGCCACATGGTATGACAAAAAATAACCCAGACAAACAAAGCCCAAGGCAAATATAAAATAAAACTGAACAAAAAGAAAAGCAAACCTACAAACAAAAAAAATAAAACACAAATAAAACCCAAGAAAAATAATGAAAACAAATCTAAGCAAACAAAAGACAAACCAACAAGCAAACAACAACAAAGGAAAGCAAAAAACAGAAGACACACAAATAAACAAGAGAATCCAAAAATCAAAACCAATAATAAAAACAAAACTAACCTAAACAGAAAACAAAAAACGAAAAAGCAAACTAAAAGAACAGCTCGTTTCTTGAAGATTTTTCTTGTCCACTTAGATTCTGAGGTCCTCCACTAGTGTTCAGTAGGTGCTCTGTGAGAATTATTCCAATGTATTCTTGATGTACTTTTGAGGAGATCTGAACTCCATGTCCTTCTATTCCTGTCTCATTTCTGAGATTGGTAATTTGTATAATTTCAGTTCGTCTAAATTTGTTGTGTGTATGTGCACTTTATGGTCTAGAAAGCGGTCATTCTTGCTATACTTTTATGATCACTTATATAGAAGGTATATCTGATGTTGCTGGGTCACATTTTTTAAAATGTGTGTAGATTATATACTGTTGGTTGGTTTTGTTTTTGAGTCCTTCTATGTCCTTCTTTGTCTTCTGTCTAGTTGTTCTATTAATTAGTGGTAGAGGGTATTTGTGGTTCCAATTATAATTGTGGACTTATCTATTTCTTAGAATTCTATCAGTTTTTGCTTCACTATTTTGCTGCCTTCTTAGGTGCATATGCATTTAGGATTGGTATGTCTACTTTGTATAATGACCCTTTAATCACTATATATTATTCCAGTCTCTCTCTGCTAACTTTCTTTGTACTGAATTCTACTTATATTAAATTATCTACTCCTTTTTTCTTTTGATTAATATTTTCATGATACATGTTTTTCTATCCTTTAATTTTCAACCTGCCTATCTCAATATATTTAAAGCAGGTTTCTTATAGACCACATATATTTGAATCATATTTTTAACCTACTCTGCAGTATCTGCCTTTTAATTGACCCATTTAGATTATTTACATTTAATACAAGTATGATATATTAGGGTTTATTCTGCCACTTATTTTTTTTGGTTTTTCTTTGGTCTCTCTAGTCTTTTTTGGCATATCTTTTGACTTTTTCTACTTTCTCTTTAGTTACTTGAGCAAACAGTTTTGAGAATTCTATTTTAAATAGAATTCTATTTTAAATAAAATTCTATTTTGACATTTACCAGTTCAAGTCTAGTGCAGCAACTTTAGCTCTTTTTAAGTTCTTTCGCCCTCCCCTATTTATAATATAATCCTCTTACATAATTTCTGTACAGACACTTATAATTTCATCAGGCAGTGTTCTAATTTTTGTTTCACCTGCCAAAAATAATTGAGAAGATGCATGAGAAGGAGAGTTTAGTTATCTGTGCATATTTTGCTTATCATGTTCTTTTCTTGTTTCTGATCTTCCAAGGTTCCTTCTTTGTTGGTTTCCTTCTGTTTAGAGAACATTTTTATATATTCTTTTAAGGTAAACCTCCTAGGGACAAATTCTCTTACTTTTCAATAATTTAAGAATGTCTTTGTTTCCCTTTAATTCCTAAAAGATACTACACTGGGTAGATGATTCTGAGTTGGAAATTCTTTTTGAAATATTTGAAAAATATTGTGATACCTCTTTATGGCTTCCAGTTTCTAATGAGAAGTCTTCTGTCATTCAAATTGTTTTTTTTTCCTCTACATAAGGTTTCATTTCTCTCTTGCTGCTTCGAAGATTTTTTTCTTTTTCTTTAACTTTTAGAAATTTGACTAACATATGTTTTGGATTGGGTTTCTTTAAATTTATCCTGTTTAGAGTTTGTTCAGCTTTTTGAAACTGTAGGATTATATTCATTGTCATTTTGAGGAAGTTTTCAACCATCATTTCTTTAAGTATTTTTTCAGACTTACCCTCTTTCTCTCCTCTCCTTCCAGGAGTCTAATGACACATATGTTAGATTTTTTAAAAAATAATCCCACAGGTCCCTGAGGCTCTCTTAAAATTTTTTTAGTCTGTTTTCTCTCCTTTGTTCATATTGGGTAGTTTGTTTTGACCTCCCAGTTTCCTGATTGTTTCCATTTTGCTGTTGAGCCTTTCTACTGAGCTTTTTATTTGGTTATTGTATTTTTCAGTTCTAAAATTTCCATTTGGTTCTTAGTCATGTCTTTTCTTCCTTTGCTTACAACTTTATATTTCTTTGCTGAAGCTTTGTATATTTTCATTTGCTTCAAGCATGTAGGTAATAGCTCACAGAAGCATTTTTATCATAGCTGTACCAAAATCTTTGTCAGATAATTCTAACATGCCTGCTATTTTAGTGTTATTCATTGCCATTTTCATTTAGTTTGAGATATATTCTAGTTCTTGGCATGATGAGTGATTTTTTTTTACTGAAAACTAGACATTTTGAGTATTATGAGAATAGATCTTAATTAAATATTCTGTTTTAGCTGGAATTTTCTGATACTACTTTGGCAAGTGATAGGGCACCACCTTGCTACTGCCAGATGGAGGTAGAACATCAGGTTTCTCATTGGGCCTCCATTAGCCAACAAGGGCATGCTCCTCATTACTGCTGGATGGGGATGGGAATTCTAACTTCCCTAGTGGTCTCCACTAACACTGGTAGGAAAGCTTCATTATTGCTAAGGTAATGTGAAAGTCATGGCTCTTCTCTAGGCCTTTTCTGATATCACTCTAGCAGAGAGAGGGAGGAGCACCTCATTACTGCAAGTGAAGGAAATCCATGCTACTCAAGTGGAGTTTACTGAAAGCACAGTGCTTCTACTTCCAGTGGAGGTGAGAATCTTAGCTCTCTATTTGGTCTTTTCCAGCATTATATATTGGGTGTACCTCATAGAGTCTCTCTATGGTGGAAGTCTAGGATTCTCACATTGCCTTTGCTTACATGTGTGGGGATAGAGGATTATATTTCTGTGTGTGTGAGTGTGTGTGTGTGTGTGTGTGTGTGTGTGATGTTTAGCTGGAGTAGAGCAGTTATTATGTAAAGTTGTTTTTTATTTTTTTTTCTTTCTAGAAAGCTTTCTTACTACTCTGGCTAGAGATAATAGGTTTTCGATGTAGTTCTTTTTGTCTTTTTGAGTTTCCATAATAGCAGTCTTTCTAACACCCAGCCTGGTATATATGAGACAAAAAGAAAACCCAAGTAACCCCCACCATGTTGTTCCCTGTGTCCTGAAGTAATCCAGCAAGTCTGCTTTCTTCTATTCACTCCTTAGAGTATTATATTTGTTTTATATGTAATGTCTACATTTTTTAGTTGTACTTAGCATGTGGAATAGGGAAAAGTACTCTGTGTCCTGGAAGCAGAAGCCCATCTACATTTTTGTAGATCTAAATCAATTACTATTTTTTCCATAATGATTCTTTCATATTTTATCATCTTTGTACCTCTATTTTATCAGGTATTTCACTATCATAGTTCTTATAACCTGCATTTAACAATAACACTATTTAAAATAGTAATTGTCAATCACTCATATCTATATCTCAATAAAATGTTCATTAATAGACTGCCTCTTAGAAAAGTGTGCAGTTATTATTTGTTATTCACAAATAACTAGATGAATAATTGTTTGCTCTACACATTTGAAGAATTCTTCCTCCTGAAAGAGATCATGGTACAGATAAGGGCATCATGGTATTAACCTTCAAATAAATAATAGGTAATGTGCTTTTTTTCATAATTTTATCCAATAGTACATCTAAAGTAATGACTTGGTGACCAACTAGTTGCTTAACTGCATTGGAGTCACTGCAGTTATTCAAGCGCCCTCAAATAGATTCCATTTCAAAACTAGAAGAAAAAAAAAAGATATAAGGACTTTGGGCTTAATTTATATTACATATATATCAAAGTTCAGTTCTTGCAAATTAACATAGTTCTTCAGGGTTCACTGGAAGATAAAAGTGTGAGATTTTAAAAAAAAACAAAATAAAACACCATAGTTTTATTGGTCAATAAACACCTCTAATTTTGTACTTCATTTGATTGTTTTTAAAATATTTGAATTTTACAGATAATATTTACATGATAAAATTTAATGCCTCAAATGGAAAAGCATAAACTGCTTAGTGAGTTTGAGATGCTGTTAACATGTAATGGCATTTACAATATTTTTAAAAAATCCAAATGTAGCTCTTCTTGCAGCATGACAAAGAGATTTAAATGTATAACACTTGGCTTTCTAGAAACTCATATCAAACAAGTAACCCTAAATTATATAAAAGATATATGAATAAAAGCTGAGCAAGTACACAAATCAATCAACATACCAACTTTATATACCAACAAAGTGAAAAACAATCACATTGTTTCTCTTGAATGAATAAAGATTTGCCAATTAAGGTTTAGACAAGTAGACCAAGAAAATTTTACTGCCTTTAAATACTCCCTTGATAATAGTATACTACAGATGATAAAACAAAATGGCTGGATTAAGTCCAAACATTATGATTAAATAGTACTAGTTTGGAGATTAATTTGAACACATATTACAATACTTCATTTTAACAGTTATGAGTCCTGGCTATCATACAACTTGTTTGGTATTTCAATCATTTTTCTTTTCATCTTAAAATGAAATAAAAATCATGATCTGCATTATTTTCTTTAGAGATATTGCAATAAGATATTATTTAAACACATTATGTGTAAATACATTCTGAGTTATGATCACCTGATCAATTTGATTTGGGAGGAAGAACACTTTTATCTTCTACTATTATGTACTTCTTTTCATATTGAAAGAGTTCCATATGCCATAATGGCATGTTCACTCTGTAGTCAGTTTACTTCCTTTAGGAAAAGAAAGAGGCAGGGTGGGATAATACTGTGTTATAAAGAATTTGTCTGGTCTTTGTTCTGAGCTCCTGGAAGAGAAACTCTACATCCATGGAATTTCCCCACATGTGTATCTTTTTTATTAATGATGGGCTCCTCAGACTACACCTGAGTTTACACTAAGGAATTTATTAATGTTGGGCTCCTAGATGGTTTCAGGATGGGAGCTGGACATGTGAGAAAGACCATGTGATGATTAGACAGTTAGGCCTTTGAGTGATATCAGCTAGGCCTCTGGAGAAGGGAGAGGGGCTAGAGATTGAGTTCAACTGAGAGGCCAGTGACTCAATCCATCATGCCTACAAGATGAAATTCCAATAAAATAACTGCACACCTGAAGGTCAGTGAACTTTACTCACTGGTAATCATAAATGGAGTGCTAAGAGAGTGATGAGTACTGAGGCAATGGAAGCTGCACATTTGGGAACCACCCAGACTTTAATTTATATGTCTTTTCATTTGACTGGTCCTGTCTTTTATCTTTTAGAATAAAAATGTAATCATAAATATGGCACTTTCCTGAGTTCTGTTAATCCTTCAGACAAATTACCAAACTTGAGAAAGTAGTGGGAACTCACAGATTGGAACACAGCTGGTCAGAGAAACCTGGAGCTTGCAGCTGTAGTCTGCAGTGAGGACAGTCTTGTGGGCTCTGGGCCATTAACCTGTAATATCTGTGCTCACTCTGGGTAGTTAGTGTCAGCTGCAATGTAGGTAGTAATAAAGAAAAAATTATTTGTGACACTTGTTAAAGATGGTAAGGCATTATTCAGGACTATTAGATATAGGTGATAGGTATAGGGACAACTAAGATAGAATTTTGCAGTAGATGAGAGAGATTGGGTCCAACTCCAAATATAGCATGGGCACATGGGAATTTGTTTATAGCCAAGGAATAGGATGGAGGACAGTGGATGAAAAATTACTAAGAGGAAACATATCAAGGATAATGGGGATTCTGGCTAAAGATTCTTGCTGAAGACAGGCCAGGGAGATCAGAAATCACCTGGGGGATGGTGAAGGATGAAAGGCCTGATCAGATAATGAGGGTGATCAGATATGGAGGGTGAGGGATTCTGGTTAATCAGACCGAGCAGGGTTCTCATCAAAATTAGCTTTTTTAAGAAAGTGCACAGATGAGCCTAGAAGAAGGTTCAGAAGCCTGATTAAAGTTTGGTTAAGCAAAAAATCTTTGTCAGTAGTTAGCCTCAAAATGGTCAGCAATGATCCCTGCCATGTGGTATTAACACCATTGTATATTGTCCATCCACATTGTATGATTACTCTGTGTGATGGGTCAACTGAATATAGCAGAAGTGATGGTATATTACTTTCAAGATTGTTAGGGTATACCAAGCATTAAAGCTTTCATTTGTGTCCTCCCCTTTACCTACCCTCCCATGTGGTCTTGACTGATTTGCCATGCTATGGAAAACAGCTGTCACGGTGTAAGCAGCCCTGTACTAACTGTGCCTACTTTTGGGAGACTAAGTCTAAATCCCATATAAACATGTTTTGGCCAGGACTTGGCAAAAATGGCAAAAATTAAAATGTAGGGGTTGAAATAAGTGTAAGATGATGGAAAGGGTTGGTACTGCCAGTGTGCTTGGTCCTGTGCCCTCCACTTTACTTTGTGGATTGTGCATTCAGACCATGGCTGTTTGCAGCACTTAATTTGTTTTGATTTACTTTTAATAAATGTGAGTATGTGGTTGTTCATTATATTCTACACAATTTTTTGGTAAATCTGAAATATTTCATTGTTTTAAAAATGGAAAGGGCATGCATTCAAGTTAAATTCTGTAGTCTTAACACCTTCAGCCTTCTATTGGATTCTAGTGTAAATGGTATATTGAAATGAATGTCATTACTTTGAATAAAACTAGTGGGAATTTTATAGAATCATCAGCA
This sequence comes from Leucopleurus acutus, assembly GCF_964270905.1. Taxonomy (NCBI): domain Eukaryota; kingdom Metazoa; phylum Chordata; class Mammalia; order Artiodactyla; family Delphinidae; genus Leucopleurus; species Leucopleurus acutus. The sequence goes on from NC_139142.1 coordinate 56,398,786, forward strand.
TTTTTCCCCTGATATTTGCCCTCTCCTACTCAAAAGACCTGCATACATCTTGAGAATCAAATTCTTCCCTGTCTCTGAATCTCTCTGGGTAAAGCTGCAACTTTACCATTTCCTGACTAAGGAGTGAAGTTTTCCTATGGGTCAGCATTTTCTCTGGGGCCTGATACTCCTCCAGGAAGCCCAGTACTAATGCTTTGATCACTTGTGCTGTTAAGAGCACAGAGTTCTACAGAAGGAGAATTCATCACTTCTCTCTGCTATTCAGTCCTGCAAGTATGCTTTGATAATTTTTAGAGTTTAGAGACCAGAGATTTTAGGTTTATTTACACCCCTTTTCCCTCAAGATTTCAGACATTTGTGTAGGAACTTGGACCACATACATATTTGATTTAGTCCTGATTTTGTTCTCCAAATTACCTCTACTTTTGTATTCAGCATGTTAAGTGAGTAACTTCATCAAGCTTGGTTCTCTCTTTCATCAGGATTAGTTCTCCCCCAGGACTTCCCTCAGTTAAGAGACTTTTTTTTTTTGCTATATTTTAATAGTGCTTCAGGCAAACCTGTATAGACAGTACTTTAACAGATTCTCTGCTATTCTACCCCACCCCCTAACCTCAAGTGGAGACTCTTAAAACACAGTTTAAGAGTATAAGCAGTATGAGTGTGACCCGCTTGTAAAATTTCATTCTGATTAACAGCATGGATTTTTAACTTTGGAAACTTCATTGTAGCATAACATCCTTACTTGATTCAGTCTCAAGATTTATGGATTTTATAAGTGCTACAATAAAGAAACTGAAGCTGTGTCTGCTTCATCTAGACTGAATGATTGCTTTTGTTGTAGTAAGGTTTTGAATATGCTTATTACCATCTCAAAACACATGCTTGTGCCTTTTTTTCTTATTTAATCACAAGCTGAGTCAGAGTATAAGTACAATTTAGCAGATGCTCTGTTTAATATGGTTAACATTCAGAAACTAAGTTCATACTCCCTCGTTTTCCCCCAACTTTGCCCAATATACTTCTTTAATGATCAAGTCATTCAGTAGTACATCTATTAGTGAGTACCTACTCTGTTTCCAGAGATAAGCAAACAAATATAAACACAACCAATGAGAACCTTAATGTGCTTAATACCTAATTGGCAGGGCAGGGAAGGGCGACAGTTATTTGAATACATTGGTATACGGAAAGAAAAATTGAAATGAATATAACTTGAAAAATAAGTATACTATACTGTGGTAAAAAGAAATAAGACCAACTATTTGCAGCTGAGGAAATTAGAGCATGTTTCTTGACGGATGATTCATTTGAGTTGAGTCTAAAAGGAGGAAGCTAATCCCGGGAGGAGATGGATTGGGAATGGGAAATATTATAGGTAGATTGCGTAGGGACCAGATTAGAAACTTATATTTGTGTGAAGGAGTTTAGCTTTTGACATCTTGCTATTGTTAGAGAAGGAAAATAATATTTTCTTTTCTGTGTTTTAGAAAGAGAAGCACTACAGAATGGATAGGAGGGAAAAGAGAGGGGAATTAATGAAATTAATCAATATTAAATTCAGAGGTCCCAAGAATGTTGTTTTCCTTTCTCAGTTCTTTTTCCTTTTAATTTTACATTTCTCCTCAGTCCAAATAATGGTGTGGGTTTCACACAGCACATACTAAGTAAATGTAGAGTGTACACATCTGTCTGAGCATAATATCATTTTCTTACATCTGACAACACAAGGACAACTGTCATTTATAGTCCCTTTGTGATTCACCAATGAGAAAGATTGTGTTTTAGGTACAACCATAATTATATAATTTTTACAGTCAAGAGGGAACTATATTTCCACTTAGGGCAAGCTTCTCTTTCTTACACTGAAAAGTTGTAATGATAATGAAACATCCATCTAGTTTAAATAGAGCCATTCTTTCTGCATGACAAAACTGAGTGACTCCTTCTCTCTCTCCTACACTGTTAAATATATATCATAATAATTAACAGGCAGAAATGTCCTCAGAGAAGATCTAGTCCAATGTCCACAAATTATGGATGAGGAAACTGAGACTTAGAAAAGCTTCTTTCAATTCTACACATTAATTTCTACTTTCTATTTTATTTTTATTCTTTCAGGCACCCAATACACTATCAATACTGGTGTAGATACTTAGTCAGTATCTACTTAGAAAACTTAGCAGGAAAAGAAGCTGAATTTTAAATAACATTATATATTGCCATCTTTCCCCACAATAATAATGCTCTTCTCAGCATTGTGAGCCTGTATAACAGAGCAGATTTATTACTTTTAACAGTAATAAACTACAAGTTTATGCTCTTTATTTGAATAATTTATGTAGTACTATTGCTGAAATCTAGATTTATATTAAAATCTACAAAATGGTTTAGAAGTTGTCTTAATAGAATTTTTTTTTGCTGTTTTTTAAAAGAAAAATGAAGGAGAGCATAGCAGGTGACAGTAAGAGTTATGAACTCTCATATGTAAATTGGTATGGAAATAAATATAGTCTTCACGTTTTTATATACAACATTTAGGAACCCTTAAAGAATTATGAACTTGACCTAACATATTTCAATTTCTGGGACTTGGGCTAGAATGTAATTTTCTGAATAAAACAGTTTTTCTCTACGAACTTCATGACTGGGGACAGACATTATATACTCTTAACATTTCTTTACACTGCTACTGATGAGACGGACTAGGAGGTCTAAGCAGGAAGACCTCACATTCCCTAGAATTGCAGCATTTTGCAGAGGTTGTATCCCTTTTTAATGAACATGTTTTATTTTTCTTTAGAATACACATTAGTTTTTTCTATATACATAAGTTCATTTATTAAATTAAACTAATTTCTCATAAGTGTCTGGATGAATAGACTTCAAATCACTGAGCATTTGATTAAAATTTTCATAAATTTAATAAATATTAAAAACAAAAAATTCCTGATTATATCCATATTTCCTTGACGACACAAATGGGATTTAAGTCATTCCATTACTTTATTTTTGGCAGCCTTTATACTCACGTTCTTATTGTTTCTATACATAGAACAAAGGAGTTTATTAGTAAGGGTACAAAAGGTAAACCTTACTAATGTTGGTTATTTTTTACAACCAATTATAAAGTGTCTCCCAAGAAAAGTTTTTTGTGTGTGTGAAACAAAAAATTTGTTCTAATAAAACATTTTGATGAGACATTGAAGAGGACAAGTGATTCCAAAATAATACATAAAGTCACTACCAATAATACCATGTTTTTCTTTCCTGTAAACAATGGTTAATAATAATGTAATGGTATTTAGAGGTTCAGCTGCAAAATCAAGAAAATAAAATTTTAGGAAGAAAGTACACTCTTAGAGAATGTAATCTAATGATGAGTGTATGAATGAAACCCCAGTTGGTTTCTTAAGCAATCCAGGTAGAAGGGCTAAAAGGAAATTAGTCAATAAATGTAGGTAATTCTTCTGCACAGTGTAATTCAGTATCTTTTGTTAATGTGTGAAGAGCAAGAAGTTATTTATGAGTGCTTAATAAATATATGTTTTGCAACAAATAACAAAATTCTAAAAAATGATGTGATTTTATTGAAATACATCATTATACCTACCTAAAAGAGATGGTATTTTAAAAGATGCAAAGGTTAATGTCTCTGCTTATATGAGAGCTGTGTGAACTTGTATATATGTATGCTCACTGAGAATACATGTTCTAAACATTTAAAAATACTAAAATTCAACCTTCTCACATGTATCACCATAGGCAAAGAGTTTATTTAAAGAGATACATACAGAGATGTAACAAGATTTGATTGAAATAACACACAGTGATATGTGTGACAAAATTTAATCCCTCTGATGTACAGAACCAGATGACAGGGGCTTATATGAGGCAGTTTAAGACTGAGGGAGAACCCCCAAGTCTGAAGGGGCATTCACAAATTTTCTTAGCTATCTGATATCCTGTCTGAGTCTGTAAGACGTGTAGTGTAGTTCTTATCACCTTATAAGGTATATATGAGAGTATATATGATACATTCAAATTAATGAACAGATGATTTCACTATGCATGATAATACTGTGTGACCTATGTCAGCCTATGGACAACTGAACTGTCAAGTTTATAGACAAGTCTATGTAGGTAGGTAGGTAGTCGTTATATGAACCCCACACTTAAGCATGCTTTTCCAATTATAATAACCTCAGGACTCATCTTTAACTTGAGAAAATTAATAAAAATTATAGAAGTGTTCTCACAGAAAATGATATTTATAAAAATTTTTAACTTAGGATAGCCAAATGTTTCTGCTCTTATTTATAAATAATGGAAGTTATTATTTGAGGCAATAGCAATATTAAATATTGAATGAATATTTTCCTGAGCAAACACAAAAGCTAAAGCTAACATAGCTATCTGATAAAGAGTATACAATATTTATGTGGGAAATTCTTAAAGAATACAAGATGAGAATCATGAGCACATCACAAGAAGCTACATCTATGACTAATTCTTTTGAAAAAAAGGTTTGAAAGAAATATATTTGTTAAAACTCAAAAAAATAAAAAGGACTTAGTGAGTGGGTTGAACAATAAATTAGAATTGAACAGGGAATTAGTGACTTGGGAACTGGGTCATAAGTAACTACAAAGGATGCAGCAGAAATCAAAGCAGCTGTAGTTTATAAAAGTAAAGTCAAAATATATGGAGATATAGTGACAAATTCTGACATACATTTAATCAGGACTTCTAAAGAATAAAATAGAGAAATAGATGAGAGACAGTACATGAAAAAGTAATAACTGAATTTTTGAGAGCTGAAGAAAGCCATAAATTTATTGATATAGGACTTATGTGTTAAGTAGGATAAATTAACTTGTAGACATACTTTATTAAAAGGGCAGAATACAAAATGAAAAGAGAAGATATTAAAAGTATCCCCTACTCAAGAGAAGAACAAAAATTATACTGTGTTGACTTTTCAACAAAAACAGTAGACCTTAGATGATCAAATCTTAACAAAGCAGACTCTAGTGCAGGTGTGCCAGGGTTAAATTCCATGGTTGTCATTTACTAACTCTATGACTATAGGCAAGATAATTAAATTTTGTGTGCATCTATTTCCTCACCAGTAAAAGAGGGATTAAAAATTATAACTAATACATATGTTAGAGTAGGCACAGAGCAGCAATTATATGTTCCCAGGCTTAGAAACTATATGTTCCCACGCTCTGGTAAATTTTAAATGCTAAACAGGTTTGCAATTATTATTATTTAAAGTTTGCAATATAATACTTCATTCATGAATTGTACATAAAGTATATTTATTGTTCAAAAAGTACAGTAAATACAGTGCTTTCAGGTGAATAGAAATTGAAAGAGTTTGCTAATTAACAGACATGATCATAAAATCTTTGACCCCCAAAAATGTATTTAAACAGGAAGGCAAATGATCTGGAATTGGACGAAGAGAAGAAGGAAGGAAAAAAGGGTAACATTCAAGAAGAAACAAATTAGGCAAAACAAAGCTAAATCCACTAGTAAAGTAGGTAGGATATAGTGTGTGAAAAATAAAGTAATAGCAATGATAATGTTGCTTAATTTGGAACTAGAAAAATTAAGAAATACCATTCTGGATAACAATAGCATTGAATGTGGGAGGGGAGGTATTTTGAACTAGTTTTTATACAAGTTTTAGAATGTTCCTGAGGACAGGCAAGATATTTAATCATCCATTTAATTAGTCAAGGCAATATTTAAATGACTTTTTTTTTTTGCGGTACGCGGGCCTCTCACTGTTGTGGCCTCTCCCGTCGCGGAGCACAGGCTCTGGACGCGCAGGCTAGAGGCCATGGCTCACGGGCCCAGCAGCTCCGCGGCATGTGGGATCTTCCCAGACCGGGGCACGAACCCGTGTCCCCTGCATTGGCAGGCAGACTCTCAACCACTGCGCCACCAGCGAAGCCCTTAAATGACATTTTTAAAAGAAAAGAAATTATAAAATTTCCATCCTAGTAAATGAAATGTTATAAATAGTATCAAACCACCACATTTTTTTAAAAAAATTAATTTTAAAAGTCAAAAATTCTAAGATAACAGGGCTTCCTTGGTGGCACAGTGGTTGAGAGTCCGCCTGCCGATGCAGGGGACACGGGTTCGTGCCCCAGTCCGGGAAGATCCCACGTGCCACGGAGCGGCTGGGCCCGTGAGCAATGGCTACTGAGCCTGCGCGTCCGGAGCCTGTGCTCCGCAATGGGAGAGGCCACAACAGTGAGAGGCCCGCGTACCGCAAAAAAAAAAAAAAAATTCTAAGATAACAGTAAAAGAAGAATAAGTATAAAACAACATAATATTGTAGAAAAGTAAAAATATGGTATAAGAACATCATGATTGAGATAAAAGTATTAAATTAATTTTTTAAATAAAGATTGTCAGATTGGATTAAAAATGAAATTCAGAATTTGTTTTGTTTACAAAAGATACATCGAAAACAAAGATTGCGATTAAATAGTAAAGCATATACTGAAAAAACTAACAAGTATAAAACTAGAATATAGACTAATATTAGTGGAAATAGTCTTCCAGGCATAAAATATTAGGGAAAGAATAGGTTACTCTATAACGATACAGATTTTTTTAATGATTGGGAAGATTTTATGCACAAATACATAGAGAACAAAAATTGAAAGCTCTATAGGAGATATTGGAAAATTTGCTACCATAATGGGAGATATTAACAAATCTGTCTCCATTACAGGTAGTTCATGCAAAGAAAAAACAAAGCAAACATATAATAGACTGAAAACATAATTAAGAAGATGGAATTATTGGAAATAAATAAAGTTATGACACATGAACAGGGCAAAAAGAAGTGGTCAACATTAATTTTCCTAAGTCCAGTACTTGGAGCCATTGTCACTTGAAGTTGGCTCTTTAGAAATATAAAGAGAGCTGAAGCCTCTTTCTGTATGCTTTTTACCATTCCATTAATTTACAGCTTTCTATACTTCATTTCCTTAGAATTTGAGACTAGGTACCTATATATTTCTGATATAACTATTTAGGGTGCACAGGAATAATATAAATAATATGAATGGCACAGCTATTCAGAAACTTAGAAAAATACCTAACAAACACGAGGCTCAGTTTTCCTTTAAAAGCTCCAAACTACATACTGAAGCATTAAGATCAGTTTGTTTTAAGAGCCTCAATTAAAAAAGAAATCCCATAGGAATATAAAATGCAGCGATTTTAAATTTCTTGCAAAGTGATTCAAAGATAAATGATATTCCAGAATTAAAATTGATTAGGTTTTTTATTTCCCCTGGGGGACAATTTTATCCCACATCTGGGGATTTCAATTTTGAATATTCTTAAATAGGAGGGAGAATTTGGACATAACTTTTACTGTGAGCAAATTAAAAATTTGCCAGCCCTGTGCTACCTTCTCTTGTGTGTGTCCCAATGTGCATCCATCCCACCAGTGTTCATGGGTGTTTGATCAATAAGCAAGTTTGTCCACAAGCAAAGCCCCAATTCAAAGTTTTATACTAGTTGTGTGTCCAAAAATATTTCCTTAGATAACATATAATTATTAAATTCAACAGGCTTCAATTTTAAAATATATGATGAAAATGATCAAAGAATACAATTCTGTTTTGTGTTTGGGGGAGGGTAACAATTTTTCACATTTACTCTAAAGATTTTCTGTATCTTTAAGTAGAAATCAGCCTCTTTTGCAGATATTGTAGTGATTCCACTAAAAATAATCATTTCTAATTTTTTAAAAAAATCTGGCTACAAACAGCAGAAATGCCAAAAATTTTGACTTACTCAAAATAAAATTTATTATTCACATAAAAGGGGTTAAAAGCAGTCATGGTGTGACTTTACTCCCTAGGTACCTTTACTCTCCAGGTTCCTTAGGGATCCAGACAACTTTCAGCCTGTCCTCCATCATTCCAAATATAGCCTAGGCTTTCATGACTTAAGATATATTCATGTTTCAGGCAACCAAACCAAAAGAAAGATAAAGAAGAGATACAGTTTGTGTGTGTGTGTGTGTGTGTGTGTGTGTGTGTGTGTTTCAGCTGTCTCTTAGAAAAGGTCCTCGGAAGTTTGTGTTACCTACCCTTCCTTCAACTGTTTCCCTACCCAGTTATTATCTGCGTCAATAAGAAGAAATAGCCTTTCCTTTTTGTAGCAGCCAGCAGAAACTTAATTGGCCAAGGAATGGAGAAGGGGAGCTCATGCTCTGAAAGCACCTTCTCCCTGGGTCTAGGCAAGGACAAGCTTTTTATAGGTATGGGGTGGTATGGGGCAGAGACCATTATCACTTAAGTTCATGGAAATGGGTGGAAATTTCCTGGAATGGGGTCCATGCCTCTTTTCTGCCCTTTTATGGTCCTTCAGGGTTTGGGTTGGAAGGAGGTTGAACTAACATGGAGCCACGGAGATGGGAGGGTAGCATTAAAATGAGATGATAATGAGCTTTAGAGTGACCTTTGTCCCAGTTTTGAAGTTCAGCCAGCCTATACCATTTTCTTGTGGTTAAGCCCTCTTGTTCCCATCATGTAAACACAGCTGGAGACACAGTTTTGGCTTTCTTCAAGTTTGCCTAGAGGGAGGTTTTTATTAGAAATGGGGATAAGGGGGGCTTCCTTGCTTCCTTGTCTAAGGCGGGTGTACTTGTGTTTTATAGACACACCTTAGGCACAGGTTAGGGACCCTCTGGTTGCTCCCCTGGGTGACATTTGCACAGGATACATCTATCAATACTTCATTTTGAGAGATTGAATGTACAAGAGACAATGGCCTGACCATACATGAGCATAGAGCTCTGACCCACAGCCTCTGCAGTAGTCATTCCAGGAAGCTAAACCCCGGCTTCTTCATCAATCAGTTGAAAACAATCAAGACTTGATCAGTGCTTCCTTGATTACCTAATTATTGCCACCACCTGCATCTCAGAACAAACCCAGGAAAGTAAAATATGTTCCTCAACCCAGTTTTGTAAGTTTTCCCTCATGCAGTTAGCCCTCTTGGAGCTTGCCCCTGCAGACAACCTTTAATCAGGGCATATCTGAAGCATTAACAGTTTTTTCACTAAAAAATTTCCCACTCTCCTGCATGTCTTTGAGTCTGTGCCAAATGCAAGTGCAGGTGACTGACCCCTTTACCATAACCTCTGCTTCTTCTCATTCTTCTTTTATTTCCACAATTCTTTGACTGTGTTTATATCGGACCACTGGAGATGCTAATAATGTAGTTTTCAGTACCCCCAAAACCATGTACCAGTTTAAAAACCCATTACTATGAAAGAGGCAAAAATGAACTTTAGAGATCAACAGTTTCTGCCACACATACCAAAAGAGGCATGGAAAAATTTTATAACCCAACCTCGTAAGAACTGAAACAACATAATTTCCTGTCCCTGTTTTAGATAGGACTAAACACTCTTTCCTGTCCTCATGTTAAATAATTTTGGAGTGTGCATTTTTTCCTTCCCTATCTTAAATGAACCTAAAAACAAGTAAAATTATCTAGCTACTTTCTCCAGGAAATAACTTGCTGGAGATGAGAATTTGCACAGGCACTATCCTTACAAACTGGTACCGTTTTATGGGGTGTTTTCAGCCTACTTGGCACAACAGGGCAAAGACCTGCTTCCTTCATATAAAATCTAGGAAAAAAATTGAAATCACAGTGATAACTTCAGGAACTTTTACCATGCAAAGGATTTGCGTCAAATTAGGAAAAAGTAAAAAAGAAAGAGAAAAACAAAGGAAGAAAAACTTGTGAGGATATTCTCTATCTTCTCCATCTAAAAAAAATGACATCTGCATTAGTAAGAGCTTTTTAATTATACAAGAGTATTATCATACTCTTGATGAAATTACTAAGAGTTCAAGTTATTGGTTAAAGTACAGCAATTTCCTCTCTTGTACATGTACATGTTTTAAAATTTGTTTTTCTACACAAATGCCACCTCCTCTCCTTGAAAAGGGACTATAGTTAGCCTTTTTACAGTAATAATTTCATACCTATTTTAATTCTTCTCTTTCCCTTCCATTGCATCTCTTTTTATCTTCTCTGGGAAAACTATGAAGATTACGTCAATAAACAAGAATTCTCTCTCCATTATGTGTACACTCTAAGAGTATCTACTCAAGTTAAATGGTTAATAATTTCTAAAAGAAAGAGGAAACAATTCATTGTGCATCTTTTCTATGTTTTCTCCTTGCAAAACTGAAACTTAGAAGAAATATTGCTTGTAAGTTTGGAAAATAGTTTTGGTTCCTAGACAAGAAGAAATAGTATACAATTAAAGATTTTAGTATAAATTCAAGAGATAGAATCTTTTGGTATATACATAGAGATTTACATAAAATACATAAAATATACATAAAATAATTCATGTAATATTCCTGATAATTAGTTTACTCTTTGAAACAATTAGTCTTTATAGTTCAACTTATAAAATACTCTTTGTTCTCTTCCTAAACATATCACCATATAAAAATAATTTTTGCATGATATTTAAGAGATTTTTGTTTTATTACTTATGATTTAAACTTTATATGATTTCTACATTAATTCTATGAGCCCAGTAGTTATCATTGTTTCTACAAATTATTTAAGACTGTAAAATATAAACATGTTTAATTAGAAATTGCATTGAGATCTTTTTAAAAGATTTCAATATTGTAAATTATTTGCATACTACAATAATAAGGAAAGGAAATTATTTGTTGCATTAAATTGTAACTTCTAGATCTTTAGTCAACTTTATTTCAATATCTGTAATATTAAATTGAATTAATTAATATATAGTACTTGGATACCTAGACAATTTCCAGATGGAAAAAAAAGATGAAGTGTCAGTTATTAGACTATACATACCCATGTTCCTAATTTTTTATACAGACATGCTATAGAAAAACAGCAGGTGAAATTTAAGCAATATTTACATGTATTTACTTTAAATTTTGTTAAGTGATACATAAACTGATATAAATGTAAGCTTCTGTCCAGAAAAACAAAACAAAAATTGATTACTCTGGTTCAAGGTGGTAATTAATATAAATGGCTCAGAAAACACGCAGTATAATGATTACAAATAAATTTGAACACATAAATGAACACAAGATATTAACTATGTTTGTCTATTGGCTTTTTAGGAAACAATTATACTCTATTATTGTTATAAATATGAATACATGCATCATTTTATTTAATATGCTAAAAATTTAATTATATTTTAAGCATAATGTAAATGACAATGTTATTATTTACATATGTACATTTTTTGTATAAATATATAAATATAAAAGTATATTAAGATCATTGATCTTAATATTTTAGTTTATAAATAATAGTTAAAAACAAACCTATGGACATTTTGTAAATACAAAGTATCTGAGGAATGTGGAATCTGGATTTATAATGCCTAAATATGATGACTTAGTTGGTTCATTGTTAATGCATATATTAAGAAAGAAAAGAACTTAGGGATCCTAAACCGTAAATTTTTACATGCCAGATATTTAAAAAGTAGAAATTAGAGGGACTTCCCTGGTGGTCCAGTGGTTAAGACTCTGTGCTTCCAATGCAGGAGATGTGCATTCAATCCCTGGTTGGGAAACTAATATCCCACATGCTGTGCATTGCAGCCAAAAGAAAAAAAATTAAAATTAGAATTTTGGTTTTCGTTTTATAAAATCATTAAGTTTCCCTGTGGCCAAGTTACAGAGATTATTTTTTATCACCAAGATTTTCTGTTAAGTCTGAACTTTCATTTTTACAGTTTCTTAATTTTGAAAATAACATTATATTCCTAACATATATATTTTAGTTGTATATTATCAAAATGTCAAGTACATCAATTCTTTTACTCTTGAAGAGTATGATTTTTGTTTGTATTTTGCCTCCTTTGACAATCCTACTTTGTTTTGTTTGTCCCAAATTTGGGCCACTCAGTTGGAGTTTTAAAAAATCAAACAAAAATCCTGTTAAACTGTCTTTCAACACAAAAGTTAAACAAGGTTTCCTAAAATGACCACACATAAAAACTATTTGTTCCGGGGCTTCCCTTGTGGCGCAGTGATTGAGAGTCTGCCTGCCGATGCAGGAGACACGGGTTTGTGCCCTGGTGCGGGAAGATCCCACATGCCGCGGAGCAGCTGGGCCCGTGAGCCGTGGCCGCTGAGCCTGCGCATCTGGAGCCTGTGCTCCGCAGCGGGAGAGGCCACAACAGTGAGAGGCCCGCGTACCAAAAAAAAAAAAAAAAAAAAAGAAAAATTATTTGTTCCTTCAGCTTATAAAATAAAGCATAGTAGAAATAACTGGTTCTTTTTGATGTTATCAGCATTTTATCTTGAGTCATCTTTCATTTATTAAATTTAAGATCAATAATCTTATAAACACTGACAAATCAAAAAAAATTTAGTGATCCTATGTAGAAGTAAAAATAATTACTATGATTCAGTGTCTATGTATTAACTAGGAATATATTTATGTATTATATATTTATTAGGAGCATATTCAGGTACTTGTAAAAAGACTGCTACCCATATGCCTACAATGAGATTTTCTTTCTGTTACTAGGTTCCAATGCATTTATTAATCAGAAATATCACGGTATGCATTATGCTTTAAATCAAAAATCCCCCTTTCCTCACCCCACTGTTATGCATGAGTTTTTTTTCTATATCTGTGAGTCTGTTTCTCTTTTGTTATATACATTTGTTTGTTTTACTTTTTAGATTCCACATATAAGTGATAACATACAATATTTGTCTTCTGTTTGACTTATTCACTAAGTATAATACTCTAGGTCCATCTACATGGTTACAAATGGCAGAATTTTATTCTTTTTTATGAATGAGTAGTATTCCATTGTATATACATACCATATCTTTATCTATTCATTTATTGATGGACACTTGGGTTGCTTCCATATCTTGGCTATTGTAAATAATGCTGTTATAAACATTGGGGTGTATTTTATCTTTTTGAATTGTATTTTCTTTCCTTTTTTTATTGGCTATATTCCTGAGTGGAATTGCTGGATCATATGGTAGTTCAATTTTTAGTTTTTTGAGAAAAATCTCCAGACTGTTTTCCATAGTGTCACCAATTTACATTCCCAACAGTGTACAAGGGTTCCCTTTTCTCCACATCCTCTCCAACATTTGTTATTTGTAGAGGCTTTGATGATAAACATTCTGCCAGGTAGGAGATGATATCTTATTGTGGTTTTGATTTGCATTTTTCTAATAATTAGCAATATTGAGCATCTTCTCATGTGCCTGTTACCCATCTGTATGTCTTCATTGAAAAAATGTCTACTCAGTTCTTCTGCCCATTTTTTAATTGGGTTGTTTGTTTTTTTGATGTTGCATTATATGAGCTGTTTATATATTTTGGATAGTAACCTCTTATTGGTCATATCATTTGCAAATTTTTTCTCCCATTCAGTAGGCTGTCTTTTCATATTATTCATGGTTTTCTTTGCTGTGCAAAGACTTTTAAGTTTAATTAGGTCCCATTGGTTATCTTTGATTTTGTTTCCTTTGCCTTAGGAGACAGATCCAAAAAAATATTGTTATGATTTATGTCAGAGTGTTCTGCCTAGGTTCTCCTCTAGGAGTTTCATGGTTTCAGGTTTTACATTTAGGTTTCAATCCATTTTGAGGTTATTTTTGTATATAGTATTAGGAGATGTTCTAATCTCATGTTTTTACATTTAGCTGTTCAGTTTTCCCAACACCACTTATTGAAGAGATTGTCTTTTCTCCATTGTATATTCTTGTCTCCTTTGTCATAGATTAATTGATCATAAATGTGTGGGTATATTTCCAGGCTCTCTATTCTGTTCCGTTGATCTATGTGTTTGATTTTGTGTTGGTACCATGCTGTTTTGATTACTGTAGTTTTGTACTATAGTCTGAAGTCGGGGAGGGTGATACCTCCAACTTTGTTATATTAGCAAGTGTAATATCTCTTCTTGTATTGATCCCTTTATCATTATATAATGCTATTCTTTGTCTTTTGTTATAGACTTTTTTAAAGTCTATTTTGTCTGATATGAGCATTGCTACCCATGCTTTCTTGTTTTTTCCATTTGCATGAAATATCTTTTTCCATCCCCTCACTTTTAATCTTCGTGAGTCTTTAGTGTGAAGTGAATCTCTTGTAAGCAGCACATAGATGGGTCTTATTTTTTCATCCAATTTGCCACCCTGTGTCTTGATTGGAGCATTTAGTCCATTGATATTTAAAACAATTATTGATATGTATGTACTTATTTCCATTTTATTACTTCTTTTCTGGTTGTTTGTGTAGTTCTTCCCATTTTTTGTTTGTTTGTTTCTTTGCTCATGGTTTGATTGTTCTTCAGTGGTAGGTTTGTATTCCTTTCTCCCTTGTTTTTTTGTATCTGTTGTAGGGTTTTGATTTGTGGTTACCATGGGGCTCATATATGTTGACCTATAATGATATTTACTTGTTTTCAACTGGTAGTCATTTAAGTTCAAACACATTTTAAAAGATCTCCATTTTTTACTCTCCTCCCCCACATTTTGTATTATTGATATATTTTACATCTTCATGCTTATCCCTTCACTGCTCATTGTAGTTATTGTTGCTTTTACAATTTTTTGTCTTTTAATCTTTTTACTAGCTTATTTAAATGGTTGATCCTCTGCTTTTACTATCTATTTGCTTTTCTTAGTAGGATTTTTTCATTTCCTATAGATCCTTACTTCTTGTTATAGCCTTTTCTCTTCCATTAGAAAAGACCCTTTAACATTTCTTTTAGGGTAGGTTTAGTATTGATGAACTCATTTAGTTTTTGTCTGAGAAGTTCTTTCTCTCTCCTGCAATTCTAAATGATAATCTTGCTGGGTAGAGTATGCTAGGTTGTAGGCTTTACCCTTTCAGCACTTTGAATGTATCTTGCCACTCCCTTCTGTCCTGCAAACCTTCTACAAAATATCAGCCTGATAGTCTTATGGAGGTTCCCTTGTATTTGACTCTTTGTTTTTCTCTTGCTGCCTTCAGAATTCTTTTTATCTTTAACTTTTGCCATTTTAATTATGGTATGGCTTGGTGTGGTTCTGTTTGGGTTTATTTTGTTTGGGACCCTCTGTGTCTCCTGTACCTAGATATGTTTCCTTCTCCAGGGTTAGCACTCTTTCAGCCATAATTTCATCAAATACATTTTTGACTCCCTTCACTCTCTCTTCTCCTTCTGGGACCCCTATAGTGCAAGTGTTGGTATGCTTTATGTTATCCAGAGATCTCTTAAATTGTTCTCATTTTTTAATTTTGTTTTTCTTTTTGCTCTTCTTATTGGGCAATTTCCACTATTCTGTCTTACAGAGCAGTTATGTATTATTCTGTATCACTTGGTCTGTTTTTTAATTCCTTCCATAAGTTTTTCATTTCAGTTATTGTATTCTTCATTTCTGATTGGTTCTTTTTTGTATTTTCTAGTTCCTTGATAAAATTCTCACTGTGTTCATCTATTCCATCCCCTAATTCACTTAGCATTCTTATTACTAATGCTTTTAATTCTTTATTTGATAAATTGTTTACTTTTGTTTCATTATTTATTATTTCAGTTTTGTCTTGCTCTTTCAATTGAGACCAGTTCCAATGTCTTCTCATTTTGCTTAACTTTCTCTCTCTCTATGAATTTAGGTGAAACAGTTAGTTCTTACAGTCTTGAAGGGGTATCCTTATATGGGAGTGTCCCTATAGACTCTGCATGTTCCCAGTGGCTTTGGTGAAAAAGCTGGATTTGACATGAACACAAGTCACGTCTTTCCCCTGGATATGCTGGCAGCTATAACCTTGGTATGAGGTAGGGCTGGAGATGGAGGGTCTAGGGCCTGAGCCAAGTGTGAGGCAGAGCTTCCCCACTGCTGGGTGGCTGTCACCACCCTATTGGGGATGGGGGCATACCCCAAGTTGCTGGAGCAGAAGCGCTGAGTATCAGGTCTGCTCTGGCTCTATTCCCTTTAGTTGTGTGCTCTCCCTTCTCCTGGCACCTGCACCCTTGCCCCAGAGGTGAACAGTGCTGGAGCAGGAGGGGGTTGTGTATAATGGAGAGGAACTGCAGTTGGCCAGCCACAGACAGAGGTCCAGGCTGCCTGAAATGTGCCACCTGTGCAAGCACCAGCAATGGATGCCCCACCCTGCTTAGTCACAGCTTCTGGTCTGATTCTCCTTTTTCCCTTACAGCCAACCACTACACCAAGCCTCCATTACCCCTGCCCTCTTATGGAACCATGCTTCAAGGCAGGTGGGGCCTAAATGGGCTCTCAGCATGTATTGGCATGTGGGCTGTGGAGGTCAGGCTTCCTTTAGAGATTGGTACCACCCCGATATGCTGCCTTTAAAAGCACCAGCAGTGGCCACCCTAGTCCCACTCAGACCCCGACCCAGATCTGAGTCACCTCTGCATCCCATGGTAGATCCCTGGTCATGGCAGCCTTTGGTCCCCTGCATACCTGCCATGTGAAATAAGCTCGGTTGGAGCTTTGCTTGGCTCAGGCTGGGACACCCCCTGAGGTAGTCACTGGAAACTAGGCAGCCACTTGAGCAGTCCTCAATCCTCCTCTCTCTGCCCTACCTCAAGAGCAAGCCAATTCTCACATGTCCTTAGGAGTGAGGTCCAGGCTTCCCACATCCCCACTGTTGATCCCAGCAGGCTCTCAACCAGCCAATGGGACTCCTCTTCCCTGTGTTGGATCCCATGACTGGGGCACCCAATATGTGGCTTGAACTGCTCACTCCCTAGGGCAGATCTCCACCCATGTAATCTCCCTTTGCCTCTGACTCCCCTCCCAGGGGCACAAGTCCCAGACTGATCGCTTCTCTTTCCTTCTTTCACAATTCCTTGTGGATCTTTCTCACAGCCTTGGTTGTACAGGAGTCTTTCTGCCAGTTTCCAGTCAGTTTCAGTGAGAACTGTTCCACATGTAGACGTAGTTTTGTTGTGTTCTTGGGGTGAGGTGAGCTCCATGTCCTCCTAATCCACCAATTTGGTCAATATCCTTAGTATACTAATTTTAGACTTTAAATATTTAATTTAGTAAAATTGAGGGAAAACAGTCTTACATAAGATAATTATCAAGATTAATGTAATTAATGAAAATGTAAATCTGGATACCACATACATTTATTTTTCTTTATAACACAGAATGGTTATAAAAGAATTTCTAAATAAAGAATTCAAAGAAAATTCTATTTCAAAATCAGAATTTGTACAGATGATAGTCTAATCAAAATACTATTAAAATAGAAATTAATAATTCTTTATAACCCATGGTTATTTGTAATGGTCACTTTGGGTTTGAATTGAAAAATAAAACTTCATTGGAATCCCATTTTAAAATTAATAACAATGGAATCTAAGGATGAAGACATTTTGAGAGAGTTTCACAGGCTAAAAGAAACCTTGAAGTTGAGGGAGATTAATTCTAAGATAGCAGTAACCCTGTTATTCAGACTTGTGCCTTGAAGGGTGATGTGGAAAGTACAGACAAAATCAAGATGATAGATAGAGACATAGTTTCATCTAGCGTTTCACATGTCATTTTCCTCAGTAACACTGTTTTTGCAGAAATAAAGAGCAGTAATAGAATTCTTTAGAAAAATCTAACCATGGACTGGTGGTAGTTTGGCAGGCTGTACTTATTTTAAAAAATTGTGGAGGACATTTGGAGTTTGCCGTTGATAAGATAAACATTATGGCAGAGGGATTAGTGAATTAGTTTTCAGTTTACAAACCTATCACCATATTTTTCTGCAGTTTGTATAATTTGCAATCTGGAAGATACCAAAGACCTCCTACTGCACAATTGCTGCATACACCTCAGTTTTGTGAGATTTTAGGGCTTCCCTGGTGGCGCAGTGGTGGAGAGTCCGCCTGCTGATGCAGGGGACACGGGTTCGTGCCCCAGCCATGGCTCACGGGCCCAGCCGCTCCGCGGCATGTGGGATCTTCCCGGACCGGGGCACGAACCCGTGTCCCCTGCATCAGCAGGCGGACTCTCAACTACTGCACCACCAGAGAAGCCCCCTTGAGATAGTTTTGATTTGAAAATCTTTAAACACACAAGTCTTCCTCAGCTTAAGGGGTTAAGTCCTGAGAAGGCTTATAGATAATAGCTTATCCTAGCCTACCTAAAATATGCTCAGAACAATTACACTAGCCTACAATTGGGCAAAATCATCTAACACAAAACCTATTTTATAATAAAGTGTTGAACAAATTATGTAATTTATTGAATACTGTACTGAAAGTGAAAAACAGAATAGTTGTATGGGTACAGAATGACTGTTAGTATCAATATGTCAGCCTCATGATCACGTAGCTGACTGGGAGCTATGGCTCACTGCTGCTGCCCAGCATCAGGAGAGAGCATCATACTGCATATCACTAGCCCATGAAAAGATCAAAATTCAAAATTCAAAGTACGGGGCTTCTAATGAATGCATATGCTTTTGCACCATCATAAGGTTGAAAAATCGTTTAAGTCAGACCATTGCAAGTTGGGGAATTTCTGTAGTTCTATTTCATTAGAGAATCAGTGGTACTACTTTAATTACAGTCATTTGCCTCCTGATACAATTTTTGATTCTTGACACTTATTTCAATAAATACTTTATTAGGCATTTTACTACTGTTATCTGTGTGCATTTGTAAGCTCTCTTAGGAAAAATAACCAAATAGGAAATGCTTTCCAAATCTATGCTTCATTGCTGCTGGATGATTAACTACTTCTGTTCCTTAAGAAGCAAGATCAGTCTTGCTTTCTGAATAATCAGTAGATTAAATTAGTGTCAACAGAAACTTGGTGATGGCTGGGAGCATGCTATTAAAAGAGCACTTTAAAAATCATTATTAAATAAATGAGTACAGTATAGCTGTCTGTTTTGCAAGGCTATCATCTTCACTTTGAAAACTTGTCTGTTCCATTTTACATTTAATTAATGTCATGACAATTTAGATTTTTGTCATGTGCCTGTTAGGCATAAAATGAAAGTATGTTTTAAAGCCCAAGGTTTTTACATTAGCAAGAAGTTTTAATAGACGTTATACATTCAGTTTATCAAACACTAATGGCTTTATAGTTATTCTGTAAACACATAACATGTAAAACATATAGACAATTCTGCTTTTATGTCTGGGATCCACAAGGAACACAGTTTTCAGAGTATGTGTAAATATTCTGGAAGGCACCACATTTTAGTGAAAATAGTAGAAAAACTTTGAGAATTTTCACTAATATACCAGAAGGGACTGGATCATAAGACAATTGTGTTCACAATGGCATAACTGCAACAGGATTTGCCTTCCTTAGTAAACAACAAGAGAACTTAAAAAAATAAATGAAAGCATTATTTTACCATTAGACAACAGACAGAACGAGACAGTAATCTGAAAGAATGGCAGCAAGCAAGGTGAGTTTGACAGTCATATTACTTACTGGCTATAGGCACTTTCTAGACCACGATATAGATGCAAGATGTGGGAAAGTAAACAGACTGTGACAGTCTGGCTGATTTGAGGAGATGGAGATTGAAGTTTGGAGAGGCTGAAGTAACTGGAATTTGTGGAGCAAAGGACCACAGAGAGGGAACTATACAGAAAAGTAGTTCCTGAAGTGTACATAGGGCTGCACATTAGGTGGTATTTTTGGCTGAGAACTAAGCTGCTCATGCACAGGGCAAGAATGCATGAAGCTAAGCAAAGACTCACTATTGAAGAGCAACAACTGCAAAGTTTAAGTAGAACAATTCCTAGAGTCATGCAGGGAAGGGAGATTTTCTAGTCCTGATCAACGTGAGTAAAGAAACTTTGTTTACTAACTAGGAAATCTGTAAAGAACATGAATAAATATACTAATTCCTAGAAACATACAACCTACTAAGACTGAATTATGAAGAAATAGAAAACCTTACTGACTCATAATGAGTAAGGTGGTTCGATCAGTTGAATAGTTGAGCTAAACTAGCTCAAAAACAAAATCTTCATAGTCATGCCAGAAAATGAAGTTTAAAAACGAGGTTCGAAAATATCATGCTGATCTACATGCAACTAAACTTCCTGTTAAAACAAAAATCAAAACACTTTAAATGAACATAACAAAATCTAGGCATTCAGAAAATTAGTATTCCAAATGTAACCCATAGCAAGAGAAAATTAGGCAATGTAAATGATGCAACAACTTAAGTAAATAAATAAAATGAAACATCAAAGCTATATGTAATATCACACTGGAAGAGATAAAATGAAATTAAAATATGCAGTTTATTCAGAAATGCATAAAAGTGGAAAAAATAACAAAGAAATTGAAAACAAATAGCAAGATTATAAACTAAGGTTTCATATATAATTACATTAAATGAGTGTTCAGTCTCTTCAGTTAAAGATGGAGATTTTAACAATAGATTCAAAAAGCAAAACCAAATTCTATCTTGTGGTGGTAGGCAAAATAATAGCCCCCAAGGCTGCCTACATTCCAAACTCTGGAATCTGTGATTATGTAACATAATATTATAATACCTGATACATACATAATACTTGATATCAATATAATATCAAGTAGCAAGGGGAAATTACAATTGCATATGGAATTAAAGTTGCTAAACAGAAGACAGATTATCCTGAATATCTAGGTGGGCACTACATAATCACAAGAATTCTTGAAGGTGGAAGAGGGAGGCAAAAGGAGAGTCAGAGTCAGAGAAATTAATGTGGAGATGAAAAAGTCAGAGTAATTCTATGCACTCAGGATTTGGCCTGCACTTGCTGTCTTTGAATATGGAGAGAGGAGGTGATGAACCCCAGGGAGGTTGCTGGCCGCTGGGACCTAGAAAAGGCAGGGAAATGGATTCTTCCCTACAGCCTACAGAAAAAATTAAAACCATAAAAGAGATAAAACTGTAAACAAAAATGACTTTAGTTCCTCACCTTTATGCTCTAATAAATTTTTTATATTTTAAAGGCATACTTCGCAAAATAACATTTCCCTACCTTACTATAAATTCTCAATAAATTATTATTTTTAAATCAATGGCAACATAACAGATTTACATAACCATTTCTCTTCGTTCTTTTATTTACATATTAATTGACATCAAATTTTATTTATATATCTGGATGCTATCAATCTTATGAAATGAAGAAAGAATTGATTTATTTTAATTGATTTACTTTTATAATCCTTTAGAGGAAGACATTATAGTATAAAAATACATATTTGCTCTTTTGAACAGTTTGTTGCAAGAAGTGTGTCAATATCATATGAATGAATTATTAAATAAAGTATTTAAATGATGGTATTTTAAAAACTTTAGCTATCAATACATAGTGATGCAAAAGTGGTTGTGTATGATGATCTCTTGCATGATGCCAGTTAATATATTCATTTAACAGATATATGTTAAGCATCTAAAAATGCAAGGTACCAGATAAGTTTGTGCTAACATGTGGTTAAGACTCTTAATCTTAATTCCAGTGAAATGTAAATGAAGGATCAAGTCTTCTTATTTCTTTTACTGTATTCCTGCTTTCCAAAGCAGTCAAATCAAGTAGTATCTCATGCATACATCTTTACAGAGGGGAAAAATCTATAGTGTTTAGATATTGAGCATGTTAAGTCCAGATTTGTAGCTGGAGGGGAAAAAGGGGAACTTTTCATTGGAATAGCTATGAAAAATGCACATGTCCTTTCCAGATTTAAAAATAAAAAGACTGATTTTCCAACTATGGTCAGAAATTGCTTTCAACCCCTAAATGAAATCATTAAAACCCCAATAATTTGAAGTTACAATCTCTTAGTATCTGTTTCTTGTCTGTTTGTTGGCAGTAATATCTGTTTCTTATCTATATCTCTGTCTGTACCTCTGTCTAAATCTATATCCATAAGCATCTGTATATGTCTTGATATAAGGAGAGAGAGAAAAAGAGCCATAAAATATTCAGATTTTATACATGGTCTAACTATAAAATATATTGCAAGGCAAGAAAAATACTATTTTTTTCCTGTCTACCATTACTTGCAAGCTATATTGAATCAGAGACTCATTTTTTCAACAAATATGTATTATATATTTACTATCAATATCAGTTTCCTTATGAACATTTAATAAAATGGGTTGTAAAAGTGACTAACTTAGGGTTAGTTTCTTCAGCTTGGCATACTGTGGAATGTAGGAGCATGTTTGGGTTGTTGCAGGACCCACAGCTTACTATTAAATAAGAATGGATATAGATGTCCCAAACACATAGCAGGTTATTCCTGAGGGGACAGCTAGCCTGATAAATTGGATAAAAGCCACATTAAAGCTTGTTTTCCACAAGAATTGGAATTTTACAGACAAAGTGACTGATGGGCTATGTATGTAAGCCTTGTTGGACTGGCTTTACAATGATCAGGATGTTCACCCACCTAAATATACCCCTTACTCAGGTCATAATAAATGCTGCAATTAAAGGGGCTCTATTGCATGGGCACCCCATGTAACCTTACTACTACAAAATCAAGTAATGGTCTGAGAAGCTGTATCAGATTTGTTTCAGCTTCCACTTATGAATTTTACATATGGTAAGAAAATTAGAGTGATCTACAAGACTATATGGACAGACCAAAAGATAGTCAAGGGATGCACACTAGAGGTTGGAAGACTAAGGAACATGATGAACTTGGCAGACCCTGACTGGAGTAACACAGGGGCTTAATTCTGTACTATCAGTTGTTGGGTGGACTGATGACAGGCTCTGCTGATCCCCCAATATTGAAGGGTTCTAAACAAATGACTCTACTTACTCTAGTTTGGAGGAATTTATGATGCCAGAAGGCAAAGAAGGTAATGAGAAAATTGACCTCAAAATGTCAGGGGTGATAGTGGGACAAATTAATCAGAATGAGTATTGATGAAAGGGCCACAGTCTGCTGGCCTGACCTTCAGTTGGGGACTTAAAGCTATATGCACATATGTGAGTGAAATGGCCAGGGATTGGAAAAGAAACTTTTCTGAGGTTTCTTGCCAGGAGTTCCCAATGCACTACGATTTCAAAATATGTTGGTGAAGTCCTAATAGAATCTAGATTAGTAGTATATGAGAATGCAATGGTTGATGGGACTAAGGTGAAAATTTGGATGAAAATTGGAATATTTGGACTGACTTTATGTAAAGTGATTGTGGCTCTTATACCCAGGATTATTGGAATGGATATTATGTCTGACTGGGGAACATTTCCCCTATCTTGCATAATAAAGCAGAAGGCATGCATTTGTTCTTTGTTAACTATTACTTGGACATGCTGAAAAGGAACTTACATAATTTTCCAAGCTCATACAGGTTTTCTTTTTTTTATTATTAATTTTATTGGAGTATAGTTGATTTACAATGTTGTGTTAGTTTCATGTGTACAGCAAAGTGATTCATTTCTACATATACATATATTCATTCTTTTTCAGATTCTTTACCCATATAGATTATTACAGAATATTGAGTAGAGTTCCCTGTGCTATACAGTAGGTTCTTGTTGGCTATCTATTTTATACATAGTAGTGTGTATATGTTAATCCCAGTCTCCTAATTTATCCCTCTCCCACCCCCCTTTCCCCTTTGGTAACCATAAGATTGTTTTTGAAATCTGTGAGTCTGTTTCTGTTTTGTATATAAATTCTTTTGTAACGTTTTTTAAAATTAGATTCCACATATGAGTGATATCATATGATATTTGTTTTTCTCTGTCTTACTTCACTTAATGTGATAATCTCTAGGTCCATCCATTTTGCTGCAAATAACATTATTTCATTCTTTTTTATGGCTGAGTAATATTCCATTGTATATATGTACCACATTTTCTTTATCTATTCCTCTGTCAGTGGACATTTAGGTTGCTTCCATGTCTTGGCAAGTGTAAATAATGCTGCAGTGAATATTGGGGTACATGTATCTTTTCGAATTATGGTTTTCTCCAGATATATGCCCAGGAGTGGGATTGCTGGATAATATGGTAACTCTATTTTTAGTTTTTTAAGGAACCTCCATACTGTTCTCCATAGTGGTCATATAGATTTTCAATTGTACCAGTGTCAGATACCTGGTGGATAAAAAGATATTACTGTATTTACTAACATGCTAGAATGTAGAGTTCTATTTCCAACAAATTCTCAGTACCATAGTCCGATGTGACCCATGAAAATTGTGCAAGTCTCATGGAGACGAACAGAAGATAATTAAGGCTTGAATAAAGTACTACCACCTCTATTGTCAGCAATTCCTGATTTGGTTTTAACAGGAAAAAAAAAAAAGAAAAACCTGAAGGAGACCAGTACTCAGTGATAGATCTTGCAATTGCTTTATCTTGATTTCAGTCTTGGAAAAGAACAAAACTGCAGAGTGCCTTCACATGCAAAGTATCAAAATTTGAATTTACGCTATTCCCCCCAACGTTCTTTGAATTCACCAATTTACTGTAATGATTTGGTTAGAAGGGATTAATGCTGGTCCCCAGTTGGATAATATTCTACATTGATGACATAATGATAATTTTCAATGGTGACACATGTGACTAAGAGATGCTGGATGATAAATCCAACAAAGTATCCAAGGGCCATCCAAACAGGAAAATTCTTATGAATAACAGGCAGAAGCTACCTGTGACATTCATAGGCAACTAAAAATAAAACACTGTCATTGCCTACCCTCATAACTAAGCAAGAAGCACAGTGCCTGGTGGACTTGATTGGATTTGAAGGATTCATATTCTATGTGGATGCTGAAAGCTCAGCCTCTCTGCACTAGTCCTGAATCAAATCTCAGAGACAGCGTTTTGGGTGAAGTAGAAGAGAATAGTTTTGTTGCTTTGCCAGACAAAGGGGGACACAGCAGGCTCCTGCCCTCAAAAACAATGTGTCCCAGCCCAGGAGAATTTGATGAAGAGTTTTATAGCAATGGTTCAAGGGTGGGGTCTCTGACAAGACTAGGGTGTGTGCAGGGCCTCCACTCCCTTAATCTAGTCTCAGGTGGTTGGTCTCCTCATCTTGATGAGCTTCTCTGCTCCCTTTAATCTTGCCTCGGGTGGTTTCTTGGCTGCTCCTCCCTGAATCTGCCCTTTGGAACTCAAGGAAGGTCATAGAGGCTCGAGTCTTGCCTACAAGAAACAGGGGACAAAAAAGGCTTCCATGCTCAAGAGTCCCACAGGGTCCTTCTCAGTTTCAATATCTGGGAATTTTGCTAGACACTATCTACAAAAATACCTGAAAGAAAGTCATTTTTGAATGGGGCCCTGAACAGCAGCAGCAGGCTATGTCTGAATTATAAAAAGTAGTGGCTCATTCCATGCCTTCTAGCCCTTATAACCCCACTCCAACTTGGTTTGGAAATCTGTGCAGTTTGAACTTATGCAGGTGGAAGCTTATGGCAAAAGCTTGTGAGTGTTGCCCAATAGTAAGTACTGGGATTTTGGACCAGAAAATTTCCAAACACAGTGGTAAGATACATGCCATTTGAGAGACAATAATTGGCTTATTATTCTGCATTAATTAAAACTGCCCCTATTGCTGAAGGACTTAAGATAATCTTGAAACCTGAAATACCTACAGTGTCTTGGGTTATGTCAGAAACACTCTATCTACTAAGGCAGTATTCAGAAAAGTTCTATAAAAAGATGGAAAAGTTTTATATGCAAACATCCTGCTGAAGGGAGGTACTCACTGTATTCATGAGCAGGTAACCTCTCTTCCTCTAGGATTGGCCTCGAAACTACCTAAGTAAGTTGCTAGATCCTATTGCTACAAGTGTGTTGCCCTATGAACCATTCCCAAAGGACACTATAAAGCACTCAACTGACGAGCAAAACACCGTGTTTACAGATGGCAGTTCCAAGGTGGATGAACAGCATCCTATTTTGAAGGCTGACACATTACTACAGACTAATGAAAAACTCTAAAGAAGATAGTAAACAAATCAGTTCAGTGGACTGGATTGCAGTGATGGAATAATTGAAAACCAATAAAAACCCTGATGTTTGGGTATATGCTAACTCATGGCTGGTGGCCAGTGGCTTGGCCATATGGTCAGGCAGATGGTCAATAAAAAAATGAATTATTAAAGGGATGCCTCTAAGTGTTACAGACTTACTTTAATGTGCTCCTTAAATTCCAATAGGATTTTAGTAAGGCATGTCAAAGCCCATCAGAACCCAGTCACAGATTGAAAGTTAATTAGAACAACCCAGTGGATATCCTGGTGCAGTTGCTTGAAGTGGCCACCTGGGTTTCTGAAGTGAGGAGACATGGGGGAGGTGCATCAATACAGAGATGGGTTACTCACAGCACACAAGGGAAACCAGTCTCAATACAAACTATGAACTAATGAATGGTGACTAGTTTTGTCCTCAACTGACTTAAAACCCCCAAATAATTGAATCATGGCCAGTTGTAATGACATCATTCCATAATAAATTCTGATATATGGAGACAATTCAATTTTGTTAGGAAGGTATAACAGATACTTTTGTAATTCTTATTGATTTGTTCTATAATAAAACTGAAATTTACCATGAGGATACTGCAATATGGTATAACACCAGCATTATTGGAAAGATTCAAGTACCTAAGCAAGTAAACTAAGCAAATTGGCTTTATAATAATTCTGATATGAAGGATCAAATGTAGTGGGAAGTCAAGTTAAATCTTCCTTAGGATATAATACTGATGAAAATTGTCTTGCCTGAGTAAAAACTGAATTTGGCTAACCACAAGTTGATTTCTATGCTTGCTACTTCCATGCAAGTTTTTCTTAAGGTACAAGTAACTGTCGATCGAAAGAGGAAGCAAATAACTAAATTAGTACAAAAATATTTTTTAAATGTATGTAATGGCTTTATAAAATGGATTAGTTATTTCTTTAAATCCATCCCTACCCTACACTGACTGCCCCAAATGCTAGGCATATTCGTGCTCATACTATTGCTGTGTATGTAATATAAATTCTTCACTAAATATAAATGCCTAGAAAATTTTGATTATTTTTGCTGTAGCAGAATGTAGGCCATGGAATAGAGAGGTAGTCTGTGAAGGAAAGGGTTAATTCAGCAGACCTGAGTTGTTTAAATTCTGCATACCCTCCCAGAAAGGCCTGTCTTCAGGACTGGTCCTTGGATGGCTCCTAAACGTTAAGCTGAGTTCATGAATATTCTGCCTGATAAGAATGTTTTTCTATGCCTGATACCTTGACCTACACATCAGCAGTTTAATAGGCTAACAATGTGGTTTATGGTGAATTCCTGTTTTTGTTCTAAGACTTGGAGTCTGAGTTACTGAGGTCAGTCATATGGGTGCTGCATGACTATTTGAGTGACCCCCAATCAAAACCATGGACACTAGACTCAGATGAGCTTCTCTGGGTAGCAATACTTCACACACATTGTCAAACATTGTTGCTAAAAAAATTAAGTCCATTGGTGTGGTCCCTTGGAAGCTTGTGCTGATTTCTCCTGAACTTCATCCCATGGGCATTTTGCCTTTGCTGATGTTAATGTGTATCCTTCTGCTGTAAGAAGCTGTCGCCATGAGTATGAAGCTTTTCCAAGTCCTATGAGCCATTCTAGTGAGTCACAAAGTCTGAGGTAGTCTTGGAGACCTTTAACATAGTTAGAAACTTAAAGAGTGGATCAAATACTATGTAAGCTAGATACAGAGTAAATTTGTCAATCGACTGAAGAGAAAGCTCAAGAATAAATGTTACATATACCTCATTTACTGTAGTATCCAAAACAGTTACAAAGAGCAGAAATAATTGGGTGAAAGGTCTTACGGATACTAACTCAAACATTTTATTCATAATAACTCAGTATGTGGCATTTATATCTTTTTGGGTTTGTGTCCTTAAATCTCTAACACCTGCCATCAGACATATGATATTTACTGTCCAGCTCTGTTGCTGGCTCTTTTTCTCTGAAAAATAGACTAATTCATCCCCTTCCAGGACCTGGAGGCTGTGTCACACATAGAACACCAGAAGCTGGCAGGCTGCTTTATGGGAAGAAAGAAATTTTAGATATTTTGCCTGTTATCTCATTATTTTCTTCCTTTTCCCCCAAGTTTTTTCCACTTTTATGAAGGCTTTTCCTAAAAGCATCTCTTAGACTTCCTCTTCTTGGCCCTGCCTCTCAGTCAAATACATGGGCCTTTCTTTGCATAGTACTTTTGAGGACATACCATACCCTGCACTAAGGACAGACAAATGATCTGTTTTCTAAATGTATGTATGTGTATGTACTTGTTAGATATATATTATGATACTTTTCAGGAGCAAAAAATACCTTTGTAGGTAATTACTTTACATACAAAATAGACAAAGGCAGTGGCAGGTACTGTTTTTTGCTTACAGAGCCCACCTCCCACCCTTCCTCCTTTCTAGGAATGACTGCCTCCCTCTGTATATATGAAAATGCCAGGCACTCACTTTCCCAGCTATCTTTGCAGGTAAAATAACATGTGGTTAAATCCTGGCCTGTGTGAACAAATGGAATGTGTTCATGTTATATATTGTGTTTCTAGGAAAAATTTGCCATCCCTTATAATAGAAAGTGATGTAAAAATAGAAGTTCCCGGGGCTTCCCTGGTGGTGCAGTGGTTGAGAGTCCGCCTGCCGATGTAGGGGATGCGGGTTCGTGCCCCGGTCCAGGAAGATCCCACATGCTGCGGAGTGGCAGGGCCCGTGGGCCATGGCTGCTGAGCCTGAGCATCCAGAGCCTGTGCCCCACAACGGGAGAGGCCACAACAGTGAGAGGCCCGCATACTGGAAAAAAAAAAAAAAAAAAAAAAAAGAAGTTCCCTCCCTCCATTTCTCTATTTAGGTGTTTCGATTCACTGAAAATGTTGCTTGGATCTGTTGTAGGCAGTTTGCAACATAAGCGGAGTATCAAAAAAGAAGGTGATATAAGGCTATGATATCATTGTTTTGTTAAATGAATAATGGACTCAGCTACCTCTGGTTTCCTGTGTTTAGGGAAAAGAGCCACTCAGTATTGTACAATAACAAACACACTAATAGGTTCATAGAAAATATTGTTGAGCCTAGGAGACCAAAATAAAGATGCTTAAGTTTAACTAATATTAAATTTCATAATCAATCATTAACATGAAATAAATATATTGACCATGTTACTGAACCAAACTCAGGAAAGTACAGCATTTATTTGAAGAGCACCAAGCAAGGAAAACAGGCAGCTAATGCTCAAAAGACCCAAACTCCCTGATGGCTTTCAGGCAAGGGTTTAAAGGCAACATTAGGGGTGAGGGTTGCAGGGTGCATGATCAGCTCCTGGACATTCTTCTGATTGGTTGGTTGTGGGTAATAGGGTGATGTTTTGGGAATCTTAATCATCAGTCTTCTGGTTCCAGTGAGTCTGGGGTCTATGTGCTTCTCATCAGCATGTAGTCAACATCCTTCACTGTATAGGAGTCTTAATTTCTGCAGGACAACTCAAAGATATGCTTCAGATTGTTATCTATATCCCTTCAGGAAGAACTAAGAGTTCTCTGACTCTATTATTCAAGCTATTATTACTTTTCTTACTTGACTGCTTTCCTCTGTTTCTGCCTTTTCCACTTCTCTCATCATTAACTGCGTGATTCTGCTCTTGGGAACTCAGAGAAGGCCTAGGAGGAAAAAGCTTTTTCTACAAAAAAGAGGTGGGGGACATGGAGTGGCTTGTAGCTGGGAGGGCCCTGCAGGGTCCTGCTCTGTTTCAACCACCTGCTAGGTTTTGTATATTGTTGACAAACTGAGGATACAGAAGTTAAATAAATAATTGTTGCAATCAAAGGTGGAAATGAGATGTTGGGGAAAAATGCTTCTTCCTCACATTTGGAGGAATCAGGAATGCATCACCCAACCATGTTATTTTTTAGAAGCTGATATGTCTGGAGAATGTGCTTTCTTTCAATCACTCATGGTTATGAGGTGAGCTTAGAGATATGGCCTTGCTTATGGGAGAGGTGTGTATTGGTCTAGTATGAATACCTGTTCTATAGTCACTGCCTAATTCTGATATTCAGAAGCTCACTTGACCTTACAATTAAGGCTCACTTACAAATGTCCTTTTTAAGAGGTTTTTAATCTCTATCTGTATTATTTACCTCTTACTTTTCAATTAGTCCAAAACTAGCATGTGAAAGAGCAGTTTTACTACAAGACTTCCCTCAAACTTCAACATGATAAGTTAACAATGACCCATTCAGGTAATTAAGAAAATGGCATAGTAAACTGGTGCTGGTGCCCCACATGTATCCCTTTCGCACTCATCTGACACTATGGAAAGATTTTCTGAGAAGCCAAGCACACCACAGAAATCTAGTGATAAGCTGAATCATTTGTAGTTTATATATTTTATTTCCCTGAAATTAGTTGGGGAGTGGTCTTTATTTTGGTTCCCTCACCAATAAAAATGGCTAGCTGTGTCAAAATGATCGCTTTCCTTAGATTGCTCTTCATTGCATATGAATTAGGTTGAATCCCCCAATAAAGCACAAATACATTTGCAGGACACTCCAGCATTTCCTGAAATCTTGATGATTTCCTTCTTACTGTCTCATGAATGGCTTTTGCATTTTGCACTCTGACTTGAACTTTGTGTATTTAGAAAGGACCAACAAATTCTTTACCAACTTTTTTTCTGTTTTGCATGGAATCAGTCAAAATTTAGTAGGAGCTAGTTGAAGTTTCCTTCAATCACTTCTCATAAGATTAATATTTCCATACACTTAAAAATGCTGACTTCCTGGTGGTACCTGTTTTGTGGTGTTACAATTCACTTTTATATAAAAATTTATTTTGGGTTATTTTATTCACATTTTGAGAGAATAGTAGGTGTTTGGTCTCTAGGCATCATACTGAAAATATTCTCAGATATTTGAAAATAAACTTTCACATAAATTGAATCATAATCAATAAACATTAAGGGATTAATTTCTGTTAAACATAGACACATACATAAAAACACTACAGATTAATCAGTCCTGTACTTTTTTGTATAAGTAAATTAATGTCATAACAAATTTCTATTTAAGAACACCAGAGCTCTTCTGAACCAAGAATCACTTATTTTGGCTAGTAGATTGAGATGTTTTAATTGAATACCTGGGGCTTGACTGCTGGGTGGGAAAAGAAACTAAGTGAAAGTGTACAATATTTACCACCACAAAGAGAATAGGAAACATATGAATAATTGAAATAGTTTTATTTTAAAATAAATACCTATAAGCTTCACAACTGCAATATAAAATACTCAGGTATTCAAAACCACATAATATCCATAAGTCAAATGACTACTGTTAATATTTACAAGGGAAGAAATTATTTTTAGTCACCTAAAGAAACACTCAATTAAGTGGTGAAAACTTAACAAGCATGATTGAATAAGTATATATAAACAAGAATTGGGACTTCGCTGGTGGTCCAGTGGTTAAGACTTTGCCTTCCAATGCAGGGGGTGTGGGTTCCATTCCTGGTCGGGGAGCTAAGACCCCACATGCCTCGTGGCCAAAAAACCAAAACATAAAACAGAAGCAATATTGTAACAAATTCAATAAAGACTTTAAAAATGGTCCACATCAACAAATCTTAAAAAAAACAAACAAGAATTGTACATTACTACTTCCTAAGAATTGTGTAGAAGTATCCGAATTATATAAACATTGTTGAAGAGTCTGGTCCATGCTGTATGTTCCCTTAGAACTTATAGGATGACTCATATAATTTTAAAAATAAATGAATAATAAAAATGTAGAGGGAGACCGTCAAGATAGCAGAAGAGTAAGACGTGGAGATCACCTTCCTCCCCACAAATACATCAGAAATATATCTACATGTGGAACAACTCCTACAGAACACCTACTGAGTGCTGGCAGAAGAACTGAGACCTCACAAAAGGCAAGAAACTCCCCACGTACCTGGTTAGGGCAAAAGAAAAAAGAAAAAACAGAGACAAAAGAATAAGGATGGGACCTGCACCTCGGGGAGGGAGCTGTGAAGGACGAAAAATCTCCACACACTAGGAAGCCCCTTCATTGGCGGAGATGGCGGGTGGCCGGGGGGGAAGCTTTGGAGCCACAAAGGAAAGCGCAGCAACAGGGGTGCGGAGGGCAAAGTGGAGAGATTCGTGCACAAGGATCGGTGCCAGCCAGCATTCACCAGCACAAAAGGCTTGTCTGTTCACCCTCCGGGGTGGGTGGGGGCTGAGAGCTGAGGCTCAGGCTTTGGAGGTCAGATCCCAGGGAGAGGACTGGGGTTGGCTGCGTGAACGCAGCCTGAAGGGGGCTAGTGCACCCCAACTGGCCGGCAGTGTGTCCGGGAAAAGGTCTGGAACTGCCAAAGAGGCAAGAGACTTTTTCTTGCCTCTTTGTTTCATGGTGCAAGAGGAGAGGGGATTATGAGCACAGCCTAAACAAACTCCAGAGATGGACGCAAGCTGCGGCTATCAGTGCCAACCAAAGAGACGGGCATGAGACTCTAAGGCTGCTGCTGCAGCCATCAAGAAGCTTGTGTGCATGCACAGGTCACTCTCCACACCTCCCCTCCGGGGAGCCACTGAAGCCTGCCAGTGCCAGGGTCCCGTGATCCAGGGACAACTTCCCTGGGAGAACACACTGCATGCCTCAGGCTGTTGCAACGTCATGCCAGCTTCTGCTGCCTCAGGCTTGCCCTGCATTCCGTACCCCTCCCTCCATCCCCTGGCCTGAGTGAGCCAGAGCCCCCAAATCAGCTGCTACTTTAACCCCGTCCTTTCTCGGTGAAGAACAGACAACTCAGGGGACTTACACACAGAGGTGGGGCTAAATCTAAAGCTGAACCCCAGGAGCTGTGTGAACAAAGAAGAGAAAAGGGAACTTTCTCCCAGCAGCCTCAGGAACAGCGGATTAAATCTCCACAGTCAACTTAGTGTACCCTGCATCTGTGGAATACCTGAATAGACAATGAATCGTCCCAAATAGAGGCAGTAGATTTGGGGAGCAATGATATATATATATTTTTTCCTTCTCTCTCTTTTTTTTTTTTTTTTTGCGGTACACGGGCCTCTCACTGTTGTGGCCTCTCCCGTCACAGAGCACAGGCTCCGGACACGCAGGCTCAACAGCCATGGCTAACGGGCTCAGCCGCTCCGCGGCATGTGGGATCTTCCCAGACCGGGGCACAAGCCTGTGTCCCCTGCATCGGCAGACAGACTCTCAACCACTGCACCACCAGGGAAGCCCCTCCTTTTCTCTTTCTGTGAGTGTGTATACATATGCTTCTGTGTGTGATTTTGTCTGTATAGTTTTGCTTTTAACATTTGTCCTAGGGTTCTTTCTGTTTTAGTTTTTTAAGTATAGTTTTTAGTGCTTGTTATCATTGGTGGATTTGTTTTTTGGTTTGGTTGCTTTCTTCTTTCTTTGTTTTTATTAAAATTATTTATAATTTTTTATTTTAATAACTTTATTTTATTTTATTTTATTTATTTGTTTTCTTTCTTTCTTTTTTTCTCACTTTTATTTTGAGCTGTGTGGCTGACAGGGTCTTGGTGGTCCAGCCAGGCCTCAGGGCTCTGCCTCTGAGGTGGGAGAGCCGAGTTCAGGACATTGGTCTACCAGAGACCTCCCAGCTCCACATAATATGAGATGGCGAAAATCTCCCAGAGATCTCAATCTGAACGCCAAAACCCAGCTCCACTGAACAACCAGCAAGCTACAGTGCTGGCACGCTATGCCAAACAACTAGCAAGAGATGAACACAACTCCACCCATTAGCAGAAAGGCTGCCTAAAATCATAATAAGGTCACAGACACCACAAACACGCCACCAGATGCAGACCTGCCCACCAGAAAGACAAGATCCAACCTCATCCACCAGAACACAGGCACTAGTCTCCTCCACCAGGAAGCCTACACAACCCACTGAACCAACCTTAGCCACTGGGAGCAGACACCAAAAACAACGGGAACTACGAACCTGCAGCCTGCGAAAAGGAGACCCCAAACACAGTAAGTTAAGCAAAATGAGAAGACAGAGAAACACACAGCAGATAAAGGAACAAGGTAAAAACCCACCAGACCAAACAAATGAAGAGGAAATAGGCAGTCTACCTGAAAAAGAATTCAGAGTAATGAGAGTAAAGATGATCCAAAATCTTGGAAATAGAATGGAGAAAATACAAGAAATGTTTAACAAGGACCTAGAAGAACTAAAGAGCAAACAAACAATGATGAACAACACAATAAATGAAATTAAAAATTCTCTAGAAGGGATCAATAGCAGAATAACTGAGGCAGAAGAACGGATAAGTGACCTGGAAGATAAAATAGTGGAAGTAACTACTGCATAGCAGAATAAAGAAAGAAGAATGAAAAGAATTGAGGACAGTCTCAGAGACCTCTTGGACAACATTAAACTCACCAACATTTGAATTATAGGGATCCCAGAAGAAGAAGAGAAAAAGAAAGGGACTGAGAAAATATTTGAAGAGATTATAGTTGAAAACTTCCCTAATGTGGGAAAGGAAATAGTTAATAAAGTCCAGGAAGCACAGAGAGCCCCATACAGGATAAATCCAAGGAGAAATATGCCAAGACACATACTAATCAAACTATCAAAAATTAAATAAAAAGAAAACATATTAAAAGCAGCAAGGGAAAAACAACAAATAACACACAAGGGAATCCCCATAAGGTTAACAGCTGATCTTTCAGCAGAAACTCTGCAAGCCAGAAGAGAGTGGCAGGACATACTTAAAGTGATGAAGGAGAAAAACCTACAACCAAGATTACTCTACACAGCAAGGATCTCATTCACATTTGATGGAGAAATTAAAACCTTTACAGACAATCAAAAGATGAGAGAGTTCAGCACCACCAAACCAGCTTTACAACAAATGCTAAAGTAACTTCTTTAGGCAGGAAACACAAGAGAAGGAAAAGACCTACAGTAACAAACCCAAAACAATTAGGAAAATGGTAATAGGAACATACATATCAATAATTACCTTAAATGTAAATGGATTAAATGCTCCCACCAAAAGACATAGACTGGCTGAATGGAAATAAAAACAAGACCTGTATATAGGCTGTCTACAAGTGACCCACTTCAGACCTCAGGACTCATACAGACTGAAAGTGAGGGGATGGAAAAAGGTATTCCATGCAAACAGAAATCAAAAGAAACCTGGAGTACAATTCTCATATCAGACAAAATAGACTTTAAAACAAAGACTAATACAAGAGACAAAGAAGGACACTACATAATGATCAAGGGATCAATCCAAGAAGAAGATATAACAATTGTAAATATGCACCCAACATGGGAGCACCTCAATACCTAAGGCAAATGCTAACAGCCATAAAAGGGGAAATCGATACTAACACAATCATAGATAGGGATTTTAACACCCCACTTTCACCAATGGACAGATCATCCACAATGAAAGTAACTAAGGAAACACAAGCTTCAAATGACACATTAAACAAGGTGGGCTTAATTGATATTTATAGACATTCCATCCATAAAAACAGAACACACTTCCTTCTCAAGTGCTCATGGAATATTCTCAAGGATAGATCATACCTTGGGTCACAAATCAAGCGTTAATAAATTTAAGATATTGAAATCGTATCAAGTATCTTTTCTGACCACAATGCTATGAGACTAGATATCAGTTACAGGAAAAAATCTGTAAAAAATACAAACACATGGTGACTAAATAATACACTACTTAATAACAAAGAGATCATTGAAGAAATCAAAGAGGAAATCAAAAAATACCTAGAAACAAATGACAATTGAAAACACGATGACCCAAAACCTATGAGATGCAGCAAAAGTAGTTTTAAGAGGGACGTTTATAGCAATACAATCCTACCTTAAAAAACAAGAAACGTCTCAAATAAACAACCTAATCTTACACACAAAGCAATTAGAGAAAGAAGAACAAAAAAGCCTCAAAGTTAGCAGAAGGAAAGAAATCATAAAGATCAGATCAGAAATAAATGAAAAAGTAGTGAAGGAAACAGTAGCAAAGATCAATAAAACTAAAAGCTTGTTCTTTGAGAAGATAAGCAAAATTGATAAACCAAGAGCCAGACTCATTAAGAAAAAAAAGGGAGAAGACTCAAATCAATAGAAATAGAAATGAAAAAGAAGTAACAACTGACACTGCAGAAATACAAAGGATCATGAGAGATTAATACAAGCAACTCTATGGCAATAAAATGGACAACCTGGAAGAAATGGACAAATTGTTAGAAAAGCACAACCTTCTGAGACTGAAACAGAAAGGAATAGAAAATATAAACAGACCAATCACAAGCACTGAAATTAAGACTGTGATTAAAAATCTTCCAACAAACAAAGGCCCAGGACCAGATAGCTTCACAGGCAAATTCTATCAAATATTTAGAGAAGAGCTAACAGCTATCCTCAAACTCTTCCAAAATACAGCAGAGGGAGGAACACTCCCAAACTCATTCTAAGAGGCCACCATCACCCTGATATGGAAACCAGACAAAAATGTCACAAAGAAAGAAACTACAGGCCAATGTCACTGATGAACATAGATGCAAAAGTCCTCAACAGAAAACTAGCAAACAGAATCCAACAGCACAGTAAAATGATCATACACCATGATCAAGTGGGGTTTATCCCAGGAATGCAAGTATTCTTCAATATAAGCCAGTCGATCAATGTGATACACCCTATTAACAAATTGAAGAAGAAAAACCATATGACCATCTCAATAGATGCAGAAAAAGCTTTCAACAAATTTGAACACCCATTTATGACAAAAACCCTCCAGAAAGTAGGCATAGAGGGAACTTACCCCAACATAATAAAAGCCATATATGACAAACTCACAGCCAACATCATCCTCAATGGTGAAAAACTGAAACCATTTCCACTAAGATCAGAAACAAGACAAGGTTGCCCACTCTCACCACTCTTATTCAATGTAGTTTTGGAAGTTTTAGCTGCAGCAATTAGAGAAGAAACAGATATAAAGGGAATCCAAATTGGAAAAGAAGAAGTAAAGCTGTCACTGTTTGCAGATGACGATACTATACACAGAGAATCCTAAACATGCTACCAGAAAACTACTAGAGCTAATCAATGCATTTGGTAAAGTAGCAAGATACAAAATTACTGCACAGAAATCTCTTGCATTCCTATACACTGATGATGAAAAATCTGAAAGAGAAATTAAGAAAACACTCCCATTTACCATTGCAACAAAAGGAATAAAATATCTAGGAATAAACCTACCTAAGGAAAAAAAAGACCTATATGCCGAAAACTATAAGACACTGATTAAAGAAATTAAAGATAATACAAAGAGATGGAAAGATATACCATGTTCTTGGATTGAGGAATCAACATTGTGAAAATCACTATACTACCCAAAGCAATCTACAGATTCACTGCAATCCCTGTCAAACTACCACTGGCATTTTTCACAGAACTAGAACAAAAAATTTCACAATTTGTATGGAAACACAAAAGACCCTGAATAGCCAAAGCAATCTTGAGAACGAAAAACGGAGCTGGAGGAATCAGGCTCCCTGACTTCAGACTCTACTACAAAGCTACAGTAATCAAGACAGTATGCTACTGGCACAAAAACAGAAATGTAGATCCATGGAACAGGATAGAAAGCCCAGAGATAAGCCCAAACACATATTACCACCTTATTTTTGATAAAGGAGGCAGGGATGTACAGTAGGGAAAAGACAGCCTCTCCAATAAGTGGTGGTGGGAAAAATGGACAGCTGCATGTAAAAGAATGAAATTAGAACACTCCCTAACACCATACACAAAAATAAACTCCAAATGGATTAAAGACCTAAATGTAAGACCAGAAACTATCAAACTCTTAGAGGAAAACATAGGCAGAACACTCTGTGAAATAAATCACAGCAAGATCCTTTTTGACCCACCTTGTAGAGAAATGAAAATAAAAACAAAAATCAACACATGGGACCTCATGAAACTCAAAAGCTTTTGCACAGCAAAGGAAACCATAAACAAGACCAAAAGACCACCTTCAGAATGGGAGAAAATATTTGCAAATGAAGCAACTGACAAAGGATTAATTTCCAAAGTTTACAAGCAACTCATGCAACTCAATATTAAAAAAACAAACAACCCAATCCAAAAATGGGCAGAAGACATTTCTGCAAAGAAGATATACAGATTACCAACAAACACATGAAGGAATGCTCAACATCTCTAATTATTACAGAAATGCAAATCAAAACTACAACGAGGTATCACCTCACACCAGTCAGAATGGCCATCATCAAAAAATCTACCAACAATAAATGCTGGAGAGGGTGTGGAGAAAAGGGAACACTCTTGCACTGTTGGTGGGAATGTAAATTGATACAGCCACTATGGAGAACTTTATTGAGGTTCCCTAAAAAACTAAAAATAAAATTACCATATGCCCCAGCAATCCCACTACTGGGCATATACCTTGAGAAAACCATAATTCAAAAAGAGTCATGTACCACAATGTTCATTGCAGCTCTATTTACATTAGCCAGGACATGGAAACAACCTAAGTGTCCATCGACAGATGAATGGATAAAGAAGATGTGGCACATATATACAATGGAGTATTACTCAGTCATAAAAGAAACGATATTGAGTTGTTTGTAGTGAGGTGGATGGACCTAGAGTTTGTCATACAGAGTAAAGTAAGTCAGAAAGAGGAAAACAAATACCGTATGCTAACACATATATATGGAATCTAAAAAAAAAAAAAAGGTCATGAAGAACCTAGGGGCAGGATGGGAATAAAGATGCAGACCTAGTAGATAATGGACTTGAGGACACAGGTTGGGGGAAGGGTAAGCTGGGATGCAGTGAGAGTAGCATGGACATATATACACTACCAAATGTAAAAGCGATAGCTAGTGGGAAGCAGCCGCATAGCACAGGAGATCAGCTTCGTGCTTTGTGACCACCTAGAGGTGTGGGATAGGCAGGGTGGGAGGAAGGGAGATGCAAAAGGGAAGAGGTATGGGAATATATGTATATGTATAGCTGATTCAATTTGTTATAACGTAGAAACTAACACTCCATTGTAAAGCAATTATATTCCAATAAAGATGTTAAAAACTAAAATAAAATCCAAAAAAAAGTAATATACGTGCCATCAATATATACATTTTTCTAATTTTGTTCTCATTATGATTTTAATATTTAAAATACTGTTAAATATTTGGTAGACATTTAACTAACTACTCAGTTGATATAAACACCATCTTTTTCTCCTGGTAAACGGACTTTGGAATTTAGCCAAAGTAAGGGAATATGTATGATCTGGAATTTTCAGGGAAAGGACTAGAAGAGCTTAGTGTTTTTCTAAACTATTTGGAATAAAACAAAAGCTTGGGGTTCAGTAACACAGTGTGTTAGTTTGAATGCTGAAGAC
This sequence comes from Leucopleurus acutus, assembly GCF_964270905.1. NCBI lineage: Eukaryota > Metazoa > Chordata > Mammalia > Artiodactyla > Delphinidae > Leucopleurus > Leucopleurus acutus. Next base: position 56,438,288 of record NC_139142.1, read on the forward strand.
AAATCTGTTTCTAGGCAGTAACCCGAGAAACATGAGCAGCAGGTGGAGGAGCAGTGTGTTGCTGTGTGTTTGAGTTAGACTGTCAAAGAACGGCTGGATGGTAGAAGTCTAGAAGCTTTTGTTATTTTCCACAGCAACCAACATAGCACCTGCTAGCCACATTGGCTGGATATAACAGAACTGCCTGCATTTGCAGTGGGGTAATGAAGAAGGGCTTACAACTGTAGTTCTCATTTAAAGAAGCATTTTCTAATTTCAAAAATGGTTTTATGGAGATAACCCACCCTGGAAATTCAGGCAATTAAAGAAATTAATGATTTCATGTTATTGAAAGATGTTGGTCTTCCAAAGAAACAAATATCTGTTTGCAAAATAGAATCTGCATAATAGAAATATAGCAGTTTTTTTCATTTCTCTTGAATGTTTTTATATCAAAATTTAAAACTGTCACTTGCCCTGTGTGGCTTCAGTATCAGTCATTAAAGATTTGCTTGAGCCAAATTCTAATCACAGTACAGTTAGGACACTTAATTGTTTCCAAGATTTTCTCTTAGAGACAAGCTAAGTTGTGAAGCAGGATTTAGGATACAGGTGGGTAATTGGTCAGCTCCAGTTGGTTGAGAGGTATTGAATTCCTTTTAGTTCATAGGCAACATACCTTGAACAATTATTAACTTTTAGGGAATAATTGGAGAATTATTTATTCATCCATTTGACAGTTACTTATTGAGTTCCAGTTATATGCAAGGTTGTTTCTAGGTAATTGGACTACATTAGTGAACAAAATAGACAAAGAATCTACACACATAGAAGTGGATTTACTTTCTAGAAGAGTTAGATAATAGCAAATAATCATAATGCACAAGTAAACTTAAATTAGATGGTGATAAAATCTACAGATAAAAAGAAAACTAGAGCCTGGTAAGGGGAATCTAAAAGGAGTGGAAGGTGGTTCAGAATAGAGGTTGGATTTTTAAATGAGGTGATTAGGTCTGGCATAATTTTTTTAATTTCTTTCTTTTCTCTCCTTTTTTTTTTTTTTTTTTTGCTAAGGGAAATTCAAGTCAGTGAATCAGTGGAAAAGCAATGCAAATTGATGCTCATCTGAAGAATTAAGATTGTCACATCTCAATATTATGGCAGTTATACAGATTTAGAGTCAATTAACCTTTACTCAGTTCCTACTATTTGCCAAGTTTTAGTGCAAAGTGTAATCACTAATAATATGCTGATTAAATAACAGTGCTTTGAAGCAGTTATCACTGCCCAGGACACACTAGCTCACGGAGGTTAAGTGAATTGCTTAGGGCCACGATGGAGATTGATCAGAGGCAGGAAAGATGGAGGTGTGCTGAAGAGTGGTTATTAGCAATTTGATTTTATTTGGGTCAATAATTGCTTTTCTTTCTGTTTCTTCAAAATCAAACCTTGTAAATCAACATATTTTTAAAGAAAACTTTAGTTTTAGCTGTTTTTATTTATGTGTTGAATATGATTTTCTAATTCAAACTCCTTTTAAGTTTGTTGTATCATCACATATGTTGTTACCTAGATTACATTTCTTCATTCCACATCAAAAAGTAAATAATGACCACTCAGAACTCAGTGATTGTTGGAATAAAATATTGGCTTCTAAAGGAATTTAAAATAATAGTTTCAGAAACTAGAGAAATGCAGTGCATCAAGAAGCCAGTTTGTTGCTTATTTATATGCATGCATGGTGGTTGAGTAGATTTCGGAAGAATTCTACTTCTATTCCAGAGAGGTAAAAATTTTCAGCTCTAAAGTAGCCATTCTAGGACATGTTACATTAAGTAGAAAGAAGAAACCAGACAGTACTTTCAGTGCTTTGCTTGGAAGTCCCCTTAGCTAGATAATCAAATTCATTAGACATATTTTAAATGTCCACATAACTGCAGACAACAGTTTCATTAAGCTCTTTGCCACTTCGTAACAAAGCATCTCTATTTTTTTCCAGTTTCTGATGACATTTTTCTTATTTCCTCTTTAGTCATTTTTATTATCTCCTTTTTAGACAGCATCCTCAAAACCAGATTTCTACTAACAGTCTGTTGAAATCAGTTTAGGGTTACCCTTATGTGCTCCTCAAAATCTTTCTTGCCTGCGGCATTCCATCCCTTTTGCCATATTTTGTTTGTTAGAAGCAAGTTTCTAGGCATGGTCCTCTCTGGAAGGGAAGAAGTTATGTAAGGAACGCCTACCTGGAGTTGGAGGTCACTGGGAGCCATCTCAGAGGCTCCTGTCACAACTACATTCAGATAACTAGCAGTCTTTCTATATTGTACCAGCAAATAAGTTAGATACAGAAAAAAGAAACAAGAATGTGGTATCTGAAGCAAGGTAGTACTCCATTAGAAATTCTCATAAGTACGTGGCATCGGGTATGCAAATGCAGGAAATTCCATTCTCTAGGTTAGAAGTTACCAAGAAATATGGATAGCTGAAGGCTCTCAGGAGAACATATTCTCTGATTTCTGTTTTTCAGGGTTTTTTTTTCCCTTCTTTCTCTGCTTTAATTAGAAAAATTCCTATTTTCCAAATTTTCAAGTTTATTCATATTTTTTCTAAATGTCTAATGTGCTGTGTGCCTATCTAGTACCTTTCTTATTTTAGATATTACATTTAACTATATATTTTATGATTATCCATATAGTCCCCTAAAATTTCCTCTCTCTTCACAATTTTTATTGTATTATCAACATTGTGTATAAAAGTTGATTGGAAACTGAAGCATAGTTTTGTTTTGTTTTGTTTTTATTTCCCAGAAAGTGTAGGCCTTTTCACCTCTGGGAGTTAGTGTGTGCATGTGGGTAGAGGAGGGCGCTAATCACTTTCACTCCTTGTGCAGTAAAGTTCAGCTAGTTTAGAGTTTCAGATTTAATAGGATAAAGTTCCCTTGTAATTATACCAACTCCCAATCACCAAGTGGTGGCCTTTATAATTCTACTTTAGTAATTAAACTGGAAGAGTGTTACATTCACTTCTCCCCTCTTTTTAATGCTACTTTTTTGACGTGGTTGAGATAAGGGTTATTGAGCCAAGGAATCTACTTCAGTGTTTGGGGCTTTTCTAGACTCCAGCCAATTTCACAATCCCACAGTGAGATCCAAAACGTGCTTGATCCTCTTCATCCCTGCATGGTTATTCAGCCCATGGTAACCTTCCACCCCCATGGTCCACAACTTCCAGGATGCTCTGATATTCTATGAATATGTCATTCTTTATCTGTCTCTAGAATTTAATTCATCAAGGCTTCCTTAATCTTGCTTTCCATTTTCTTTGTTAGTCCCATTGAAAAGTATGGCTTTTATTTTGTCAAGTTACTTCATATTATCACAAGAGCGAAGGTCTTACATGTCATTCTCTATCTTCCTTGGAAATGAAATTTCACTTGACTTACTCATAATAGTAGGACACAAAATGATATTCATTTTATATTCTTTTAAAAGGTTTGGTTTAATGTCTACAGATAAGTTTACTTAGAATTCATCTGTTCAGACTTCCACAGTTTTTCAAATAGGTGATTATAATTTTATGTTAAACATTTTCACAATTCAGTTTGTCAGTCACCTTTTAATAATTGATTTCTTTGAATAATTAAATGATCATTTCTATAACACAAAAAACCCTGATATTATATGGAATTAGAGTATATATAAAAATCATGACTTCTCATCCTTGTTTTACATTTCATAAAATTACTTAGATTTGTTAGCCACCATTTTATCCATTTTTAATTTGTGGAATTTTAGAATTGATAGAAAATTTAGTAGTCTCTACAATCACTTTATTTTTCAGATCACGCAATTACAGCCTAGAAACTACAACACATATATATGCATCTATTCATTAATGTGTCTTTTCCCAAAATGCTTTTCTGATGTGTCTTATTATCAGGACTCATGTGCACTGCTTTCTTCACAAATCCAGGGATTATTACTACCCAATGGGATTTACTAAGTCTGCTTTTCCATTTTTAGGTGTGATACCTGAAGCTCACAGTAACAGCTAGCTACTCTGATAACATGGGCAGTCCTAAGGAGATACACACGGTTTAAATAACAGCTCTTCCTCTAATGCTGCCTCATTTTAAATGTGCCTTGATTATATTTCACTTACTGTGAAAACAATCTGCATTTAATTGCTTTTAACCTGCATAGTAAAATAAGGTAACTAAATTCAGTAAGGCTGATAAGTCTCCAATATTAGACCTTGGTAATCACAATTCAGAAAAAAATGTGGTTGTTTATACACCCTTTTTCTAAAGGCTGGGAAAGCCCTCTTTCCATTGTTGATATTTTATTAATAAACATTTTCATTTAATTAAGATAACCAAAGCTATAAATAAAAGTAGATGTATCTTGATTTGATCTATCACTTTTCTTAATGCTATTCATATTGACGTGATTTATTATTATAAATGAATAAGCATTTCCTTAAGGACAGATATATTATTTCAAGCATGTAGATAAATAAGTGATTTTTTTTCCAAGTATGATCTCACTTTTTAGTTTTAAATTTTAAATTTATTTTTCTTTATTCAGGTACAGTTAGCAAATATACTTACTTATAAGATATTTAAAGTGTACAATGCAATAATGGTTTGATATAGGTATACATTGTGAAAGAATTCCCCCAGTGAGTTAGTTAACACATCCATTCATATATATTTACAGTGTGTGTATGAGAAAATTTAGGTTTTACTTTCTTAGAAAATTTCAATTATACAATACAGTGTCATCAAGTATAGTTACAATATTATACATTAAATCCTCACTCTTTATTCATCTTATAAATGGAAGTTTGTACCTTTTTACCAACCTCTCCCTGTTTCTCTCACCCCCCACACCTGGCAAACACTTTTCTCTGTTTCTATGAGTTTTTTTTTTTTTTTTTTCTTTTTTAGACTCCACATATAAGTTATACTGTGTCCTATTTGTCTGTCTCTGCCTGGCTTATTTCACTTAGCACAATGCCCTCCAGTTTCATCTATATAGTTTCAAATGACAGAATTTTCTTCTTTTTTTAAAGCTGAATAACATTCTATTGTGTACTATATGTATAATATAGATAGAGAAAATATTATATAGATACAGATATCTCCATATTTCCAGTTATTTGTGGAGGGACACTAAGATTGTTTCCATATTTTGGAACATAGGAGTACAGATTATCTATTAGAAATAATTATTTCATTTCCTTTGGGTATGTATCAAGAGGCAGGATTGCTGAATCATATGGTGGATCTATTTAAAATTCTTTGAGGAACCTTCATACTGTTTCCCATAGTGGTTGCACCAATTTACATTCCCACCAACAGTGTACAAGAGTTCTCCTTCACATCCTCATCAGTATTTCTTATTTCTTGTCTTTTTGATATAGCCATTCTGATAGGTATAGAAAATATCTCATTGTGGTTTTGACTTACATTTCCCTAATGATTAGTGATGTTGAACACTTTTTCATGTACCTGTTGGCCATTTCTATGTCTTCTTTGAAAATTATCTATTCAGTTTACCTGCTTATTTTTAATGAGTGTTTGTTTCTTTTTCAATTGAATTGTATGAGTTCTTTAATATATTTTGGATATCAACCCCTTATCAGACACATAATTTGCAAGTATTTTCCCCCATTCCATAAGTTGCCTTTTCATTTTGTTGATGGTTCCCTTAGCTATACAGAAGCTTTTTAGTTTGATGTAGTCCCACATGTCTATTTTGCTTTTGTTACCTTTGTTTTTGGTGTCAAATTAAAAAAAAAAATCACCATGCATGACCAATGACAAAGTGCTTACTAGGAGTTTTATATTACATTCAAAACTTTAATCCATTTTCAATTAATTATGGTACATGGTATAAGATAGTTGTCCACTTTCATCCTTTTACATGTGGTTGTCCAGTTTTCCTAACACCATTTATTGGAGAAACTATCCTTTCCTCATTGCATATTCATGGCTCCTTTGTCTTAAATTAATTGACCATATATGTGTGGATTTATCTCTGAGTGTCATTTCTCTTCCATTGTTCTGGGTGTCTGTTTTTATGCCAGTACCATACTGTTTGGATAACTGTAGCTTTATATTACAGTTTGAAATCAGGAATTGTGATGCCTTGAGCTTTGTTCTTCTCTCTCAAGATTTATTTGGCTGTTCAGAGTCCCTTGTGGTTTCATACAAATTTTAGGATTGTTTGTTCTATTGCTGTGAAAAATGACCTTGGAATTGTGATAGGGATTACATTGAATCTGTAGACTGCTTTGAATATTATGGTCATTGTAACAATATTAATACTTCCATTCCATGAGCATGGAATATTTTTTCATATATGTGTGTCCTCTTTGATGTTTCTTATCAGTGTCTTATAGATTTCTGTGTACAGGTCTTTCACCTTCTAGTTAAATTGACTCCCAGATACTTTATTCTTTTTGATGTAATTGTAAATATAATTTTTTAAAAAAATTATCTTCCTGATAATTAATTGTTAGTATAGAGAAATGCAACAGATTTTTTCATATTGATTTTGTATCTTTCAAATTTACTGAATTCATTTATTCTAACAGTTTTTTTGGTGGACTCTTTAGGGTTTTGTATATTTAATAAACTGCCATCTACAAATAGAGATAGTCTTACTTTTTTCTTTTCTATTTAGATACTTTTTCTTTTTGTTGCCTAGTTGAATCAATGTGGTGAGAGTGGGCATCCTTGTCTTTTTCTTGATCTTAGAGAAAAAGATTCTCACTTTTCAAGGTTGATTATGATGTTAGCTGTGGGTTTGTCATAAGAGCCTTTATTATGTTGAGGTACATTCCCTTTATACCCAGTTTTAGAATAGATTTTATCATAAATAGATATTAAATTTTGTCAAATGCTTTTTCTGAATCTATTGAAATTATATTATTTATATCCTTCATTTTGTTAATATGGTGTATCACATTGATTTATTTGAAAATATTAAAACATCCTTGCTTTCCTGGCATAAATCCCACTTGATAAAGGTGTATGATTTTTTTAATGTATTGTTGCATTCAGTTTGCTAATATTTTATTTAGGATTTTTGCATCTGTGTTTATCAGGGATTTTATATACCTTAAAATAAGGAATAGTGGGCTTTATTGTACATGTTGAAAGAACGAGGTAAGAGTATTATGTATTAATTTATCTATAAATTTCATGTGTAAATAAATTTAATTTAGAAGCCATAGTCTTTAAGGGAGTTGTGGTCTGAATTTGTTGTCTTGTACTGACCATTGCATGTAAATACAGTATACTCTTTTGGATGCAAATTTTAGAAATTCAGTATGTGTTAACATTAATAAAAAGGTTAATCCCAGTCTTTAAAAAAAGTTTGTTTTCTTTTTCTTTTTTTTGGTAGTGTCTTTGGCTTTGGTATCAGGTAATGTCTTGTAACCTATATGAATTTGGAAGTTTTCCCTCCTCTTCAATTTTGGGGAAGTATTTGAGGGATTGATGTTAGTAGCTCTTTAAATGTTAGAATCCCCCTGTGAAATCATCTGATTCTAAACTTTCAGTTTTGTGAGGTTTTTGATTACTGATTCAATCTCCTAAGTAGTAATTAGTCTGATCATATTTCTATTTCTTCAAAATTTAGTCTTTGTGAGTTGAACATTTCTAGGATTTTATCTGCTTTTTTCAGGTTGTCCAATTTGTTGGTATGTAATTGCTCATAGTAGGCTTTTATGATTCTTATACTTCTGTGGTATCATTTGTAATGTCTCCTCTTTTTCTTGATAAGTCTATGTAACAATTTGTCTATTTTGTTTATCTTTTCAAAAAAAAGCTCTTCTTTTCATTTATCTTTTCTATTGTCTTTTAATCTCTATTTAATTCTGCTCTGCTCTTTGTTATTTCCTTTCTTCTTCTAACTTTGGGCTTAGTTTGAAGGTATAAAGTTAGATTGTTTACTTGAGATCTTTCCCTTTTTCTTAATATTGACATTTATCACTATAAACTTCCTTCTTAGAACTGCTTTTGCTGATTCCCATAAGTTTTGGTAAATTGTGCTTCCATTTTTATTTGTCTCAGAATATTTTTTAATTTCTCTTTTTAAATTTTTTCTTTGACTCATTTGCTGTGCAGGAACATGTTATTTAACCTCTTATTTTCGTTTACTCAAAATATTTTTTAATTTATTAAAAACACCCAGCATTCAAGAACAACTTGAAACTCCATATGAATTTTAATCCAGCTCCTTGCTGTCTTCAGAGCACTCACAGACTGAAGGGCATGGGGCAGAAACCTGAGACTTGGTGGAGCATTAGGGCTGACTCTGCCAGAGATTGGTTGTCACTGAGGCCAGGAGGCAGTTAGCACATGTCAGGGCCACATTAGTTGGGGGACAAGGCAATAGGAGGCTGGGGGTTTGTGAGGAAGTTGTGGAGATACAGACTCCAAGCTCCATCCAGCAGAGGAGTCGGCACTGGGGGAGCTCAGGGCCTGCTCACAAAGGATCCAGAATCAGCATTTCAGACTGGCTGCCCCAGCGGGCCTCACCATGGGGTCTTGTCCTCTGCTGAGGCAAACCTTTTAATGAGCAAGTCTTTCAAAAGGGAATCATTTGTTTCATTTGTAAACCTAAAACAGATGTTGATTTCAGTTGGGTTATGTGTCCATAGATGTAAACATATTCTACCATAACTTACATAGCAAATTGCAGATGGTACAGATAATCACAGTTTAATTGTATATATGTCTCAATTCAGAAAGTTGTTATATCTAATCTGAAAAGTTGGAAGAAATTCCTGGGAAAAATCACCCCCTACATGCCTCACCCAGTGAAAAACCAGCCTTATAACAGGGAGAGGAATATAGCTTTCTACCTTAAATTAAGTACTTCCATAAAGGATATTAAAGTTTCCTTGTAACTCTCTTTGAGGTGGCAGTAGATGCTTTAATTTAAGAGTGATTAAGACATGATTTGCATTACTGTTTAGGTTTAGTTTGAAGAGGGAGCATAATTGATAGAATGGGTAACACCTTCTGTAATAAATTTTTGTCTCTAAAAAGCTTGATCCTGAAAAAAATTCACAACCTTATGAATGAGTGTCATAATTGTTCTAATTCATGATTCATTCCATAACAAAATAAATCCTTTTACTAAGTATTTTATTATAGTGCTCTTAAATTTCTTAAAATTAGATAGCTCAATGTAATGTTAAAACTGCAAAAGCATTTACCACTTAGAAATCATAATTGTCGTTATTTTGCATTTAATAAACAATGCATCAACCAAATATCTTTGTGATGGTGAGCAAGTTGAGCTTTAGAATAGTGATTATTAAATGTATTTTTTCAATAGATGACATACAGTTTTAATTTTAATGGCTACAAGACTTTCTGTCGATGCAATTATATGAATTTATACTCGTACCAGATACATATTTCTGCTAACATTTAATATTATCAAAATGTAAGTTTTTGCATGTTTGTTGGGTAAAAATTTACTTATTTAACAAATGTTTGTGCCTGCCTCTATATGCTAGGTCTTAGTTTAGGTTTTGAGAATTTGGTAATGAGCAAAACAGCTAAAATTCCTGTCCTTGGCAGGAATTTTGGCACCATATTGTCTTTTTATTTTCATTTATATGAAGTGTAGTGAAGTTGGGCACATTTTCATGTGCTTACCTGACAATTCTTATGATTTGCATTTTACCTTTGGTTTTAATTACTGATGAGTTTTTAAGTTAGTCACTTACATAGTTGTTTAGAGTGAACAGTATCCACATTTATTTCAGTAATTTTTTTTTCTGTAAAGAGTTTAAGGTTTTTCAAATCCGAGATGATATAAGGAGGGCTCAGTATTCATGGATAACTTTCCTTTGCTAAATGTGTATCAAAAGTGAGGGAATATCTATATATTAAATCAGTTTGTCAAGAGAAATAAAAATCAAGCTAAAAATAATTACATGATATTTCAAAACAAAAATTAGGGTTTTTAGAAATGTCACCCTAAACTTCCCACATTTTCACAGTTTGAAATAATTTTGCATAAATAATAATTTGAAATTTGTGAAGATATATAAAAAAAGCCAAACTCTTTTTGGTACCTCTTTTCAAGAACGTCAGAAGAGAGATAATTATCTAGTTGTCTTGCTAAATATACATGTAGTTTAAAAATATGATTAATTAATGCTTTTCATTTTTTATGACAATTTTACTTTCTTCCTTTTTTTAATTCCTTCTTCTCTTCTTGTAACCAAAATACAAAAAGAAGGCCGTGTGCCAATGTACTAAAAATATTGTAAAGAATTTCAACTAATTATAATAACAATAATTTAATGTTAAATATTGATAACATACTTTATTAAATGTGTGTGTTTACTTATTTAATCCCCATAATAATACTCTAAGGTAAATCATACTACTCTATTCCAATTTTATCCATAAGGAAACTGAGGCAACATTGTTATCCAAGGTTATACAGCTGGTATTTAGCAGAGCAGGTAGTAAAACCTAGGCCTTCAGTCTTCAAAGTCTACTTCGTTAAAACTGGAATAAAGGTGTATACACATTGAGGCTTCAGTTACTGGCCAGGTCTTAGGGCTAGGCACTTGTGTGAACATTTAACACATTTAACCTGCAAAAAGAACCCCCTGAGAATAGTTTCTATCATTGTGTGCCTGAAGAATCAAATGCAGAATGACTAAGTAATTTTTCAAAGTTTACAGGGAGTTATATTAGAGCTGAAATTTATACTCATTGTTCTATGACTTCAGATTCAAAGATTTGAGGAGATAGTATGCCCTGGTTTGTCCCTTTGATTGTCAGTTTGTCTCTGTTATTCCAGCCTAATTATTCATAGGAATTCATTTAAATATGACAAGTACCTCAATTAGGATGGGAAATTGCATCATTATCCTATTAATACCTCCTAGTTTGGAGCTCTTAAACTGCCCACCTTGAGTTGCAACTCAGAACTGTTACCAGGAGATCACATTATGCTGACCTCTGTAGCAGAAGCTATCTTACTGATCCCATCACCCCATATCAAGCTTTCTTTATAATTGACTGCTTGTATGGTTATCCCCTTAGGTCTCCTCTGGCCGTATTTATGTCTGAGTTTCTCCTGCAGGGAAAATGTGTCCCTGTCTCTGTCATCATAAATAATTCTTTTACAAATATAGATTCACCATGAGAAAAATCATTCATCACTTGGGAATTTCTGGGTTAGATATATTGCTTCAGACCTGCTTGGAATAGGACCAGACACCTCATCCTCCCATTCTGATCATTGCTAGGTTTTTAATATCAAACAGTGGGTGAATACTTAGCCATTTCTATAAAAGAGCTTGGCTTGCATACTTCATCAAAAATGTCATAGGAATCAACATGATATAGATGATACGGATCGTCTGTAATAAAGATGATTTAAGCCTATATTTCCACTGTAAAAACATTTCAAATTAGCGGGACTAATGGGAAAGCCAAAGACCCAAACTAGTATCACTGATTGGAATGTCACACAAAGAAGGAGATAAAAGAAATGACAGTATTCATTTCTTTAAAATTAAATAGAAATTCTATGGAAGCATTTTTTTCCCTGAGAAGCATGAAGCACTGTTGTTGTTAGATGCAGATGGGTCAGTTCCAAACTCTAGCTCTGCTGCTCACTACTCACTAGCTCTGCTACATTATATAAATCTACTCTGACTTTTTCTTTATATGTGAAAGATGAATAATAATAGTGAATACTTCATAGGGTCCTTGAATATTAAATTAGATAATGCATGCTTGACTACTGGCATATAGTAGATGCTTAATACATTGTTGTCATTGCTGCATTTAACAATCTTATCAAATTTTCAAAAGGGAAATCTCACCCAACCTACTATAACTTTTAAGATAATTATTTATAAGTCAATAAGCATTTTAAACAAGTGTCAGCACATTTAAAAATTCTTAACATCATAAAATTTATCAATTGTTTTGAAGAGTCAGAGTAAATATTCATAGTTCATTCTTGGGATTATTTCCTTATTTTCATTCCATAATTTGGTTTTGTAGTATGACAATATATTCTTCTTCAAAAAGAGACAATATTTAGACATTTTTTTCTGGGTTCTTATGCAATATCAAAAAGGCCCTGTGAAAATACAGAATGTTAAAAGAAAAATTAACTGCTGTACACAAGCGTGGCTTTAATAATGTCTCTTCATTTTGGAGAGCTTGCTTTGGTGGCAGAGTTTGTCCAGCCCATGAACTTTAGCTCTTATTTAAGAAAAATGAAATGGATGACCCAGGGATACTATCACTCTCTGAAGATAATCATTAACAATTCATGGGAGAGTAACCTCATAAGGTCAGTGGCAGGCTCATCTAAGATTTCTTCACCTCAGTGCACAGAATTGGGAGGTAATTGACCAAGTTACCACTGTCCTTTTAGCACTGAAGATTTGTTGATTGTTAGTTGATAAGGAAAATGACATTACTGTAATATCTTGTCCCTCACATTATCACCGTGTGCATGCAAAGAGATGATTTTATATTAGATCAGGTCTAGGACCTTGAATGAATGAAGAGAAGTTTTATAGGTCTAGTGAAATCTCTGCTTTTAGAGGATGAATTATAGTTTTTACTAGAAGGGAGTAAGTATTAAGCTAATAGCTTTCAGGCAAGTAATGTATTTCAAAGGGCAAAAGAGCTGCTAAGGTCTCCTGTGCCTCTTTTTCTTACTTTTATTAAATATTTTATTACTCTAGAAAACACCTTAGAGCTTGTTACTGCAGAAGAGGGTCCTAAAAATGCAATAACACAATGTGCTGCAAAGACAACTCCTATTCTTATATATCTAACTTGAAGCTCCAGACTGTAAACAATGATCCTCACAGCAGATGTACCTGTTTTTCAAAATGTATTTCACATAATTTACTAGTAATTAGGCAGAAGCCTTTGTATTGAAGCTGTTTTATAGGTAAGCATCACATTAAAATACCTTCTAGGTATTAAGAAAACATGGCACCCGACAAGAGGAGAAAAAAGAAGTTGAATTTATTCTTACACTACTGCAGTAGGGGAGTGAAACAGAACCCAGCCTCACTGTGGGAACAAAAAGGCTGGGAATAGGCTGGGGATTTAAGCACTGGGTAAGCTAGTGAAAAAGCACTGGAGGACATTCAGAACGGAGTGGGGGTAAGGTTGATCAATGGATGTGCCAAGCATTATGTGAGCTATTCCTGAGTTTGCAAATGTTTCTCTTTGTGATCAGGCCATCTATGTTTGCTAATTTGTGCCCACTGAAATTAGGCTCATACCCTCCCTCAGAGCCTGGGAGATAGAGGTGCTATCTCTTTCTATGACTACATTTCAGAGATAGTTCTAAGGACTTTAAGAGAATCTACAACTCTTAGTCATCTTATTATCTGTAAAGCAGGAAAGATGATAATAATTCTTACTGTTTTTGTGAGGATGAAATCAGCTAATGAAATACATTTAGAATAGTTACAAGCACAGCGTATGGCTTTTCGTAAATGAGAGCTTTCATTATCATTACCTAATATCCATTGCAGCTTTTTTTTTCCCTGAATCTCAGTGGAACACATTATACTCTTAGAATTCCAGTATAAAAACAAATAATAGAAAATATAAAATTGTAAAGAAAATTATTTGACATTATATGAATACCTTTAATTGTTACAGCGATGAAAAATATCAACAACTACTATTACCCAGCTGGTAGAGTTCAAATCTTTCCCCATTCTCTCTCCCCAGTGCAGACTGTCAGTTTGAAGATATGTGTACTAAGTATTTGGATCAAAGGAAAGAATAAATCACTTAGTAAGAGCATGAAATTTAACTTTACATGCTGATTTTCTGTTTGAAATCTATGGTGGGAAATTAAAAGTGGCAATTTTAATGGCTAAAAATGTATATATACACACATACGTATGTATGCATACATACATATATGAACACATATAGGATAAGTATGTATTATATATGGTCTTACTACATACATATATAGGTTAGGTATATTAAATCCATATTTACTCTCATAAAAATTTAGGATAGATTTTTAAGTGGACAAAAATATTTTAGATACCTTTTAATAGAGTCTTAATTACTTAAATAAATAAATGATAGATGTTAATATTTATTAATATCTTTGGAAACCAATCCCTTATGTAAAACAACCTAGCAGGAAGCCAGGCTGCTCTAAGTCTTGTATATAAGGTTTGTGAGAAGTCAGACTGCTGTCTCTAGTAACAATCCAGGAAGTCAAACAATAACTTCTATAGCAATCAGCTCAACATGGCCAGGGCTTGATTAATAACTGAACATTTCCCTGATTTCTGAACCAGTTTCCAACTTACGGCCAATCAGAGAAAGCCCAAATATGCATCCCTAACCAATCATATAGGATGCTCCCCTTCTAGTTAGCCTGCTGATAGCTTCCCCATACCAATGATCTCCAATCAAGGCACACCTAAAGCTTTCTCTTTTTGTTCACTATAAATCTTTTCCACTGCTCTGCCTGATTTTGAGTCTGTACCAAACACAAGTGACAGTGGCTGACTTTCTTGCTAAAGCAAGCTCTAATAAATAGCCTTTGCTTGTTCTTATTTGGTTGGCCTTTGTTTATTTCCACAGATACAGTGGAAGTCCCACTAAAGCCCACCAGTCTGCACTGCCCTTCACCGCAGATCCTAGCCTTCGACCAGGTACAGTATCCACAGGGGTCCCTTGTGCCTTGCTACTTGCAGGTTGTCTAGTCTGTGAAGATGTAGTAAGTCAGCATGGGGATCTGAAATCCATTTTTTTCATTGTCTTTATGTTGAGTTCCTGGGCTATTTATTATTTGGTTTGGTACTTGGATTTTATTATTGGTTCCTATTTGTTTGGCATCCTTGTTGGAATCAGGCATTCTTTCTCATCTCTCTTTGCTGTCCTTGTTAACTGTTTTGTGTTATGCAGTCTAAAAGTGTTCTTGTCATAAGAAGGAGAATCATAGTGTAGAACCCAGGCATATGCCTTATAATCCTGTTGTTCAAGCCTGACTCACAGACCAGTGCAAATAATTTGGTCTTTGTTTATTTCCACAAAATGCAAATGAACTGTTTTCTAGCTCAAGAAAGAATTTATTAA
Source organism: Leucopleurus acutus (assembly GCF_964270905.1). Taxonomy (NCBI): domain Eukaryota; kingdom Metazoa; phylum Chordata; class Mammalia; order Artiodactyla; family Delphinidae; genus Leucopleurus; species Leucopleurus acutus. The sequence goes on from NC_139142.1 coordinate 56,453,406, forward strand.
CATCATTGTGGAATAAGTCAATTTTGTAGTCCTGATTGCCTATAAATGTGTCTGTCGTTTGCATTCTCCTCTGAAACATTTTTTAAAAGATCTTTCTGATTTCCTCAATAATTAATAAGTAAAATGAAATTGCTGACCTATGTTCACTTATATGTGTCTGTCATGAATTTCCTCTTTAAAATTATTTTGAGACTGCATATAAACCATATGAGTTAAAATTTATATAAAAGTATATATTTTTAACTGGTGAGAAGTTTCATTAAGATTTGAGTCCCTTTAAAGAAATTAAGTAATGGGGTCTTCACATTTGAAAAGATGCCTTTCAGTGATTCAAGAATTACATATGAGAATCATAAGATACGTGTTTAATATGTTTATTATTTAATTTGAAAATATTGCATAAGGCATAATGCTAATTTTCAAATGGATTATCCTGCATCAATTCTTATGTGGTCCACTTAAGTTGCTGGTTTAATATTAGATTGTTTTGTGGTTGATATGAACATAGTGGTTGATGTTAGATTTCAATTCTCAGAGATGCAGATGGCTATGACTCAGTCACTACATATCATATTTTCAACAAACAATAAGGAAATACACACGCATACACAAACCCTAAAACGTAAAGGAAGTAAATGTTTGTTGCTTCTTTGTAATCTTTTGCAAAGCTAAGCAGGTCTTGTGTGACTCTTCAGAAAAGCGTGGAAATCAGGGTAAGTCTATACAGTCTCAAAACAAAGTATTGAAAGCATAAAATTGAGAAGGTACACTGGGTATTTTCTCAACTAGATATTAAAAATATATATATTTTAATAAATATCCTTTTTATTAGCATAGGAACAAAGCCTAGTTCCCAAAAGAAAAAGAAAATTACATGTTTTCTGGTAAAAAAGAAAAATCAGAGAGTGATAATGCTTTGTCCTTCATAAATGGAAACATAGCTATAGATTGGGATAAAGAAGATAATGAAGGAGAATATTTTATCAGAAATTATTATGGGAAAAATGTGTTATGAGGTTGTTAATAGAGTCAGCCAAAATAAAAGACAGGAATTGTGCTTTATCAATTGTACTTGATGTCTAGGCCCAGTGCTAATCTGTAGTTGTTGGAGAACATTGAAAAAAGACAGCTAAAAATTACAATGAAAGGTTATCTGTGGCCCCTAGGTATACTTTACAAGTTCTAATTTATTGTTGTTCACTGAACTGTTTCAGTCTTTCAGTAGCCCACACATTCTATTTACTCTAAAACCAAAATGATAACTAAAGGCCTTTTGTACATGTGTACATTTGAGAAATAGAGTACATTTCCCAGAGTGTTTGGCCAGTTATTTTTTTACGAAGACATTGAAATATATAGGCAAAATGACTTAAGCTTGTTATGTTGTCCCTGCTGTATTTTTATACTGTGCAACTTTGATTTTCAATTCCATAATCTGCTGGCTGAGTTTAGTTTGGCTACTACTGTTGGGATACTATCATATATATTTTTTGCTGCTTTTCATCCCTTTGATAGTATGATTTTAATTCCCTAGTGGTAACACATATGTTCTCAGACATGATTCAAGGAATTATTAAAAACAATTTAAAGAAAATTGAATAAAATAATAGCAAAATATACATCTTGGATGCTTCCAAAAATGCTACCATTGTAAAGTTGTGTGATTTCCTTCACTTAGTTTTACATACATATTTTAAAAAATCTTTTGAAATCATAATTTATTTGTAATATTTCATCACATTTCTTTGCCTAATATTATAAGATAAATAGTTAGCCATGTTCCTGAATAGTTTTCATAAGCCTAATTTCACCATCTGTATTATGTACCTTTAATAGATGCTCTAAAATATGAAAACTCTCCCACAGAAGCTTTAATTTTGTTGTTTTTGGCTTTCATTGATGTCGTGTTGAACACGTATGTGCACATTTTTAAGTCTACAATTTTGATTCAACTGAAATTCAATTGTATTTCTGGGTTAGCCATTGGAAATAGACAGATGATTAATAATTTGTCCTGTTCCCAACAAGCTCATGTTTTAGAGAAAGAGACCATTAAAACATACATACACAAACACAATATCTTCTCTTGGTCCCACATATACACAAATATTATGATCCTAATGAGAAAAAGAGATTAAAATAAACTCATGAAAAATTTGGTATAATTTTGTGTATTATCAAATACCAAATAAATCTGTGATTTATAAGGCTCATTAATTAGTGTCAATCAATTTCTCTGCAAAATTTGTTACTGTTTTAAAATGCCCATTTCAAAGGATACGTGTAACATTTTTCTCTTCTTTGCACTGAGACTTCTTTTTAAATTCATCGTATTATTCAAACCTATATTTAAACAAATCTTTACCTACCAGAGAAGTTCTTACTCCACATTTCCCATTCAATTGTATAAATACACAATTTAATCTTACTCGACCCATGACAATTTTATGCACAAACTTATCTATTAGAATAGGGTAAATCATTTTAACTTCAGTCCTTCAGTGTCTCACAGGTTTTAGCTCAGTTTCTTTTTGAGAATGCTGCAAATAGTTCTGAAGGGGTTGGCTTTGTCTCATCTGCCTTTTATCTCTACCTCTGCTCCTGATCTGTCATCTCAGCTTTGTGTCCTTTGATGTTCCAAAGTTCTAGTTCTCTTTTTCTAATTATTTCCAACTTGAATTACTGCGGACAAAGCTGTACGTGATCTCAAACTCCTTTGACAGTGAAATCTTAAAAGCAAGTTAAAGACAATCACTTGAGGAATTGAAAACTTTCAGACTGAAACATTGGCTTGGAGCTATGCATAAAAGCAGAGAGAACTTGATACAGTCAGAGGACTGAGGAAGAAAAGCATTTCTTTCCTTCATGGATTTAACATTAGTGTGATTGTCTGAACAACAAAAACAAAAAACCTAAACATTTTATATTATTTTCAATTATTAAGTTTTCTTATGTTTATTGAATGAATCTTTTCAATCTATTCAATATGTGATTGAGTGAATCTAACCAATGAGCTTCCAGCTTAATTCAGTATTATTGCTCTCTGTTGACAGTTGTTTTCTCTTAATAATTGAAACTAATCTGTGTGACATATTTCTGCTTCCAGCCAAGATTTAGTACTTCAGGCAATGAATGACAGTGATACTTGAGAGATGAGAAACAAGAAGTGTGAGCCTTATGACTGCCTCATTTATTTCTGTCAAAGCAAAGATTGCAACAGGCAAAGAGTTTATTCAAGTTTATTTCAATAGAGAAGAGAGACTTGAACTCAATTCTGCTGGGGTTAAAAAAAAAAAAGAGCTGGAGGGTTGTTCATTGCTGGGTTGGGCTTTTGGAGAAGTACTGGAGGGGGACTTTAGGGAGAAGGTCAATCAATGGAATGTTATTTGTGAGTTAATGGGAATTAATAGAAGTTATTCCTGAGTTTGCAAATGTTTTTCTCTGTGATTAGGCCATTTGTTTGCTTATGGATGCCCACTGGCTCCTACCTCCCATAGGGACTGGGAGATTGGGGCCCTATCTACTTTGATGTTTACATTTCAAAGACATGGTTCTCAGGTCCTTGAGAAAGACATTCCCTGGGTCCTCAAGTGGTCAAGAGGCTTCTATGGAGATTTACGTGCATTGCAGAGAGGCAGAAGAAGAGTTTGCAGTTATAAAATTTCAAGGTAAATGCTCTGAGAAAAGGGATGTCAGGACCATGTCCAGAAATGAACCTGTCTGAAGTACAGTCCAGCTGAGAGGAACATTAAGACCATCTTGGTCACTGCCCTGAGAATTTCCTTGCCAAGGAGCAAGGATGGAGAACAATGCATATTCATAACAATGTTGAACTTTGCCTGATCCCTGTACACCTGGAAAGCAGTGATGGCTATAAAGTTCCTCATCACTTTATCTTTGGAAACAGTTAACTGCAGGGACCACCTTTCCTCATGACTAAGATAGTCATTGCCCACCATTCCCTGTGAGTCCCTTGTTTAACTGCCTTTATAAAACTTAAGGCTTACTTCCTTTTCTCTAAGACATTTTCCTGCAGAAATGAACTTTCTCCCTATTAAAATAGCCTGAATAAAATAATCTTCTTAATTGTCCAATGCATTTTTTTTCTTTTACAGTTTTCATGCCATGACTCATTCTTAAATTCCCTTTAAAAATGAGTCTTTTTTGCTTCTTTCTTGGCTGTAACCTGGGGACCAGACAGGAAGTTTAACACCTGATCTTGCACTTCTGAGTCTTGCTCATGTGTAGCAGGGCAAGAATTTGATTTTGATTATTTTTGAATACTTGCTTGATTTTAGTGCTGATTTCTTCTGCTTTGAGTTTTATTTTTGGTTTGTTTACAGCCAATAAGTTATTTCCCATTGGGAATTTGGTTTTATGGTCTAACAATTTGGTGATCTTTATAAACAGATTAATGGCTTATAGAGCTCTTAGCATTATTGGATAAGAGACAACAGGTAATCTGGTTTATTATTCTTCTCGTTTTTTTCTGTTCTGAGCTCAAATCAATTAAGAATGTGTCTCCACTGAGAAGAGAACAGATCTTTGATATGGACCTGTGAGTTTTATATATCTGTGTTTACTCCTGATCCAGGGATGGGGTTTTAGAATTGAGTTTATAAGCTCTGATATGTGTCTGCATGTGCATTTTTGTGTCTGTAATTCAGAGAAGTCTTTCCCACTCATTAATTGTGTAATATTTCCTCCTGCCAGATGGTAATACCAAATTAGATTGTAGAATCTCATTAAAAAACTATATTCTGATTGGATTAGAGATAGACCTTACATAAATACAATATTCTCAATTTCTTTTATAGAAAATAAGAAAACTGAAGTAACTTCTGAGAGTTTCAGTTCTGAGATTTTAAAAGTATCCTTTAAGAAACCAATTTGGAATTTTTTAAGAATTCAAGTTCACATAATTAAGGTAAATCTTTGATAGGTGAGATTGTTACCTAATCAGGTTCGGCTGCTTGCTGCTCAAAAAATCAGTACTCAAGTGAGAGAGACAAATGTTAGTAGAAAGAAAATTGCTTTTAATCAGAATGCTGGCAATCTGGGGAGGTGGTGGACTCAGTGTCCCCCAGAAATCATCTCCGAAGATTCTGCTTGGCCATGAAAGGTTTTAAAGGGAAAAAGGGAAGTAATCTCAGTTAATCATTAAAATGGGGGTCAGAGTCATCACCATCCCCCACTGTTTGCAGGCTTGTGTGCCGGCTTGTCAACTTCTTGTGATTTTTCTTTAGATGCTCTCTTGTTCGCACAGTTTGTGAGATTACTGAAGGGGAAACTAGGAAAGAGATCTGGTCTTCTGTTAATTACTTATTCTTCATTTCTACTTCTTGGATGTATGGAAAGAACCAACAAATCAGGCAAGGTATTGTGTGGTCAAAAGATTTAAAAAGTGTGCTAGGGCCAGAAATGAGTAGAGCATGGGGGTGCCTGGTTTTAAGGTTTGTGACAAAACAAAGGGGCCTCCTGCAGAGAGCTCTTTCCTGCAGAGAGCTCTTCCCTGTCAGAAGGGGCTTACAAATCCCCACTTGTCAGAACATCATTCCTTTTTTATGGGATCATGGGCAATGGTCCCTCTTCTGTAACTTCTTCATGCTGATGTAGGGCGCCATATTCTTAGAGTGCAAGATGTCAACAGGGGTCTGTAGCATCTCTTTGCTGACAGTTATAGTTGCCTGTTTACATACATGGGCAGAACAAGCTACAATTATTTTGATGCCCACAAAGATATAGATTATTTTGAGCAATAGTGTTAATCCCATCCTCTTAAGGCCAGTTCTTGGAACTGTGTTAGCCATAGACTCAGTACTGCTCAAAATAGAGCAGTTTATGTCATGGCTGCAGTCTGGTCACCATGCAGTCAGCCTTTCCCCTCTGGTAGCAGTTACAGTATATGTAAAACAACTCAGGAATGTGCATCAGACACTGTCTGTGACTCTATAGTCCTAATCATTAGCTGCTTGAGCCTGCTCCTTTATGACTCAGGAAGACCTGGGAGACTTCAGCTTCTCTAAAAACAAGAGGCAGGAAACATGGAGGGGCCTTTGTATTTGGGGGGCGGGGGGGCAGGCAGGGTTCTGCTTGGTTCCAAGATTAGTTTAATATTTTTGGTTTAATAAAAACAGCTATGCGTTTTCTGATTTGTCAGTATTAAATATAATATACATATACATTTTTATTCTACTTGGGTATTTCTCCCTAAACTTATAAGATTTACTGATTAAATAGGCTAATATTGCCTCTACTTATAATTACGAAAATATAAATTTTTAAACCAAATTGAATCATTATTCTGGCAAACTATTACAATAATAGTTGTATTTTATAGTGTGTCAGAAGATAATTTCAAAAAACTTTAGGTAACTTGCATACTTGGACTGATAGTAGGTTGAGTTAATGGATACTCATAAGATATCTAGAACATTTCTAAGTAAGAGAATGCTACATTGATTACTAAGCCTAATTTAACTTTATATACTTCCACCTTTTATTTTTATATGCTGCAGAAAAACTATATCTTTAGGTATATCCTGAGCATTCATTTCTGTCCCTTTGAGAACTGTATAAATGATGTGTATGGCTATAGACAGCTGTTATGTTTTCATGAGCTCTGCAAATTTTCTGTAAAAGGCTGCTGTATGATCACGCACAATTATCAACATCACCCTATCCCAGTTTTCTCTGTGAAATACAAGTTAGTTTCTTTGGTTAAAAGTTATAAGTAATATGATGTTTAAACTATACATAGATACACTAGTTCAGAGAAATAGATCTGTGTAAATTCTTCTGTAGTTCAAAGGAATAACAAAATCTGCACACAATCTGTTCAGTGTAAATAATATAATACATTATCAGGCAAAACTTTGCTCATTTTTACCTTTTAAATGACCCCAAAAGTCTATTACTTAGTGTCAACATATCATTAAATAATTTTTTAAAGAGATTCTATTAATATTTATACTTGGTACAAGGCTAACTGAGGATAAACCAAGACTCTCTGGGCAAAATAGATATTAAACTTACCCCACAATTAGAAATTCATGGATTACTGGAAACACCAAAAAAAAAAAAAGTTCCAAAAGCACCAGAAACACCAAAGTAACTGTTTTCCTATACTCTTAAGTCAGTTAACATTTCTAGTCAGAATATGCTTCCACCCTACTGTGAGTAAGCCTTTTTAAACGTTTTTTTCTTCTTTTAAATTGTGGTAAAATACATGTAACATAAAATTTACTGTTTTTGCCATTTTTAGATGTACAGTTCAGTGCTATTAAGTACATTAATATTGTGCAAACATCACTACAATCCATCTAATGGAACTCCTTCATCTTGCAAAACTGAAACTCTGAACTCAAACAATAATATTCCATTTCCCCCCATTTCCTGGCAACAACCATTCTTTTTCTTGTTCCTATGATTTTGACTACTCTAAATACCTCAAATAAGTGGAGTTATACAATATTTGTCTTATTGTGATTAATATTTTACTTAGTATAGTATCCTCAAGATTCATCCATGTTGAGGCATATATTAGAATTTCCTTCCATTTTAAGACTGAACAGTATTCCAGTGTGTGTGTGTGTGTGTGTGTCTAAACATATATACATATATACAGATATATATGTGTGTGTATTTCATTTTGCTTATCCATTCACCTGTCCGTAAACATTTGGCTTGATTCCATGTTTTAGCTGTTGTGAATAATGCTGCTATAAAAATGAAGTGGCATATATCTATCCAAGACCCTGTTCTTAATTCCTTGGGGTATATACACAGAAATGGAAACATTGAATCATGTGATTATTCTATTTTTAATGTTTTTGAGGAAACTTCAAACTGTTTTCCACAACAGCTATAATATTTACATTCCCATCAACAGTGAAAAAGGGTTCCTATTTCTCTATATCTTCCAATACTTGTTATTTTCTGGATTTTTGTTTTTTGATAATAGCCAACCTAATGGGTCTAAGGTGATATCATTGCAGCTTTGATTTGCATTTTCCTAATGATTAAGAATTTTGAGCATCTTTTCATGTGCTTATTGGCCATCCAAAAATCTTTGGAGATATGTTTATGATATTCTTTGCCCATTTTTGGAATCAGTTGTTTGTTTTATTATTGTTGAGTTTTAGGATTTCTCTATACATTCTGTGTTATATCCATAATCAGATATATGATTTGCAAATATTTTCTCCCATTCGTTTTTATTTTGTTGATAGTATCTTTTGATGCACATTTTTTTTCTTTTTCGTGAAGTCTAATTTTTCTGTTTCTTCTTTTGTTGCTTCAGTCTTTGGTGTCACAACTAGGAAATCACTCCCAAATCCAATGTAGTGAAAATTTTGCCCAATATTTTATAAAAGTTTTATAGTTTTACCCCTTACATGTAGGGATTTGATCAATTTTAAGTTAATTTTTGTACATGATGTTAGGTAAGGGTCCAACTTCATTCTTTTGCATACGTATATCAGTTTTTTCAGCACCATTTGTTGAAGAGACTGCCCTTTCCCCCAGTGAATGATTTTGGCACTCATCGAAAATCATTTTACCTTATTTGTGAGGTTTTATTTCTGGGCTCACTATCCTATTCCAATGGTCTACGTGTCTGTCTTTATGTGTGTATCATAGTGTTTTGATTACTATACTTTATAATATAGTTTGAAATCAGAAAATATGAGACCTCCAGCTTTGTTTTTGTTTTCAAGATTGTTTTGACTATTCAGCATCCCTTGAGTTTTTATATGAATTCCAGAATGGTGTTTCTATTTTTGCAAAAATACTTCTTTGGAGTTTTGATAGTGATTACATTAAATCTATAGATCACTTTGAATAGGATTGACATTTTAACAGTATTAACAATATTAAATTTTCCAATCTTTGAATATGGGATGTGTTTCCATTTATGTATGTCTTTAATTTTTTCAGCAGTGTTTTATAGTCTTCACTGCACAAGTCTTTTGCTTCCTTAGCTAAGTTTTTTTTTTGATGCTATTGTAAATAGAATTGTTTTCTTAATTTTATTTCCAGATTGTTAATTGTTAGTGTATAGAAACAGAACTATTTTTTGTGTCTTAACTTTGTGTCTGCTACCATTTGCTGAATTTGTTTGTTCTAGCAATATTTGTTGAAACTTTAGAGTTTACTACGTATGGGAAACAATAGGTGATATATAGATATATGTGAGAGGAGATGTTTATAGGAATTGATTCATGGGATTATGGAAAATGAGAAGTGCCATAATCTGCCATCTGTAAGCTGGTGAATCAGGAAGTCTGTTGTTGTAAATCAGTCAATGTCCAAAAGCCTGTGAATTGAGGTATTGGTGGTATAAGACCCTATCTGAGTCTGAGAGCCCAAGAATCACAAGTGCCACCAATGTCTGAGGGCAGGAGAAAATGTTCATCTCAGCTCTCTGGGCATCCCTTAGCCCAGGCAAGTTGACACAAAATAATAGTCTCATATATGTATTCCAAATGCTTTGGAAGCTTTACTGTCTCTTTAGCAAAATGATTCTATGGAATGCCTCTTTGTATCTCCAACGCCAAAAGTTTTTCTTTTAGATGCACTTGTGTTGTTATAGAATATACCAAGTCACAAAATAGACTAGAAATATAATAACATTATAAATAACATTATTTATCCCCAGATGTTGAGACAATGTGTAGATACTTTTTATCTTCACACTGTCTGTATTTTTCAATTTAAAAAGAAATTAGCACATTTAAACATTTAAGTTCAAGTCTGAGTCTGAGTCTGAAGGCAGGAGAAGACCACTGTCCCAGCTTGAAGATAATCAGGTGTAGTGAGTTAATTCTCCCTTACTCAGCCTTTTATGCTCTATTCAGGTGTTCAGTGAATTGGCTACACCCGCCCTCATTGGATAGGGCAATCTGCTTTAACTCAGACTACTGATTTAAATGTTAATTTCTTCTAGAAAAACCCGTAGAGACACACCCAGAATAATGTTTAACCAAATATCTGAGCACCCTATGACCTGGTTAAATTGATACATAAAGTTAGCCATCACACTACATAATCCTTTATTGTCTCTTTTGCAATAATCTATTACAGAAAAATTGTCTTTCATTTGAATTAGTACATTTTTGTTTTACATGTTTTTGGACTAATGTCTAAAAATTTTAATATCACTCACAGTTTTGCATTAAGAAATTCTCTTTATAAACCAAGGTGTATTCACTGTAAACTCTGAGAATTTAGTTATGAGTTTATTTCTAAAGCTTAATACTTACATTTATATGATGAATTTAATCTTTGGAAGTACAATCAAAAGCCAGTTTTTATTCAATGTGCATATCTAAAGTAAAAACATCTATAAGGAAGTATATTTTGATATTCTAGAAGGAGGCATTAAGGGGAGCCTATTCACAGCAGGCTTATCTTCAAAAGTGATTGGGAAAAAATCTTAAAAATGAATAAGTATTGAAGATAACTTTTCTTTAATGACAACAGTTGTTGAAAATTCATTTTAGTTATGAGAAATGAATACTAGTATTTTTAGTTGAATAGTCTGATGCTAATTTGACTGTAAACTTACTCCATGGTGACAGAAATTAAATGAAGTTTCTTTTGAGTAACTAAAACTACATAAAAGCAAGTTATATCTTTAATAGAAGCCTGAGACAGAAACCACTTGTAAGTTTAGGTTGTAATATAAATTTAGATTGGCTAAACATTAAAATGCTCATGTGAGTGTTTTTTCTCTTTCCTGGAGAGAAATTGATGTGTAAATCGTGCCCTTTTATTGTCTAAAATCTTTCCTGATGTAGGAAATCCTTATATTTTACAAATCCCTCCCACTTTGCTCATCTTCCTGTGCAGTCTTATCCATCAGCAATCTGGTGATTCCTACGTCTTTCTCCCTGCCTGGACCTATCTACCAGGCAAGAGGTTATAAATCAACTTTCACCTAAAAGTATGCACTCTTGCATCCTCTAGAAAACTCAAATACAACGTGGAAGGATTATAAGAAGTGCTTGTTGTGGGTGCATGTTATATTAAATAGGATATCAGGGAAATCCTCACTAACAGAGTGCCATTGGAGCCAAAGTTTGAAGAAGATAGAGAGCAAGCCATGAAAATGTCTGAGGGAAATTTTGTCCAGGCAGTAGAATAGCAACTACAAAGTTTAAAATTATTTATATGTTTCTTCTTTGTCTAAGCTTGGGTTTCACCACTCCCATCCCAAATAGACCTGAGAAAAAAAGTTTGACTGGAGATATTGTATTTGGAAATAATCATAGAGAGCAGGAGTGGGATGTGGGACAGGTATACAGGGATGGGAGAAAAGCCAGTAAAGTGTGAACTGCAGAGCAGGTTACACTGTGTGCAACTGAGGACCCTCTACATTTGGGTAAAATGTGTCTCAGAATTATCTCACTGAGGGGTGAAAAAGCTTAAGTATTTATCCACCAAATTCTTCTTTAGTTTGGACTGATTTTTTTAAGGGCTAGAGAAATTGCTCACAGAGAAACTAAAAGACAGGAGTGACAGTGTATATAAAATATCTACAGTACTGAAAATGAGTTTTCAGATGTAGGCCAGTGGGTATGGATGGGCTTTGACAACACCTACTGTCCCTCAACCTAAAAATTAGCAAATTGGACTGATTCTGTGTAATACATTTCACTCAAACCTCTCTCTTACATTTATACCAATATTGGCCCAGTTTAAGCCTTTACCATAAACTAAATGATTTTCAATTCTATCAAACTGAAATTCCATTTTTATAACAAGCCATTTTTAATGCTCACTTCACTCTTCTGAAACAAAATATATAGAAAAAATAGAATATAACATAAAATAATTTTGAAGTACTAATGTAGTATACTAATACTAACATAAAGGAAAAACCAAAAAATAACTTAAAGTAATATGCATTTCACTAAGTATGCCCTGAAAAACCACTACACAAGAAGGCACAGTAATGCATCATAATCAGTGACATAGACTATTACAAAGATGTTGAATTGGTAGGTAACTGAAATATCAGGAACAGTGTAGTCATTGCTGATATAATTTCCCCAAAATGAACAACTTATTGTAGAGTTGCAAAAAAACCCAAGTGCAAGTTTACCATTCTGTACAAACTGCTTGCATTTCTGAAAATGTTACTATATATTAAAATAAAGAATCAATACAGACACAGCTAAATTCAAACAACATTTTTTACAAAGTTATTACAATTTGTTGGCCATAAGCCCCATGCTATACATTTTATTCCCATGGCACATTTATTTTGCAACTGAAATCTTGTACCACTTAATCTCCCACACATATTTCACTCATCCTCCCATTCCTCTCCCCTCCTCTCTGGCAACTACCTGCTTGTTCTCTCAGTCTCTGATTCATTTCTGTTTTGTTATGTTTGTTCATTTGTTTTTGTTTATTTTTTTAGATTCCATATATAAGTGAAACTTAATGGTATTTGTCTTTCTCCAACTGACTTATTTCACTTAGCATAATACCCTATAGATCCATCCATGCTGTTGAAAATGGCAAGAGTCCATTCTTTTTATGGCTGAGTAGTGTTCCATTTTATATATATCCATATGCATATATGTTTTGGAATTAGTGTTTCTGTTTTCTTAGGAAAAAATACCCAGAAGTGGTATTGGTGGGAGGTATGGTGGTTCTATTTTAATTTTTAGAAGAACCTCCATGCCATTTTCCATAATGACTGTGCCAATTTGCTTTCCCACCAGTGGTGCATGAGGGCTCCCTTTTCTCCACATCCTTGCCAACATTTGTTATTTGTGTTATTATTATTATTATTTGCAGTACGCGGGCCTCTCAGTGTTGTGGCCTCTCCCGTTGTGGAGCACAGGCTCCAGACATGCAGGCTCAGCGGCCATGGCTCATGGGCCCAGCCGCTCCGTGGCATGTGGAATCTTCCCAGATCAGGGCACAAACCCATGTCCCCTGCATCGGCAGGCGGACTCTCAACCACTGCACCAACAGGGAAGCCCTACTGGTGTTATTTTTGATGATAGCCATTTTGTCAGGTGTGAGATATCTCATTGTGATTTTGATTTGCATTTCCCTGATGATTAGCAATGTTAGGCATCCTTTCCTGCGCCTGTTGACCATCTGCATTTCCTCTTTGGAAAAATGTTTATTGAGTTCTGTCCATTTTTAATTGGGTTGTTTGATTTTTTGGTGTTGAGTTGTATGTGTTCTTTATATATTTTGGATATCACCTATATCATTTGCAAATATCTTCTCCCATTCAGTAGGTTGCCTTTTTTTTTACTTTGATGTGGTCCCACTTGTTTATTTTTGTTTTTGTTGCCCTTGCCTGAGGAGACATCTAAAAAAATGTTTATAAGACTGATATCAAAAGGCATACTGCCTGTGTTTTCTTCTAGGAGTTTAATGGTTTCATGTCTTACATTTAAGTCTTTAAGCCATTTTGAGTTTACTTTTGTATATGGTGTGTGAATATGGTCTAGTTTCATTCTTTTACATGTAGCTGTCCAGTTTTCCCAGCACCACTTATTGAAGAAACTTTTCCCCCATTGTATATGTTTGCCTCCTTTGTCATAGATTAATTGACCATGTGTGCATGGGTTTATTTCTGGCCTCTCTTTTCTGTTTCATCAATATAGATGTCTGTTTTTGTGCCACTACCATATTCTTTTGATTACTATAGTTTTGTCATATAGTTTGACATCAGGGAGCATGATACCTTACCGTTTTGTTGTTCTTTCTCAAGATTGCTTGGGTGTTTGTGGTCTTTTGGTTTTCCATACAAATTTTAGTGTTAGTGGTTCTAGTTCTGTGAAAAATGTATTTTGATAGGGATTTCATTGAATCTGTAGATTGCTTTGGGTAGTACAGACATTTTAATAATACAGTTGACCCTTGAACAACATGGAATTGAACTGTTTGGGTCCACTTTTAGGTGGATTTTTTTTTTCCAATAGTAAATACTACAGTACTGCAAGATACATGGTTGATTGGATCTGAAGATGTGGAACTGTGGATACAAAGGGCCACTATAAAGTTATACATGGATTTTTGACTGTGTAGAGGGTGGTGCTCCTAACTCTGGTATTGTTCAAAGATTAGACACATGAATGCTTCTGATCCACAAGCATGATATATCTTTCCATTTATTTGTATTGTGTTCAATTCCTGTCATCAATGTCTTTTAGTTTTCAAAGTACAGTCTTTTTACCTCCTTGGTAAATTTATTTCTAAGTATCTTATTATTTTTAAAGTGATTGTAAATGGGACTTTTATCTTGAATTCTCTTTCTGATAGTTCATTATTAGTCTACAGAAATGCAGTAGATTTCTGTATATTGTCTCCTACAAAGTTACAACTTGTAATAGTTGTAATAGTTTTTTTGTAGAATCTATAGGATTTTCTATATATAGAAAATCTGCATCATACACTATTTGCATCATGTCATCTGCAAATAGTGACAGTTTTACTTCTTCTCTCCCAATTTGAATGCCTTTTATTTCTTTTTATTGTCTGATTGCTCTGACTAGAAATTCAATAGTATGTTAAATGAAAGAGATAAGAGTTGCATCCTTGCCTTGTTCCTGATTTTTGAGGAAAATCTTTGACCTTTTCATACTTGCATACGATGTTAAGAATGGGTTTTTCATAAACAGCCTTTGTTATCTTGAGATATGTTCCCTCTATACCCACCTTCTTCAGAGATTTTATTACAAATGATGTTGAACTTTGTCACATGCTTTTTCTGCATCTGTTGAGATGATTGTGTGATTTTTATCCTTCATCTTGTTAATATGTGTATCACATTGATTGATTTGTGGGTATTGAATCATTCTTGCTTCCCTGGAATTAACCTCATTGATCATGAGGTAGGATCATTTTAATGTATTGTTTAATTCAGTTTACTAATATTATGTTGAAGATATTTACATGTTCATCAGAGATATTGTCCTACAATTTTCTCTCTTTTTTCTTCTTCTTTTTGTGTGTGTGTGTGTGTGTGTGTGTGTGTGTCTTTGTCTGGTTTTGATATCAGGGTAATGCTAGCCTCATAGAATGAGTTTGGAATTATTCCCTCCTTTTAAATTTTTGGGGAGAGTTTGAGAATAGGTACTAGCTCTTCTTTAAGTATTTGGTAGAACTCTACTGTGAAGCTGTCTGATACTGAAATTTTGTTTGTTGGGAGTTTTTTTATTATTATTATTACTGATTAAACTGCATTACTGGTAATCAGCCTGTTAATATTTTCTATTTCTTCCTGATTCAGTTTTGGGAGATTGTATATTTCTAGGAATTTATACATTTCTTCTAGGTTTTCCATTTTATTGGCATACAATTGTTTGCCTCTCTTGATGAGTCTGGTCAAAAGTTTATCAATTTTGTTTATCTTTCCAGAGAACCAGATGTTAGATTCCTTAATCTTTTCAAATTTTTTTTTTTTAGTCTCTATTTCATTTATTTCTGCTCCAATCTTTATGATTTCTTTCCTTTTACTAATTTGGGATTTTGTTTGTTCTTCTTTTTCTAGTTCCTTTACATGTAAGGTTATGTTGTTTATTTGAGATTATTTTTCTTGTTTCTTAAGGAAGACTTGGATCACCATAATCTTCCCCTTTAGAACTGCTTTTGCTGCATCCATAGATTTTGAATTGTTGTGTTTCATTTTCGTTTGTCTCCAGATATATATATATATATTTTGATTTCCTCTTTGGATTCTTCACTGATCCCTTGGTAGTTTAGTAGCATATTGTTTACTCTCCATGAGTTTGTTTTTTCTTGTAGTTTATTTCTAGTCTTTTACTGTGTGTTTAGAAAAAATGCTTCATGCAATTTCTGTCTTTTTAAACTTATTGACTCTTGTTTTGTGTCCTAAAATGTGTACTCTAATCTCATAATCTCTTTCTCTTCACATCACCCACCTGATTTGGAAGAATGATTCTCAAAGTCTCATCTCCTTTGTTAAATCTCTTTAAAACATTGTGTCCTCACTATTTTTCTTATTTATATTCACTGCAATGTAATTAGTTGTTTCACATTTGTGTTCCCTATGAAACACAATTTTTTGAGTAAAATTATATAACCATATTTTAAAAATTAGTGGCTAACATATTTATTCATCAGCACAACTATGAATGAATGAATCAATGAATGAAGTGAATATTTTGAACTAGATTCTTGTTTGGTCACATGTTCTGTCTACTTATGTCTCGATTTAGTGTACTGTGTCTTCATTATTCATTCGATTTTATAAAAATTGTGTTCCCTAATTTATTAAAATCAGTCATTGTTTAGATAATCATTTATTGGTTAAATTGTGAATTTTGTAGTTTTATATTTTTATATCTCTTTTTTTTTGCATACAAGCAGTTATATGCCTAATTTTTAATTGGAGTTTGGTATAAAATGATCTATATATTAGGGCCTAGACAATAAAATTCCTACCATGGGACAATGACTGGAAGATTCTGTTTTTAAAGAGTGTTCTTTTCTCCTAAACTGTATCAACCAGGAGATTTTGATTTGTAGCGGACAAAACTATCTTAGAGGACATTGTGAAGTAAGAAACTTTATCATCAGTTGTCCTTTAAAGATGTCCAGCCCTTACTTCTGGCATAGGCACACACAGGAGAAGAACCTCTCTCTACAACCCTTGTTCATTCCTGGGCAATTTTCCCATCTACCTACATTGTTCCCAGTATTCTGTTTTCATCTCTCTACTTCATGAGTCCTAATTCTGTATTTTGTTTTCTAGTATATCTGGCCATAGTTTTGTGTGTATTTAATTTTTTTTAACCTAATTCATTTTTTTTTTTTAAGATTTCTTCCTTGGTTCATTCCTTTCTTCCTTTTTTCTTTCTTTTTTTAATCTTTCTTCCTTTTTCCTTTAAATAATGTCTTATTAAAAAGTTCATGTCTAAGTATACTTATAGGAGAACAAAGTTTATTATAAACTATTTCATGACCTTAAATGCATTTTTCTGTTATCTATATAAATGCCATAACTTACAACACTGCAATAAAAGGTGACGTTACTTATCAATATCAGTATCAAGATCATTGAGCTAGCCAGGCTGAAATTGAATAATAAAACTTTAGAGTTGGAAGGGCCTTAAAGATTATTTAATAATGCAGATCTTGCATTTGCATATAGATAAGGGAACAGATAAGGTCAGTAGAAGCTGAATTACTTGTGTAAAGTCACATAATTAGTTTGAGGATGGAAAAAAATACCTGTTCTTTGATACCTTTGCAGAGCTTTCTCTACCGTATTCCACTGCTTCTGTTGGTCTGACGCTCAGGACTGTTACTCTTAAAAGTAATCATATATCAAGGATACTAGAAAACTCTGATATAGTGATTATTATATACCAGGGTGTTAAAGGAGAGAGATAATCTAAAAATATAAATGTATGATATACATTTGCATATAGAATGTGATTGTAGCCATAGAGAATGAAATATAATAAGAGAAAATGGCATAGAATTGAGCTTTGAATATCTCTAATATTAATAGGCAGGATAAAAATAGAAGAATAAAAATAGCACTATGAGATATAAACAGAGTATCTGGATAGGAAAAAATCCAGAAAAGATCAAAGGAAGAAAGACTTTCAAGAAGCAGACAATAAAATGAATGAGTAAGATAAGAAGTACAAAATGTCCATTAGGTTTATATTAGGTTTGCATACATGTAGGTCATTTTTGTCATTAGAAAGAGTGATTTCTATAGATTGATGGAGCAAACTATAGCTGGAACTTATTAGGGAAGCTCTTGTGAAGAGACCTTAAGGAGATAGTGACAAAATTCTTTGCTTGACTAAACTTTACTCAGGCTCCTGAACCTTCTCCTAGGCCCATCTGTGGACTTCCTTATAAAACCCAGTTTTAGCAAGAATCTTGCTAAGTCACTTTAGTCAGTATCTTCCCCACCACTGATATCTGAGCATGTTGATATCTGATCAGGTTTCTTATGCTCCACAATCCCCCAGGTGATATCTGATTACCCTACCCATCTTTAGCAAGAATCCTCTTAGATCTATTAGATTGGTTTAGCCAGAATCCCCCATATCCCTGATGTTTTCTCTTATTTTCCATACATTGACCACCATCCAGTTCTTTGGCTATAAATTCCCACTTGCCCATACTGTATTCAGAGTTAAACCCAG
Organism: Leucopleurus acutus; assembly: GCF_964270905.1. Classification (NCBI taxonomy): domain Eukaryota; kingdom Metazoa; phylum Chordata; class Mammalia; order Artiodactyla; family Delphinidae; genus Leucopleurus; species Leucopleurus acutus. The sequence continues at coordinate 56,471,570 of NC_139142.1, forward strand.
TCTCTCTCCCACACTGCAAAATTTCATCATAGTATTCCCTATACCTATTAATATAATGACGCATCTCCAAATAAAGTCTTCCTTACCAGGCTTTAAAAAGTGTCATTGAATATTTTTTTCTTTAACAATGTATAATAAATATGAATCATTTTTCAAAAAGTTTGTTATAAAAGGGTAAGGTGGTATAATGTATTATCTGGAGAGTAAAGTAAAGGGGTAGAAAACTTCTGTTTAAGTTTTAGTTATATACTTTAAATAATGAAAGAAAGATAAGATTTAAATGGGAAATTAGAAAATTATATGAGAGATCAGGGAGACTCAGTGACTAAAATTCTTCCAGAAGGCTAGAGGGCCTGCCTGGGAACTAGCCAACAATAGCAGAGAAGGATTGTGCAGATGCACATGGCCGTGGACTGAGAAAGTTGTGGTGTTTTCTATTGTGATGACTCTTGTATTCTCAGGGAAGCAGAGGAGGGAGATGGGGTGGTGAGGTGTGAAAAGGAGAGGAGGAGGGAGGAAGAATCAAAAGTCTGGGAATTGTGAGAGAATTTTGAATTAACTATTGAAGTGAACTGAAGAGCAAGTTAGTTATAATATATAGCCAGTTTGGGACAAAAACACAATTAGAATATGAATCTCCAGACTTGAAATACAAATAATATTACAATTCCCCTCAGATAAGTACTAAACTTAAATATAAAGTAAACAAAAGTGGATGTTTTAGGAGATATGGATATGTCATTTGTTTAATATATATGATGAGGCATTAAAGGGGTAAAAATTTAGTACCAGTGATATCTTACATAAGAGGAAACTACAGTATACCTATCACTCATATTCACTCTACTCAAATAAAAGAAGGGAAATCTAACTTGATGATTTTTAAAATTATGTGTGACAAGTTCAAACAGATAGTGTATGAGCTTGGAAGTAGAAGGATAGATCAAATTCCTGATTTCCATTCTAGACAAATATTTGAGCCAAACAGCTAATATGGACATCTGATTACCAAATTCAGGCTAGTTTACCTGTTTTAATTTATAGTCCCATTAGCAGGGTATGAGAGTACCTGTCCCACTTAATTCTTGCTAATCATAATAATAATTGTAAACTTTATTTCTTGAAAGGTGATAAAAATTAACATGAAGGGAGAAAAATTGAATTGTTATGTTGATTTGTTTAATTTTTTGAATCTGAATATTATTTTCCTGTGTGTTTATCCTTTTCTGAATGTGTATGTATTATACATCTCATTTGTCTATTGAGGTTTGGCTATCTTCCAACTGGTTTTCATGAGATTTATTATACTATATATACTTTGTCTGGCTCAAATAGACTGGTTAATAGTGTTGCTTTTTAACCATATACTCAAAGAACTTGGGGGCAGTTTGCACTAATTTAACAGCACTGTTTTTAATAGCAGTGAGATTTGTGAATTGCACCTGGTCCCTCTAAGACTCCCAGAGGGCTTTGTCTTTAGGGCTGGTTACATAAAAACAATATGCTGAGGTGACCAGCAGACTACAGCAACTCCGTCTTAGTTCCAAAAAGTTTCAGGGCCAAAATACTCGTTCCTGATTTGAGAAAGAAGAATATCTGGTACAGACCCTACGGAGGTAAGGCAATTGGGAAATCACACAAGATCTGTTCATACTCCTTGCTGTGAGGCAGCCCTTGGTTGTGATTCATGTTTCAATTAATGCTGTTGCTATACTGTATTTTTCTGCAGTGAACTGTGGATTTGTAAACATTTTTATCTATGGTTCTGTGAATCTTGATCGGAAATTGAACCTTGTACAGCTGCCACAATTAGTACAGATTATTTAAGAATTCAATTTTTATATGTCAAAATTGTTTATATTTTTATTTGTGATTTCTTTCCTAGACATTAACCTGATATAATTAAAAGAGTAACACCCTCCCTGCTGCTTTACACCTGCCTTTAAGGTGTTGATTTACTTAAGGATTATACATACATTGCCTATTTTCAGGTGACTAATGATGAGAAAATAGTGCCTCTTCTGGAAATTTACTTAGCCTAAGGTACCTCACTTTAATTACTTTGAACAGAGTTAATTATGAAAATATGCCTCTGAGTAGCTAAATTTCAGGTACTAACAGATATTTCCAAAAGGGATCTTATTTCTTATAATTTATGTGATATTCTGATAGCTAGAAGATAAGACACAATGGTGTGAAGTGTTTTCTCCAAGAGTTCAATGGCAAAAATAAAGAATATGGAGCAGTCAAGAACATATTTTTTAAGAAATGGCAAATGATGATGGTAACTATCATGTATTCAGAGATCTCTTTGTTCCAGACCCTACATAAGCATTGTCTCAATTAATACTCCAGGTTAAATTATGGCATAGTATTCACACATTGTAGGTGAAAAGTAATGGTATAGAAAGGCTACATAACTGCCACAATTTCCCCCAGATAGGAGAAGGTATACCACCAATTCAAAAACTTAACTGGAGCTTAACTCTTAGGTATTCTCTATTCAATATGTGCTTACTATGCTCCAAGTATTCTTCTAATGCTATTGCAGTTACTGAAAAAAATCACTCACTGAATTTTCCTAATAACCCAATGGGGTAAGGTATTATTATCCCATTTTACGATTAACTAAATTTCACACTTTCAGAAAGTGGAGGAACTGAGATTCAAATGTAGACAGCTCCAGAGTCTCATCTCCTGAGTGTTAAGCTATGTTGCCTCCCATAGGCTCTACTGACCACAAAATGATAATTTTCTTTATTGAACATTCTCTGTATACTTGGCACAGTGCTAAAAGCTTGTGTGCCACATATTGAGAACAGTAAAAAAAATAATAATAATAACTCTTTATTGGTGTTTTTTAAGGGAGGGAAGAGAAACAAATTACAGTTAATGCTCCTGTATAAGAATGTGTGTTCCCCGGTTCTTTCCTACAACTCTTGTCCTTCTAGTGATTTGATATGCTGAAAGAGAGAAATTTATAACCATAATTATAGTATACACGAGAATGTTATAAGTGCTCAAAATGGTTATGGAGGACAAAGGGGGCAGTGATTAATTCAATTTTTGAAGAGTAGGGAGTGGAAATGCTATATAAATACTTTTAATCTGGGCCTTGAAGGAGAAGCAAGAGTTGTCTCTGTTTTACTGTGAGGTAATATTTGATCCAAACCACAGAGACCAGAAATTACAGATAATGGTGAGCAACCTGGTATAGTTGAACTTTGTACTGTTGAGAACTTATGTGTGAGAAGAAGGGGCAAGGATGTAATAACTTAAAGCAAAGGAACAAACGTTTTAATAATTTCAGTTGGGTAGACTTATTAGGTGTTTTAAATATATCATCCAATTTATTCTGACAACTCTGTGAGACAGATTTTAGGATTTTTATTTTACTGATGAGAAACTGAGCCATGAAGAAGTTACATTTCCTGTCCAACATGACACAATTTTAAAAGATTCAGGTTTCAAAAATAAGCCTCTTTCCAAAGGACACACACTTCTGACTATGTAATAATGCCTACTCTGATTATGGAGGAAGGTAGATAGTTTGAACCTCCATATGTAATAACATATATATATCTATAAAGAAGGATATAAATTAAGACAAGAGTTTCTCAGTTAATCATTCAGACAAGAAAAAAATTGATTTAATTTTTTCAGTTCTAAAATCAAGCACAATAGATCACTTTAAACATATCATTGAAAAAAAAAAACTCATAGCATGAGCTGCACGCAGCAACATTCTCTTCAAAAATAAATTCATGGTAGTCAGTACCAGGTTTGATGATAAAAACATACCATCCTCTAAAAGCACTCTCCTGAATTGAATTGTGTTGTATACTTAAGTTATATATTTTCATTGATCTAGTCAACTATGTCTTTTTAAAAAATGGCATAATTGCACTTTAAGTCCTTATTTTTCTTTTTTTAAAAAAATTAGTGATTAAGTATCAGTAAAGATCGAGCTTTGTGTACATCTTCACATGGATGTATTTCAAAAGAAATGCAAATGATATGAAGTTTTATTTTATTGTATTCCATTTTTTCAGTTAGTGTTATTTGGATGGAAAACAAGAAAAAGTATAATGGCCTTTGTGCTATTTGGTTGACATTGTATCACTTCTTCCATTTGAATTTGATTTTTCCTTTTGAAGAACCACTATTCATACCACATTGGTCCACATAATTTTGAGTGATGCTCACTCCACTTTCTAGATTCCTCAGGTGGCCTCATAACCTAGACTTTCTCAGAGCCCCCTTTCACTCTTGTTTAGGTTGCAAATTACTTTTCTTTCTCTAATGATATCTTTCCAGGACATTCTTTGGTTTTAACTGGAGACATATTTTCTGTCCATCTGAAATGTAGATCATGACAGAACAATGGAGCCATATTTCTTAATGATGGCTTGTATAGAGATGCCTAGAAAATGAAGTCAACACAGAGAAGGTCATCACCAAGAGAAAGAGAAAATCTGTACCATACTCAGTAGTTTGGGGCCCTGAGTCCATCCATGTCTGGAACTTTTCATGGATGAGTGAACAAATGTCTTTCTTACTTTTTTTCTTTTATTTTCTCCCTCCCTCCCTACATTCCTTCCTTCTTCCCTATTAATCGTTTCTTTCTTTTTTCAAATTTAAGCTACTTTAAGATGAGGTGTCTATCAATATCAAAGAATTCTTATTACTAAAGGAAGTGACATTTAAAAAAATTAAAGTTTATGTACTGGCAGATTACTGCTTTGCTAACATACTGAAGGCAGCTTAATAATGGCAAGTGACCATGACACTTCTGGAATCTCACTTTCAGGCACAAACCTCAGGCGATTCAGTTTCAAACATCTTTTGACTATAGGTGTATTCACTCAAAATACAAATTACCAAAAGAGGACTTGAATAATTTAGCTTGTGACACATTAAGACTATTGCTTGGTGTAGAGGTTACCCAAATTTGGGTTTAGTCATCTCCTCCCATATGGTTTAATGTGTGACAGTGCCAAAGGAAAGAAGGGCTGTACCCAGAGAAGTTGGAAAATGATGTTCTGTAGGAAATAAATGCCCAGTCAAATGTATAAACATATGTACCAAATTGCCATAATAAATAAGAGAAGGATGATATTTCAAAATGAACTATTCATATTTATAATATATAACCACAGATTAATAACTGGTTTAGAAAAAATCTATATTTTACCTGTGGAAAGATTTAAGGATGGATAATTCATTCAAATTATTCTAATTAGATATCTTCTAAAAACAGAAACTTGGCTAAAGGAATATATAAAACAAATTTGGGAAAATCAGTTTCACAGCCAGAAACTACTAAGTGATTAAGAGAATGAATGGGTACATAAGATTTCAGTTTCCCGCAATATCACAGATTAGAAACACTGAATAAACTTCCTATTGAAAACAACTAAAAACATAGGATAAAATATTTAAATACTTACTATTTCAAATCTAATGCCCAGATGACAAAAAGTAGCAAATCTTTAGAGGCCAAAAATAAAGTGGAGGCTGAAAGGTGTGAAGACAGACAAATACTAAATATAGTTCTTGATCTGACATTATGCTCTGAACCCTAATGTGCTTAGGCTTTTGCTTTAAATATTTCAGAGGACACTGGAGCTGAATTAAAGGTTAAGGCTTACCCAAGGCAGCAAGTCAAAGAGCATCCAAGATAAACTTGGGATGCCAAAGGGCTTTATCCACATTATAAAGATGAATGGAAAATAAACTTTAACCTCTAAGCCTGTGCTTATGAGGGTTTAGCATGGAAATATATGAAATTTTACTGTCAAAACGCTTCAAGCAAACAGTTTATTTTAGAGGAGTGACATCTCTAAGACAGTGAAGTAGGAGACCCCAACCTCTGTGCCTCCATGGAGATCAACAATTAAATAGCTATCCACAGAAAATCAAATGGCTCAGAGAGAGCTCAGGAGTGCACTTAAGAAACTTCAGCAACACAGTGGAACAAAAACTTTGAGAATAACTACATAAAATGGAAAGGAAGAAGAGTTTCATTTTGCCTGCATCGTCCAATCCTCTAGGCCAGAATTGTTCAGTGCCAAGAGGGAACTCTCCAGCTAGAAAGAGTTCCCCTCACTGGCAAGTGGAGAGCAGGGTGAATAACCAGCTTCCCCAACTTTTCAGGGCTGTGCACAATGGACCTACTTTAGCTTCATCCCATCCAAAGACCAGCAAAGCTGAGATGTATAGAAATGGCTAGGAACAAGCAGGAAGAGCAGGGACTACCAATATCAGCTATGGAGCATGAGCAGCCATCGTTCCCAGTCCTCTTCAGAGGACTATCTGCTTTCACCACTGAAGAACCAATGGCCATCACAGCTGCCACCAACCCCCTGCAGATTTCACTGGTTTTGCCCCACAGGTATTCATGTTGGCAGATGCCAGTCAATTGAGTTCCTCTCCATTTCCTCAGCCCCTGTCCTGCCCCCACAAGAATAGGGGATCCATACCCACATCTATTCTAGACCTCTGTGGCTGGGTGAGTGCAGTACACTAGCCTAGAACACCATGACTGACCCCCACTGCTGGGAGTGTGCTTGGGACTAACCCATCTAGCTGTGTACTTGCACACCACTAGGCTGAGTCTCTTTACTGCCCTCTACTGCTGGACAGCCATCCTGCTGCCACAGTAGTACACACCAACAGCCAAGTCCTCAGCAGCTGCCAGTGTGCTCACAGTTGGCCCAGGCACTTGCTTCTGGCCCTGACCCCCACCACTACATATGTGTTTGCAACTGACCCCTGCCACTACACCAGTACCTACAATTGGCCCCCGCAGCACAGTGTGTGCACATCACCTACTCTGGCCATCACGGCTACATGCCCTGGTCCCTAGCTGCTGAAACTGGGGGCACTGCTGAGGAACCCAACAGCCTTGCAGCCAGTAAGAACCTCCTGCAGTGCTTGTCAAGGTCCATGCAGTTGTCAATGTGATGAGTCTCAGTGGCCTGAGCCAATGAGACATTACATTCCCCTAGGGCCCAGAGCTGCCATACAGTCCTGCACTTGGCACACTACACAGGTACACCTAGGGTCATAGCATGTCCCGCCTGTTGGTGAAGAGGAGACTGCTTCTTTACATGTGCAGATACCTATGTAAGGCTACAGGGATCAGGAAGAATCAAACATGACTCCATCAAAGAAACACAGTAAACTAATAGTAACTGACGCCAAAGAAATGGAGATACATGAATTGCTCAACAAAGAATTTAAAATAATTGTTGTAAACATGCTCAGACATCAAGAACACTAATAAAAATTTAACAAAATGAGGAAAAAATACAGGAACAAAATAAGAAGTTCAACAAAGAGATAGAAAACATAACTTAACCAAGGAAGTGAAAGATCTATACACCATAAACTATAGGGTGTTGATGAAAGAAATTGAAGAAGATACAAGTAAATGGAAAGATATACTATATTAATGGATCAGAGAGTTAATATTGCTAAAATGCCCATACTACCCAAAGCCACCTATAGATTTAATGTAATCCCTATCAAAATTTCAATGGCATTATTCACTAAATAGGAAAAAACCCTAAAATTTGTATAGAAACATAAGGCTGAATAGCCAAAGCAATTGTGAGAAAGAACAAAGATAGAAGCAGCACACTTCCTGATTACAAACTATATTACAAGGCTATAGTAACCAAAACAGTATGGTACTGGCATAAAAACAGACACGTGGACCAATGGAACAGAATTGAGAGCCCAGAAACAAACCAATGCATATATGGTAAACTATGGTAAAATATTTGACAAGGAACCAATGGGGAAATATAGTCACATCTATAAATTATACTATAAATGATGTTCACATGCAATAAAATGAAATTGGACCCCTATCTTACACCATTCACAAAAAATTAGCTTGAAACAAAGACTTAATTGTAACACCTAAAACCATAAGCTCCTAGGAGAAAACTTAGGGGCAGAAGCTCTTTGACATCAGTTCTGGAAATGATTTTTTGGATATGAAACCAACGCACAAGCATCAAAAGCAAAAATCCAGAGAGGAGTACATCAAATTAAAAAGCTTCTGAACAGCAAAATACACAATCAACAAAATTAAAAGGCAATCTACATAATGGGAGAAAATATTTGTAAACCATATATCTAGTAAGGGGTTAATGTCCTAAATATATAAGGATCTCATAGGACTCGTGAGCATAAAAAAAAAAAAATCTGATTAAAAAATGAATAGAGGACTTGTTATTTCTCCAGAGAAGACATGTAAAGGTTAATAAGTACATCAAAATGTACTCAACATCAGTAAGTCCTCAGAGAAATGTAAATCAAAACCACAATGATATATACCATTAAAATGGCTACCATGAAAAAAATAAAAGGTAACAATTGTTGGTGAGAATGTGGAGAAAAGTGAACACTGGCGCACTGTCGCTGGGAGTATAATTCGTAAATTTCCACTATGGAAATCAGTATGGAGTTTCCTCAAAAATTAAAAATAGAACTAGCATATAATCCAACAGTTCATTTCTGGGTATATATCCAAAGGAAACAAAATCACTATCTCAGATAACTGTACCCCCATGTTCATTGCAGCACCATTCACAATAGCAAAGACATGGAAACAACCTAAGTGTCCATTTATATATGAACGGGTAAAGAAAATGTGATATATATTAGAATAAATATATTATATATTAGAAATATATAATAAAGTATTATTTAGCCATCAAAAAGTAGGAAGTTGTGCCATTTGCAACACATGCATGGACTTTGAGGGTGTTATACTAAGTGAAATAAGTCAGAGGGAAATGAATACCATATGATCTCACTTATATGTGGAATCTAAAACTATGGAGTTCATCTTTTTTAAAATTAATTAATTAATTTTTTAAATACATATAGTTGATTTACAACATCATGTTAGTTTCAGGTGTACAGCACAATGATTCAGGTATATATATTCTTTTTCAGATTCTTTTCCCTTATAGGTTATTACAAATATTGAATACAGTTACCTATGTTATACAGTAGGTCCTTTTTGTTATCTATTTTATATATAGTAGTGTATATATAAAATATATAATATAGTACATATTAATCCCGTCCCCCAAAGGAAGGAACAGAGAAAGGGAGGAAGGGAGGAAGTGGGGGAGGGAGGGAGGAAGGAAGGAAAGAAGGAAGGAAGGAAGGAAAGGGAGGAAATAGAGGAGGAGGAGAGAGGAAGAGAGGGAGGGAAGAAAGAAGGGAGCAATGCAGAAATAAGGAGATGAGTCAGCAGTTTCAACAGACAGCCAGGTCATCAGATTTGGGTGTAAAATAAGTATGAAGAAATAAAAGTGGGGATGAAAATGTGAGTAAGGAAATACAAGTAGATTTGTAAAAGTACAAAAGTAAATCTCAGGAAATATGTTAATTGTTAAATTAAAACCTCTTATATTAGGGGGAAAAAATAAATATAAAGTACCCATAATACATACAAAGATACAAAGAAATAGTGACTACTGTCTGTCCTTCATATCCCTATCCAAGGGCTCAGCACTGTCAAAACAGAGGCCCTGGAGGGCCGACTGTCCTACACCATTTTATACAAGGGACTAGAGCATCTGTGAATTTTGTTATCCATGGGGTTCTGGACTAATCCCCTGTGGATACTGAAGGAAAACTGTATAATGTTAAGAAACATAAACTAGAATAAGAAGTTTTAGAATGAGAATGACTAGCCTGGATGGATTGATGGATGGATAGATAGATAATAGATAGATATATGTAGATATGTCCAGATATAATAAAGAGAATGTGACAGGCATATTCAGAAGACAGTGACTGAAAATTCACTGATGAACACCAATAAATAATTTTAAAACAGTTCATACATACTTATAAAATTGAAAATCACTAAAAATAAACAAATCATAAATGCTAACAGAAAAAGAAAAATGATTTCCTTTAAGTCAGTGATAGGGTGACAACTGACAACTCCTTAGTAAATTGGTAGCCAGATAATAATGACAACATGAAGAATATTACGAATTTTCTTTTGAATACTTGTAATAACAAGTGACTCAATTGAAAATGATTCAACATTTTCAAATTTATTCTTTCCCTTAGCAATTTCTGTAGGCATATAGTATGATTATTTTTTAAATTAATTCTTAAAACTATATAAGGCTAATTTTGTGTTTTATATAATGTTATTAACTGATTTATGGAATTTAGGTTACAACTAAACTTTAGTTCTTTCTAGATTCAAGAGTTTGTGAAAAGGCAAAATGTACAGCCCTGGTTATATGTACTGCTCTCTGTACAAATAGCAAGACAAGCAAGCTATAATTTATTTCAATTATTTTATTTATATTATCAGTATTTTATTATGCCTCATAAAACTTTCTTATAATTCTATTTATAGTTGAAGTAAAATAAACAGTTACCAAGTACCTACCCCTTTCTAGGTCCTTTATAGGGAGAAGTGCTTTTTGATATCTGAAAAAAAAAATTGATACTGGGGGGGGGAAAGAGATGTAGTCAGATAAGTATTTCAATAAAATAATAGTGTTGGATATTTTGGGTGGAAGAAATGGAAACTCTTCCTTAAAAATATAAGCTATGATTTGAAGAAATTGTACATGCAGACTTTCTAGACAGAAGTATCAAACACATACTAAGAAGGTAACTTGAAAGAGCATGGAATTTTGGGAAAGTGAATTATTTTTATATAATTAGGGTTGAGTTCCAAGTGGAAAATGTGGCAAGAGACTAATTAAAGTGGTCTATAGTTTTCAGATCATGAAGGACACTCTAAGGTATGAAAGAGATATTGGTATTTAGTCTGAGTGAAAAAGAGCAGTATATAATGGATTTTGAAATAAAAATGACAGGATTAAAAATTTGTCTTTTACATCTATTACTCCTGAAGCAATATGAAAGACAGTAGGTTCATCTGCAAGTATTTTCTCCCATTCTGAGGGTTGTCTTTTCACATTATGATTTCCTTTGCTGTACAAAAGCTTTTAAGTTTAATTAGGCCCCATTTGTTTATTTTTGTTTTTATTTTCATTATTCTAAGAGGTGGGTCAAAAAAGATCTTGCTGTGGTTTATATCAAAGAGTGTTTTTCCTATGTTTTCCTCTAAGAGCTTTATAGTATCTGGTCTTACATTTTGGTCTGTCTTTAATCCATTTTGAGTTAATTTTTGTGTATGGGGTTAGGGAGTGTTCTAATTTCATTCTTTTACATGTAAGCTGTCCAGTTTTCCCAGCACCACTTATTGAAAAGGCTGTCTTTTCTCCATTGTATGTTTTTGCCTCCTTTGTCATAAATTAGGGGACCATATGTGTGTGGGTTTATCTCTGGGCTTTCTATCCTGTCCCATTGAACTATATTTCTATTTTTGTGCCAGTACCATACTGTCTTGATTACTGTAGCTTTGTAGTATAGTTTGAAGTTGGGGAGCCGTATTCCTCCTGCTCCATTTTTCTTTCTCAAGGTTGCTTTGGTTATTCATGGTCTTTTGTGTTTCCATACAAATTGTAAAATTTTTTGTTCTAATTCTGTGAAGAATGCCATCGGTAATTTGATAAGGATTGCATTGAATCTGTAGATTGCTTTGGGTGGTATAGTCATTTTCACAATATTGATTCTTCTAATCCAAGAACATGGTATATTTCTCCATCTGTTTATGTCATCTTTGATTCTTTCATCAGTGTTTTATAGTTTTCTGAGTACAGGTCTTTTGCATCCTTAGGTAGGTTCTCCAAAATATACAAACTGCTCATGGAACTCAACATCAAAAAAACCCAAATAACCCAATTAAAAAATGGGCAGAAGACCTAAATAGACATTTCACCGAAGAAGACATACAGATGGTCAAGAGGCACATGAAAATCTGCTCAACATCATTAATTATTAGAGAAATGCAAGTCAAAACTACAGTGAGGTATCACTTCACACCAGTCAAAATGACCATCATCAAACAATCTACAAACAATAAATGCTGGAGAGGGTGTGGGGAAAAGGGAACCCTCTTGCACTGTTGGTGGGAATGTAAATTGATACAGCCACTGTGCAGAACAGTATGGAGGTTCCTTAAAAAACTAAATAATAGAACTACTGTATGACCCAGCAATCCCACTGCTGGGCATATAGGGCATATACCCTGAGAAAACCATAATTCAAAAGGACATATGTACCCCAATGTTCAATGTAGCACTATTTACAATCGCCAGGACATGGAAACAACCTAAATGTTCAATGACAGATGAATGAATAAAGATGTGGTACATATATACAATGGAATATTACTCAGCCATAAAAAGGAGTGAAAGTGGGTCCTTTGTAGAGATGTGGATGAACCCAGACTCTCATACAAAGTGAAGTAAGCCAGAAAAAGGAAAGCACATATCATATATTAACATATATGTGGAATCTAGAAAGATGGAAAAGAAGAACCTATTTGCAGGGCAGGAATAGAGATGTAGACATAGAGAATGGACCTGTGGACACCGTGGGGGAAGGGGAGGGTGGGACAAATTCGGAGATTAGGTTGGACATATATACACTACCATGCATAAAATAGATAGCTAGTGGGAACAAACTATAAAGCACAGGAAGCTCAGCTCAGTGCTCTGTGATGACCTAGATGGGTGGGATGGGGTTGTGGTAGGAGGAAGGTCCAAGAGGGAGGGGATATAGGTATACATATAGCTGATTCACTTCACTGTACAGCACAAACTAAGACAACATTGTAAAGCAAATATACTCCAATTAAAAAAATCAAAAATGAAACACATCAGGGAAAGGATACCACTTAGAAACATGTTACAAAAATCCAGGAGGAAATTAAAGAGATATAGATTAATATACTTTCTATTTATAGATGCCCATTTTAATCTGGTAACTTTAAAATAATTTCCAGTATGCAAAGTTTTATTTCGTTCATTAAAAAGATTGCTTTACAGTAGGTCCCCTACATACAAATGAGTTCTGTTTCGAGAGCACATTCATAAATCCAATTTGTTCGTAAGTCCAACAAAGTTAGGCCTATGTACCCAACTAACACAATCGGCTATATAGTACTGTACTGTAATAGGTTTATAATAGTTTTCACACAAATAAAAACAAACAAATACAAAAAATAAAACATTTTTAATCTTACAGTACAGTACCTTGAAAAGTACAGTAGTACAGTACATCATCTGGCATACAGGGGCTGGCTTTGAGTGAACAGGCAAGAAGAGTTACTGACTGGAGGAGGGAGAGGAGGTGGGAGATGGTAGAGCTGAAGGATCGTCAGCAATAGGAGATGGAGGGCAAGCTGCAATCTCACTCACGCCTGATGGTGATGGCATAGTTTCTGATTCCTTGCTGGATTCAATTCTATCTACCCTCTTGAAGAAACAATCCAGTGATGCCTGGGTAGTAGCTCTTTTTTTTCTCATCATAGATGACATGGTAGCACTGGATTGCATTCTGAATGGCTGCTGCAACCTTTGTGTACCATTCTACATTCGGGTCCTGTGCCTCAAAAACTAACAGTGCCTCCTCAAATGAAGAAAATCCTCTTGCCATTTCTTGTGCTGTGAATCTCTTCAGTTACTTCTTCCTCTTGTCTCTCTTCATCCTTTCTCTGGGCCTCCAGTTCAATCCAGTCTTCACTAGTAAACTCATGTTGCATAACAAGGAGTTCAATGCAGTCGTCCTCTTGCAGATCTATGTCCAGCTTCTCGCTGAGTGTCGCTAAGTTGCTGAAGACCTCTTTGGACTCCTCATCCACCTTCTCAAATCCATGTAAATCTTGAACAAACTGCAGGCAAAGATTCTTCCAAAGCCCATTCATGGTAATGACCCTAACCTCACACCAAGCAAAGTCAATGTTTTTTATGGCCTTGTAGATGTTATAGTCCTTCCAAAATTGTTGCAAGGTTATTCCTGATTCATCACTCACCTTTACTGTCTTTACAAAAAGTGTGACATAAATAGTGTTTCTTGAAAGTTGCTGTAACTCTGTGGTCCATAGGTTGGATGAGCAACATAGTACAGGATTCGGGGGCAGATGCACTACTTTGATGTTGGGATGAAAGTGGTCCATGAATGGGGGGTGACCCAGAACATTGTTGAGCAGCAAAAGAATGTTGAACTGGGCATCCTTCTCCAAGCAATATTTCTCTACCTCCAGGATAAAGTGGTGGAAAAACCAGTCCTGGAAAGTGGCCTGTGTAACCGAGGCTTTGGGGTTACTCTTCCACACAATAGGAAGAGAGCCCTTGGCTACGTTTTTATGGGCTCTTGGGTTCTCTGAATGATAAACTAAGAGAGGCTTCAGCTTCATATCACCAGAAGCATTGCCACCAAACAACAGAGTTAGCCTGTCCTTTGCTGCTTTATAGCCTGGCATCAGCTTTTCCTCCTTACTGATGTAACTTCGGTCTCGCATCCTCTTCCAGTACAGTTGTGTCTCATCCACATTAAAAACCTGCTTGGGTAAATACATGCCTTCATCAATAATTTCTCAAAGCGGTTCAGGAAATTCCCCAGCAGCTACCGTATCTGCACTCACTGACTCCCCACTTACTTTTACATTGTGAAGGTTGGCTGTAGCCTTTAATCAATGAAACCAGCCATGGCTGGCATTAAAAGGTGTGCCCTCTGATTCTTTGCCGTGTTTCTTCTTCAGGTCTTCCTAAAGGTTTTTAGCTTTCTCTTGAATCAGCATTAAGCTGAGTGGGACTCGATGCTGAGGCTGATCCTGCATCCACACACTGAGAAGTTTCTCCATCTCCTCCATCACTTTTCCACACTTCTTCAATATTATTGTCGATATCCTCGGCACAGCAGACTTCACGTGTTCCATGATCTTGTCCTCTTTCTTTAGAAGTGTGCCAGTGGTTGAATGATTCATGTTGTAAGAACAAGTGATGTCTACCATCTTTTCATCTCTCTCCACTCTCTTAATTATTTTCACTTTTGTTTCCATCGTTATTGCTTGGCGCTTCTTAGCAGTACCAGCTACATCACCACAGCTTTTACGCTTGCTTCCAGACATCCTGGGCTTGAAGTGAATATACTGTACTACTGTACTCTATACAGTTCTGTACAGTAAAGTACACAAAAGCACAACCACTTGTAGAGGATGTATGCACTTGACAATGCACATCACATATGTGAACGAACTGATGTGATTGAACATGTGAATGCACGCACACATCTTTGAAAGTTTGCAACTTGAAGGTTTGTATGTAGGGGACTTACTGTACATGATTTCCTCTTTAGATCCATTAACTTGTCCATTCTATTACTCTTTGTTTCTGTATATTCATGGTCTTTTGACCAGTTTTTGTTTGGTCCCATTTTTAATCTCCACTTATTTATATTATCTTTGTGTTTGGTTACAATTTTATTTAATGTCCTAGCTTTTCATTTGTATAACACTTTAAGAAATGCCTTTTCCCTGAGTACTCACACTCCATACATAGCTAAATCAAACAAATGGATTACTTTGGATTACTCTGTTGCACATCAGGCTCTCTGAACTCCATGGACTAAGTTCATCATTCATTCATTTGATGTTTCTGCATCAAAGAAGAAGGATCCTACAGTGATGAAGAAATGAGAGAATTGGGGGTTTTAATTGAGGCATGCCTTGTAAGGCCATAAGGATGCAGGAGTTAGGGAGAGGGAAATGCAGGTGATTCCTCATCCTCTAACTTTGGTCACTTGGATGATGTTGATTTCACACTCTGAAACAGAAAATGTCGAATACAGATGGAGGGTGTTGAAATCTGCCTTTGATCTGATAATTTCAAGATACATAGCAGGTGATATAGAGGTCAAGATATAATTCAGATTTCAGTAACAATGGTCTAGGAATCCTCAAAATATAGTTAGTAGTTGAAGTCACTGAAGTGAGATTTCTTAGGATGTATATGAGTGAAAATGGAAGAAAGGTACACAAAGGGAAGGAATAGGAGAGAAGAGGACAAGAGTAAAGAACACAGCTTGAGAAGAGAGAAAAAGAGAATTTTTTAAAAAGTAGAAGAGAACTGGTACTGCTGCCAAAAAACTCAGCCTCTGTTCACCAGTGCCAAATAGAAACTTGGAGACAGAGCTCTGGAGGAGTAGAAAAGAGTAGCTTTATTACTTTGCCAGGCAAAGAGGGGAACAGGGGGCTAATGCTCTCAAGACTGTGCCCCCTTTCCTGGGAAGCTGCAAGGGGTCTTATAGTTTCAGGGTGGAAAATAGGGCTGTAGATAAGGATCAGGGCTGATGTAGTCTTGCATTCTTCTTTCCTTCTGGAGACATTGAGATCATTAGGCCTGGCATCAGGTGGTTCCCGAATAGGTTCTGGTGGTCCTCAAGGTTGTCATTCTGTGACCTTCTTTTAGGAATGAAGAATGCTCACAAAGGAAAGGAGAGTTAGGGAGTGTTGTCTTGGAGAAGTAAACATCAGGTGCATAGTACAACCTTAGCTAGAGGGCAATCATTTTCACAGGGAAATTAAGCAAGAAAGAGCGGGAGAAAAGAAAGAAAATCAGTAGGAGACCAGTTGCATGGGCAGAAAGAATAAGGGCTGAATAAGGGCTAACATAATGGGGGTGCCCCAACTAGTTTCTGCTACAGCAGTACCATGAACAGAATCCTGAAGTTAACCGCTTTTAAGAGGATAGAGAAACCTATGAACTTTATATACATATTTGCAACAAAATTCATCTCTATTCACAAGCATTTACCACTGCAGGAAAAAAAAAAAAAAAAAAACAGAGCAGGGTGGGTGGGGGTGGCAGGAGAGCCAGTGGGTTAAAAAGATTGGTGCCAAAGAAGGAAAGAAAATGTTTCAAAAAGAAGCATCATGTACACCGCTCTAGAAACATCACATCATAAAGTACTGAAAGTCATTTACTTCATTCCACAACTAGGATATCATAGTGTTCTTGACCAAATAAAAAAAAAAGTTATTTTTTTTTTAATAACAGAGGTAAATAGATTTCAGTTCATTGAGAATAGAGACAGTGAATATCTTGAATATGAACACTTCTCTCGAGGTAAAGATATAAGGGGAAGGAATGAGAAATAGCAGAATTAAAGAAGGGCTTATGTCCAAGAGGTTTTTGTTTGGCTATTTGTGCTTTTTAAAAAATTTTTGAGAAGGAAGACAGTGGAACAATTTTACAAGATGAATAATATCGATCTGTAGAGATACTTGATGGAATATTTTCACTTGTCTTAAGTATGTGATTTAAATACACTTTCTTGGAACATTAAAGGAAATTAAAATTCAGCATTTTTGTTTGTGTAAATTACGTAATTAGTTCCCCTCTTACTTCATCCTCCATGGGTTAACGGGAATTAAAGTAGATAAAAAACTTTAAATTATTTGAAGTTTAAGTAAATAATTACAAATTTGCTATGAATGAGCTGTTACAAATTAGAACACAGATACTGCTAAATTTAAGAAGCTATTCCCTCTCCAGGGAGCAGGTCATAGGCTTCTACACAGAATTTTCAGTCTTAGATCCTGCTGCCTTATATTGACAGCATAGAAGCCCAGTGGTGGGAAAAGAGGAGGGTTCTTGTGTTAAGAAATCATTTAAGACACGCAAGTTAACTGGCTTTTGATTTGAGGCATGGGGACTAATATGGTGCTCATAAAGACACAAGTAGCTAAATACAATAATAAATACTAAAGATAGCACTTTATTAATTCAAAAGTACATGTACATTTAATAGAAAAGAGCCTGGTATATACACGAGATTCAGTATTATTTAATGAAATAATTTTAGAATCATAAAGATAAACTGAGTTTCTCTTTTTCTATTCAATGTAAAATGATGATTTAATGTCTCAATGTAAATCAGAGTAATTGGAGAACAGATTTAGTTGATTGGATGACATAGTCTATGCCAACCTCAGCTTATATTGTTTATTTTTTCTGATATTGTTTTTTGCTTTTTTAAAAAAATATTAAGGCTTTTTTGTGGGGGATCGGGGAGCAGTTTAAGGTTCACAGCAATATTAGGAGACAGTACAGGGATTTCCTATATCTGGAAGGAAGAAATTTTCTTTTACCCATATAGGTTTTTCTGGCTGGTCTAAGAATTACATTGACATGAGACAGATTAACAGGAGAAAATCAAACAAAAATTTAATAACATACATACATGGGAGAGACCCAGGAAAACTGAGTAACCAAGATGGCCAAAGCCCTCACCTTAAACATCATCTTCAGCTAAAGACAAAAAAGGATGTTGGGGGCTTCCCTGGTGGCGCAGTGGTTGAGAGTCCGCCTGCCAATGCAGGGGACACGGGTTTGTGCCCTGGTCCGGGAGAATCCCACATGCCGCGGAGCGGCTGGCCCCGTGAGACATAGCCGCTGAGCCTGCGCGTCCGGAGCCTGTGCTCCGCAACAGGAGAGACCACAACAGTGAGAGGCCCATGTACCGCAAAAAAAAAAAAAAAGAAAAGGATGTTGGGGGTAATGGTTTGGGACTTCAAAGGGGAGGAAAAAATTCACCTGGAGATGGAAAAGCAAATGTTTGGTAAACAAATGTCTGCTGGGCCTTTCAGAGACAATCAGACACAGAGTGAACTCTGATCTCTAGGCACTGCCTAGTCTCTCCCACCACATCTAGCCCATATTCTTTGCAGATATCTCTGGTGATAGCCCTTTATCTAAATTATTTAAGGAGCTAAGAGCGGGATAACAAGAAAGAATTCTTGAGCCTTCTGTTTCTTAATAAAAATCAACCTGAATTAATCCTCATACCAGTGAGACATTTGGGGGTGGCAAATTTTGTTTCCTTACACCTACATACCTCCTGGCCCACAGATGCCTAGCTTCCCACATTATCGAAGTCCCTCGCCAGAGTAGTACATTTGTTATAGTTGATGAACCTACATGGACACATCGTAATTACCCAAAGTCCATAGTTTATACTAGGGTTTACTCTTGGTGTTGTGTAGTCTGTGGGTTTGGACAAATGAATAATGATTTGTGTCCATTATGATGGTATCATACTGAGTATTTTCACTGCTCTAAAAATCCTCTGTGCTCTGTTATTCATTCCCTGCCACCCCACCACCACACACACCAAACACAAACCTCTGGCAGTCACTGGATGTTTTTATTATCTCTATTACTTTGCTTTTTTTTCTGATATTTTTATTCCAGAGCAGATAGCATCATCCCTGTAAAATGAATATTTAATGGTTTTGTGGACTAATATGGTTTAGATCCAAGGTTCAAAATCCAAGATTCTTTCCCTTGGAGTGTTAAAAGTAAGTAGACCTATTGGTAATATAGAATTGACCCCCATTCCTTAATAAAAGAAACATACAGTCTAATAAATAAAATTCTATGCCAATAGAAGCAGTTCTAAGCTTGGGCCTATAGGAATGAATGCAATTCTCTTCTAAATACAAATTTCCAGCATTGTTTGAATCAACCTTGTTGTTGATCCTGAATTCCTCCATAGTTGCATTTCCTCCATAGTTACACAGCTTTGTTTTACTTAACTGAATAATTGTGGCATTGAGGATGATGATATTTTTAGGGAAAAAGATCAGTAAAATATGAACTTAAGAGTGTGGCAACTTAACCTGTCATTTATAAAGAAGAAGAAACCTATTCATTCTAGCATGGGAAAAGATAGTTATCACATAATGGAGTTTTTCAAGTAAATATGCAAAATGCCATTCACTACCACCATTGGGGTTTGGTTTTCAAATATGAACATAAACATATGCATAAATATTTAAGGATTACATACTTTGTGCAATATACTTAGTGAGGTATCTTAATGAGAGAATATTTTGCTTAAAATATATATAGGAGTAAATGGTTCTTCAATTACTTAAATGTTTTATTTATTTTTTGGAGGGGTAAGACAGGTAATTTATAAACTTGAATAGTTAAATAGAATCAGAGACAGAAAGAATTAAAATAATACTGAAGTCCATAATCACTACAGGCATCCAGAGAAGGGAATGATTACTTTAAGAAATAGGTTTTCAAAGTGTGTGGCATATATTCCCTATAATATTGAGCCACTATCACACGAACATTCAAAGTGTACCTACTGCCATAGGAATATACAAATGGGCATATATACTTTATAAAAAAGTAAGTACAAAATGTTTAGTACAATATTCTATACATTAAAAATATAGAAACAAACTATTAGGTTAGAATATTTTATGAAATTAAAACTTAAATAAAGCAAACAACAAAATTTAGTTGAGGCAGTTCAACAAGCAACATTTCTATCGGAAATGACTGAAATATTCATTACTGGGCAATATATAAAGGCTAGCTTCTGAGAGTAAAATTCTTTGATTTCAGATTTTATTCTTGGTATCATGTAACTAATTAGCTAAATGCCTTGCAGTTGAAAAGCAACTGTTAAAAGCCAGATAGAGACCACTGTAGTTTCAGTAGTTCTTTTGAGTTTCTGAAAATTTCTTCCTCCTAAAGGTCGTCATTGATACATAGTTCTAAATTGATACTTACTGCTGGTCAAACACAGAAATATGACTTCACAGTCAAATGTAACAGACTTTATTTGCTTTATTTGTTTATCTAAATAGTCATTGCATACTGACATGTCTTGGTTTTAAAAAAAATTTTAAGTCATTAAATGAGCTGAATGGGACAACTAGAAACAAAGTATTTGACCCAGTTTAATTTTCTTTTAATATACATGTTTCAACAAGATTTTTCAACAGAATGTGACAGATTCAGTTTTTCTATCACCAGCAGGTGCTGTGCTCAAAAGCTTAAACCGTTATGGTAGCTTAAGTGGAAATAACTGAATTAATTCAAGTGAAATGAAGGATAATTTCAGTTTCTAGCTGTTAACCTCATTGTATTTCTAGCAAAAACAATATGGTCCCCCCTTTTAAAAATTTTAGTGGGAATTTGGGTAACCTTTATTAAATATGTATTATTGCCACTTACCTAAACACATTTATTAAAAAAAGAAGATGCTAAAATAGGACTCACTTTTTGTAAAGTAGGGGTATGAAGATAAGAAACTATGTGGTGGTAATAAAAATAATGCAGTATTTACTTAAAATTTGAAATATGAACTTTTAGGTATAAGACACTAAAGGAGGCTCACTTGTTTTTTTTTCTCAAATGGGCTGAATTGCATTTGAGGTCAGTCAGTATGTAGCTTTATGAATATCACACAACTCTGATTTTCGAGGGAGTTTTGTCTCTAAAAATATAAAGATAATATAAACTGTAGACTATAATTGTTAGGTAACAAGTGTGAGAGTGAACTAAAGTTCACATGACTGAAAATACAGAATAAGCAAAAACATTTAGTAAACTAAAGCAATGACCATTTTAATATGGATTTTAACATTTAATTTTTGGAACTACATTTGAATGGCAAAATCAATCCGTGTTATTCTACATTTATTGATATTAAGCATTAGTTTTGATGAGTAAAGATTTACTTTAGTCAAGAAAATGAGTTGTGCCAGGCAGTAGAGGGATCAAATTTTATTTCCAGTGGATACAGATTGGAGGACTTAGTGAAAATAATAAAGTGTTTCCTGTTTTACCTTCTTGGTTTAAAGATACTCTTAGAACAGTAAACCAAATAGTGTAAGCCTTTGGCTTCCCTCGACAGTTTGGTTTTAAGTTAGAATCATTTTCTGAAAACAGTCAGTGTCATGAAAGACGGGTGAGGTCAAAATATTGTGTTAAATTTCTCTCTGGGTAAATTTCCCTCTGCTGCTATTACATTATTCGATATCTTAAAAAATCATATTCTCTGGTATTTAATTATTGCGACCCTTTTCTCCATTATGAAGTAATATTCATACATTATTAAAGAAAATCTTCCGTACTCATTGACTTTCTGATGTTTATGCGATATTAGTCCTAATAAATAACACGTCATAACCAATGGTTGCATGTGTGTCAAATGCCTTTTAGAGTGTGACCTTTCTGCTCAGAATACACTAACTGACTATAATGTTAAAAATACTTTTATTCAAATGATGTTCCTAAATCTGTGTCTTAGGGAGTAATTGTTAAAGGTTGCAGTGATGACTTTGTCCACAAATGTAACAATAAAAAGGGTTTTGATAAAGAAATATATTTAAGAAAAATAATCAGTCAAGTGGCATTTTAGGGGGAGTGCAGTACAGTATTGTTTAGAATCTGTAATATTTTGAGCTCAAAAGTATGCATTATGCCGTAATGTTTTATAAATCAACAATAAGTTATAATTCCTTTGAGAATGTCCTTCTAAAATGGGCCTTGTCATTTGTATTCTGGATATGAAGAAGGCAAAACTTCATAAAACTTCTACAAGTCAAAGCTTTCTCCAAGGCTACATAGCTACTTTAATGTGTTTTTCTCCTAAATTATTATCTTGAACAAGTTAGGATTACCTAAACTTCCAAAATAAAGTCCCACATTTCTTTTATATTAGTATCTATATGTTAATGTAGGCACTCTACATAAAGTATTATATAATCAACATAAAAACTGAGCTGGATTTCTGTACTCAGTGAAATTACTGTTCCTATTAACAAAAGTTTTCATTACAAAGATACAGTCTATGCTGCATCTACATATGTAGCATTATTAGCAAAATAGCTATTCTCATTTTCTCTGATTCCTGGAAGGGCTGCAACTAATATGTACTGTAATCTTTTACTCTAATGAATGACTCTGATATCCCCAAAGGATATTTATTAATGCTTTTCTTATTAACCAATTGATCATTCATTCTTCCATCCATCTTCCTAACATTTTTAAAGCATCACCTGTGTGCCAGGCATTGTGATATATACTTGCAGAACAGAAATAAACAGAGTTGAGATGAATTTCTTGTAATTAATTTACTGTGGTTAAAAAGCTGAGTTAAGAAGGGTGCCTACTAGGGAGAGAGTTAGTTTACCTGGAGTAAAAACTCACATAAAAGTTTAATTTTGTTAAGTAACTCCTTTTGTTTAGGGAAATATTTTTTGTCTCATCAATACAAGCTGAGGGTTCATGAACCTGAGCTGTGAGGAGATAGTAAAATGTTTAGCTAAGTTGTCTACTAAAAAGTGAACAGGCATCTAAAGATGTAATAGATCAAAAATGAGAAAAGGCAGTGACACGTGGGAAGAGAGAAGGTAGAACAATAGGGTCAGAGGCTGGTAGCTGGGTCGATGGATGGGGCTGAAGACTTTAAGAGTTGGAAATTTGGGGGCCATCTGAAAACTATCTTCCATAGCGTGCTGTCATATAGCATCTCCTATAGTTAGTTATACTTAAATCTCCAGCCAATAATTTATTTTCTGTAGTATTATTTGTGGCATAGGGTAGAGGAAACAAAGAGATTTCATGCTTCGAAACTGGATCAGCATTAGACCACTGCAAATAGATGGAGTATGAGAATTCATCAAAAGTTGAAAATCACAGCCAGGTGTAAATAGAAAATAGCAATCAAAAGAAAGTTCTTGACAGATAATGAGAAAGCACTTAGTTTCACAGAGGATTTATGGCAGGATTGAACCTGTCTTATCTGGAAATTAAGGAGCACCTGCCAGTCGGGCTGCACTAAGCATATTAGCATGCCTGTTTTTTTTTTTTTTTTTTTTTTGCGGTACATGGGCGTCTCACTGTTGTGGCCTCTCCCGTTGAGGAGCACAGGCTCCGGACGCGCAGGCTCAGCGGCCATGGCTCACGGGCCCAGCCGCTCCGCGGCATGTGGGATCTTCCCGGACCGAGGCACGAACCCGTGTCCCCTGCATCGGCAGGCGGTCTCTCAACCACTGCGCCACCAGGGAAGCCCTAGTATGCCTGTTTTACTCCCACTTTTAAGTCTACAGTTAACATTTTATAAAGTCACAAGGCAAATACCTAGCTCTATCATTCTTCCTCTAGAAATACTAATTTTATCTCCTAACTCTTCCCATTTTCTTTCACTTATGTCTTTTCAAGTGTTCTAACTTATTTGAACTCTCTTATCAATTGACAAAATAATGGTTTTTCAGAATCAAGTTGAATATGGCTACTGTAAAATGCTGAGCTTCCATTTCCTTAGAGTAAATTTTACTGATACTGAGTAAAATTTTTATTGGCGCCCAGGTGTCCACACTATGAACCAAAAGCCCAGTCAGAGAAGGCATCAATCTGTCCAGGAGATAACACTTTCACTGGGCTTATGCCATCCCTCCACTTGGGTCACCTCCTTTTGATTCTCCGAGCTATACAGTCCACTCATGTCACAGTGGTTGTCTGATAACTGTTTCTTTTAAACAATATTTTAGTAAACTCTGCAGGAATTACTTTATAAAGTAATACCTGAGAAAAAACTCTGTAAATGTGAAACTATAAAGACTGAAAACTTCCTACATGTGTGAGATTTTTTATGCATGAGATTCGTTTGATTTTAATTTCTTTCAGGTGAACGTTTAGCTAAGGCCATCTCTCAATTTTGAATAATTGTATATTAAGAAATAGAATCTCATTTGCAAGCTAAACAGCACCATGAACATTATAAATTTCAGAAGATATAACTGGCATTTTTTCATGTTAAAATATTTCTTTAAACTTTATCACAATAACTATTGGGATGGACCTATGTATAGTGTCATAAATATTCATGAAATTTACAGTGATTAACTAGGTAAAGCATAAACCACATTTTTATTAGAAAAACATTTTCATTTATATTCTAGGAAATACAGTAGGCACAATTTCCCCATTGTTACATATTCAGAGAGGCAGTTTTAAAGATAGGGTTTATATAATGTTTTGCTTTCTCATTTTTATACAAACACTGATAAGGTAAGGTTTATTTTTCAGGGTTATTGATCATATGATATACATTAATTTTTATTTGTCCTGACACAGCAATTTTTAAAATGCTAATAATTAGAGCAGGAGTTTTGGAACAGTTAATGAGTACTCGTAAATTTTTTTCAATGATGCTTGTTACTAATTACTGCAGAACTATATAGGTAAAAGGAGTTGTTCAATAGTATATACTCAGGAACTGTTCAACATAATACAGCTGTTCAACACATGAGAATATTATGGTATGGGATTTCAGTTTAGAAAATGTACAGTATCGAAAATTTCCATCAAAAATGGTAAGCTGTGACAAAGTGAGAGAGTGGCATGGACATATATACACTACCAAACATAAAATAGATAGCTAGTGGGAAGCAGCCGCATAGCACAGGGAGATCAGCTCGGTGCTTTGTGACCACCTAGAGGGGTGGGATAGTGAGGGTGGGAGGGAGACGCAAGAGGGAGGAGATATGGGAACATATGTATATGTATAACTGATTCACTTTGTTATAAAGCAGAAACTAACACACCATTGTAAAGCAATTATACTCCAATAAAGATGTAAAAAAAATTTTTTTAATGAAATAATAAAACTAAATCAAATTTAAAATATTAAATCTAAGTAAAATGTAGATTAAAATTAATTCATGTTCAATGTCAAGCAGAGTGAGCAAGGTAAACAGACTTATTCATTTGAGTAGATAATTATAATTAGATATACATTAGATCTATAATGGAAGAATTGCAGTACTACATAGGTAAAATACCTAACTTGTATATAAGAATGAAATAAAGCTTTCTGAGGAAAAATAGTTAAGGTGAGACTTGAAGGAAAGTTAGGGATTAACCTGACAAGGGTTGAGAGTGTATGGGGAGGAGGATGCAGAATCATTCAAGTACAGAACCAGTATGTATGAATAGCAAATCAAAGAGGAAAGAGAGAAGGGAAAAAGGTCAGTAATGACTGAAATAAATGAGACATAAGGCCAGAGAGTTAGACATGGAACAGACCTTGCAGCACTCTGTAAATGTTAAGTATTTTGAAACACATTTAAGGGTAATGAGAGTCTTTGAGTCTTTGACTCCATTAAGTAAGAAACTGATATAAGATTTGTCTTTTATTAAGGTCACTCTGACTGTAGAGTGAGGAATGGATTGGAGATCATTCAACCAAGGAAAGAGACACTATTGATCTGAGACAGGGGGGTGGAGAAATAGAGTTGGAAATAAGATAGCATAAGATAAAATCAGCCAGTCTTGCTGACAAATTTAATGGGGAAAGGCAGAGAAAAAAAACTGAAGAAATAACAATAATGTTCAGGTCTGTGTCTTGAACTACTAGGAAACTGTCAATCCCATTTTAATAAGATGAAAAACAAAAGGAAAGGTATAGGTCTGAGGCCAAGAGAAGGATTTAATTATTGTTGGACATACTGAGCTTGAAACATATTTCAGGCCTTGTGGTGGAAATATCCAATAGGGGAACTATGGGGGCTTCAAGCTCAGAAGTGGATGGACTAGAGATATGGATTTGTTGATCTTTGCAATGCTACATATACATGGCAATTAAAGCCCTGAGAATACTTTGTGGAATTGCATAGTTAAAATCATAAGATAATTTAAAAGTGATTAAAAATTTAATAATTGTGCATTGAGTTGGTTATATCTGCTGGGCTTTAGCAAAGTGAGAGCAAAGCAGAATATCCCCAATTTAGTTTCCCTGAGAGAATTCAACTAGGAAGAACCTAGTCATATTAGGACTCTGCTCCTGGAAGTCGGTGGCGGACAATTAACAATCATTGAATATTCATGAGCACTTCCACAGTTCTCAGCCAACTTGCAGTTGGGGCCATGTGATTCGGTTCTGGCAGGGGCCCAGCTATACAATCATGAAAACACTTTCCATACGAGAGGAGTCTTTGAAAAGGTTGTAAAGAAATAAAGATTAAGACCTGTAAATGAATACTCTATATTATAATAAGCATTCTTGTCTTTCATCAACATTCTCAGGCAGTGGCCAATTCTGACAGGGCTATGGGAAGGGGAGTTAATGGGGAATGTATATTGTAAGAAGGAGGTAGACCTGTTGGTCTTGTAGGATCAATTAAAACTGAGTATTCATATCTTTCACATATTGGGGATGGGAATCCTCTGGTGTTTTGTCTTTAGTTCATCATAAACCATGATATTCCCATGAACATTAAGGTCCCACACATATATGGCCAGGAAAACATCAACCTACCATACAAAAGCCTGTTTAGTTCACACTGAGATCAATATATCAGTGTTTCTCCACTCCTCAAATATTTTATAGATCACTTTACAGAGAAATTTACCAAAACAAATTACTGATTGTACAAATGAAAAACAGAAGGATGACTATTCCAAGTATGGCATGTGGGCACAACACATTAGAAGTCACCAGTATTGTTGGCATCTGTCCTCATTTTTCAATGAGGGGACTTTGCTTCAGGCTCAGTAATGTATAATATTAGAGTGAGCAATCTAGGTGTTTTTATACCCTCTATTTATTCCTTCCCATTGATGGATTGAGTTATCTTATTGGTGAGATATGGAGAGCTGAACAGGCTAGAATTAAATCCTTAAAGTCAGGCTAACCACTGGCTGGGGTCACTGTATTCAAATTAGATGTATATTTGTCCACTGATTTATCATAATTCTCTTTACTGCATTATCCTATTGACTTGTAAAACAGGCCTCACTAATCTTTCATGGGGCTGCCTGGCAAAGTGCTATTTAGCACACCCAAACGTCCCCACAGTAGTTCCAATTATCCTCATTTTTGCAAGTGTTTCTTTTTCTCCTTCAGTGGTATAGCTTTTTTCCTGTCCCCTACTCTTTCCCTGACTGCAACATACACAGTCTATGTCCTTCAAGCTGTGTCTCTTGTTGACAATGCTTTTTCACCCCTTAGGTGAAACAGGAAGGCTGGAGAGTGCTGGAACGGGGAGAAATTCTCTCTCCCAGCCAGAGTTTGTTTCCAGAATTGAGCTCTGGCAAAGTCCTTTCACCTGGAGACTAGGCTTGTCTTATGGAAAATGCTTTGGTCACACTTCATAATAGTTACTCTCCTCCTCCCCCTCCAGAGCCAGCAGTGGGCTTTCTCTAGTTGCGGTGAGCAGGGACTCCTCTTCATTGCAGTGCGCGTGCTTCTTATTGCGGTAGCTTCTCTTGTTGCGGAGCATGGGATCTAGGCATGCAGGCTTCAGTAGTTGCAGCACACGGGCTCAGTAGTTGTGGCGCACGGGATTAGTTGCTCCACAGCATGTGGCGTCTTCCCGGACCAGGGATTGAATCCATGTTCCCTGCATTAGCAGGTGGATTCTTAACAACTGCGCCACCAGGGAAGCCCCCCAGAGGACTTTACTGAACCCTAAAATTGAGAACCTGGTCAGGTTCCTAGAGGGGAAGTTCATGAAAGTTTAGGGAATCCCTAAGAATGTTCCCCTCAGAAGTTTCTCACTCTCTATTCCATACTCTGCCTCCAGCAACTCACCAAAATCGCCATTTAAGTGTTTCTACCAGTATATTGATCCTGTAGTTTCTGCTTCAGGTAATCAGACCCACCTTGCTCTATCTCTCTGGATGCACTTGTCTTTCCAGGCTTTATGGCAATTGTGTGCCCTGCAAACTTAGTGTCCAAGAAAAACCATTGATTCTTAGTTTGTGTAGCTTTATCTTGTTCTAAGAACAGGAGTGATGAGATCAAGCACTTAGCACATTAGAGCTGAAACTGAACCTGTGTAATTTGGTACTTTATTCCACATCTATACCTATGCCACTTTGTGGTAGTTTGGCTTCCCACTGATAAGAGTAAATAAAACCCCGGAATAAGTCATTATAGGTTTTGAAAAGAAATGGTCATCACCTAGAGATTGTGGACTTTGAGATTGACAGTGTTTAAAAATTATGGATCTGTATCATCAGGGGAGGTTTTACAATATGTCAGTATCTGTGTTCTACCCCAAGAGATTCTAATTTAATAGGTTTGGGATGGGGTCCAGACATCAGTGCTTTTTGATATCTCTCCAGGTTACAGTAATGTGTTAACCAGGTTGAGAACCACTGCCACAAAAGAACTTAAAAGACCATCTCTAGAAAAAATTTAGGCTATGGCTTGGAGGTGTTCCCAGTGAGGGAAAGAAAGAGAGTTTTTGATATTGCCCATTGAAAGTTTGAACATTTTAGCTGAAAAACATTTGAAAATATATATAGAGAGAAAACATTGTTGGGGCATGACATTCAAGAATAATGGTACTAATTGTGTCACTCAGGGTAACTATGCTGCTTATACCATCTTCTAAGGATTGTTGCCTCACTCACAACCCAAACTGTACTCCTTTTGGTAACAGAGAGAGCTAGTAACAGTTCAAGAGGTCTAAAACTTACCCAAGGGCACAGATTCCATATTTATATATGAATTTACTTTTTAATAGGACTTGAACTAATTGTTCTCTCTCAAAAGTTGTAAAAGAACCAGGTAAAAAAAAGTGTTAGCCAAACATAATCGTGTATAAATGCAATATATAATGTTTTAGGGACCATGAGGAACGATTTGTAAATTGAAGTTATACAGGAACAGATGTTAGGAGTGGCCATGTGAAGCTCGCTGATCTATCTGTGGCAGAACAGAAGAGCGAAGCGATAAGAACCACTGACTAGGTCCCTAGAATTACTTTAAATTCAGCATTAAGTTCCAGCTTCAATTGCTAGAATCATATTTCCACTTCAGTTTTCATGTAGTTAATCTGATGTTTCTGTGAGATTTTATGTGTATCCTAAAAATGTAACCCCTTATTTGATGTAGTTTCAGGAGTCTGTTTCTTGCACTCAAATATGGCTGATTAAGTTATTCAAGGAGCCATATAATTTAGTCAAATGGAGCACAGGGTCATTTTAACCTATGTTTAAATCTCAGGCTCAGCCATGTCTAAGTATCCCATTTAATTAAAAAATACAGGCATGGGGACTCCTCTGGCAGTCCAGTGGTAAGACTTCACCTTCCAATGAGGGGGGTGAGGGTTCAATCCCTGGTCAAGGAGCTAAAATCCCACATGCCTCATGGCCAAAAAACCAAAACATGAAACAGAAGCAATATTGTAACAAATTCAATAAGGACTTTAAAAATGGTCCACATTAAAAAAAAAAAAAAAAAACTTAAAAAAAAATACAGGCATGGCTCGTTTTGTTGCACTTCACTTTATTGTGCTTCACAGATATTCTATTTGTGGCAACCTGGGTCAAGCAAGTCTATTGGCACCATATTTGTTATGGTACCTGTGATCAGTCATCTTTCTTTTTTTTGCGGTACGCGGGCCTCTCACTGTTGTGGCCTCTCCCGTTGTGGAGCACAGGCTCCGGACGCGCAGGCTCAGCGGCCATGGTTCACTGGCCTAGCCGCTCCGCGACATGTGGGATCTTCCCGGACCGGGGCACGAACCCGTGTCCCCTGCATCGGCAGGAGGACTCTCAACCACTGCGCCACCAGGGAAGCCCAATCAGTCATTTTTGATGTTACAATTGCAAAACTCCCTGGAGGTTCAGATGATGGTTAGCATTTTCAGCAATAAAATATTTTTTAATTAAGGTATGTACATTTCTTTAAACATAATGATATCACACACTTAGACTACAATATAGTATAAACATAACTTTTATATACACTGGGAAACCAAAAAATTTGTGTGATTCACTTTATTGCAATATTTGCTTTATTGCAGTTGTCACGAACTAAACTGGCAATATCTCTGAGGTATGCTTGTATTGTGGTGCTAGTAGGGATAATTACTAAATCCATACTCTTTTTTGGAGAACTGTTGCTCAGTCTCTTAAACCTGGAGCCACATTCTGGGAACCTTCATCATGTTTGTAATATGAGTAAAGATAAAAATAAAGAGAAAAGATTGTAACCAGGAAGAAACTAATTCCTGAAATAAATTTCATCGGGTAAGCCTAGAGGTGGGATCCGGGAAGACTGAATCATTTTAATAAGGGGGTTTTTGCTGGAAGAGTATCTATAATTGACCGTAACAAGGTGGTATCAGGGAGAATTAACCAGAAAGAACTTCATTGGATAAGTTCTGGTTTTATTTATATGAGATAGTAAGAATGGTATTTGGGGCATGGTCACAGTAACTAGGAGAATAAAAACCTTACTTCTAACCCAAGAACTTGTTCCCCATAAGATGGCTACAGAAGTACAGAAGAGAACCAAGTTTCAGTCAAATACAAGCACTAAAAGGAACTTGATTACCATGGAATGAGAATTATAAATACTATAGAAGAAGTCTGGGAAAGATGTTCCCAGCAGATTTCCTAATAAATGTTTCACTGGGCTCCAAGTTGAGTCCATACATTGCACAGAAGTCCTGCCTAAGTAAGAGGTCTGTGTAAATTCTTCAGATTATCATCATATGAAAGAGTTTGGTTTCCATAAGGAGTTATCCTATTTGAGGCATTTTGCCTCACCCCTTATTATTATTTGTGTGTGTGATTTGATTCACATACCATAGTACTCACTTTTAAAGTGTAAATTATAGTGCTTTTTAGTGTATTCACAAAGGTGTACACCCATCACCAATGTCTAATTACTGAGTATTTTCATTACCCCCAAAATAAATCTCATACCATTAACAAGTCATTCCCCATTCCCCCTCTCCTCCAGCTCCTGGCAACCACTAATCTACTGTTTGTCCCTATAGATTTGTCTCTTCTAGGTATTTCATATAACTGGAATCATCTAATATTTGTTCTTTTGTGTCTGGCTTATTCTACTTATTATAAGGCTCATTTACGTTTTTAAGGTAATTATCAATATGTATGTTCCTATGACCATTTTCTTAATTGTTTTGGGTTTGTTTTTGTAGATCTTTTTCTTCTCTTGTGTTTCCCACTTAGAGAAGTTCCTTTAGCATTTGTTGTAGAGCTGGTTTGGTGGTGCTGAATTCTCTTAGCTTTTGCTTGTCTGTAAAGCTTTTGATTTCTCCATCGAATCTGAATGAGATCCTTGCCAGATAGAGTAATCTTGGTCATAGGTTCTTCCCTTTCTTCACTTTAAATATGTCATGGCACTCCCTTCTGGCTTGTAGAGTTTCTGCTGAGAAATCAGCTGTTAATCTTATGGGAGTTCCCTTGTATGTTGTCATTTTTCCCTTGCTGCTTTCAGTAGTTTTTCTTTGTCCTTAATTTTTGCCAGTTTGATTACTGTGTGTCTCGGCATGTTTCTCCTTGGGTTTATCCTGTTTGGGACTCTGCGTTTCCTGGACTTGGATGGCTATTTCCTTTCCCACATTAGGGAAGTTTTCGACTATAATCTCTTCAAATATTTTCTTGGGTCCTTTCTCTCTCTCTTCTCCTTCTGGGACCCCTATAATGCTAATGTTGTTGCATTTAATGTTTTTCCAGAGGTCTCTTAGACTGTCTTCATTTCTTTTCATTCTTTTTTCTTTATTCTGTTCCACAGCGGTGAATTCCACCATTCTGTCTTCCAGGTCACTTATCCGTTCTTCTGACTCAGTTATTCTGCTATTGATTCCTTCTAGTGTATTTTTCATTTCAGTTATTGTATTGTTCATCTCTGTTTGTTTGTTCTTTAATTCTTGTAGGTCTTTGTTAAACATCTCTTGCATCTTCTCGATCTTTGCCTCCATTCTTTTTCCAAGGTCCTGGATCATCTTCACTATCATTATTCTGAATTCTTTTTCTGGAAGGTTGTCTATCTCCACATCATTTAGTTGTTCTTCTGGGGTTTTATCTTGTTCCTTCACCTGGTACATAGCCCTCTGCCTTTTCATCTTGTCTAGCTTTCTGTGAATGTGGTTTTTGTTTCACAGGCTGCAGGATTGTAGTTCTTCTTGCTTCTGTCTGCCCTCTGGTGGATGAGGCTATCTAAGAGGCTTGTGCAAGTTTCCTGATGTGAGGGACTGGTGGTGGGTAAAGCTGGGTGTTGCTCTGGTAGGCAGAGCTCAGTAAAACTTTAATCCGCTTGTCTGCTGTTGGGTGGGGCTGGGTTCCCTCCCTGTTGGTTGTTTCGCCTAAGGCAACCCAATACTGGAGCCTACCTGGGCTCTTTGGTGGGGCTAATGGCGGACTCTGGGAGGGCTTATGCCAAGGAGTACTTCCCAGAACTTCTGCTGCCAGTGTCCTTGTCCTCACGGTGAGACACAGCCACCCCCCACCTCTGCAAGAGACCCTCCAACACTAGCAGGTATGTCTAGTTCAGTCTCCTATGGGGACTCTGCTCCTTCCCCTGAGTCCCGATGTGCACACTACTTTGTGTCTGCCCTCCATGAGTGGAGTCTAAGTTTCCCCCAGTCCTATCAAAGTCCTGCAGTCAAATCCCGCTAGCCTTCAAAGTCTGATTCTCTAGGAATTCCTCCTCGCATTGCCGGACCCCCAGGTTGGGAAGCTTGACGTAGGGCTCAGAACCTTCACTCCAGTGGGTGGACTTCTGTGGTATAAGTATTCTCCAGTCTGTGAGTCACCCACCCAGCAGTTATGGGATTTGATTTTATTGTGATTGTGCCCCTCCTACTGTCTCATTGTGGCTTTTCCTTTGTCTTTGGATGTGGGGTATCTTTTTGTTGAGTTCCAGTGTCTTCCTATCAATGGTTGTTCAGCAGTTAGTTCTACTCCTCTACTTTAAAGAGAAGCAATTCTTATATGTTGAAAATAAATCTGTATTTTTATTCTTTATAGATATCAAGTTTTCAATTTAGTCCTTACCTTGGTATTTAGGTTAACTGTCTTTTCTGAGAAAATCTTTACTCAATCTTAAGACTCAGAAAGAAAAACCTTTATTTCTGTGCATCACAGCTAAAATCTACTGTTCAGTCTTACTCCTTTCAAATAAGGAATATAATGAGAATACCAGTACCAGATCTACTCCCATATACTGCATAGGTTTAGTCAATATGCCTGTGGCGATGTTATCCTTATCTGTGTCAATTTCCTTGTATTACCATGGTTTCCAGGGGCTTCTAGGAGACCAAAAATGTTTCTCCTGTCTGCACATTATTTTCAATAAGAAATCTGTGTTTTATTTAAAGCATTTCTTCATTCTCTAACCCTTCAATGCTTAAATAATTCAAGCTTGTAGTATTTGTTTGATGAAAACTAGTTACTTTGGTTTCTTTAAACAGATAAAATTCTAAAATATTTTAAATTTTAATGCAGCAGGAAACCAATCTTAAGCCTAAATTTAGTTCACACCAATATTTTAAAATATCTGGAGTTTGGAGGAGATACTTAAAGATATGCATTTATTTGAGGTATACTACTATACTTGGATTGCAAAAAATAAGCCCACAAACTAAACAACAACAGCCAAAAACCCTTACCTATCATAACTGAATACTTATATATAGGGAGACATACACCATAGCCAAAAATTACTAAACAGATTTAAACATTTTTATTAATCAGAGTTCTCCAGAGAAACAGAACCATATATATATATATATATATATATATATATGAAGAGATTTATCTTAGAGAATTGACTCATGTAGTTATGGAGTCTGAGAAGTCCCACATTCTGCACTCTGTGAGCTAGAAACCTAGGGAAGCTGATAGTGTAGATTCCAGTCTAGATCTGAAAACCTGAGAACTAGGAGCTCAGAGGGCGAGAGAAGATCCATGTTCCAGCTCAAGCAATCAGTCAGGGTGAAAAAAGGGGTTAATTCCTCTTCCTCTGTCTTTTGTTCTCTACAAGAACACACTGGATTAGATGATATCCACTCACATTGTGGAGGACAATCTACTTTATGGGAGTCCACCAGTTCAAAAGCTAATCTCGTTCGGAAACACCTTTACAGACACATCCAGAAATAATGTTTAATCTGGACACCAGGTGGCCAGCCAGGTTGACCTAAAATTAACCATTCCAATATTGCTGTATAAAAAATTATGTATATGTAGTTCTATAAAATAGGTATTTTGTTACATCTGATGCATTTATTAAGGTATCCATTCTACATTTGTAAAAATGATAAAATTAAAAATTCAGTTTTACGAAGCAGTAAACAAAGATAGAAAAGTAGAAAAATAAAAAATACTGACTAAGGAACAAGATCTTGGGTATTGAATTTACATTGTTCATGACAACTCACTTTCCTTTAAAGACAAGTAGGTCTAGGTCACTCTTAAAAAAACTTCTTAGTTCTCTCTCTCTGTCATTCTCTATGATTGAAACATACTAATTTCTGTCCAATAATAAAGTATTTTATTATACACTTAAAAACTTTAAGAAAAATCTTTCATTTCATTTTTTTGGTATTTGTTAAAATCTGTTTTCTTTTTTCCTCCTCACATTTATAGAAAAGAAAGTTCCCTTTTATAATAACCATTTAAGTCATATTTAATTCTTAAAAGTGTCTATTAAATTAACATCATTTAAAAATAAAGTGAAAGCTGAAAGATAAATTACTACTTCTTGCAAAGTTCAACAGATATAAAATATCAGGTATAAAGCTATGATATGGGCATTTTTGTTTTAAATTCAATTAAAAACCTGAAAAGGCTTTCTTTGGACATTTTCATTGTTACTGTATTTATCCAACTAGAACAATAAACGTGATTGTCATTTTAAAAACTCCTATTATTGAAATGTTTTTCTTATTCTCTTATACTTATCATTGGGCTTAATTTTTAAAGTCAGGCTTAATTTGTATTCTATGTTAGCATCATAGCAAAATGTACAGAGATACAATATGTCCTTGATTTTTATAAAAGCAAGGATTAGTGCCTATTATATTGTTGTGCTTTGCCTCATTCTTTCATACAACAGCTTCAGTCCATTTAATGGTAGTTTTTGAATCCAAATAAGATCCTTTAATTTGATTTAGCACTTTAGCATCTAAAGTCACTTTGCTTAATGGATCTGGTTTTGACTTTTTAGTCATTTTATTCATAAATGTACCACAATGTTCATCATCATATAAGGCTTATGATGAATCCAACCACAGATCACTGAAAATAAGGCACAGAGTCAGATAGCAGGACACCTTATTAGCACTTTTTCCATACCAATAATCATGTTATTATTTGAATTTAGCAAATTGCTGTCATACCATCCACTTCTAGCCCTTTTTTAAATGACCCTGTCAGATTATTTTGCTGCTGGGTTGAAGCCAACCATGATAATGCAGCTAAATGTGAAATTTGGAGGTACACAGCTCTTGCTCCAGACCATTGGAAAGGAAACAGCATTTCCCCACCACAGTGCAACAGAGTACATCTATATTTCTTAATTTCAATTTTTATTTGAAGATAGGTATCTCTTAGCTGCTCATCTCCTTTAGGTAGCAGTCAAGCCTAAATCATACTGGAAGGTATAGCATCATTTTTTTAAGTTTATAAAGTCATTTTAAAAATTTTCACTCATATCTCTGACTCCAAGTGAATGTATATTTATGTATAAAATTTAATTGTGCTCAAAAACTTAAAAAGAGATGTTACTGTGCATATATGTGTGTATACGTGTGTGTGTGTGTATATATATGTATATATATATATATATATAGTATGTAAAGGGATATAATCTACGCTAAAGATGAAATTACTTTCCCTGTATATTTGAAGATTATTAAAACGTGAGAGAATTGAGATGCTGATTTTTAAAATTAATTAATTTATTTATTTTTGGCTGCGTTGGATCTTTGTTGCTGCACGCGGGCTTTCTCTAGTTGCGGTGAGAGGGCTTCTCATTGCAGTGGCTTCTCTCGTTGAGGAGCACGGGCTCTAGGCGCGCAGGCTTCAGTAGTTGTGGCATGAGGGCTCAATAGTTGTGGCTTGTGGGCTCTAGAGCGCAGGCTCAGTAATTGTGGCACATGGGCTTAGTTGCTCCGCAGCATGCAGGATCTTCCCAGAGTAGGGCTTGAACCCGTGTCCCCTGCATTGGCAGACAGATTCTTAACCACTGCGCCACCAGGGAAGTCCCAAGATGCTAATTCTTATATTCCAAAATAAACTTTGGATTCTCTTGAGTTCTCAGTAGTATAGATGGCAAATTTATATAGAGAAATACAATTATTTTACATAAAAATCAGATCAATTATCTATTTACTAAGTTTCTCTAAGTCAATACAGATTATCTACAAAATGGATCAATCGCTAAACTTCTAAAATTTTCACTCTTAGGGGAAGTTTTTAATTTTTAAAATCTATTGATATGGAGCACACATAAATACTTAGCACCTAGAGCATTTGTGTAATCTATAAAATACAGTTTAAATATTTACCAATTATTTAATATGTGCTTGGCATTGCTTTTAGAGTTTTAACTACATTATTTCTATTATTGTGTATAGAAATCATATGAAGTAAATATTGTCATTTTAAAAATAGTAATAATAGCTGGGTTTGAGCCCTTGCTTTATGTCAGGAATATCAAACATTATCTTTTAAAATCATCACCTATGATTATTAAAATAGGGATCAGACTAAAATAGGTAGATGTTAACTTAGTTTTGATAAATTCAGATTCAACCTTAAACTCACTCCTCAGATCCTGTTCAAAATGCTTCCTCTTGGTAGATGCTTTAGAGAATTTATGACTGGTTCATATTAAAACTGAAAAAAAAATCAGACACTTCTTCTAATTGATAAGGAACATAGAGGAAATTTTTTGAATGTTTTTATTCCCTGAGCACATTGTTTGAATATTTGACAGATTATAGACTACATTTTATTATTTTGTCTCATAAAATTTACATTTTCTTATCTTCTCTCAAAAAATTTACAATGACAAAATTACACTTGACTCTGCCAATATAAACATTTTTTCCCTCAGAATGAAGCAACTGAGGAATTATTTTCTTAGATGGAATAGTGGTATTCAGCTATTTTAAGTTTTAAGAAACAGAGACACGTTCAGTCATCTAACTTACAGTGCCCTCTCTCCAAAATTACTTAGAGAAGTAAGATAGATAGAAATAAACACCCGGCCATGTCTCTTCCAAGGAGAAGCTTGTTCAGGTCACAGAAGTAATTCTAAAAGTCCATCAGCAATTCTAGGGGATCAACTGGTCCTTGAGTAATTGGTCTTTCAGAAACAGTAAAATGATATTCCTGAATAATATTTTAGCTTCTGTCTCTATATCTATAGCTCCCAACTAACTGATTTTTTCTTTTCATGTCTTTAAGAGTAAAAAGTCCCTGAAAGAGAATCTGATTGGTTTCCTGAATTATAGCTGCTTGTCTAAAACAGTGATGGCTCACACAGCATCTTCTAGATATATTTAGTTAGACATCCATTTTTCTTCAACTAAGTGAAGGCACAGTGGGAGGGTCTTAAGTTGACTTAATGCCTAGTCAGTAAGTAATCTGGCCATGGCAATAATAAAGCAGTTTCCTTGATAGGAATGGAGTTGCTTGTAGATACTTCACTTCATTCCAGCTCTGATTTTTGCTGCTTTGATAGGTAAGAAATGTTTGATTTGGAGAAACAGTCACTCTTATTCATTGCTGGTAGGAATAAAAAAATGTACTTTTGGAAAGGAATTTGGCAATAGTAATGTGCAAAAATTATATATGATATGCAACTTTTGTGTAAGAAAGAGGAAGAAGTAAGGAAATATATAGTATTTGTGTCTTTTGAACATTTTTGGAAAGGAAGGGAGAGAGAGGAATGGTGGGGGGGGGAGGAAAGGAAAAAAGGGAGGCAGGGAGGAAGGAAAAGGGAAAGAAAAGGGAAGAAAGAAAAAGGGAAGGAAGGAAAGCCAGAGAGAGAAGGAGAGAGAGAAGGAAATGAGGGAAGGATAAACCAAAAACTAATACTAATAATATTGTTAATCTACAGGGAGTAGGTAGAAATGATCCCGGCTCTCCAGAAGTGGCAGTTGGGGTTTTTTGGTCTTTTTGTATCTTTTGTCTAGAATTTTCCCCAACTGCACATGCGCAGTTATTTTTAGTCCCATACAGTTTCTTTGTATTTTGTTGCTTGAGGAAACGTGTGTCCAGGGGCAAGCATTGCAGCAAAGGGTCTCAGGTAGCAGCCTGTCTCATCCTCACATGGTCTTTTCTATGTGTGTGTACATCCCTGGTGTCTCTCTGTGTGTCCAAATCTCTGCTTTTTTTTTTTTTTTTTTTTGCGGTACGCAGGCCTCTCACTGTTGTGGCCTCTCCCGTTGTGGAGCACAAGCTCCGGACGCACTGGCTCAGTGGCCATGGCTCACCGGTCCAGCCGCTCCGCGGCATGTGGGATCCTCCCGGACCGGGTCACAAACTCGTGTCCCCTGCATTGGCAGGCGGACTCTCAACCACTGCGCCACCAGGGAAGCCCAAAATCTCTGCTTCTTGTAAGGACACTAGTCAGGTTAATTAGGGCCCACTCTAACAGTGTCATTTTAACTAATCACTTCTTTAAAGACCCTGCTTCCAAATAATTGAGGCAATGGGAATCAGAACTTTAACGTATGAAGGGTGATACCATTTGGAGGGGACACAATTCAACCCATAATAGGACCCACATGCAATATAAACAATAACAAATGAATCACATAGTCACAGTGACCGGGGTGGGGTAGAAAAGCACTACCAATCTGGGAAAAAGTAACATGGGAAAAGCAGTATTTTGGTTATATACTCTAAGGTTAAAGACAGTAGAAAATACTGTACACAAATATTGAACTCTAGTTTGTAGTTTGTGTTCCATAGAAGTATGTGTTAGAAATTCCAAAATTATTTTATAAATCTTCAAGGATTATAAATTTTCCAAAAGTAAGTAGATATATTGAGGTAATGAGAGCCAAGTCTCTCACTTTCAGAGAAGGGAGTTACAAACAGAGAAGGTTAGAATAAATTCTGCAGAGTTGGATTGTAATATGAAGTATCAGTTTAACTTGTGGAGAGAGAGAGAGTGATATAGAAATAGAAATAAATGTGTTTGTATAAATGCATATTTAAAAAAATTCTAACTAGCATAAGCTACCCATATGTCTTGAAGGTAAAAAGAATTCCACGTTTTTGGAAGTGGAGGAAATGTATTAACCATCAAAGAAAAAGTAGGAGCCAAAACTGATCTAGAAATTGGTTAGTTAGCCTCTAAGTGGAATGAAGACTGTAGGGTTATAATGAGTATGGACCTAGAAATTTACCTTGAAACAGATCTTTGAAGCCATAAGTATCAATCCATTAGGTTTGAAATCTCTGTGGTAGATATCCAGAAAAAATAATACTTTTTAAATAAAAAATAATAAATGAAAAGTTGTCTTATATCTGAAAATGGATTTTTATTGTGATGATTAACATCAATGATCCAGTATAATTTTCAAAAGCAAGAAAAATATAGTGATTACAAAGTGATGTCTGGTAACTGATATCAATTTAGAGAGAATATAAATCTCAGTTTGAAAGTGTAAGTATGCCAGTGACGAAACTTCAGTTCGTAAGCCTTTCAAAGTCCCTCATTTGACAAAATTAAATACATTTGAAAACTTAATTCAACAAAATTTTAAATCTCACTCCTGTTTTTCTTTAGGTGACATCTATGTTCTAAGGAGGTTATGCAGTGCCAAGTTTTCTAAGATGCGGGGTAGGGCTGGGCATCTTGTCTTCAGTTCTTGGTGCACCAAAGTTAATTCACTATTTTTCCTTATGCATGTAACACTTCAGAAAGACCCAAATAAGTTCCCACCCGTACTCCATTTATTAAAAGCACAAAGCCCAAAATACAGATTGGAACACATAGTGTTAGAACCCTCTGGACCAAAATCAGGCCACTGATCACAGAAAATCCATTTCAGCAACAATCAAATAGGCCACAGCTCTACAAACTCTCAGAATTTTCTATCCCTTTCCTAATTTCCTGTTAAATATTGTACTTGTTTGAATTACTAACCATTTTTGAGGGACTGGATTGATGTGGTCGTTTACCCATGAAGAGGATAGAATAGGTGGTGTGGCAAGATTAGTAGCTGAATCCGGGAGACGTCACTTTGATAAAAAAAAAATACCCAAACTTCAGGGAAGGGGGTTAGGATAAGTAGATCTTTGAAGGACTAAAATAAATACTGAACTATAAGTAGAGCAAGTGGTTCTCTTCTGGGAGAATGAGAAGGAGAATCATCTGGATGGAAAGAAAACGAAGTGTTTCAAAGAAGTATTTGGAGGTAACTTTACAGCCTGATAGGAATGTATTGGATTGATACCTTTCATCATTTTTATCCCAGTTAACACTTCCATGGTGATACCATATCCTCTGCATGTGTTTTTCCTTCTTATCATAACCCTTTTATATAAAGGCTGATGTGTTTATATTATTGTTATGGAAATTCAGATTAGAGACATTTTTCATTTCACTTTGTTAACATGCATGAATTTGAAAATAGCTGTTGTTTAACTGATGATGATAATGTGAACTGATATTAATCAGTAGAGGTTATGGCACTTGTGTCTGGGTGCTAAGCAGACTGACACTTGTGAGTTATCTGGCGTGAAACAATTGTTTTCTCAGAGGATCTTACCATTGCTGAACATGTACGAGCTCTGCCCAAGGTAAACATACCATAGTGCTATTTATTTATTCCAGCTGATGTTCTGGCTGTTAACATAATAAGAAAAAACATAACTACATACAATCATTTACAGCTTTGTTACAGATTTTTTTTCACTTTTTGGAAAAAAATTTTAATCATTTTTAGTTTCCTTAAATACTTACTAATAGAGATTTCATTTCTCCACATGAGCTGCAAAACCCAGCATGCGTTCGCCTCTCACTGAAGAATACCTAACAAACTCCAGTATCTGCAAAAGTGATTTGCCAAGTTGCCTCCTATTTTTCTCCAGTCGGTACTTTCCTTAGCTTTTGCATCATTCTGGTTTGTAGAAATGTATCTGATACCTAAACTTTATGATACATGCACCAAAAAGGCTTTGTTTCTCTAATTCATTCTTTTCTTTTTAATTTAATTTTTATTTTATATTGGGGTATAGTTGCTTTACAATGTTGTGTTAGTTTCAGGTGTACAGCAAACTGGTTAATTATACATATACCCATTCTTTTTTGGATTCTTTTCCCATATAGGTTATTATAGAATATTGAGTAGTGTTTCCTGTGCTATACAATAGGTCTTTGTTGATTATCTATTTTATATATATTCAATAGTAGTGTGTATATGTTAATACAAACCTCCTAATTTATCCCTGCCTCCCACATTTCCCCGTTGGTAACCATAAGTTTGTTTTTGAAGTCTGTTTCTGTTTTTTTTTTTTTTCTTCTTTTTATCTTTTTTTTTTTTTTAACATCTTTATTGGAGTATAATTGCTTTACAATGGTATGTTAGTTTCAGCTTCACAACAAAATGAATCAGTTATATATATACATATATTCCCATATCTCTTCCCGCTTGCGTCTCCCTCCCTCCCACCCTCGCTATCCCACCCCTCCAGGCGGTCACAAAGCACCGAGCTGATCTCCCTGTGCTATGCGGCTGCTTCCCACTAGCTATCTACCTTACGTTTGGTAGTGTATATATGTCCATGCCTCTTTATCGCTTTGTCACCGTTTACCCTTCCCCCTCCCCATAGCCTCAAGTCCATTCTCTAGTAAGTCTGTGTCTTTATTCCTGTTTCACCCCTAGGTTTTTCATGACATTTTTTTTTTTAAATTCCATATATATGTGTTAGCATACGGTATTTGTCTCTCTCTTTCTGACTTACTTCACTCTGTATGACAGACTCTAGGTCTATCCACCTCATTACAAATAGCTCAATTTCGTCTCTTTTTATGGCAGAGTAATATTCCATTGTATATATGTGCCACATCTTCTTTATCCATTCATCCGATGATGGACACTTAGGTTGTTTCCATCTCTGGGCTATTGTAAATAGAGCTGCAATGAACATTTTGGTACATGACTCTTTTTGAATTACGGTTTTCTCAGGGTATATGCCCAGTAGTGGGATTGCTGGGTCATATGGTAGTTCTATTTGTAGCTTTTTAAGGAACCTCCATACTGTTCTCCACAGTGGCTGTATCAATTTACATTCCCACCAACAGTGTAAGAGGGTTCCCTTTTCTCCACACCCTCTCCAGCATTTATTGTTTCTAGATTTTTTGATGATGGCCATTCTGACTGGTGTGAGATGATATCTCATTGTAGTTTTGATTTGCATTTCTCTCATGATTAGTGATGTTGAGCATTCTTTCATGTGTTTGTTGGCACTCTGTATATCTTCTTTGGAGAAATGTCTATTTAGGTCTTCTGCCCATTTTTGGATTGGGTTGTTTGTTTTTTTGTTATTAAGCTGCATGAGCTGCTTATAAATTTTGGAGATCAATCCTTTGTCAGTTGCTTCATTTGCAAATATTTTCTCCCATTCTGAGGGTTGTCTTTTGGTCTTCTTTATGGTTTCCTTTGCTGCGCAAAAGCTTTTAAGTTTCATTAGGTCCCATTTGTTTACTCTTGTTTTTATTTCCATTTCTCTAGGAGGTGGGTCAAAAAGGACCTTGCTGTGATTTATGTCATAGAGTGTTCTGCCTATGTTTTCCTCTAAGAGTTTGATAGTTTCTGGCCTTACATTTAGGTCTTTAATCCATTTTGAGCTTATTTTTGTGTACGGTGTTAGGGAGTGATCTAATTTCATACTTTTACATGTAGCTGTCCAGTTTTCCCAGCACCACTTATTGAATAGGCTGTCCTTTCTCCACTGTACATTTCTGCCTCCTTTGTCAAAGATAAGGTGACCATATGCGCGTGGGTTTATCTCTGGGCTTTCTATCCTGTTCCATTGATCTATCTTTCTGTTTTTGTGCCAGTACCATACCGTCTTGATAACTGTAGCTTTGTAGTATAGTCTGAAGTCTGGGAGCCTGATTCCTCCAGTTCCTTCTTTCATTCTCAAGATTGCTTTGGCTATTCGGGGTCTTTTGTGTTTCCATACAAATTGCAAAATTTTTTGTTCTAGTTCTGTGAAAAATGCCAGTGGTAGTTTGATAGGGATTGCATTGAATCTATAGATTGCTTTCGGTAGTAGAGTCATTTTCACAATGTTGATTCTTCCGATCCAAGAACATGGTATATCTCTCCATCTATTTGTATCATCTTTAATTTCTTTCATCAGTGTCTTATAATTTTCTGCATACAGATCTTTTGTCTCCTTAGGTAGCTTTATTCCTAGATATTTTATTCTTTTTGTTGCAATGGTAAATGGGAGTGTTTTCTTGATTTCACTTTCTGATTTTTCATCATTAGTATATAGGAATGCCAGAGATTTCTGTGCATTAATTTTGTATCCTGCCACTTTACCAAATTCATTGATTAGCTCTAGTAGTTTTCTGGTAGCATCTTTAGGGTTCTCTATGTATAGGATCATGTCATCTGCAAACAGTGACAGCTTTACTTCTTCTTTTCCGATTTGGATTCCTTTTATTTCCTTTTCTTCTCTGATTGCTGTGGCTAAAACTTCCAAAACTATGTTGAATAAGAGTGGTGAGAGTGGGCAACCTTGTCTTGTTCCTGATCTTAGTGGAAATGCTTTCAGTTTTTCACCATTGAGGATGATGTTTGCTGTGGGCTTGTCATATATGGCCTTTATTATGTTGAGGAAAGTTCCCTCTATGCCTACTTTCTGCAGGGTTTTTATCATAAATGGGTGTTGAATTTTGTCAAAAGCTTTCTCTGCATCTATTGAGATGATCATATGGTTTTTCTCCTTCAGTTTGTTAATATGGTTTATCACATTGATAGATTTGCGTATATTGAAGAATCCTTGCATTCCTGGAATAAACCCCACTTGATCATGGTGTATGATCTTTTTAATGTGCTGTTGGATTCTGTTTGCTAGTATTTTGTTGAGGATTTTTGCATCTATGTTCATCAGTGATATTGGCCTGTAGTTTTCTTTCTTTGTGACATCCTTGTCTGGTTTTGGTATCAAGGTGATGGTGGCCTCGTAGAAGGAGTTTGGGAGTGTTCCTCCCTCTGCTATATTTTGGAAGAGTTTGAGAAGGATAGGTGTTAGCTCTTCTCTAAATGTTTGATAGAATTCGCCTGTGAAGCCATCTGGTCCTGGGCTTTTCTTTGTTGGAAGATTTTTAATCACAGTTTCAATTTCAGTGCTTGTGATTGGTCTGTTCATATTTTCTATTTCTTCCTGATTCAGTCTTGGCAGGTTTTGCCTTTCTAAGAATTTGTCC
Organism: Leucopleurus acutus; assembly: GCF_964270905.1. Taxonomy (NCBI): domain Eukaryota; kingdom Metazoa; phylum Chordata; class Mammalia; order Artiodactyla; family Delphinidae; genus Leucopleurus; species Leucopleurus acutus. The sequence goes on from NC_139142.1 coordinate 56,516,525, forward strand.
ATTTCTTCCAGATTGTCCATTTTATTGGCATAGAGTTGCTTGTAGTAATCTCTCATGATCTCTTTTATTTCTGCAGTGTCAGTTGTTACCTCTCCTTTTTCATTTCTAATTCTATTGATTTGGGTCTTCTCCCTTTTTTTCTTGATGAGTCTGGCTAGTGGTTTATCTATTTTGTTTATCTTCTCAAAGAACCAGCTTTTAGTTTTATTGATCTTTGCTATTGTTTCCTTCATTTCTTTTTCATTTATTTCTGATCTGATTTTTATGATTTCTTTCCTTCTGCTAGCTTTGGGGTTTTTTTGTTCTTCTTTCTCTAATTGCTTGAGGTGCAAGGTTAGGTTGTTTATTCGAGATGCTTCCTGCTTCTTAAGGTGGGCTTGTATTGCTATAAACTTCCCCCTTAGAACTGCTTTTGCTGCATCCCACAGGTTTTGGGTCGTTGTGTCTCCATTGTCATTTGTTTCTAGGTATTTTTTGATTTCCTCTTTGATTTCTTCAGTGATATCTTCATTATTAAGTAGTGTATTGTTTAGCCTCCATGTGTTTGTATTTTTTACAGATCTTTTCCTGTAATTGATAGCTAGTCTCATGGCATTGTGGTCAGAAAAGATACTTGATACAATTTCAATTTTCTTAAATTTACCAAGGCTTGATTTGTGACCCAAGATATGATCTATCCTGGAGAATGTTCCATGAACACTTGAGAAAAATGTGTATTCTGTTGTTTTTGGATGGAATGCCCTATAAATATCAATTAACTCCATCTCGTTTAATGTATCATTTAAAGCTTGTGTTTCCTTATTTATTTTCATTTTGGATGATCTGTCCATTGGTGAAAGTGGGGTGTTAAAGTCCCCTACTATGAATGTGTTACTGTCGATTTCCCCTTTTATGGTTGTCAGTATTTGCCTTATGTATTGAGGTGCACCTATGTTGGGTGCATAAATATTTACAATTGTTATATCTTCCTCTTGGATTGATCCCTTGATCATTATGTAGTGTCCTTCTTTGTCTCTTCTAATAGTCTTTGTTTTAAAGTCTATTTTGTCTGATATGAGAATTGCTACTCCAGCTTTCTTTTGGTTTCCACTTGCATGAAATACCTTTTTCCATCCCCTTACTTTCAGTCTGTATGTGTCTCTAGGTCTGAAGTGGGTCTCTTGTAGACAGCAAATATATGGGTCTTGTTTTTGTATCCATTCAGCCAATCTGTGTCTTTTGGTGGGAGCATTTAGTCCATTTACATTTAAGGTAATTATCGATATGTGTGTTCCTATTCCCATTTTCTTCATTGTTTTGGGTTTGTTATTGTAGGTCCTTTCCTTCTTTTGTGTTTCTTGCCTAGAGAACTTCCTTTAGCAGTTGTTGTAGAGGTGGTTTGGTGGTGCTGAACTCTCTCAGCTTTTGCTTGTCTGTAAAGGTTTTAATTTCTCCATCAAATCTGAATGAGATCCTTGCTGGGTAGAGTAATCTTGGTTGCAGGTTTTTCTCCTTCAACACTTTCAATATGTCCTGCCACTCCCTTCTGGCTTGCAGAGTTTCTGCTGAAAGATCAGCTGTTAACCTTATGGGGATTCCCTTGTGTGTTATTTGTTGTTTTTCCCTTGCTGCTTTTAATATGTTTTCTTTGTATTTAATTTTTGACAGTTTGATTAATATGTGTCTTGGCGTATTTCTCCTTGGATTTATCCTGTATGGGACTCTCTGTGCTTCCTGGACTTGATTAACTATTTCCTTTCCCATATTAGGGAAGTTTTCAACTATAATCTCTTCAAATATTTTCTCAGTCCCTTTCTTTTTCTCTTCTTCTTCTGGAACCCCTATAATTCGAATGTTGGTGCGTTTAATGTTGTCCCAGAGGTCTCTGAGACTGTCCTCAGTTCTTTTCATTCTTTTTTCTTTATTCTGCTCTGCAGTAGTTATTTCCACTATTTTATCTTCCAGGTCACTTATCCGTTCTTCTGCCTCAGTTATTCTGCTATTGATCCCATCTAGAGTACTTTTAATTTCATTTATTGTGTTGTTCATCGTTGCTTGTTTCATCTTTAGTTCTTCTAGGTCCTTGTTAACTGATTCTTGCAATTTGTCCATTCTATTGTCCATTCTATCTCCAAGATTTCGGATCAACCTTACTATCATTATTCTGAATTCTTTTTCAGGTAGACTGCCTATTTCCTCTTCATTTGTTAGGTCTGGTGGGTTTTTATCTTGCTCCTTCATCTGCTGTGTGTTTTTCTGTCTTTTCATTTTGCTTATCTTACTGTGTTTGGGGTCTCCTTTTTTTTTTTTTTGCAGGCTGAAGGTTCGTAGTTCCTGTTGTTTTTTGAGTCTGTCCCCAGTGGCTAAGGTTGGTTCAGTGGGTTGTGTAGGCTTCCTGGTGGAGGGTACTAGTGCCTGTGTTCTGGTGTATGAGGCTGGATCTTGTCTTTCTGGTGGGCAGGTCCACGTCTGGTGGTGTGTTTTGGGGTGTCTGTAGACTTATTATGATTTTGGGCAGCCTCTCTGCTAATGGGTGGGGTTGTGTTCCTGTCTTGCTAGTTGTTTGGCATAGGATGTCCAGCACTGTAGCTTGCTGGTCGTTGAGTGAAGCTGGGTGCTGGCGTTGAGATGGAGATCTCTCGGAGATTTTTGCTGTTTGATATTATGTGCAGCTGGGAGGCCTCTTGTGGACCAGTGTCCTGAAGTTGGCTCTCCCACCTCAGAGGCACAGCACTGAGTCCTGGCTGCAGCACCAAGAGCCTTTCATCCACAGGGCTCCTTAATTTGGGATGATTCGTTGTCTATTCAGGTATTCCACAGATGCAGGGTATATCAAGTTGATTGTGGAGCTTTAATCCGCTGCTTCTGAGGCTGCTGGAAGAGATTTCCCTTTCTCTTCTTTGTTCTCACAGCTCCCAGGGGCTCAGCTTTGGATTTGGCCCCGCCTGTGCGTGTAGGTCGCCGGAGGGCGTCTGTTCTTTGCTCAGACAGGACGGGGTTAAAGGAGCCGCTGATTCGGAGGCTCTGGCTCACCCAGGCCGGGGGGTAGGGAGGGTCACAGAGTGCAGGGCGGGCCTGCAGCGGCAGAGGCCGGCGTGACGCTGCAGCCTGAGGCGCGCCGTGCGGTCTCCCGGGGGAGCCGTCCCTGGATCCCGGGACCCCGGCAGCGGCGGGCTGCACAGGCTCCCCGGAAGGGCGTGTGGCTAGTGACCTGCGCTCGCACACAGGCCTCCTGGCGGCGGCAGCAGCGGCCTTAGCGTCCCATGTCCGTCTCTGGGCTCCGCACTCTTAGCCGCGGCTCGCGCCCGTCTCCGGAGCTCTCCCAAGCAGCGTTCCCAATCCCCCCTCCTCGTGCACCAGGAAACAAAGAGGGACGTAAAAGTCTCTTGCCTCTTCGGCAGGTCCAGACCCCTCCCCAGACTCTCTCCCGGCCAGCCGCGGCGCACCAACGCCCTGCAGGCTGTGTTCACGCCGCCAACCTCAGTCCTCTCCCGGCGCTCCGACAAAAGCCGGAGCCTCAGCTCCCAGTCCCGCCCGCCCCGGCGGGCGAGCAGACAAGCCTCTCAGCTGGTGAGTGCCGGTCGGCCCGATCCTCTGCGCTGGAATCTCTCCGCTTTGCCCTCCGCACCCCTGTTGCTGTGCTCTCCTCCGCGGCTCCCAAGCTCCCCCACTCCGCCTCCCGAAGTCTCCACCCGCGAAGGGGCTCCTAGTGTGTGGACACTTTTCCTCCTTCACAGCTCTCTCCCGCTGGTGCAGGACCCGTCCCTATTCTTTTGTCTGTTTAGTTTTTTCTTTTGCCCTAACCAGGTACGTGGGGGGTTCCTTGCCTTTTGGGAGGTCTGAGGTCTTCTGCCAGCGTTCAGTAGGTGCTCCGTAGGAGTTGTTCCACGCGTAGATGTATTTCTGGTGTATCTGTGGAGAGGAAGGTGATCTCCGCGTCTTACTCTTCCGCCATCTTCCCGGAACTCTGTTTCTGTTTTGTAAATAAGTTCATTTGTATCATCTTTTTAGATTCCACATATAAGTGATATCATATGATATTTGTCCTTCTCTGACTGACTGACTTCACTTAGTATGATAATCTCTAGGCCATCCATGTTGCTGCAAATGGCATTATTTTGTTCTTTTTTATGGCTGAGTAAAATCCCCTTGTATATATGTACCGAATTTTCTTTATCCATTCCTCTGTTGGTGGACATTTAGGTTGCTTTCATGTCTTGGCTAATGTAAATAGTGCTGCAATGAACATTACAGTGCATGCATCTTTTTGAATTATGGTTTTCTTTGGATATATACCAGGAATAGGATTGCTGGTAGTAATTTTATATGGTAGTTTTATTTTTAGTTTTTTAAGGAACCTCTATACTGTTCTCCATAGTGGTTGTATCAATTTACATTCCCATGAACAGTGTAGGAGAGAGTCCTTTTCTCCACACCCTCTCCAGCATTTATTGTTTGCAGATTTTTTGATGATGTCCATTCTGACTGGTGTGAGGTAATACCTCGTTGTAGTTTTGATTTGTATTTCTCTAATAATTAGTGAGGTAGAGCATCTTTTCATCTGCTTTTTGGCCATCCGTATGTCTTCTTTGGAGAAATGTCTATTTAAGTTTTCTGCCCATTTTTTGATTGGGTTGTTTGTTTTTTGGATATTGAGCTGCATGGCCTGTTTGTAAGTTTTGGAGATAAATCCCTTGTTGGTCACATTGTTTGCAAGTATTTTCTCCCATTCTGTAGATGGTTTATTTGTTTTGTTTATGGTTTCCTTTGCTCTGCAAAAGCTTTTAAGTTTAATTAGGGCCCATTTGTTTATTTTTGTTTTTATTTTCTTTACTCTAGGAGGTGGATCAAAAAAAGATACTGCTGTGGGCTTCCCTGGTGGCGCAGTGGTTGAGAGTCCGCCTGCCGATGCAGGGGACACGGGTTTGTGCCCCGGTCTGGGAAGATCCCACATGCCGCGGAGCGGCTAGGCCCATGAACCATGGCCACTGAGCCTGCATGTCTGGAGCCTGTGCTCCGCAACGGGAGAGGCCACAACAGTGAGAGGCCCGTGTACCGCAAAAAAAAAAGATACTGCTGTGATTTATGTCTTAGAGAGTGTTCTGCCTATGTTTTCCTCTAAGAGTTTTATAGTATCCAGTCTTACAGTTAGGTCTTTAATCCATTTTGAGCTTATTTTTGTGTATGGTGTTAGACAGTGCTCTAATTTCATTCTTTTACATGTAGCTGTCCAGTTTTCCCAGCACCATTTATTGAAGAGACTATCTTTTCTCCATTGTATATTCTTAACTCCTTTGTTGTAAATTAACTGACCATAGGTGCCTGGGTTTATTTCTGGGCTTTCTATCCTGTTCCGTTGATCTATACTTCTGTTTTTGTTCCAGTACTGTACTGTTTTGATTACTGTAGCTTTGTAGTATAGTTTGAAGTCAGGGAACCTGATTCTTCCAGCTTCATTTTTCTTTCTCAGGATTGGTTTGACTATTCAGGGTCTTTTGTGTTTCCACACAAATTAAAATTTTTTTTATTCTAGTTCTTTGAAAAATGCCATTGGTAATTTGATAGAGATTGCATTGAATCTGTATATTTGCTTGGGTAGTATAGTCATTTTTACAATATTGATTCTTCCAATCCTAGTACATGATATATCTTTCCATCTGTTTGTGTCATCTTCAATTTCTTTCATCAGGATCTTATAGTTTTCAGAGTAAAGGTCTTTTGCCTCCTTAGGTAGATTTATTCCTAAGTATTTTATTCTTCTTGATGTGATAGTAAATGAGATTGTTTCCTTATTAATTAATGGGTCAATTTCCTTATAATTTCTTTTTCTGATCTTTCTTTTTTAGTGTATAGAAATGCAAGAGATTTCCGTGTATTAACTTTGCATTCTGCAACTTTACTGAATTCATTGATGAGCTCTACTAGGTTTCTGGTAGCATCTTTAGGATTTTCTATGTATAGTATCACATCACTGCAAACAGCGACAGTTTTACTTCTTCTTTACTAATTTGGGTGCCTTTTATTTCTTTTTCTTCTCCGATTGCCACGGCTAGAACTTCCAAAACTATGTTGAATAAAAGTGGTGAGAGTGGACATCCTTCTTTTGTTCCTGATTCTAGAGGAAATGCTTTCAGCTTTCCACCATTGAGTATGATATTAGCTGTAGTTTTGTCATATATGGCCTTTATTATGTTGAGGTAAGTTCCTTCTGTGCCCACTCTATGGAGAGTTTTTATCATAAATGGGTGTTGAATTTTGTCAAAAGCTTTCTCTGCATCTATGAGATGATCATATGGATTTTATTCTTCAATTGGTTAATGTGGTGTACTGCACGGATTGATTTGCAGATATTGAAAAATCCTTGCATCCCTGGGATAAATTCCACTTGATCATGATGTATCATCCTTTTAATATACTGTTGGATTTGGTTTGCTAGTATTTCATTGAGGATTTTTGTGTTTATATTCATCAGTGATATTGGCCCTGTATATTTCTTTTTTTTGTGCTATCTTTGTCTAGTTTTGATATCAGGGTGATGGTGGCCTCATAGAATGAGTTTGGGAGTGTTCCTCCCTCTGCAACTTTTTGGAAGAGTTTCAGAAGTATAGGTGTTAATTCTCTAAATATTTGATAGAATTCACCTGTGAAGCCATCTGGTCCTGGATTTTTGTTTGTTGGAAGATTTTTAAACACAGTTTCAGTTTCATTACTTGTGATTGGTCTGTTCATATTTTCTATTTCTTCCTGGTTCAGTCTTGGAAGGTTGTACATTTCTAGGAATTTGTTCATTTCTTCTAGGTTGTCCATTTTATTGGTATATCATTGTTTGTAGTAGTCTATTATGATCCTTTGTATTTCTGTGGTGTCATTGGTAACTTCTCCTTTTTCATTTCTAATTTTATTGATTTGAGCCCTTTACCTTTTTTTTTTGATGAGTCTGGCTAAAGGTTTATCAATTTTGTTTATCTTTTCAAAGAACCAGCTTTTAGTTTCATTGATCTTTTCTACTGTTTTCTTTGTCCCTATTTCATTTACTTCTGCTCTGATCTTTATGATTTCTTTCCTTCTCTGGGTTTTGTTTGTTCTTATTTCTCTGGTTGCTTTAGATGTAAGGTTAGGTTGTTTACTTAAGATTTTTCTCTCATGCTTTTAAAAATATATGTTATTAAGTAAACTGATGATTCAACTAAAACAGTGAGTCGGAGTTTTCTGTTCATTAGCATCTCGAAATGAGCCATCAGCAGTTTTCTGAAAGTTGAAACATTCACAATTTTTGATGTGTGATTTGATAAGGGACATATTGATGTGTTAAAAGTTAATGCAGCTTCCTATGGTGCCAAATTTATGCCAAGGGAGTATCTAATGCACAAGGAGAATCTGACTCAACAATCTCATATTTAAGGTCAGTAGATTAAGCTTTACTGGAATTTTAGGAAGAAAGCAAACAAAAAAAATCACATAGGTTGGCAAAGTCATGCTTCCTGATCCCCAAGTGTTTAAATTGGGAACCAGGGAAAAAAGTGCACTGTAGGTGGAGAAGTGCTGACAGAGAGACAATCTTTAACAAAGGTTAAATAAAGATTAAGCTCAGAGCAGAAACAAGAGCCCTAGAGACTTTGGGTAGGCAAGATGCCCAGATGTTCTTCTTATCATTTCAGCCTGGCATGTGAGCAAAGGTGTAGAAGGTCAAGTGGGTAGGTGGCTGATTGTTGAAGATGATGGCAGGGTCATCAGTTATTCTTGTAGTGTCTGAGAATAGAACTGCACTGCTAGCTAGTTAATTAATGATTTCCTCCACATACTTAAAAGTCTTTTGAAATTTTATTCTTAGACTCATCTGATCCCAATAATGATCCTTTAGTCATCCTAACCTTATACAATAATCTTAGCTACCTTCAAAGCAAAACAGTGTGGTTTTCACAAAGAATTACATGAAAAGCTAATTTCATGATTTCATGTGTATATGTAATTTGGCAATATGTCTACTATTACATTGTATTTGTACAATGGTCTATATAATGAATGGGAAATATCCTGAATGGTCTTCTTGTGATCAATGAAGCAAGGATTCTAAGACTTTTCCTTATGAGCAATTCTTACTGTCCCACATATAAGATTACCAAAGCATAAAGATCCAGACATGTCTACCTTCTGGCTTTGTTTCATTCCCTGATGATTTTAGGTTTTCTACTTATCAGAAGAGTCATAGTAGAGTAGGAAATAATACGAGTTCTTAAACGTATATAATATTTTGTAGTCTGTGTTTTTTCCTTGTTAAGTTACCCTCAGGAACAATCAAAAACTTGGTTGATAACCAAATGGGTAATTAGCACTACTTCATTTTCATTTTGGGGTCTCCAAATTCATAAGTTACTTCAAAATATCATGTCAACTCAGAATCTCCAGAAAAAAGAAGTGTCGAAATCCAACAATTCTGGAATCTCACACAAAAATTTTTAATTCAAAATTATCACGGGCTATAGTAAAGATAATAGCTACTGCCTCTTCAAGCATACATTTTTATAAATGATGCTTCTCCACTTATGGTTGCTCCTAAGGGGTGGACCTGGGTAACAATTTGAACAGCTGACCTTGCCTCCTCTCCTACATATGATATAACCAGTGATGTACACCAAACTCAAGTTGATTTAGTCAAATGCTCTTTTGTGAGAACTTCGAATTGGGACATTTAAAAAATGTGTCAGCTGCAAGGGAAGCCCAGTCGCAATTCATTGGGGGTGATAAATGGAGCCATGACAATTCAAAACTATCCTCAAGCTGAGGTTAGACAGTAGTGGAAACTAAAAACCTGGTCCACATGTTACAGAAGAGCAAATCTGCAGAGATGCTGATAATAGAGATCGTGGACAGAGGAAACACACAAACACCCCCCACAAACACATGAAGTGAGTAAGGGTGGAAGGGAGGGAAGATGAGAGGAAGGGAGAGAGAGAGGAAGAGAAAGAAGGAAGAGAGGGAGAGAACCTAAAGAATCATAGAAGGATGAGTGACAAAGAGAGTCAGAAACTGAGAATGTAGTTTTAAAGGCAGAGAGAATCCGGAATGTGAGAGAACAGAGGGAAGTAAAAAGAGAGAAAGAGAAAACACATGATGAGTGATATTCCCATTTCACTGAAAAACAGTGGCTTCAATTGTATTCCATGGTATTCCTTGTACTCCTCCTTCGAAGTATCAACCTCTGTTTTAACTTAAAGTTTAACCTCCTGGCAAAATCCCCCAAACTTCCAGACTTCTGAGACCCCTCTTTCCCTCATTGTCAAAACATACAACCCCCATGAGTGCAATAATGTCAAGAACTTCTATCCCATATGCCAAGGGGAACCCTGTGAAAATTCCAGTGATTTCAAGTTCTTGGAGAGGTTACATTTTTCTCATGAGCTTTTGCTCCATTTCTGCTAAATTCTTGATTTCACCTAACCTCTGACTTCTTCAACCTTTTTTTCAACACATGTTACTACAAGCATGAAATACGGCTTCTTTTTTTGTTTTTTCAATTTAACCAAGATAATCTCACAAAAGGTAGTACTGTTTAGCATCAGCCATTGACAATTCATAGGAAATAATTAGAGATTATGGCATAAACCGGTGTAGGCTACATTGTACAAGTGAAAGAGCCTGGTCCTACAACAAACAGATTATTCCCTACAGTAATAGGGGATGGCTATTTTCCTTACAGTAATTTTCACTGCTTAGATTTCCTCTTTAACAGCCACACTTGCCAATTTGTCACCATAATTATGAGTTTTCTTTTTCCACTAAGACTACAGGACCCTTCTCCCTCATTTCCCCTAGTCTATGGTTTTTCATTATCTGGGCTATTTCTAGAAAACTTCAATTTTTCCCATTTTATTTTGCAGAACAAGAAATTTGAATAACTGGTACTAAGTGCAACTGAAATTTTCCTTTACTAACATATCTGTAAGGGCAATTTTTTCAGCACCCATTATTTTTTTCTGACCCTTAATTCCTCCAGAGTTTTAATCTCTTTGCTCTGAGTGCTGTCAATCCCAAAGCCCACTTCAGAGATTTTCCCAGCAAGACTACAGGCACAATATAATTATAACTTCAGTTAGCCAGTGCTGAGACCTCAGAATTCCTAAGGAAGGGATATAACTTGCTAGAGTCACAAAAATAATAATTTGGGGGAATACATCTATCTGTTTATCTACTTATCTATCTAGATGGATAGCAGCACAATAATAGAAATATACATATATTTTCCCTTATAGATATTTAGAAAAAATAAAATTGACTTATTGAGGATATTTACATGAATAGCTGTATAGTTAGTCAAGAGACAGTGGTTCTTATTTTGGTCCTGCATATTGTTACCAATGAGAATGAGCACTGACAGAAAAGTGTCCATAATATTTTACTTGATCTCTCCCTGACTTCGTTATGCTTATAAATTCATTACAGCAGCTTGGCCTACATTATTTTATTTGTATCAAAAATGAACAAATCTTTTAATTGCAACCATAAGTAGACTTCATATAGTTATGTCATAATTACTTTATAATTGTATATGTTAGAAATTCTAGGAAAATTATGCTCAAAATTACCAGGACATTTAAGAAAGCACTTATCTTAAAATTGCTTGCTTTATGCAAAAATAGGAGGTGTCTGATCTTTCAGAGTAAATTGGTGTACAGAGGTGGGGCATTGAGTTGAAATCCTTTGAGTCGTCTCTCTGTGATGTCAAGAACCTTGTTCATGGCATCTTGAGTCAGGGGATAGTTCCTTTTTTTAATTTTTATTTTTTCTCTAGCTTGCACTTAGTAATATTTAATACATAAAGCTGCAAGCAAGAATGTTCGACTTGGCAAAATATGCCATTTGAAAAAAATTTACGTAAACTCAAATGAAAAACTGGTATCAAAATTAACACTAACTGCTGACAGTAGTGCCACGTTTTCATTTTCAGACCAACACTTTTTTCTTTGTACTTTCAGGTGCACATATATTTTATAGTTTAAGTTAATGATTTTTATTTTGCTCACAGCTTCTCAGAATAAACACTTAAATTATCATAATAAGTGTTCTGCATGGATCCCTTAGATACAGAGATGATTTCAAATCAAAATCTAAATTTTAAGGTTTTGCTTTCACATAAAAATGTTATATAAGATATTTTTATGACCTCACTATCCATTATTAACTTTTATGCTATTTAGCTGACAGTTGTATTGACCTTGGCAGGCTGGCTGGCTTGTTATCTGTCATCTATCTATCTTGCTTTTCCTCAACTACTTCTTATGATTCTGTTAATCTAACCCCCAATTCTGAGCATTCCACAGATTTTTTACTCTTTCTCTGCACTCCTCAACCCACTGAACTCATTTCGTTAAAGGTCTTTTTATCAGGATATGTTTGACTCCATGAACATTTCCAAAAACCACAAATACTCCAAATCACATATTTATATTTCCCCCCATTAAACAATAAAACACATCTTACACTTAATGAGACTGTAAATAAAAATTAAGATAAAACTTTCAGAGGTTGAAAGATTCTAAATGTACTCAACAGTGGGCATTGTAGAATGACTGTAGTAATATTGACTGTAGTTAATATTAACATTAATATTAAATGTTGTATCTAGAAACCTGAAAATAAGATAAAAATATAGAACAATCAGTAGTTTTGAGTGAGTGTCATGATAAAACTTACCAGTCATAGAACACAGGTGATTTCACCCAGGTGGCATAGTCTTCCTTCACTTGACTTTCTGGCTCATCAGATGTACCTGTAAGGGATGATGTATGCATATCACACGTTCTTTCTTAAGGCACAATGACTGGTAGTTGTCTTTTACAAATATAATAGTCTCTACAAAATTACCATGTAGAAATCCAAGGCCAATATTATTTCATGCATGTTCCATTTAATTAGTAGATTGTAACTTATGAAAATGTCATTTGCCAAATTAAGTTATGACATTCCCTCCCCTCCTTATATTAATATATGTTCAAGGAACTATTATATTCCATAAGGCTATTTTCATTGATTTGAACATTTATTCCAGCCAATAATCCTTTTCACCTATGGGCAGGCTTAGATCTGTTGGAAATAATTTTGTGACACATAGTCAGTTAATGCCATTTCCCTTATATTTTAGTTTATTGGAAGAAAGATCTTTTGTAACATATTCAAATCAACATTTACTCAAAGTAATGTTCACTTCAGTGGCCTCATCTCTGCCTGTAACTTCATGAAGGTGTCTAAGATTTGTATTTTTTCCCAAAGTCAATCATATTGATTCAAGTTTCCATGTGTGCATATACTCTTACATGATTAATGCTTTTTCAGCCTTTACTAAACTCTCATCTGTTACTCAGTGAGTAATTTTTACACTTGGTAGGTCACTTTATAATTTTCATTATTTTAAAATAATAGCATATTCTCTACTTATCAAGTCATCATTGTAGAATAACTTTAGATACACTAAGGACATTCCACCTTCAATGCATATAAAACCATTATCTGGCTAAGAATCAATATTTTCTTAGCAATATTTCCTACTCTTATATCCTGATAGGTGATTTTTTTTGTTATTATTTTTTACTTTATCTCTTGGACTGTCTGCCAGAGAGAAATACCATTTTTATCCATTCACAAGAGGCTCTGTTTAGTAATAACAGGGTAAAGAATAACAAAACTATGTTGAGATATGAATTCTGTGACCTAGAATAGTTTTATTTACAAGGAGAGTATTGTGGCTCACTTCCTAACCATGCATTCTTGCTGTAGGAACTATTGGCCTTGCAACTAAACATAATTTTAAAAATTATGTCATAGATCTATGCTTTCTTTATTGAATAGTTAACATGAATACAAAAACATGCCCTATTTCTAGCATTTACCTAGCATTTAATTTCTAATTCTATATTGGAACACACACACACACACACACACACACACACACACACACACACACACACACACAGAAAGTCACCGCTTAACGAACAGTTTACTTATTGCTAATTTATCACAATAATATGAACTTCTCAATCTCATTCTACAAATATGGGCTACCTCTGAGAATCATAATTTTTATTAGAAGTCTCACTGATATCTCAGTCATTTATACTTCAGGATATTAAGTATTCATTTTCTTTTTTTTCTAATTTTTTAAAAACATTATTTATTTTATTTATTTATTTTTGGCTGCATTGGGTCTTGGTTGCTGCGCATGAGCTTTCTCTAGTTGTGGCAAGCAGGGGCTACTCTTTGTTGAGGTGTGTGGGCTTCTCATTGCAGTGGCTTGTCTTGTTGTGGAGCACAGGCTCTAGGGCACACAGACTTCAGTAGTTGTGACTCGCGGGCTCAGTAGTTGTGGCTCGTGGGCTCTAGAGCACAGGCTCAGTAGTTGTGGTGCACGGGCTTAGTTGCTCCACAGCATGTGGGATCTTCCTGGGCCAGGGCTCAAACCCATGTCCCCTGCATTGGCAGGCGGATTCTTAACCACTGCACCACCAGGGAAGCCCCTGATTTTCTTTTAAACTTTATGATTCATTAGTCACTAATTTCTGTTGATTTTTACTTTAAAATAATTCTAAAATCATCTCTATTTTCAATGTGATCTCTATAACCCTGTTTTTTATTAAGTTTACCCAGTTTGGTTTTTGGAAATCTGTGTTTGTGTGTTTTATATTATACCAAAATTAAATTATCAAAGAAATTTTTAATATATACCTTGCAATAGATTAACAAAGATTTAAGTATTTTCTCTGCACATAATACTAATGAAACTTCTTTTAAGCTATACACATCAATAATAAATTATATTTTAAGGTATTTGTATTGTTTCCTAATTTAAAAAGGAGAGATCTGAACTAATATTGTGTTATAAAACAGCTTGCAATAAAAGTCTGTTAAAAAATTCAGACACAGTTTTCTCAAGGCTCCCTGCTGCTGGTAGAATGAACTCCTTGTAATTGGGCAAATATCAATGAGGTAGGAAAGTGAAGCAAACTTTAAATCTGCACAATAGTTATGATTTCACGTGCATGTCAAACTGTAGCATTGATTTGATTCTCAAGGGCTATTGCAGAACCACATATGTTGTATTTCTCAGTAATCTAAGCAGGCCTAATTGGCTAAAGAACTTGTCCTACAGAGACAAAAGGGGAGAACTGAAACAAATCAACGTGAAAGCCTTTCCCCCGCCCCCCATAAGGAAACTAAGCACTCCTTAGAATGCAAGAAACTCAATAAATCAAGTTGAAGGTAAAAGAAAATATTGGACTACCTAATGAGATAACTTCTCAGAATGCTCCAATACTGGTTAAATTTAAAAAAAAAAAAAAGGAAAAGGAAAAAAGAGTGCCCTGAAGGTCCAAAGTCTTTTTTCTCTTTTGTTGTAAAGCAGGCTCCACAGTCTACTCTCGACAGCAAACCTTCCATCAAGAAGAGGTCTCCAGACTTTTTATTAATTCTTCCTGTAAAATATTTTTTAGATCTTCAACATAGCCTATAAATAGTCTAGACCTTTTCCACAAAATACTGTAGAAAGTTTTAAATACTGGTACCTCTGTTCCATTCTGTATCTATTCCTATTATTATGAGCTTCTCTTTTCTCCAATATTACTCTTTTGTTCATTCTTGGGAAGTTTGATATTTCCCTTTAGAAGATTAGTATCTGATATGCGAAAATACTAATAATGTAATAAGGATTAGAGTAATAATGTATAGTTTAACAACTTCCTTAATAAGGAAAAGTCAGAGTTGAAGGTTTAAAATATTTAAGTAAATATTAAATTCTTTATATGTTGTCTATCACTAAAATAAAATGATGCAAAACTAAGACTGAATTTAACATAATATTTGCTATATATGTTGTAATTAATTATAATTATAGAGGTAATTTACCATTAATCACCTTGAGATGACTCTTGTAGGTTAAAAGATGCTTTGGTTCTCTAACATATGGGAATGACAAATCATGTCTATATTCCTTTTCTGAAAGAACTGTACCTTCCCTTTAAAACCAACATGTAATATGATCTACTATCATTAATATTTTTGATATATATTTATACCAAATCATTTAAGACTTATTTGAAGTCTGTATTCAGACTTTGCTTATATATCTTTTAAGAGTGTAATCCTTAAGGCAAAAATTATATTAGTTACTCCCATTATAAGACTCAGCAATCCACTCCCAGGTTTTTAGCCAAAAGAAATAAAAACATGTCCACATAAAGACATGTACACAAATATTAGCAGCTGTATATTTTTATAATAGTCCAATATTGGAATCAACTGAAATCTTCATCAAATGATGAAAGTTTTACCACAAATGAAATCTGTAGAGATCCATGGGTTGCACATTAGCATTATCACCTGTCTTATTTTCTTCACAGCACTTAACCCTCTCTGAAATTAACTTATTTTGTAATTTTCTGAGTTTCCTGGGAGAATGTTGGCTCCTTAGAATTTATACCTCATTGCATTTTTATTTATCAAGTGCCTTGGCACATAGTAGTTTTGCAAAAATTATTTTTTGAATGTATGTACAAATGCTTCATAGCTATAATTTTGTTTGATGATTATTTTGTTGTTTTTCTTGTAATGGAATAGAATTGTGATCTAAGCCGCTACATTTCCTGGTAAGGAGATTTTTTCAGTAATTTTCAGGTGAATTAATCTCAAGATAGATTCAATGCCTTAACAAAGCTTCATTATGAGATTTGCTGAAAGTTGACTCTTCTAAGCATTACCTTCAATCATATTCTCTTGTCATTTTTCCACCCATTATTATATTGGTAACTGCCAAAAGCTAAGGTTTTTAAGAAAACAATGTTCTGTTCAAGGCTGAATATATATTGAAAAAAGTATAATAAATGTAGCAAATTATGTGGCAAGAAATCTGTTTCTTGACAGGAATTAGCTATAGCTTAAATACATGATTTTGAGCACTATATATTTTAAAAGCACAGCATTTGTAAATATAATGATATTTACAAATGGGGGCTATAAAAATGAACTATGCCTTTTGTGGCTAACTTTGTCTATATGCAATTTGGAAATTATAATTATTTTTTTACCTTAAAATGTCAATTGACAAAATTTTGAGTTCAAAAAAAGTATAAAAAGGGGGCTTCCCTGGTGGCGCAGTGGTTGAGAGTCTGCCTGCCGATGCAGCGGACACGGGTTCGTGCCCCGGTCCGGGAAAATCCCACATGCCACGGAGCGGCTAGGCCCGTGAGCCATGGCCTCTGAGCCTGCGCGTCCGGAGCCTGTGCTCCGCAACAGGAGAGGCCACAACAGTGAGAGGCCCGCGTACCGCAAAAAAAAAAAAAAAAAAAAAAAAATCCATTTATTATGTATAGTTATTAATAAGTTATAGAAAATATTATCAATTCAATATGTCCTTTCAAAATCCAAGTCTTATAGCACAATTGATTTTTAACATATATCACTATTTATAGTCATATAAATAATATATCATTATTTATATTATTTACAGTTAAACCCCCCCTTTATTGTACAGTTCTTCTGTTATCTACCAAAGGTATTTTCCTCTATTAAAATCAGCTCCTCTTTCCTATAATTCTATTCTAGGTCCAGACATTATTTTCACAACTCTGTATGAACCCAATTCCCTAATGTATGTTTAAATTTAAGCTTTTCAGAATATATTTTAGGAATTCATGTATAGCTTTGTTTCTCAAATGTGATTTAGAACGACCTCAGGGACATTTGAAAAACACTGATTCTGAGGCATTTTCCCAGATTAATTAAATCACAGTCAGGTAGTGTGTCCCAGGCATTAGTAGTTTTTAAACTCCTCAGGTAGTTTTAATGTGATCCCAGTACTGATAATCACTAACACCAAACCGTATTAACCAATATTAACATGCATTGGGCAAACATAGATGCCTTGATAAAAGTGCAGATTTTGATTCAGTAGGTCTAGTGTTGGGTGTGAGAGTTTGTATTTTCTAATCAGTTCCCATGTGATGATGTTGCTGCTGGTCCAGGAACCATATTTCATGTAGCAAGGAAACAGGATAGAGATGGTTGCTGAGAAAGAGGATAGCTCCTAATCTCTATGTCATCAGGAAAAACAAGGAAGAAGGAAAAAGCAAGGAAAAGGAAGCAAGAGCTAGCAGAGACAGGAACAAGCTTTAAAGAAAATTGATCAGTGTTAGTATTTGAATTTACCAACTTTATTTAATGAATGTCTACTGGATATGGAGATTAATTGTTACCCTAATTAGCCTTCACTATATTTTTAAATGTGTACAATAAAGCTCTTGAAAAATAGATTCTGTTTTAAAGGACTTTTGCTCACATCCATTACATACATTGGTTTCTTTCTAAAAAAGCATAAAAAATAAAGAGCAAAGACTTTGTTTACCTTTACACTGATTTACCTGGTTGTTTGTACTCACTGCTTTCTCAGCCCAGCTTTTCTCTAGTGTCACAGCAGAGCCTTCTCCATCAGGGCAGCTGGTGGGTACTGCTTGTATAGCTCCCAAGAGAATGAAGCAGGTGAAGAGGCTGAATAGTGAACGATTAGCTGGCAAGAGGAGCAGGCAGTTTTTGGCTCAGATTCAGAAATTATTTTAACGTAGGCACTTCTTCCTTCAGCATGCTTTGGTGGAAATGGTTACCACCTGTCCCTATTCCCAGGGGCTAATTTTCCTGCTGCCTAGTCAGCTTATAGTTCAAGAGGCTGTTAATGTTTGTAAAACTAAGAATCAGGAGGCATGCCCTTGCTGCCCAGATGGTGACTTCTGTACATCAGGTACAGTACATTTAGATGGGCAGAGTCCCGTACTTAGCATTCACTGCTCCATATACTTTTGTTGCTGATAATGTTTGGTGATAGCTACCTGGATATAATGTGATCAGTGCACCCATAAACACCTGAAAAGGTTTGTACATAGAAATGCCAAGTTGGATTTAGTTTCAAATAGAATAGCACATTACTCTTCAGGAAAAGAGTACTCTTCTTTATAGGAAAAGAGAAGGAGAAAGAAAACAAAGAGACAAAACAGAATGTAAATAAAAGTGAATATAGAGGGAAGATGCTGAGAAAGGAGAATTTTTTTCTTAATTTATTTCCAAAATGCTTCATGAGGTTAAGAAACATTGTATAACTTGAGTTACACTTAGATTTATACTTTTGGAAACTTGCAGATGTTCTGGTTCGATGTTTTCTCATCAGTGATGAGACTGTAAGAAAATTCATAGGAAATCCAATTTTAGATCAGATGTGTGAGAAGGTATGAAAATTTGTGAGCTTGATGCTTAGTGCAGAGTAAAATTTTGGCATATTCCAATAATAACAAAACCTGAGTTACACTCATAAATTCACCATCAACCTAAACATTGAATTTTACTTTCCAAAAGAGACCTGGTTAGAAACATAAAAAGTATATATTTGACATGGACAGATGGAATTTTTTTTTTTTTTTTTTCTTTTTTTTTTTTGCGGTATGCAGGCCTCTCACTGTTGTGGCCTCTCCCAATGCAGAGCACAGGCTCCGGACGCGCAGGCTCAGTGGCCATGGCTCACGGGCCTAGCCACTCCGTGGCATGTGGGATCTTCCCGGACCGGGGCACGAACCCGTGTCCCCTGCATTGGCAGGCGCACTCCCAACAACTGTGCCACCAGGGAAGCCCCAGATGGAATATTTTACCAAATATTTATAGCATGATTTGGTGGTTTTCTGTTGTTCAAAAACATATTATCATTATATAGAAAACATGTGAGGTGTTAGTATAAAAATAAACTTCAGTTAAGAACTACATTGTATACTTTGTATCATACTAGAGATTTTAAAGCGCTTGAAATTTTAACTATCTTCTGTATTAAGGTCTCCGCTGTGACTTTTCATTGATATTTAACATTTATATCAGATTGAGTAAGGAATAGAAAATCATCCAAATTCTTACAGCAATTACTTAAATTGTAAAACAACATAATAATTATTTTAAGAGGCAATATTGCTAAAAGTATTTTGATATGATTAATTTATGTGTTGATATATTCACCCATTTAAATTTACGTGTTTTTCAGGTGAATGGAGGTTAATCTTTTCTAGAATCAAAATTAATTGCTCTGTATAGCACACAGAGCAAACAAATATATGGTCTATTTTAAAATCAGCCACTGTGAAATTCTGGTGGGGCCACATTTTATACGAAAACTTGAAACCAATGTGCTACTGAAAATACCATTCTACTTGGAAAGGTACAGTTTTAGAGTTAGAGAAGCTATGGAAATGGCTTTGTTGGAGTGTTCAGACAAGATCGGAACTATAAGGAAGTGTTGGATAATTAAACAGAAATGTGTTAAAAATAGTCAGTTGAAAAATTACTACTTAACAGACACATTAAACAACAGCTATATTTATTTAGCTCTCCACAGATCCCCCAAAGAGATCGTTTTATGATGATCAAGTTAAGTTTTATGGCAATCAAGAAGTTCATCTGTTTCTCAAGGATTTCCATTATTTTAACTCTAGCTCTTAACTCCCCTTGCATTCCTTAAAGGCTCTGCTTATATTATCTTCATCTATGCCTGAATATAGTTATATGTAAATCTGAAACTTATAACACTTCTGTTTTCTAGAATATTTACATCTACTTTGCCATGAAGCTTTCTTTTTCTAATATTTCTAGATAGCATTCAATTCTAAACCAAGATGCATTCGGTCATTGTAAAATGGAAACCTCTGATGGTCAACAAGACTACAATTTTTTTTTTTAAATTTTTATTGGGTATAGTTGACTTACAATGTTGTTAGTTTCAGGTATACAGCAAGCAAATCAGTTTTATATATATTTATATATATATATAAATATATATATAAATATATATATATATATATATATACCTCCATTCTTTTTAGATTCTTTTCCCATATAGAATATTACAGAATATTGAGTAGAGTTCCCTGTACTATAAAGTAGGTCCTTTTAGTTATTTATTTTATATATAGTAGTGTGTGTATGTTAATCCCAGTCTCCTAATTTGTCACTTCCCTCCACGTTTCCCCATTGGTAACCATAAGTTTGACTTAGATCTGTGAGTCAGGTTCTGTTTTGTAAATAAGTTCATATGTATCATTTTTTATTAGATTCCACATGTAAGTGAGATGATATGACCTTTGTCTTTGTCTGACTTACTTCACTTAGTATGATAATTTCTAGGTCCATCCATGTTGCTGCAAACGTCATTATTTCATTCTTTTTTATGGCTGAGTAAAATTTCATTGTATATATGTACCACATCATTATCCATTCTTCTGTTGATGGACATTTAAGTTGCTTCCATGTCTTGGCTATTGTAAATAGTGCTGCAATGAACACTGGGGTGCATGTATCTTTTCGAATTATGGTTTTCTCCGGATGTAAGCCAGGAGTGGGATTGCTGGTTCATATGGTAGTTCTATTTTTAGTTTTTTAAGGAACCTCCATACTGTGCTTCATAGTGGCTGTATCAATTTACATTCCCACCAACAGTGCAAGAGAGTTCCATTTACTCCACACCCTCTCCAGCCTGTACTGTTTGTAGATTTTTTGATGATGGCCACTCTGATCAGTGTGAGGTGATACCTCATTGTAGTTTTGATTTGCATTTCTCTGATAATTAGTGATGTTGAGCATCTTTTCATGTACTTTTTGATCATCTGTGTGTCTTCTTTGGAGAAATGTCTATTTAGATCTTCCACCCATTTTGATAGGGTTGTTTGTTTTTTGGATATTGAGCTGCATTAGCTGTTTGTATATTTTGGAGATTAATCCCTTGTCAGTTGCATTGTTTCCAAATATTTTCTCCCATTCTGTGGGTTGTCTTTTTGTTTTGTTTATGGCTTCCTTTGCTGTGTAAAAGCTTTTAAGTTTAATTAGGTCCCATTTGTTTAGTTTTGTTTTTATTTTCATTACTGTAGGAGGTAGATCAAAAAAATAGTTCTGTGATTTATGTCAGAGAGTGTTCTGCCTATATTTACCACTAACAGTTTTAAAGTATCCATCCTTACATTTAGGTCTTTAATTCATTTTGAGTTTATTTTTGTGTATGGTGTTAGAGAATGTTCTAATTTTGTTCTTTTACATATAGCCATCCAGTTTTCCCAGCACCATTTATTGAAGAGACTGTCCATTGTATATTCTTGTCTCCTTTGTCATAGATTAATTGACCATAGATGTGTGGATTTATCTCTGGCCTTTCTATCTTGTTCCATTGATCTATATTTCTGTTTTGGTTCCTGTGCCATACTGTTTTGATGACTGTAGCTTTGTAGTATAGTCTGAAGTCAGGAAATCTGCTTCCTCCAACTCCATTTTTCTTTTTCAAGATTGCTTCTATACAAATTGTAAATTTTTTTGTTCTTGTTCTGTGAAAAATGCCATTGGTAATTTGACAGGGGTTGCATTGAATCTGTGGATTGCTTTGGGTAACATAGTCATTTTGACCATATTGGTGCTTCCAGTCCAAGAACATGGTATATCTCTCCATCTGCTTATGTTGTCTTTGATTTCTTTCATCAGCATCTTATGGTTTTCTAAGTACAGGTCTTTTGCCTCCTTCGGTAGGTTTATTCCTAGGTATTTTTCTTTTTGTTGGCAGTGGTAAATGGGATTGTTTCCTTAATTTCTTGCTCTGATCTTTCATTGTTAGTGTATAGGAATGCAAGAGATTTCTGTGTATTAATTTTGTATCCTGCAACTTTACCAAATTTATTGATGAGCTCTAGCAGTTTTCTGGTAGCATTTTTAGGATTTTCTATGTATAGTATCATGTCATCTGCAAACAGTGACAGTTTTACTTCTTTATTTCCAATTTTGATTCCTTTTATTTTTTTTTCCACTCTCACCACTTTTTTCAACATAGTTTTGGAAGTCCTAGCCGTGGCAGTCAGAGAAGAAAAAGAAATAAAAGTAATTCAAATTGGAAAAGAAGGCATAAGACAACTCTTGGTTTAACTTTTCCCCTTTATCTATGAGATCTCTTCTAATGCTACATTCGTTTGGTGAAATTGTAACCAGAGCATGTTGTAGCATAGAATATGCTTGATAGTTACAACTTGCTGTAAACAAGTTATGTAGAGGAATTAATCCTATCACTAGCTTTATCTAATTCCAGTTAAATATCATATTTGGCTATAAATATTCTTGGTTTTTTTAATGTCCTTGTTGTTGCTTTAAAGATCACTATAGGGAATGTATGTGCTATAATTTGATAGAATATTTAAAATATAATTTCATTTTATATGTGAGATCAATGAATATTCAAATAAAAATAAATAATGGTAACTGGAAGCTCTTCTGCTAGTAGCTTATTTAAACTTCTCTGAATTTATATCCCACTTTTATCATTCTTACATTTTTACAAAACCTTTTTGCAAGGTAAAGAATTAATCAAAAAAATTATAGAACTTCTTTCTAAGGAGGTTAAAATTTTGCTTTTTAAAAAACACTTTGCATCTTTTCTAATGATTATAACATTAATATACCAAAAATCTTTTTAATAAACTTACCCGGAATCCTGAAAGAACATCTTAAACCTCACATGGTTTATGGCTTGATGCCCAGAAAATATGTCATAACTCTTCTACCAGAAGGAGCTCACAAATACTCTAAACCACTAATTTTATTTATAAGGAAGGTTGATTTACTCATGGATATTAAGATGATCAGATAACCACACCAGAAGAAAAAAAATAGATACAATATTGCAATTGTGAGAATTTTTTAAGAGATATATCAAAAGTAGTTTCATTCAGGGACTTCCCTGGCAGTCCAGTGGTTAAGATGCTGTGGTTCCATTGCAGGGGCATGGGTTTGATCCCTGGTAGGGGAACTAAGATCCCACATGCCGTGCAGTGCAGCCAAAATAAAAAAGAAATAGTTTCATTCAAATCAAGCTAAAATAATTAAGTATCAATAATCTTTATATCTTAGTGTATAATGTTAATAGTAGTAAGAATGACTCCAATTCCATTTCCATAAGTTATGAAACTTCCAATTCCTTTCTGAATAATTATCTAAGATACTGGGGTGTGGGGCTTGTGCTCTCATGATTATCTTGGATTCTGTGCTCTTACTTCCATGTGTTTACTCTAGTTTGTGGATCATCTCATCATCCTGCTAATGCTATTCATTTCTTGCCTACCACTTTTGCCAAAAAGCGATACTGAGACTGTTTAGTAAATTTCAACTGATAAGAAGCAAACAAACAAATAACAAAATATACACCAAGTCTTTGTGTTCTACATCACATATTTTGCTGTCCTGAACAGTGATCCTTCAACTTCAGTGGTTTATAAAACTAAAGTTATTTCTAATTCATGCTGAATGCACATCTCAGGTTAGCTGCAGCTCTATTCCACACCCTCTTCTTTTCCCAGACACAAGCTGCCAGAATACCTCCTACCAAGAACATTCCAAAGGGCAGAAGAAAAAGAGCTGAGTGAAGCACATCTTGGTTTGTGTAACTTCTAGTCAGAAATGATTCAGTATTTTGCTCATATTGCATTGTCGAAAGTAAGCCCTGTCACATGTCCATATCGAACTGTCGAATATGATCCTCCTTATGGAAGGGCACAGAATAATTGAGAACAAGTAATCCACACTTCACCTAAGATAGGGAGCTAGGGAGAATCTGTCTCAGCATGCAAATAATTTAACTGTGTATATGCTATTCCACATTATTTTTTTTAAATATGTTATTTGGGGATAATTTTAGATTTCTACAAAAGCTGCAAGGATAGTACAGAGAGTTCCCATATCATCACTTATCTTCCTTAATGTTAACATCTTACCTCACCACAGTACATTTGTCACAATTAAAAAACCAATATTGGTACATCATTATTATTAACTAAAGTCAATGCTCTGTTAAGATTGCCTTCATTTTTACCGAATGTCCTTTTTCTGTCCAGGGATCTCATTTGATTGGGATTGGTTTCATTTTGATATAATTTTTAAAAATTTTATTATATGTTGGAGTATAGTTGATTTACCACATTATCAGACTCTCCTCCTCTTATTGGATTCTTTCTCTTTCTCTTTCCATCCAAATGCTCTTTTCATTCTATCCCTCCTAGATTTCTCTCAAGATAATTTAGTGTTTTCTCTCTCAGTTATTCAATAAAATATGTTGTGACCTATTAAGTGTGAGTAGTTCTATGTTCAAATGAGCACATGGACATGTTCTGCTTACTGTTAGAAAATTACATATATGGGAAAAAATATAAAATACAGTTGTAAAGGAATTTTATTATAGTCCAAAGAAAAATGCAAAATATATTTGAACATCTCTATATCTATGTTTTAATTCCAATAAAATTGATATTTTAAAAAATGATTATAAAAAATATATGTAGTAATTCCACGTTGTGTTAGCCATTTTTAAATATTTAAGATGTTCCTGACATCAACATCACATAAATGTAAAATCTGAAAAGATAATTTTTCATGTAAATTGGTTTATTTTCACTATTTAATAATTGCCTGATGATTGGTTGATTTGATTGGTCTTAGCACTTACATTTTCCACAGCTAGGTAAATAATGTGCAATATGACATGTATTATTTGACATGGGCTGATTAGAAAACTCTAGTAGTAATAAAAGAACAGTTTTAACACCTTCAGAGTCATAGAGCAATAGTAACCTTTTCCAGTTTAAACTTTACGTATGTCTTATTGTTTATAGAAAATGAAAAGATAGAATTCAAAATTCAGTCCCAGAAATTTGTTCTTTCCTGGATTATCTGATGAGTTATATTAACATCAATCATTGATGTGAGTCCATAATCAAATATCCTCTAACAAGAAGGCAAGAATCTATATCGATCTCTCTATCTCTACTATCTCTACCTCCACCTCCACAATTACGTCTATATCTGTCTATATGTACAAATTTATATCTATATCTATCTGTACCTGTATCTGAGTCCATATCTGTTTAAATTTGAAAAAAGGAAACCAAAGTCAGACTGCAGTTGTGGCAAATATGCAGTCAAAATTAATGGGCAAAATATTTTTATACTTCAGTCCATGTCTAATTGGGGAACAAATGCATCTGCAATTAATTGGTTGATAGTTTCTGTTTAAAATTTATTACAAGGCCAGCTTTTTCTGTTGACTTGTTTCTGAATGCTGGGGTTTATTTATGCTGCACAGCACTCTATGCTGAATGCAAAAGTGGAATGCCTGGGAAAAATCAATTGTCAAACTGAATTCAGACATTACAGTTTTTTTGATGTCAAAAAAGTCAGTACCGTCACATCCAAACACTTTTAAGGTTGAGAAACATGTTTTTGCTGTTTTTTTCTTCTTAGGTTTTAACAGTTTTCAAATGCTGAGTACACAGTACCCTCTCAGTCTTAATAGTTTTGTGTGGGGTGGGGCTGGGGGTGAGGGAGGTGGTTAAGGCCATTAGGTTTTGTGTGCTGTACGTTTACTTATATCTATGGACAAGGAATGGAAGAAAATCGCAAAGAACAAAGATTTTATATTGCTCTCAAAAATTATCCTGCTGAGCATTTCTCTTTCCCAGTACAAAGCACAGAAGGGTGAAGTCTTAAGTTTCCCAGAAGCATTTTGCAGATTTACTGTTGCTTTAAACAATATTTTAAGAAGTAAGTGCTTAAAGTTCTGGAAGATATCTAGGTGAAAAAGTAAGCAAAATATGCACAAAGAAAATTAAAAACAATAAAAGGTCTAATCATTTTAAAATCTAACTTTTATTCATCAGTTTTGACAGAATGGTTTTTCTGCTTTCTATTTGTTTTCAATGTGGTTGCTTTGTGAAGAGGCAACTAAATGCACATTTTATAATATCAGATATTTATATATTTATATACTCATATACATAAGCATCTTAGATTATATATATGTATATATGTGTGTAACGTATGTGTGTATATGTTACGTATTCCATTAAATCTCTCCTGTAAGTGACCTGGTAAGGACTCTTAACATAAATCAATTATTGTAACTTAAAATGGATTTCTTCACCTGTAAATAGGCATTTTGCCAGGACAGCAAATCTCAGTTTGCCCAAATGGTGTCTGTGCAAAAAAGATGAACTAATAAACAGCCTTTTAAACATAAATCCTATAAAATAAACTTTGCAACAATATTGTTACTCATAGGAGTTGTATATTTGTGGTATGGTTTTCAGAGGGGTGAGCCAAGGTGACTTTAAAACTATGAATTAAGAACAGTATCATAGGGCTTCCCTGGTGGCGCAGTGGTTGAGAGTCCACTTGCTGATGCAGGGGACACGGGTTCGTGCCCCGGTCCGGGAAGATCCCACATGCCACGGAGTGGCTGGGCCCGTGAGCCATGGCCACTGAGCCTGAGCATCCGGAGCCTGTGCTCCGCAACGGGAGAGGCCACAACAGTGAGAGGCCCGTGTACCGCAAAAAAAAAAAAAAAAAAAAGAACACTCATAATTTAGGTTTGTATAATTGTCAGGTTTCTAGTTTCTGCTGTCTACTTTCTACTAACACACCTGTATTCCTTCTTTTCTTTGTATTCAGAGGTATATCTTCTTCTATCTCATCCAACCATCCACTCATCCATCCATCCGTCCATCTGTCCATCTGTTACAGTTGTTTGGTGCAGCAGTGTTTTATTGGGCATTCTCTGCTAACTGCTGGGCAATCCCTCTCCTCTCATTCCAGGAATTTATAGATGTGTATGAATGACACACAGGCACCAAGAGATGTAAAATAAAGCTATTGCTCTCATAGTAAGTAGCAAAAGGCTTCCCCAGGGAGAAGGGCTCAGATTCAGTCAGGAGTGAAACAAGTTGAGGAGTGCAGAGTGAGCAGGGTGGTAGAGTCATAAGGAGGCAAGTGGTTTTGCATTTTTAATTGTGTTTAAGGGTAGAGCATGGTTTGGGGTGACCTCCTGTAACCTGGGTCTCATGTGATTTGAAATTTCAAGGAATGCCAAGGGGAGAGAGAAAAATGGGCTTTCTTTCAGATTGCACAGATGTGGGGCAAAGAACAAGGGGAAATTTGAGGACTTGAAAACTCTCAGAGGCCAAACATCAGTAATGGAGTCTCTCTCTTTATTACAAGTGACATTTTGATTGCTGTCCCACGATGCTAGGATTGATCTCACCCCTACATCCAATCGGAGTAATCTCATTCCTCTTTTTAGATCCCTTTCAGATATAGGAAAGTAAGTCGGTCCAAAGTCAGTCAGCTTATTGATCTGGTTGTAGTCTGACTGAGCAGTAATTATGGGAAGAGTAAACTGTTTACTTTTCAATCCATTTTGAGAATTCTGGTTGACCCAGAAAGACACTGATTAAGGTGGCAATTGTAGCAGCTCTAATGGAATTTGACTCAAGAAACCAAAAATAAAATATGTGTCATAATCTTCCACTGACCCTTCCCAGACCTCATCCCCATCATGCCCAATAAAATTTTGATAGAAGTTATAGAATAAAAGTATAATAGTAAGAGGAAAGAAAAATAGTATTTCTCTTTTAAAGCTGGGTCAATGCCAGTGCTAGAACAAATGACTGCCTATGCCTGATTGTAAATCTCACCAATTTTCAGCCACCTGCATGACATAAGAAATCAAATAATGGCCAGCATGTTAATGCAGACTTTTATGGTAAAATATATGTTTATCTTAGATATGTTCCTTATGTGTTTATTTCAAATATGTTTACATTTTAATTTATCCACAAGATTAGTTGTTGCAATATAAGGGACTTTCCTTAATTGTTCTTATTGGTTTCCTTCCTGCACATTTTAGGGGTTGCCACTCACTGATTTTTTAATTCATATCCCCTTATGGGGTTTATTCAAATTTTTCATTCAATGTATCTTTCTTCTCCTTTAGTTCTAGTTCCTGTACCCCTCCATGACCTAAAATGAATGGGAAAATACCCCTCTTTCATATCCAAATCTTTAAAATCAGTTAAGTATAGGTTAATATGACGACAAGAGGTATATTCATCTCATTGCTAGCTCTGTTTACATACGGACATAGTATAGAAAAGTATTTCAGGTGTTACTGGATTAAAAAGAGAGATGTGAGGTCAAAATAACTAGCCTCAAAACTTGGATATTTCTACAAAAGAAATTGTTCCCAACTTTGACTTCTATCTTGGAGTCATTCTTAATTTTCCATTTATATAGCAAATCTTGCAATTTTAACCACAAAACATTCATTTTCCTTTAAGATGTTATCATAGCTCTATTCTTTTTTTTTTAATAAATTTATTTATTTTTTTATATTTGGCTGCGTTGGGTCTTTATTTCTGCGCGGGCTTTCTCTAGTTGCAGCGAGTGGGGGCTACTCATTGCAGTACGTGGGCTTCTTATTGCGGTGGCTTCTTTCGTTGAGGAGCATGGGCTCTAGGCGCGCAGGCTTCAGAAGTAGCTGTGGCACACGGGCTCAGTAGTTGTGGCTCACGAGCTCTAGAGCGCTGTCTCAGTAGTTGTGGTGCACAGGCTTAGTTGCTCCACGGCATGTGGGATCTTCCCAGACCAGGGCTTGAACCTGTGTCCCCTGCACTGGCAGGTGGATTCTTAACCACTGTGTCACCAGAGAAGTCCCATAGCTCTATTCTTAGAGCTAGAATTTTTAGGAGCATTATTTTCTCATTTTCCTGTTTAATTCTTGCTTTAGGAATTAAATGTTCATTAAAACTTTACTTTCCATATTTTTCGGAGAAAATGATATAGGTCTATATACAAGAAAGCTAATTTTCCTTCAGCTATTTATTAAAATACCCACTGCAATTGAATACACTGAAACCCAAAACATGATTCTAAGGATTATTTCCATCATGCTTCACTACATGACCAAGAATGCATTTCACAATGAGATAAATAAAAATTCAATTTTCTTCCAAGTGCTATGCTCTGTCCGTATGTTGTGAGATAATATGTTATGGCTGTTAGTGGAATTTTTAATCATATGTAGTAAAGGAACACAGGGTGTCTGTATCTTGCCCTGCCTACAACAAAACTTTCTGCACATTGGCATATTCATTGCCGATTTTAATCCTAACTAGCTTGTCATACAATACAATGTGGAATAAAGAAAAAAGTGCATTTCTTAGGCTCTCCAGAAGAGCAAGCATATGTGTAGGTTCTGCCAATAGTGGCACCACAAGAGGACCTGAGGAAAAAAATGTGAAACATTTCATAGTAGTTGTTTTCTACCAAAAACAAAAACACCCTGGCCAATTATTTTTCTAAGAGATCTTTACACACAAGGAATAAGAACTAAAGGAAAACCAAGTGCTACAATGACAGATACACCAGTGCTCAGTGTTGAGTTGGGCCAAACAACTTGGGCTCACAGTCTAAGTGAGACCATACACTCCCCGTTGCCAGATTTAATTCATGCCATCAGCTAGAATAGAAACTTTAAACATTGATGAGCAACTCATTAGTGGGTAGATAGGGAGGATAAGGGGGAGCCAAAGGGAGACAGGATAAGGAACCTCTTAAATGAAGAGACAACAGAGACAAAAATATGTGAACTTTTAACATGTACGGAGACAGGATAAGGAACCTCTTAAATGAAGAGACAACAGAGACAAAAATATGTGAACTTTTAACATGTACTGGCCCACTACATGTTTAAGGGGGCATGATATTAGGATTATCTCCTCTGTTCAGGAGAGCTAGGAGGGAGGGGGAGAGAAAGAAACAGACCTCCTCTTTTTGCAATAACTGGTTAAGCTGTAATGTCCTTCTTGGGGATCTCAAGTTTTAAAAGAGAACTTGTAAAGAATAAAGAGACTCATTGAAAATGTCTTTAAAAATGAAAAGAAGTGCCAGGAGAGAGAGTTCCCGGCACAAGGAGTGCACATAAATTTTATCATACCACTGAAAAGTTGGAAAGTTCTGATATACTAATCAGTTCAAGGTGCATATATTTTTTAAAACTTGTATAGTTTCCATTTTAAGTTTTTTAGTGCCATAATTATCAATTATAAAAATTATTTTTTCCAAAAGATCACACTTTAATAACTAAAGTGTGCAATCTAGCATAATTTAGAGGAATTTAAACAAGGCCACTTGTGAGAGGCCTTTAATTATGTATATATTAGAAGCATTATGTTAGTGACAGTTTCTAGGGAATGCCTAAAAATGAAATAAAGTAAGACTGATAGGGCTTCCCTAGTGGTGCAGTGGTTGAGAGTCTGCCTGCCGACGCAGGGGACACAGGTTCGTGTCCCAGTCCGGGAAGATCCCACATGCCGCGGAGCGGCTGGGCCCGTGAGCCATGGCCGCTGAGCCTGCGCGTCCGGAGCCTGTGCTCCGCAACGGGAGAGGCCACAACAGTGAGAGGCCCACGTACTGCAAAAAAGAAAAAGAAAAAAAAAAAAGACTGATACTTATAAATCTGAATTATTTTTGATAAGAAGAAACAAGTGGTTTAAATTAGTAGACATCAAGAATATGAAAAAATCACAATATTTTAAAAGTTTCTTATTTAGCTTGTCATACTTGATATTTTAAAATAGCAGTAACATTCAAGATATACATGTACCTTTCCATGATGGATGTTCCAGAGAACCAGTCATTTAGTCAGGTGTTATTTACACACTTAGATTTCCTTTTTAAACATTTTTGTGTGGGATATCCTGAATAGCCTTATCAGGCCTCATGTGGGTGGATTTTATTACCATTTAGATTATACATCTAGATACATTTAGATTATACATCATACTTACACGGCTGTGGACACAAGTTTAAAGAAAGAGAGATGCATAAATTCAGATGTAAATATGAATACTCACATATTATATTCAGAGGCAAAATCCTTTCATTAAATTTTTATAGTGAAATTTTTCAGATAAAGAGAAAAGCATGCTTAATCCCCTAAAGGTCCCTTATTCAGCTTTAACAGTTATCAGTACTTTCTGCATTCATTCTAATGGATTAATCTCTAGATAGCATTTATACATTATCAAACTATCTCAGTAGATTAAATATTAATAGTCTAGATATGATTTTTTAATTTTGAATTTCTAATGAATATCTTGAACTTGAATAAACTGATCTGAAAAATATTGTAAAGATTAAAAGATGCATCACTTTTGTTGGCAGTATCTAACAACATTATTAATTTTCTTTTTTCCAAAGAATGTAGGAAAAAATAATTTGCAAACATTTCTTGATAAGAAGCTGTTTTGATTCTTTCCACAAGAACTGGAGAAGGAGAGGTTGAAGTAACTCTAGACCCTCATCTCTGGCTCTTCCCAACTTTAAAATGGCAAAACTAACAGATGTGGGAAAAGTGGAAACATCTCTTCCATCCTATCAGGACTACAATTACCAGATCATACGTGAGAAAGGGAGAGTTCAGACTTCTAGTACACATATGGAAAATACCATATTGGATTTCAATGTCTACTACTTTTGATCTTCCAGAAAGATTCTAGCTGCATTGTTCTTGTAAGTATCACATGGACAGCAATGGCTTCGAGTCAGCTTGTTGCAGTTAGGCCAAGAAGAATCCTAAATTATTAGCTACCCACCTTATTCTTAGCTCTTGCCAAACAATTATGTAATTTAACAGAATTTATTTAATATTATTTACTTTTTATCTTTTTGTATAGTAAATGACTTTAAAACATACCTAATATTTTTTGCAAGGACAAAATGAGGGAATATCAAGAGACATTTAACAGTGCACGCCTCGCACATGAGTGACCCCCCCCAGTGAATATTATTTGCCCTTCCTCCTGTTATGTTACACATAGGATAGAGACTCGTAGAATTTAGTCAGGTAGAAATTCTTCCATAATAAATTCTAAATTCTTTACAGCTTTCCTCTCAAATTAAATCTTTGATATCTCTGAAATTGATATGATTTCATTTTTCTAACTTTGGATCACTACTTGTCCCGATATCATTTATCAAAAAGCCTAACCTTACCCGTTGTCCAGTGGCACCTGTTTCATGCGTGGTGTTTATTTAAGAGTCTCTTTCTGGGCTTTCTATCATGTAGAAATGTTTTATCTGTCCTTGCATCATTTTCAAACTGTCTCAATTACTATAACTCTGTAATGGTCCTTGAAACCATATAAAGCTCTCAGAGAACAATTAGTCCTTTCCCCCTAATCACATTTCTCTCCCAGCCCCTACAATAGTTATTTCTAATCATTACTATACATTCTCAAAGCCCTTGCCTGGGCACTTTCCCCACTACATTCAGCAGAACACCTTGAATCCTACTTAATCGAGAACATAATGGCTTCCAGGTCTTCCACCTCCAAAGTTATCAGCATCATCAATCATCCTTATAACCTTTCTTCCAGTTTTAGTAGAGGAGATGTTACTGCCATTTATAGCAACAACTACAAGTGTCATCTGAGTCCCATCTTCTCCCATTTTTTCAGACACTTTATACCATTAATTAAATTTTTTCATTTATTATCTTCTATTCAATATATTCTGCCTCACTTTTTGGTAATAAGGTTGGTGATTTTTCCCCTATTTTTACAAGTAATATATTTTAAGAATAAAATAGAGGAAAGGAAAACATGTTTGTTATATGTGAGTATAACATCTTACAAAGTTCATATCATACTCTAAATAATGTTGTATAAACAGGTTGTATCAGTATAGAGTATGAATTTAGGTCATAAATATCCTTTTAATACATGAGCACTTCTATAGAGAATTACAGTTTATGGATGCCTATATATCCCTTTTCGTTTTATAACATTTTGAAAATAATGCAAGTTCTTTTATTTTTGCTTCAAATAGACACAAGTGTAATGAAAAGTGACTGTTCTTCCCACTCTACAGAGTTAAGTATCTTGTGAATACATATGTGTATAAGTTGATATAATCCCCTTCTTATCAACACAAATAGAGAAATATATGCCCTGTGATGAACATTACTGTTTTCAATTAAATGATTTCTCTTGATAATTTTACATTACATGTACAAAGTGATTAATGTTTCCTAACGTCTGTATAATATTCCCAAATTATACTTTATTAACTACTTGCCTATTTTTCACTTCCCATCTTCTACTATGCCCATTATTTCTTTTTTTTTTTTTTTTTTTGTGGTACACGAGCCTCTCACTGTTGTGGCCTCTCCTGTTGCGGAGCACAGGCTCCAGACGTGCAGGCTCAGAGGCCATGGCTCACGGGCCCAGCCTCTCCACGGCATGTGGGATCTTCCCAGACTGGGGCACGAACCCGTGTCCCCTGCATCGGCAGGTGGACTCTCAACCACTGCGCCACCAGGGAAGCCGCCATTATTTCTTTTACTCATGCTCTTACTTCTGCTAATGTTTCTTAAAATTATAATATTGATGTTTATTCTAAATGGGTATAAAATTTCTGCAGTACCAATCAATGATTACTCACAGATCTCCATAGACAATTCAATCCACTTTTTGCATTCAAATCTCATGATAACTGATTAGAAATTGTCTAATCCCATGGGCATATGAAAATCAACATTTCTAAATGAGAATGAATCTGTTTTCTCTAAACCTGTATCTAATATTTCCTTCTTACTCAATTCTGTTCTTCTTCGGTTTAAGCCAAAAAGGAAAGTCATCCTTGAATCTCTTCTCTTATAGTCAATCAGGAACAAAGTACAGCAGGTTTTACTTCCTAAGTGCCATCCAGATCTATCCCCTCTGAAATCTCCTTGCTCTTATTGTTTTATTTTGCTGTTCACTTAGGTCTAAACTTAATTGCAAAGTGAGCATTTTAATTGGTCTCTCTGAAGCCATCCAGTCTCCTCCACTCTAATATTTCAAGCTGTACTCAGTGATCTTTCTAATATGTGACATTGACTCTGTTACTTCTATGCACAGAATCATTTCTTAGAATTATTTTCTTCAAGATAAAGCTGATGTTTTTAATTTTACATGAAAAAATAGCCTTCTGTGGCAATCAGAATTATAAAGCTATTTCCAAGATTATCCTCTGGCTATTCAATCAAACCCTAATCTAGGTACTGTTGTAAAGGGAGTAGGTTACCTTTCAGCTGACCTTAAAATAGGCATTTTGGTCATACCCTGGATTATAATGGCAGGCTCAGTCTAATCACATGAGCTTTCAAAGAAAGAGGAAGGCAGAAGGGAGATACAGATAAAATCAGTCATAGAGAAAGGGTATGAGAAATGGAATATTGTCCGTCATATCAGTGAACAAAGGATGTCACAGTCATCAGCAATTGCAGCCACCACAATGGTGAGCTGGTGAGCCCTAAGGGAACTCTGGAAGGGAAAGAATACCTGCCATTTAGCAGCCATCAGACTGCATCCACTCTCTACAGTGAGCACAGAGGTAACTCAGGATGTAAAAACACAGGATGATGGCCCCAGATAGCTGAGGTACATATCAAAGGAATGATTGCAGTGAGCCCAGACTCTTGCATCTTCCCACACATAGAAAAGCGCTAAATTCCTTAACTTGGGATTTCTGGTTTTCTTTTTTAAGAAGATGTTGGGGGTAGGAGTTTATTAATTAATTTATTTATTTTTGCTGTGTTGGGTCTTCGTTTCTGTGCGAGGGCTTTCTCTAGTTGTGGCAAGCGGGGTCCACTCTTCATCGTGGTACGCAGGCCTCTCACTATCGCAGCCTCTCTTGTTGCAGAGCACAGGTTCCAGACGCGCAGGCTCAGTAGTTGTGGCTCATGGGCCTAGTTGCTCCGCAGCATGTGGGATCCTCCCAGACCAGGGCTCGAACCCGTGTCCCCTGCATTAGCAGGCAGATTCTCAACCACTGCGCTACCAGGGAAGCCCTCTGGTTTTCTTTAATTTACAATAATCTTTTGATGTTCCAACTACCTGCCCTTTGTTGCAAAACTTCTATATAACCTGGCTCCCCACCTCACCTCCTTGGAGCAGTTTTCTCAGGGTTACTTGAGATGCTGCCTCCCGGTCTTGAAGTCCTAAAAATTCCCATCAAATAAAACAACTCTCAACTTTTAGGTTGTGAATATTTTTTTAAGTCGACAGTTAGAAGGGGAAGTCAGAGAGATTCAAATCTTGAGAGGAGCTGAACCCTCCATTGCTGAAGGGGGTGATATGGAAAACATGAAAAGGAATGCGGGCAGTAGGTAGGAACAAAGTGTGACAGACAGCAAAGAAATGGGACTTCAGTCCTATAACCATGAAAAACTGGATTCTGCCAACCAGAATGAACTCAGAAGATCCTTTCCAGATCTTCTTATCTTTCTTATCTTTCCTTGATAAGAGCCCAGAAGGCTAACACCTTGGAATGGACTTTGTAAAAACTCAGAGCAGAGAAACCAATCAAGCCAACCATAATTTCTGACCTATAGAACGGTGAAATAATAAATTTGTGTTGTTTATGTTGCTAAATTTGTGATAAGTTATTACAGCAGAAATAGAAAATTAGTACACGTTCATAATCTTGACTTCACTCTCTCAAACTTTATCACTTATCACTGCCTTTTCCTCACTTTACCTTGAAGTATTCTGAAATATTTTCCCATATTACCAGGCTCTTTACTGTCTCAATGTACATACATCCATGATGGCTCTTTTTCTAGCCTTTCTTATTTTTACCTGGCTAATTTCTACTAACTCTTCACAGCTCACCATAGCTAACATCTGTTCTAGAAACCTAGCTGAATTACAAAGTCTCTGTTGAGTCCTCCACTTCTTTCCTCCCATACACTGGTTTATTTCTGTCAGAACACTTAAGGCATCCTCTGGTAATTATCAACTTGTCTGTCTCCCCATCTTTGAATATAAGCTCTTTGAAGACAAAGACTATAAATCAAATCTGTGAATTTCTTAGGCCCAGCACAAAACATAGACAGCATTTATGCACATCAAATATTTATTGAATGCATGCCAGAATGATGGGTGTGTAGTTTGCAGTGAATTCTTGGGAATAACTTATTGACTAACAAGTATATCAATGAAATGTCACTATCCTTTCTGTAAAATTATTTTGTCAGTAAAGATTAATCTAAAGGGGTTTTTACTATATTCTAGCAAATTATCCTTTTTTTCAGATAGCTCATTTTAAGCTAATTGTCTGTAGTTGACAATGATGATAATTTTTCCTATTTAATTAAAAAAAACATTATTTCCTTGAAACTGTGAACTTTTAAAAGATAAATCTTGTCACTCCCATATTTGCATGTGCTTGTTCCTACTAGATGGATATTTATGTCTAATTTTTTTCATAGATGGATGATTAATTGTACTCCCCCTTAGGGAGCAATATTGAAAGATTATTCCCTGCCTTAATTTTTCTCTACATCCACAACATGCTCCACCCCAAATTGGAGAAATATTGATAACTGTAGTGAGCCTGAATTCCATTGACCTCTTTTTTTTTAAAAAAAAAATATTTATTTATTAATTTATTTGGTTGTGCTGGGTGTTAGTTGAAGCAGGTGGGCTCCTTAGTTGCAGCTCATCGGCTCCTTAGTTGCAGCACGCGTGCTCTTTAGTTGTGGTTTGCCAGTTCCTCAGTTGTGGCATGCAAACTCTTAGTTACAGCATGCATGTGAGATCTAGTTCCCCGACCAGAGGTCGAACCTGGGCCCCCTGCATTGGGAGCATGGAGTCGTATCCACTGTGCCACCAGGGAAGTCCCCATTGACCTCTTAGGTTCAGACTTTTCCTCCACTTCATTCACTAGGACCTGCCTTCTTAAAACAATATTTGTTGTTATTTACTATCACTGTCAATGATATTGGCTTCTCCAGACTACTAGGAAAGCTTGCATTTTCCCAACTTCTCTATTTGTGACAGTTGTAGCACTAGAAGTTCATTTACCAAAGGGTAAGGAGTAGTAGAAAGCCCATGTTGGCCTTAAGGCAAAGCAGAACAGTCACATATTTTTGTGCTATTTTGCCCCGCACAAAGGTATCTGTCATAGGCGCCACTAAAGGCTGAAATATAGCCCAAGCTTGACTTTCCAAAACCTATGGCCTGCAGGGCAAAGGCCAGAGGGATGCCTTATGTTCATTCACAGGAAGTTACATCATGTGCATTCCTGTATCAAATCTACCATTCTGGATTCCTTTGTCTATTTGCATTTGGTTCAAAACCAATGGTTAATAGATGTCATTAATTAGTTAATTTTAAATCACACATCAGGCAGTAAAGCTAAGGGAAACTTAATTTTTAGTACCATATCATTATCTGAGATAATTTTTTTATCTAAAATAATTGTGTCACAGTCTGTAAATATCTTTTCTCATGTTTAATCTTAGACATGCAAATTTGGCTATACTACTTAGTGATAAAAAAGATTAGAGGATCTCTATGCTAGTCGTATGCATATGATAAACATATCTATGTTTATGTATACATTCACATGTGTTCTATTTTTAACGTTATACAGTCCTAGAAGGAAGACTGGTCTATTGTTTTATAAATAACTTTTGCCTCTTCTTAGAAAAGTAATAGTATCAGCTTAATGATGCATTGCTCTATTTGAAACATATTTATGTTTTTGCATAAGAAAGGGCAAAATCTTGCAAATAATCTGATTAAAAATGATGATAGGGCTTACCTGGTGGCGCAGTTGTTGAGAGTCCGCCTGCCGATGCAGGGGACACAGGTTCGTGACCCGGTCCGGGAAGATCCCACATGCCGCGGAGCGGCTGGGCCCGTGAGCCATGGCCGCTGAGCCTGTGCGTCCGGAGCCTATGCTCCGCAATGGGAGAGGCCACAGCAGTGAGAGGCCTGTGTACCGCAAAATAAATAAATAAATAAAAATAAATAAAAAATGATGATAACCTAAAACTTATTGTAAAATTTTATGATAATGAAATTCTCATGTTTTTGGATGCTATTTTTACTCATCAAGCGTTTAAAGTATTCAGTTCCCTCTGCAGAATGTTGTTTGGATAAGGGAAAACAGTAAAGTGAGGTTGAATGCCAGCTGTTTAATTAACACCGCTCATCTAGCCTACTTCAAATAGCATAATACTCTCATAGAGGAAGGAATTTTCTGTCAGTATTTCATTTAAAATATACAGTAAATACTTCTAAATGATTTAATGACTCTGCATTGCAAATCAGTTAATACATAAAATGAACAGAGAATATGCTTATTTCCTTGTTGGTTTTACAAAAATAGTGTTAGGTCAAGAAAACAAGCTTGGGATATTGTAGGATAAATAAAACACAATGTAAACAGGACCACATTCACATATTTGTCTATAAAACTGGTTATTTTGTTTTCTTTCTATATACAAAATCAGAATGTAATGTACTTGTCAATATAAAGCAAACTCATAAATATTTTCCAATTAAACTCTTCTTTACTGCCTTTGTCTGAGTTGTAGCTCCTCAACTTATTAGCCATGGCAGTTTGCAAAATTAATTCTCAGTTTCCTAATGTTTAAAATCTGCGTAATACTAGAGATTTATCTCCCTAGGGTGTTGGGGGGATTAACTGAGATAAGCCATGTAAAATGTTTTGCTTAGAGTTAGATACATTGAAAATGACCAGTAAGTGTTAACTATCATTATCATGATTATTTTTGAAAGCACTAGACATTTCTAATCACCTTATTTTATAAACTCCTATTTCTTGCTAAAAATTGAAAGGTGTAAGACATACCAAAATGATGGTCCAAATTGCCTTCTATCCTTGTTAGTGATAGTGGATACATTTGTAAGAGAGTACACTTATACAATTATTTTTAAAAAATCAAATAAATTTTCCTTCTCTACTTGGACTACTCTTTAAGAGATGATTCAAAGCTTCTTGAATGTTTGTATTAACATTATATTTAATTAAGACTTAAAAATAAGGCAGATTATATTACTTTTCTTCTAGGCTTGCTATACGTTATTTAAGATGTTGATATGTAGTATGGGAATATTTTTGTGGCAAATTTTTCATTTCCACAGATCATTTAGCCACATTAAGCTTTAGGACCAAAACCAAGAAAAGATATTAAGATTCTTAAATATTTTCAATATATTTAAATATCTATTTTGATTTAAATAGGTATAAACACAAACAATACCAAAGATTACAGGCAGATCATTAGACATATACTTCCCTGTTCATCTAATGTCCAAGCAAAAACAGCTGCA
Organism: Leucopleurus acutus; assembly: GCF_964270905.1. Classification (NCBI taxonomy): domain Eukaryota; kingdom Metazoa; phylum Chordata; class Mammalia; order Artiodactyla; family Delphinidae; genus Leucopleurus; species Leucopleurus acutus. The sequence continues at coordinate 56,555,554 of NC_139142.1, forward strand.
AAGGGCAACAATGACATACAATACAAAAGCTTAAACCAAAGAATGGCCTAGAGAAACCAAAATATCTGAATAAATAGTAAACCAGTTAAGTGCACTATTTTGCCCACAAAACCAATAAACTCCATATTTCATTCATTAAAAAAAATTAATTAATATGCTTAGTGTTTTTTCTACTATATGTTAGGAGATAAAGGAAATTAAAAACGCTATTGGTTACTTAGAATGTGTCATGTATTATATTCAGCACTAGACACTAAATCATTGATTTCTCACATCAGTGTTAGATATTACACATGTATCATATAATACTGTCAACAAATGTGTGAGTTGCATTTTTAATTCTATAAAGAAAAATCAGAATCCTTCACTTTAAAAACATACCCAAAGTGGCAAAAGTAGAAAGTATCTAGGAAAAAGCCTAGATAAAAACTCTTGAGTCTCGGATGCTAAAGCTTGGAGGCCTCCTTTTAATAACTCTTCTCCAATTGAAGTTCAGTGCTCAGAAAGAGATTAATAATCTACTTTATTAGATATGACCAAATATTTAAATGCTCTATGACATATACTGAATGTATCTCCTTTTATTTAGTGCAGTCATACCATGAGGTTAGTCAAAAGGTGCCAGGGTCTTGGGGAAGTGATCAGGCTTAGTTATGACTGAGACATATGTGTAAAGGGCAAAATGGGAAGAGAAAGATTAGAGGGTGAATTCAGGAATAATTATCAATAATCTCCCTCATTTCTCCTGATCATATCATAATGAATAGGAGTGTAATAGTTTGTACTCACTTAACCATCTAATCTTTATAATTTTCATGCAGAAAGTTGTGATTTTTGCATATGTACATAGTTCTAGATACCATTCCCCATGCATAAAATATTGCTTGTCTTTCTAATTCCACTGCAATATTATTTGTGCCCCTTGTGTCTTTATATATAAAAAGAGAGGATACATATTTTTCAGGTTTATAATTTAATCATGTTGTAATTATGCTTTAATGGAATTATGTGTGCATCCTGATTATTTTATACATGCATCCAGCCACTACTGTGAGCAGATAAAGGGCAGAGAATGCCTATCATAGTGTTGGTCACATAGTAGGAATGGTAAAAATAGATCTGATGAAAGGAAGAAAAAGTTAAGGGAAAGAAAATGAAGAAAAATGAAATAAAATGTAAACATTTAAGGTTTGATGGTTAAAAGGAATTCTAAATAAAAAATAGCAGTATTTCCAAACAAAAGAATTGCTTTCCTAGACTGTTAATAACTTTCAAAGATATTTATTTTTATGAACTATAGAACATTTAGAATATGTGTAATTATAACAAATAATTGAGGTAGTGTGTGATAAATAATTTCAGAAAGAATACAGAATACACACATTGTCAGTGTTGGCATCTCTAACACTGGAAACTAAAGTATGAAAAGGAAAACCATAAATTAGAATTTTTGTGGAATTCCTTTTTTAAGCTACACTACAACATAGTTATGTTAAGGATTTTAATTATAAAGTAATTAAGTTTATAAGACCATTATTTGAGAATTTATGATAATTAACAAATGAAAGACACTTCTGCAAAATTGTCTTAAAGCCTCACACCTGCCACCAAATGCACAGTTTTAATCCAAAGTTGAAAGTATAATTAATGAAATGACAATGAGGTTTGTAAACTTGATGACAATTTTAATTTCAAACAAAAACACTGAATGTAAGAAACTATCAGTGCTCTCTAAAGAGCATTTAATGCTTTCCAAGTATCTTAAAGGCAGCAATATATTTCCATTTTTCTCATGTGTCAGATATCAGAGAAAAAATAATTTAGTCTTCAGTGCTTCTTACCTTCCCACTAAGAAAAATAAGGAAAAGTAGTTCAAGTTACATTCATTGTAAGGTTTTCATACGATATTCTAGGAATTTAAACAATGTTATTCAAATATAAGTATGCAGAATCATATATATATGGAATTATTATGTATTTATATCTAAGGAATTTTGATGGGGGACACATTTTGAAAATCATTATATTATAAATGAATATAGTTCAGGGTAAAATGTCATAATTAATTGTACACTATAAAATTAGGTTTTATCAATATTGGCATATTTCTCAAGGACGTATACCTTGGAAATATTGCAGGTTCGTTTCCAGACCACCATGATAAGGCAAATATTGCAATAAAGAGAATCGTGAATTTTTTGGTTTCCTAGTGAATTTAAAAGTTATGTTTACATTATACTCTAGTGTATTAAGTGTGCAGTAGCATTATGTCTAAAAATGTGCATAACTTAATTTAAAAACTTTATTGCAAAAAATAAGCTAACCATCAGCTGAGCCTTCAGTGAGTAATGGTAGCGTAGCAACATCAAAGGTCATTGATCACAGATCACCGTAACAAATATAATAATAATGAAAAAATTTGAAATATTGCGAGAATTTCCAGAATGTGACACTGAGTCAGGAAGTGAGCAAATGCTGTTAGAAAAATGACGCTGATAGACTTGCTTAACACAGGGTTGCCACACACCTTTAATTTGTTAAAAAAACACAATATTTGTGAAGTACAATAAAGTGAAGCACAATAAAATGAAATATGCCTGTAATTATTTTCTAGTTGAAGAGAGGGAATGGGTGATGGGAAGAGAGCCAGTATAAAAGATGAGTACAGTTTCAATCCTGAAGGTATACTCTGTCATATCAGATTTAATAATCCTGCAATTTTAGGAGTTCTACTCCCCAGAAACAGGTTTCTACAAAAAGCAAGACACATATCTAATCAAAAATATCAATTGACCTTAGGGTTTATACCTTAGCTAATTTTTATCTATCTATAATTAGACTTACTCTTGTAATATCAATTCATACTACTTACAAAAGTATCTAGGATAGAAATATAGCTTTGCAGATAGCACTTTTCTGAATTGGAAATCTAGTATTTTTTATATTAATTGACATTTTCCAATTGCTCTAATTTGCTAAATTAATGGAATTGTAATATAGTTTTATATAGCTTTCAATTTATTTGAAGTAAACTTTTAAGAATAACTAACATATTCAGAAATTAGAAGCATAAAGTTCAGTTGAATTATTCATTTGTGTAGTTTTAATGTTTTTCCCCTAAAGCTCAACTTTCTCTACACTACCAAACAACACGCAATTTGTTTGTAATTATTTAAAACGAGATGTCCTCTATCTTAGTATATTGCCTACATACCAATGTTGTCACAGTAGTTTCAGTATAGAGCTTTGATTTCATGTCATATCGACACTTGAGATAGCAAACAACTATGCTCTACTAGAACAGAGGCATGAACATGAAAGTTAGTCTCATGTACAGCACATAATTAAAGTGAAAAATATATAGCAATAACTGTACTGCACAGAATAGAGTGGTATTGTGTTAGTCCACTATTTTATCATTTGAAGTGAGATTTTTACATTTGTTCCCTTAAAATATTTGAAATTCAATCCTACCTTGTATTTCTATAGACTGTAAGAACATGTAAGCAAATGTAGAAAATAATCCATAATAGTTCTTTTCAGATTTCTCAGAATTTCAGAATAAAAATAATATCCATATTTTCTCAATTTATTTCCTGTCATAGATTATGTTTTAATTGAACCCTGGCTAATCATAAATTCCTGCAAATATTTTCTATATGCCATGCACTTCTGTCCTAAGTGCTCTATATAATCCTTGCAACAGCTTGACAAGGTAAGTTTTGTTATTATCCTGAGTTTGAAGATAAGGGAATTCAGATACAGAGAGGTTAGATCACTTGTCAGCAACATACAGCCAATAAATGACAGAAACAAGTTTCAAACTCAGGCAGTCTAAGCCATGTTGTTATACTTTACCACACACTGTTTCTTTAGTTCCCATTTTTCCACATACAAGTATAGAAAGGAGTAAATCCAGATTTTGCGGAGGCCTGAAAATGATACAATTTTGGTGGGTCTACCTTAAGAAAAGGAATACAAAATTGTAAATATTATATTAGTGATGAAAATAAATATATAGTTAAAATTACAAAAGAAATCACAGCAAATAAAGCTGAAAATGCCAAAAACATCACGAAATTCAGAATAACAATCTGTTTACTAATTAACTGCCTAATAGCCACCTAAGATGTATAACTTCACTATTTTTGATCACCTCTTTATAGGATAAAGATTTCATAATATCTTTAATATATAGATATTAGGAAGGTAATTCAGTATTACCACTAGCATTTTTTTTAACATCTTTATTGGAGTATAACTGCTTTACAATGGTATGTTAGTTTCTGCTTTATAACAAAGTGAATCAGTTATACATATACATATATCTCCATATCTCTCCCTTCTTGCATCTCCCTCCCTCCCACCCTCCCTATCCCACCCCTCTAGGTGGTCACAGAGCATCAAGCTGATCTCCCTGTGCTATGCAGCTGCTTCCCACTAGCTATCTATTTTACGTTTGGTAGCGTATATATGTCCATGCCACTTTCTCACTTCATCTGAGCTTACCCTTCGCCCTCCCCATATCCTCAAGTCCCTTCTCTAGTAGGTTTGTGTCTTTATTCCCGTCTTGCCCCTAGGTTCTTCATGACGATTTTTTTTTTTTTTTTAGATTCCATATATATGTGTTAGCATATGGTATTTGTTTTTCTCTTTCTGACTTACTTCACTCTGTATGACACACTCTAGGTCCATCCACCTCACTACAAATAACTCAATTTCATTTCTTTTTATGGCTGAGTAATATTCCATTGTATATATGTGCCACATCTTCTTTATCTATTCATCTGTTGATGTACACTTAGGTTGCTTCCATGTCCTGGCTATTGTAAATAGAGCTGCAATGAACATTTTGGTACATGACTCTTTTTGAATTATGGTTTTCTCAGGGTATATGCCCAGTAGTGGGATTGCTGGGTCTTATGGTAGTTCTATTTTTAGTTTTTTAAGTCTCCTCCATACTGTTCTCCATAGTGGGTGTATCAATTTACATTCCCACCAACAGTGCAAGAGAGTTCCATTTACTCCACACCCTCTCCAGCCTGTATTGTTTGTAGATTTTTTGATGATGGCCATTCTGATTGGTGTGAGGTGATACCTCATTGTAGTTTTGATTTGCATTTCTCTAATAATTAGTGATGTTGAGCATCTTTTCATATGCTTTTTGGCCATCTGTATGTCTTCTTTGGAGAAATGTCTATTTACATCTTCCACCCATTTTTTGATTGGGTTGTTTTTGTTATTAATTATTTTTTTTATATTGAGCTGTATGAGCTGTTTGTATATTTTGGAGATTACTCCCTTGTCAGTTGCTTTGTTTGCAAATATTTTCTCCCATTCTGAGGGTTGTCTTTTCATCTTGTTTATGGTTTCCTTTGCTGTTCAGGAGCTTTTAAGTTTAATTAGGTCCCATTTGTTTATTTTTGTTCTTATTTTCATTATTCTAGGAGGTGGATCAAAAAAGATCTTGCTGCCATTTATGTCAAAGAGTGTTCTGACTATGTCTTCCTCTAAGAGTTTTATAGTGTCTGGCCTTACAGTTAGGTCTTTAATTCATTTTGAGTTTATTTTCATGTATGGTGTTAGGGAGTGTTCTAATTTCATTCTTTTACATGTAGCTGTCTAGTTCTCTCAGCACAATTTATCAAAGAGACTGTCTTTTCTCCATTGTATATTCTTACCTCCTTTGTCATAGATTAGGTGACCATAGGTGTGGAGATTTATCTCTGGGCTTTCTATCCTGTTCCATTGATCTATATTTCTGTTTTTGTGCCAGTACCATACTGTTTTGATGAGTGTAGCTTTGTAGTATATTCTGAAGTCAAGGAGCCTGATTCCTTCATCTCTGTTTTTCTTTCTCAAGATTCCTTTGGTTATTTGGGGTCTTATGTGTTTCCATACAAATTGTGAAATTTTTTGTACTAGTTCTGTGAAAAATGCCATTGGTAGGCTGAGATTGCACTGAATCTATAGATTGCTTTGGGTAGTATAGCCATTTTGACAATATTGATTCTTCCAATCCAAGAATGTGGTATATCTATCCATCTCTTTGTGTTATCTTTGATTTCTTTCATCAGTATCTTTTTTTTTCTTTAACTTATTTAGTAAGGTCTCAAACTTTTCTTTTTTATGATATTCATTTATTTCGCCTGCATTGGGTTTATGATGCTGCCTTCAGGCTTTCCCTAGTTGCGGTGAGCAGGGACTACTCTTCATTGCAGTGTCCTGGCTTCTCACTGCAGAGGCTTCTCTTATTGCAGAGCACGGGCTCTAGGCGCATGGGCTTCAGTAGTTGTGGCACACTGGCTCAGTAGTTGTGGCTTGTGGGCTCTAGAGCACGGATTCAGTGGTTGTTGTGCATGGGCTTAGTTGCTCTGCGGCATGTGGGATCTTCCCAGACCAGGGCTTGAAAGCATGTCGCCTGCATTGGCAGGTGGATTTTTAACCATCTTTCATCAGTACCTTATAGTTTTCTAAGTATAGTTTTTTTGTTGGCAATGGTAAATGATATTGTTTCCTTAATTTCTCCTCTGATCTTTCATTGTTGGCGTATAGGAATGCAAGAGATTTCTTTGTATTAATTTTGTATACTGCAACTTTACCAAATTCATGATGAGCACTAGTAATTTTCTGGTAGCATCTTTAGGGTTTTCTATGTATAGTGTCATGCCATATGTAAACAGTGACAGTTTTACTTCTCCTTTTCCAATTTGGATTCCTTTTATTTCTTTAGAATTTCTTTGTATATATTCAGGATAAGAGTCCACTGTTGAATGTATTATATGGAAAAAGTCCTTTACCACTCTGTCCTTGCCTTTTCACTCTCTTGGGATATGTGTCAATGAATAGACCTTCCCAATTTTGATGTAGTCAGTCCAAGTTATCAATTTCTTATTTGAATTCTCTGTTCTTTTAAAAGAAATTATTTTCAAGGTTGGATGATATTCTCTAGTTATCTTACCTATGTTTTATTGTCTTATTTTTCACTTACATCTTCAATTGATTTATGTTTATAGAATAAAAAAAGGATAAGATTGGTATTTTCTTTCTCATGTACCCATATTTATCCATATATGAACCTTTAGATCCAGCACCAATTTTTTTAACACCTTTATTGGAGTATAATTGCTTTACAATTTTGTGTTAGTTTCTGCTGTATAAAAAAGTGAATCAGCTATAGGTAAACATATATCACCATATCCACTCCCTCTTGCATGTCTCTCCCACCCTCCCTATCCCACCCCTCTAGGAGGTCACAGAGCATCAAGCTGATCTCCATGTGCTATGTGGCTGCTTTCCACTAGTTATCTATTTTACATTTCGTAGTGTATATATGTCAATGCTACTTTCTCACTTTGTCACAGCTTACCCTTCCCCCTCCCCGGGTACTCAAGTCTATTCTCTACGTCTGCATCTTTATTCCTGTCCTGCCCCTAGGTTCTTCAGAACCATTTTTTTTTTTTTTTTTAGATTCCATATATATGTGTTAGCATATGGTATTTGTTTTTCTCTTTCTGACTTACTTCACTCTGTATGACAGACCCTAGGTCCATCCACCTTACTACAAATAACTCAATTTCATTTCTTTTTATGGCTGAGTAATATTCCATTGTATATATTTGTCACATCTTCTTTATCCATTCATCTGTTGATGGACACTTAGGTTGCTTCCATGTCCTGGCTATTGTAAGTAGAGCTGTAATGAACATTGTGGTACATGACACTTTTTTTTTTTTTTTGAGGATATGCTGGCCTCTCACTGGTGTGGCCTTTCCCGTTGCAGAGCACAGGCTCCAAACGCGCAGGCTCAGCGGCCATGGCTCACGGGCCCAGCTGCTCCGCGGCATGTGGGATCTTCCCGGACCGGGGCAGTGTCCCCTGCATCGGCACGTGGACTCTCAACCACTGCACCAGCAGGGAAGCCCCATGATTCTTTTTTAATTATGGTTTTCTTAGGGTATATGCCCAGTAGTGGGATTGCTGGGTCATATGGTAGTTCTATTTTTAGTTTTTTAAGGAACCTCCATACTGTTCTCTGTAGTGGTTGTATCAATTTACATTCCCACCAACAGTGCAAGAGGTTCCCCTTTCTCCACATCCTCTCCAGAATTTATTGTTTGTAAATTTTTTGATGATGGCCATTCTGACTGGTGTGAGGTGATACCTCATGTAGTTTTGATTTGCATTTCTCTAATGATTAGTGATGTTGAGCATCCTTTTATGTGTTTGTTGGCCATCTGTATATCTTCTTTGGAGAAAAGTCTATTTAGGTCCTCTGCCCATTTTTGGGTTGGATTGTTTGATTTTCTGATATTGAGATGCATTAGCTGCTTGTATATTTTGGAGATTATACCTTGTCATTTGCTTCGTTTGCAAATATTTTCTCTCATTCTGAGGGTTGTCTTTTCATCTTCTTTATGGGTTCCTTTGCTGAGTAAAAGATTTTGAGCTTCATTAGGTCCCATTTGTTTATTTTTTGTTTTTATTTCCATTTCTGTAGGAGGTGGGTCAAAAAGGATTTGCTGTGATTTATGTCATAGAGTGTTCTGCCTATGTTTTCCTCTAAGAGTTTTACACTGTGTGGCCTTACATTTAGGTCTTTAATCCATTTTGAGTTTATTTTTGTGTATGGTGTTAGGAAGTGTTCTAATTTCATTCTGTTACATGTAGCTGTCCACTTTTCCTAGCACCACTATTGAAGAGGCTGTCTTTTCTCCATTGAATATGCTTGCCTCCTTTATCAAAAATAAGGTGACCATATGTGCTTGGGTTGATCTCTGGGCTTTGTATCCTGTTCCATTGATCTGTATTTCTGTTTTTGTGCCAGTACCATACTGTCTTTATTACTATAGCTTTGTAGTATAGTCTGAAGTCAGGGAGCCTGATTCCTTCAGCTCTGTTTTTCTTTCTCAAGATTGCTTTGGCTGGGCTTCCCTGGTGGTGCAGTGGTTAAGAGTCCGCCTGCCGATGCAGGGGACACGGGTTTGTGCCCCGGTCCGGGAAGATCCCACATGCCACTGAGCAGCTGGGCCCGTGAGCCATGGCCGCTGAGCCTGTGCATCTGGAGCCTGTGCTCCACAATGGGAGAGGCCACAACAGTGAGAGGCCCACATACCACCAAAAAAAAAAAAAAAACTAAAACAGAACCGATTGCTTTGGCTATTCGGGATCCTTTGTGTTTCCATACAAATTGTGAAATTGTTTGTTCTAGTTCTGTGAAAAATGCCGTTGGTAGTTTGATAGGGATTGCACTGAATCTGTAGATTGCTTTGGGTAGTATGGTGATTTTCACAATGTTGATTCTTCGAATCCAAGAACATGGTATATCTCTATATCCGTTTGTATCATCTTTAATTTTTTTCATTAGTGTCTTACAGTTTTCTGCATACAGGTCTTTTGTCTCCTTTGGTAGGTTTATTCCTAGGTATTTTATTCTTTTTGTTGCAGTGGTAAATGGGAGTGTTTCCTTAATTGCTCTATCAGATTTTTCATCATTAGTGTATAGGAAGGCAAGAGATTTCTGTGCACTTATTTTATATCCTGCTACTTTAACAAATTCATTGATTAGATCTAGTAGTTTTGTGGTAATGTCTTTAAGATTCTCTGTGTATAGTATCATGTCATCTGTAATCAGTGACAGCTTTACTACTTCTTTTCCTATTTGGATTCCTTTTATTTCCTTTTCTTCTCTGATTGCTGTGTCTAAAACTTCAATAACTATGTTGAAAAATAGTGGTGAGAGTGGACAACCTTGTCTTGTTCCTGATCTTGGAGGAAATGGTTTCAGCTTTTCACCATTGAGAACAATGTTGGCTGTGGGTTTGTTATATATGGCCTTTACTATGTTGAGGTAAGGTCCTTCTATGCCTACTTTCTGGAGGGTTTTTATCATAAGTGGTGTTGAATTTTGTCAAAAGGTTTCTCTGCATCTATTCAGATGATCATATGTTTTTTCTCCTTCAGTTTGTTAATATGGTGTATCACATTGATTGATTTGCGTATATTGAAGAATCCTTGCATTCCTGGGATAAACCCCACTTCATCATGGTGTATGATCCTTTTAATGTGCTGTTGGATTCTGCATGGTAGTATTTTGTTGAGGATTTTTCCATCTATGTTCATTAGTGATATTGGCCTGTAGTTTGCTTTTTCTGTGACATCTTTGTCTGGTTTTGGTATCAGGGTGATGGTGGCCTTGTAGAATGAGTTTGGGAGTGTTCCTCCCTCTGCTATCTTTTGGAAGGGTTTGAGAAGTATAGGGGTTAGCTCTTCTCTAAATGATAGAATTCACCTGTGAAGGCATCTGCTCCAGGCATTTGTTTTATTGAAAGATTTTTAATCACAGTTTCAATCTCAGTGCTTCTGATTGGTCTGTTTATATTTTCTATTTCTTCCTGGTTCAGTCTTAGAAGGTTGTAGTTTGGTAAGAATTTGTCCATTTCTTCCAGGTTGTCAATTTTTTTGTCATATAGTTGCGTGTAGTAATCTCTCATGATCCTTTGTATTTCTGTACTGTCAGTTATTACTTCTTTTTCATTTCTAATTCTATTGATTTGAGTCTTCTCCCTTTTTCTCTTGATGAGTCATGTTAATGGCTTATCAATTTTGTTTATCTTCTCAAAGAACCAGCTTTTATTTTTATTAATCTTTGCTATTGTTTTCTTCATTTCTTTTTCATTTATTTCTGATCTGATCTTTATGATTTCTTTCCTTCTGTTAACTTTGGTGGGTTTTTTTTTGTTATTCTTCTTCTAATTGCTTTAGGTCTAAGGTTAGTTTGTTTATTTGATATTTTTCTTGTTTCTTGAGGTAGGATTGTATTGGTATCAACTTCCTTCTTAGGTCTGCTTTTGCTGCATCCCACAGGTTTTGGGCCGTCATCTCTTCATTGTCATTTGTTTCTAGATTATTTTTTATTTCCTCTTTGATTTCTTCAGTGACTTCTTGGTTATTTAGTAGCATATTGTTTAGCTGGTTGGTTTTTACGTTTCTCTTTCATCTGCTTATTTTTCTGTCTTCTCATTTTGCTTAACTTACTGTGTTTGGCGTCTCTTTTTCACAGGCTGCAGGTTCGTAGCTCTTGTTGTTTTTGGTGTCTGTCCCCAGTGGGTAAGGTTGGTTCAGTGGGTTGTGTAGGGTTCCTGTTGGAAGGGGCTTGTGCCTGTGTTCTGGTGGATGAGGGTGGATCTTGTCTTTTCCTGGGCGTGACCACATCTAATGATGTGTTTTAGGGTGTCTGTGAACTTAGCATGATTCTAGGCAGCCTGTCTGCTAATGGGTAGGTTTGTGTTCCTGTTCTGCTAGTTGTTTGGCATGGGGTGTCCAGCACTGCAGCTTGCTGGAGTGGAGCTGTGTCTTTGCATTGAGATGGAGATCTCTGGGAGAGCTCTTGCTGATTGATATTACATGGGGCCAGGAGGTGTTGGGTGGTCCAATGTCCTGAACTCGGCTCTCCCACCTCTGAGGTCCAGGCCTGACACCTGGCTGGATCTCAAGATCCTGTCAGCCACACAGCTCAGAAGAAAAGGGAGAAAAAAAAGTAAGAAAGAAAAAATAAATAAGTAAAATGAAATAAATTTTTTTAAAATATATTATTAAAATAAAAAAGTAATAAAAAAAAAGAAGAGAGCAGCAAGTCTAATAAACAAATCCACCAATGACAACAAGTGCTGAAAACTAAACTAAGATAAACATATAAATCAGAAACTAGTCAGTCACATACAGCAAACCCCAAGTCTATTTTTGGTCCCAAAACCCACTGCCTCAATTTTGGGATGATTCGTTGTCTATTCCAGTATTCCACAGATGCTGGGTACATCAAGTTTATTGTGGAGATTTAATCCACTGCTTCTGAGGCTGCTGGGAGAAATTTCCCTTTCTCTTCTTTGTTCGCACAGCTCCTGGGGTTCAGATTTTGATTTGGCCCCACTTCTGCATGTAGGTCGCCCTCTGGCATCTGTTCTTCACCCAGACAGGATGGGGTTAATGGAGCGGCTGATTATGGGACTCTGGCTCACTCAGGCTGAGTGGAGGGAGCTGAATGCGGGTCGAGCCTGCAGTGGCAGAGGCCATCATGACGTAGTAGCGTTAGCATTTCATGCCATCTCTGGTGTCCGCACTGATAGCCGCAGCTCACGCTCATCTCTGAAGCTCTTTTAGGCAGTGTTCTGAATCTCCTCTCCCCACACACCCCAAAACAATGGTCTCTTGACTCTTAGGCAGTTCCAGACTTTTTCCCAGAGTCTTTCCTGGCTAGCTGTGGTGCACTAGCCCCCTTCAGGCTGTATTCATGCAACCAACCCCAGTCCTCTCCCTCGGATCTGACCTCCGAAGCCTGAGCCTCAGCTCCCAGCCCCTACCCTCCCCAGGAGGTAAGCAGACAAGCCTCTGAGGCTGGTGAGTGCTGGTTGGCACTGATCCTCTGTGTGGGAATCTCTCTGCTTTACCATCTGCACCCTGTTGCTGCACTCTCCTCCGTGGCTCCAAAACTTCCCCCTCTGCCCACCCTAGTGTGTGGAAACTCTTCCTCCCTCACAGGTCTCTCCCAGAGGTGCAGATCCCTTCCCTATTCTTTTGTCTCAGTTTTTTCTTTGGCTCTACCCTGGTACGTGGGGAGTTTCTTGCTTTTTGGGAAGTCTTAGGTCTTCTGCCAGCGTTCAGTAGGTGTTCTGTAGGAGCTATTCCACGTGTAGATGTATTTTTTTTTTTTTAACATCTTTATTGGAGTATAATTGCTTTACAATGGTATGTTAGTTTCAGCTTCACAACAAAATGAATCAGTTATATATATACATATATTCCCATATATCTTCCCGCTTGCGTCTCCCTCCCTCCCACCCTCCCTATCCCACCCCTCCAGGCGGTCACAAAGCACCGAGCTGATCTCCCTGTGCTATGCGGCTGCTTCCCACTAGCTATCTACCTTACGTTTGGTAGTGTATATATGTCCATGCCTCTTTATCGCTTTGTCACCGTTTACCCTTCCCCCTCCCCATAGCCTCAAGTCCATTCTCTAGTAAGTCTGTGTCTTTATTCCTGTTTCACCCCTAGGTTTTTCATGACATTTTTTTTTTTTAAATTCCATATATATGTGTTAGCATACGGTATTTGTCTCTCTCTTTCTGACTTACTTCACTCTGTATGACAGACTCTAGGTCTATCCACCTCATTACAAATAGCTCAATTTCGTCTCTTTTTATGGCTGAGTAATATTCCATTGTATATATGTGCCACATCTTCTTTATCCATTCATCCGATGATGGACACTTAGGTTGTTTCCATCTCTGGGCTATTGTAAATAGAGCTGCAATGAACATTTTGGAACATGACTCTTTTTGAATTATGGTTTTCTCAGGGTATATGCCCAGTAGTGGGATTGCTGGGTCATATGGTAGTTCTATTTGTAGCTTTTTAAGGAACCTCCATACTGTTCTCCACAGTGGCTGTATCAATTTACATTCCCACCAACAGTGTAAGAGGGTTCCCTTTTCTCCACACCCTCTCCAGCATTTATTGTTTCTAGATTTTTTGATGATGGCCATTCTGACTGGTGTGAGATGATATCTCATTGTAGTTTTGATTTGCATTTCTCTCATGATTAGTGATGTTGAGCATTCTTTCATGTGTTTGTTGGCACTCTGTATATCTTCTTTGGAGAAATGTCTATTTAGGTCTTCTGCCCATTTTTGGATTGGGTTGTTTGTTTTTTTGTTATTAAGCTGCATGAGCTGCTTATAAATTTTGGAGATCAATCCTTTGTCAGTTGCTTCATTTGCAAATATTTTCTCCCATTCTGAGGGTTGTCTTTTGGTCTTCTTTATGGTTTCCTTTGCTGCGCAAAAGCTTTTAAGTTTCATTAGGTCCCATTTGTTTACTCTTGTTTTTATTTCCATTTCTCTAGGAGGTGGGTCAAAAAGGACCTTGCTGTGATTTATGTCATAGAGTGTTCTGCCTATGTTTTCCTCTAAGAGTTTGATAGTTTCTGGCCTTACATTTAGGTCTTTAATCCATTTTGAGCTTATTTTTGTGTACGGTGTTAGGGAGTGATCTAATTTCATACTTTTACATGTAGCTGTCCAGTTTTCCCAGCACCACTTATTGAATAGGCTGTCCTTTCTCCACTGTACATTTCTGCCTCCTTTGTCAAAGATAAGGTGACCATATGTGCGTGGGTTTATCTCTGGGCTTTCTATCCTGTTCCATTGATCTATCTTTCTGTTTTTGTGCCAGTACCATACCGTCTTGATAACTGTAGCTTTGTAGTATAGTCTGAAGTCTGGGAGCCTGATTCCTCCAGTTCCTTCTTTCGTTCTCAAGATTGCTTTGGCTATTCGGGGTCTTTTGTGTTTCCATACAAATTGCAAAATTTTTTGTTCTAGTTCTGTGAAAAATGCCAGTGGTAGTTTGATAGGGATTGCATTGAATCTATAGATTGCTTTCGGTAGTAGAGTCATTTTCACAATGTTGATTCTTCCAATCCAAGAACATGGTATATCTCTCCATCTATTTGTATCATCTTTAATTTCTTTCATCAGTGTCTTATAATTTTCTGCATACAGATCTTTTGTCTCCTTAGGTAGGTTTATTCCTAGATATTTTATTCTTTTTGTTGCAATGGTAAATGGGAGTGTTTTCTTGATTTCACTTTCAGATTTTTCATCATTAGTATATAGGAATGCCAGAGATTTCTGTGCATTAATTTTGTATCCTGCCACTTTACCAAATTCATTGATTAGCTCTAGTAGTTTTCTGGTAGCATCTTTAGGGTTCTCTATGTATAGGATCATGTCATCTGCAAACAGTGACAGCTTTACTTCTTCTTTTCCGATTTGGATTCCTTTTATTTCCTTTTCTTCTCTGATTGCTGTGGCTAAAACTTCCAAAACTATGTTGAATAAGAGTGGTGAGAGTGGGCAACCTTGTCTTGTTCCTGATCTTAGTGGAAATGCTTTCAGTTTTTCACCATTGAGGATGATGTTTGCTGTGGGCTTGTCATATATGGCCTTTATTATGTTGAGGAAAGTTCCCTCTATGCCTACTTTCTGCAGGGTTTTTATCATAAATGGGTGTTGAATTTTGTCAAAAGCTTTCTCTGCATCTATTGAGATGATCATATGGTTTTTCTCCTTCAGTTTGTTAATATGGTTTATCACATTGATAGATTTGCGTATATTGAAGAATCCTTGCATTCCTGGAATAAACCCCACTTGATCATGGTGTATGATCTTTTTAATGTGCTGTTGGATTCTGTTTGCTAGTATTTTGTTGAGGATTTTTGCATCTATGTTCATCAGTGATATTGGCCTGTAGTTTTCTTTCTTTGTGACATCCTTGTCTGGTTTTGGTATCAGGGTGATGGTGGCCTCGTAGAAGGAGTTTGGGAGTGTTCCTCCCTCTGCTATATTTTGGAAGAGTTTGAGAAGGATAGGTGTTAGCTCTTCTCTAAATGTTTGATAGAATTCGCCTGTGAAGCCATCTGGTCCTGGGCTTTTCTTTGTTGGAAGATTTTTAATCACAGTTTCAATTTCAGTGCTTGTGATTGGTCTGTTCATATTTTCTATTTCTTCCTGATTCAGTCTTGGCAGGTTGTGCCTTTCTAAGAATTTGTCCATTTCTTCCAGATTGTCCATTTTATTGGCATAGAGTTGCTTGTAGTAATCTCTCATGATCTCTTTTATTTCTGCAGTGTCAGTTGTTACCTCTCCTTTTTCATTTCTAATTCTATTGATTTGGGTCTTCTCCCTTTTTTTCTTGATGAGTCTGGCTAGTGGTTTATCTATTTTGTTTATCTTCTCAAAGAACCAGCTTTTAGTTTTATTGATCTTTGCTATTGTTTCCTTCATTTCTTTTTCATTTATTTCTGATCTGATTTTTATGATTTCTTTCCTTCTGCTAGCTTTGGGGTTTTTTTGTTCTTCTTTCTCTAATTGCTTGAGGTGCAAGGTTAGGTTGTTTATTCGAGATGCTTCCTGCTTCTTAAGGTGGGCTTGTATTGCTATAAACTTCCCCCTTAGAACTGCTTTTGCTGCATCCCACAGGTTTTGGGTCGTTGTGTCTCCATTGTCATTTGTTTCTAGGTATTTTTTGATTTCCTCTTTGATTTCTTCAGTGATATCTTCATTATTAAGTAGTGTATTGTTTAGCCTCCATGTGTTTGTATTTTTTACAGATCTTTTCCTGTAATTGATATCTAGTCTCATGGCGTTGTGGTCAGAAAAGATACTTGATACAATTTCAATTTTCTTAAATTTACCAAGGCTTGATTTGTGACCCAAGATATGATCTATCCTGGAGAATGTTCCATGAGCACTTGAGAAAAATGTGTATTCTGTTGTTTTTGGATGGAATGTCCTATAAATATCAATTAACTCCATCTCGTTTAATGTATCATTTAAAGCTTGTGTTTCCTTATTTATTTTCATTTTGGATGATCTGTCCATTGGTGAAAGTGGGGTGTTAAAGTCCCCTACTATGAATGTGTTACTGTCGATTTCCCCTTTTATGGTTGTCAGTATTTGCCTTATGTATTGAGGTGCACCTATGTTGGGTGCATAAATATTTACAATTGTTATATCTTCCTCTTGGATTGATCCCTTGATCATTATGTAGTGTCCTTCTTTGTCTCTTCTAATAGTCTTTGTTTTAAAGTCTATTTTGTCTGATATGAGAATTGCTACTCCAGCTTTCTTTTGGTTTCCACTTGCATGAAATACCTTTTTCCATCCCCTTACTTTCAGTCTGTATGTGTCTCTAGGTCTGAAGTGGGTCTCTTGTAGACAGCAAATATATGGGTCTTGTTTTTGTATCCATTCAGCCAATCTGTGTCTTTTGGTGGGAGCATTTAGTCCATTTACATTTAAGGTAATTATCGATATGTGTGTTCCTATTCCCATTTTCTTCATTGTTTTGGGTTTGTTATTGTAGGTCCTTTCCTTCTTTTGTGTTTCTTGCCTAGAGAACTTCCTTTAGCAGTTGTTGTAGAGGTGGTTTGGTGGTGCTGAACTCTCTCAGCTTTTGCTTGTCTGTAAAGGTTTTAATTTCTCCATCAAATCTGAATGAGATCCTTGCTGGGTAGAGTAATCTTGGTTGCAGGTTTTTCTCCTTCAACACTTTCAATATGTCCTGCCACTCCCTTCTGGCTTGCAGAGTTTCTGCTGAAAGATCAGCTGTTAACCTTATGGGGATTCCCTTGTGTGTTATTTGTTGTTTTTCCCTTGCTGCTTTTAATATGTTTTCTTTGTATTTAATTTTTGACAGTTTGATTAATATGTGTCTTGGCGTATTTCTCCTTGGATTTATCCTGTATGGGACTCTCTGTGCTTCCTGGACTTGATTAACTATTTCCTTTCCCATATTAGGGAAGTTTTCAACTATAATCTCTTCAAATATTTTCTCAGTCCCTTTCTTTTTCTCTTCTTCTTCTGGAACCCCTATAATTCGAATGTTGGTGCGTTTAATGTTGTCCCAGAGGTCTCTGAGACTGTCCTCAGTTCTTTTCATTCTTTTTTCTTTATTCTGCTCTGCAGTAGTTATTTCCACTATTTTATCTTCCAGGTCACTTATCCGTTCTTCTGCCTCAGTTATTCTGCTATTGATCCCATCTAGAGTACTTTTAATTTCATTTATTGTGTTGTTCATCGTTGCTTGTTTCATCTTTAGTTCTTCTAGGTCCTTGTTAACTGATTCTTGCAATTTGTCCATTCTATTGTCCATTCTATCTCCAAGATTTCGGATCAACCTTACTATCATTATTCTGAATTCTTTTTCAGGTAGACTGCCTATTTCCTCTTCATTTGTTAGGTCTGGTGGGTTTTTATCTTGCTCCTTCATCTGCTGTGTGTTTTTCTGTCTTTTCATTTTGCTTATCTTACTGTGTTTGGGGTCTCCTTTTTTTTTTTTTTTTGCAGGCTGAAGGTTCGTAGTTCCTGTTGTTTTTTGAGTCTGTCCCCAGTGGCTAAGGTTGGTTCAGTGGGTTGTGTAGGCTTCCTGGTGGAGGGTACTAGTGCCTGTGTTCTGGTGTATGAGGCTGGATCTTGTCTTTCTGGTGGGCAGGTCCACGTCTGGTGGTGTGTTTTGGGGTGTCTGTAGACTTATTATGATTTTGGGCAGCCTCTCTGCTAATGGGTGGGGTTGTGTTCCTGTCTTGCTAGTTGTTTGGCATAGGATGTCCAGCACTGTAGCTTGCTGGTCGTTGAGTGAAGCTGGGTGCTGGCGTTGAGATGGAGATCTCTCGGAGATTTTTGCTGTTTGATATTATGTGCAGCTGGGAGGCCTCTTGTGGACCAGTGTCCTGAAGTTGGCTCTCCCACCTCAGAGGCACAGCACTGAGTCCTGGCTGCAGCACCAAGAGCCTTTCATCCACAGGGCTCCTTAATTTGGGATGATTCATTGTCTATTCAGGTATTCCACAGATGCAGGGTATATCAAGTTGATTGTGGAGCTTTAATCCGCTGCTTCTGAGGCTGCTGGAAGAGATTTCCCTTTCTCTTCTTTGTTCTCACAGCTCCCAGGGCTAAGCTGTGGATTTGGCCCCGCCTCTGCGTGTAGGTCGCCGGAGGGCGTCTGTTCTTTGCTCAGACAGGACAGGGTTAAAGGAGCCGCTGATTCGGAGGCTCTGGCTCACCCAGGCCGGGGGGTAGGGAGGGTCACGGAGTGCAGGGCGGGCCTGCAGCGGCAGAGGCCGGCGTGACGCTGCAGCCTGAGGCGCGCCGTGCGCTCTCCCGGGGGAGCCGTCCCCGGATCCCGGGACCCCGGCAGCGGCGGGCTGCACAGGCTCCCCGGAAGGGCGTGTGGCTAGTGACCTGCGCTCGCACACAGGCCTCCTGGCGGCGGCAGCAGCGGCCTTAGCGTCCCATGTCCGTCTCTGGGCTCCGCACTCTTAGCCGCGGCTCGCGCCCGTCTCCGGAGCTCTCCCAAGCAGCGTTCCCAATCCCCCCTCCTCGTGCACCAGGAAACAAAGAGGGACGTAAAAGTCTCTTGCCTCTTCGGCAGGTCCAGACCCCTCCCCAGACTCTCTCCCGGCCAGCCGCGGCGCACCAACGCCCTGCAGGCTGTGTTCACGCCACCAACCTCAGTCCTCTCCCGGCGCTCCGACAAAAGCCGGAGCCTCAGCTCCCAGTCCCGCCCGCCCCGGCGGGCGAGCAGACAAGCCTCTCGGCTGGTGAGTGCCGGTCGGCCCGATCCTCTGCGCTGGAATCTCTCCGCTTTGCCCTCCGCACCCCTGTTGCTGTGCTCTCCTCCGCGGCTCCCAAGCTCCCCCACTCCGCCTCCCGAAGTCTCCACCCGCGAAGGGGCTCCTAGTGTGTGGACACTTTTCCTCCTTCACAGCTCTCTCCCGCTGGTGCAGGACCCGTCCCTATTCTTTTGTCTCTGTTTAGTTTTTTCTTTTGCCCTAACCAGGTACGTGGGGGGTTCCTTGCCTTTTGGGAGGTCTGAGGTCTTCTGCCAGCGTTCAGTAGGTGCTCCGTAGGAGTTGTTCCACGCGTAGATGTATTTCTGGTGTATCTGTGGAGAGGAAGGTGATCTCCGCGTCTTACTCTTCCGCCATCTTCCCGGAACCAGATGTATTTTTGATGTATTTGTGGGGAGGAAGGTGATCTCTATGTCTTACTCCTCCACCAACTTGAAGGTCCTCTCAAACTTGCTGTTTTAAATGTATTGGAAAAATAAATAGCTCCACCTCTCTTTCACAATTGTTTGGCAAGAACTAGTTGCATGGCTATACATATATAACAACTACAAGGAAGAATTTTAAATATAGTTTAGCCACAGCCTTTGCTACATACATATTATTGGAGAAGAATAGTACGGGCTGTGAAGAATAGCTAAGAGTCTCAATTACTTCACATAGAATGTGTCCAGTTGTACGTAGGAATTCAATTCTACTTGAATTTTCATCCTGTGATCTTCTTTATACAAATGGATGAAAAATAAAGAAATTGTGTATGAATTACTTGTCACAGTGTGTCTTCTCGTGGAGGCACCTCCAACCAGTGTCTTTTCTATCAAAGATTTTTAAGTTAGTATGTATTTATAGAATTTAGAAGTTAATTATGTTCCCATAAAGATGGAAAAATTTTAATCAGACATTTGAGACATCCATGGCCTTTTAATTAACCATATTTTAAGGTACTTTAATAAAACAAAATATGTTAACTGGAAATTTATCGGCAATAGTGATAATTTTATTTCAACAGTTGAGATACATTGTTTCAAATAATAATTAGCTTTATTTTAATACTCATATTTAATTCAAGATAGCTTCAGTGAGTTTGATGGGAGAGGGATACTGGCTGACTAATAAAAATATGAGAAAAAAAATATGGCTTATGATTAGTGACCCCTCATAGGTGGTATAAACGTAATTTTATATTAAAGTCACAACACTCAATTTTGCCAAAACTCCACTGTATGTGCTGACATTTGAACACTTCCCACCCTGAGTTACATTGGTTATATCTTTACCAGAATATCTAATCTTACACCTGTATCATTTCTAGCTGTCATCCAGTGTATACACTCATTTTTGGATATGGGCAAGAAAATAGTCCCAATATTCTCATTTTATTTCAGCTCAATGTCTAGCATCTGCTCAGTTCTTTCCCACAGATCTATCTTCCCAAAGACCATAATTAGTCTTGGTATGGGCACTCCTTAGCTCAAGCAGTGGGGATTTGGAAGGAGTTTACCCATGTGGGCTGGGATGTCTATAGACATTTATGTGAGATCCGTATGAGGCAAAGCAGAGACTCAGTATGGGCCAGGGTTAGGAAATGGTTCTTCCTTCCCTGCTTCCATGAAAAAAGAGGAGTCTAATAAATAAATAAATCTAACAAACTGTTAAAATAAAATATGAGGTACATTTATCAAGGTACAAAAATAGAACATATTTTATTTAACAATTTATTTGCTATACTTATAACATTTATATATTTGGCCATATGATATATGAATCTATTTCTGTGGTCTTGTCCAAGTCCCTGCAAACGTTAGGATTAGAACTGCCTTTTATATATTTTTTTCACGATGGAAGAACCTTAATTTCTTTTGTTGAAGGAACATTTCTTGTATCTGTACTCCTCTGTGAAATTATTTCTCCTAAAGTATTGCCTTTTGTTTCTCACCACCATATTCTTTCCAGTCAGTACCTCAGATAGCTACCATTCCCTCAGATACTTGTCACTGTTGGCGGTAGAAAACAGAGCTCTGATATCAGCCTCCAACCCAAACTTGCCTCATCATCTTCCTTAAGCACAGAGCCCCACCACTAAATTCTTCTTACATAGAATTTCTGGAGCTGCTACTGATGGAGGCAGACCTTTTTTCTCTACATTTTTTGTATTATACTATAGCTTAGTCCAGGTATTGCTCTTAAACTTGTATAATTGTTATCTGCATAGTTATTTTAACCCATTCTCTTTCTTTTTTTTCTGAATCTTCTAAACTGTATTTGGAGCTGACAAAATCTTCCTAGAGACAAGGCCCTGAGCAGAGCCTGTCCCCACCATAAAGTTTTACATCAACTGTACACAACAAAATTAGCAGAGTGATCTTTGGCACTAGAATGGGTAACTCCTTAGCTGTTCATACAATATCCAAACTGCACATCACATGACATTAAATTGCTGGTTAACAGTTGAATTTTACATTTAAATTATCTTAAAAAGTTGGAAGTCCCAGCTAAGATTTTTTAGTATCAATATGCTAACCATATCTAACACTTAGTGCCTGACGTAGAGACTTCTGTAAGAGATTTATTGGAAAGAACGCAACTGATAGTAAAGAAAAACACTTCCAATCTTGGAAGTATATAGTCAAATGTCTTTGCTGGTTCAACAAGCCGACCCTGAAATGCAGAACTCTTACTTCTTTTATTTCTGTAGAGATTTTGCATGGGAGTAGGGCTTTCTTTTGTTTGGACTCCTGGATTTTGGAATACATAATCCATTCTCTTTCATGTAAGCTTCTTGAGGGCATAAACTATATCTCACCTATGTACACTGCCCCACATACACCCATTTCCTTTCAACGCCCCTTTCCCCATACTGCACATACTCTATGATATCATGCTCTAGTATTCATAAGAAATTTCATCAAACAATGTTGAACAAATAGAGGTATAAATTATTTCCATGGTATTTACTATCCAAAGTATATCATATTTCATGTCATTTTATCTTTTAGATTTATCTTTAAAAATAAGGATTTATTGTTAACTTGATTTAGTAGATATAAAACTACAAGAATAAGTCTTTCTTTGAATAAGTTCAATGGAAGTAAATGAAATCTAAATGCTCTGCTTTGGATTTTTAGAAATGTTATTTTATACGTATACCTGCTCTCTTCTTTCTAACATATTACAGAACCCTAAATTAAATTTAACCATGGGTTTTAAAATGTAGTACCTCTTGGATGAGTCAATTATTATAATAGATTGGGCTGAACAAAAATTATCTGTATTGTATGCTCCCAAAATTATCAGTTGCCAAATTATTCCATGGTTAATTAAAATATCATTGGTATGAAGTTTATGAAGCTGTCATGAATATACTGAAGCATTTTTCATAGACTTTTCTTACTGATGAGTCACAAACTTTATTATAGTTACCAGAAATGTGAGTGGCTATGCCTGATCTAAGTGTAGGCTGGATTTTTTGGTAAGCTTGAATGGGAATTTTTGGAATCGTTTTCCTCTACTAAATTCATTAGAAAGAAGATTTAGTCTTTATGGTTTTGTATTTGACAATCAATCCCATAGTAAATCATGTTTGTTTTAGTTTTAATATGATAGATGCTATTTTTATTCAGCATAAAATGTCCCATGCAATCCGCAGAAACTGGAAAATATTTTAATGATTAAAAAATATTTACAATTAAGATGTAGACTACTGAGTTAAAAATAACCCTGCGCTGAGATTTGAAAACACAGTTTCTAATTCTTCCTCTATGTTAATGTGCAATTCTTTAATAATGGCACTTACCTCAAGGATTGTTCTGTGTATAAAATGGTATAATGCAAACTAAGTGCATAATTGTGTTATGTGTTCAACAAATGCTAGTTTTCAAAATTATTTTACTGTTAATATTATTTCACTTTTGTAGTTTTCATATTCTTTACCAGTAACATGAGGGTCTGTACTTATTAATCTCTAACATTATCTGTTGTCTTAAAATTCTATTGTGCTATGAGTTATATAAATGTTGGCTTATTATCAGTGAGACAGTGAGAGATAAGTCTCCGGGTCTTTTTCTTTCTTTTTTTTAATAAATGCATCTTTTTTTTAATATATGGGTTTTTTAAAATAAATTTATTTATTTTTGGCTGCGTTGGGTCTTCGTTGCTGTGTGCAGGCTTTCTCTAGTTGCGGCAAGCTGGGGCTACTCTTTGTTGCGGTGCGTGGGCTTCTCATTGTGGTGGCTCCTCTTGTTGTGAAGCACAGGCTCTAGGCTGTGCGGGCTTCAGTAGTTGTGGCACATTGGCTCAGTAGCTGTGGCTTGCGGGCTCTACAGCGCAGGCTCAGTAGTTGTGGCACACGGGCTTAGTTGTTCCGTGGCATGTGGGATCTTCCCGGACCAGGGCTCGAACCTGTGTCCCCTGCATTGGCAGGTGGATTCTTAAGCACTGAACCACCAGGGAAGTCCTCTGGGTCTTTTTCTGACTAGCAGCAGAAGTCACTTTTCCTTACTGCTAAATATTCTCATGCATTGCAAGGAAAACGTAAGCTGTAGTTTTACAAATATCTTACCAGAATAAAATTTAAATTTATGAAATCCCATTGATTAACATTTGATCAGGAAATAACATTTAGTTTAGATGAATGTTTTACTTTGCTGTTCTGTAAAACTTTATTACAATTTAAATGTCTGTTCTCATTTGCTTAATATGAAAATGATGATAAATGTGTGGGAGAGTTGAGACTGCTACTTGCTTCACTTCCACCTATTAAGATTAAAAACAAACAAACAAAAAAACAAACAAACCCTCTGAAACATGTATTTATTCACTGGCTACTCTAAGAGTCACTATACCCCAAATGCTGTGAGTGATGTTTGGCAAGACAAATAAAAGAATATTGTAATAGACCTAAAGAAAAGTGATAGGGGTTAGACATGTAATTATAGAGGTTTTCCAACCTAGATGAGAAATGCTTTTCTCTCTAATATGGGAAAATTGACAAAGAAAAAAGGAAATAGATAAAGTAACCTAAGAAAGTTGACACAGATGTGATACCACATCACATAGAAATATTAATAAGGATTCATTAATATAAAACTATAGGTAGTGATGTACTTACTCTATACACTCTTGAAAGATGTCAAGTATAGCAAATCTCCATAAGCATTAACCAAGGAAACTGGCAGTAGAGCAGGAGCAACTATGCTGGGATGGATTCTAGGGTGTTTTCAGTGCATCTGTTTTCCATATGAGAGGAAAAGGATTAAAGTTTCCTTATTCTCCATATGAGAGGAAAGGGATTAAAGAATATGCCAAATGCGGATATATCCAGTTGAGGTCTAGGAGAGGATTAAATAAACAAATTTAGTTCATAGAATCATATAATTTAAGAAGGGACAGTAAAAATCAAATTACATTATTTGTTACATTATTTGTTACATTATTTGTTACATTATCTGTTAAATACCTCTAAATAATGTACTTCTGATCTCTTTGATCTATGGGCAAAGGTAACGATTTTTTATTTTCATACATTAATTAGTGGATCTTTATTTTTAGTGGTTGAAGTATATTTAGGACATAAACTACAAACAAACTAAAAGATAAAGGAAAAGTTTAAACTCATACATTCAGGAGAGATGTAGCCATATTATTGTTAAAAACCAACAACAACAATGAAATGTTTGTGTGGTGAGTCATGGGAGGAACAGCAGAAGGAGGGCATAGTTCAGAATTGTAGAATGTGCAAATGGAGAGTCTGTTTGCTGATGTTCTGAAGTGGAGATGTACCAGGCAAGTACCCTCCTTATTTAGAAGCCTCAGACTGCCTGGCATGGATGTAACTCTCTCATGAGGGATTCCTTATGAATGAATAATGCAATTTGTACCAAATTATCTTACCACAGTATAATGATTAGACTAGGAAATGTGGTTGGATCTCAAAACAGCCACATCTACTCTGACCAACAGCCTGCACAATGGTCCTGCAATTGAGTTGCTTTGTAGGATAGTTACTAGCTAAGTTAAGGACATGTTTTGGTTACAGAATTTAAATGTGAGTAGAGAAGAAAGGGTTAGTTAATCCATCATGGAGTTAGAATAAGTAGCAGATGGAGAAAGGACCTAATAATGGAGGATTTATTCATTCTTCCTTAAAACCTGTGATGTCTTACAATATAGTCTCACATTATAAGTTTCTCACATCATGAGGTTGGCTATTTATAATCAGAGCACTGAGAATGGAAAAAATGACATCTCTGTGAATATTCAGAATGTCAAGGGAAGCCCTGGTTCACCTAGGCTCTCATATAGACTAGCTAAACACAACAAAAAGAGTAAAACTTCTTGTATTCCAAAGGTTAAAGGAAAACTATGAATCGGAAACTGTATGAAATAAAAAGTGCAACAGATAGAATTCATCAGGAAATATATTGAAGTGAGTCAAATAATAGGGACAAGAAGGAAGAGGCAGTAAGGAAACTAAAATTAGGAACCCAGGATGGAATATGGAATATTCACGAAAGTAATCTTTTTTTTAACATCTTTATTGGAGTATAATTGCTTTACAATGTTGTTAATTTCTGCTGTATAACAAAGTAAATCAGCTATATGTATACATATATCCCCATATCCCCTCCCTGTTGCATCTCCCTCTCACCCCTCTAGGTGGTCACAAAGCACAGAGCTGATCTCCCTGGACTATGCAGCTGCTTCCCAGTAGCTAGCTATTTTACACCACAAAAGTAATCTTAACATATGGTCTTTCTTCTCCCCCTACTGGGGCTTCTGCAAGGCCTGGGCCACCCAGTCTCACTTAATGGTTTTGGACTGAATTGTTTGGGAAGTGAGAGTAAAGGAGAACTTAGACACTACTTGAAAACTTTGTTTTTTCCTTCCTCTGAACTTCTGCTTAACTAGCTTTCTTGCTGAAGACTTTCCTCTGTCTTCTCTTTCACTTATCTGAATCACACACATCCTTTGACACTAAGTGCCAAAGCCAACATCAAAGTGGAGTCTAATTTTCCACTTGAAAATCCTTATATTTGTCTAATTTAATTGAATACAATTTGATGTATATATTAGAAGTTAGAATACTTCTGTAATTGTCCAATCTAAATCTTTTCACCCATTACAGCCGGTTAAATTCTATTTCCACATATATGATACATTCAATACTTAACAAAAAATTTCATACTCTTCTATCTCCATGGGCCGACTGTATACACATCCATTCTTGACTTTGGACTTAACCACATGAGTTATTTTAGGCAATGCAATGTTAGTAGGCAAAATGAAAATAGATGCTCAAAATGTGTGTGTGCAGTCAGTATGTCCCCTTTGGTCACTGCCATCACAGAGAAGAGTTTCCTCCAGGTAGCTGTTGCCTGTCCAACATGGGCCTCAGAATTAAAAATCAGAGTAGACTAGACTACAAGCTGCAACCAAAGTAGGCCAGAGCTAACTTGAAGCTGACCCATAGATACATGAAAAAGAAAATCTAATTGTTAGATGCCACTGAGATTTGATGATTGTTTATTAAGCAATCATTAATAGATAATATTCCTTTTGCTAAGTAGAGAGCCTTGAGATAATCAATTCTATAGAGAAAAATAAGTTAGTGATAAGGCATAGAAATGAGGATGATAAGGTAGAATTAAATGTTTAAATAAGGAAGTCAGAAATGGTTTCATAATAATGATGATATTGCAAGTTGTTGAGGAAATGAGCCATGTACATATCTGTGGGGACAGAATTTCAAGCCAGCAGACTAGTAAGAGCAAAAATCCTGAAACCAGAATGTGCCAACCTTTTTTAAAGAATAGCGCAGAGGTAAGTAGGGCAGGGAGACAGATCTAAAGGCCTTAGAGTCACTGTAAATTACATGGGAAATCACTGGAGGATTTTTTAAAGTATTTGTGGAATGAAATACGAGATTTATCTTTTAAAATAATTACTCTGTCTGCTTTGTTGAGAATTGGCGTGAAGGATGGAAGGCTAAAGCATCAGCACCCTGGCTGGTTAGGAAGCTATTGAAATAATTCAGAAGACAGTTAAAGATAGTTTAAACCAGTATAGCAGTGGTGTTCCAGGTCAGAAATATTCAATTTCTGGACATTTTTGAAGGTACAGCTGAGAATATTTGCTCATTAATTTTGATGTGAACTATA
The DNA here is from genome assembly GCF_964270905.1 of Leucopleurus acutus. Classification (NCBI taxonomy): domain Eukaryota; kingdom Metazoa; phylum Chordata; class Mammalia; order Artiodactyla; family Delphinidae; genus Leucopleurus; species Leucopleurus acutus. The sequence continues at coordinate 56,582,896 of NC_139142.1, forward strand.
AAAAAAATGGGAGGATCAATAATAATTCTAAGCTGGCTGGAAAAACTGTAAAGTGAAGTTGCTATTCACCAAGATAGGGAAGGCAATGTAGGGAGCAGTGACAGAAGACACCTGAAAGCATGGAATGTAGCATGAGTTGAAGTGATGTGTTTTTGACTGGATATTGACTGAAGAATTTTACTGATGACCCTGCAAAACAGTGCTAGGATCCACAGTAATAAACAATGGATACTAGATGCTCCATATTTTTAAAACGTTAATTCATAAATAGGGTCAGACACTATCTTCCAGGGCTTACAAAATCAGACCAAACCCTCTCTTCCTCAGTGAACTCCCTTTTTCCTACTCCCTTGCTCCTACTTCATTGCACTCCCCACTAGGGTATATAATGAAAAAAACTAAAGCGAAGGAGAAAAGAAGAAAAATCTGGGTTACCACTGATGAGGAAATTGATGTTAGAAATAAAATGATTTTACTCCCCTGCCTATTTGGGAAAAAAGTAGGATTCTTTCCTCCCCAAGCAGAGTGAGAATTTACAGGTAGAGCTTTACTCTTAGAGACATAGACACTGGAGCTTCCTGCAGGGTAGGAGACTGGTATCTCATTTTCCTACTAGAAGTTTACTGGGCCATTGAATTTCAGAATCTCCCTTATGTTATTATAATAACATAATGAGCTCTTTGCACAACTTGATACATGTTCCTGTATTTGGTGTTTAGTGCTTTTTTTGAGGTGGTGTAACTCGACAGAAGCTTAAGCAGAGGAACAACAAGAATCTATGGCATCTATGCCTGGGAAGAAGACAGTGAGGGGACTTAGTGGTTCCTTTGGCTCCATATTTGGACGTGGAAGTTAGAGATGGACATGGGACTGCCCAAGGGTCTGCTGCACCTGTAAAAGTGTCGTACTACTGAAAGATAGTTTATAATGGACCATTGCTGGAGCCATGTTGAGACAAAGCTTCTCCTTTGCAGAGAGCTAATCACAGAAAGCAGGAAATAGGGTAAAGCTCAACATGGCTTCCAGAAATTTATGAACATTGTCGTCTGAAGCCACTAGGAGGAGAGATAAACAAAGCAAGCCAAAATGAAAATGTAGATTCTTTCTTATCAAAGATGAACAGATTATAAATGAAGTTACCGGCCTATTTCATTGTTCTTCTTAGCCTCAATCTCTCAGTCTCAGAATAAGAATCTTCAAAACAGAGAGGAAGACTAAGAATCAGACCATAATAACCTTCTTCTTCCTGTGCAAGGTGCTGGTGTAGGGGAAGAAATAAGAGTGGCAAATGCCACTCCAGCTACTATAAGAAGTTCCACTCTGACTACTGTAAGAAACAACCCTGGGTGTGTCTGAAGGATTACATAGGATTTAATTAGCAATAAGATTGGCTTTTTAAATAACTGTTTTTAACATTTAATATGAGAGAGTGATCAATAACCTATGGGATCTTCCTGAAATATTCTTGTTGATCAGGAAATAGAAACCTAATGATCATAGTTGAAAGTAATGATTAGAGAAAAAGATAATAGCTTTTAACAGGCTCCTTATGTCATACCTCTGTAAACCACATATATAGGTATAAATATAATAGATATAAATTTCTGCCATCTTGAGTAATAACACTTTTTCCTAATAATTCCTTCTTGTTTTCTTCCTTTTTATAATGTAGATGTAAGAGTAAACATCAAAATTATGTCCCTTAGGCCTTCAAAGGATATCTGTGTTGATAGCAACTTGAGTGTTCTCCTGAAATATTAATATAAAATGTACATTTAATGATAAATGCCCCCCCTCTGAATTTATACAAATTCTGGTTGACCCCCGGAAAAATGTTTTTCCTAGTTAAGAGAAAATATTTATTTCAGATAATCTACCTTAATGGGAAGAAGGAATCAGTGAATCAATACATAACAATGAAGAGTTTACTACAGAGTCTTTAAGAGTATATCAGGTGATTCTCTATGTGTCTAAGATATGTAACTTAAAAAAAAGAAAAGCATGCATAGATTTTAGATAATTTTTAACTGTCAACGCATACCCCATGGTGTCAGCTTGGTGTCAGCTCTCAATTAGAAACACATAGTCATTTGGTTTCTTTCTTTTAATTTGAAGTATAGTTGATTTACAATGTTGTGTTAGTTTCTGGTGTACAGCAAAATGATTCAGTTATATATATACATATATAATATATATACACATATATAATATATAATATGACATATAAATTTTTAATATGTTGAAGAGACTTCATTTACTTTTTAAAAAAGTACACAGCACATCAGTCTATCTTTTTCTCTTGTTTTTTGTTGCTTGACTTTGAGATATTTTACCCCTAAGTATTGAGAAACAAACTGGGTGTTGTCTTTTTGTTTATGGTTTCCTTTGCTATGCAAGACAACTCTCAGAATGGGATAAAATATTTGCAAACAAAGCAACGGACAAAGGATTAATCTCCAAAATATACAAACAACTCATGCAGCTCAATATCAAAAAAACAAACAACCCAATTGAAAAATGGGTGGAAGACCTAAACAGACATTTCACTAAAGACATACAGATGGCTGAGAGACACATGAAGAGATGCTCAACATCACTAATTATTAGAGAAATGCAAATCAAAACTACAATGAGGTATCACCTCACACTGGTCAGAATAGCCATCATCAAAAAATCTACAATGCTGAAGAGGGTGCAGAGAAAAGGGAACCCTCTTGCACTGTTGGTGGGAATGTAAATTGATACAGCCACTGTGGAGAACAGTATGGAGGTTCCTTAAAAAACTAAAAATAGAACTACCATATGACCCAGCAATCCCACTACGGGGCATATACCCTGAGAAAACTGTAATTCAAAAAGTCATATTCACCCCATTGTTCGTTGTAGCACTATTTACAATAGCCAGGACATGGAAACAATGTAAATGTCCATCAACAGATGAATGGATAAAGAAGATGTGGTACATATATATAATGGAATATTACTCAGTCATAAAAAGAAATGAAATTGGGTCATTTGTAGAGATGTGGATGGACCCTAGAGTCTGTCATAAAGAGTGAAGTAAGTCAGAAAGAGAAAAACAAATATCATATATTAACCCATGTATGTGGAATCTAGAAAAATGGTACAGAAGAACCTATTTGCAGGACAGGAATAGAAACGCAGACATAGAGAACGGACATGTAGACAAGGGGGGGAAGAGGAGGGTGGGATGAATTGGGAGATTAGGTTTGACATAAATTTACTACCATGTGTAAAATAGATAGCTAGTGGGAACCTGCTATATAGCACGGTGTGCTCTGTGATGACCTAGCAGTGTGGGATGGGTGGGGGGAAGGAAGTCCAAAAAGGAGGGGATATATGTATTCACATAGCTGATGCATTTCGCTGTACAGCAGAAACTAACACAACATTGTAAAGCAATTATACTCCAAAAAAAAATAACTAACTGGGGGGATGTACCTTGATCAACCAGTGTTCAATACAGCTACAGACAGAGCTTTCAAATTACACTATGCTGCAAAATGACACCGAAGAGCAAAGCATTGGCACTGCAAGAGGTTAGGGAGATCTCCCTCTTGGTAAGCCTGAGACCAACAAGTATGCAACATGCTCAATACCTCTGGAAATATCAAGGGGCCTCTAGATGCCCAGATAACCCTTTTGTGGTTAAAGCCAACTAACTGGATGTTTCAAAATTATGAACAGCAGTTGAGATCGCACTTCAAATAGCACAGAATTGGAAAAGTAACTAAATCATTAACAACTTATTCAAACATAGTTTGTTGGGTGTAGTCAAGTAAGCATTTTTTCCCCCAGATCAGTTTCAGTGATTGCATTGTAATGGTTTTATTCAAGAACTACAGATGACCCTTCCTAAGGTATATATTTTCATGCCAGGTTTTCAACTGGTAGCAGTTCTGCTCACAAATTGACAGATTATTGCCAAGTCTGGCTAGAAAGAAGCATTATGTAGCAATGATGTTATCAGTTTCTGCTTTCCCTGATTCTGTTCAGAAATAGCTACTTAAACTTGTGCAATATGCCACACTGGCCAAACTATTCATGAGCCATTTCTAATTATGCTCAAGAGATTTTTGTTGTTTTCCCCTATCCCCTCCACTGGTGGTTTTGAAAATTAGTGAACATTCCTCATTCATCCATTTGCTTGTTCAACTAATGTCAGTTGAGCTTCTATGGGATTAAAAGCACTCAAGCAGTTTATTGGTTATGGTCCAGTTGAAACAAACTACACAGTGATTTGAACAGAGAAAGTTTAATTTAAAGAACTGTTAACATTAATACGGGATTGGAGTAATAATTAATTGACTAGTAAGAAGTAAAGAGAGATCTAGAGAACGTGGGAACAGCAGATATAAAGAGCATCTGCTACACTAGGGCTTAGAGGATGCCTGAGGAAGAGCTCTCTACCCCAGGCTGAGATCTAGACAGTGATGGTGAAGGCATAACCATGACTCACTGAAAGCCAGAGACATCACCGTGGTGCCACACCAGGGGAAACTGATGCAAAGTCACACTCTATATTGCTACAGAAACAGCTAAAATGGATATATTTTACCAGAGGCACCGAGAGAGTTGTTGGTGAAAGATGATAGTAGATGCTGCTGGATGCCATGTGTCAAAGGAGCCAGGAAGCCACTGTCCAAATTGCAGGAGTCTGGCAATGGAAAATCTCCCACACAGTAGGAGTCTTGTACTGGTTTTTCAGTCTATCTCATTCTTGTAAACTTCCTCATATTTTTCTAAAGCATCTTATGCCACACATTATTTTGCAGCATTCCTATGTTTTGGTATGAGCCCATGAAAGAGATTGTCATGCAAGACACTGGGCAATTATAAATCTTCAAGACAAATTCCTTTTTTCTTCACCAGCTGCAATGCCCAGTAGTGATTAAACAAAGATATGAGTGAAGTTCTTGGGTAGGAACCTTAAGTATGGGATATACAACCGTCTATTTTTATATGGAATGGCTTCAAAGGCTACTTCTGAGGTTCTCAGTATATCATATAGGTACAATATGTGTAAGAATATGCAAAATAGCCACCTGCCTAATTTGTTAATTAATACGATGGCCCAAAGTACTTTGGCTAGAACACTTGCCAAAATAGAATTATGTTCTGTACTCTCTGGTACATTGCATTTGGAATAATGAATCTTACTGTTATTTTTATTTCCTAATACATTGGAGATTTGTGAAATTAAAGCTCTTTATTTTCATATTTTCTTTTATCAAACTATTTTTAAAATTTATTTATTTATTTATTTTTGGCTGCGTTGGGTCTTCATTGCTGTGTGCGGGCTTTCTCTAGTTGCGGCGAGTGGGAGCTACTCTTTGTTGCAGTGTGTGGGCTTCTCATTGTGGTGGCTTCTCTTGTTGCAGAGCATGAGCTCCAGGCATGTGGGCTTCAGTAGTTGTGGCTCACAGGTTTAGTTGCTCCGTGGCATGTGGGGTCTTCCCAGACCACTGCTCGAACCCGTGTCCCTTCCAAGAGCAGGCAGATTCTTAACCACTGAGCCACTGGGGAAGCCCCTTAAAGCTCTTTAAAAAACATAACAATTTTCCAATAAAACTTTTAAATAGAATATCCCATCCTTCCATGATGGGAGCTAATACATCATGGGAGCTTTCTTAGTTTTTATATGGCAGAGACTTCTGATTGCAGTGTGATAGTATTCCAGGTTCACTAGAGAAAATTTCCATAACACAGGAACATGACAATAAATGGTTAGTAACTCTATATTAGTTTCCTATTACTGCTGTAACAAATTGCCACAGATTTGGTGGCTTAAAAAATGTATTATCTTACAGTTCTAGAAGTCAAAAAACTGGTATGGTTTTATGGGACTAAAATCAAGATGTTGGCATAGCTACACTGATGCAACTGTTGTTGAAAAGTGTGTTGTTTAATCTTCACATATTTGTGAATTTTCCAATTTTTCTTTTTTCTTTTTTTTTTTAACTGATGTCTAGTTTAATTCCATTATGGTCAAAAAAGATACTTGGTATTATTTCAAATTTGCTAAGACTTGTTTTTTAACCTGACATATGATCTATCAGAGGATGTTCCATGTGTACTTGAAGAAGAATGTATTCTGCTGCTGTTTGGTAGAATGTTCTGTGTATGTCTGTTAGGTCTATTTGGACTATAGTGTCATTTAAGTCCTCTGTTTCCTTATTGATTTTCTATCTGGACATGCTGTCCTTGTTGGAAGTAGGGCAATAGTCTCCTACTGTACTATTAGTGCTGTGTATTCCTCTCTTCAGAGCTGTGAATATTTGTTTTATATATTTAGATACTCGGATGTGGGTGATGTATATATTTATGCAATGAATTGGCCCTTTTATCATTATATAATGACCTTCTTTGTCTTTTGTGACAATTTTTGACTTAAAGTCTATTTTGTCTCAGTATAGTCACTCTTGCCCACTATCAGATCTATATTTGCAAATATTTTCTCTCTTTCTGTGGGTTTTCTTCTTACTTTCTTTCAGCACTTTTTTTTTTCCATGTAGTACAGTTTACCTATTTTGGCTTTTGTTACTTATACCTTTACTTTCATATCTAAAAAATAACTTCCTAACCCAAGATTACATAGATTTACTCAAACATTCTCTTCTAAGAGTTTAATAGTTTTAGCTCATATATTTAGATCTATGGATTCATTTTGAGGTTTTTTAAAAATATGGTGTGAGGTAGGGGTGCAAATTCATCCATTTGAATGTGGATATCTAGCAGTTCAAATAGACGATGCTTCCCCCAACTAAATTGTCTTGACAGCTTTGCTGAGAATCAATTGATCATAAATATTATCCTATTC